>NC_136276.1:11210890-12580047 GCF_964198595.1 Lampetra fluviatilis
GGGTCACCATCATCATCATCCATTCGAGAGCGGCGTGTCCTGCCCAACAAGCCCCGCTGTGTTGTTAGCGAGAACGATTGTCGTGCCCGCGCACGGGCGCACGCGCCCCGAGACAGACACACAGCATAGCCTATGCACGTACACGTTTAGGCATGCACGTTTTAACAGAGATCGCTCTTGTCGGCAACGTGTTAATCAGTCGCAGATTCGCACGAACACAGCAGACACGTGGTACTAGGTGCCATTGCCAATGCTAAATCCACCCATTCATTTTGTGACCGAAAGTCCGTACACCGCGCATTAGGCTACGAGACCAAACACCTAGATTGCTATCGATGAGAAAAATGTCACTGCGTCGATTTGCTCGCTTCCGCGCTTGTATTACGCAGCACAGCCTCGGCGGTGGAACTACACTGACCGCTGAACAATTTGCGGAAGAAATCGCAAATTGCCGACACCCTAGTGCAACTACTTGAATTAGGCGCGTGTAGGTGACAGTGCGTGGGGGTGAGAGAGAGAGAGGATGGGGGGGGGGGGGGTGTACGATGATAATTGGTGAAAAAGGAGCAAAACAACGTTTTGGAGGTGGGGGGGGGGGGTTCATGAAATTTATAATTTGTTATTGTTCCACCTTCGTGCGAGCTTCTTCTGCACGCGCGCGTTCTTCCTGCCAGCGCTGGGGAACCGAGGGGGCTGACGCCACGGCAGTCGCTGGAAATCAAAAAGCGTTACCCCCCGTCACGTGACGTCACCGTGGCCGGTGAGATTTAAAGGCAGGCGACGGGGGGAAGTGGAGGTGCACAGCCAAAGAGGATGGGCTGCCCGGTTGTCTCTGTCGCCTCTTTGCCGCGACGCTTCAGCTCGGAGAATGAAGTGCCCACGAGTTGTTTCACTTTAGATTAGTTTCGTCTCGTGGTCGTGCCGCGCAGGCCCTGCTTGTGGCGTTGCCTCTCTCTCTCTCTCTTTTTCTCACCCTTACAAAGGTACGTACCGATGCTGTGTGGAAATTACCCTTCGCGTGTGTCACGTGTACTCGTAACACAACGACACTCCTCGTCCTCTGAAACCGTGCGCGTCGTGTTTTACCTGCGCACATGTCGCTCGCTCATTCGCTCTCGGTTACGTTGAAAGTTTGTCGGGTGATGTTTTGTGTGGGGCGTGCTGTTGAAGGACCAGGGAAGAGAAACGACGTCAAATTACTCGAGGTTGCTTTATCCGCAAAACGCAATGCAACTCGACAGAGACGCGGGTGATCATCGCTGGCAAGCGCACGCGCTGTTCAGCAAGCACGCAGCAGCGTGCACGAAGTGCGCCAACTGCGCACTCTGCAACGCCCCAGACTGCGCGCTCTCCCATCAGATTCCTAACAACAGCTGGTCAAGCCAACGCGCGTCTCTCACTGAAGAATGCGCTACTTGCTACGGCCAAAGTGACCGCTTCTATACGGATTCATGACGCTCGCGTGTGCACCCCCACCCCCTCTTCCGTCTACTCCCCCCTCCCCCCCCCCCCCCTTTAAAAAAAAATTACAACTCCACCCAGGTGTCATCCCCCTGCAAAGGCAGCAGCAGCAGGAGCAGCTCTCCACTTTGCCCGTGTCGCTTAGCAACAGAGAAGCCGGCAGCACGAGGAGCGAACCGGCCTCCCGGTTGTGGGCTGAGCCCCGAGGCTTGCCGCATCCTCGCCCCTGCCTGCCCGGCGTCCCATCCGCGCCCTCTCGCCCTGCCGCTTCGCGTGTGGAGATCACTGTCGCGCATCCCAGCCCAGGTGAGGCACGCGGCTCCACGTGTTGCGAACACACAGACAAAGAGAGATTCGTAGCAGCCGAACCAGTCCGGAATTGTGTTCTGCGAAAGAACAAACAATGTCGGTACTCTAGTGGTAGTGCCTTACGTCGATAATCGCCTACTACCCCAAGGTAGCTTAGCGGCGTTCCGGAAAATATCGCGTGAGAAATTAAGCCCCGGTTTCGTGTGTAACCTGGATTTCGATCACAGGTCACGGTTAACATCAGTGGCGAGTGATATCTGGACAGGTACTGGGCCACACTTAAATGCGTACCTGGTGCCGCGTGTTTATATTCAATACCGGGGAGACAAAGGCAACCGGGCGTAGTGCTGTCCACACGACTCCCTTCGTGTACCGTGCCGGCCTTTAATAGGTGCTCGCTGACGGCACTTGCCCCAACAGTCTGTGTAGACTACGCGTGCATCGTTGTCTTTGCGCTATGTGTGTAGGGAAGACGGGTTTGCGAGGGAGTTGGGAGGGTAGTCAATGTATACTCGCATTGCTACGGGTACGTCTGGTACATGCAGTCTGCACACACCGGCAGTTGTGAATTAGCGCAATTTACCGACACTTCGCATATTTTATATATACCGTACTTTCATTTATTTTTTTAGGGCAGCGTTATGAACGAATCTGTTGAGATCTTTCCGCTGTGAATTATGGTCATTGACCCAAACGTCGCCTATGACATACGCTTTCCTCTCTCTCTATTGAAGAATGCGTCGAGTTTTTTTAATTTATTTTCTGTAGCGAATGGACGATTGTCCAGCGTCTTTAACGAGTTCCGTCTTGAAGTCGCGATGCAGTTTTAGTACAAAATTTGCGAAGTTCGAGTGAAGTTGTGTGATGACTGTTTGCTGCGTGAGATTATTTGACGTTATTCTTGTTCGAGCGCGTTTAATTACAAAGGTGTAAAGTTGTGTATATATGCTACCGGTTGAATGGTGATTTTCCATTGCACGTTTGTAATTAGTTATTTAGTTTTCACTACTATTACACAAATAGGTAACGGTGGTGTTGACGTGTTTTGTTTGTACCAGTTCTTTACATTTGAACAATCGCGAAGCGCTCGTTGTTTGTTTGTAGAAGTAGACAAAGATAAACAATTGTTATGTATTACAGTACTTTTATGTTTGTGATCCAGTTCATGAAAACGTATAATTGTGATGTATTCGTTTTTATATATTTGTGTGGTCGTGGTGGATTCAGATAGACGAATGGATAACAGTTGCCGCTGGTGTTGCTCTGTGTATTAACACTCCCGGCGATTTGAATTAACTAAATTTGACGGTAAAAAAGATACAAAGTTGACTCACTTTTAAAATTATTCGAACACAAATTCGCCATTAAAACTCAAGTTTGACATTCAGAGCTATATTAATTAACTTATATAAGAAAAATTACAATTTATTTATCGCTCAAATAATATTTAGCATGCGATGTTTTAACATGTTTTAACGACGCGAATGCGCGATCAATTCCGTGTTCATATATCACGTGTAGACTGTTATGTCATGCAGTATTCTTACATTCAGCTCAAATAATAAACCTCACACGCGCATACGTAGCAAATAATTTAAAGTAGTATCAACTCTACGAAAGGTGTTTGATTTTTCGTCCAATCAGACACCATCGTAGTTTTGTTCTTGTTGTTGTTAACTGTTACAACTTATTGTCAAATAAACTTACACGCGAATACGTCGCGCGAATACGACGCGTTAATTAATTGCGGTGCTGTGTATGAGCGTCAATGAATACTCAAACGCATTCGCCTCGCGGGGAGGAAAATATGAACGGCGCCTCCGACACCACAGTTCGAAGACCTAATTATCAGACCTAATTAATTAACGCAGCGCTCATCACAATTAAGGAGTTGAATTCGCACGGTGTAATGGGATCCGCGGCGACACCGACGGCTTCCTCCCCTACTTCACGTATTTTTTTTTGTTCCCACCCCACAGCGATGCCCTGCGTTCAGGCTCAGTACGGATCGTCGCCTCAAGGTGCAAGCCCGGCCGGCCAAAGTTATTCATACTCGAGCGCCGATTACAACGGGCCGTCTGGCAGCGGCTACGGCGGACCCGAGTTTGCCAAGTTCGGCATGGACCTCAGCAACACAACTGAAATAACCGCTACCACGTCTCTGCCCAGCTTCAGCACTTTCATGGACAGCTACAGCGGCGGAGGCGGCGCCGCTCCCGGCTACGACATCAAGCCGCCCTGCCTCTACCAGATGGAGGTGCCAAACCCGCAGATATCCGTCAAGATGGAAGACATACCGACGATGCACGGCTACCATCACCACCACCACCATCACCACCACCACCCCGGCTCGCTGCACCCGCAGTCCGAGGAGATGCTGCCCTCCTCCAGCTCCATGTATTTCAAGAGCTCCCCGCCCTCCACCCCCACCACGTCGGGCTACCGCTGCCAGCAGCCCCCTCTGTGGGACGAGGCGCCGCCGAGACTGCCCTCGATGCCGCCGAGCTACATGGGCACGGGCCACATCATGGACGCGCCCCAGAGGAAGGACGTTCCACCCTGCTTCTCCGTGTTCGCCTTCAAGCAATCGCCGCCCAACACCCCGACCACGTCCAGCTGCCAGATGGCCTTCGACGGCCCTCCGAGGCCTCTGCCCATGCCCGCCGAGAGCGGCTTCCCTCACCCGCATCACCACCACCCGCACCACCACCCGCACCCGCACCACCACCCGCACCACCACCATCACCACCACCACCCGCACCACCCTCACGTGATGGAGCCACCTCACCCGTTCGCGCTGCCGGGCCCCATGCGCAAGCGGCCGCCCGTGAGTTTCCCTCTGCTGCCCATGGGCCCCGGGCAGCAAATGATGGAGGGGCCCATGTCCGCCTCGGTGCAGCAGACCCGCGGCTCGCCGTCCGGGGAGGGGCTGTGCGCCGTTTGCGGCGACAACGCCGCTTGCCAGCACTACGGCGTGCGCACGTGCGAGGGCTGCAAGGGCTTTTTCAAGGTACGCCAACTTCTCCCGCGAGCTCGCCACCCTCCTCTAACCTGTAGACTCGGCGCAGCCACCACGGCGCAAGCGACGGCCCCGTGTCACGGCGGCGTGCAGTGACCAACTTGAGGTCGGCTGGCACGGCACAACACTTTGCTCGTCGTCATCGTCACCACCGACAGTATCATCAGCAGCAGCAGCATCGTCATCGATCATTCGGTGGCGCGCGTCTTTCGCGTGCACTCATTTCGTGCATAGCGATAGAGAGAGAGAGAGTGAGAGAGACATTCCACAACTTGAAGACGCGCGCGTTCTCCGAGCGCGGTGAGTGCGGCGCGCAAGCTTCTCTCTGCCCCGCACTCCGCATGCCCCCCCCCTCGCCACCACCTCTCGGCGTGCAACGCGACCAAGTTGTCTCCCAGCGCTTTAATTACTCAGCACATTTCTTGCTCCGACCTAATTGGAGTTAATACATAATTGCGCGCTCTAATGAGCATTCATATCTCGTGGTTTAATGGTGGGGTCTTTTTTTTTCCTTTTACGTTTCACCGCTTGCTGCTTGTCCGCGAGAATTCGCTACCAAAGCGGCCTACCCCGCTCATCTCACTTGCAAAGGACCGTGCGCATTTGTGTGTATTCATTCGTCTATGTTGAACTTCTTTCGCACCGCACGTAGCCAACCGTGCTAATCGGAGGTGCGGGGAAAAGGGCAACAACAACGATACAGTTGAAATTCCATACGGTTTGAAAATGCGTGTTTATTTTGCGAGGATCAAGTTAATGCCCACGTCGGATTTACATTTACAGACGCGCGCTCGTTATTGCTTGCGCGGCATGCTTATGCCACTGCAAGTGCCCTAATATTATTTACGTTAGCGCTCCACGTTACTCGTGCACTCTGCGCGTTGTCGTTACCCAAATAATAAACCCTCGTCGCTGCGTGAATTGCCTCGAGAGCTTGCCGACCGACCGCATGCCGTGCGGTGCGTGAGTTATTTCGCGGCACGCGTAGTTTACAGCGGGGGTTGCAATTACAATCAGCCGCGGCGTGTTCACTTAAATAACCGCCTCGCGCCGACGGCGCCACCGGCTCCCCAAGTGTCGCATTTTGTTGGTTTTGGTTGTGCGCTTTGGTTGTGCGTTTTGGTTGCGCGCTTTGGTGTTGCTCCCACCGGCCGGTGATATGCACATCAGCGGCGTGTCGTCTCGCAGGTCCAGGGACCCGTGCGTTCTCATGTCCCCGTGCATCGCTGTCCGCTCTGTCGCCCCGCACGTCACCCCCACCCATTGATCTGTCATTCAGCTGTCAGCGACCGATGGAAGGGAGTGTGAAACAAAGGATGGAACGAAACACGCCCCCGACGCCAGATACAGAAATTTGTTTGCCGAGATAACACAGACAAAATGATTTATTCTCGGTAATATAAATATATAACGGGGGTTTTTTCTTCGTCTTCGTCTTCTTCATTACCCGCCGTGTCCTGCGGTGCCAACTCGCCACCGCAGGACACGGTGCCGTGCACTAGGCTGTCGGAAGGCGCTCGAGTCCTGTTGAACTCAAATCAGAAACGACAGTGGCCAATGGTCAGGGTAACCGTGTGGAACACTATTCCCAGCGGTAAATTAAAATCGTCCGGTGTATTTTACTTAATGTTCTGCTCGAAGCTCAGCGGAGCGATCGCGCTGTTGAGTTAAGGTGCCGAGAGAGGTGCAGACCCCGTGAAGCAGCAACTACAACAACAACAACAACAGCATCAGCGGCAACAACCACAGCCACCACAACGCAGTTATCAGAACTAGAGCGACAGGGAGATTAGTGCAACAGCAGGAGACTGGAATTATTCTCAGATGAACAATATTCACGAGATGAGCGCCGTCCAAAAAGTCATCATCATCATCATCGTCGGCTATACAAATGAACAGTTTTTTGTTGTGTGTGCTTGTGCACCACAGCCAGTAATTACAACTAGCTTCACCAGGCGACAGCCAGATTTGCCTGGCTGTGGCGAAACGTCGTACTCAGATTGTAATGTTGTGGCTTGGCTCTCCAACACACTGGTGTGCTGTACTAATGACGAATTGGCATGTTCTGTTTACGTGACAACCCTTACTAGTTGGCTGTGGCGGGTGGTGGTGGGTTTTAACGACACATTTATTTACGCGATCTAACAAAAAAAAACTCTTATGGATGATATTAGTCGTGAAAGCCTACGTGTTAAACTAGCTTATAAAGTCCTGCGCATTTCCTACATGCACAAGGAGAAGACGTTTTGAGAACAACCAAAGTCAATTTGAGAAAAGTATACTGACCCAAACATCTGTTTTACGTTCAAGTCTCGTCTTTCAATGAAACATTACATAATACTGCGCGCATGTGTGGATGCTAGTGGTGACGGTATGCATATCAATGCAGCTCCACTTCTACTCGGAAAGTGATGTTTGGATCAATACATTGTCAATCCACTGCTGGATGAGGGCCTCCCAACGCCGTGCAGGTCGTCGTGCTTTATTATTCGACCATACTTACGAACAAGCAGTGCGCAGTGTACGCAGATAATCCAAACAGACTCATCAGCCCTGTCTTGTCGCCCACATCATCACAATACAATCATTCACGGGGCCGATAAATCGACACGTATCCATGGATCCACGCCTCGCGTTTCGTTGTTTCGCGTCGCAAAACAGTTCGCGTGTTAAACCCACGCACGCCCCCAGGGCGCTCACCGCCACGGCCCCGTCTCGTTCCGCAGAGGACCGTGCAGAAGAACGCCAAGTACGTGTGTCTCGCCAACAAGAACTGTCCCATCGACAAGCGCCGCCGGAACCGCTGCCAGTACTGTCGCTTTCAGAAGTGTCTCGTGGTCGGCATGGTCAAGGAAGGTGAGGAGTGCGGGCTGGACGCCCACAACGCCTGATTATATCATCGTAGTCGTCATTGTCATGGGCGTCATCATCATTTGCACAGCACGGGATGTAGTGCTTCAATAAGATCTTCTACTTTTTCTTGGTTCTTTCGGTAAAGTCACGTAGAAGGGAAGTAATAAAATAATAAAAATAAAACATAATAAAATAATTCTCACGACGTTTCGGCCACAACGCAAGCAGCCGTCCTCAGGCGCATGAGGACGGCTGCTTGCGTTGTGGCCGAAACGTCGGGAGAATTGTTTTATTATGTTTTATTTTTATTATTTTATTACTTCCCTTCTACGTGACTTTACCGAAAGAACCAAGAAGATGAATCCCTGCAGTCACGAAAGCTTTAAATCGAAATCTTCTACTTTTTTCGTCATCGTGATATTTAGGGCATCGGACGTCATGCTTTAACGTGATGATCATCTGCAGGATACCAGACACCTCGCTTCAACATCATCATGGTCATCATGTGTACGACACGGAACTCGCCATGTCATCATCACCCTCCTGTTGTCGTATTCACAACCTCTGCACAGTGCATTGAAGCATCCCGCATGAGATACATTCGCTTGTTTATGAATATCGAATGTGCCTACTAATCTGATTTGACGTCTTATCTCGCGGGCCTGCTAGAGGACAGCCATCATCTCTTAAAAGAGAGGTCTTGTCAAGATGGCTCAATGGGTGGTCCCATGGCATGAGGCTACTATTTGTCCATGGTGTGTGTCGTCCACATTGTACTCCGCTGTGCTGAGTCTGAGTAGCGT
The DNA here is from genome assembly GCF_964198595.1 of Lampetra fluviatilis. Classification (NCBI taxonomy): domain Eukaryota; kingdom Metazoa; phylum Chordata; class Hyperoartia; order Petromyzontiformes; family Petromyzontidae; genus Lampetra; species Lampetra fluviatilis. The sequence continues at coordinate 11,219,336 of NC_136276.1, forward strand.
CAATCACACGTCTTTGCGGTGTATCAACCAGAGCGCACTTGATGATAATCACGCGAAAGGGAAGTTCGCCATTAGGTTCTATTTGTTAAAGGTCAGAACTATGAATTCATTTCTCACCGAATATTTGTTTTTCCTGGTCAATGGATTACTGGAGTAGGTATCACGTAGCGACAGACATCCATACTTGATGTGGTATGCCGGGTACGGGAATATTTTCCTGATCGCCGACCTGGACAAAAACCCTGGTCAGGACTTAAGATCACGGTTTACAACTCAACCTTTACGCTGTGGGCCATGCAAATCTAAACAAACCTAGCGTATGCGCGCGCGTGCGTGACGTTTGCATTAATGTTTCAACTGCGTAAATAGGATACTTTTAACCAGCGGAATATCCCCTTTAATTTGGGGAACAATGTTTTTTTTTATCCAGAACCAATTGTACGGAGCAAACGGGGAGAGACAATATCGGAGAGCACCGCGTGGGCGATCTAGAAGCCAGTGTTGGTGAATAATTCTATTATTTTCTCTTTATACGTGACTTTACCGAAAGAACCAAAGAGTAATTCATTGCAGTCACGAAAGCTCCAAATTAAGCATTTTGGTGAATAATCTTGTTCAGGCAGCAGCGGGAGAGAGGCGTGGGCCACGCGAAACGGTGGCAGTCGGCACCGACCGCGTGGGGCCTCGCAGTTTATCGGGGAGGGGGAGGGGTGATGGAGGGGTTGTTGGGGGGGGGGCGGCACGGACGTGGCCTCCTCCTCCTCGTGGCTGCTGCGCGCATTTTTAATTCTAGCAATCGCTTGATGTCGCTGTTCTGACGAGGCACGAGGACGCGTATTCCAATTAGCCCGCTGGTACGTGTAAATATGCTCGGCCTAATGCATTATGATTTCAATTGATTAATGCGCATGTGCTATTGGTGGGTGGTCAGTTGGCCGACGTGGGTTTGTTTTAATACATTATGCAATCTAGATTACATGCCGTTTTGCAGTTGATTGAAATTACAATGTATCCATAATGTGTGCATTGTCGTACTCTATTGCCAAAAGGCGCACAACAGAGTTGTATAATGCACGTTGCGTGTACGTGTGTGGGGAGCGGTGGCACGGCAGTTAGAGCACTGTGTTACTAACCCGGCCATGGCCAAAACCAGTGCAGATTATCTGAACCGGTCCTGGGCCTCTCCTAGGTCGACTCGGCCTCAAATTACTACCGAGTGCGATGTGTAAAAACATCGCCACTTGGTAGAGAAGGGCAGCCAGGCGTGGTGCTGGCCACCCACCCCCTCGTGTGCCGTGCCGGCCTTAATAGGTGCTCGCTAACAGCACTTTCCCAAAAGTATGTCAAGGTTATACATGAGCTCGTTTTCCTTGTATCTGTATGCGTGCGTGACTAGAGCGCCTGTCGGCGTTGTGGTTTCACACACAAAACACTGCAGTGTGTAACGGTACTAACTATGGACTGCCTGCTTTGGCAAGACCGCGTATCGTGTAAAAATTACAAACCTGCGGTGTCGTGGCCATAATTTTGTAGCTTATATAAATGATATCAATAATAATAATAATCGGTTGTATGTTCGCCAGGGTAAATACTGCAATAGATGTGCCGAGGTAGGATAGTGGTTGGCCAAACTGCCGCGGGGAAAAGCATCGACCTGTGCAGAGCAGCCCGTGAAAAAACACACGGACGCGCGCTTGCGCGCTCACACGCACACACGCGCACACACGCACACGCACACACACACACGCACACACGCACACACACACGCACGCACACACACGCACACGCACACACGCGCACACACGCACACACGCACACACACGCACACACACGCACACACACGCACACACACACACGCACACACGCACACACACGCACACACACGCACACACACGCACACATACACACGCACACACGCACACACGCACACACACACACGCACACACACGCACACACACGCACACACACACACGCACACACGCACACACACACACGCACACACACGCACACACGCACACACACACACACGCACACACACGCACACACGCATACACACGCACACACGCGCACACACGACGCGATCACCTGCGCAGGGGAACAACACACCCAGCGCTTGTCTCGGCATCGGCCTCCACCCAACGTCTCCCTTCCACGTTGCTCTTCTCTCCCGTGTAAATTGTCTTTGTGCACAACAACAACAACGACAACAACAACAACGCAATGTCCCGTCTCACTGGCGCGTTCCCTTCGCTCTCTAGTGGTGCGCACGGACAACCTGAAGGGGCGGCGTGGACGCCTGCCCTCCAAGCCCAAGAACTCCCATGAGAGCTCACCTCCCTCGCCGCCTGTCAGCCTCATCAGCGCGCTTGTCAGGGCGCATGTCGACTCCAACCCTGACGTGACCAGCCTGGATTACTCCAGGGTGAGCCGGCAGGCCCGGTGCTACCCTCATATACCCCCCACCCTTCCCCATCCACATCCCCCACCGCTGCACCCTTCTGCCGCAGCTCTCCTCTCCTGATGTCCCCCAGCCCCGACACCGTCCGTCCGTCCGCCCGCCCACCCACCTGCCACCCACCCAATCGCCTCTCATCCACCCCCCCCCCCGTGTCCACCCCCCCACTTTACCCTTCCGCCCACCTCCACCCACCCACCCACCCAGCCCTCCCCTGCACCCCCTGCTCTCACCCCGTCGCCAAGTCCTTTTGCGGTTCATGGTGAGCTCGCTAATAGGCTTGATGGCCAGCGGATGTCTTCGATCGCACAATTGAACTTGATGCATGAACGCTCTCGGTGAAGCTGTGTGTGTGTGTTTGCCCGCCCCCCCCCAACCACAAACACCCCAGCCCCCCCCCCCCCGGGCACGCAGTAGCCGACGCGGGGACCTTCAATCTTTTTAATCGCGTGTCCAATATCCCAACGCGGTCTTTTACAATTCGCGTTGTCGACTGGCGTCAACTCAGCGCGTCCGCACACATGCAGCTCACTCGCGCGACATTCCTCCTCCTGGAATTCCCTCCCATCAACTCCAACTTTAATATTGCTGCTTGTTTGCGGATATCCGCTTGGCGTATTGTACCCATTTTGAGCCTGTGCTGAGCAAGGTGATTTTTACGATATTATAATTAAAACAAAGTATTGCTGGCTGGCTGGAGGGACAGACGGACGGACGGTAACGTCCAAAGAACTTGCGAGCTGCGAGTAGATATTTTTGTTTTTACGGAGTGGCCTTTAATTATAACTTGGTCACAGTGTCGCTCGCTCTTTAACCCCTGCAAATCAATACTGCACATCACTCGCGCGGCGCGGCTTATTCGCCTGGCCTGTGCGTGACAGCACCGGCGTGCGCGCCTCGCATTGCTCCGCCACGTGCGAAGTTCCACCTGCGAAGTTCCACGTGCGGAGTTCCACGTGCGAAGTTCCACGTGCGAAGTTCCACGTGCGGAGTTTCACGTGCGGAGTTCCACGTGCGAAGTTCCACGTACGGAGTTCCACGTGAGAAGTTCCACGTGCGGAGTTCCACGTGCGAAGTTCTACGTGCGAAGTTCCACGTGCGGAGTTCCACGTGGGGAGTTCCACGTGCGCAGTTCCACGTGCAAGGTTCCACGTGCGGAGTTCCACGTGCGCAGTTCCACATGCGAAGTTCCACGTGCGAAGTTCCACGTGCGGAGTTCCACGTACGAAGTTCCACGTGGGGAGTTCCACGTGCGAATTTCCACGTGGGGAGTTCCACGTGCGAAGTTCCACGTGGGGAGTTCCACGTGCGAAGTTCCACGTGCGAATTTCCACGTGGGGAGTTCCACGTGCGAGGTTCCAACGTGCGGAGTTCGGCGCGCCTCCAATCGATCAAATTTTACGAAATGCGCAAAGATTACGAAGCACGTGCAGACGGTGCTGTTCATGGCAGTTCCCATCACTTGAGATGAATGCGTGCCGCCACGTAGGCCACAATCGCTTTCAACCACACACGAACACTCGGGCGCTTTGCCAATCCACTGCTGGACAAAAGACTGCCCACGCCGAGTGGGTCATGACGTGAATTGTGTGATCATACTTCACCATGTCGTCAATGCGGGTTTGTGAGGTCGGAGGGGAGGGGAGAGGAGAGGGGTGTTGACGACGATGGGGGAGGGGCATTAGTGATTCATATATTCCGACCACTGATGTTAACAGCGAACGAGAATGGAAGTCAGGTTTAACATTCTATCCAGCTCCACGCGGCCAATATGTTCTGCCACTGCGCCACCGCTCCGTCAGTCTACACTGCGTCCAGTCGATACAGTACATCCGAATTAACGGAACACGCAAAGCGATGTTTAAAGATGTCCTTCTATCGCAGCTGCAAACCTATGGGGGGTTTTTTTTTTTACAAAAACTAACTTAAAAGTGACTTGCAGGGGCGCCATAGTGAAGGCATTTCGGTATGACCGGCGCGAATGTTTTATTATTATCATAAACACGTCCCTCCAATAGCGTCACTACAACGCACCTACAAAGTTGATTTTCAAAACTTTAAACTCGTGTCGGACAACCAGTGACACGCAGATATGTGTGTGTGTAGCTACAAGATAAGAGCTAATGGTTTGCATGGTGGACTACTCTATTTTCATCACCTGTCCTCATTCTCTCTCTCTCTCCCCAAACCCAAGATCTCAACAAGGCGACGTTATCGTCTTCTTCTTGGTTCTTTCGGTAAAGTCACGTAGAATGACGACGTTAACAGAATCAGAATCTGTATTTATACTGGAGGAATCTGTTCAGCTCTTTTTTCACAGATGTCCAGCGGTTTCACAGATTTCCATTAAAACGCAAAGATGAATCCCTGCAGTCACGAAAGCTTTAAATCGAAATAAAACACAACTTGTTTATCCCTTCTTCCCTCCCTCTCCTCTCGCTCTCTCTCGATCCGTTCGAAACCCGACGCAGTTCCAGTCGGCAGGCGAGTTCCAGACGGGAGGCACGGACGCGGAGAGCGTGCAGCAGTTCTACGAGCTACTTACGGGCTGCATGGACGTGATCCGCAGCTGGGTCGACAAGCTCCCGGGCGTGGCCGAGCTGCTCCGCGATGACCGCGAATTGCTCTTCGAGGCCGCCTTCCTGGAGCTCTTCGTGCTCAGACTCGCCTACAGGTATGGGTGGCACCACCTCCATCATCATCATTAGCAGCAGCAGCAGCAGCAACTATGCTCAATACACTGCTGGATAAAGCCTACACACATCCTCTCTTCCTTACCAAGTCGTCACCACCTCTCACGATCCTGCGATGCAAATCAAAATCAAAATTCATCTCGCACCCACCTGCATGCATATGGACTGATTTCATCACTCCAGCTCCTCGGTAGACGTGTTCATGGGCTCTTTGTCATCATTTACTGTGTACCCCCCTATCCATTCCCCCCCCCCCCCCCCCCTGTCGACTCTCCCCCCCTCCCACACTCCTGCGAAATGTAAATGCAAAAGCCGAGAGGGAGTTGCATCAACTCATAACTACAACTTTGCGCGGACCCTCGTAAACGTCATTAGGTTCCAGATTTACAGATGGCCTGCCTTTAGCCAGTGGAGAGTTCCATAGATTTTTCTGTCTCCATTGCGACTGAGGTCTGTGCAGGTAGGTGGATATGTAGGCTGCTATAGCATCATAATTATCCATGAGCAATCCACTGCTGCATGAAGGCCTCCCCCAAGCCGTGGAATCTCTCACGGTGATGTAAAAGACAATCCACTCAGCATCGCTCCATCTCCGCCGTGAGAGTCTTCTTGGGTGTATTCTCTCAGAATAATTTTGGTTAATTAGAATCTTTATCCTGGATAAATCCGGTGAGCTGTTACTCTCTTCTCCACAGATGTCCAGTAGGGACGCGTCAGAAAGTGATTTGGCTGCCACTCTGTCGTTACTCTCGACTATCAGATAGGTATCTCTTGCAAGTATATGGCATACCTTTGAACCAACCTTTCTCTTGTTATAGGGAGATTTACGTAACAAAATACGCTGTGAACCGTTTAAAACACCGTCGTTACTCGAGGGACGCTCTCTCCGTGTAGTTGTGGCCAAGTTGCAAGCACAGTCTTGAGTTGGTGCGATGGCTTTTGAATAAAACAACGGCTCACACTCGCGAATTATATCACAGCGTCTTTAATATCAGCTGCAATGATACCTGGCAGCGTAGTTTTGCGTACAGGTGTGTTATTAGAAGTGCAATTGTCCCTGGCGCGATGGCGCATGCACGCGATGCGTGCACTGGCGACTACACTTGATGGACCACGCGCCTTCAGATCGATCTCCAAAGGCAGCTGGGCGGCAATGTGATCAAATAAATGGCAGTGCAGCAAGTTGATTGAATGTAACGATAGATGTTATCCCCTCCCGTGCGTTGTGGGTACTCCCGTTTCCTCCCACGTATCAAATCATTCATTAGTTCAATTGGCTAAGCACCCCAATGCAAGATCTTATTGAAATAATTTAAAAACTCGGTGAGACTTTCCTGGCCTATTATCGAATAGCACATACAATAATCATTGCTATCAGTGTGACCAATGCCTCCTGTGCCGTCATGTGCCGTACAGATCGAACCCTGCCGAGGGAAAGCTGATCTTTTGCAACGGCGTGGTGATGCACCGACTGCAATGCTTACGAGGATTCGGGGACTGGTTGGACGCAATCCTGGAGTTCTCTGCCAACCTGCAGGAGTTGAACGTGGACATTTCAGCCTTCTCTTGCTTGACGTCTCTCGTCATGGTCACAGGTGGGTGTGCGTCACAACACCACGCAGATGTGCGGCGTTAATTGAAGATCGACATGGGCAAATGTACACATCTACACGCGTCGTCATCATCACCGTCGTCATCAGCTATGGTCAATAGCGTCTTGGATGAAGACCTTCAAAGTAGCCGTCATCCCTTACCATCCTACGATGGAATATCAATCAACACACAATCGGGAGTGAATGGCACGTGGCGCATTCATAGATCTTAACGATGACCCTAACCAATGATAATTATAAACACACGGGATATATCCTTGGTGTGCTGTACTCTACGTACACCGTTGCACACTACACTGTGTTAATAACGCAAATTCGTGTCGTGTGTATTGTCCTGCACACACACACACACACTATTGTCACGTGATGGAAATGCTGCATTGGTATAGGCCACGTGCACCTCTGGCTAACTGCGGATAGAGTAACGGTGGCATTGTATTGTCGAGTAGATGGACAGCATAGGCGTACCAGCGTGGTGTATATTTGCCGTGTGGGTAGCAAGCCGCGTTTCTCCCCGCCAGCGTGGGTGACGTCTCTCAGACAAGCCCACGAGGCGCTGTCGTCGTGCTGGCCGTTGGCACGGCCCAGTACGAGAACCGCAAACGAAGCCAATCAAACGCGCCGATCCTACATCGAATTATTTGCCGGTGGTGCCGCTGCTGCCTGAGGTGGCGGTGGTGCACGAGCACGAATAACAAAATAAACGCTGCCTTAAAAATGAAAATATAGTTAATATAATCACTCGACCTCTTCTTTGGGTCTTTCGGTAAAGTCACGTAGATAGGTTCAAAGAAAATAACAAAAATAACAACAAAATACGACGTTTCGATTGCAACGCAAGCGATCGAAACGTCGTATTTTGTTGCTATTTTTGTTATTTTCTTTGAACCTATCTACGTGACTTTACCGAAAGACCAAAAGAATATGAATTCCTGCAGTCAGGAAAGATTTAAGTCAAGATCACTCTACCTCTCTTTGAGAAAGGGTCATTACCCGACACGTCGCCTCTTTTCTACCTTGTATTTGTATTTTTTCATGGCCACGGTGATATTGACTCCCAAATACGTTCGGGAACGACGGCGAGCCTAAGGGCGAAAAGAGCCGAGCCGATTTCCATCATCCTTGCGAGCGAGGCAGGATCATTTACATTCGATACGCGTTAAATAGCGGGGGGGGGGGGCGGCGAGGGGGATGATGGGCCCGGGGGGAGGGGGGGGGGGCGGATGCAACTATAGGTTATCGGTAGCCTAGGGTACTGGCAGCAAGCAATCATTCGGAAAAGTGTCATTAAACAATCTTTAAGTATTTAAAACAATTCGCAACTAATGACTCAATCCGCGCGGCCGCGGTGGCCTGAACTCGGAGCGCATTGGCGCCGCGCTAATTAGGGGGGTGGTGGGTGCATCTCACAGCGGATGCGAGCAGGCGGGGGGGGGTGGTTTAAAAACCATCTCCCTCGCCTTCTTCTCCAATATCCACTGCACCAGGCCTAATGATCCGGGCAAGTCTCATATTGTGGCATTTCCGAAATTTTGTGGGCGACCTTGCATCGTTCGTAATTGAAGACCGAGTTAAACACACTCGGCAAATATCTCAACAGTCGCCGTGCGATATAATTGTAAATTAATGGGAATGCTAATGTACGAATTGCGGTAATGTGGGTCGCGCAGTCCCCAGGCGAGGCGAGCCGCCGCTCATTCGCGACTTTTGTTTGTGCTTTTCACTATCCTGCCGGGACCCCAGCTCGCCATGAATATTTATGAAGCGCTCAAATTTGTTACAAAACATAATTACTACCAATTTGTTCCTGTGCTGCACCATTGTATTATCATTCAGTTGATATCTATATACTGTCGCCGATGCCGCTGCGTGTTTACCGTCTCGTAGCGTTTGGTCAAATGACTTATTGTGTGCTGGGCGTGAGTAGAAAAAAAACAGCACCAACATAAAACAAATTCGGATATCATTCCGCATACCGATTTTGATTTAGCCTTGTCGCCGGCTCGCATTCGCGTTTTATTTAATAAGCGCGTAAAACGTAAGCGTACGTTGTTGTGCACGGAGCATTTATTGCGGACGCATCTATTTTAGATCGGCTTGTTTGGGAGATGTTTTGTTGTCGTTATTACTGTTGCCTAATAGATAAAGTAGCCATGCAGGAATTGCATCTTAATTCTATCCTTTGCAATTCGGTATTAAGCAGTAAGCGAATATTAGGATATCGTTTAGGCTCCACACAAAATCAGGGCTTGATCATCCAGCACGATCCAGCCTCAAATCCCATGCTGCCCTTTATAAATTATATATATCCGTGCCGACGCCACTGTCCACAGTCGTGTGCCGGTGCCGGTCATCTCACGTCACAACCGCACGTGCGTTGACGTCACCGCTCCATCTCTACTTAGATGGTCCCCCCCCCTTCCTCAAGAGCGTTCCTTCCCCTCTCTGGAGATCCACGAACAGAAGAATGTTGACGAGGGCGTCATCGGTTGCGTTACTGTGCGAATGAAATAAGCGGCCGCGAGTTCGGCTCGCCGCGGTATTTTGTGCAATTGAATCATTCTAATTTATCCCTCGCCATGTTGTCACCTGGGTTAACACATGTCCAGGTGATACTCGCAATGCCAATTAATCTACGCGGTCAAGAGCCCTAGGTGTGAAAACTGCATTCCAGCCAAATCGTCGCCCGTGTAAATAAATAAATAAATTCTCGCGTTGGAATTCTAGGCAACGTGACCCAGCACTCTGTATTGTCTTTCCTACTGTTTCGTCATTGGAAAGATGCGCAAGTTAAGCAATATTAAATGCTTACTAAATAAATCGCTGGTCTTCGCGGGCTGTGACCCTCCGGGTAAAATGTGCCCATCTTTTGATAGTTACTGAGCAACGCTGCAGCCGGCCACCAATGAAGCTGTAGTGGCATTGGCCTTGTGTGTTAAGTGATCGTTCAAGTTCTTAACGGAGGAGTCTAAATACGTTGGGGCTCCCGCTAATTGGGCTATATGTTCAGCCTCTCCCTCTCTCTCTCTATCTCACTCCACTGCTAGATGATGGCCTCCCCCCGCACCGTGCCGGTCAGGGGGGGGGTATTGTTTGAGCATGTTTCACTGCACTGTTCACTGTGAGTTGGTGGACGGGCGAGTGGGTGGTTTTAGTTGGTCGGGGGCGGCGATGGGGCGGCGCGAAACCACTGATGTCAGCCGTGGCCGAAAAACGAACTTGGCTCGTCGGTTTCGGATGCAAATGCACGACGAACCAACGTGCAATAATTTCACAACATGCTTACAATCATACCGGGCTATAAATTCCACGTGCTCAAATTATTCAGATCGGACGGCCGATGACCAATGAGGCCACGCCCAGCGCAACACGGCGTCACACCAATAGAGTGCGCGTACACACGTGACGTCACAAGCCTTCTTGTCGGTGGTCACGTGTTTGTTGGTGGTCACTACTCATTCGCTATGACTGACATCAGAGGACTTTCAATTCATTGTATGTCCCTAAAACACATGTCCCATGGGCCATGATCTCGTAAGAGCTCGGAAGCTAAGCAGGACAGGGACCCTGGTGCTATGTATGTACGTATGTTAAACTTCTTTCGCACCGTAACGTAGGCAAACGCGCTCATCTTAGGCGAGTGCTTGGATGGGTGGGCACCTCGACACAGAAGGTTGTCGTTATATGGGGCGACGTGATGGGATGCATGGGGGCACTGCAACAACAGGCATCATTTGCAACGTACTTCTCGATTTCCCTTCCTCACCAACCCGCATTGACAAAGCGGGGTGAATTTACGGTCAATTAACCCCAGACGGTCAGCAACGGCGTGGAGAGCCGCTCATCCAGCAATGCATTGATAAAGTGGCTCCTGCAACATTGACGTACAGCACCGCACATGCTTCGCGTAATAGGCGCACGGTCTAATCGCGAGACAAACACGTAAGCGCCCACAATGAAGTTATCGTGAGAAACTTGTCTCCGGTGAGAGAGATCGTGGCTTGCGTGTGGATGGTTAGGCCTTCACGCAGCAATGGGTAAAACAATGGATAACTGCTGCTCGTCTTGCTGATGACCATGAGGATGACGATGATGGTGATTAGGCTTATCATAAATTGGCCAGTATAGTAGCCTCGACATTAAAAATGCAAAATCAGTTGTGCATGATTTTCACGTTGCGCACAGCTGTTGTTCGGCAAATAACACACGCCGAGGTGTAATGACATGGGGGGGGTGAGTGGGTAGGTGGGGGAGGGGTGTGTGGGTGGGTTTTGTCGTTGATTCTCAATGGCAAATCGCGGGTCTCGTTTGTGAGACAGAGCACCTAAACAACGTGTGTGGTATAGTCATAATGCACGCCAGGTGTGTCTAACTTCATCCAGGTGAAAATGTAAATCAACAAAACACCCCACATCGTTCCTCTTGTCCTGTGCAATGGTTATCCACCCTTGAGAGAACATAGAACAATGGAGACGTCTAGCCAAACGTAACACTCACAGTGGACCTCGCAGATTGTATGAGCTATTGTTTATGCGACGGTGAGCGCATGCGGGGCTCACACGTCACGGTTCACACGGAGCCCAGAGATTCCCACAGCTCAATTAATCATCTCCCTTCATTGCCCACCCACTCTGCACCGCCTCTCGGCTCCAATCGTGGCCAGCGCTCTTCCTTCTCGCGCGGTGCAGCCTTCGTCGCGTTTGCCGATCTTCTCCAATCGAATGCAAATTCAGCCTCCTGGACCACGTGCACACCCGGTGGTTGCTTCAATGCAGTGCACGTGTTAACGTGATAGCTTTTTTTTTATGCATCACAAGTAGTACTAACTGGCCGCTCCCGTCTCTACACGAAAATAAAAGGCCAATTGACCGAACACTTTTCCAGCAGTTAATTACCATCGTTTTGAGCTTGTTAATTATTGCAACTCAAGCACTTTCTAAGGTGCAATTCAGCAGTCGGAGCAATGCTTGCGGTCCAGAAACAAGTGATAAGCTACGCAAATAGCCGTCCTCAACAGCAGAACCTACCAACACAACAAAATAGAAGCATTAGCCATTGGTGGATATTCTGTACTCATGGGTGCTCATTATCGTGAAACCCCGCCGTTCTTCTGCAGCTTACTTGTTTTTGCAATGCAATCACAACTCCGTGTTTGTATTTGCAAGGATGGTGATGACATCTTGACATGCAAAACATGCTGAAATTCGTTTTCGCGAAATTAATTGTCGTGAAAATCTCGATTTACGTGTGATATTGCACCACCGCCAACATAGCTTCTTCATCTCTTACGAGTCATCTTCGAAGCCAAAAGTCCCCGCTCTTTCTCAATTCCATCACGAGCCTTGCGTGGTGGTGGCGATGAAGGTCTCGTGGACTGGGGGGGGGGGGGTGTGCTTCTCCCTCCGTCCTCTCTCTCTCCGCAGTCCACGTGGTGCCCAACCTTAACCCCAACGCCGTCCCTTCTCCCCCTGTGCAGAGCGCCACGGCCTCAAAGAGCCCAAGCGGGTGGAGGAGCTGCAGACGAGACTCGTAAATTGCCTCAAGGACCACGTGGCGTTCAGCACCCCAGCGGCCGGGCGGCCCGCGTACCTGTCTCGCCTGCTGGGCAAGCTGCCCGAGCTGCGCACCCTGTGCACACAGGGCCTGCAACGCATCTTTTACCTCAAGCTCGAAGACCTGGTCCCTCCGCCCCCGATTCTGGACAAGCTCTTTCTGGATACGCTTCCCTTCTGAGACCGCGGCGTCGTCCTTGTCGTCGTCCTGGTGGATCTCTGCGCGCGCCGGTGTTTGATGGTCTCAAGACTCAACAACGTTTTAGTGAAAACACTTAATCCCGGACATTTAAAATCAACTCAAGAGGAATCTGTTTTCGTCTCCCCGTGTCGTCTCGGCCGACGTCCGTCCCCCCCCCCCCTCCTTTAATTATGCGTTGCAGTTCATATTTACGGCCAGGACAGTCGCATTTAGACATCACATCGGCTTCGTTCCACTGGCCATGGTGCTGTTGGAGTGGCACGCAAATGCCGTATACTGTATTACAGACGACATTGTCCACAAACGTGCAGGGCTTAATTTCTCAAGGAATATTTTCCAGGAGCCCTCAACCCCGGACCCCCCCCCCCCCCACCTCTTGCCCCCCCCCACCCCCATCCTCTGCTATGGGAAATACTATTTTCCGGAGCTCAGCCCCGTAGAACTCCGATTGAAATTAAGCCCTGAAAGCAACAGAACCCAGTGTCGCTTCAATTCGCTTTGAACACAAACGCGCGGACACACGCGAGGTTGAGACAGGCCACGTTCACACGCGTGTCCATGCTTCAATGACAACTGCACATGAATTAAACCCGCTGTACTGTATTTAATTTCATCGCACAGAGAGTTTGCTGAAATATCCGACCGGCGGCTAATCAATGAATTAAACCAACGCACCGCTTAACTTATAATTAGCTCTTAACTCATTTACGAATTCATAGTTATTTTATATATATAGTGCATATATACATGCGCCAAAACACGTGTATATATACAGTATATGCGTATATTTATATTGAGATACAACGTTGCTCTGACCCCAAACTCCCCTTCGACGGACTGTGTATACTGTATAGGGTGAGTGCTAAACGAGGTGGCGAGTTTCGTTGGAAGGGAAAATTAAAAGAGGTACGGGGAGCGTCATGGCCAACGCAATCCAACCTTACCAGTGCTCTGTATTATTATTATGATGATGAATGACTTTGGCGAAGTGCAATTTTAAGTCGCTGCTTTGTTTCCGAATGGTTTAAAAAAAAAACAAAATAAAGAAAAATATGACGAGCCACCCTTTACCCTGACAAAGAGTTTTAATGAGAAAGGGAAAAAAACCCGCAAATCAATCGGCCACCCCGGTTAATGGCGCGCGCAATGCTTGTTGCTGTTCTTCGCTGTACATACTAACACCCCACCACTTGTAAAAGCGCAGTATATATACACATGACTACAATCAGTGTACAATGAACTTTTACCGAGAAAGTGTAACTTTCGCGAGGAATCGGCGTCCTATATATACACACACACGTATTTGAACAGACTGTACAAGAACACGCCATCTTTTTGGCTATGGGGCGACTTAACATGATGAAGATGCTGATGATGCTGACGATGCTGACGCTACGTGCACGTGGTGAGAGGTTTCACCCATTCGACGGTTCGTGGCCCAGTCTCCGGTGCGTGTCCAAACAGTTTGTGTCAAATATATGGAAGCTGTACGTAGGGATACAGTGTTGTTCCTTCCTTCTCGTGTTCACTCGTTTTTATTTTCAACTCCCCCCTCCCTCCCCCACCCCCGCGTGAACAGTGCATATAAAAAAAATAACCCACAGTGTTGTACATATGCGAGGTGATACGTACATTGTCACCGAACTCCCACACCCATCCTCTACCACTCAACCCATCACCCCTTCCTCCTCCTCCTCCACCCCCCCCATCCATCGTTCCGTCAATAAGTTTCATCTCTTCCATTTCAGCAGTAAGTCTGAACATTTGTTGTCGCGCACTCATACAAGGGTCAAGTCCATCGAGAACGCGAGCTCATAGCAGATATCGTCTCTCCAATCGACCACCAACCCCCTAAGCCCCGTGATATTCCACAGTGACGATGATGTGAACTCGTGAGAGAGAGAAAGAGAGAGGGGGGAGACGAAGTAGCACGAGAAGTGAGTAGGACAATGGTCCCGTTCTGTCCGCGTGTATGGGGGGGGGAGTGTGTGGGGGTGGCGCCACGTGGGGCAGGGCACGTGTGCGGTGTGGCCGCGGTTCTAAGTTCGCCGCCACGCGATGATTGCTGGTCTCACACGCACACGCACGCAGTCACTTGCGAAACGCGACACTCTTAAACAACAACAACAACAACAGACAAATGTTAAGAGCGGGGAGTTGTTTTATTCCTCGACTTGTTACAAAAGGACAAATGTGGCATCACCCGACGTTCGTTTTTTTTTATATATACATTGCAACATAAATTTCAGGCAAAAATGTACATAACCGCATAAATATATAAAAAAAACAATTCAATCTACGTTGCATTCGTTTGTCTTATTTTATACGAGCTCCTCCTTGCACAGCGAGTCGTCCTCAAGCCGGTGTGTGGGTTGTGTTCTCGCTTCCCACGGACGGATGCCAGCAGAGCGGTCCCGATATAAATACTGTCACGGGAGGACGCATATAGACTGTACTGCAAAGCTGGCAATTGTCAAGTCGTCAACAAAACACGCACATATCTTTCCCCCCCAAAAAATCACAATAATCCACATACACATATACACACACGCGCACACCCTATACGTTTTTTATATATATATACCTATGGTACGGGCAAGGAAATTTCGTTCAAATAACGAAGCAACCAAACACTGTCAAGTATGCGGATAAATCAAATTCACTCATTTTCGTACACGTGAACTCTGCCGTCTGCGAATTGGCTTGTCCATGTCAGAATAATAGTTTGTAAATGTTAACACATCCGTCACGAACACTGCCATGAACACAGGGGAAGGACTACTGCCCGAAACGTCAGCTGTTGTATTTTATCATAGATCCCCTCCACCCATTTTACGGCAGTATGATAATTGCCGCATATGTTGGGATTTTGTTATTTATGCTCGTGCATCACTCCCAACGCAATATCACCGGATTTTTGGTTTGTTAAATACTAATAGTTGAGATAAATCATACCCGACCATTACATAAAACATTTTTACGGTTACGTCATTCATTTAGATAAAGTTAATGTTGCATATCCCTAATTCGGCATGATAAACAGTACATCTAAGGCAGCAGGCAAGCTACATTGAGTACATCTTGTGCAGGTAAGTGCGTAATGCGTACACATATCATACACGTATGACGATTCCCACGCGTTGACGTTTAGTCCGACTTTAACTCTGAAACGTTACGGACACGTTACCTTGAATGCGCCACACACTTCTATATACAAATCCGTTTTTCGTTTGCAATTCGGAACTTATTACAAACTTCGCATTTTAAAATTAAATTGAATAGGTACATACATACGTTAAGGGTATAAGAAACGCCAATACTTTGCGACCTAAGACAGTAGTTCGTAACGTTGTTATATCGCTATTTATGAAGCTGCACATTTTCCGATGATAAATCAAATGAGACGTGAAGTAAATTCCGAATATTCTGCGCCCGTCACCTAAATACTAACACGTTTGTTGCACCACGACTTGTGACATGTTGTTTAGACATGTTAAGGGCCGGCATGTCCTTCTCGCTTGTGCGCGTTTTGGATCGTTTGAGCCAGAACTGCGTCAACGAATCTCAAGCAGAACGGGGTGGATATGGAAGGCAATTACAATGAATCGAGCTGCCCAAACGTGCTGAAACACCGGCGCTTTGCATTTGAAAAAGGAAGTTGTCTACACACGCACGCACGCACACGTGTACGGGAGTTCTAGGAGATACAAACGACGGTCATCTGTCGATTCATTAACCGCGCGTTCCAGCACGGGCGGACAAGAAAGAATCCCGTTGCGGACATCATCAGCAGAAACACAACTACCCGCAGTTATCAACGTGCACGGGCCTCTAGCTACAGCGGCGTTCGTTTAAAATGTGATCATGCGTATAAACAGCATGTACTATACACACAAACATATATATATAGTGCGCGCGTGTCAGGCTCGCGTGTACTACGGACTACGGATAACTTAGCAGCGACGGGACTAGATGAGTTCCCGTTTACGCTGCGGTTCTCATCCAATATACACGCGCGCGCGCCTTCAGTCAGCTACTCGCAGCGGCGCGATGATCATCGCGCCGCGAGTGCGATTCCCGACAACATCTCACGTCAGTGGCGGCGATTGATATCTGAACCGGTCATAGCCCCTCCACCTCCTCCTCCTCCCCCACCCACCCCCATCCACCTCCGCCTCATCAACAGCCCCTTTGTCAGGCCACACAGACCCGCGTGGCGAGGTATCCTCAACCAACCCGACTGCCACGGCGTGGTGATGCCCTCATCTAGCAGTGGATTGCTCAAGGGCAATGTGTTATTGTAGTAGACCACTGTGGTGTGGTAGCGCGGCGTGTGGCACTGCGCGGAGGGTGCGAATGGACTCGTGCCGTGCCGGGATCTCGGCACGAATTTGCGCCACTTTTTTGTTGTGAAGGACACGGACGGACACACAACTCGCGCGCAGGGTCCGCTCATCCCGCGTGGAACATCGCGCACGAGGCGCCAGGTGCGATGGCTCCAACAGGTAGCGGCCCACACTCAGCGCCGCTGATGAGTGGCGGCACGGAGCGCACCGGCCCTTCGAACGGACCTCGCCCGGTGCCAGTTGCGCGCGCGAGCGAGCGAGCAGGAGAGGACGAATGGAGGCATAGACAGATGACAGATGCTACGCAGTGGTGGGGGGGGTTCTTTTTTTCCCGTCCCAGATTCACCGGGTGTCGATTCACTGCTTCACGAACGGCGGTCTCCGCCGTGCAGTTTCCGCGAGCTCATCCGCTCCGTCCAAACGCGCTGCGCTTCCTGCACACGAGCACGCCACGACGCGTGTCTGCGCGTATTTGCGTGCGTGCGTGTGTGCGTGCGTGTCTCTCGTCAGCATGCGCCATGGTGAAACCACTGCTGGATGAAGGCATCTCCGATCCGCCGCTCTCTTTCCCCAAGCGTGTATATAATAAACGCCTATATATATACAAACATGTAGCAACAGTCGACGCGCTGTCTGCTTGCTCCACCCGATGTGTGTTTATCAAGGGACACGTGAAACGCAACGCCCGGCGACTGGGTTATGAGAGAGGGCGGTTGAAGGAGACGAGGAGCATTCGTTCTCTGTCTGCGTGGAGGAGGCTCGGCACGGGGATTGCGGCCGCCGGCCTTCCTCGGGAGGGAGAAGGCCCCGTCCCGCTCGGGCAGCTGTGCGCGCGGCGCGGTGCAGGTGACCCCCCCTCTCTGCGCGGCCTCTCCCGTGCGATGCGTCGCCGGTAGGGGCCACCGATCTGCACCTCCTCTGCCCTCCGGTTATTAACTCGCAGACACCTCCCTCCCCTCTCCCACCACCACCCCCCCCCCCCCCCGGTACCCCCAGAGCAACCCACCACCTCCATCGTTCATCCACATTGCGCACCGCCCGCCTCGCTCGACACAAGGGGAGGTGCTGTACAGGGGACGACGGTCGGAGGGGGCGGTAATGTCGATGGGAGTGGGGGGGGTGCAAAGGTGGACGGGGTAGCGGAGGAGGTGAGGGTGGAGGGGGAAGGATGCTGCTGGTAGCAGGGTGAGGATTGCTGGGGGATGGGAAAAGTTGTGGGGTGGGGGTGGGTGCTGTTATGGAGCGGTAGTGCAGCGGTTAGCGCGCTGCGCTACAAACCTGGCGACCCGAGATTGATTCCCGCTCGTGGCCAACACCAGTGAACATCAGCTACACCGGTCCTGGGCCTCCCCTAGGTCGACTCAGAATCAAATGAGTACCTAGTGCGGTGTGTAAACATCGCAACTAGGGAGACAAAGGCGGCCGGAGGTGGTTTTGGCCACCAGCCCCCTCGCTGTTTCGCGCCGACCTTCATGGGTGCTCGCTAACAACACTTGCCCCAATAGTCTGATAAGACTATCCGGGGTGGGGGGGGTCTTTGTTATGGAGCTGCGATGCCGAGGTTGGGCGAGATGGACGAACTATTGCGTGTGTGGGGGGGGGGCGCGAGTGGGGGAGGGGGCTCCGCTAGTCAAAGCAATTGCGGGGGCACCAAGGGGGGATTGATTTTTCTTTTCTGGTTTTGTTGAAGGCGCTTCATGCACGCCCATTATTGAAGGCGCCGCTGGATGCCCTATAGATGTCAGCATGACCATTTTTTTTCCCCGAGTGCACCTGTGTGCACTTACACCTCCACGCGGCACGAGCCACGCGTGCCACGCCACGCCACTAACACTCACGCGCGTGAGTGAGTGAGTGCCCACATTTGCATCTTCTCTGCGCGTCTGAATGAGCGCGCACGAACGCAAGGCGAGCGAGCGCACAGCGGAATTGCTTCGCGTCCTTCGTCGACGCGGCCGAGTAAGTTTTCGACGCGCAAGAGAGAGAGAGAGACAGAGACCAGCTCCTTGTCTTGCGCTCTTTATTTTAATTTTTGTGTGTAAATCACAGAGGGAAACGCATCAGCAACGAGTCGCGCGCTCACAACGCGACGTTGTTTTGCTTGTCGCGTTGAGCGGCTGCTGCAATTACGAGTTAATTACACGTCATTCATAAGAGAGACAGGTTCAAATATATATATACGTGTGTGTGCAGTTGTTATTAAGATATCCCTGTATGGCGTTAACGCGTCTGCGAGCGGCGGGGGTGGCTGGGCGGGGTGACGTGGAGGAGGGGGGGGCAGCAACACCACGCACGGTCGTCTTGGTCTCCCCGCTGCTCATGTTTTACACACAGCACCAGGTAAGTACTCATTCAAGGCTGAGTCGACCTAATAGGGGAGGTCCAGGACCGGTTCAAATATTCGCCACTGTCATTGGTCGTGAGCGGCCACTGAACTCGGGTCGCCGGGGTTCGTAGCGCAGCGCCATGAGCACCAGTCGTCACGTGAAGCCGGCACCGTCTCACGATGAAGCCAGAGTGAACTTTATGCCTCCAGTGGTCCACCATTCTTGCTGAGTTCGACAACGACAAGGCAGGTTATCTCTATAGACGAGATCTACCCTGGACGCCTTGCCTGTGTGTAGCTACAACAATCAATGAATGCATGAAAGGGAGGTGCCGGAGCGCAACTTTGGCATCGGTTTGCGCGGCGCGTGGCCCGTAATTGCAGCCGTTTTCGCTCCCTGCGCTCACTCCGCGCACCTGTTGCAACAATGGATGGATGACCTATACACGATTCAAGGCTACACGGCACCCACAACAACAACAACAGCAGCAGCAGCAACACATACTCGGCAAAACTGGGCGCCCCGGGCGAAAAACCGCAAACTCCGGCTCGGAATGCGTTCTAATTGTCTCCTGCGCGCCCGTTCGTGCCCGCGTCTGTGAGGGCGCGCGCGCGGTCATTTGCATTTCACGGGGTGTCTCGACGCGGGCGCGTGTGGGTATTGGACTCCAAAGGTGGCTTTAATGCTGACACTCTGTCGGGGGTGCGTTATTAACATTCAGAGACAACCTCAAACGCTCGCGTTAAGATACAATAAAGCGGCAAATTAGCGGCCATTCTTTTTGTTCGTAACGTGACTGATAACGGCAGCGGGAACGTTAAACGAGCGTGGACCATTTTGGAAGAGCGCGTTTGCAAGACTGCCGGCAAGGGAGGTTGCTCATCGCGTGGCCGACGACACTGCCAGGCGGGTGAATACCGACCAGATTACTGCACCCTCTAAGCCAGCAGTGGCACGGCGAGTTAGAGTCGCGCTGAATTACTCAAGCCCGATCTTTAGAGGCACTCGAGATTTAAAAACAAATGTCTGCTCGACACACCTCTGGTGCTTTTGGTGAGGTGGCCCTGGGTTCGATTCCCGCTTTCAGCCGCTGGTGATTAGACGGAGTTTCAAAGTGTGGTTTAGTTGATTGTTCTCGGCAAGTCTCGCCAATGGCTGCACACAGACGTATATTAAAATGAGGTTTCAACCTAATTCGGCAAAACTTGTAGGTCTGAGAATTTAAAAAAGAAATGACTGCCATGCCGCGAAAATATAATTGAACCTGGACGTGTGGGAAAGTGCGTGGCTCGCTATCGCGTGTGGATTTAAAAAAAAATCACTTGAAGGAATACCATCAGAGTAGCTCTGTTATATCTGCTTCCGCAGGCCGCGAATTCCCAATGGACACGTCATCTTGTAACATAACGTATATTGTTCAGTAATCATTCAATTATACAAAAAACGTAAACACCATCAAACCCAAATACAGTAAAATCCCGGTTGACGTCGGGGATGCGTTCTTGAGAGGAGCGACGAATATCGAAGCGACGTGACTCAAAGCAATTTACAGGCTAAGCGGAGGCGAAGGCTGCGACGGCGGATAGGAGAAAGGACGAATGATATCAGCAACGTCAGTGCGGCTTGAGGCGACGCAAATCACGTGGCGGTGTTAATAAAGTGACGACGTATTTGCGAAAAGACGTAAACTTTGGGGGGGGGGGGAGTGGGGGATGAGCGTGAATCAGGATGTTACTGTAAACGCAATCAAACACCAAAATGAGCAACATTCTCTAATTGCCATCGATAACGGCGTGCGGACGTTACAACGCTCGGGACGCTTCGCGTCTTTTGGCACCGGGCTGCGAGCAGCGCACCCTGTCCGAACGCCACCCAGCGCCGTCGCTCCGTGGTCGTGAGCCACGGACGCGCTTCGCTGGAGTGCGGGGCGCGCTCCCCAAGAAGCAAACTCCAACCCGAGACCTCGGCCTGCGTCAGCGCGTAATTGGCGCGGTTTATTTTCCGTACTCGATTGAATTCTCCGTGTGCCAAATGGGATGCCCCCTTTCCACCGACTTCCTCCACCCCCCCACCCACCCACCCCATCACCCACCCCTCCCGTCCGCTCACGGTCGTAAAGGTTGGGTATTATTTAAAGACGGTGCAATTCTCGCCCCATTAGCTCGCCGATGCTTTGGGAGATAAACGCGCGGTGGCTTTGCGCGCGTGCCGAGCTGCGCTGGGCACGCGCGCTAAGCCGCGTTCGCGTGCAAACCGCTCAACACGTGGCGCCCGGCTGAGACGAACCTCCTACCCCACCACTCCACCACCACCACCAGCAGCAGCAGCCTTGCTTGGGGAAAGTTCGTGAGGCCCTAACCGTCCAAATGTGACTCGCAAAAAAAAGGATGGAAAATTATGTGTCCACGTCATGTTATATGTAGGTGTGTGTGTGTGTTTTCTCCCTTTGTGATGCTTGCGTTTGGCAGTGGGTGCAGACGCACAATTTGCAGCAACCACAAAAACAAAAAAATACGCAACACAATAACACTGAATCTTGACTTAAAGCTTTCGTGACTGCAGGAATTCATATTCTTGGGTCTTTCGGTAAAGTCACGTAGATAGGTTCAAAGAAAATGACAAAATAACAAAACACCACGATCTTACATTGACATACTAATTTTCACAATAGAATGGCCACCTCCGCCCCTTCGTCGTCGTGGAGGTAGCTCCCCGATCTTACATTGACATGCAAATGTATCACTTTAACATCTCTAGCCCCGCCCACTTCGTTTATGAGCCTTGTGCTACATCCATTTGAAACCTTTAAAACATCCTGTCTCAGCAGCTTTCCTGCTCTTGTTTCTCCTGATGACGATTGCTTGCGTTGCGATCGAAACGTCGTCGTGTTTTGTTATTTTGTCAATTTCTTTGAACCTATCTACGTGACGTTACCGAAAGACCCAATAATACAATAACACTGCCCGAAGATAACATACGTAGTAAGGCGGCGACGTTACGAGCAATGACCCTTTCTTTCTTCACAGCAGAGAGAGGCCGATGATCGTTTTGCAAAGGGACATGCGTCCACCCGAAATTGACGCACGCCTTCATTGTCTACAAGACTTCATCACCGGGTCTCAACAGTAGCGTGTGTGTATTTGGCAGCAGAGTCCTTCATTATTAGGATTGCGTGGCTAATTCCATTTCAAGCAGTGTTTAGCATCACGTGGGAGGACAGCGGAGTCTCCGGAGAAAATCAACCCAACCACGCATGGCACATTACCCTTAAGTCGGCACTGACCGGCTCCACGAACCCACTTTCTGTACTGCCATCTCACAGCCAAGCGGGTTTTGGAGTTGCACAAATCTGCGTGATCCACCAACCCTTGCCTCCAAAGCGCTACCGGATCGCAGGAATGCATCCGTGGGTAACACCATAGTAGTTGGTCGATCAGAGACGCAGGTGGCGCGTGGTGTGGTGGGTAAAGTGGGAGTGAGTGCTCTCGCCGCTCAAGACGCCTGGCTAGAGTGGAAGATATTCTTAGGTTGTTTTCGGTAAAGTCACGTAGGTAAAAAATTTAAATTTAAATTAACAAAAGTAAAATAAAATAAAAAAAAAATTACGACGTTTCGGAGGCAAACACAAGCTTCCTACGTGACTTTACCGAAAAAACCTAAGAATATGAATCCTTGCAGTCACGAAAGCTTCAAATCTAGAATTAGGGTGGAAGAGTAGGCCAAACGTACCCTCCAGGTAGGGGTTCTGCCACCAGCAGTGACGTGGGGTAAGGCATTGCAGGACGGCGCCCGTGACGCCCCTCCACCTCGACCTCTTCACGCGCGCACAGCGTGGCCACAGGCGGCGGTGGCGGCAACAACCCGCGGCTTCTACCCCCCAAGCGATACCCGATTAGCAAACACCGTTTTTTTTAAATTATTATTTCGCTTGTTTATCTCGGAAAGGCTCACTCCGGCTCGTCACCATATTTTCAGGACGGTGCTGCCAACTAGTTTCCCCCCCCCCCGCCCTCTGCAGTCGGGGGGGGGTTCGATGATTGCTCGACAGATCCCAAATGTAGCAATTTTTGTTTTCCAATTTCAACGATGACGCCGGGAAACAGCCCTTGGGCGACAACGTCACAGGATCTTTAACGTCCGCTGTGAGAACAGACAACTTGTGCGCTGTTCTTTATTTTGTTTGCTTTGCTCTTCCACCGTGAATGCACCCCCGCAGTAATGACCAGCGCGGCGGCCCCCTCGCCTGGAGTCGAACCGCGAATCTCTGCAACGAAGGGCGCGCTGCCGGCGGAAGGAACCTCCTGGCCAATCGGAGGTAGCTCCAGAGAGCTCTTCAGAAGGGTGGTGTTTGGCCTACTCTTCCACGCTGACACCTAGGACGAGGTGGGATTGCCTACACCTTTACCCCCACACCACCACGTGCGAGCTGCCGGTCGACTAAACTGCGCTGTACTGTACCCACGTGTACTGCTGGGTGCAGAGAGGGTGGTTTAACAGCAACAACAACAACACAAAGGCTCGCTCTTTGTTTACGCTGCCGCGTCTGGGGATCGAACCCGACGGAACCTCTCCGCGTGTGTAATAGCGAAGCAGCGGCCGCCCTTTGTTGTATCCAAGCCGACTCTCGAAGCCGACTCCACAAGGGGTCGTGGAGATACTGGGAATCAGCTCGACAAGCGCGTGCGTGCGCGATTTCCCAGTTTGTAAAGCGCCCACCCCCCCCCGAGTGCGATGCAGTTGGGCAACAACAATGCGATTGTATTTGCGTGAATGTTGAACTTCTCTGCGATTGAATAAACAGCGCGCGCGTGTCTCTCTTTTTTTTTTAAAGCTGAGCAGTTCCATATCGCCCGCGCCATCCATCACCCGTTTCCCCAGCGCTGTGCGTCAAAGCGACGAAAAGGGGGGTGGGGGGGGGGTTCGTCCTGAACGTTGACACATTTGTCACGCGAACTGGCGTGTGTCGCTCCACTGCTGGATGAAGGCTCCCCCACGCCGCGCGTGAGTGAGGGAGGAGGTGGGGGGGGGTGTTGTTTGACCGAACGTCAGCACGACGGTGAGTGTGCGGCTCCGAGTTTTGGTTTGGTTAACCCGGTTAACCAAAAACAGTACAAACACAGATTTGACTGCATTGCACACTGCCGCGCTGCGCGCAGTAGCGCTCCCCCGTGGCAGCCTATAGCACCCGTTATACATGCTGGTAACATGAACACACGTTCCAAGTAAAAGGACATGGCCTCCTGTATCGGCCGCTGAGTAGGGTCCAAGTTAACATGCAGCGTCGGTCGATTATGCCAGATGGTGATGGCGATATTGCTATAAAAATGCATCTGCTTACTTTCCCTACGGCCGGCAACATGGTGCTGTATCAGTGACACGCATGGGTTGTGCTTGCCTAACAACTACTACAAGGTGCGATTATTTTGATAAAAACCCACGAGGACATATCGACCCGCACTTGTGCATATTAATAGGCAATTCAAGCAACATGCGTTAAAAAAAAACACATTTACTCAACACTTGATTTCCCAGGCATATCCACAACGCACACGCGTTCTGCAAATATTTCACGTACAGTAAAAGGCCAAAGATGCAGCCCTATAATTTGATGACCACACCACTGATGGCGTACGGGAGTTCTAGAGAGCTCCGATGGAATGTATCTTGGCCTACTCTTCCACGCTGGCCAGACCTCTTGGAAAAGATGGCAAGTACCCCACGCTTGACCGCACGTGATGTGCCAATCGGCTGCTGACTGTGGTGTCACTATTCTACTGAAAGGTGGATAGAACATGAGGCTTTAAGAGACACGCCGGGAGATTTCACCGATGACCTCGTGGATCGCTGTGGCCCACAGTGGGCCGCAGTGCGCTCACCGTCACACCACGGCAGCATCCTCCTCCTCCGATTAGCGCGGTTGGCTACGTACGGCGCGAAAGAAGTCCGACATACGAACGAACGAGCTCATCTACGTCCCAGAAAAAGCACACGGCGGTGAAATGTGATGAGGGTTCTTTTCAAAGACGGTCCATTTCATTTAAATAACCATTAAAGCGTAAGTAAGATATCTCTTTTTAGCATTTGCAGAGCGGTAACCCAATGGGTCCGGGTGACTAACTCCTGTCAAATCTGCCCTCCACTCCATACCCAGAGCAGGCGCTTTTCGGAATTATTCCTTCAATAAAGGTGTAGCCCCCCCTGAGCATTGATGAAATTGAAACGAATGGTCCGCTCCGAGATCGTTCGACTCCATGAATAATTAACCTCCAGTGGGCTTATTCATAAAGTTTCAATGCATTTTTGATTGACCGCGCTGTCAGCCCATCGCTCATATAGGGGACCGCCGCACGATCACAGAGGGGACCCGGCGCAGATAACACTGGGTGGCGCCTTCTGGAATGATGCAATGCACATTCCCTAGATTTAATCACAATAAAAAATAATACTAATAATAAAAAAAACGGCTAAACTTCGCAATTAACGTCGTTCCCATGTGTACTGAACTGTGCTGCAAAGTGCAAGGTCAAACGACTCGTGTTATTTTCCTCGCGTATCGTTTATGCCATTCGTCGCAGAGTGAAATGGCACTGGTCACTTGGCGTGTCATTGAACAGGGCTAAGTGTAAATTATGGAATTGATGTGTTTACGCCGCCAATAGCGGCGGCGGCGGCAGTAGCAGCAGCAAAAGCAGCGTTTATGTTCCAAATTGCTCATATTAAGTCTTCTCGTAGGTAGCTACGACCCCACCCAAAAACGCTTCAAACACATTACAACAGCTGGCTTTATGGGGGCATGCCCTTTGGGGAATACCATGTATTCAGTCGAATTTAAATGAGTGAATTGCCACACTTTAGCTGATCTCGGAGGTGTCGCCTGGTTGTGTTAAAACAAGGCCACCCCCACACACGTGTGCCGCGTTGAGTAATCTCCGTCCCATAACAAATCTCCCCTCGCGTTTACACACGAGTGACGTTTCGTTCTTAGCAGGCGCAATCGCCTCATCACACACCGTGGAACGAACGGCACCGTCCGTCCTGTTTTCTCGTCCAAAAGGTGATCGCTGCTGCCGTGCGAAGGGCTGGCATGCCCTTCCACGGCTGGACAGGACGTCTTGGAAGAGGTGGTGAGACTAACTGTGCTGTACCCATTTATTCTGTTGAGTGGACAGAGGTGAGGATTGGGGAGGGTTTGGGGACGGGGTGGTTTACGAAACTTGCCATCTTCTATTCCCATCCTCAGGCGATCTCTCCTGTGGATATTTCCAGCGGCGACGCGCAGGGTACAGGACGATGGACATTTTACGGCCCTGGTGACAATCCACTGCGAGGTGAGGGCCTCCCCTTGTCGTGCCCACGATGTTGAGGGGCGTGTTTGACCGTGCTTCATCACGCTGGTGACGTACGGTCTGAGCCAGGAGCATATAGACATTGGATCACAAGCACAGAACAACAACGATGGTTTTCTGCTGGACTGCTGACAACGCTACCCCCTCAAGAGCAGCAAGAGCCTCCAACACCTTCCTTCTGCACAACGAGGGCAAGAGCAATGCACGCAACAATGTGTGCTCGTCGCGAACATTTGAAGATCACATCTACACTCGCATACTAAAGCTCAAGCCTAAAACAATAAAAGTGAAAAAATAAATTGCGTACTTCCTTCTTAGCGCAGTGCAAATACTCTCACGTGTGCCAAATTTGAGAAGCCACGCTTGCTTATTTGATGGCGAAATTAGGAGGCATCATTGGTAAGGATTTTTGGAAGACGCATTAAGGAGGTGACACTTAATTGCCAATTTTAAATATCTTTGTAAGTCATTGTTTTCTGGTATTTTGGTGCGTTATGACATGGTGCGCTGTCTTTGCACACATCCATTCAAGTCTGTGTTAAAATTTGGCTAATATAGCTGTTTACGTTTACGTGTTAATTTTCACAGGAATGAACATGTGGTGTTTTATTTAATTAAATTGACCCGAGGCATCCAGGTTCCATGTATGGAAGGAGAACACACAAAGCAACGATTTATATTTTAAAAAAAAACATGTTTTAAATTCAGTTCTGGGAAACCCCGCTTGTGAATAACTGGTTACTAAAGGCGTTTTTTTGCAAATGCCTATTATTCAAATGATACGCTACTTTAATTGCTCAATTGAAGGGAATACATTTGTGGTTGAATAATTAAGTTGCCCTTTAGCAGCTCACACTGACCAGCATTGTGAAGTATGGCCAAACAACTCCCAAAACCGAAAGGCAGTCGCCTTCATCCAGCAGTGGATTGATCAAGGGCTGTTCATCACATTACATTTAGGTTGCAGAATTGTCGTGAAAATTGTAATTTTTTTTCAGATGACACGTGAAGCACAAACATAAACAAGTAATAAATAAATAATTGCTGAAATTATAATGGTACAGCATTTATCAGGTTGCTAATTAGCATACTTTGCTTGTGCGTACTCTGTTGTTGCATGCCTGAATGGCTTTCGTGTATGGCCCACGCACCTGTAAATCCGGAGTTTAATTTGAAAATTGTGTTCAAAATGTACCACCCACTAGCAGTCGAGCGTGTGTGGAAATCTCTGGCTTACCAGGCTTTTGAAGAGCCCCTTTAAAGATACATTTCTCACGTGGACATGGTAATTTCAGTTACCATGTATTTGGCCACTCAGTTTTTGGTGGCGAGATGTTATCTGCCTCGCCTGGTATGCAGGATGGTCGTGGGTTCGATCCCGACCCTGGCGCCTATATATTTGGAGTTTGCATGTTCTCCCTGTGGTCGTGTGGATTTTTCTTTGGGTCCTCCAGTTTTTCCATCTACATTTAGAAACACGCGTTTAGAGTATGTGGCCAGGTCGTTTCTGGCCTAGTGGGCCTTACCCGGTAAAATTAAATCTAAGTTTTGTTTATTTTTTTGCTGTGGGGTATATGTTCTGCTTCTGAGAGTGCACGCTTACCACACACGGACACAAGGGTGCGGACAGGCTAATTGGCACGGCCACAAATTGCAAGAGAGCCGTACAGTTTCTAACCTTTCCGATGGATGTAATAGTATTGTAATAGTATTTAATGTATAATTAATGGAACCGTTTAAAACCCACCATATAAGCATGCTGCACATATTCTCGCGGAGCTGCAGAATTGGGCCGGGTACTAATTCACTTAGCCGGCAGGTGGATCACCATCATGTAAAACCATCAGGGAAAGCGACAGGGCTCGGCGTGATGTGTGAGCAGATTTAATAGCCTATTAATGTGTGTACCGTTGGAAATGTGCAGGGCTTGCGTGCTTGTGTGTGTGTGTGCGCGCGCGCGCATGTGTGTGTGTGTTGTTGTGGGTCTGTTTATATACACAATTATAATAAGCATGCACGATGTGATGAATAGAAGATGCAGATTAATATTTTGAGATTTAGATTTTAAAACAATTAAACCACAACCTTATATGAGAGCTTATTTTGAAGTTCCAAGTTCCATTTGTATGCACTAATCACGCGTTAACATGCATCCACTTACTCTTTGTAAAAATAAGCTATTTACCATATCTGGTGTGTCCGGGTCTCATTTATAATCCATTTTCTAAACATTTTAACTCCCACTTGTGGAAAAACATGGACAAAACAAAGACGAATATACGCCACGTAGCCGACACAGACTGTAGGCTGACGTGCTGTTAGCGAGCACCTATGAAGGCCGCCATGGCGCACGAGGCGATGGTTTGGCCAGCACCACGCCCCGCACGCCTTTGTCTTCATCTTCCAAATGCTGATGTTTCTGCACATCCACGGGGTATATAAGCAATATAGCAAATCACCAGCGTTGTTATATGTTCCTTCATTTTAATTTCGTAAACCAAATCAATTGATTAATGAGCTTTTATAGAGATAATTTGCTTCATAGTTGTTGTTGTTGTTTTCGGCATGTTGCCGTAAAAACTATCTCATCAAAGCCATTGTACTGATGGTCGACTCGGGAAACATCAGCCCCTGTGTGGCTGTAGCTGTCAGAGAGGGCACCTCCGATTGGCTACGTACCGTGCGAAAGAAGTTCAACGTACATACAGGGCAGCCCGTGCCTGCAAACTGATGCACAATGCGTTTTACTTCACTCGACTGCACTTGGGCAGAGCCCGATTGCCCTCCGGGGAGGAAAGTATTTGTATCGTATTCCTCGGTTCTTTCGGTAATGTCACGTAGATAAAAGAAAAACGTAAATAAAAACCACGACGTTTCAATCGCAACACAAGCGGTCGTCATCAGGAAAAGGGGGTTAGCCTCTAAAGGCAAACTGTTTATAAAGGTTTAAATTGAGCGTAGCCCAAAGGTCAGCAGCATGGGCGGGGTAGTTAATGTTGATGTGAGTGATGGTAGTAGTGGGCAACGACGGCGCTGGTGATGGGTTTCCACCAATTAAAGGGCTGCCAGGTAATCACTGCACCTCGCTTTACACACTCACACTGTTGACGGTGGAGGTTGCTGCTAGAGAGGATGGTAGTAGTGGGCAGCGATGGTCCTGGTGGTGGGCTTCCACCAATAAACGGGCTGCCAGGTCTAAAATGGAAAGATTACAGCCAGTTATGACTTTCACTGGTTGATAACGTCCTTGCAGTGATTGCTGAGTTTGTAGCCATATTCTCGGTTGAAATTGTGTCTATGTCTGTATGTATGGATGGCTTCGTTAACGAATCTTTGTTGATAGCCAGTGGGTTTGCAAAGTACCTTCGTCTTAGAGAAATCAATTTCGTGTGAGCCAGCCGCATTCAAATCATGATCGTGCCGCCTGGCCCTCAACCAATAAGGAAGCTGTGAAGGTGTTCATGTGAATTCTAAGCATGTCAATGCCAGAGCGTTAGGATGTGCATTGTTGTTTCGGTGAAAGTCATTGCGCATGATTTGCAACATTTATTTCAGCCCTTGAAATCCACAAACAAATCAGGCTTGATTAAGTCAATGTGCGAATTATTGAACTATTATTTTTTGTTGAACTCAAATTATTGATATCGGTGTTGCGATTAGATGGTTGTGGCATTAGGATTAGAGCATGAATTAGCAAAGGCAGTTATGCAAACTTGGATTTGAGAATTCACGGAAGTCTGGCACTATTTCACCTGTTCCACTCCCCAATGGGCTTAAAATCAACTGGACTTGGTGAAGTGAAAATATTTTTTTACGTTTTAGCTTATATTAGACGTGGAAATTAAGTAATGGTCTTGCCAAACAATGTACAACAATTAATACGTGAAGCTTCAATCGGGTGCTAGTTGGATCATCCCACTGCAGAATCAGCAGGGATGAAGACGGCTTATGGAGTGTCCTTCATCCAACAGTGGATCGATCACTGCTGACGGTAACGATGATAATGTTTAATTAGGAACCACAACAGCATCACGTGTCAAGCAGGTGCAACACGGCGATGTTAAGAATGCTGAGAGCGATGCCAGTAGAGTCCGTGCCGACGCACGCCGGTCGCCTTATCTGAATGGAGAAGGCGTTCCCATGGTACGGGGATGTGGAGCTGAGCTCGGGGTCCCAGGTCACCCCATTTGACCCCGTGGCTCATCGAGGTCATTTCATTGGATTTTCAAGCAGCGAGCTTGAGTCCGCTGGTCATTGTCGGTGAACAAAAAAAAAACTTTTACATTTTTTCCCAAGACTTCAGAAACAATTCTTAGACTGATTTGTAGAAGATATGGATTGTAAAAAAAAGATGCATTTGAACACACTGCCTCATATACATCTAAAAGCCTTGATCAGTTTTGTTAATTAAAAAACATATTTCTACCTCTCTGATTTTGAGCCGCGTTGCATTTGTAAACTATGGGCTTCGCTGACGACAGGACCTTCCCCTCCAGAAGCTTCTAAATTGGGATCCGCTGCGCCACCGCTGTGGAAAAGAGCCCAGCCAAGGCTGCATGTGGTGTTTACGAGGGGGGTGGGCTGGGAGGGTGATTAAGCCTGCACTCGGCAAGGTGCCAGGCACGCTATTGAAAGACTCCAGAGCTGGCAGCAGCTGGCTCAAATCAAAAGACTCATCCAATACCCCCCTCCCTCCCTCCCTCCCCCCCTTCCACCCCAACCCCTACCACCCACTTTTTTTTCCCTACGCCCCTCATCTATCCAATTTAGGACTCCAAAAATAATGTTGGGAAACTCCATAAATAAACATGGGGGTGATCTCAGGGGTCTGCACGCCACGGTGATGTCAGTGCATGTGCGACCCGGCCTCCGTGGAAACTTCGCGCAGTAGTCTGCCGGGTAGAGCGGGCATGTGTTGAGAGCTGTGTTGGTCTCCTGGCGTCTGTCAGTGACCCCCGGTTGGTTGCCCCTGGCTGATTTTCCGGGAAACTATTCGCGGTTTTTTTTGTGTGTGTTTTGTTGTTGTTGTTGATGTGTGACGTAACAGACGGGTTTCTCGCAAGGCGTGATGACCACGCGATCTTGGCTGGAGCCGGGTGGCTCGTTGATGTCATCTTTAGCAGCAAGCCGCTGGCTGTGAATGGCATCAGACCGGTTTGCGTCTGCAATGTATTCCCCCCCTGAATGACGACGACGACACGAAATTCGAAATGTGTGACGAGGCTTGCGTTGTCGTCGGGCGTTCGTGACTCTGCTTTAATGCTCAACACTTGATCCATTTTCTTTCTCTAATTTCCTCACCCTTTTCTTTTACTTAACATTTCGAAACTTAAATAACAAGTGCTATGGACAACCTTGTACAGAGTGTACAAATGCCCGGCTCGGTCTGTATTCCAAATGTGATTGTTTGACTCCAATTAGACACCAAATTCTCACACATCTGAAAGTTCTGCTGCTCTGTCAGTCTTTGGAATTTCCACAATTACACGTCGTACGCAAGCGCTCTCCACTTTGTGGTCAGCCTCGACAGATGAGTTATCACCTGTCCGTAGACCACTGAGCTACACATCTCTTTTTCAGAGATGACCTGCCCACAAATGACAGCTCATCGAACTGGCTTATCACATCTGGGATTTTATAGTAGCAGCCACATCATCTAAACGCGCATGTTTCTAAATGTGGAGGGAAAAACCAGGAGGATTCTAGATTTGAAGCTTTCGTGACTGCAAGGATTCATATTCTTAGGTTTTTTTCGGTAAGTCACGTAGGTGAAAAATTAAAATTAATAAACGTAAAATAAAAATCACGACTTTTCTGAGGCAACAAAAGCTTCCGTCTTCAGGTGGAACCGTCACAGCACGATAGCTGTATCAAGTAAGCTATCGTGCTGTGACGGTTCCACCTGAAGACGGAAGCTTGTGTTGCCTCCGAAACGTCGTGATTTTGATTTTTATTTTACTTTTATTAATTTTATTTTTTTACCTACGTGACTTTACCGAAAAAACCTAAGAATATGAACCAGGAGGATGTTGGAGAAAAAAAATCCACGTGACCTCGGGGAGAGAGGCATGTAAATATGACCACGACAAGACGGCGTGCATCTGTTTGTTTGCTTCCTTGCAAATGATTTAATATCGGTCTGCACCGGTGTGTGCTTCCAACCCACTCGCCTTTGCATATTTGCTTATCTTTGCTTCATGCTGAGCAGAGGCACGGAAAGCGTTCGCCCATTAAACCCCCTACCAATCAGTCGGTCTGGGAGAGAGGGGCAGCCAATCGACGTTCAGCTCTGGAGAATACGACAATCAAGGTCCCCGGTGCGCGCGTGTGCGTGTGTGCGGCTGCCACTCGTGGCACTTAAAAGAGCTGAACACTCGCACTTTGTCGTGTGGGAGGGCACCCGCTCGAGCTGCAGGGCCCAGCACTCGAGCTCGTCCAATCGGGAGTCGGCAAACCGCCGCGACGAAGCCCGGGTTCGGGCGCACACCGGCGTGGCTCGATGCCAATCGTCGCCGTGGTTTGTGGTAAATAAAACAACTCCCGACAACCGTCGATGTGGCTTGCGTAGTAGAAAAGATACAAATCAGCATCAGCAAGTTCCTCTTTTTTTTTCCCCTAACATCGATTGCCAATACGTGTTCAAGTACAAAGTCATAAAAAGTCTAACATTTATTTAACTTAGCTGTGTTCTAACGTATTGCTTTTCTGCAAACAGCACATGCAAGCAGAGAACAAAACATTGACCTTTAAGTGGGTTCACTTTGATAATTGAATTCTTTGGGGCGATGCTGTAGCATTGATCATGCTGTTGCTCTTGCTTAATTTATTTGTGAGACTAAACACCGGCAGATTTTAGATTTCTCAAGCACCCGTTAAGTGCATCGCATGCCCGTTGGCTAAAAAAAAAATACCCAACAAAGATTTCACAATCATACATCCATTGTGTATCAGCTTGTAAGACGGTCTAATCACTTTACTCTGCACATCGTACAATGATTAAACAAAAGTCTCAAATGTTCTTATTTAGTCATTGTAATATACTTTTATTTGCGATACTGACATTACAAATAAATACCTAAATAAATCCAACATTACTTTCCCACTCGATATAATATAAATAATTTGATAGCCATCCCTATGCAATATTTCAATAACCCACAACCACCATCACATTCCACTACAGTGCAATTAAAAAGCAAGGCGGGGGTAAGGGGGGGGGATAAAATAAAAAAATAAAAGATGACTAAGTAGTAAATATAACCTTACGGTGAAAATTTCAGAACATACTTAAAAATAGCAAAAGTCTCAAAACAATGTAAATTGCACCGTGCGAGTGAAGTTACACCTGCAGTCTTAACACCGCTGGCGCTAACAAACTGTTTGCTTCCAGTGACCTTTAAGCGGCACCTCTTATTGTGCCGAATGGCGCTGGCTTATCGAACGGACGTGCAACCCAAGATATTACAAACACAGTAAGCAGGGCCCGCAATATCTGTCATGCTTTCCTGCAGCCCATGGTAAGCGAGCGCTGGCCCTGCGCGGACAGCTTTGGCATTTGCAAGCAATCTAAAGCAGGTGGCCCGTTTCTTCTGATAATTGGACAGGGCAGAAAAATATTAAGAGAAACCTTAAAAAAGGAAATATGATTAAGGCAGCTGATACTGTAAGTCTGGAGTAGGATATTTTTTCCCTCTCTCTGAAAGGCAACAAGAATCAATTGGTTTTGTCTTTCTATTGGAACTTTTATAAAGGATTGTTTTTTTTTCCACGCGGAATTAGTTTTAATTAAAGGCATGATTGTCATTGCAGAACTTGCATACGTTCATTTTCCCATCCTGATTATTGCCCCTACAGTATTCTTACTCTGTTCTCTTGATTATATTCATCATTAGAATTAAAAATTGGAGCCCATTTGGAAGTTGATGATCTGTACTGACCTAGACCAATCCCAGAAGGAAACCATCATTATTACCGTAATATGTTGACAAGTGCGCGCATTTCATGCAGTAAAATGTTAAATTATTGAAATTCATGGTTCTTTAAAGCAGAGGGTTTATTCTCCAAAGGTGTTCATTCATAATAATGTATTAATACTCGTGTTTCTCCCCATGATAAACCGTGTAAGGTAAAACACATGTCACTGTCAAGCAACAAACGTAGTTTCGGTGGGGTTTTTTTTTACCAACCAATACAAAGAATACACAATTCAATTACAAAGCAAAGGTTTTTTTTTTCGCCTGCAAAAATGAAGGGAAAAAAGTGAACATCGCAAGAGCTTGGCAGGAAGATGACCAAATGTTAAGGCCTCAGAAAGTATGTGATCCATTGTACACAGAAAATATATCTGGTCGGGGGGGGGGAGTAGAGGTGGATGTGAAATTTTTCCACAAAGCTGGAATTCTTCCCTCGTCGAAATTAATGATGAATCTCTGTCTGCATGGCAGCCACACTTTATCACTTATAGGGACAAACAGGCAATCAATCGGGTCTCCGTGGAAACAGAAGTAGGACAGTGCGCAGAAATGAAGAAGTTGTAGGGGAGGGTGGGCTACGAGTGAGGGGGCAAGGACTGTGAGTGATGACACCGGCCAACTTAACCCCCCCACCTCTCCGAGCCCTCAGCCCCAGCCATTATTACCCGTCGTCACATTGAGATGAACGATGCCAACAAAGGTTAATCGCTTGCAAAATATTTCGATGGCCAAAAGGATAGTGCTGGGCGGAAGGAGGCAGAGCGACGGGGGCGGGAGGGTCACAGGTATGATTGACTGCTATTGAGCTGGCGAGACACTTGGCCTCCCTCGCTGGCTGGGGCAGGCGGATGTGGGAGAACAGGACAGGTGTGTGGAGTGCCCGGGCGAGCATCTCGCGCCACGGACACCACAAGTCACTGCCAGGCGCTGCGACACGGAGCGATCGCTTTGCACGCGCCGCCGTGACACGGCCCCCCCCCCCGTATTTGGTTGACAGCGACAACAGATTTCACAATTATATGACAGCGGTGGCGAATTGATTGCGGAAGGTCACTCCTGATGATATAAGCTGACCCTTTTGCTGTTGTATCTCTTGAAGACAAATGGTTGCGTGTTCACACGATGCTCTGTTGCTTTTGTCCCCCCCCCATCCCCTTTTTACCCCCAAGTATTTTGTTACAGCCGTGAAGTTTTCCGTGTTATTTTTTTATCCTACTTTTTATATTAAAAATATTTTATTTTAAAAATCCTCCCCAAAATTGTTTTTTTTTTACATGCGATAACATAAAAAAACATCAAAGTATAAATATACTTTTATTCGTGGATATATATATTTTTACAGCCCTTAGTCAAACCGATGCTGGATGAAGGCCACCCCATGCTGTGGTAAATCATGGTGGTTTGTTTGACCATACTTCACCACGACTGGTCAGTGTGGGTTTGTCCAGAATAGGGGAAAACACAGGATTTGTTCATATATCACTCGCTACGAATGTAAGTCGTTGCCAGGAATCAAACTTAGGTCGCCAGATTCCATAGCATAGTAGGTGAACGACTACCCTATCACTACATGCCCATTTGTTTATTATATACATCCCAAACAAACGTGTTTGGTAATTTTTACTTCCAGCCAATGCACTCGTAATGGACATGCTTCTCAGCCAATATGCAACCCAATAATAAGGCATAATTGCAGACGATATCAAAGTACAAAAACTATATTTTTATTAAATTATATAACTAATAAAGTACTTCATTCTAGTACATTAACATTTGTAGCATAATGTGAAAAAAATCTGATTGACTCTGCATTATTGGACATTGTAAAGATGTAATTAGAAAAAGATAATCACTTTAATTGTTTTACAAAAGGCAGAGATGATCTTGCTTGCCCTGCATTTTGGCAAATTAATCAGATTGACAGTTTTATCTCATTTTCCTGCAATTTGCTTTTCTACGCTCTGATGTCAGTGGCTAGTGTTTTAATAGTGATGGATAATTGTTGATTTTAATTGGTGGTAACACGTTTAATCTTATGCAGTGATCTATGGCACACCAAAATGTCCTTTTCATTACAATGGATATTTTTTTTAAATATGAAAATCTGTGTTCAACGCCATACTAACCTGTACTTTTCGTCAAGAATACAGACTAATACTTCACCATCAACCAATATTCTGTCCACTGCTGGATGAAGGCCTCCTCGCACTTTCACCATGACCAACGGTCCTGCAATGCCACAATCCATCTCGCTCCTGCACATATGCTGATCTCATTGCTCCATCTCCAGAGTGATTGTTCTTTAAGGAGTGTTCCTTCCATTCCATCCCCAGTCTTGCCCATTGACCATCATCCATTCCAGCAGTGTGTCTTGCCCAAGCTTACATAACTTTCCTTCACAGTCAAAGGAGGCGTCTAATTTGCAAGTGTTCTCTGATATACGCGTTCCTCTCTCTACCACTCAGTGCAATTCCAAGCATGCATCTCTCAGTAGCGTTTTCGTACTTTTTAACTTTTGTTCGATTTTATTTGTTAGTGTCTATGTTTCAGAGTCGTATAATATCATAGCAGGCGATATAGACCGGCTGAAAACGTTATTGTTTAGGTACAACAGTTTGTTATTTTTTTTAATTAATTTCTGAAAAGCACTCCATCCAGATATTGTTTTCCTTTAAATTTCACGTGTATTTTATCCTCATTCACCTTCAAAAATTGCCAGAGGTGTATATCTTTATACACACGTACGTATACTCTGCTTGGTTTTCCCATTGTGATCCTGCAAAACATATTTTCTTAAGTTTCGAAAACTCGTTTCATGAGAATTCTGGTTTGACAATATTTTTTGTCGAGTCCAACTTTTCAGCCCCCTTTCTTTCCCACGGCGACGTCCGGCAGAGGCGTAGCTGGGGGGGGGGGGGGCAGGGGGGGGGCAGGGGGGTACATATGTCCCCGGGCGCCAAGGGAAAGGGGCGCCAAAATGAGGCTTACAACGTTACGTTATAACTTATTGCGGCGGGCGCGGCAGCCTGAAACTACTGCACAAATCTACACCTCAACCTGAAAGTTTATAAATCCCGCCACACACAGCCTACATGTCATGTAATCACATTTTGGTATGTGATTAAACGGGGGGGGGCGCCAATTATATAGTTCGTCCCCGGGCGCAAAATATCCTAGCTACGCCACTGACGTCCGGCCACTGGTCTCCCCATCGCGGAGGGCCTCGTCCCACACAGCTGTCTGGGGCTTGTTCGTCCATCAGACATTCCGTCTCAAATAGCAAGGCCCCCGACCGTAGATGGGCTTGCTCCGGGGGTGGGGACACCCACGATCAGCCTGGTGATCGCGGATCATCGTGCTCGATGCCTATCTAGTAGGCCTGGCTAGGGGAGATGGGTCACGACACCTGGAGGAGCGTTGGAAACGGTCCATTGTGCGGCTGTGGTCAGACCGTACAGCATAGAGCAATGCAATGGCCGATCAACAACTACAAAGGAGACATTACAATAATACATGACACTGCTGCTGACACGGTTGTCTGGCTTGACTACCTAAATGTGAAATTGTAGTTGTTGCTCTGCATTTACATCAGCCATACGAAAGAAAGTAGCTTTGTGACTACTTCTAATAAGTTATTAAATAATTTCCTGTAGTTTTCATCAATTGTTATAATGACCGTGTTATCATCAGATGGTCGACGGTTCATATTTTCTACGTTTATGTTTATGCCTTTATTTCACCAATCCTTTCTTCTGAAGACACCTTCTCATGTTTTAAGGAAAGTATATCCTTGATGACGCCTCTTTTGATTTTCATGTTGTT
Source organism: Lampetra fluviatilis (assembly GCF_964198595.1). NCBI lineage: Eukaryota > Metazoa > Chordata > Hyperoartia > Petromyzontiformes > Petromyzontidae > Lampetra > Lampetra fluviatilis. The sequence goes on from NC_136276.1 coordinate 11,257,665, forward strand.
ACTTTCCTCATTGATATTTGAGTGCGGCTGTTTCATCTCCGATGTTGACAATCGCTACATACTCTTTATTGAGGTCTTAGTTTGTGAGAAGCTCGGATTCCCCATCTCCATTGAATCAAATTCCTTCTCTGTGTGAATCCACTTAACAGTAGAATATAATATTCATATGGTCAGTGGTCGAAACACTTTTTATAAATCCAGCCGGCTCGTATGTTTTTTTGGCCTAGACATTGTCCATTCTTCAGTTTGCTACGATCATTGTGAACAACATGTATGTGCGATAGCAGAATAATGGGTTTGTCATTCTTTAAAATCATCTTTATTTCTCTCTATGAATAGACGAATGAATGAGTCATCATTCAACAATTGAGGTACTTAATTTCTTTGCAAACATTTGGTAAATAGGTCCGCTAGTTTTGTTTCAACAGCTGATCCCGATTCGTTATGGATGTCCACCGTTCATTAATTCGATGAGGTGGAATTCATGTGATGCAAACTGAAATGATGAGCAACACGAGTGCTAAATAAATACGAGTAATTTTAAATACATCTACATGTTGTTGTAACTCGGAGGAAAGGACGAGCGCTATTTAGAAAATGTTGGGTTTAGAGTGATGGATTGAAATAAAATTGAGGGTATATTTTCCTCAATTTTATTTCGGCTATACTATTGACATCATGTCAGATGATGATGAATCCATGACATGATGTAATATCTCAGAATACTGCACCTCATGTGTCAGGGAACAGCTACATGAGAGATCTTTCCTAGAACCTCTCCCAAAACATGCTTCAACTAGCCTTTATATTATTTTTTTTTTACACAAGAGCCCACACACTCTCCTATGCAATCGTTTGTTGTACGACGGCCAAACCGATCGTTTATATTCTCAGAGCGAGGATTAAGCCAATTAAAATCCCAATTTACATTTAATATCATTCGTGCAACGATTGGTGACCAGGCTGAGGCCATCAACTCACTTACCAACTCCACTTAATCATGGGCGGCTGAAACCTGGATTCGAACATAGGCTCTCAGCAGTACTCTTTGGTTTTTTCGGCAAAGTCACGTAGGTAAAAAAATAAAATAAAATAAATGAAAACAACTAAATTAAATCACGACGTTTCGGGCGCAACACAAGCGTCCTTCTTCAGGTGGGGACAACGTAGCGAAAGCACAACCGCTTGAGTGTGTCTAAGAGATGGCTGTGACGAGGAATTATATAGTCGCGGGGGATGGAGGGAGGGGAGGGGCCATGGTGAGTGTGTGGGCGTGCTGTGGACTGGGAGGCAACGTTGTGAGGCACGGGGGGGGGGGGGCGCTGGGAGGTAACGCATGGAGTTCAAACTGAAGCTTTGTGATGCAGGGGGCGGAAGTAGATAAGAAAGCTAAGATTATGCAGTCTTGTTATGCTGCCGAGGGGATAAATTAGAAATGTGCAAGCTAAAAAACAACGTGTGGTAATGGTGATGGTAGTGTGTGAAGCTGGGGGTAACAGACTGGGAATATGGATGTGATTATGAAAATAAATATAAACTGGCTATCTAGCAGTAAATTGCACGGCAGCTAAAGTTTAACTTGGTTAATTACATCCTTCCAATGATTGCTCAATTTGAATCCATCCTCTCGGTTGAAGTTATGTCTATGTTTGTATATCTGGATGGCTTCATGGACAAATCTTTGGTAGTATCCAGGAGGCTTGCAGAGTACCTTGGTATCGGAGAACACAATGCTCTCAGCAGTGCCTGGCTCAGTGCTCTGCCCTCTGACACACAGATGTGTTAACCACCTAAGAGTGACGGAATTGTACTGACAATCATTGTTGGGGTTGTGTTAATATGATAGATGCAGCTCCAATAATTACTTTGTGGGTGAGAGGTGAGGGTGGGGGGTGATGAATTTGGGTGAAGACATCCGTCGATCCAGAGTACATCGAGTCCATAACGTGTAAGGAGTTCGAAACGTACTCTTATTCCGACAGTTGGTGATGGGTTCATAGTGATTGTTAATTGAGGCTGTGATTGTTAGAATGAGTCTCTCGCGCTATCGATACAAATCCAAGTATCAGCATAAACGTTTGATGAGTGGAGTGGTATCGTGCCAGGGCTGTGTTAATGTTGCCAGGGTCAGGAGCAGTAGGAACCAACACTTTTACACGGCATTGGTGTATCTTCATGTGTACGGCATGAGAACACATCAACCGTACGTGTTATTCAAACCGCCCGAGACGTCCTAATCGACGCCACTTGTCGCCATTGACATCCGCATCATCATTGTCTATCCGTTGCTGCAACGAAGGCCTCTTTCGACGCCGTCCTGAACACACCCGGCGCGAAGGCGAAAGTCGAAGCCGCGGCTCGGAGCGCAGACAGCCACCGCGTCTCGATTGCCCTGGAGCCCTCGTAGCGGCGGCAGCATCAGACTCGAGCGGATACTTGTTTTAATACTGTGTTTGTAGAGGTTGTCACGAGGTGTTCTTCAGTATTTGAAATGCAATTGCTTGAGCGTGGTGGTGGTGGTGGTGGAGTGAACCGTGGGTGTGTAAGGCCCTTGCAATCAGAGACTTGTCGGCAGCCAGGGCCGATGGTGTCGTGATGTTTTTTTGTAAGGTCATTTCAATTGCTTGAATAAACATGTCCCTCTGAACATCTGCAAACCAAACCCATGGTTTATTAAAGCAAGCCCGCGTTGGTCATGTTCACATGTTTGTGCAGGAATATAGGCTGGCAGACACATGTTGACTTACAGGGAGCAAGCGTGGAAAAAAGGGAAGGGATGTGGGGAAAAAATTGGAAATAAGGCGAGCGGCATGTTTCCGTACATTCGCACAGTACATGAAGCTGTGATACATAGAGGAGGTAGTGAAATACAAAGTGGAAACAAGACAACACAGACGTAAACCTCCCGTGGAAAAAGAATAAGTTTCCGGGTAACCAGAAAATATTTAAAAAACAAGATGGGAATCCAAAATGAGGAAAACATAATGATGAATAAAAATGACCAGAGGCGAGTGAAAAGGGAAAGAGATAGAGAAAAAAAATAGACTGGAGGGAGGGAGGGAGAGGAGTCATAGGATTTCTATCACCGTGCAGTGAGGCATGACAAATGCATTATTTATTGCTGGCGATCCAGGTTCTAACAGCTTAATATCGGCGCGGCGTGAGCATGCAGCAGGCGTGAGATAAACTCAAGTGCCGTTATCGTGACATTTACCAACTGTGTGCCTTTCATTCGTTTGCACTCCGCCACTTCAGGACGAAGACCTCGTCCAATCCGATTACGAGCACACTCCCACACGTGGATATGGGATTTAGGTTTGCCTTTGCCCCCAACGCGATTACAACTCGCTATTTTCAGTCGGACATTTATTAATTAACTTTTTTGTTTATTATCTCGTTCTCATTTGTGCAATTTCTTTTTTACACGTTATTATATCGTAACTTGTTCGTGGCAAATTTGTTTTTTTCGTTGTCGCTATTGATTATCTCGTATAGTTTAAATCCCAGCCGGGCAGTGCTGTGGCAAGATGCTCATCTTTTGCTTGGAAGGTCATGAGTTCAAATTCCGGTTTTGCGGGGGAGGGGAGCGTTAATTTAGCCCACCATTCCTCCAGGATTGATAAAACAAGTACTACCCTAATGGGATATAAGCAAACTAGATTCGAAGCTTTCGTGACTGCGGGAATTACCCTTTGGCTCTTTCGGTAAAGTCACGTAGAAAGAAAGAACTAAAGAGTAATTCCTGCAGTCACGAAAGCTTCGAATCTAGTTTTAACCACCTCTACGGGGAGGATTTGCCGTGCTTGTCTGTTTCACACTTAACTTCTAATTTATCAATCTTTGGAAGAACGTATTCAACCAGGCTATGCGTTAACTGTGTGCTCACCGACTCTCTGTGTTGCATTGCATTACACTTCCTAATTTAACTAAATTAGCTTTCTACCGTGCTTGTTTATAAGTCCATCCTCTCCTCCGGCCGCTATGGGCAGGAATTCCATACAACTCCCCCTCTGCCCCCCTCCCTCTCTCTATTTAAGGCCTCGACACAGAGACGTTGTCTTTCTGTGTGCCTATGTGTGTGTCTCTCTCTGTTTGTCTCTGTGTGAGTCTCACTCTGCGTGTGTGTCTCTCTGTGTGTCTCCGTGTCTATGTTTTGTCTCTCTCTCAAATTTAGTAATCTTTGGAAGAACGTAATGAACCAGGTGTGGTGTTGACTGTTGTGTTAGCCGACTCCCTGTGTTGTATTGCATTATATTTCAAAGTTCACTATGTTTGTTTTTTCGTTCATTTGTACCGGATGATGGTTGCTTGTGTTGCAATCGAAACGTCGTATTCTATTATTATTTTATTTATTTCTACGTGACTTTACCGAAAGAACCCAAGAGGGATATCGGCAGTGACCATCTCAGTGGAGAGACTGGCTCTGGCTACATGAATGTGGGGTTTCCACCTCTGGGCTCAAAGGTGGAAAATTTGCATTTAAGCAGGATACCTGTGCTTGTGACTTTTATTTCTTTGAGCTGTTTTGTTCTTTTTTTGTCACGATTCTTGATGTTAAACTACTTGGAGGACCCACTCAGTCACTTGTTCTTAATTTCTGCTTTGCATTGTAGGTGATAAGAATCATCTATGCACACTCTGGGATAACTTTTTGAAATTCTGAACTTGTGAATGCATATCATAACTGGGTTATTAATATCAATAAATTACCTTATACTCATCGGCAAATGTGAAGTCAGAACACTGCCATCAGATCCGGGAGTTCTTTAAAATGTAACCCATTTAGATGAATTCCACCCAGCCTGTCCCGTCATCATAATGCAGTGCACGAGGTCCAGTGGTTCAATCAGGAAGTGCCGGACAGCTCTGCAGCGTTACGATCACAGAATCCAAAGACAGGATTCCGTCAAATCTGGCAGCAACAAAGCTCTCAACTTTTACACTTCGTGTCAACTCCCCATTTACATCTCGGCTTGTTTTTGTACAAATCCCTTCTCCTGGACGCGTGCCTGGTGGAGCTGCCACGCCGTGAAAAACCACGCACTCCGACAACTCGCACGGATCACGCAATTACTCGCGAGGAATAAGATAGCTCTCGCTAGGCACACCGCGTGGAGCCTCATAACAACCGGTCCTCACTGCTCGTCAAATTTTTCCCCATGACCTACCCTGATGATTTACAACTTGGGTGCGGAACACACTGTGGTTTAACTGGAAATGGGATTATATTGTGGGTCTAATGCCTATTAGCTTTCCACGTGGGGGGCTTTCTTATCTGGAATTGCTTTGCTTTGGGAGCCTTTGAGTCTGGCCAGTGTTTATGCACAAAAGACAGAGGGCATTCGCAGGTATTTCCATTGCAGGGAAAAATCCCCTCCCTCTACACTTACAGTATGCGTTATCTGACAGTGTGTTATTCCTTGGACGAAAATGGCTAAGTTATTTGCTTTAAAATGTGTAATCATGGTCCTTGATGGAAGCCTTACAAAGTTAGCGTGCAGATTGAAGGTGATAGTATCAGATATTCCTAATAGGCACATTCCTTTAAAATACACACACACACACATCTTGTGTTTTGAAGAAAAATAATACATGCCTACGTACATATTCACCTGCTGTTTTAAAACACATTGACTACATGTTGCAAATTTTATGGATAACAAGCATTGCGACAAAGGCCACAGGTGAAGGGAACTGAGTGCTTTCAGCCGGATATTATTGCGCACGTGATGGGTCAGCCCAGCGCTATCGTCTGTGAGCTTTTTGAACGGATCGAGAGGCATCATTATCAAGACATTGGCTTGGGGAGGTGTCAATAAGAAACCTTCTTTTGGCCAGAGGCGCTCTTCAGAAAGTCTTGCGCATGCCTGCTGCGGTGCTGTAAACTCTGCCAGGGATCTCTGGAAACGATGGCCAAAGAGAGCATGGCAAATAGATCTGTTGGATGCTGTAGGAAAATGCTGTGAAAGATTTCCTAACTTTATATCCAAATTAGGGTATACCGTATCGGGGAAATTACTAGGATATGGGATGCACGTATAGATGCTTCAAAGCCACATGAAAAGGCTCTTGAACCCAAGGCAATGGAAATGGTTATTTAAAAACAAAAACCCTCCTTCTGTCAGTACAGTCGGGGAAAAACATGCTTGCATGGTATTTGCATGCACTTACTGATACATTCCGTACAAGTATACGCATGTGGAATTGTGCAGTGATGTTTCTACCGCATACCATTTGTTTTATAGTTTACCATTGAATTGCATAACTGTTTTTTAAAATGTGCATCACTTCAAATGTTCTTATTGAATGCACGAAAGTTCTAAATACTGCAGAATATTTACATCTGCCAAATGTATGTTACAACAGTGCAGTTGTATATGCAGTTACGCGCACACACACACATCCCATTATGCAGTAAAATTATTCAGCACAACTTAAAACATGCACAAAGAGCAGCGTAAATGGCAAATTCTCCGGCTGGCCTTTGCTGCTAATTGCTTGCTCCTCTGAATCGGCAAGACTGCTGCTGCTTCCCTTGGTCCTGTCCTGCACTGATAAACTTTCTCTAACAGCAGGAATTGTGGTGGTCAAAGTGCTGGCATCCAAGAGGTTTTCTGCTATAATCTCACTGACCACATCTGGATAGGCTTAGCAAGTTATCACTCAAGGGCTACTGCCAGACACTTATCTTGAGTGTAATTGCTCAACCTGATACACCTTAATTTTCACTCCACCTTCCCCCCCCCCCTGCTCGCTCTCGTGTGGCGAATGGTGTGGCGTTTTAAATTGTACCCCGAGTGCAATCCCCTCTGTCATATTCACAAATAGGCCATAACCTTTGATGAACCCTCTCTGCCTCAGAATTATAAGCTGTATTGATCATGCATTTTGGTGTGTTTCACTTATATATTGTAACTGGCAGATACGGGGAGGGCGGTCTTCTTTCAAGAGGAAATTGTATTGAATTGTATTTGATGAAAAAGCACGGCTATTTCTGCCCATCCTGCAAAAAAAATGCGTGAACTGGCACTCACTTTGCAATGTGGGTGCTCAAAGGCAGCTGTTGATCAAGTACTTTTTTGACCGATATATTGATCTCCAGTGTCCAATGCTCGTCATGATGCAACTAGATTTAAAACTAATTAAAAAGGCTATATCTTAATCTGTATATACATAGATATTAAATCAATTCGATGAAACATAATTCGCTGATAATTCACCGACGTATACTGTTTGTAGATTACATTTCATACATAATCAATTGATGCTTTTGGGGATCTTTTTCTCTCTCAGTCCTACGAATATGGCAGTGCTTTTGAGCGAGTGGATGTCACTCTTTACGCCACGGCGAGTGCCAATTTACTTGACAAACCGCCTCGCGTTTATGTGCCGTTAAATTATCCAACGATGATTCAGAAAGAGGGGGGGGCAGTAAATGAAGTGACATGCTCGAGCATGAAATCTGTTTTGCGTCTGCCAACCGTGGCACCATAATGCTGGCTTAAGATAGCGGGGGTGAAAAACAGGTGAATAAAATACGAGGTACAAGGAACGGCAGATTAGCAATTAAGGCCTCTGCGCTTGGAAGTAATCTGTCCCCAGGGAAAGGGAGCGGGCCCTCAGATTTGTTAGGCAGCGATAGCGCCATGCGAAACCGGTTGGATCCCGCTGAGCCGTTCCAACGTTGCCAATTCAGCTCCTGCTGAGCAGAGGCACCACTTAACTACAAAAGCACTGCTGTGCTCATTCCATCACATTTAAACACATCCCCTGGCCCTTTCTCGCTCGCCTCTCCGTCGAGCTCGAGAAGTCAGCCCCACCGAATTCACTGATACCCCCTTCTTTACGGTAAATGTTGCCTTTCATTCAAAAGTTTTATTTTTTGTTATTTGCTTATGCCACGACTCGAGGACAACGAAAAATATTTATTGAAAACTTATTTTTCCAGGTGCTTGTTTACAGCATCCACATGCTGCATTGTTAACTATTTCTTAGGAAGTAACATTTGGGGTCGAGATTATTTGAATGCCATAACTCTGAGTATACATATTTGTATGCTTGTATGTCCAGTAGTCTTCACTAAATAGTAAAGATCCCAAAATATATGATAATTACTATTATCTAGAAAAAAACTGTTGAAATATGTTTAAATAATTTACTCGATATTATTTGTTGTACAGAGAATTTTGTTTATAACGACATGTTATTATAATTAAACATTTTAAAATCACGTTTAACATTTCACTTACAACTATATTAGTCTCAATTTAGGGTGTTTCATATATTTATACATAAACCGTTCATTGTACAAAGTCATCTTCACATAATCGACACAGGGTGGGATCGTAGGCAGGAGGGCATGTGTTCACCGTGAGAATGTTTTCATTAAGGAGCCAATTCCAAACGAACAAATAAATTAGGCGCCTTACTCTGGGTTGGTCGCTGGATCAGCACCACGGAGAGCGCTCCACAGGACAGCCAGAGGCGCGGCTTGACTGACAGCTCCTGGGCTGATTAGCACCCTGCTGGGTAATTAACAGAGCTCGGGGACAAGCTCGGAGATACATCGCACATCAAGCCAGCGCCTCCCACCGCACACCGAGGGACACACGCGGCAGTAAACATGCATCTAAAATATGTGCACAATAAAACTTGTGCGTACGGTATAAATATATAAAAAGCTTAGTTAAATGCAAAAAGAAAATCACGTTTTAATGCATTATGAGTAAAATTATGATTCATCAAGTATTCGTTTTGCTCTTGTGTGATGGTTATCTGGTCACTATAAATGCACTTCATCATGCCAATGCTGGAGTCATGTTGTATACAAATAGCCAACGATGATCTTCATTGCCTGTATATACCACCAATGTCTATGAGAAAATAGCTTTAGATATGACATCATAGTTAGAACAATTATTATTTATTTTGGGGTCTGGGCAGATACATTGATGATTGCTCATTTATGAGCACTCTTTGAAAGAATGGGTGATCAAGGACTGTTTTGTTCCAAGTTGTACGCAACATATATACAGCAATAAATTAATCGCTCCATCTCCCCGGTGAATGTCCTATCAGACACGTTTCATGCAGTGGAGAGGCAGCCAGGGAACGGAACGCATCCAAGAGAACGTCAACTGAGGTTGCTCGTTTCATTGTCGCATTGCAGGATCGTGCCAGACGGTGACAGCCTTCATCCAGTGAGGGATTGATCATAGCTGATGATGATCATAACATGTATAATAATAACAATGATTATTTTAGCTTACATTTACCATTATTTAAAAGTCTGTACTATGATCCTGCCAGAATATTGTTTGTTTCACTGCTGCTTTTTACCCGTGTACTTGTGTAAGTTTTTTGTGATCTATACAACTATACATTATTACATTATAATACACTCGCTATTCACTTGAATAGCTCAAACACTGTAATACATGAAAACAGGTCCGTGCATTTTTTTTTATATATTGAAGCAGTTAACTTCAGTAAACCAACACCCCCCACACCACACACCACCCTTGGCAGCCCTCAATGATTTATGTCCCAATAGTCACAGCGTTTGTTTTCGGCAGGGAGGGGCGTGGGGGGGCGCGATACTATAGGGGTCGCAGGTCATTACCCCCGGCAAGGCATGGCGCGGAGATGGCAAATGGAACGAGGCGGCTTCCAGCAGGCCCGCTCGCTTGCACCGCCACGTGCCGCCCTCTCCGCTCACCAGGACTGCTCCGGTGCTGCGGAATGTGAGAAATTGAGGGGCGGACTGGAGAGCCAGGGACAGCCGTGGCGGAAAATTGTGAAATATCACGGCCTCGGCCAAGTCAATCTGAAACGCCGGCAGAAGGCTGGCCCTCCTCAATCTACTAACCGCTACAACATCAATTTCCACAAATGCAGAGATAAAATGCCTTGGAACCCTGTCGTGCATGATTAAGTATCTTTGAAAGAAATACAAAATGAATAGGTGGAGCCCACCTGTTTTGGAAACAAATTTAATAAGATATGGATTGCAAGGTAGTGCTATTTTACTTTAAGTTTGGCTCTCATAAAATATTTTATTTTTCTTAAGTGAAAGGAATTTTTTTTTTACAACAACAGTTTCATTTATTTTTGCTAGCTCGAAATGAACCGTGAAAAATGCAAAAAATATTTTCAAAATACGAATTTCATACAAAAACATGAAATGCTTAATTGATATTTTAAGCGACAAACAGAATTCACAATTGCAATGAAGACTCTGAGTGGAGTGAGAGCTATTCAATAGGAAAATAAAAGCAAGAGTGTTTGCATGAAGAGGCACTGTGTTTCTTTGAAGAGATTCAATAGGGTTTCACGGCATTGCTTTTATGACAGGCTTTTATTTTCGCTAGGCATTGGTCAATAAAAAACTGTCTTTGTGTGTTACAGGAACGTTATCTAATAAACGTAAACTGCCAATTTGTGTTTATGTAATGGATCCCCATTTGTGTACTGGGATTGTGGCCACATATGGAAAATTACCTCTGCAATTATTTGGCTCAGTAGATTATTTCTTGAGGTAGTGATTTCCGGGACTAAATGCTCTGCGCTGTTCTCTAGGGGAATTTCTTTAGGGACAAACTGCCAAAAGGCAATATCTGGTGTTCAGACGTTAGTGTAGGAAAAGGTGATAATCAATATGCGCGTGTCCAAAAATGTTTTATCGTCGTACGCGACAACAATTAGTCATGCTTCTAAACTGCCAAAAACAAACGTGCGAATGACCGCAATGAGAAGAAAGTGATTCCAAAGAGATGATACAAAGCACAAGGAAAACCACCCAACAGAAGGACCTTAAGGACAGGGTGAGACAGAGAGTGATGCACCAAACAGCAGAGAATTCCAGAGGGAAGCCTTCCAGTAGACCAGTAGCTAACGGCGCTCGGGTATACATCACCATGCCGTGGGTGGTGGTAAACCACACGCAGGCCTAACGCGCGCAGGCACACATCGATCTGATTCTGCTCGACACTTAGATTGCGATTTGAGCGGAATCGATGGTGCCTGCTCCTGCGATGTTTAGGGAACTGGTAATTAAGGAGTTGGGGGGTGGGGGGGTGGAGTTTTGACACATTTGCGTGAGAGATCGATGGGAGGCATTCTAATAGGCTGCCTCGGCCACGAACACTTCTGAATATACGTGTGCGTGTGTCTGCGCGTGCACGTGTACACGTGTGCGCGCAAATATATGCACGTTCGTCGTGCACGTACGTAACATGCATGAATGTACTCCAACGTGTACGCCTGTATGCTGAACTTCTTTCGCACCGTACGTAGCCAACCGTGCTAATCGGAGGTGTGAGACGTTTCCCCAAACAAGATGTGTGAAATAGACGAGCGCTTCAAGAATAAAGTTGAAACGGCAGACGGAAGAGGCGATTACAATAAAATGAAAATGTATTGGAGGCGGCAAGAAATAGATGTAAGGCAGGCCAAGTGATCACGGCTGTTACACTGCAAGTGATTCTGCTGTGGGTGTTGTGGGGCTGTGTACGTGAGCTGCCCAGGGCCCGTGTCGGTCCATGACTGAGCGATAGATCAGCGTTGTCATTTAGCGGCACACTTTAGTGCAAACCACAGCCACGACGTTTTGTCATTCGGCTAAAGAACAGCGTGGAACTTTTCATATAAAAGTTGTTGAGGGGGCGGGGTGGGGTTATGGGCAGCTTCATAATGTTAGCTGATGTTGGTTGATTCCACGAGAGAATGAATCCCATGTTAAAGTTGGAAAATCTGAAGCCTTCGAAAACTCCAATGCATATACATGTGGAAGCAATTGTTGTCGTTCACAGATACGACGATGATGATGATGACGACATAACACTCAGCACGTGGAATAAATACTAAGCTGAGGATAGCGAACACTTGAGGTCATGGGCCTGGCCGAAGAAGAGGGAATGAATGCTTCGTCCATGAGTCCTTTCCCCACGGATCACATCGAGGTTCCCATCAATACTCTTTGGTTTTATCGGTAAAGTTACGTAGGTAAAAAGATTTTTTAAAATTATTCTTAGGTTTTTTTTGGTAAAGTCACGTAGGTAAAACATTAAAATTAATAAAAGTAAAATAAAATTAAAATTAAAAAAAATAAAAATCACGACGTTTCGGAGGCAATACAAGCTTCCGTCTTCAGGTGGAACCGTCACAGCCACGACAGCTGTATCAAGTAAATGAGAGATTGCAGGAGCTACCACTCCGTTTATATAATGGTTGGAGAGGGGGGGGGGGAGCGGCAAGTACAGCACACTTTTTATTCATATGGTAAGGTGAGGCTTAAGAGGTGACTTTACCGAAAAACCAAAGAGTATGGACCCTTGCAGTCGCGAAAACTTCAAATCTAGAGTTCCCATCAGTCTTTACTGCATCTCACTCAATGGCCTCGCTCTCCCAAACAACCCTCAAAACAAAAGAGAAAGATCCTCCGTTTAGCCTGAACACACTGTTTGGGACAAGCGCTGTTAGCGAGCGCCTATTAAGGCAGGAAACAATGCACGAGGGGCAGGGTGGCCAACACCACGCCCGACCGCCTTTGTCTCCCCAGTAGCGATGTTTTTACACACCGCACCAGCTACTCATTTGAGGCTGAGTCGACTTAGATGAGTCCCAGGACCGGTTCAGATCATCGTCACTGGTGTTGGCCTTGAGCCAGGTTTCGTAGCGCAGCGCGCTGACCACGACGCTACCGCTCTCCCCAAAAATCGCCCTCCTCCCCGACTCTCTTCACCCGGCACCTCGACATCCAACAAAGCGTCCGCCACCAATCCCCACCACCAATCCCCATCATTCCCATCATCCTCCTCCTCCTGCTCCCCCCCCCCCCCGGTCCCACCAGCTGCCCCCGCCGCAGACTCTCGCCGTGAATTGACAGGGTCCCCGGGAAGCGCCAGCAGGGATCGACCGCCGCCAATTACCGGTTCCCCTGTTTGAGCCGTGTCAAAGTCCTGGGAGTTGGGGGGCTACTCCAACTCTCCCTTCCCATCTTCACGTTTGTCTATACCGCTCGCTGCGTTTTTATTGGAATCAGTTTTTTTTTAAACCTTTTGTATTTCTACTTTTTCTTTGTGCGCGTGCGTCGCGAACATTGGCAGTTTTTTTTGTTTTGTTTTCCGGTAGAACTTTTCTTCAAGAATGTGCAAAACTAAAACCGGTGGCGTAATCGTTGCGACGCCGGCAGCAATGTGATCCGCTGTTGCGTCGTTTTTGGTTCGAGCTCAGCGCGTGCCGTAATGTCACCTTCATCGCTCGAACTTGTGTTTGCCCGCGTTATCGAGCGGGCCCGTGTGACTGGATTCGTCTGTGTGCTGACTCTAATGTTTTACTTCATCAGCCAGTGTCTATCCCCTGCTGGATGACGGCCTCCCAACTCAGTCAGCATACCTCGCGGCCCAGCCCTGCTACCATCCATCTCGCCGATACGCGTCAGCTATCGCATTACCTTCAACCGTGAAGTATACGTTAGATACCGTGTGCAAGTGTGCCACACTTAAAGCAATTATTGCTTATTGCAGACTTGTTAAGGTCTGCTTTAACACGACATTTGTAGCAGAGTGGCTCGCACACGGAGCACAGCAGTCGTTCACTTTGGCCAGCGTCAACATTTAAATCCCGCGAATGATATCTGCTTAAACAACCACACGTGCATGCATGCAGGCACACGGCCGTGTTACACACCACACGTACGCAAACAACCCTCCCCAAACAACAAACAAGCAAACAAACGCGGGCGCTGTTTCCCCAACTCTAAACTCTGGGGAGCTGGGGGGGGGGGGGCGTGAGGCTTTTCCGATCAGTGCGTGGCACCTCCCCGGGCGTCTCCCGAGAAGGTAGAAAAGTGTGAGGTCGTTAACAGCTGCTGCTGCTGCTACTGCTGCTGCTGGTGATGGTGGTGGTGTTGGGGCTGCAACCTCAACCCATCCCCATCCCCACCCCCCCCCACTTCGTTCTCCCGCCCACCGCCCCAGCCGCTCGCTCCAGGTCCTCTGCGTCGCCCGCAGGGTCAATACCTCTCGTCAGGCTGTCAGCCCTGATACGCGCGAGAGATGGAAGGGCAGTTTTTTATTGTTGTTCTGCGGCCGTGTGCAGCTTGTCACGGCAATGCCACCTTCGACCTGATACACAGGACCTGCTGACAGGGTGTTTGTGGTCACGGAAAGGAGACCGACACACGCCCGTGAACCCGTGTCCTGGATACTGTCAGAGGTTGCTGTACACCATCATGTGTGGGATTGTGGATAAAGTGGCGGCGTGCCATATTGGGTGTACGTGCAAGGTGTCTGTGAAGGTGTCATCGATGATTAAAGAATTGTAATTAGACGGCGGTGTGAACCGTGTTGGGTGACTGTTGGTGTTATGAGAACGATAAAGTGTTTTGTCAACAAAAAAAGCCACCGGGAAGGTTGAGTGATCTCCAGCCGTACGTGACAGCAAGCAGCGTTTGAAACATTCACAGCCGAGATGATACTAGCGAGCACCTGGGACCCTATCAAATCTCGATGCGATGCATGTCCCCAATGCGGTGGCGGACACGTAGAGGTTTAGAGGAGGTGAAGCGCATACGATCAAATCTTCATTCTACACCGTGTGCGTGTGTGTCATTGTATTGAGCGAGCTCAAACTGCTGCCTCATCGTGTGTTTTCATAATAATGGATGATACCTTTGCGGACACCCTGTATAGCTGCAGTATTGAGAGAGTGGTAGGCATTAAGCGGACCCGAAATTGAGCACTTTCCTCTAAGCCAACGCTGTGCACATTAAAATCCATTAGTGAGCAAGTGCACTCGTATATCCTTGGGAAAATGCAAAAACATACCTTTTTATATCTCTCACTAAAGAAGGCCACGGTTTGCCAGTAAAACTCAGAAAATTACCCACAATTGCTACATTATCAAATTGGATCATTTTGATCACTTGGCAGGGCCAGACACTGGTGTGCTGGAGCTTGGTTGGGGGAAAGATCGATTTGGGCCAAAGCTACTACAGAAAGAGGCATGATCACTGACGTGCTACGCTGTGCACAACGCGGTGTTGATGTTCTGCGCACGGCGGTATTTGGCCACTTGCAACGCGGCCGGACGAGAGCTTTTGAAGGCGATGTCCTCTTTATTTTTTTAGAAAGCTTTCGCAATTCGCTCCATCCACCATTGCTTCAGTCCAGACGGCCAGAGCCAAAGTATCAGGTGAACCGCACTCACAAGAAGCTGGTCACTTTGACCTTCAACTTTTTACAAAACGACTAATATTTGATGGATAAAAAAACACTGTATTTTAATAATCACACCACCTCGATCAGATTGACAAGAATGAGTTTTTATGATAATGTAACACGCCTATAATAAGGTGCAGGTTGTCTCTCGTTGAAATTGTGTAGCTGGCTATGCGGGTGATGCGGCAGAGAACCACCGTATTTGTCAAGCAGTGGAATGGAGACCAAACGACGTCAGCGGCTGCGGAGGATCTTTTGCTCGTAATTTTCAAGCTGTCAGGGTTTGACTGCTAACTGCCCTGTGACCCATTATTTTACAAAAAGCCAGTCCTTCTTCATTAGCCAAGTGACTCGTGATGTGGGTGGCAATTAGAGTAACTAAGGCATCAATTCTTTTTTTATTTTGTTTCGCAGTGAATGGGTTATCGGAGCCGATATGACTGTGATCCACATCAATATTTGTACCTGACACTGCATAGCCTCATTTAATAGAGGGAAGTGCATGCTTTCTAAAATCGCAAGTGCCATTCAGCAGCACTTTATATTGTTAAGTTTTTTTTTTGCAAGGCTCACGTGGCATTTGCTTGTCTATGCTGTATGAGTATTTTTTTACGCCTTATATAAAATCATCGTTGTTGATGTCAGGAGATAACACACACTTAAAGGAACGTCCGATATTCGGGCAAGATGTTTTTTGTTTGCTTTTCAGAATATCATGGTAATATATATTATTTTCAGATCTGTCAATAACCATTTACACACTTTTTTTAATGAAAGGGTTTGACTGATGGAATAGTGTTTTATTTCATGCCTCCAAAAGAAATCATCACCTTAAAGCCACAAAAATGACCAAGTGACCTTTGTTGGCTTTTATTTTGAAATTGCACGCACGCTATAAAAGTGCCATGGTTTGTATTGAAAAGAATCTCGGCAGGCTGCAATATAATCGACATAGGAGGCCCGGTGCAGAAAGGTTAACACAGCAGACCTAAAAAATCTTTACCTTCTGCTTTTCTCTCTCTCTCTCTCTTTCTGTTTACTTCTTCCATCGTGCGTTTTTGAAACTGAGTTTGCTTGGCATTGACCGACTGAAACAAAATACTTCACGCCCATTGACCAACGCTGATCAATGGTCAGCACCATTGATTGGTTTAATTTTGCGGCTAATTTGCAGCTCGTTAATTATAAGTGCTATAGTGGGAGGGAAAAATTTAAAACATGCGCAGGTTAGTGTTCGCCAGCAATCGCTTAATCAAATTGAATTACCTTTTCTGATTTTGAAGTCTTTCAAAAGCGTCACGCATTTACCAGCATCTCGTTACTTTTTTTGGATGTTTCAATTAAAAAAAGCGATAAAGTGTAAAAACAAAAACAAATCACGTGTTTGAACACGGTGCGTACGGTATTTTCTAAATGAAGGCAATTTCGTTATCACGTCTCTCCTTCTTGACGAGCCGGAGCAAATGGCGCAACCTCACGGAGGCTAATGGCGCGAGTCTCTTGATCAAAATGCAACTCGTCCCAGTCGCGTGCATTTGTTCTCCATCCATCCAGCGCAGTCACATCCCCCCAGTGCATTTATAACCTGAAGCTCGGCACGCGCACGGCCACACGGTACCCTCCCCGCCGGGTCACGCCAGCACCCGCTCCGACTTCATTTACTGCACGGATAGCCCCAGAGTCTCCACCCCGCCCCGCTCCTTACGCCGTGAGGACAGCAGGTGTCAAATATAAGTTTACAAAATACCCCAGCCCCATCTCCACACCCTCCCCACCCCCACCAGCCTGCTCCTCCAACCATTCCCCCCCCGCTACCAGCCAACCACCTCCAGCGGCACCCCCCCCACTCCCCCTCTCAACACAACTCAACACCCGCCAAGTCTCTCACCTCCCTCCCTCTGTCTCTTCCCCCCCCACCACCACCACCCCCTCCATACACGAGGAACAGCGAAATATGACGTATTGATTGTGCGGGCTTCGGAAAAGGTCCTCGCTTCGTATAAATGATGGACCGCGTCGGCACGGGCGGGAGGCTAATGCAAAAGAGATCTATAAAAATTTCATTCCGGATGATTTGCTGTCGCCTGCGGCGCACAGCACCAAAAGCTGCCGATCGATAATATCTATGAAATGTCAAATTTATTATAATTAAATAGATGAAGCTTCAAGGAGAGTGCTTGTATGCGGCATGTGTGGAGGGTGGTGTTATGGCTGCGAGGTGAGGCAGTCTACCTGAGATTGCTTACTGAGAATGCTTTTGCCACCTGCTCTCTGACTCAAGGTATTGCCCCCCCACCCCGCCCACCCTAGTTGACTTTAAAGGCTTTAATGTTTCAGCCAAGAAGCACGACATTTATATTGCATTACCATCGTTTCCACGTTATCTATTTTTCTTTTTTCCCTTCTGCGTACATGGAGTAATTATTTTAGCAGATTCATTAACTTGAATTAGATTTAGACATCAATAGTGTGTACATAATAATTCCGGGAGGGATTATCACCTTGTTTTTATGAAAGGCAAGGGTTTATGTTGAAAGAGACAAAAGCTTGGTGTTTTAAGTCATAAAAGTCCAGGGTTTTTTTGGAAAGATGTCCATTTATGAGCGTAAGGAGGAAACATGAATGGAGAAGAACTTCTTTGACAAGGGAGCCTTGAGCAGCGCTTGAGTTGACTTCACCGAACATGTCCGTCGTGTGGCCATATCAGAAGCAAAATGGAAATGAAGCGTTAATTTTGTTCGTGAATTTTTTTTGCAAGAATACAGATAAATCGCAGAATTGTTTCTTACTCTTGTTGTGGTGGTGGTGGTGTTTAGAAGTGATAATTCTATAGATGTGCCCAAAGAATACCTTTAATTTAAAAAAAGCAGTAAAGACCACTTTCGGAAAAGCATACATGCTATACTTCCAACTACTTATCAATATTTCATTCCGAGAAATGTCAAGTGACTCTAGCTGGGAAACCAGCTGCCTATTGTGGGGTCAATGGCTCCCCAAACAGAAATTCATCTTAGTGTGCTCTCTCTCTTTTGTCTTTTTCTTATTTCTCCCCCAAAATAAGAAGGCAGGTGGAATTTGGCCGGGCTAGGGGGACCTAAAGCACAGCTCCGCTCAAAGCCCACTCGGTGGAAAGAGCCGTAATTGCGCACTGATATGTGGAGTTTAAGTCTATTGCACACACTCGCACAAGCCTGTCCACACAGGGCCGCTTATGAGCATCAACAAATATCGGCGGAAGGCACACGGCTACCGGCTGAACGGTGCAATCTATTTGACTATCGCTGTCCGGAGGAGGGCCGGTGAAGGCATAATTATTTTTGTTTGGAAGCCAAAGCCACGTGTGCGGTGATGTGATTAGAGCAGCACACTCTGATGTGTGAGACTGTCTCCTAATGAGGGACGTTCTCTCTCCTTGCAATGACACCTGACTCCCATATTCTGATTGTCAGGACAAAATTTAGTTTTAAATGTCATAATCAAATATTTAAGAGAGATGTCTTAATAATTGGCATCAATACAGTGACTAGATCAAAGAAGTGCATTGTGGTAAAATGTATATTTTTATGTTCAAAATGTCCGAATGAATGCTCCCATTTTGGTTTAAGAGGGCAAATCTTCCAGTCTTCAGTCGGAGTCATGTAAAATAAGTCTTATTCTTACTGCGTCATTGCAAACACAACATTACATGTATGTCAGGCTATATGTTTCATAAAAAAACGTAAAAGTGCAAAACATACATTTTGAATCTCTGCACCGTATCACACTGTTGAATATTACCAATTGAATAGAACAGCGTCACACCCAGTCTATTTTAGTTAGATTGAGAAGAGTTATGAATTTCGATTTAAAGCTTTCGTGACTGCAGGGATTCATCGTCTTGGTTCTTTCGATAAAGTCACGTAGAAGGGAAATAATAAAATAATAAAAATTACAATAATAAAATAATTCTCACGACGTTTCGGCCACAACGCAGGACGGCTGCTTGCGTTGTGGCCGAAACGTCGTGAGAATTATTTTATTATTTTTATTTCTATTATTCTTTTAATTTCCCTTCTACGTGACTTTACCGAAAGAACCAAGAAGAAGAGTTATGAAATAATCTTCAGTTCATCGTCAATCCACTGCTGCATGAAGGCTTCCCCATCCAGTGTCAATCACACGAGCATACGTGTCCCCATGCGCCCGCACCTCCAGTTAGCACGGTTGGCTACGTAGGGTGCGAAAGAAGTTCAACATACATACATGCATGCTGCTCCTTTGCCGGTTGTTAGAGGGGGCGCTTCCCAGGAATAAATTCATACATCACTTTGCTAATGATGATGCCTATGGACAGGAATAAAACTCAGGTATTCAGTTTCATAGCACAATGTGCTCAACACCATGCAACCACTTCTTCCAAGGTCCTTTTGTATGGTTCAATGTTTCTAAGACTCGTACGTGTTTGTCTCACTTTAAGATGTTTTTTGTTTGTCTCACTTTAAGATGTTTTTTGTTCATGTTTTTGTTTTTTGTTTGTTGCGGTTGCACCCGATTCAAGAGCCGAATGGCTCACAGGGCTATAACTAATAAATGAACTTGAACTCACGAGGTGTATTGGTTTAAAAGGCACGTGATTGCATTTGGCCTCTTCCTGTCAAAACGACGTAAATGCCTTACTTGGCAAGGTACCAGTCTCTGCATTTGAGCAGTCACTCCAATGCAAAGAGAGACATGGTGACAGCCATGTTATCCAACTGCAATGAGATTCGCAGTAGGTTGCAAACTGCACCTGTTTTCACAATCATGTTACGAACATCCAGTGACTTTCCCTTTCTTTGCAAATAAAAGTAAATGACCGCATTTGGTTTGTACAGGACGCATCAATTGCACAATATTGACCTCGGCCTTTAGCGTCGGGCTTTACCTCGCAGTATCAGTGAGTTGTGTAACCCGATGGGTGTTAATTTACTATTGCTCTGTCAGAATAGGTAACGCTTTGTTTATATCTGTTCAGTAGTGCACCAACGTCTACGTTGGGGATAGCGGTGACCCGAGTTCGATTCTCTCTCTCGAGCAATAACAGTGGCGAATATTTCAACTGCTCTTGGGCCACCCTTACGTCAACATTGTGGAAACAAAGGCGGTCGGGCGCGACGCTGACCACACACACGCGCGTGTGTGCCAAGCCAGCCTTCAGAGGTACTTGTTAACAGCCCTTGCCCCGAAATTCTGGTAAAGGCTACACGGGGGTTCATATTCTTAGGTTTTTTCGGTAAAGTCACGTAGGTAAAAACATTAAAATTAATAAAAGTAAAATAAAATAAAAATCACGACGTTTCGGAGGCAACACAAGAAACGTCATGATTTTTATTTTATTTTACTTTTATTAATTTTTATGTTTTTACCTACGTGACTTTACCGAAAAAACCTAAGAATATGAATCCTTGCAGTCACGAAAGCTTCAAATCTAGAGCTACACGGGGGGTTTTGTATTCAGTGTAGTGGTTAGCACGTAGCGCTATGGGCTCTCACAATTGGAATTAAATTCCTAGCCATGGATGACATTATTGGCAAATCATATCTTAACCTGTCCTGAACCTCCCATCTGTTAACTCGGAAGAAAATTAGCACTCGGTGTAGTGTGCAAACATCAGCACTCGGGAACAACCCGAATCGAGTGTGGTGTTACTCAGGCCAACCCCTCAATACGCTATGGTGGCCTTCATAGGTGCTTGCTTACAGCACTTGCCCAAGAACGTTTCATGGCTACATAGGGGATCTTTGTATTATTGTCAGCATGTATACACACACACACCCAAAAACATTACACATCATCGTCTCTCTGTCAAACATCGCCCGGTGGCTCTATTGGTGAGAATTTTCTCAGAAAGGGAAAAATGTATACTTTCTCAGAAAGAAAATATGAAAATTAAGCAATTGTAGGTATTCCTTGCATTTGATCATAACAATGACATACAGAGACCCACTCTTGTAAACGTAAAGTAGGGTTTAACTTTCACACCAATTAACAATATTTACAGCCAATTGATAACATTTCCAGACCCCCATACAGTTTTATATACATGGGAATGAATTTTAAATCATCGCCACATTTTATTGTTTTGGTATTAGAACATTATTTTATTTCAATATTACATGTAGTCCGTGATAAATTAAAACCACCCATAACGTTGCATTCAACGTGTTGGTTTTTATGTGTATCCTAAATAGGCCACAGGCGAAGCTTTTTAGCATGTTCCTTGCATTCAGCCCCGTATTTTGGGGGGGGGGGTGTGGAGAGGGGTAAGCCCCCCTCCGCCCCACATCACTGAAGTCTCAGCCCCCCCCCCTCTTAATGCTTATAGTCAATTCAACAAATGTTGGTACGATATTCAACACCAGTGGCGGTTTGATCTTAAATGTTCGCCAATTTAACAAATACCCATAACCACATACAGCCTCTCATCACATAGAGAGGGCGAGAGCGAGAGCAGAATACACGATAGGCAAAAGCGGATCGTACCATTGTCCGTTCTGTGAAGTGTTTAGCATTTACACCATTGGAACCTCATTTGCCAGTAAAACATATGATAATTGTTTCTTTTACCCTTCTATCTGGCAACAAAACTGACACCTTTTTTTACAATGAGTCATGTTTGCATTGACCACAATACCTGCAGTCATAATGCAAACAAACGTGCGCCTTTTGGCGTCATCTGGTCCAACACCATGTGAGACTAGGCTCTAAGGAAAGCTGTCTCGGGTGTGGACCAATCAACTTCAAGGACAGTGCATACATTATCAGAGTTATGTTTTTTGTTTGCATTATGACTGCAGGTATTGTGGTCTATGCAAACATGACTCTTTGTAAAAAAAGGTGTCAGTTTTGTTGCCAGATAAAAGGGTAAAAAACCTATTATCATGTTTAGCATTTGTTTAAAGTTTTTTTTTACGTCGTCTGTATTGTGCCCCCTCTGAGTCTGTGTATGCCCCCGCCATTTAAACTAGGTCACATTATAGGGCCTACTTGCATTTACATGACAGAACCTGGACATTGGCAGCCAAGGAGTACGATTCCAATCAACATATGGGGGATAGCCCAGAAGATTACACAAGACTCCACAACCTAGAAGAATGAACTTTTTTTTACGAGTATTTACTGAAAACACAGCGCGCTGCCCATTTAGCATTCTTTTTTCTTATTCCTCAGTGGAACTGGTGATGAGCACGCTGGCATTGAGTGAGGTTTACATGATAAAGTAGAGAAAGATAAACAAAAATGAAATTAAAATATATGTCAACCACGGTACTTGCAATTTGACACACCTAAGGGAAAACCAAGACTTCAGCCAAGGCCTGGACACAAGTCAGTAGAATGTACCTTTAAGAATTGTGTGGCCTCTTTAACTTCAAAAGGAGAAAATGTGGCAGAATCAAGCACCAATTTCATACCGGGAAGTTAAATGGAGAGATAAACTTAAAAGCAAAAGCTTAAAAAATCAATGGCAGGCTTTTGAAAGTGGCTTTGAAGTTGCGATTGGTGGCACAGCCACTGACGCTTTTCTCTGAATCCAGAGAAAATGTGCCTCTCTCAACAACAAAAAAGGGTTCAAAAGTATCAATCGGTTCAAAAAAATAGTTAGGCAGGTCAAAGGGCTCGTCTTCTGTAATGGATAATTGCAAGGTTCAAAACTGAAAGCAGCATATCATCGCTTGCGGTGAAAGTGCCGATGGCACCCTTATTTTCCACATTTCCTTTAAAATAGCTATCTTCATGGCACTTGGCTTTCTTTCGCAGGAGCAATGGCCTTGTTTTTTTACGAGGGGTTCCTTTTTCATTTGTTTTGCCTCGTTCTACACGTTTGCACATATCCCCGCGCATGCCGGTGCTCCGCTACTACGCGAGAGCGGTATTCCCAAACATTATTACGATCACGGTTAATCCCGTCTGTACTTTACAAAAAAAAAACCCTCGACCGCGTTCATCTGCTCAGAGGCGACGGCGGCGCGAGGCGCTGGCAGCGCCAATCGGCGGCGCGCAGGACGGGTGTGGAGGAGCGAGGCCTCCGCGCTCGCTGCCGACGGGAGGCACAATTAGGCACCAGCTGTTTGCTGCCATTGATTGGGCGCTATCGGGGATCGATGGCGGGGCCGAGGCACTGCTCGGAGCCGGGGAGCGCGGCATTTACCAGGCCCAGCGGGGGCCCCTCTATCCCACTGCCCCGGCTCCCAACCCCCTCCGCCTCCGTCCTCTTCAAATCACAGAGGATAAAAGCTGTCTCAATAGCTCTGTTCCGCAATATTATTACGAGATTTTCTTGGGCGGCGGAGTAGGAGTGGTCGGTTTGTTTCGTCGTCATTTGATTTGTTTGTCGAAATATTTCAATTTCAATTGCATATGTCAAACGCGAGCCTATTTTTGTCATCGTACTGTGAACTTTGTTGCCAAAAATATGATATCAGCAGGACCAATATGTACGTATAATATTTCGATTGAGTTATGTCGTTAAAGTAATAACCTTATTACGAAACAAGGATCACACTCAAACTGTCAAGCTTGAGACTAAATGGGGCAAATATAACAACTGATGCAATATTTAATTAAATGTATTAACAATTGCTGTATTATACGTGTGCATGAGGACATATCTATGAGCAAGATGGATTACAGCTAAATGAGACTGGAGGCAATGGTCAGAACATTGTACATCCTTCACCCAGACAAGGGGGAAGGCTAATGTTTCTAAACAAGTGTCACTATTGGAATTAATAAGCACCAATAAAGCCCAGCAGGTCACCATGTAGCGTGCAGAAATACTTTATCATAGAATTTTACAAATTGGTTTAGGACTTGAAATAGTGTGCCATAATTGTTATTTTGATGTACATGTTTGCTAATATTTACAAAAGTACATCGTGATGAAAACCATAACTCGTGCTCGTACTATGCATCCAAAATAATAATAATAATAAGAATGAGCATAGTTTATTTCCAGTAATGGTTAGTAGTTCATCTCTTTCAAGTCAACGAGGGAAGTTTATGAACAAATTCAATCCCAAGGGTATGACCTCAGGAGAATTATGCAAAAAAATTCAGCTTAAATGCATCTATGCCACAAGAAGAAGAAAAAAAAAGCAGGGAGTAAGAGTGAGAAATCATATAATTGCACATGTAATAAAGAGGTATCGAGGCGTCTGTCACAAAGGTCAGGCAACTAAAAAAAAAATTTGGAAAAGGACATCTGCAGAATAGCTCGAGGCCAGGGGCTGTGCAGGCTGAGTTGGCGGGACCTGGGTCTGTCTTCATTACTGGAAATTAAAGTTAGGACGGTGCCTCATCGCCAAGCAGCCGTATGTGCTGCGGTGCGGTGGTGCGCGAGGTCGCTGGCCAGCATTCATGCCAACTGGTGCGGAAAAGAAATCCCCCCTCTGTGATTGAGTTTTTATAGCAGAGTAATTGCCATAATATCCATTTCGCGAGAAATTAACTCGTTGGAGGTATTAAAATCCCACCCCTCCTCTGCTCTCCCTCGTTCCTTCCTTCACATTTTCATATGAGCGGTTAGGGAGGGGACGGGTGGTTTGCTACAGTTATGGTCATTCCCATGTGGCTTTTTTAAGTCCTTGTTGTTGCGTAGCTGTGGGCATGGTATGCTGATAGGTGTGGGTGTGTAATCGCCAAGGGCGCCTTCAGAGCTGCTTCGTATTGTTGTGGTCATGTTAGACGAATGCAATGTGCCCGGGAGGTCCATCTTTCCCAGAGGTGCCCCCAATTTTGACACATTTCCTACATGCCTCGAAAATAAATGTCAATGCACCGAGGAAAGTGCATGCAACAGTGTAACTTGCAATGACGCGTCTCTCTCTCTCGTAGACAACGTTCACGGATTTTTCCGTGAAAAAATTCTCCACCCTCTACGAATGTCACGTGAAAAAAATCTGCGAGTGGTCTTTTCGTACGTTTAAAAATAATAAAAAAAACGCGGTCGTGTGTTAAACTGGATGCACTGTGTTTACATCAGTGAATGGGTTTATAGACAGTGCCTGGTGTTTTTTTTATTTTTGCACAAATGCCTCAGCTATGACGACGCATTACCATTAATTAAATACTCCCTTCACACAAGTGAGGCCGTCTGTCCATCTGGCATCGCTTTTGGAGAGTGGCTTTCTGGCACCAGCATGCATTAGTTAGAGCGGCCTCCACCCACTCTGCAGGACACTCCCAATGGGACAGTTAATGCCCCCGTACATATATATATAACAAAAATTGTGCCAAATGCATTTCAGATTTTTTTTTTCCAAAGGCGTTATTGCCCAACCTTTACACCCCAACATATTGAAATTGTATCGTACATGTGTATAAGAGAGGCTACAATTTTTGCATTCTTGCAAATGATATATATATACACACACCCCAACCAACCTCTGTGTTATTGCTACTGAACACACTAACGTGTCACGGTTTGGTTAAGAAATAATTTATCTTTTCCTTTTCCATTCAGTTTACAAATTTTATATTAATAAAATAAATGTATCCTGATGATTTTATACTCAAACTGATTTATTTACTTTTTTTTGTCTCTTTCATTCAATTTATTCGGATAGTTCTATCAGCATTGTATCATGATGTAAAATCTGTTTTTTTTTACTCAGAGCAGTGCACTCCATGTGTCAGAGAATTACCTGTGGAAGATATTTTTCACAGAACTTGAGGGAAAACTTTCAAGTGGCCTTCTCAATGATAACGCAATATGGATGGCACATTCCCACAAGCTCTGCTATGAGATTGTCACACGGCAGTCAAGCCACTATGATTATATAATTATATCAGAAATGGAATTTAGCCAAATGAAGTGCAAATCCAATTTGAATGTAATATATTTGGTTGTTTTTGTATTCGTTGGTGACTGGTCTGATCCCATCGACACACGACACTTGAAAACCCGGTTTAATCATTGGAGGCTGAACCCTCGGATCCCAGCAGTGCCAGCTCAGTGCTGTGACCTCTGAGCCACCCGGCGACCCCAACTTGTCCTGTTTTCTAATAACACTACACAAACACACACAGCACAACGCTGGCATGGCTGAGCGAACGTCCTGTCTGAGCAGATCGCCACCCTGTTGGAAGATAAGTGATGAGACTGCCCCGCGTGCCGCGGCTCGTTGTGCCGAAGCTGCACGTGACAGCGCGGCCGGGACTCGGACAAGACAGATGACATCGTCGCGGGTATCGGGATCAGGAGGAGATGGTGCCGTCGGGCTTGATGCGTGAGCCGCCGGACGGCAGGACCGCGGAGCCGTGACCCGTGGCTGAGGGTTGCCGCGTGGAGCCGGTCTATCGTCCCGCGCCTCTCCAGCAAGATGGATGGAGCGTCCACTGCGCGGGACAGTTGAAGAAAGGGGGGGGGGAGGGATCGTCAGCTTGTAAAATATGGATAAGGAAGAACGGAGAAGCAAGGGATTGCCAAATTGGAGAGATGGACTATTAGGAACGTGATTGAAACAGTACTGCGTGTATATACAAAGAAATGGATGATGAATCTGACAGGCAGGATATGTGAATCTGGATTTACAAAGTGCAAGTAGTGCACATAGTACAGGTTATGGCAGCAGTTCAATTGCAAGCACGGAGATAATAAATTGCAGGCTTATAATATACTAAGATTGACAGTGATGGGGTACGTTACAAGCAACTTTGTCATGGGATGGAAATTAATAACACATTGAGTAATACAAAGCAGAGGTTAAAAAATAAAATACATAGCAAGGTAATACAAATAGTGAAAAATCCATACTTCGAATAAAAGTGCTCATTGACATGTTTAAGCCTTGTAAATTGCATGATCCCTCAATCCAATGGGTTACCACTCCTGGATAATACGCCTTATAATATAATTTACCCTCTCCACACCTGTTCAGCCTAAGGACTTTCACTGTTGTGGTCTCGTGCATTGGTCATCCAGTAAAATAGATCATTCCTCACATGTATATTTTGAATTTTAACCACTATCCCCACAGCACTTGCAGAGAAGCACACCGCTCAATCCTCACCATTTCTTAAATATAGTATTACTTCTCTGACCTAGCACCACTACCCATATATATAGTACAGTGACAAAAAAAATCACTGCCTCACTACCCCGCTGCATCACAACCTGAAAGAAAGAAAGAAAGGAAGAGAGAAAGAAAGAAAGAAAAAAAGAAAGAAAGGAAGAAAACGACAATGATGGCCGAGATGACGGCGCACAAGGGAAGGCGCAGTGGACGGTGGCTGTGCCGGGATGCGGCACCCCAGATGGAGAGGATCCGTGACAGCGGAGTGCCAGGAGGGGTGGCGAGCAGACGAGACGCTCGGGTGCCGTTTGCGTGGCGCACCGTGGCTCCTCGTGCCCTCGCCCCGTCGCCTGTGCCCGCTGTGCTGTCGTGCCTCTCATCAGTTCCACGTGAAATGGGCCAGCAAATTCTGTCTCGCTTGGCCAGGTTCCATTTACGCCCCTTGCCACTGGCATTTATTTTATGTTTTTAATTTTTTTTCAACACATTAACATCATTTTTTATATATTCTTTGTGGAGAGGAGTATAGGTTGACATAAAAAAAAAGTATGAGTTGACCTCTTTTGGATTTTTTTTTTTTCATTGGAATAACCTTTCCAACATGGAATGGTGTTACTTTTAATGATTTCGGTAATCGGCATCGTGTGCTTTGGGGTTGTAGAAAGTAAATGTTGGGAATTTTAAAATAACGTTTTAAGATCTTAATTTTTGGAGCTTTCGTGACTGCAGGAATTATTCTTTGGTTCTTTCGGTTAAGTCACGTCTAAAGATAAAATAATGAATTGAAATAATAGCGACGTTTCGATTGCAACACAAGCAATCATCATCAGGCATAAGAGAAATAGCAACAAAAATCTAACTAGAAAACTATAGACAGACAGAGAAAATTTTCTCTGCCCCCTCCCTCTCTCCGTCCCCGCCCCCCCTCCCTATATTTAAGGGACCGTCACAGAAACGACCCCTCTCTCTGTGCCGATATGTGTCCTCTCTCTGTGTGTCCTTGTGATGTCTGTCTGCTTGTATGTCTGTCTATAGTTTTCTAGTTAGATTTTTGTTGCTATTTCTCTTATGCCTGATGATGATTGCTTGTGTTGCAATCGAAACGTCGCTATTATTTTAATTCATTATTTTATCTTTAGACGTGACTTAACCGAAAGAACCAAAGAACGTTTTAAGAGTTTCACCGCCGCATCTCCACAGCATGTTACCAGTGGAGCAGAATTATTATCTTGGAGTGTCAAAAAGAAGAACACATGTTGTTTTTGTCTGATAAAATCTGACCTGCAGGTATAAATATAATATGAGAATAAAGAGTGGCAACAACAAAAAACCACCTCACAACAACCTAATAGTAATGCTCATTGCTAAGCCCCATGCATATGTGTTTATACTGGTGGAATACAACATAATAAGAATACCAAACGAAACTGTTTTGGGAAATGGGGACCAAAGATATAAAAAAGGAAAATGACAGCAGGATGGAGTGCTTTTTGGAAAATGGGGCTTTCATAATGACGAACAAAATACCAATTTCCTTAAAGAAGAAAGTTTAAAATCAGTGCATATTATCTATTACAACATATGGATCGATCGTTAAAAAGAAAATATAGTAAATACTGAACGGTACACATGAGAAACGGATTACGCTGAACGGCAGAAATAGTAACAAATGGATTGGAGGAGAAGCACATCGTTCTGGCCGTGAAGAAAAGTTAGTGGGCTTGAGTACGACACATCGCTCGAAGGCTTGATGGCCGATGGACGAGACTGGTGATGGAATGGCAGCCAAAGGAGTGCACGTATCCAAGAGAACGACTCCCATGGAGATGGAGTGATGAGATCAGCTGGTGTGCTGAAATGGGATGGATCGTGCCATGACAGAACCATGTGAAATGCTGTTGGAATGGGTAGGTCTTCATCCAGCAGTAGTTATACCACGGGTAATGATAATGATTGTGGCTCTGCAAATAATACATGTTTTTAGAGATTAATACTAGCAGTAACAGCAAACAGTCCTTTGTCAATGCACTGCTGGATGAAGGCCTCCCCATGCTGATTTAGTTTAGGGGGTCATGTGACCGTACTTCATCACACTGGTCAGTGCGGGTAGGTGAAGAAGAGCAGTCCAGACCGGCATTGATATCACTCGCCACTCATGTTAGTTGTGGTTGGGAAATGAAATTGGGTCGCCAAGCTCATAGCGCAGTGCACTAACCACTGCATCACCCTCTTTCTAATATTATAAGTAAAAAGTACGACATAAAAAGTGTGGTTCTGTAAATATATCCACCTTTCCAAAGCAAATTGACGGTTTTTAATTTTACATCTTAAGAAAATCCAATTTATAATAGCTGCGGTTTTTTTATACCAGTTACTTATTAAGCAATAAACCGCGAAGAGAATGCTGGATGTATTAACAATAAACCCACATGCAATGTCTGCCGCGCTTTCCTGGCAGCAGCAAAAACAACAACAACAAACAACACAAACGCACGCGCGCACAAAAACATGGCAGGAATAATAAGGCGACATTACCAAGCGGTTTATACTTCAAAGCGGTGTACATATCGCTCAATGTGTCCAACAAATTTACTGCCATAATATCACATCCTTAATCAAATATAAAGCGTGGGATCATGTAAACGCTCAGCCTTAATAAAATTGTCAGTCATCTCACAATCCCGTGTCATCACTGCAGCCAATGCACCACTTGAGTAAAATGACTCGGGATCAATTTAGCAAGGGGGAAAAAATTATTCGGTACAATTCCGTGAATTAAGGGGAATCTCTGCCATCGCTCGGCTCGTGGCCTTAGTTTATATTAGACCTTGTTATTGCAAATTAATTTGGACATCTTTTTTTCCCCAAACCTTCCCATCATTCTCACATTTTCTGCTGTTGAAGCCACGATATATTACATATTATCCACTGCGGGATCTAGGGTTGGGTTGTTCTGTGGTGTTTCCAGGCTGTTGTGTTTACAACAACGTATTTTTTTTACATTTCAGTCACTTTGCTGGCTAGCTTGTATTGTGCTTTGTTTTTTTGTAGTATTAGTAATGTATAGTATGGCTATATCTTGTGATGTAAAAAAAAACTGCAGTGCAAATTTAACCCTAATTGCTGTTTACACAAGTGTAAAATTCATTAAGCCTAAAGAAATCGAATTCCTAATTTTCGTAATTAGAAGTCATTTAGATTATGTCTAAATGGATTGTAATGAACACTAATGGGATTGCATGGCAAGGCATGGGCTGTATTTCAACCCTTAGGCTAAGGAGCATTGCTGGAGAGCTCCACACAGCTTTAGTTATAGATTCGCTGGAGACAGCTGCGGCAAATTCTATGTGCGTTCGCGATGCGGAATTGTTTGCATGTTATTAGCGGCCTGGGTTTCAGAACCACCTAAAGGTACGATCTGCAGTCATGCTGTCTGAGCTGCTGCTACTGTTGCTACTGCTGCTGTGTCCTTCTGAAACTCTCAAGAGCTTCCTGCATGCGGGCCATCCACCCACGTGTGTGCCAGTGAGCCCCCCCCCCCCCCACGTGTGTGCAAGTACTAATCGTAACTTACTTTATTTGCATTTGCATTTTACACCTTGCCAAAAACAATTGTGCTGGGAACAGGATCATCTGGGTGATAGATAAATAAAAGACCTAGTACTATTTTATTTCTACACAACTGCATGTTTTTCTCTCTCTCTTTCTCGCTACAGTACCACTAACAACCGATTGTCAGGCAAGTCGTGTGTGGTGGGGTAAAATGTGGGTACTCCCACTTTCTTCTCAGGTATGTGGCCGGTGTGGAATAGGCCGAAATTCCCACGAGAGGGGATGTCTGGAGCCCCGTCTGGTGCAGGCCCCTTCTGCCTGCAGTGCCATGAGCAAGCGATTTCAGGCCTGCAACTTTAACCTTCACCTAACAATTAGCTGTGAGATGTCACTGTAGCCACGTGAATGTGCGTCTGCTTTGAGTCTTGGCACTCACCACTGCCTCAAGATCACGAATGGAGAGGAGCACTGAACACGTTGACTTTCGACTTTGACTTCACATCGCATTCAAACCGTTCACGCGCCCCTTAGTCTACACAATAATAAGCGAGTTTGGTACAAATGATACCAAATTTTGATTGGCTCTTACTGGAAGTAAAATAAGAACTGGGCATTTAAGTTGTTTTTTGCTTTCCTTCAGTAACATCAACACAAGCTACCTCTCAGCGGAAAACAATTATTTTTGTATTTATACTTAACCTGTTTATTGAGTGTCTATTGGCACACGTACGTACATACATACGTACTCAAATCACTGCAACATATTTAAACATAATTTGTACGCGCTACATGGAAAATAAATCGTACGACACTAACAGTTGCATAAGCAGTGGTGGCTGAGAGGGCACTCGGAGGTCAGAGTGTTGAGGCAGCACTACTGGGTTCCTGGTATCGAATCCTGGCAGCTACCTGTCATTAAACTGGGTTCTCTAGTCTATTGAGTTGATGGTCGCTAATAACTGGGCCAAAAGAAAATCCCAATCACATCAAATTTAGTCCTGGCTAAATTCCACCTCCGATCATTGTATGTCGAACTTCTTTCGCACCATACGTAGCCAACCGTGATAATCAAAGGTACGGGAAATCATTACTAATATTGATTTGACTATCATGCATTGTACTGTGCGGAACAGAAGCCACGTGAAGGGAACCCAGTGACAGGTCTCTGATATTGCACTTTCGTGGGCCATTCTCCAACATGAAGCGGCGGTCTCGTGGCGCGACACCGCTAGCACAATTGGGATAAAATTTGGAGACAAGATAAACATAAAACAATTGCATGAACATATTTTCTTATTATATATGTAAGTGAATGTCTACCAATTTAGTTATCAGTGGGGGAAAAAAAATAGTTGTTGTTTTGTTTTCATATGGTTGTATAAATGAATGCTGATGGTACAGCAGTATTAGCGTATTTCTATAAAGTCGTGTAATTTTTGGCATTATTTATACGATTTATTTTTACATTTCAGTGACCCTGTCGAATAGCCCCCATTGCCTGTAATCACTGATATATGTAATAAATTGTTGAAGCATGCACATTTGTACATTTTCTGCATTTTATTTTGTTGAATATTGATTAGACTAAATGATGTTTCTGCACATTGCCCGCGCGAGTGTGTTCACATGTGTCAAAGCACACCCGCCCACCAATGCTGTAACCATTAGGAGTCCATGCAGAACACGTCTTTTTTAATGCTTTCCAACTAAGGTTTAAAGCGTTAATGCATCAGCTCTGTCCGTCTGTCTCTGTCCATCCGTCTGTAGTGGGAGTGGTCACAATAACGCTCGTGCAGATGAACCAATATGAATGAAATATAGAATAAAGTTGAGTTGCTATTCGGGACCTACGCAATTGAAAACCGGCAAAATGTATCATCGTATTGCCTAACACTCGACAATATTAATTACGTAAAAAAAATATAATTCCAAGGACAAACGCATATATTAAAGTCTTACAAAATCCACGCACGTGCATGATTTTTTTCCTTTCTGCTCATTGTTCACTCAGTTTTGTTCTGTAGGAAGACGTTTCCACAACCATGGCTCAGCTTTATTCCTAAATGCGTTCAAAACATAACCAGCAGTGCACGCATTTCCATTAGAAATGTAGCTTATCCATTGAAACGTATATTTTGCTGCATGTATAAAGCATGATTGTATTTGATGCCTTTTCCAACAGGCAGAGCGTTTGCCGGAGCATATGAAGCTCTACTTATTTATATGCATAAGTCAGTGGTCTCGCTAATGGGTGTGCAGGCGGTTAAACTGCACCGGGGTCCACAGGCCGGAGGGTCCCAGGAGTTGAGCTACGGAAAAGAGGGGAAATGGATAGAGCAAATTCCAACCAGGTGACGCGACTGAAAGTAGGCTTTTTTTAATGGGTAAGTTCTCCAATATTTGAAAGTGCTGTCAACATGAGAACATTTTGTAGCATTAAATCCTTCCACCTTGTTAAATGAAGTCCGTTTTATACGACCATCAGACAAATCAGTGCTATACCCTGCACTATTCTTTCTTAGTTCGCCCCAAGAAGCCGGTGGCTGCTACTACATCTCAATATTAGCCAATTATGCCCAAACATGCGTGTGGAAGCCTGCCCAAATCACAACAGCAGTTTTTGCGAATTAGTTCCTGCTTCATGAGAACACAAGCGGCAGCAAGGGCGAGCTTTTCTCTTTGCCGCATTGGCGCTTTAATTAAAGAACTAATCAGACAGGTTGTTTATACCGTGTGCCAGGTCTCCCTCCCATCAGCTCCCACCGCCCCCACCCCCAGTTTCCACCACCTGCCCCCCCCACTCCCCAATGCACCCCCCGCCGTGGTCCCCTAGAGATTATGCCCAGCTTAATTACATCGCCCAGCAAATCCGCCTTTTATTACACCCTACCTGCTTGGTGCAAGGGCAGGCTCAGCCCGCAGAACAATGAGACACATACCCAGTGCGTATTCTACACATCATCGTGTCTGCCTCCTAGGTTTAAAAAAATATAATCATGCTTTATGCATTGTGGTTCTAATTTGCATTCTCTCCGTCTGTATCTCCTAGTTAAAAAAAATGAGATTTGCCAAATCCTTTTTTTTCTCTCTCTCTTTGTGACAAATATTTCTTAAGAATATCTGGTTGATTCTTCATTCGCCTATAAAGGCACACATCCGTTCTCTTTCAACTGGAATTGATACCAGGCCATGATATTGAACCATGCTGTAAGACATGCATCTCATTCTTTTAGTTTCCCCCTCCCCATTAACGCGGCTGGTGTTTAACGTTGTATTCGTTTTCTTCTTACAGTTTGTTTCCTCGGCTCTACGCTTCAACTCCCTTTTGACGCATTTTTTTTAATTGTCTCAAAGGCACAACCTCTTTTTTTTCACCAACCTAATTGCTTTAAATAGCCCCAATAATAACACCGGTTATAAGTTTCCTTCATTTAACTCGAACACGACTGCAATCTTCAATTCATTTCACCCTGCCCTGTTCCTGCAATAAATGCACTGCCAGTCCGCATGATTGCAGAACTCTCGTACCGACTCCCAGCCACCACCATCGTCACCACATGGACATCATCAAACCAACCTCTGTCTCTCAGCTCCAAAATATTCCGCTCGCCCCTCCATTCCTCTCGGCCCCATCTGTCCAGGGTCGCACCTCATTATTAAAGATACTATTCATTAATTTCTTGTTGGGCCAGCCCCTGTTATTTATTAAACTACGGCGAGGAAAACACTCGGGAGATGCCTGCTTAATGAAGTGCGGCGATTAAGGCGCCCCGGCGTGCCGTGTTCCACCAGAAGTGCTGCAGCACCGTCGCCTGTTTGCGGCAGCCTCATATCTCACGCGCTGCACTGCTGTCCACTTCCCCTTCCCTCCCCCTCCCTCCGGCCTTATGCCACGGTGTTTATCCTCAACTCTTGCCTCGATGCGCCGTGGTATGCCATCGTAGCCAATATTCACGTGTCGCCGATAGCTGCCATTGATTGCGTTTAGGGTTAGATATGAACCAGGCAGAGGCAGTAGCTGTTGTGCTCTTGCCGCCCCCCCCCCCCCTGTGTGCGGTATTGTTTTGCTTTACAGGAAGCCCAGGGACTCGAGGGAGAAGGGCGAACGAGTCATTTTGCACGCAAGTATTAATGATCACGTGACGCTTACGAACAGATTAAATGCTGCTGCTGCTGCTCTGTGTATGCCATCAGAGCAAAACTGCGACTGGTCGTTCACGGTGGCACGCACGTGGCACGCACGTGGCACACGCTCGGGTGTGATTGGCCGCACAGCCGACATGCTGAGCCCCCTCGCTTCACTCATCGTTAAAACACACTGGCGATATCGCAACATTCTATGGTGACATTTTATTTCTTCAAAATTCATCAGGTTTGAGAATTATAGAAATCTGCAGGCAATTTGCGGGGTGCTCAGACGTAATTTAAGGTAAGTGGCATGCTGAGCAGCATTGCTGCTTGCATAGCATCTAAAAACTTCCAATATATTTAGTCGCTGGGCCCAGGCAGAACCCATGGTGGTGATAAAGGTTATGGAATTACCACAAACAAACAACAGCTGCTGTTCTGATATTAATTTTCACTGCTGTGCACCTGCCCCTCTGCCAGCTGCACGGGAATTGAGGAACGGAGTAAGAAACACAAAATCTCCTTTCTGATGGTCGACGCAAACCTCTCCGAACGGTTCATCGCGCAGTTTTCCACGCTTGCAGAAAACATTGCACTAGTGCGGCGGCACAAATACGTCGCAAGCAACGCGTCTCTTTCGCGGTGGCGTCATGGGGCAATTAGCAAGAAATGCCAAAGGTGTGACCGGCAGCCATGATCTATGAAGGCCTCTCCACCCACCCCCCCCCCCCCCCAAAGCTGTCGCCACCCTCGTTGTCCACCTCTCGTCGTCGTTCCGATGCAACGATACCGATCCGGCTTGTACCTGCACCACGAGCCGATTTCACAGCTCCCTTTTCCGTGGCCGATGCCTCCTCGGGCGTGCGTCCATCCGCGCGCACCGCGTTCATTGCGATGGCACGTGCACGTGTGTGTGTGGTGGTGTGACACGAGAGTTTACATTGCAATTTTTACATTGCAATCTTTTTTTTTCTTTTTATCCGTCTAAACACCTCGAGATGGCACTGCTCGTGTAGCATCAGCTCACTCAATTACTTTGTAAATCATATTTCAGATTTACTCCCCCCCCCCCATCATTAAAATCTGCGCAACGTGTGGAAGCCCACACTCTGTATCCGTACAAAATTTTGCCAAAAAGAACTAAATGCAGTAAAAGCACGGTACATCATTCAGATTGCTTGAATGATTGCCCCCTGTATATTATCCATTCTTTCTTAACAGTCCACAGATTATCCCTTTAACAGCAAAACAAAATTACGATCACCCTACGTATTGTTTGCTTTAATTTGACGAATCCGCTGATTAACAGCTGATAACAGAGATCCAGATATGTTCAGGGGTTTAAGGGTAATAAGCACCCACAGATGTATATTCGGGTCACAGCACGTGTTGTTCATCATGGTGTCTGACGTTTCGCTCCAGGAGCCTCTTCAGTAATATCGGACAGGCTACGCTGCACTTTCTACGCAGTGTAAGGTGGCGTGGCGAGTGGCGTGGTGAGTGGCGCGGCTCCCTGCCTGGCTGCAAGCCTGGCGAGTGGGACATGTGTGCTGGGGGGCGAGTGGGAGATGTGTGCTGGGGGGCGAGTGGGAGATGTGTGCTGTAGGGGAGGGGGGGGGGGCGCCGCACGGACAGTGTTAATGAAGTGGGCAGACTCGGCTGTCACCGAGCACTCTCACATCCCTGGCTTCATTACATTCATATCACCGAGGAGAGGGTGAGGCCTCAAGGCCTGGGGAGGTCTTTCCCTTTAAGTTGTCATTTTTTTTGCAATTCTTAATTATTTTAAACAAAATGTGGCCGTGCACGTTGCACCGTTTTTTTTACATGTGTACGTTAGGGTCTGTGATAATAGCATAAATGTCGTGTCAATTTTTGATATGTTTATTATTACGCTTAAAACATCTATTCACATTAATTCGAAACTACTGATGTAACTGCGAGGTAAACATCTACAAAATTAAGCTACATTGTGCAAATAACACAGCACATTGTATTTATATATATTTTTTCCAAATTTCTTAAAGGTGTCTATTAAGCACTGTGGGATGATCCAGCCAGCCCCTCATTTTGATGGTGTCAAAAGCCAAACAGAGGGACAACAGGCATCAACATATTTTAATTGAGTGTGTGAGTCTGGGTCATGGGGATTTAAACCCCAGAACAACCAGACCCTCAGGGTGTGAGGTTCGTGCACAAATAAGTGTAAAATAAAATATACGTCCTTACTTTCTTTAGCTTCATTCCAACGCAGGGATACTATTAATAGTGCATCAAGGTAACGCGGTGCAGTCATTAATCATAATAATTAATTAGGTCCAATTATGCGGCAGATAAATGCGAACAAATTGCTGGGAAAATAATGATCTATCGAGGCAAATTGGCGGGGACAAAAAGGGAGCTAGAGAAAGTAATTAAGGCTACAAATTCAAATGCAGATTTTCTCCTGTTACGGGTAGCACATGCAGAAATCTGATAACGCAATTAGCGAGCACCAGGACTTGCAGACTTGGAATAATGAGAGGAGACGGATCGGGGTGGGGGGGGTGTAGAGCAGAGGCGGTGAGTCTGCGTGAGCCTGTGAGCCACATGATCCAAGGGAGGGTTTTAGGAATTCAGAGAAATGTATATTCATTCATGCATTATCATTTACACAGAATTGTAAATCACACACCACACACACACATGCATGTACATATACACAACAAGCACGATGCAGCGTGCATTTACTGGTGTTGAATAGGATTAAGTATTTGTAGCTTCAGTCTCTTTGTTGGTCTGGACCTTGGAGAACTGCAATTGCCAAAGAGCGCAATTGCTAATATATTGTGTATGTATACGGAACAATACGAATTAGAATCAAGATGATGTATTTATCTTACATCCCTTATTTAGGAAAACACTTTGCCTTGTTCTAAAGCATTTAAAATATTCTCTCCTTTTGTCGTATTTTTTTAATACATTATATTTGGAAACAGATCTGCATAGAGAAGATTGGATTGGTTCATTTTTGTATGAACCCCAGTTTAAATTATTTGCTTTTGACTTTTATACATTTCTGACCTTTTAATGTGCATTAAAATTTTGCTTCTCAGTGGTTTAATTTAAGGTATATAAATATAAAAGGGATTCATATACTATAAAATTCAAATGATTTCAATAATTTAACCATGGGAAATTCTTCACACAAATACATTATATATGGAGACATTCACATCATTATTACAAAAAGCTTCTTTAATTTTCTGAACATGCGCTCCTACCTGCAACGTCAACTTTTTATTTGCTGAATTGTTTTAATATCTATCCACCAGTTTGCTAATTACGCCAATATCGGTAATTCTTTCAACAATGCCAGCCATGTTTGTTCTGAAATGGAACTGTGAAGGGAGCGGCACGTTATACATGAGGGGGGGTCGGTGGCCAGCATCACGGCCCGACTGCCTTTGTCTGCGCAGTGGCAAGTCGAACGAGGAGAGGTCCCAGGATGCCTGATTAGATCATCATCATTGGTGTTGGCCATGAGTGGGAATCGAACTAGAGTTTTCAGCAAATCGTTTTATTTTTATTCTTAGGTTTTTTTTCGGTAAAATCACGTAGGTAAAAAATTAAAATTAATAAAAGTAAAATAAAAATGTAATTAAAAATAAAATAAAAATCACGAGTAACCTTATTCTCTCCGAGATTAGTGATAGGCTAGCTTTAAATAAAATCTGTTTAGAGTTCGGTGACGACACAGCAGCAGATGTGAGTGTGAAAGCGATGGGTATTACCTTGTTATCTCGGCATCACTTTAGGAAGGCCAGCGTCTCGAGAAGCTGTGACTTCTTGTCTCGTTGTCTGTTAAAAACTGTAACAGATAGGTGGAATTCCTCCCCGTTTTATTTTTGTTAGAATACAATACCCAACGTATGCAGACTCCAAATTATTATTTTATTATTGATTTGAGTGGATGACCTTTCAGTTGCACTCTGATAAGATTAAGAAAGTAAAAGATTCCCAAACCTACATTGCTGCAACTCCAGAATTTAGTAATAAATATGTTTGCCACCCCCTCCCCCCCCCTGTGTGAGGGCACACACCGAAAAAGTACAGTGGGGGTGCACATCTGCAAATACACATTTATTAAAATGCAAAATGGAACAATAACAGATATGAGACCTCTTAATGAGGAAGAGGCATTTTATATGATATTTTAATGTAAAGTAATTTCGTAATGAGAATCATTTGTCTCATAATGAGTTTCAATAAGTAGGAGCAAAGGTTGGGGTTGTGGGTGGATTTGTGGTTAATGTTAGTACCCAGGGTGAGGATGGCTCTCTGATGAGCTCCATTCAAAAGATTATATAGGCACATGCGAAGTGAAAAATAATAGTTTTTTATAATTATCTCAAGCATAACCATTGCACTGCTCTACAATAGTGCGCGTATATCCTACAGCCCAACAACGGGAATAACTAACTCGATTCTGAATATTTCTTTAAACTTTTGATATTAAGTATGCTTGCTTTTAGCACATATTCTTTAACTAGACCATTTATTAGATTTTAAACATTACATCCGCTGTTGTTATTTGCTTAAGAAACTCACACAGCAAGCTATTACAAAGTGTTTTCTTTCCCTACAGGCAACTGAAGGCGAAATTTAAAAGCAAAACACATTTTTAAAATGAACTAAAAAAAAGTGATAAAATATGTGCAATTTGGTTAAAATGCATGAGTGCTTTTTCAGGCATAATTTAAAAAGCGGTCTCGCTATCCCAGCCCTCTCAGCACCCCCCCCCCCACTGCCCCCCCACTCCCTCCCTCCACCATGTTCTCCGTGAGCCGCGGCGGCCCCCTTTAAGCATGCATGCCCCGGAATCTGGGCAGAGTCCCAATCTTGCCACAGGCATCAGCGGCACTATTAAATACGCCGGTGCATATGTATTCTGCCCCTAATAGCCTCATATCATCAAATGAATGGTATTTGAAATCCAATTTCTCTGCCCAGGTACGAGTATTAATTGCCAGGTTCTCTCGAGGGGTTCTCGTTGGGGGAAAGGTTGGGGGAGAGAAAGGTGGGGGGGGGGGAGAGAGGAGAGGCATGTAGAAAGAAAGTGAATCAAATGTGTTCTCTCTCTCTCCTCGCTGCGAGGAATGGAGAAATTGGCTGTAGGGTAAAGTGAAATGTGGTTATGATGTCACCTGGAGAGATGCAGTGCCTCCGTGCTGCCATTCACTCAACGCGCACGCCTCGCAAACAGCATGGGTCAACTCGAAACCATTCATTCTGCGACGCACTGCTTCGTGGCCACTTGCCATTATTTATTTTTGTTATTGCAAGCAATACATATTTCATATTGGCTTGCACTTTGGTTGTTTACGTAACATAGAGAACGTATAACTTGATATACATGTTTGCGTGCCGAATTAAGACTTTCTTTTAGAAAAGGTTGGTTGGTGAGCGGTGCATTTATGAGATTGCTTCCAATGCGAGTGCAAAGGTTCAATAGGACCGTATACGTACCTATCTAACGATACAATTTTAATCAACCCAAACAAGATCTTTTTCTCATACGATTGGTCTTTTACAACCCCATTGACTCTTGACCCAGGCTCTTACGGAAAACAGACGGCTGGAACATTCAAATGTCTGAATCTTTTCCGATGGTAATAACCACCATTACACCTCTGGAAAGGAGGATGGACGATTTGCAACGCAAACATCACAAACCAGGTCTGCTTCCGGACATGTTCAGCTCCTGTGTTTCTATCCATGTGTAATGTCCAGACGTAAATTCCCCCCCCCCCCCGATCCGTGTTGCTGGGTTTTTTTTTTATAGTGCTGCAACACAATGTAGTGTAATGTGATCATAAAATACATGAAATTGTACCATAAGTGAGGTCTTACAGAAAAATGGTGTTGCCTGGGCCATTACTCGTACTTTTCATCTGGCTACTTTTGCAGCAAAGCAATCCTTATCTTTATCCCGCTTTGAAGACCGTTTTTAACTTCAAACCCGGCAGACGGAAGGTGCTCGGATACCGGGCAGGCCCCGCGTAAACGCCAACCAGCGGGGTGCACGCGCTTCTAACAGGCAGCAAAGGAAGAAGTCAATCTTGCAATTAAATGACAACAAAACACATTTTCACGCGAGCCATAAATAATTCTGTTTTTGTACCGACTTCAGACAGCAGCAAGCCCAGGAAAGAGTCAGCGGTGGGAGGGGCTGGTAAAGCACAATGATTGGCAGCCTCTGGGGAAACTTTAGCCCCAAACGCTTTCTCGCTCTCTCCCGCCACACCGCTCCTACCCCAAATCCTCTCTCTCTCCGTGCGCACGGAAACCTTCCCCTGTGGGCGCCTCGCTCCCTCCCTCCCCCCCAGGTGCAGTAACGATCCCCTGCTCCCTCTGTGCGCCACTGCCTAACTGGAGCCTCTGAGCATCTTTGTGTCACCGTCAAATTTCCATGATGCTCGGACGCTCGCGGGGGTAGCAGGTTCACTTGTCAAAATATCCCCCCGACAGCAGTGTCGGGGAAAAATACAATTTGTTTTAAAATACAAACTTATGTGCCATCAGCAAATTATACTATCGCGTGAACATGTCCAGTATTGTATAAAATACTCTATATGTCCGTGCAAGCAACATAAACAAACGAACGGACAAAAATGTTTCCTTTATCTCTACATCTGTTTTATAAATTTCTATATGATTTGAAACGATTTCGATATTACGTTTCACTAATGATTTATTTTTGTTGCAGTTGTCTTCCAGGCGAGGATTTGTGGTTTATCCACTGATGGATAACACGTTTGCCACACCTCCGATTGTACGATGTAACACGATTTTTGTTCCTGGGTACTAATAGTTATTTTTTAATTGCTTATGCCTCAAAAGTATATCAAATGGCTACTATTCCCCACAAACTTTGCTTTTGTGACCAAGACTTTACGTGAAGGAATGACACAAATGCACACGTTTTCTCATTGAAAATAGGTACATTTCTAAATATCACTGTCCTGGTCACAAAATCAAAGTTTGTGGGGGAATAATATAAATTTTCTGTACTTTTGAAGCATAAGCAATTAGGAAATAACACTTACTACCCAGGAACAAAAACATAATTTGTTACACAGTGTTATTAATGGAGTGGATGATTAACTTTGCTTTTGTGTCCTGGTCACGAAAGCAAAGTTTGTGGGGGAATAATAGACATTTTCTGTACTTTTGAGGCATACGCAATTAAAAAATAACACGTACTACCCAGGAACAAGAAAAACATATTTTTTGTTACACAGTTACATTATCACGGTTGGCTACGTACGGTGCTAAAGAAGTTCAACGTACATTTTAAAACGTACACTAAAGACAACCACAATAGGGACAATGCAGGATCATAGATTGCAAGCACATTTGGCAAAGCGGTTTGCACAAGTGCAGTAAAAGGTTTTAACAACAGTCCCTTGGTGGCGACGGGCGATTGCGACCGAGCGAAGCGTTGACACCCATTTGCTCCGCACTCGCTCTTTCTGCGCACTGACCCCCGATGCCACAAACTGCACTAATGCTGGCATCTTCAAGTGCACTTTATTAAGCATAGGTCAATGGCTTGGGAGTTGGAAATTCACCACCATCGCTCCTACTAGCCGAGTGACTGCTGTGTTTAACGCTCTCCACCGCCCTAATGCAGACACGAGAACATCTGTGTTATAATTGCCCTTACATTTTAGGGGCACATTTGCTGCTCACGTCTGGTTTTTTTTTATCAGCTGAATTTATTCATGATATAGAGATAACTAGTACACACGTGTATTCACTGCATGTTTTAGGGAACTCCCTGCAGTTCATCACAGCAGGAGTCCAACTGACCGATGATTTGTTGCACCCATTCTACGAGAGCATCAATCATTATTGTTCACATTATGCGTGCATTGTACAGTAAAATGTCATCTTTCTGAAATAATTACTACGGTGCTTTTCTCATCCATAAACAACATAATGGATGCTTTTCGTATAATAATAAAAAATCTTGACGGCATCGCATAACCGCGTGACCGCTTATTTATTCGCAATGCATGGCGTTTGAGCAACGCGTGTTTACATTGCACGTTTCACCACAATGCGAGGCAAAAGTCGTTGCTCGCTGGCGCACTTGAGCAAACGGGGCAGCTTGCAAGCCGCGCGCACAACGGCAGCTGACGGCACGCGTGGACACCGGCGAGGACAACCCTCGCTCATCGCGAGATGCTGGAATAATTCCCGTGGCACAAGACTCGCCGAACAAATGGGCGACAGGAGCGAAGATCCTCGCGTTTCCGTTTTTTAGCCAAACCCCCCCTTGGGTCCATTATGCACGGACGTCCGCTCGGGGCACGGTGCAGAGTAATGCACACTCGTGGCTGTAAACGCACGTGAGCGAAGCACGCAGTCAGCTAAGCGCATATTATTTTGCATCCCTTCTCTGATGATTCATGTCTGAATGCGCGAGTAAAGTGTTCGTGTTCATAACAAAACATATTCCAGTCTAGAAGCACGCGGATATCATCTTAATTGTTCATATTCCTACGCTCTCTCTCTCTCTTCCTCGTATCAGTCATCATTCTCACACGCTACACCATGCTCTTATGTTTTACATAAAACAACCCAAAGGAGCCGATTGGTTATTAAATAGTATTTTTTTTATATATATGTGTGCACTGCCTGTGATCAACACAAGCGCAGAAATTCTGGTAAAAATTCACGGACAAATTCTCGACATTATTTTCTCGGTAGTGGGAAAGAAAAATCTAATTTTGAATGTTTTAGACTGATATATATTTTTTTCTTAAAATGAGAAAGAAATCTGCTGAATATTTTCCCTTTCACAATCCAGAAATGCAGCATCCTAGC
Source organism: Lampetra fluviatilis (assembly GCF_964198595.1). Classification (NCBI taxonomy): domain Eukaryota; kingdom Metazoa; phylum Chordata; class Hyperoartia; order Petromyzontiformes; family Petromyzontidae; genus Lampetra; species Lampetra fluviatilis. The sequence continues at coordinate 11,301,473 of NC_136276.1, forward strand.
CCTCCCAAGCTCTTCCCGTCTAATTAGCAGCATCCCATTACTCATGTGCAGCATCCCAGCGGTGTGGCGGTGACATGCTCTGGTCCCTGTCTCGCACCGGCCGCTGGGAGGCTTTGCGCGCTGAGGTGAGCGATGTTACCCTCCCTTTAATCAATATTTCACGTAATTGCTACACTTCCGCAGTTGCCGTAATGAATCATATGTTAATAGGGCGAATGCGGAGGCTAGATTGGACGGAGCAACTTTTTTTTTTCTCCCGCACATTAATTTCTATGGTCACCTATTTGTGCGTTTACTACAGCAATTTATTATTGATGTCTTTTATTACACTTACGTCCTATTTCGTTCATTTTGCTTTCATTAAATATTAATCTACTCTGGGTAAATTAATTTTGAGGGGGGGGGGGGAATGGCGTGATTTCTGAAAGGCTCTTCGTAATCATGCCGGACTCGTCTCACAGATATCAAACACTTTGCGTTTCAAGGAAACCGCACTGCCCCCGATTAATCCTTCGTCTGTGCCCCGTTTAAAACCACGAATCGGGGTGTACGAAAAGTCACCGCGTTACACTGCACGCCCGAAACAAGTTAAACAAATGAGACTGTTAATTAAATTTACTTATCAAATGACGGCCAGGGAATGCCTGGCCGTTTTGCATTCTCCGACAAGGCTGGCAAATTGAAATCCATGCATTATCTGGAGAAAAATGGGCTGGAGCAATCAACTATTGCGAGTAATTATCATTAATCCTTCACTGCCGTGAATTCTACACCGATGCAACGGGAGGGAGGGCAGTCGAATCGCACATGTTATTTCCATTTGGTTGGAACGAACTGAAACAAAACAAGAAAACTTTGGTACAGAAATGCGATCCAACATCAAGGGGGTAAGATATGTTGTAAGCACACATCTTTGCAACATCTGAGACTTATTGCATCGTTTCCATTGCCGTAGTCTCAATATACCCCACCCCTTCCCACCACAGCGCAAACCATGTGGATGACTACAAAGTTGAAGCGTAAATTAGTTTTTGAATGAACGAGATGTGAGTCAAACTAGATCACACTGTGTTACTTATGGCACCAATTTCATGCATTCCACACCAGCAACCTCTCATTAATGGTGTGGCAGAGTATAAAGTACTCCAAGAGGCCATTCCTCAACTGAGGAGAAATTATTCACTCAACAGTTTGCGGGGTTGTAATAGCATCGACTGCAGCATCGTTGAACAAATGGAACCGGCCCTCTCAGAATACAGCAGGGGTTTTTTTTTGTAGGGACATTTTTTTGTTATCGTAGAAATGTTTTAATTGTTGTGAAATATATTTTTGAAACTCCGCTATATTAGCAGCATACTTGTTTATTAAAGTTGGACACTTGCACAATTACAACACAAACAATTGTTTGCAAATACTTTAATGGATGGGCCAATGGTTTTCCTACACCGCCAACAATTTACTTTAAAGCCTCTTTAGTAACAATAAGTGTTTAGGTTTGGTAATTTATTTCCAACAAAAAATCCTTTTCGGAGTAATAGGCTATTCCTTTAATGGCCATAATGTACAACACGTTTTGCATCATTAGTTTTTAAATTAAGTCTTCCGTGGAAGGGTCAGCACTTTTCTCTGGGAATGGTCAGCATAAAATTGGGCTCCTGGTCATTTATGTCACTTAAAATAAATGGCAAAAGTAAGTAGTATATTTCAGAGTTTTTTTATGTTACTAATAGCACAGTGATACTGTAACATTTAATCACTATTGTGTTGTTTAGATAGGTCATCCTCTCAGCCGACAAGGGCAATGCCACAGTCATCATGGACAAAACCACATACAATAACAAAATTCAGGACCTACTTAATGATGGTAGCTATACAAAAATTAAAAGAGATCTCACCAACAGCCTCGTTATGAAAACCAACAATATCATCACTGATTCTACATCTTTAATCGAACCAACCAAGCGGTTTTCCTTAAAACCCTCTGCTGCTAGACCACCAGATTGTATGGCCTACGAAAAATCCATAAAGAAGGTACACCCCTTCGTCCTATCTGTCTGAGACCTTACAACCATTCACTGGTAAGGCCGCCTCAGCTGTACTCAACTCAGCTCACTCGGTATCGTTCATTAAGGACATCTCACTATCTCCAGGTGATTTGCTCGTTAGTTTCGATGTAGTCTCTTTGTTCACCAAAGTTCCTGTGCCTGACACCATTGCAATCATTGAAGATTTGGTCCAACAAGGACTGAATTCTGATGTACCGGCCCTGGTGAGACACTGCCTCACCAACACTTACTTCACTTGGAATGGAACATTCTACAAACAAGTTGGAGGTACCCCAATGGGTTCTCCCTTATCTCCGGTTGTAGACAATGTTTTTATGGAAAATTTTGAGATAGACGCCATTCAGGCATCCACTCTACGTCCGTCCTTGTGGAAGAGGTACGTAGATGACACATTCGTCATCTGGCCACATGGCCGACCAGCTCTGAACCAATTCCTCAACCACATCAATTCCATACACCCAGCCATCAAATTCATCATGGAGGTGGAAAAGGATGGCAAGCTATACCATTCTTGGATGTTTTAATTGAAAAGAGACCAATTGGCTCAATGGGCCACTCTGTCTACATGAAAGCAACCCATACGGATATCTACCTAAAACCTGACTCCCACCACCATCCATCCCTTAATAATTCCCTCATCAAAACTCTACACCATCGAGCTCGATGTATATCCGACCATCATCACCTAGCCAGTGAACTGGAGTACGTACACCAAGCTCTCAAGACGAATGGATATTCAGACTACACAATCCGTAAAGCTATCACCCCAACCGTTGGGAAAGAACCATCTGAGGACCCAATCAAAACCATCACCTTGCCATACATAGCAGGGGTCACCAAAAATATTTCCAAAATCATGAGCAAACACAAGATCCGGGTTCGATGTAACACAGTACATAAAATTCGTGGTCTGATCCCATCTGTGAAGGATGTGATCCCTGACATGCAATATCCCGGAGTCTACAAACCAAGCTGTATCTGTGGCAGTAGTTACATTGGAGAAACTAAGAGACATGTCTCAGACTGTGTTCGTGAACATAAGGCAGATCTGAAACACGGTAGGACCAATACCTTGGCTGTGGCTGATCATTGTTTTAATGCTGTGAGCTCACACGAAATTTATTTCTCTAAGACGAAGGTACTTTGCAAACCCACTGGCTATCAACAAAGATTCGTTCATCAAGCCATCCATATATACAAACATATACACAGTTTCAACCGAGAAGATGGGTACAAACTTAGCAATCACTGGAAGGACGTTATCAACCAGTTTAAGTCATAAATGGCTGTAATCTTTCCATTTTAGACCTGGCAGCCCTTTAATTCGTGGAAGCCCACCACCGGGACCATCACTGTCCACTACTACCATCACCACTAGCAGTAGCCCTTTATTGGTGGAAGCCCACCACCAGTACCGTTGTGGCCCTCTACGAGTACCATCACCTTTAGCAGCAACCTCCACCGTCAACAGTGTGAGTGTGTAAAGCCAGGTGCAGTGATTACTTGGCAGCCCTTTAATTGGTGGAAACCCACCACCAGCGGCGCCGTTGCCCTCTATGAGTACCATCACTTACATTAACATTAGCTGCCCCGCCCATGCTGATGACACTTGGGCTACGCCCATTTCAAACCTTTAAAAACAGTTTGCCTTTAGAGGCTAACCCCCTTTTCCTGATGGCGACCGCTTGTGTTGCGATCGAAACGTCGTAGTTTTTTGTTATTGTCTTTGAACCTATCTACGTGACTTTACCGAAAGACCCAAAGAATATGAATTCCTGCAGCTTTAAGTCACTATTGTGTTCTCTCGGCGAATGCAAATACTGCACGCTAAACATGACAAAGCAACATGCCGATACACAGACTACTTGAAAAAATATCTACTTAATTGTGAATTTAAAATGAAATTTGAAAAGTTAAATTCACACAGTAGCATGTACGGATGTGCGGTCCCGAAACATGCAAATCCGCACATCGTCTTGTGCTGGACAGCCAGCGCTGCTTCGGCAATTCTGAAATTTGGAAGATCATGTCACAATTACGTCCCCCTTATGCTATTTGTAAGAGCCAATTACAGAAAGTATTATTGCAACAATATATTTCTACAATACATATCTTAAACATCTTGAGCGTATTTAAGCGATTTAAAGCTTTCGTGACTGCAGGGATTCATCTTTTTGGTTCTTTCGGTAAAGTCACGGAGAAGGAATATAATAAAATAAGAATAATAATAAAACATAATAAAAAAATATTATATAGAAGGAAAATAATAAAATAATAATAATAATAAAACATAATAAAATAATATTATGTTTTATTATGTTTTATTTTTAATATTTTATTATTTTCCTTCTACGTGACTTTACCGAAAGAACCAAGAAGACGTGTTTAAGCGGTCAATGTGTGAAGTTATTGTACGTGAAGAAACGTGAGTAAATAAACTATGTATAAAAATAAAAAAAGCAAATCATGTTTATATTTATAAATAAATGGGCACAGTGGTCAAGGTTAATTGTTATTGAAACACAAAACCATTCGGAGATGGCTCGCCTGGGACGTGATTCAAACTCAGGACCTCCTGCCTGTAAAATCACTCATCTGTTCAATCATCTTCTCCTCACAGCAGTTGTTTCGATTTGCCCTTGTGGAGTCACGGAGCCTAGGTATGTTATGCCTTCCACATTCTGCATTAGTGTTTGTAACCGGTCACATTGCCGAGCACGGGATGCAATTGTGGCATTCGGCTGAAGGACATAAGAAGATCTGCTTCACCAACATCGTCTTATTTGATGAAATGCCAAATGTAGTTTTGAAAACCCGACAGCAATTAAATGTTTCACTCGTTAAAAATGTCATTACACTTCCACTTTTATTCTTTAGTTGCGTCTGAAAGACAGCTATTTCATTTTGTTTGCTCCCGACCCCACTTCACGTCGACCATAGTGGTTGTTTGACCATACTTCACCACGCTGGTTAGTGTCGGTTGGTGAGGGGGGTGGTGGGCCCAGGACCGATTCAGATATCAAGTCGGCACCAACATTAGCCTTGGCCGGGAATTGAACTCGGGTCACCGCGTTCATAGAGCAGCGCTAAGCACTGTGCCACCACTGCACGCTCGTGTTGTCATATCAGTATATATTTAACGTCACGATTAATTACATTTTTAAAGGAAAATTGCATTGTGTAGATATTTATTGACGATATATTTATTGGCTGCTGTTGCCTATTGATCGCGGCAGACACGCAGCAGCGCGGAGTGCGCTACGTGTCACAATTGCGCTGCGTTTCAAGAGCACCACCACCACTTCCACCACCACTTGGAGGCCAGACCACACGACCACTTTGCGCGCCAGGTGCTCAGCGGTAGTTCTCTCTCACCGGTTACATCCTCGCTGGATCATTCCCAACTTGTCAAGGATTTTGTGAGGTTTTTTTTTACCCAATTGCCCACTATTCTTTATTCATCCCGTCAATCACTCTCCTCCACCACCTAGTCTGCCAATTAATGCCGACCGCTGGTCAGAATCCGATCCGCCATCCTCCATTATGCAAAGCACAATAATTAGGCTCGAGGCAAAGTTTAATAATTCAGTAACGTCTCTTTCAATGCGACAGTATAACACTTCAACAGCGGTTCTAATGAATAATAGATTTCAAATTGAATTAAGTAACGGCCGTTTTGCTCAAGATGTATTTTAAGGCATGATACTCCTGCATATTTCTGGCAATGGTGCCATCATCTTCATCTCCTTCTTTAAGATACCAAGTTGTCAGCTAGCTGTTCAGGCAGCAGTCTTAATGGGTTTTGAGCTTCCAGGTCCTCATTTTATGGGTGATTTCGAGTCACTTTCATTGCTGAGCGAGGCAAGTTGCATTGCGTCGATGTGGCTGCACTACAACCACATTGACTCCTCTGTATTTTTTGCATTGTTATTGTTTCATGTTATATCTTTACATCTAGCATTACAGGTAATGTGCTTGAGATGTGTGTATTATTATATGATCGATATTATTTAATGTCCTGAGTTAAAGTAGAGCGCTGTAAGATTGGTTTGAGGATGGTTTATTTGGGCTGAAAGGTAGTTCCAAAATCTCGCACGATATATGAAATCAGACACTTGGTTTTACCTTGAAACAGATCACCGAATGGTTTAGAGCCCTGGGGTCCCCCCAGGCCGCACAGCAGCAGCAGGAGGTGAGAGCGGTGAGTCCGCGCGTGGAACCCGCCCCCATTGTTTTATTATTCACCACTTCCGTCCGCGCCTCTTTCCCACACTGCGCACTTGTCACAGTCACAGTTTGGTGAGCCTACAAGCTGCTAACCCCTAGTAGCCAAAATGAGTAAAAAAACAAACGTCGCTGGAGAGCTTCTTTGAAAAGGGGAAAAGACCCAATAATGACCCCCCCCCCCCCGGTCCGAAACCGGTCCCTGGTGCCAAAAAGGTTGGGGACCGCTGGTTTAGAGAACATACATATGTTAAGGAAACGATATTTCTGTTGAGAAAAGTATGTGGGCTTGGTCAGGACACGTCACCCAAAGGGATGATGTCCGGTGGTCTAGAGAAGTGGATGCAGTGGCAGCCCAGGGAGGGAACGCGCCCAAGAGTACGCCCTCTGATGAGATTGAACAATTAAATCAGTTCGTGTGCAGGTGCTACGTGCATTGCAGGAATTGTGCAAGGAGCTGATGGCTGGGGAAGGTCTTCATCCAGCAGCGGATTGATCATTTTTCCGCACCTCCGATTCGCACAATTGGCTACGTACGCAGGGTAAGAAGTTCAGCATACATAGATACATGGCTATTCTATTCTTGCGTGTGGCGATATATTCAGGAGGTAAAAGCCAATGTCGAGGTCGACTGGCCATGAGAGGGCTTCAGGAAATAGTTCGTGTCATTTTGCTATTCCTCTCCTCCGTTGAGGGAGTACGGGCAACAGCGCTTCACTATATGGTCCGTAGTTTGGGTTGCGCATCGGCCCGTTGATGTGTTAATATGGTTGATTGGTTACGCCAGTTTTTTCTAGGAGGAATGTCAAAGCCAGGAGATGAGATGTTTGAGTCTCAAATGAGGTGTTTATTCTGGATGTCGACATTCTTGATCATGAGTGATGATGAAGCATGGAATAAACATAAAATCTAAAAAAAAAACAGTTCTCCTGATTCAATGTACGATGGGTTGGTGTGAGTTATTGTTTTTAACAAAATGTTGGTTTTATACGACTCACACGTGCTTGTCAGCAACGACACAGCAACATCATCTCTTTTTGGCATCTCCGATGTGGTTTTGAGGATTATTTTGAAGTCAAGAAGTAAAAAAAACATCAAACCTTGGTTGACATTTGGTTAAAATGTTGCAGCGCATTAAGCAAGCCTGAAGCAAGATTTAATTTCAGTTTAACATACTTTACAAAAATGGAAATGTATTTGTGATTTTTGGTCAAAACCAACATTATACTTTATATGTTACATTGGTCATGTTTGTTTAGCTGCTAATATTGCCTCATTTGGCTCCCTCAGGCTTACTAATTTGCACAAAATCATAATTACGTTCAAAGCGCATTAGTTTATGGTTCCATAAAATCCTCCCAAATCACAAAACACAACTTGCATTATAATTTCTCAAGCCAATGTTGAGTGAAAGTGGAAACTCCTCACATTATGATATCTGCAGGCACTCATCAGGGCCCTGACAACAAAGAAAGAAAAAAATGCCCCAATATAGCCGACACAAACTGTTGGGGAAAGTGTTGTTAGTGGGCACCTATGAAGGCTGGCCAGCACACGAGAGGATGGTGTGGCCAGCATTACGCCCAGCCGCCTTTGTATCCCTAATGCTGATGTTTACATACTGCACAAGGTACATGTAATGCTGAGTCAATCTAGGGGAGGCACTTGACCAACTCAAATATTCACAACTAATCTTGGCCGTGAGTGGAAATCGAACCCCTCTCACCGGGTTCACAGAGCGGTGCGCTAACCACGATGCTACCGTAGAGGACACTCCCATACAACGTGCACCACAACCACGACAACCACCTAGAATATGGCCCCGTGGTTTGGCCACATTAGCACCTCCGATTAGCATGTAGGGTGCGAAATAAGTTCAACATATATACATGCATACATGCTTGTTCAGTGTCAGGGCATCAATACCTACTGTAGCATCTCGGTAGCAAGCTGAGGGATATACGAATAAAGCAACTTTAGTAATGGTTTTCAACAGAATGCATGAAGGTGAATGTGAAAAACGATTTCTTATATACGTTTATGTATAATTGCTCTCATAAAAATGCAAGACAATACAATCTCGTTACATTATAATGTTCCTGCATTGCGTATTTTTTCTGTATCTGACATTCAATTTTTGAGGTCGCCTGAAATAGCCCCTTTGACACAACCCCAGTCAAGGTTCCAGGATTTAACGATTGCCCGCATCTCGTTTTACTTGCGTTGTAATTTTCCCCAAATGTTATGCCGATTTGCGCTATCGGCATCACGGCACGAGACAAAGGGTCCTCTTTTGGATCTCTCTCGCCGAGCGGTTCAAACCTTCGTGTTCGAAAATTGCCCACAGAATTGGATATCGCAGAACTCTCCCTGCAACCCCTTCTCGTGACCTCTGGGCCACGCACAGCAGAGGGCAGAACTCCTCGCTCGCTTTGCATGCGAGAGTGGGATTTTAATTCTCAGAGCTGAAATTAACGCCACATTAAGTCCACAACTGAATTTAATGTGCAGGGTTTTTTGTTGTTGTGTGATCACTGGTGACCGGGCTATGACCATCAACTTACTACATTTGAGGACCCCGTTTAATCACAGTGTTCAATCTCAAGACCTGAGCACACCAGCTCAGCTCTCTGAGCTGGCATTGCATCTAATATTTAATTTGGATGGTCCCCTGATAGATGTTATATCGAGGTTCCACTCTGCTGTTACTGAATTTGGAACTATTATGTATATGTATGGTGTAAGACGCAATTCAATCTAATGATTTAAACAGTGAATGGCAGTGATATCAGAACCGAACCAGTCCAGCCTCCCAACCCATCGCCGCCCCCCACCCATTCCATCAACCCGCACTCACCAGCGTGGTAAAGTATCGTCAAGCGACTCCCATGATCAACACATCCAGCAGTGCATGATTATAAAAGAGATGTAAATTGGTGTTATTTATTTAGGACCACGGAAATAAATGCAGGTTGGCCCTCACACATTTTCCTTTTTATTGCGATTTCATTTCTCTGCGATGAATTTTTGCATAAATTTCACAATGGCCAAATCAAATGCTGCGCTGTGAAAGTGTACGAACAAAATTAAACAGCTGCCACAAGCTTCACCGCCCAGCGTGTGGTGAAGTACGGTCAAACAAACTCCCAGGATCGACATGGCATTGTGAGTCGTTGTTTACTCCGCCAAAGGTAATGGAAAGGATTCTTCAAAGTAAAACTTACTCAACGTTATGTCTTGTTGGAGAATTGCATGCCTACGTTGTTCGTTTGCATTTGCACTGGTTTTGCTGCATTTCCACCTCATACTTACCTCCTCATTTGCGGTTTTGAAAGCTGCCCCCGTGCCCTTGGTGCCGTTCGTGAGTACGTGTTAATTATAGAAATTATAATAAGTAAATGAAACGCTGGCTACAGGCCCTGCAGCGGCTTGTTGAAATGATTATTATAATGAAATCATTAAGAATGAGATTTACTTCACCAGTTCAATCATGCCTACAGGAGAGTTTAGCCTTTACCAATAGCCAATTGCAGCCCCAGCAAATATGAATGCGAATGCTCACAACATAATTGACCTGGCACTTCTGACCATGCTCAATCACTAAACGAGACCTGTTTTGTACAATCTACAATTTATTTTAATCAGTAAAATGTAGGGATAATTATAGCAAAACTATACATTGAAATGGGCAAAATGTAAAGCAGTCAATATAAGTTTATATGTAAAAAAGGTTGTTATTTTTTTTTTACAAATATTTTAATATATTAATTGTTGCATGGAAAGCGATACAATGTGACCTACACTTTAAGTGTATACACTGCAAGCAAATGTTTCGTTAACAAAAACTTCTTCTAAATGTTAAACTTGCAGTAAAATTAAACTAGAAATAACAAAAAATACAGGCGCAGTAACGTTTATAAAGACATCCTGCGAATCACTTTTGTTCAAAATTAATTTGCACATTTGTTTCTTAATCCGCCAATGCCTACTTCATTTTGACACACAAAGTGGCTTAACATAATTAGATAATGTGATAATGACTAAGCTTACAAAGTGAATATCATAAAACATAATTATTTACAGTGTGGCTTCATTACGCTTGTTGTATCTAAGTAGCCCATTTAATTTGCTCGTTTGTTTGTGTTAGCTTTGCCGCCGCGCTGCGTATTTGCCAGCCTCTGTTTAGTCACTAGAGACTTGATCAGGCAGCGAAGCTTGCGCCTTGCGACCGTGCCGGGGTCCAGACAGCCATGCCGCCAGCAATCCAGCCACATGGCAGACATGCAAATGGCGCGGCTCATTAAGAAAATAAACATCGTTAAACAGCTCCAGAAAATGTGGCTGCGGCGTAGCTGCTTTTCCTGAGCTCCCGTGCGGGCTCCAGAAGCGGTCTCCGCTGAACAATTAAGCGATTTGCGCGAGAGCGAAAGGGGCAGTGAGGGAGTCTGGATTGTAGCCTCAGGGCAACCAGTACACGCACAACCTTTGCCTGGGGCAGCGTGTACAAGGGGGGTGAGGAGGGGCGGTGTCGATCCAGGGCTCAGATTTGATTTCCTGGCTTAAACTGGTCATGGTGAAAAGCCCCGACCCTCGTGGCTCACTGGAATAGATAGCGGTCGCGTTCTCAAGATAATCTGGTGATTATCGGGGAGATTTGGCGGTGAAGGCGATGGAGTGCGGCGATGATTCGTGTGTGAATTTTTTTAGAGTGTTTTTCGGACGTCCATGATTTTGTCGACACCACAGTTTTCTGATAAGGGTTGCAATGAAATGTGATTTGCGAATATTTTACGTAATATAAAGGGGAGAAACTGCATTTAAATGTGGGCACGGTGTGAATGGAGATTCTGGCATGATGCATGTAGATACCACCTTGTCTGGCTTGCGGCTTGTGCTCGTCTACGAGCAATTTATGCAGGGCTTGATGTCGAGTTTAACTACGTATTGTGTTTACGAGAGAACACTTGCTTATTTTTTTTATTAGAAACATTAACAACAGAAACAGTGGGAGTGTTTTGGCCGCTGTGGCTGAGTGAATGGATATGCTGTGAAACACTGAAATAAAAAACTTCCAAGAACATAAAAAGTGTTTTCAATATTATTTACATAAATTGACATACAGACCCAGACAAAATACCATAGTGAATACAGCTGTCGTGTATTTAAAAACAAGAAGAATGGAAGGCAGAAAACCATGGCAGAGAACCACACCTGGAGAAATACCAAGTGCCCAAACAGTGAAGTCACTGCCAACAATAACGTCGGGAAAGCTGTTGTGAAAAATGAAAAAGTCCCCAAATCACCAAGCATATCCCAACATGGACGACTGGATTTGTCTCCAAGGTGAATGAAATGGGACAGAAGCATGGGAAATTAGAACTAAAATGGTTGTCTCTCAGGTCATAAACTAAACTCGGGAGAGAGCATTGGAGGAGGGATTCTTTGAATAGTGGTCAGAGACACCACTTTAAGGAGAATTCTGAAGTGGCGAGTCAATGAGTTGTTCCTGCGAGCGAGACAATTAAACTGCAAATTCCATCTCTGACGGTTCCATCTGCTGTAGATGAGATGGGAGGAATTCATCAGTTGCTATGAAGAGGCGACTCGTCAGGGAAGGCTTCATATGGAATCATGGTTGGTGGAGTGACCTGGATGCCTACAGAACCCAGCAAGGAATGTACCCACATAAGATAAGAGCACATACAATCAAGCAGAGAAGAGAGTCATGGCCCTATTTCGTGTTTCAAGCAGCCGGGCGGCTGTAATGCAATTTTGGGAATGAAATAAGAACTGCGTAGGTTTTCGTGGCTTTATTGTATGAATCTCCGATGTATTTTCAGGTTGTACCGCGTCATGTTGGTTGGCACGCCTGTAATACAGAACTTTGGAGGTGAGGATTGGTAAATCACGCAAACGTTGGGAAACTCTCTTTCCGTGGCCATCGAGGTGCCTTACCCTGACTCCCCCAGAGAAGGCAGGACAGCAAGTGGGCTAATAACTATGTTTCCCTCTGTATGGGGATAGTGTGTTTCCCCCTCGTGCGCGAGGATTTTCTCCAGGTGCTTGGGTTTCCTCCCACTTGTATAATTGTCTGAACACATCTTAAAATAAAAATCCAATGCAGGATCCTCCTGCAAAAGAGTCCCTAAGACTAAATGTGGCATTCCTGGATAAATAAGTAAAAAATAATCTGGTGATTACCAGGATAATTAGTGAAGAGAATGGAGCGTAGTGATGTTGTGCAGATTTGAGAGTGTTAATCGAACATCCATGATTTTGCCGATATAGCACTTTATACTTTATTGATATTTTACATAAATTAAGGTATAACTGTCTTGAAATGGAGGTATGGCATGTACTGCATTTGAAAATATGGAAATATACTAGGGACGGTTTGGTCTGGCGTCAAGTGAATGGTGCATAGGCAATAGATGCACTCCCTGGTGTTGGGTCCAGCTGGTGTGTTCACAAGAAAACTGTTGTCAGTTGCGTGTTTTTGTTGAAGTGAAGCATTTAGCAGCAAAGAGAAGTGGTAGTAGTTTTTTTAATTAGCAATTTTGAAATAAGGCAGCGAGTAGATTTATTGTGATACACCCTGAAATAAAGGAATCACTTGAGTGCATCTAAAACTTAGTTAAATCATATATATATGAACATACAACCCAGGGAAAACATGGTAAAATAGTATTTGACCCGTATTCAGTGACCAACATAGCAGCACAGCACACGACGGCTGTGTGACTGCAGACCGATCCGTGCTGCTTACCCACCTGAGACACAACGGAGCTGCGTGACAGCTGTAACACATCCAAACAAGAGAGAGGGATTAGAGAACTGGTCATACAAAAAAAACAATGAAATATGTAAAGTGACAAATAGTTCATGTAGGTTATATTGAAAATGCTCAGCTATGAATGCGCTGCATAGCTACGTCATTATCCCTTAAATAAGGGAAAGTTACCAGAAGCATTATAAGGCAGTCGACAATTACCAAATGGACCAGTGCGTTTGTTGATACTCCTCTGTGTTCGAAGATGCTTTTTTGTTCTGTCCTTTTGATGATCGTCTTTATCCATTCCCACTGCTCTCTCCACAATCTGTGTTTAAATCAGATGCATGGCATGCCCATAAAGCCCCCATATCATTTTGGATGGAATAACATATTGAAAACGGCTAATGTTGCATGTCACATTTCACTGTCCATCACTCACTTTTTCCTTTTTATTTTATTATGGCCAATAAATCAGCTGCACCCTGTCGTTTGTGGAATAAATCAGGTCAAGGGATGTTTAATTCTGCAGTGCTTTAAATCCTTTATAGTACTAAAAAGAAATACGAGGAGACCATCTCCATTGCTCGTCGTTGGTGTAAACTTACAGGAACTCGAATTAAAGTTCTCTGTTTTGAGGTCCATTTTGATGCTGAGAGTATTTATTTCCACCCATCTCTAAAGGAGGCATTTCAGGAAGGGCCTTGCCTGCCTCGGGAGAAGACTGTAATGGTCTCTTCAGTGTGAAACATCTGGATACGCGATGCGTCAAAAACGAATTGCGCCACAAAACTCACTGGGCTGGGGCATTCCAGGTCATTGCAAGTGGATTGCAAATAAGCAGGAAGATGCAGGGGTGGTTTTTTTCGTCTGTCCTTTTTTTGTTGAGGGGGACCTTCAGAAGTTTAACAACCTTGTATACTTGCGAGGGTGCCCGTCCTAAGTGAATACATTCACTGCACAAAAATGATAGACTGGAGATTTCGTAGATTGTTTTTTCGTGTGGAGCAATAGCACAGACAAAAAAAAATTGAATTGTTCCACTAACGGCACACGTTGGTCCTAAAAACAAAGCAGGCAGGGTCAACAAATCAGAGCCCTCAAGCCTCAAGCTTTCGGCGCCAGACTTGCGTATTTAGCGTGTTTTTAGCTTTCTCGGCAGCAGTGGCAAATCTAAAGCACTTCACATGATCGGTCCTGAATAAATTGCCTATATAGACATTTCCACATCTCCAGGCATGAAATAGGCACGTACCAATTGAGCCCTGACCACAATTTAAAGCTTTGGATCGGAGAACAAATACATATAATAGGAAGTAAGGGTGTTTGGGCAAGACACATCACTAGTAAAAGATGGCTGATGGTCGATGCCGACAATGGAATGGCAGCCCAAAGGAAAGAATACTCCTGAGAGGATGACCATCACAGAGATGGAGCAATGAGATCAAGAAATGTGTGGGAACTCTATGCATTGTTACATTATGAGACCACAAAGGAACGGGAACGACTTGGCGTGGCCCGTATCTAACTGGGTGGCCCAAAAGTCAGGACACGCTGTTATTTTATTGATTTTAACAAATCACATGTGGTCATTCCATTTATTTTAACAAAGGTTCAAACTGTCTTCCATTACATTAATGTGCAGATCAATTATCTTTGGAAATGAATTAAGGACTTTTCTAAGATTACTGGTATAACCTTTGAACATTCAGCCATTGTTTTGTTTCAAGTCATTCAGGGCTCTCGGTCGAGTTTTGTAAATTACTGATTTGAGGTGGCCCCACAGGAAGAAGAAAAATAAACATTAATAATTAAAATAGATGAAATAATAACTGAAAGAATAAACAATTAAAATGTTTTAATGCCAATGTTAAAATAGATTCAATAACCATGTGTCCTGACATTTGGGCCACCCTGTATGTTATTGTACTTAGGCAAACAGAGCAAATACAAATGTACAAGTGAGAAAGAAACAATAAAGGACACGGTAAAAGTGAGACGTAAATACAACAAATATTAATTAAATAAATCGTCACTCCAAATCAACAAAAGTAATCCAATCGCTGGCGTACATTCATCCTTAAGATTCCCATGATACTGTATTTCAATTATAACTATGGATGTGGCAAGTTAGCTTCTTACAACTGCATTGCATGTATATGAACACACGTATATATTTACACCCGTGTATTTTCTTTGCCTTTGCTCGTTCCAATCAGACCTTGAAAGCAGTATCAGAATATGTATTTATACTGAAGGAATTGGATGAGCTATAAAGCTCTTTTCACAGATGTCCAGGAGCCTGGATATTTCTTTGATGGGGGACCACCATGCATAAAAACAGGTGTTGTGGACAGTGCAAAAAATCCATTGTTGTTCTGTCCGCCACCACCTTCACCAACCTACAATGTCCGGTATCGTCAAACAGCCCCCTGCACTACATGGTGGAGGCCCTCATCCAGCAGTGGATTGAAAAACGAGCAGTACAGTACGAACATGTATAATTCTATGGTGTGTGCGTGACAAGCATTCGCTGTCTTTGCTTCTTAGAATAATGTGGGGGCTGCCTTTCACAATCGTTGTGCTGTGTTGCGTTTGTCCTGGCTTGTTTTGCAGTGTTTGTAATTGGTTTAATTGGATTTATTTCAACATCCATTCTTGTGGAATATACAATAACGCCACATTAAATATCATCACTGTGGAGAACAACATCGGCAACAATAAGTTAAGAAGTAAATATAGCACAGAGTCTATTGTGATGAAGTTTGTTAAAACGATTAAGTTGCTTGGGCAGCGTGCACTTCATACATGTATAGTACCTGATTATTACGAGAGCATAGCCTTGGGTACTGTCATCACATTTTAATAAAAGGCTGCAATTAATAATTTGTGATTATGAATGAAATAGAAAAAAGTATATAAAGATAATTATTCTGGCACTGCAAAGAGTGGGGTATTTTTTCTTTTGCATATTTGGGAGGCAGAGTGGTGTGTTGGTAACACTTGTGCCTCACAGCAAGAACGGTCTGGATTCAATTCCTGACTTAAGCACCATTCTGTGTAGAGTTTGTACGTTGTCTCTCCCCGAGTTGTGAATGGGGTTTCACTAGGTTTGCCCGTTTCCTCCCGTAATAATTTTTTCTTTTGTTTTACTAGTATTGGTCAAAATATCCCAATGCAAAAACTTGCAGGACCCTCCTCAAAAAAGTGTCTTGAGCCTCAGTGAGGCCATCCTGGGTAAACAAGCGAAATCTATAATAAGTAATAATCTAGATGTGCTAATTCAGATGGGTGTTTGAATTTAGAAACATTTCTGATAAATACAAATGTATGTACATTTTTTACTTAAAACTTTCGTGACTGCAGGAATTCATATGCTTTGGTTCTTTCAGTAAAGTCACGTAGATAGAAAAAGAACAATAAAAATAAAGTGAAAAAAATAATGAAAATAAAATAAATACATGTTTTTATTTTTAAAAAACACTAATGTAGACTGTTGCCTGGTTCTTAATCGGAGTGTGTAGTGACATCGCTGGATGTCACCATGCTGTGGGTGCAGTACCGTCACTAAAGGGGCACGATGTGCATGGAGTGACATCGCTGGATGCCACCATGCTGTAAGTGCAGTGCCGGCCCTCGAGGGCATGGCGTGTGTGTGCCGACCTAAGAGAGAGGTCAGGTAAGGCTATGGCACTCTGGATGACCTGGGAGGACACGTGACTGGTTTGAATGACAGGGGGGCCCCAAAAAGGGGCTAGGAGGGTCACGTGATTGGAACCCAGGTTCTTCCTGATGGTTCTGGAAGAGGGGCGTGGCCAAGGGCGGAGCCAGCCACACCACAGAGAATATAAGCCGAGTCCCGAGAGGGATCGGGGTTGTCCCGGTCCGTAGTAAATAGTTACTCAAGTAACCAGTGTAGTTAGCCAGGGTGGTCACCACCCAAGGTCATTGTGTTGTTAAGGGTGAAGTCACCCCGTTGTGTTGGAACTAAATAAATGCACTGCCTCCAAGTCTAAGAGTGCGACTCAGTTGAACCCACTATAACTGGTGCCAGAAATAGCTAAACGTTTTTATAGTGAGATAGGCCGTGTAAGGTTAGATGTTTACGTGACGCAGACAATCTACCAGGACGTTGTCGGACGACGAAGACGACGAGGGAATGATTCCCCAGACATCACCGGGGATGGTGACCCTGGAAAAAGGGAGTGAGGCACCGCCGGCGGAGCAGCGCTACGACCATCTTAGCGACGGCTAGCTGCCGGCAGGGAGAGAGTGCTGATTGTTCTGCGCCTGCCTCACTGATCTTCTCGAGGCCGTGGCTGCGATGGTCGCCGTGCTCGATCGTGAGGAGCCGGCGGTGGAGGAGAAAGCATCGTAGCTGCGACGAGCCGAGTCCTCCGTCACTGATTCTCGCCAGTGGAGAAGCGCCGTTGCGCAGCCCGCGCACGCAGCCGCCATCTTGTTCGTCGAGCGGGACTGAGAGCTCGCCCAATCTGAAAGCCCGCCAAGTTTGTCTGTCGAGATCCCATCTCTCGGGCGCTGTCTACCATTTGTAAAGGAGTTCATGGCTGCGGGAGGCGACTGGGTGGCCTTCAAGCGTCGCTTCCAGATGAACTGTGATTTGGCGGGATGAACGGAGGCGCTGAGAGTGCTTCCCGCCGCCCTTGACGACGATGCCTTAGCGGCGTTCTGCGCCATTCTGCCGGCAGAGAGGACCACGCTTCCGCAAGCCTTTATGGCGGCAATGTACGACCCGCCATCAAATGTTCACCACAAGTTCGTTGCGCGGAGGAGGGGGAGGCCGAGACGCCCCTCGCCTTCCGCAGTGCGCTGTTGGCGCTGGCAAAAGCTGCTTTCCCAAAGATGAACCACGCTGGAGTCGACTCGCTGGTCCTCGAAAGGTTCTTCACCTGAGGACAGACCTGTTCTTCACCTGAGGACGGTTGCTTGCGTTGTGGCCGAAACGTCGTGAGAATTATTTTATTATGTTTTATTTGTATCATTTTATTATTTCCCTTCTACGTGACTTTACCGAAAGAACCAAGAAGATGAATCCCTGCAGTCACGAAAGCTTTAAATCGAAAAGCAAGTGAGTTCAAGAACCTGCGTACATACCTCTAAGGAGTGTCACCTTGTTTGCACGGTGTGTGTCCTCAACGTTCATTGGTTTCCTCCCCACGTGAAAAACACCACTTGAACTGGAATTCGCCAAACATCCCACTGCAATTATACGCAGGACGTAAGTCTGAGCATTTTTTATTTATCGCGCACTCTGATTAGTCCAGTCCATCACCAATGCGCACACATCACACGTGTAAGCTCTTTGGAAAGAAACACTGTTTTAAGTGGCTTGCAAAACTGGCTCGAACTCAGGGATGGATCCAGAATGCGAGCTGTTAACTCGACCCAGGTCTTCCGACCGGAGACCTTTTAAACCGCGCTGGCGGATAATACTGTACCGTGGTCTGTTTCCCCTGTGAAAATAAAGGTACATATTTGTCCATCGGCCAATGTTACCTTATGAATCTCTTCCAGTAGCATATATGGGATGCTTAGTTACGATTTGTTTAAGTCTCATTCGAAGGGTGTAACTCAAAACACTCGCTGAAAATTAACTGACCCTCCTGGAAAAGAGTTCAATAGCTCAGTG
This sequence comes from Lampetra fluviatilis, assembly GCF_964198595.1. NCBI lineage: Eukaryota > Metazoa > Chordata > Hyperoartia > Petromyzontiformes > Petromyzontidae > Lampetra > Lampetra fluviatilis. The sequence goes on from NC_136276.1 coordinate 11,320,182, forward strand.
AGACTTCTGAATATGTCAGTGACATAATTATTATTCTATCACAATGATATATGTTCTTGAGAATCTTAAAGGTTCTATAATATAGGGGTTTTTTGGGGTTAGATCGCGTAAATATAAATGTCGTTAAACCCGCCACCACCCAACACAGCCAATTAGTAAGGTTTGTCAAGTATACAGAACAATGGGAATTTGTTACTAGTTTAGTGAGTCATTCTGAAACACTATTTAGGAGGCAACACCAGTTATTTCACACTTACGTAACTCCGTTACACACGGGTCTAAATACACTTATTCTCACTCTTGTTACGCATAGGACTACAACACACCTATTCTCACTCTTGTTACGGGACAATCTATAATCGGGTCAGCGCAGCCACATGCTGCCTGCCCTCGATGTCGAAGACGGGGACGAAGACGTAGCTCTTGGGTTCCTCTTCACACTAGACAGCCCGGATCTGTGAGCGGGGCTTCCCTTTTATCCCTCTCGGCGAGGCCTGGCTCCACCCTCGGCCGCGCCCTACGTCTAGAATTTTCCCGACGGTTCCAGGCTACACGGCACCTGTTCCCTCTCTGGCCCCACCTTCAACCACGCCTCTATCGAGAACTCTCTAGACTATTCTTTGGTTCTTTCGGTTAAGTCACGTCTAAAGATAAAATAATGAATTAAAATAATAGCGACGTTTCGATTGCAACACAAGCAATCGTCATCAGGCATAAGAGAAATAGCAACAAAAATCTAACTAGAAAACTATAGACAGACATACAAGCAGACAGACATCACAAGGACACACAGAAAGAGGACACATATCGGCACAGAGAGAGGGGTCGTTTCTGTGACGGTCCCTTAAATATAGGGAGGGGGGGCGGGGACGGAGAGAGGGAGGGGGCAGAGAAAATTAGCATATCAATGAGTGGACGGCAACGTGTTGCTGCTGCGCAAGTAAGACGACTACGTGGCACGGCACGCAAGCTTGAAAATTAGGAGAAAGACACACTAAAATTAAATAACCTCGCAAAATATCGAAAAGTGATGTAATGCAACACAGAGAGTCGGTCAACACACAATTAACGCATAGCCTGGTTGATTACGTATTTCAAAGATTGTTAAGTTAGAATTTAAGTGTGAAAATTCCAAAGAGAGGACACAGGCAGAGAGAACCAATAGCCAGAGAGAGAAAAAAGATAAGCTTAAAACTTCCCCGTAGAAGTGGTTCAATCTTAATTTTTGGAGCTTTCGTGACTGCAGGAATTATTCTTTGGTTGTTTCGGTTAAGTCACGTCTAAAGATAAAATAATGAATTAAAATAATAGCGACGTTTCGATTGCAACACAAGCAATCGAAACGTCGCTATTATTTTAATTCATTATTTTATCTTTAGACGTGACTTAACCGAAAGAACCAAAGAATAATTCCTGCAGTCACGAAAGCTCCAAAAATTAAGATTGAACCACTTCTACGGGGAAGTTTTAAGCTTATCTTTTTTCTCTCTCTGGCTATTTGTTCTCTCTGCCTGTGTCCTCTCTTTGGAATTTTCACACTTAAATTCTAACTTAGCAATCTTTGAAATACGTAATCAACCAGGCTATGCGTTAATTGTGTGTTGACCGACTCTCTGTGTTGCATTACATCACATTTCGATATTTTGCGAGGTTATTTAATTTTAGTGTGTCTTTCTCCTAATTTTCAAGCTTGCGTGCCGTGCCACGTCGTCGTCTTACTTGCGCAGCAGCAACACGTTGCCGTCCACTCATTGATATGCTAATTTTCTCTGCCCCCTCCCTCTCTCCGTCCCCGCCCCCCCCCTCCCTATATTTAAGGGACCCTCACAGAAACGACCCCTCTCTCTGTGCCGATATGTGTCCTCTCTCTGTGTGTCCTTGTGATGTCTGTCTGCTTGTATGTCTGTCTATAGTTTTCTAGTTAGATTTTTGTTGCTATTTCTCTTATGCCTGATGATGATTGCTTGTGTTGCAATCGAAACGTCGCTATTATTTTAATTCATTATTGTATCTTTAGACGTGACTTAACCGAAAGAACCAAAGAATAATTCCTGCAGTCACGAAAGCTCCAAAAATTAAGATTGAACTCTCTAGACGTACTCAGCTACTCCCCCCCGTGCCCCCTCGTTCACCTTTGGCCCATATTACATGTCCTCACGTAGCCCCTACCACCAGCCGCCCCCCACCACACTCTTCTAGTGGCGCACTCTGTGGTGATTCCCTACGGCGCTGGTGGAAGCTGCAATCCCCTACTCTGTCGGTAGGACTCGTCCGCTTCCTCCTGCTAGCACCCAGCACCGTGCCCCTAGTGGCCCACTGCATGGTACTGCATGGTGTGTTCGCCTCTGCACCTGTTTCACACACTAGTACAGCACACCGGTGTGTTGGAGAGCAAATGTTGTGGCGGGTTTAACGACACATTTATATTTACGCGATCTAACCCCCCCCCCCCAAACAAAACCCTATATTATGGATATTGGTCGAGAAAGCCTACGTGTTACTCTGCAAGGCTCTCATAACGTCACAGTTGTATTCATATTACGCTGCTCAGACCCAGGGACATTTAACATTACAGCAGCTGTATCATACAAAAAAAACATTCATTATAATCTGCAATTGCTTCTACATTGGCAAAAATATATAAAAATAAATCCTGTCATTGTCAACACGACCAGTTGGTAAACCCATTCGACCTCCCACCCCCGTCCACAACCTGTCCTTTTAACTCTGTGCGAACGCAAGATACGAGACGGAGTACACCTCTACCACGGATTCCGGAGCGCCGTGGAGTTTCTCCCCCCCCCCCGTACGCCGCAGAACGCGGAAGTTCGCGCGCTCCGTCGCCAGTCACCCGGGACGAGGACTGCGTCCGCGTTTTGCGAGCGGCTCCCCGAGGGTCTCCACCCCCACCCACTATCGTTACCCCCTTCTGGACACGGCGTGTACGCGTGTGTTGTGTGTGTTGTGTGTTACTCTTAACTTATTCCAGCAAAGTTGTTTACCGGGCTAAGCTGTGCTGTGGCCGATAAACCGCCGATGGGTTTCTGCGCTTGTGGGTTCAACGACAATAACAAGGAGAGCGGCAGCGGTAACGATAGCACCACACATCGCCACACATCACCACCACCTCGCCGTGTGTGTGTACACACGTACAGTGCACGTGGCGTGTGGCGTTTCAAATTGTCCATTCACTGGGCAAGCGATTCAAGCGTCCGGCCCTTGTCTTTTTATTGGGTGGCTGTGTTCGCGGCCACGTCAACGCGACTTCTACCGACGGCTTGTTGTGTTTATTGTTGTTGTTGTTGTTTCTGTGTTGGGCGAGAGGGGCCGAGGGTGGTGTGGGAAGAGCCGGAAACGCGGACAGTGCGCGGCTCTGAGTGGGGGGTTGGGTGAAGCGCCACGAACCCGGCAGGCCGAGTTCGACTCTGGTTCACGGCCTCCCAACACCGCCTGGAGGATTATCCGAACCGGTCCTGGGCCCCATGAGTCGTTACCGCATCAAATAGGTCTAGCTTGTACAGCGGTGTCTTCAAACATCGCCACTTGGGGAGACAAAGGCGGTCGGGCGTAGTGGTGGTGATGGTGGTGGTGGTGATGGTGGTGGTGGTGATGGTGGTGGTGGTGATGGTGGTGGCCACCCACCTCTTCGTGTGCCACAGTGGCCGGGGAGCCTTCTGAGGTGCTACTCGCTGACAGCACTTGCCCCAACAGTCTGTTGCAGGCTACACGGGGGGAGGGGCATCTTTGTCTTTGTGGTCGTCACCCACGTGTCATATACCGCGGTGACAAATGTGTATGTCATTCATCATAATTGTCACAATTAGCCATGGGCATCCGCTGCTGGATGAAGGCATTTCTCCAGGCCGTGGTGGTCTTGTCCACGACAGGTTACATAATAACATTGAGTACTGTACCAAGAATATAGCTGTACCACAGTACAGATTGCGTGGTGGAACGAGGTGACTCGCTTTTGCCAACATTAAAAAAAATGTTGTTTCATATTATTGGTTCTTTCGGTAAAGTCACGTAGAAGGGAAATAGTAAAATAATAAAAATAAAACGCAAGTAGCCGTCCTCAGGTGAAGAACAGGGCTGTCGGAAAGGCAGCGTCCGAATGAACACTGCAGAGTTCATTTATTTTAATTTTATTATTTCCCTTCTACGTGACTTTACCGAAAGAACCAAGAATATGAATCCATGCAGTCACGAAAGCTTCAAATCGAAAAAAGGAGTTGTGTTTGAGCCCAGATCGAATGACAATTTCCTGCTATATCTGATAAAGTCACAAGGCACTTTTTTTTTGGTATTAAGAAGGGTCCTGCGAATGGGAGTAATAGGGTAATACCATGAGGTTTTGGGATATTTATCTTGGGGAAACCTCACGGATTCTCTCGAGATGGGTCCTTCGTTGGAGACGGGTTTCCTAAGCCCTCATTGCCCTGTCGAGCTATATGGCCACCTTGCAACCCCCCCCCCAGAGAAGGTTTCAAAGTTTGACAAATGTAGTTTGGGGCCGTCCATAAATGACGTCACGCACCTGGGGGGTCAGACAATTGTGACGATGTGTGACGAGGGAGGGGGGAGTTGAGAAATGTGACGTCACATCAAGATGCGCAACTTTAAATAAATATAGACAACACGTTCTACTTGATTAAATATAATTTTTAATACATGTTTTCTCCTACAACATTAGAGTGCAGCGCCACATTAAATACGCACTACAATGACAATAGTTTAAAGCGATTTGAAGCATGTTTTATTTTGGGGGGGGCAGAGCTTTGTGACGTCATATTTGAGGGGGGGTCTGACTTTTTGTGACGCCGTGTGACGAGGGGGGGGGTCATAAATCGTCCAAAATCGTGTAACGTAATTTATGGACGGATCCTTAATTCGGCGATTTAAAAAAAGAATAAATATCGCATTGAATGATAGCACCTTTAGTTGCTTCCATTAAGCGTAACGCGTGAATTGAAAAACATAGATTTTTGCACACCCGATGCGTTTGCACGTGTCGTTAGATTAATTGATATCAATCGATGCATCTCTCCACCCCTCTCATCACTGTGCTGTAGAAGTGACCGCAGACTAAGCAGCTTGTAAGTTTGGAATAGGATGTGGCATGAAGGTTTTGCAGATGTTATTGTGAGGTGCTTGTGCTGTGATGAGTAGGGCACGCGTGCAGAATTGTGGACAGGGCAGATTCTGAGACAGCCATCGGAAGGAGGAGGCAAGAGGAGGGTCTGTGAGAAGGAAAGCCCTAAAGCCACTATGATGGACTCTACAAAAGTAGTCTTTGAAGGATGGGGAGACGGTGCCTTAATGAGAAGACCTCAAGCCAGACGGCGGCTGTTGATGGGAGTAACAGCGGATCTTGGGAGGTCGGATATGCAGCATTGGTTGCAGGTTCTCATGGAGAGAAGGAAGCGATGGTGTCCGTCGTGTCAATAATTGGCATTGCGACCTTTTCATACACATCCACAGCCAATCATCCCCTGTTTAGACTAAATTGTTCAGTTATGCAGGTGATTTTACGACTTACTAGCACCTATTAAGGCAGTAAAATAAACACATTTTGGATAAGTGCGACTAAATCTTTGTCTCCGAGTCCCAATTGTGATCTCACCACTTAGTTTTAGTCAGCAAAATAAGCCGACAGTAATGTTATTACATCACAGGATTGGGAGACCGCAGCTTAGAGAGGCTTTCATTCACCGGTAGATTGATGATACAATTTAGACCGCTACTTTGTGGAAAACCAACAATAGTTGTGCTGTGGATAGACAAAGTCCTGCCATAGAAACACGGAATTTTCTCCACTGGCTAAGCACTCACTGTCATAAGATTTAAACAAAAACATTGCCCAATGCTCATTTACAGACGAGGGACAATCACATATACGGTGTTGCAAATGTTATATAGTTACAGTTCCATATATATCTCAATCGCATAGTACTTAGTATTGGAAGTAACCTGTCCCTGCTACCATGTATGAAATGTAGTGTTCAATTATGTTCACATTAAAGGGTTCCTGGTTCAGGATCACTGACAATTTTTGGGTATAAATACACGGCCATACAAATGCCGCTCGTTGCCCCCCCACACACACATCTTGAACTCTAATAGCAGTGTTGATATGAGAAATTAACATCATTGAAGTTTCATCAGTGTCCCTTGAGAGGGTAAAAGCACAATGTGGAACAAGGCACCAGCAAGCACGTCCTTGCACTGACACATGTAATTGGGATTACGTCAAAATTTACTCCATTGCTAACTTTGCACTCAGAGCTGAAATGACAGTGGCATGTTCGTGTCTTTTCCCATTTTTTTTATTATTCTAACTTTTTTACATCAGTCGTGAATTAACGCTGACAATGTTATTGTGCGACAATATCGCACGTCACGATACCGAGGGTAGGGGTTTTATAGTGAGAACGGGAGCTATAATATTTGCAGCCATGCAGTACTTCAAGGGTTGTGGGGTTATTGTTTGCGTACAACTTCCAACATTAGTACCTTAATTTTATTTTACTATTCAGTACGTATATTTTAATTTTGAAGGCTAGGTTTACGTGGCATAAATGAGTGGGCAAGATGAATTAATAATTTTAATGCATTTCTGCCCTCTAATTCTATATATTTTTTGTTATTGTGTTCGTTTGCATAATGTGAAATTTTGTCAGTTGCCAGTCTTAATTTAATGTCAGTAAACCCATGTTGTATAACAGATACCGTCACACTTTTAAAGTAAAATCCTTATTGTCTTAATCCAGCGTAGCATTGGTCTCCACGGTCATTTTCTTTTTTACCGTGTAACATGTGGAAGCTAACGTTGATATCGGGAGCATCTCCTAAGCATGTATCATCATGATTAATGATCAGCTCCTATTAAACTAATTAAGAATAAATTGCCCGTGCTTGAACTCGATAAACATGCAGCAGTTGACTAATCGCAAGTTAATGCACTGCATATTTGCAGTTAACATTGCATGCCATAAGCATCAGATGCTAAAACTATCGTCGCAAGTATAGGGTTTAAAAAAAACCAATAAATTAGAACAGAGCTTGCAGGTGCACAATTTATAATTGTCATCCTTGCCAGCATGTAAATTCCATTGGCTGTGTAAAATAGTTTTGTAATATATAGGTAGTTTTTTTTGCAATTTCAGAAGGCCTTTCAGGAGGTTAGCACATGGAGGATAATAGAATATATCTATAGTACAACGTACCCAGCACTATGCAGTGTTCTTTATATCGTGCAGTATCAAGGTTATGATGCATTGGATCCCCATTAATGTTGACTATTAATTAATGGAATCGCTTGTGTCAAATCGGTGTCTTCCTATTCGTATATACAGGGTGTTTCAAAGAGACGGACCCAATTTCAAGCAGTATATTTCACGATGGCAACATGTTACAATTACACAAAAAGTCAAACGGTTTAATGAGTTATCAAGTCTTACTAACCATTTAATAAATGCTTTATGTGCCCTCCACCTGCTGTACGGACAACATCGAGACGATAGTTGAATTCGTCCCAAACGCCTCTTCTTCCACTGAAGTCACCGCTGCCGTGATTCTGTTTTTGAGGTCATCCAGATTAGTCGCTAATGGTGGCACAAAAACACGCTCTTTGACGTATCCCCACAAGAAAAAGTCGCAGGGTGTGATGTCTGGGGATCTTGGGGGCCAAGAGTGTAGCGCCAAGTCTTGGGGTCCCGTGCGACCTATCCAACGTTGAGGCAGCGTGTCTTGCGAATGACTGAGGCTAGGGGCTGTTTGTGCGTTGGGGAGAGGCGTCTAGCGGTAATCATTTGAAACTCTATGCCCCGCCCTCCCTATGCCCCGCCCTCTCTATGCCCCGCCCTTTCAAGTGGTAAGAGTTTCATTCATGGGCGGTTCGTGGTTGTAGAGATATAGCGATTTAAATCGGGTCCATCTTTTTGAAACACCCTCTATAGTATGTAAAGTATTTAAATCACCCCTTGCAAGCAATTCATGATAGGTGCAACCCTTAACTGCAATGTAAAAAAATATTTTCTTGAGTTGAATCGTAACGCTGAATTGTGACAATTTATAGACTTTCCGAAGGGAAGGTTGTGGGGAGGCAGGGGTGAATTGTTAGAGCCCTCGTGTGTATACGGTAACTTTTAAACACCATATGTGTGTTTAAAGGTACTCTAAAAGCACAAGTGGGAATTGTGATATTGTCAACTTGGTAAAACTAGCTACCCACATCAAGACAATCCAGTCACCCTGATTAAATATACAGCACCTTATGCGTTCGAGAGCTGGTTTCTAACTAAGCAATTTGAAAATAAATTGTTGGCATTTGAGCACAGGTGTCTTGAGACAAATGCTAGGGATATCATGGCAAGCTAGGATAAGCCACATGGAAGTTTGGAAGAGAACATGGCAAGAAAGTGTTGTCGATATGATATAAGGATAAAATACAGCCCTGGGTAAGACATGTTACAGAGACAGGTATTTGGAGTGTCTCCACCGGGCCAGTGGCCAAAGGTAGCAGAGCAGATGTTGGGAGACTGCTCGAGCAGATCTTTGAGGTCGCGTGTCAACCGTGCTTCATCTCCAGGATCTGGTAGAGGCTAGAAATTGTTGAAAGGGAGTGGTGATATCAAAATGTTACCTCATGATATAATTGTGCAACATTGGTCGAGCTCTTTTTAATGTTGAATTGCATTTGTGTTTTTTTTTATGAAACACTTATTTAAGTCTGAGCTTCCAGGAGTTTTAATGGAGGAGCCACGTCAATTGTGAATGGAGACTGGAAGTTTGACTGCGTTGTCAATGTTAAGTGACCATGGCTATGCTGTTAAACACCGATGCTTTTACCAAACATACAAATCCAAACACTCATCTCTTTATTTTCACATACAAATGTAGTTGTAACCAAATAGATTAGTCAAGAGAATGAGATAGCTTAGCAAAAAGGAGTTGTCTGTTTATTACGAGTTCAGCACGTTCTGATTTAATTGTACTAACATCAGATTTATGGTGGGGATTTTAAAACTTAAAAGCATTTAACTTGTATCCCCTTATTTAGCATATCATACATATATACGGCCCTTTATCGAAACACTGCTGGATAAGCCATTGCCCATGCCGTGCCAAATCGTTGGGTTATTTGACCATAAGACACTAGTTGTGTGGGAGCATAAAAATAGAGTCCAACAATGGGATTTTCTGAATTGTTTTCTGCTGCTCACCATGAAGTCCGACAGCTCTACGACAACCTGGTTAATGCAGTGGTTGCCAATTTAAGCACTCTCCAGGTTCAAGACTGCTTAGCCTTTGGGATTGATCAACATCGGGTGCATGTTGTATATATAGGTGGCTAATATGTATGTATGTCCAGAGATTGCCTCCTTCACAGCTCCACCTGTTGCAACAAATGGTGTGTCATTTGAAAGCTGATATGTAGTTAATGAGAATGAGGTCGAAATGTTGAATGTTTCTTCACATGACCAAATAATTCAGATTATCAGTCCTGGTACTGATTATCCTCTCCACAATAGCGCTGTGTGTGATGAAAACTGAATTTGAAATCATATAGTGGATAAGCATGTGCAATTTGGTAGGCATCGGTATGGGGGGAGCTTGAGGGGGTGGGGGGGGGGCTGGGATTATATATCCACGAGCTCTCAATGTATTTTTTTTTATTACAGAATCTCAATGGGAGCCCTTCTATATAGGCAAAAAAAAAACAAATGAACACTCATTTGTAGCAAGGCGTGTGTAGTCCTGACATTGTGCAACAAATTACTACAGATTAGGGCATTGTACTCAACCTTGGTTACCCCAAACTCCATACCTCAGCTCTTTGGGATTCATTCATTTACTCGTGTAATTACAGCTGACAATATTATTTATTTTATTGTTCGCATGGAGATAGCTTTCGTTTCCCAACAACTGCTGCATAGAACACAATGTCACTTTCAAAAGGAGATTTTTTTTCCTATTCAGTGGAAATATAAACTAGAACATTCATGGAATGCACCCAGTTATTTTAAATACATATATTGACAGAGAAGACAGCAGGGTTTAAGTGGGGACATTATACGCAAAAAATAATAATACAGTATCCCATATTAGATTGTGCCATCCGAGAGGCAATGTAATTTCTTTTCATAAGACGGAAAGTGCCTACGACGAGTTTATTGAATAAGTATCGATCGGACCCTTACAGATGCTCTACACAAAACAAATCGGCAAGTTAGTAAACCTTAAGCCAGTGTCCACTTGGGGTTGCACAATGCTGAATGTAATCATCCATGGAGTATTGCCTGCTGATTATTTTATTGTCATTTTTCTGCGGTGGCCGAATTCATCACACAGCACTGTGAGAGCATCTCTGTTCAGGACACGCAAAGCTGCCAATAGCAATCCGTGGAGCGTTTTACTTCTGCTACTCAGCCTATTTTGTTACCATCGATCCACCTTTAATAACACTAGCAGTGGGACAATAACAAAAAAAACCACCGTTTACCGTGATCCAAATAAATTGATGAACACCTTAATAACTGTGGTGAAGGTGGCAATTTTTTATGTTCTCGGTGTGTTTTTTTTGCCTGTTATTACAAACTGTCCGCAAGCCGCAGCTGTGCAGAATGGACCGACTGAGATGATGGACAGCCAGGCATGCAGTGATGGGATGTAGGGGTGCAGTGTGCTCAAAATACTAGAGCCACACCTCCAAGAGAATCACAAAACAAGTCAAGGTGAACCTCTTTTTTTTTGTAGAATACAAACCATTTGCGTGACTCTCCTTTGTAAACACTCGCTTTAGTTCACGTGTGTTTTGAGGAACAAATCATGGCTGAAAGACTAGAAAAACACGCACCATTAATTGAACAACAAAATAAAATGATGTAAATAAACACATACTGTGGCTAAAATTGCATTGTCTGATTTGAGCGCCGAATGAAAAATTCTATAGCTCGAAAGCTCATGTGAGTTAGCGTGCTGTATTATGTGCAGTGGCAAAAAGAACAAAGATGTGCGTTTATGTGAATTCAACAAATTGACAAATTAACAGCTTTAAGTCCTTTTTTAAAATTCACTGTTAAAAACCTCTGCGGCACATTTTCCCCCTTTTTTTCCCAGGGCCAGCTGCACGGTGTACGTATAGATCTTTTTATCCCCACATTGCAATGAATTATTAATTAGATATTAGCAGAGAGAAGTGGTAATTGATTTATTGATGAAAGAGGGTTAGCCCTCCATTTTGGCCCGCACTCGGACTGATGTAAATGAGGCGGACTGGCGGAGAAAATTAGGGTCCTGGGGTCAACGCCAATACATTACATCTCCTTTGGTGCCTGTCGGACAACTTTGTTATTGCTCTTGGAGTTGAGGCCCTGGTGTTTTGTATCATACTTATCATTAGAGTTCTGAGTTCTCAGCACAACATTATAGGATTAAGTAATTTATGTTAACAGAGCAAGCAACATCTTCTCAGGCTTGTAGTGTATTAAAATAGAGGCCTTGTTTTATTTTCTAATGAAGACACAAACTTGGTATATATTCTTAGTAATTTAATTTACATTTACCGTTCATTGAGCTTTAGAAAAAACTAAAAAAATTGTAGTGCTGCTGGCATAAATCATCCCAAGAGTAAGCATGCAATAATGCCCAGGGCAGATAGTAGACCCTATTGGAAGAAATCTGTCACGTTTGGGGCAATGATATACTACATACGTTATGTTATTGATGAGCAATGGAGTATAAAAATTAATGATTTTAAATACATTGATGTTTCCACATAAGTCACAGATTATCTGCTATACATAGTAACTTTGTCAATGGTTTGTAACAATTTAGATTTTGTTATGACCATAAAAGTTCAAACATACATTTGCAAATGTATTTTTTGTATGAGAACATACAAGGCATACAAGGTATGTTCTCCGCAAATGACTATAATTGTTAAACGCATTATGCACTCTGGAATTGGGTTCCTTAGATCCAGCGCTTGCGTACCTGTGACATTTATGCTTTAAACACACCCTCCTGCTGTCACGCAGGGAATGCGCTTGCCAGATAAAGTACCCGCGACTATGCATGCAAACATGAGTGACTTGCACTTCCAAGTTCAAGTTTCACGGGTTTTAACAAGCGTCGCAAATTACTGATGCTCACTCAGTACGACATTGAGCGGCGACGGCAATACACTATGATGGTTTGTAGTGTAGAATTTTAAATGCTGGAGAAGCATTCTAAAGTCATGGTCATTTTCTAATTTCTGTCTCAATCCACACGATATAGTGCATTGACATGCTTACCAATTGCTGTTAGGTTGAACATTCAATCTGGCCAAGATAATATCTGCTCATCTTGTGATAAGACCATATTAAAATCCTCGTCCACATGCTGAGAGAAGCATTTAAAAGCATGTATGTGTCCCACATATCTTTGGCGATGTACATATAGAATGTGTGGAAATTAACAGCTCACGATATGTTACGTTTTATGAAAAGATTAGTCAACAAAAATCGTAGTAGTTGAAATTTCCTGAGGAAATGCATTTTCATCTGTAAACTGTTCACATGGTCATTTGAACACAGATGGTATTTCCAGTTGATGAGTTTTGCATTCTTAATTAATTTATGATTGATTGATGTACATCGGTGTGTCTTGCAGCTCGACTAAATTTGTGTGTCGGTACGGAGTAGTAACTTTCCTATCACGCCTCTCAAGAGTGCTAGACTTTAACATTTTAATTGTATCGAGTTTTACATGCTGGACTTAATTTTTTTAAGAAAGATGACAGCCCTGAAAGCATTTTTTTTATCGTGTTAAAGGCCATTTCATTTCTTTTGATACCCGTGGTGATACTTTATTAAGCTACTAACTAGGACGGACGCTGTAATATTTACGAAAAAATTGAGCAGATTATAATTGTATTTTGTGTAAATTTAATGGCAGTGAATCTTGCACGAAAGTATGTCATCAAACACTTCACTGCATTTCACTGTAGCACTGTATTAATGGCAGTGAATCTGGCACAAAACAAAGTCATAAAACACCTCACTTCATGTTACATGTAGCACTGTATATAACTGACCTTCAATTTGTTCAAATTCACTGCTCTGATACTTTATTCTCTTCTGCTTTCGGTCGCTGGGTTGAAATAAATTGGAATTCGATACAATATCTGTAAAATCACCAAGAAATGTCTATTTTACCATAATGTCGAAGCATAAATTAGAATTACCTTTTGTCGCAAGTGCTGAATTATTTATTAGATTAACTTTCAATAAAGAAACGTCAAACTTAAAGCGAATTTGCAAAAAAATATGTTTCCGCTCGACCTTCTTCTGCGTGAGTGTAAAAATCCACCCGCTCATGAATATTAATGAGAGGGGGGTGCGGCATGTGGAGTGACGTCACGCGCGTTACACACAAACAGACATTCTTGGCTCATTATAGCAGTAATTATAAACTAGGAAATGAATTAACATCTGGAGAAAGGATCACTTAGTTGTTGATCAATTATGGTGTATTTTTCTCCAAAGCAATTGACTGAAATATGACATGCCCGGAGCTGTTGAAAATCGCGCAATCGGCGAAATGCCTACAGTTATTTCAAAGAGAATGAGGAACTTTGTTTTCCACATGAAAGAGTTTGAAAGAGAAACGATAGCTTCTTAATAATCAAACACGTAAATTTAAAATAAAATGTTAAGTATGGCTTTGTGCGCAATTAATGGGGAATAAAAAAAAATTACTCGGCAGTTATTTTATTTTAAAAAAGGTCAGCCATGGCTAAGCCTCTTGACGATCCAACTGTCAGAGATTCTGCAAGTAGATTCTGACCTCAGTCAGCTGTCTGTTCGTTAATTGCTTGACATTTCCTCATTTAAAGAAAACCTTCATCTAACAAGCGGAGCACAAAGACCGTCTTGCTCGTGTGCTCGATTGATTTGGTGTACGCAGCGAGACTTCATAGACGTGTCACAGTAAATTACACAGTCTTCCAAACAAAAAGCTCAGGTGGCACAAAGATACCTAATTTACTTAAATTCCACTACATTTATCTCGTTAGTGTGAAATGGAAAAAGAACAAAACAAGACACAGGTTTCAACAATGCTGCACACTGAATTTCAGAAGCTGTAAAGATAGTTTTTGTACATTTGGGAAAAGGCTGTGTTTAAAAGCACTGTGCTTAATTTTTTTTTATCTATTTGGCTCTTTTTTTTTGCTTTGCTACCAGTCTCTATGGATTATGTAAATTGTCAACTCATTTAATAACAAGCCTTTTAGAGTATAATTTAACTTTACGAATACAAATAATTCCTCATTTGTATTTATGAGACGCTGAATGAAAATCACATTTAGGTTTAAGCAATAAAAGTGTTCCTTAAAAAACTATTTTTTATCATTTATCCTGGCACTGTGATACATTATACAGTACCTGATAAGTCCAAGTATTAAAATGCATTTTCCACAAAGCAATGAAATGTCAAGCATATAAAATGATTATTCTCATTTTGACATTGCAGAAATACAATGATTGTGCCATTTACATAATATTTACAGAACTATTATTAAGATGATGGTAATGTTAACCTATATGAACTTGACTTTAATTATACCTTCCTAGTTTCTTTTACATGCATAATAGCTAAGTGAAATTAACATTTACATTAACTTTGCATATAAATGATATCTAAAACTCGATGTAGGACCACAAATACTGTACAACGACAGTATTTAAAAAATATGACACGTTTTTTTTCAGGAGCTGCATGGCATGGTGAAAAAAAATCTAATTCAGATACAGAAAGCAGTCCGCATCAACGTAATTTTCCACATTTTCTTCCATCCCATCATTATGCACAAAACATTAGTGTATTAAAGGACTCCAAAACACAGTAGGCATGAAATGTGCCATTCTCCATCCATACAATAAACAATACAACACACAAATATCACCGCTGGTTGCTTTGCAATGTTCTTGAAGCAAGCCTCGATTTGTAGCGGAGGTGTGCAGATCAGAAACGGTGGTGGTGGTGGAGTATCCCTCGATAAAGGATCGCGTGTCGGACCTCGAGAGGAGCTAGCTGGCCCGCACCATCGCATGCCTAATTACAGTGCATGGGACTTTTTCCTTTTTTAATTTACAGGACATTGATCCATGATTCATCAGGCAAATTAATGCATCCCATGTATCTACGTCAGTAATGAAACAAGGCCGACTATTACGTGCGTGCAGGAGGCAGAAGTGGGTGCCGTGTGCGCCCGATGATAGATGGTTCTGGAGGCAGCCCACGTCGCCTTTTAGGCCAGCTGTGGGTTTTGCTAATAGATGAGTTATTTTCAGATCATTGCAGATGATTAATTTAATTAAATATGCATTACACATTTTTACAGTAACAAACTAGCTGAACTGCGTGTATGAAAAAAACCGAGGGTCTTTAGAAATGCCGAACGTATTTCGTATCGACGGAGGCAAAATATAAACGTGGTGTCTTCAGGATGAAAACGATAGAATGTCAGGAATTTCAAGGCATGTTAGGCATTGATTGATATGGATCGAAGCACGTTCAACCTTCGAATGCTATAAAGTGGCTAAAATATTATAATTTGCCATAATTCAGGGGGGGGGGTCTAGATATAGCCTCACTCAATTTTACGTGGAATAGTATTTCCTAAGGTAGTTTTTTAGAATTTGGAACTTTTCTGATTTTATTCAAAGATTGTGCCATTGTGCTTTTCCAATTTGATCAAACAAATGTAGTGCCTTCGGTTTTCCATGTTTAAATCATGCATATACCAACCTTTGCAGTTAAATATTTTTAAAACAAGTTATCATTTACTCCTAAATGATATGTAAATATATTAAATGGTGTATTGTGGTTATACACTATACATGTTTAAAGTTCTTGAAGTCAAATGTGGCATTTCTGCAAAAGTCACTAATATTTTATTTTGAAAGTAACTCTTAATCGATTCTGAAGGTTGTGCTTTTTTGAACAAATAAATACCAAGAAATGCTAAGGTCAAAAAGAAATAGTACAAAATATTAGACATTGGATATAAAATTGAATTCCTGTGTTTCAATTACTGTGGGGAAATAAGAATGCATTTTATATTTATAAGCTTAGTATTGTAACTAATTGAACATCATCAATACTGCCCTGTCAGAATTCTTTCCATTTGATGTAAAATTATAACATTTTGGAGATAGTGTATATGCACATTTATCAGACGTGTCAAGGGCACGAGAACTGCTGGAATACCTTGTGTTGTTCTTGTTACCTGCATGACTTTACTGCACCCTCTGCAGTTATTTGTTTCTCACTGGCTATGAGAGATTTGAGTTGGAATTTAGATGAAAATAAGAAAGTGCCATTAATATTCAAAGTCAAAGTATCTCCCCGTTCAAACGGTGTTCATCTCCATTGGTGGACCAGGACCACTTGTGATAATTCCACATTCCTATGACAGAGCGCCATTCTTTCCATATGCAAGTCATTGTTGAGTTTCCACCAAGATGTTATCATAACAATGTGCTGAACCAATACTTTGGCATGATTGGTATAGCTTAGTTTCTTGACCTTAGTTTGTTTCCCTGGATGTGCTCAACATTCAAAGAACCAAGTTATGTAATCTTAAAAGAATAATGAAAAAAAGTTAATTGTATAGGCCTCAGGAGAGCAATCCAAGAGTAAATAATTGTCTTAGTGCAATACAAATTTATCTATTTGACTTGCAGTCATTTTAACAGGTGTAGCTTTATGAAGACATCACACATTGATAGTTAATACTGCCTTGTTTTCACTTAAAATGTATTAACAATCTTGTTCTATTCCTCGGAATACCTGGAACAGTGAGGTATGATTGTGGTGTAAACCAATTAAATTTTACTCTTGTGACTTTTAATTAACAAAACATTTGAATTCAAATGCTCTGGATTTCCACTCTCATAGCATTGTCATTTCACATTACAGCACTTTGCATTCACCTTACAAGCATTACAGAACAGCAAAGTGAGGTTTGATATTTTAGTAGTAGCATATGCATTTAAATTTGCCTTTTGTGTGTGCTGCAGAATGGGATGACGAGCCAGCTGCATCTGCCACAGCCAAGGCTGATGGCCTCTGCCTCAGAGTTGTCCCTTTCTAAGAGCCCTTCTCTGACCAGCCAGGTCCACGCTGCCGCCATCAATGGGGATCGCTCCGCACTGCAAAAGATTGTTGCAGGTAAGGATAAGGATTTGCATTTATAGAGTGCTTAAATACTCCGGAAACTCCAAGCATGTTCCTGATATAAAATCTGATCTTAACCATTTCATTGCCCTGCTGCAGTCTAGTCAAGGGGACATCCAGTGGTAGCTGTCCCTGCGTGACAATATCTAAACATTACCAACTGTCTACAGTAAATGGGCATTAGTCTTCCAAGTGGGGGGTGATGCCACGATGTTTTTTTTTTCCCAATTAAGATAACATGCGAGTAATTGATCAAACATGGACGATGACACCTGCCACGCATGGCCTACTCTTTTTCAAAATTTGTCACGGGATCTTTAACGTCCACCGTGAAGCAGACGCCGCATATTTGAATCATTAATACACCCACAGTATTAACCAGGACAGCCACTGTGCTTGTACCATTAACCTCTGCAACAAGCAGCAAACATGCTACCACTCAGCCATGTCACCGCCTCAAATTTTCCCCTTGTGCGCCTTATGACACAAAAGCCCTATAAAAGTAACGCTATTATTCAGCCCTTTGTAAATCTACAGCTAGACGAGGGCCTCCCCATGCCATATCAGTCATCATGGGGGTTGTTTGACTTTGTTTCACTATGCTGGTCAGCAGAGGTGTGGACTCGAGTCATGTGACTTGGACTCGAGTCAGACTCGAGTCATGAATTTGATGACTTGCGACTCGACTTGGACTTGCATAACAATGACTTTGTCCCACCTATGAGATGTGGACTCGAGTCATGTGACTTGGACTCGAGTCAGACTCGAGTCATGAATTTGATGACTTGCGACTCGACTTGGACTTGCATAACAATGACTTTGTCCCACCTCTGCTGGTCAGGCAGGTTTTGTAAGGGGGCACACCCTGGACCGGTTCAGATATCACTCACTACTGACGTCAGCTTTTTCTGGGAATTGAACTCAGGTCACTGGGGTTAAAGTGCAGTGCACGAACCACTGCACCACCACTCCCTCCAAATGACATGTAGATCACCTGAATACGTTCTGTGCAAATAAATAAATAGTTCACATAAAAAGGCGCAATAAGGAATTGACAATACATTGCAAGAAAGCCCGTCCTGAGAATCGGTGGCAGATTTAATGGGTGAACAAAGAACGATTACTAGCAATTCTGTGAAAATATGGTATATAGTAGGTGCCCAATTCATTTCAGCGTATGTCCACGCCAGAGACAGAGCTCGTGTGTAGGCGCTAGGTGGATTATTACATAGCAGGACCATGAGATGGCAATAGCTTAGGGTGGCCTTCATCTAGCAGTGGATTGATCACGGCTGATGATTATGAACTCATTTGAGGTTTATGGACTAGATTATCTTCATTGAGGAATACCCCATGTCCGTCTTGTAATTGGTCGGTATGTACATTTGCAGATTCTTCCAATTGGAATAACATGTTCATACAAAGCCAAGATCCATCATCTTTGTTAAGCATGGCAGTTAACAAGATATCCATTTCAATTTTGAACTGAAATTAATTAACAATCTACATTAGAGATGTGAAAAAAATTATTATATTCAGATGTGTGCTTATTTTTTTGGCAGCATTAATTTTTGCTTTATTAGTTTCAATCCCTTGATTATATAGTCTTTTCTTTTACAAATGTTATTTCAAAGAATGCAAATTAAGAGTATCGCTGAATACACTTTTTAATTCTGTGAGGTGAATCGTACATCATGATGATGAATCGTACAAAGAAGCGATTGGCAAACATGGGCATGTCCTATAACCCAGCTTCAGTAAAAGCTATTGTATGGGACACATTATATGAAACATTGCTTACGTTAAAAACCACAGCCAATAAAACATGCGTGTTTGAGTTTGCCTCTTGGGAGTGATGTGTTACGGTATCAGGTTATATTTATGCATAAAGCAAAGCCTGCTTTTTCATAGCATTATGGCATCCAAATGTCCTTCATTGTATGGTCTTTTTCCATCATAAATGGTGGCTTGTATTCACACAGTAATGTGTGCATTTTTGTCTATAATGGAGATGTAATAAGGGCTCCATAAACCCAGCAATAACTGCAATGAACTTGCGGGTAAATGTGAGTTTCTCACAGAAGCGTTTAAGCGTACAGCAGCTTCCTTCTCTTTTAATATTACAGCTGGGAAAGGATTGACCTAATGTTACCAGAGAGGTTAATTATGCTTTTACTGCTGCCGCTTGTAGTCTGGGGAACTGATGAAAAAATTAATGATGGTTTTGCTAATTTGCTAATCAGATCCCTAATCTGAAATTTTTAAGGTTAATTTGACATTAATTAGGAATCAGATGTGATAAAAATGAAAATGCTTCCTCTCTGGCAGGGACTTCCTCTTCCATGTAGCAATGGTCGTCTATCGGTGCATCACAGTGTGTAACAAAAATGTGGTTTATAAAAAAAAGTATTGGCTGCGATATCTGCTGCACTTATTGCAAGCACTGCGATTAGCCACTTTTAAGGGATTCCAGTTGACACCATTACGGTTATCATAAAAGAAAAACTGGGCCATTCCTAGTCCGTTTTCAAGGCAGAGGGATTATCAGAGTAACATTTATTATGAGATGCTTAAGTCTTATCACGCCTAGGCACTAAAGTAAATGCTCTTAGCCATGACATTTTAGTTTACTGATTTGAATATAATTGCCATCGAATCAACAGGCACCTCAGTCAGAGCGAGATGTGGATTTTAGCTAAAGTCAGCCTTGCCTGTACGCGACGTTTCAGATCTGCCCGTGATGCTAGCTGATGTTCACACTGCCTTGCGTATGAGTGTGGGTGTTACTTTTTTAATCGGATACAGACAGGCATGGCGAAGCTGTGCTGTGGTAGATAAGATGACTTTCTGCAGGTGTGGTGGTGCTGTGCTTTTCTGTGCTTTCTGGCTTTCAATGTGGCGGGCAAATTTTATAAGGTATGTGTTTCTGTCTCTGGCTGCATCTTGGTGGGACGTTTTAAGAGGCGTTGTTGCTCCCTGCTTTAATAGTCCTACGGAACAGTAAGTATGGTCATGGAGGAGCAGGTCTGGTTGAGGAAAGTGTATTTCGTATGAGACAATGTCGATGCCTTTCTTGATTATTCTGTAAGCTTGTTTGAAACTTAAAAAATGTAAATATTTGTTAATGTTATGGTATATTTCGTTGTTGATGATTGTGGAGGTTCATTGATTAGAAAATATGATTCTCATCAGAAAGACGGTCTTCAGTTTTCCTTCAGCCTGCCTTCCTTAGCACACAGGGGGTGCCTAGTCATGTACGTGTGAAGGCATTCCTGCTGAAATTAACTCTTTCATATCCTTTTAGCGATTTCCCCCCTCTGTTTATCAATTCTATTACCACATAGTGCTATTATATTTCCAATGTAACCGTCTAAACGGTTCACAGAAAGAATGTAGTTTGTTTTCCATCATCGAACATTTATAGGCCAAATTCTACATTCGTAATAATAATATAGAATTTAAGCGCTGATATACATAGACGCATACATAATCACAGGGTAGTGGGGAATTATGTCCACTTATTTTCAACCGAAGCTTTTTTGTGATTCAAAAAATGGTAGTGCCATTACAGGCGTTACAGAACTGTAAATACCATAAGGCCAAAAGCTCACCCGACAGTGATCCTATGAGCTCTCTAAACATAAGAGGAGCCACTGCAGGAAGTCCACTATCTTACTTGGCATTCTCTATACAATATTTGAGTGATATGGTGTCATATTAGGAGGGAGAAAAAAAAACACTTTTTTTGATCGAGTACATTACCCGTATATATATTTTTTCAGCGATCACGGTGCAGAAATAAAATGCGATTTTATTATTCCCCTCCAAGGGGCGGTCATAAATTTGGGACAGCAATCGTGTGCGAGTGGGAACATAAGTTGCTATGGGACAGTTTATTTTTAATGCTCTTGAGCCACAGGGGAAAACAATAATGCTATCTCACAGCTGAGTGCGCTGTTTACTGTTGGGTTCCTGGGCTGAACGTGTCAGACAGGCGCAACAGAGAAATGTGTTGGTTATTGCATCCTGCCACCAAGTCCTCGCTTTACAATACATTCCCAAGAACAAGATGTATGTTTGTGGGCCTTAATGTAGTGGCTGCGTCGTGGAATCTGTTAGCAGTTTTCGCTTTGCATTCCCAGTGTAGCTGTGGCCAAGTAAAACGCCTTAAGCCACTTTGGGGCTGTAAAACATGTGACATTTGTATATGTTCTCCTTCATTGTATACGAAGGTAAAATGCTTGCCGTGCAAGTATCACATGTCTTGTTGTGAACAAAAAAAAAGTTCAGTACATTTGAACATGTTAAGTATATAACCTCGCTCATTTTCATTACCACGCTTGGATTTTATTTGCTATGTAAGTTGTGATGTCAACCGAAATGTAAACTGTAACTCTTCAACATTTAGAAGTTTATTGCCATTGAGCATTTAAGCTAGTGGCGCCACATAGTGGGAATCTTGCAGATGGAGTTTATCCGTTGCAGATTCATCCTTTGAAAGCAATAAACATTGATATTGCAGCAGTGACCAGGGTGTAGATATAATAAGTCAGATGCAATTTATTGCGTTAAATATTAATTCGCGGCCACTGATGGATGAATTCGCAAAAACATTTAATTTATCACCCTAACATGAGTACAACTTGTGCTGCTGCTGTTGCTGCATTGCTTTTTGCCAGCAAACCCAGAGTTTAGGGACGCTCCGGATCAGTTTGGGCGCACGCCGCTCATGTATTGCGTGCTGGCCGACCGGCCAGAGTGTGCCGAGGCCCTTCTCAAGGCTGGGGCCAACGTCAACAAAACGGACAAGAGCAAGCGCACCGCTCTGCACCTCGCTGCACAAAAGGTACCGCAACCTGCTGACTTAGAAAGTTAAAAAGCCGCGCAGTTCTTGAGTGCACTGGCCGTGTTTATGTTTGGAGACAGTGTGTTGAAATTGGCTAGTGTCTGACCTGGCATGCGACCCTGAGGAACTGTTGAAAAGCCGCTGCAAAGATGTAAAACGTGAATGAGGGGCACTTGCCAGTGCGATCCTACACTAAAAGGCGCAAGGCGTTGACATTTCTCACGTTTCAGTAAGTGGGACGTCGTCTTGACATTGCTACGTCGCGCTCCCCTCCGCGTGACCCTAAGTCAGGCTTTCATAAAGGATCACCGTCACCTTTCACTTGCACGGAGGCTGTCAGGTGAGCAAGGAAGCTCAGGAGTGGAGGAGGAGGCAGCTTGTGGTCTGAAGCGACGTGAGTTATCTGCTCGTGGATTCTCAGTCCCTCCTGGGTTCACAAGACGAATCGCGTGTCGGCCGATCGGCGGCAGAACTGGGCTTCCCACGGTACTTCCAGTGCTCCCTTCTTGCCTCGGCAGGACTGGATATGCTGAACTCTGGTTAAACCCCCGCTCGCTGATGGCTTTTACACCTTGCGGCCAGGGTTACACAGCTATAAATACATCCGAATCCTAAAATAACATGGTTTAAAAAAAAAAAACATCTATACTTTAAAAAAATATTTGTACAAAATCTATTTGTATAAAATGACTGCAATATACTGCTGCCTTTGATTTTTTTTTCTCCAATTTAAATGGAAACTGTATAAATAACGTTAAGAAAAAAAGGGCAGTTTTAAGCTGGTCAAGGGTGTAATAATTGGCACTTTGATGCCGTTAATGATAATACGTGTTACCCCCTTAGGTGTGAAAAAGAAGGAAAAAAACCCATTATTATACCCAGGAGCGCACGGTGTTTATATCGCTATTACTTGTTGTTGCAGTAAATTGCTTTCCACCACCCCTCTCATTCCCCCCCCACCTCACCCCACGCGGCTGGCAAAGGCATCCCGCTCTTGGCAGTTTGTGCCTCTCTTCTTGCCTCGTTAGCCCGCCCATGGTCTCTCCAGCCGACCCGGGCGATCAATCGGCCTGGCATTTTCAGACCTCTTCATCACACGGCCTCGCAGGGGAACAAGGAGGAGCACGAGAGCACACGCTCTCCCTGGCTCTGGCGCTGCCTCCGCCGCGGCACCTTGGCTCGCCGCTGCAAGGCAGTGCGACACTCGTGGCAGGCGAGCCGCTGGGAATCATCAATCTGTCATAATGCTATGATTTGTTCTTCCGTCGAGCGTTTAGTAGCTGCTCCTTATCAAACTGCCCGCCCTCTTGGGCTTCCCAAAACACCGTCTAATTTGAGGGTTTCTGAGGCGGCGCTCCAGCGTTTACAAGATAGTGGGGTGACTGCTCAGACGTGGAATCAATAAACAAGCTCATTTCTATATGTCAAGCACTCAAGTCCTTGTCAGAGGCCCTCGTGCTGTAATTGGGGGCCGGGGTGCGAGCTGCTGGAGCCGCTTCCTTTGGCAGCCCTCGAGTGGCTTGTCAGCGAGCGCAAGGGGGAACGAGAGAGTGCACATGAGTACTATCACAGCCTGCAATTGATATTGCACTTGTCTTTTGGTTTGTTTGAACCCCGGCCTGCACGTGAGCCCGACGCCTGGGGAAGAGGAAGGAGTTTCTTCACTATGGCCGTTAGACTCAGCTCCTGCTGATTGGATAAACTTGGGATTTGGGGTAGGCTGAGCAACAGAGGCTTTTCTTTATTGGAAATATTGAATTGCTGCACGCGCCGTGACTCCTACTAAAGCGGAGAACTGTTTGTTTGAACTCCAGGCAAGGTAGTGTTTCGCACATTTTCTGTTTCTTCGAGTACATCGCTTTGAATGTTGTGTGTGTGCCTATTCAGTCATTAATAATATAACGGTTATTAGTTCTAGGCTGACGGGCTCTGTTAATTTTGTTTTGATTGTTGTGCCCACTTGAATGGCTTCACTCTGAACTGATGGTTCAGTTATTTTCGTGTGAATAGAACAAATAAAATATTGTACATTAACTTTTTAAATGGGAAACCCTATTTTTTTTTACAGTGCATCTTCGAGCAAATAGATTTTTAAGGGATGTCGTCAACAAGACACCATTTGAACACTAGACATTGGCAATGTGTTGCAGTCTCCTCAGAATTGCGTAGACCGACCGTGCCCTGCATATAATTTTTTTGTTGTTGGGAGAATTCCTGTAATTAGTACAGAAATACACAGAAGGACAATCTTACTCCCAAAGATGAAACTTGAATGGTGGGCAGAGCAATTCTGAATTATTAGTTATGTTTCAATGCTGGGTACAAACGTTACGTATCAAGGAGAACCAGGTACTGTACAGTACAACGCACCCCTCCAGACCAAGTAAGTTTAAAAAATATATTTTTAAGTTACTGTACACATTTATTTCATATCATATTTGTGTTTTAATGTACGGTATTACGAACTGTTGAGTCTGCAGAAATAACATTGAAAGCTGTAAATGCGCTAAATGGTGTCTACATGGAAATAAAGGGAGTTTGTTTTTTAAAAAGCAAGCTATATTGGGGCACTTCACCCCTGATTTAGCCCAGTATTTTGAGCATTATGCTCGTAACTTTCTAAAAAAAAAACAGTTAAACGTTAATGTCGTCAATGGGTGCGTTTAACCTCTATCTAACTTGTAATGTTTCTAGGTAATTGCGGCACTTGAAACACACATTTGTAATATATTCAAAGTCATGCTGCTAAAAACACTACCCAATTTACCTTCAATGTATGCATTGTTAGTTTTACATATACTGTGTATAATTTTCATGCTGTTTACCTATCCATCTACCTGTCTGTGCGTGAAAATCTGTGTGAATGGCATCCCCTGCTCAAAAGCCTGAGGGGCTGTGTGTCTAATTAAATGCAATTACACGCTAAGCGCATAAAGATTAATTACAGCTAATTAGTAACCTCAACAGAATGACACCTGGCAGATGACTACAAATAAAAACCATTAGGCCAAAGTTAGATGGGAAGCCAAACAAGCCTACACGTGTACTTATAATAAAACACACATCCTGTACCATTATCTAACACATTCAACTAGACACAGCCACTAAGCCACTCTCAAAGGGGCAAACTTATTTAAGCCCTTGCATGCTGTACGAGGTATGTTGTAGACGTCATTCAAACTTTTTTCGGCCGATTTCAATACATCTTTTTCAATAAATGGTTTTCCATTTTCGCCAGTTCATTTAGCCACGATTGTGTAATGTGGAGACCACTCAGGGCATTTTTTGTCAGATATCTTTCTATCGTTTGGGTTACGCATGAGCGTTGTTTGTGGTGGGGTGGTGGGGTGGTCGTGCCCGCGTCCCTCGTTGCAAGTGGAGTTGTTACAGACCGTGCCAGTGGCGCAAGCTCTGGGGGCCCCGGAGTGACTGAAATGGTTAATGGCAAAGTGTGGGCCAAGCCAGACCCGGTCTTGAGGCTGCTTCAGCACGCGGAGAGCACAATCCATTAAAGTCACGTGGCTGGCGGGCAATTACAAACAGCTGACTGGGGAAGCAGCGGGACGAAAAGGGTTTTTCGCGCTTGACCACACATCAAAACAGGAGGAATATGTAAATTTACTGCGGTAATTAGAAACTGTGTTCCCGTGATATCATCCATGAAACAGATTTATTACATCTGTCTTGCGCGGCGCGGTAATCGAGTTAGGATGACTCGCGCCGCACGGAAGGCGGAGATGAATGCCGTTCCATTGATCTCCCTGCCGTAAAAAGGCCTGGCTGTGGAAGCGGGAGACGGCGACACAAGGAATATAAATACCAATCGCGCTCAGAAATTTCATGCTTGTTTAATTTTACATATGCTGATAAAGTGCAGAGTAGAGAGTACAAAAATGTTTCCTCTGTACTTTTTCAGACCACAGTTAAGTGTTTCCCCCCCCCCCCTGTCCCTCAATGCGACGAGTCTCTGACCCCTGCCACGAAACTACTTCCATACACTTGTGTGAGAATGATCTTTCATGTTCAGCACGGAACGAAAAAAAGCCCCTTTGCCTGAATTGTCTCCTTTACACACAAATAGTATTACTTCCATAGTACTTACACTGCCAATAATTGCATTGCACTGGAAGTGCTGTGGCAATTAAGGAATCATTTGTACATTTTACATTTGCTGTGAACCTTAGCCATAATGTTTTTGTTTGAATACATTATTTGCGCCTCACAATTATAATTTGTGTTAAACAACCTAGGATTTGTGATAATTGTTTATTTACGTAACTTGTACGGCAACAAAGAAAAGGTAATTCTGAATAGAACACATTGCTGCTGTATTGACTTGAAGCCTAATGTAGGTCATGAGAATTAGTGCATTGATGTAAACAGAATGGCGTAGACTCCGGGTTGTATGTTAGTGATGCGGGTTCAATGTGAATACAGTCGAGTAAGTGCAATAAAATATTTTTTACTGAATATACAAAGTTAGGTTTCTCAAGAAGACATTTTTTAAAAATGTTCTGACAGTGTTAATACAGGTACTTAGACATACCGTACTGTATATCACAAGATGAAATCCTCTAAGAATGTTAAATGACATCGTCATTAGTTTTTTAAAAAATTGTTAATGATATGTTGAATTTAGTCTCGCTTTATACTTTCATTAAATAAAAAATGAAAAACCCAACTTGGGAAAATGTGAGAATTTAATATTTGAATACAATTAAAATGTGCTTGTAAAAGGGATATATTCTAGAGCTTAATCATGTGTTTATTTCTTGTGTTGTACCTATGTTTGTGTTTCAATTTACAATTTACATTCGCTCAGCAGAAAAACTGATTGGCCCCGAATCAGTTTTCACCGATATTTTAGGCCTTTGATCAGAACTTATCTCGCTTTGCACCCTGATCTGCCGAGATCTCTCCCTCAATCTTTCTCTCCACACGCCTTCTATCATATCTAAGCACCGCCGTTACCCACGTGCAAGCTCTCTCTCACATAAACTCTGCCTTACAGAACTTCCACATTGGTGACATCCCAACTGTAACAAACTTAAAATAATGGTCATGCACAATACAAGCTAATTTCACGCACTGACCGACCGCACACCCTCTACCGTTGCTGTCCTCCCATGAAGCCAGATGAAGCTGTTTCCAGCCTGTGCTGGTGCTTTATTGTATTCCAACTCGAGGCCTTTTCCATCCCCCACACAATATCACAACCCACAACCCACCTTTGTGTCAATTAAATCCATTTCAACTTGTTCCACCAGCCTAACAGCTTGGGATTCTCAGGATTCAGTGGATTTTACCCCATGTTGTCAGAAAGATCAGCCTTCCCAACACAAGACCAATGCAACTGAACCCTTGTCCTTTACTGATGCGTGCACTATTCCACTTCGGAATTATAACTGTGCACACTGAAATAAATTGCAATGTTACAATGCTGACACTGACGTTAAACTTGGTGAACAATAGCATGCCACACTATACCGGAGGACACTTAATAGTTGTCCCCTTGTACCTATAACTGAGATGCACATCTGTTTGCCCTTCACCCATATCCACCTTGCAGTGCTTTTTGCCTCCTCCTCACACACACACACACAATTAGATTGTGTTTAGTAGACATTTAAATCAATGTTGCAATCTTTTCAATTATTCCTCTTTGTTGTGGCATTAAAGGTGGTTTTAATGTAAATTTTCTGATTATTTCACTAGTGCCCATATCGTATTTACAATTTACAGTCCTATGGTAATCCACTGGGTAAAGGCTGTGGAATGCCATGTACAGCATATATGTGAAATACATTGTACTGCAACATACTGTTGGAAGCTTAAACCTAATAGCGTATATAATAATTCTCCCAATGCGTCTCAAAGCATATGGAGATGTAATGGTGTCTTTTTAGTTTCTAATTACTGTAATGCAACATTCATTAGCCAAGCTGTTCTGAGGAATTAAACTGAGACTTTAACCATTTGGTTCAGCACCATGGCCAGATCCGTGGCACTTCGTGGTGGAGGAAAGCAGTGTTGAGCAATAACCCCCGTCACATCCCAGCCTCCGTTGTCTAGATTGATAGCAGCCGTAGCGCCGCTCTCCATTAAGCGCAGCACCGGTGGAGATATTGTTAATAAAGTTATTTAAGACACACTCGAATGGTTTGGCCGTTATGCCAAATGAAGTGCGGCTGGGCTGAATTTACTTTACTAGAGCGGCGTGAAATTAACAGCACTTCAGGCTTTTGACCTTCGCCCCCCCCTCCCGCCCAGATGAGAGAGGGAAATTTCCAGGCGCTTGCACACAGAGGCATGGCTGGCGGAGCTGGAGCGTGTGTGTTGCAGGAAAGCAGCCACATTGTCGCTACACAATCATGTTTTGGTTATTTTGAGCCTTGTAAAAATGTATAATTACACCTTGTAAAATTGCAAGCAAACCCGTAGTTAATAAAAAACAATTTCATGGATAAGCCATTGCTTATGTTCAGACAATCTCTCATTCATGTTTGCAAAATGTGAATGTTATCCTTTTGCGTTTAAGCAGAACTAAATATTTATCATTTTATGGCCATTGTAAGTCGGTTGAGGATTGTAATTTGTAATGACAGCTTTTTGATGATATTTTTATTGCTAATATTTTTTTTTACACAAGGCACATAAATTAGTTAAGCTGCAGCAAGATAACAGTATTCTTAATTTAAATTAGAAATACCTTTTTTACGCTGTAAATGGTTTGCTGTAATGTAAAAGATAATTAATTTCCAAATTACACAGACATTTTAAAATGAATATTTTAGGAATACATCAAAAGTATTCAAAGGAAAAAACATTCACTGTTACAGGTTTTCTTTTTTTCAGAATAAGCTGATCATTGTACCAGTAATATGTTTTAGTCTGCGATGCGTAATACATATGCCTGCTTGCCAGGGCGAGTTACCATGAAATAAGACAATCCGCGTTGGGACGTGTGTCTCTGGCTTCACTGAGCTCGCGCTTGCTGAGTTGGGAGCCCTCATTTCTCCCTGCGCCAACCTTAAACCATCGCTCCACGTACACGTGGGAGAGCTAACGTGCGCGCAAGTGCACGCGCACTCTCGGTGCATGGACACCCACGCGAAACCTCAGACGGTCGAGCGAGGCACACGCGCGTACACATGCGTACGTTTCGCGACGCCCTCCTGTCTGGCTGTCTAGCAAGATGTGCACATGCTGGCAGATGGTGCTGACCTGTGGCGGTTGCTGCATGGGGTGCAGAGTTGGCAGCGGTCCATCCGTGTCAGACAAAAACCGCTGCATGCAAATTATGCAGCCTGTGGGCCTTTAAGGAAAGAGCAGCTGCTTCTTAGTTTAGCATTGTGCATCGGGTAGCTATATATAAACCAACAAATACTGCATATGGCTTTTATTAAGAGTTAAAAATAGTCTTAATGCTCTAAATAAGGCGGAGAAGAAAAAACAAAGCGCTTCACATTTTTAGATGCAATGCTTCATCGTAACAGCGTCTATGGGGTGAAATGTTTAGCCCGTTTATACTATTATGTACCATCACGATGTCTCCGTTTTGGTTGTTGCGTAACGTCCCTCTTATAACTGCCCTTCTGCCATAAGTTTTCTTCGATGGTTCTTGTGTGAGGAGTCCTAGTAGAATGATATATTACTTCTGCATGGCAATGGATACGATGGAACTAACATAGGGAGGATTCAGTTCTACAATATTTTGCTAACAGCTGATAGCTGTTTGCAAATATTGCTCTTTATGACTTTTCCGCTTCAGTGTTTTATCGACAGTCAGAAGAAATATTGTGCTGAATGCCCCACTGTAAGCATACATACATTATACAAACTACAACACACACATGCATCCATAACCATAAAAGTGTCATGAAACTCGAGTTTATATCTATTTTAGCATTTATTTTTCAAGAGGCAAAAGCTCCAAAAGCAAGTCTGTTGACATGTCCAGTTTCTGCTGATTTGATTTCTACTGCTGCTGCTGCTGCTGCAAGGTCTTGACAGTGGTTAAGAAGCACATCACAGCCACGTTTCATCTTTGCCCAGCTCTGGTGGTGAAGGGAATTGTAGTGGGACCTAGCAACTGGGGGGCACAGATTTACTGCAACAGGGGAGCTGGGATCCAGGCTCCTGCTGGTTTGATTTGGACGTTGATGGTGAACGGCAGTCTGTCAGCTAAAAAAAGGCAGGGGGCTGGCTGAAAAGGGCACACTTACTAAGCCTTTTGCTTTCTATTTATATGAAACTAAAACCAACCATTTTTGTTGCTTACTGAAACCTTCCTTTGACTTAACTTTTTTTTGCATTACTTTGATTTAAATTCTTAAATAAATAAAAATTACCTTTGACTTAGTGTTTTTATTGATCTGAAAAAATTCAGCTAAAGAAAACATGGAGATTGGTAATGCATTTAGTTGCCGTTTGAAGTATCTTTATTCATGCTTTCGTGAACACCGCAAGCGTTTTTCTGTCCCTGTTTGCCTGCGCCTTGACTCACTCAGGGGAACTACCGGATCCTGAAGCTACTACTAAGCCGCCGAGCTAGTCTGCTACAAAAGGACCTGGAGGGCATGACCGGCCTCCACCTGGCAACACGGCACGAGACCCCCAGATGCCTTGCTCTCCTCCTCAAGCACACAGAGCCTGGTGAGGTGGATGTGCAGGACAACCAGAAGGTAACGGCTTCCGTGGACTCATGTCAGCCCTTCACCCGTGATGCTTCCCCTATTTGGTAACATATGTAGCCACACCTGATCTTCCACAGGCATGTCTAGGTCAAACAAATCAAGATTCAAATCAAGAATGTCTAGGTCAAGTCGAATTCAGAGCACTTCCATTCCGAAAATGACTATTGGTGGCCCTGAACCAGTTATGCACATTCCACCTTCATATGGCGGTGGCTAGTGTCTCGACTGAACAGCCGCGCTCAATGTCACGCAAAGGGGCGCTCACTTTATTGACCCTGAAGGGTTGTTGGCCTGAGTTGTCTGCCGAGCACAAATGACTTCGTGTAACAGAAATAAAATCGCTGCAAATGGTAGCCATACATCATTGGAATAACGAGTATTTAGAAGCAATGCTCATTTTTTAATACAGAGACTATTTGTCTTAGAGCTAAGTAGAATTGTAGAAAATTATTTGTTTACGGTCAGCGCTTTCTATGTTTTGATTTAGTCACACAGCCTTTCCCTAAAAGTAAATTGTATAACAGCATCCTCCATATATTTAATGGTGATTATTTTCTTTACGCAAAGGTATATTTAAATGTGCCGCTATTTTATTTCACGCAGGTTTACGCCATTCCTTTAGCCATTAAGGCGTTTTTAATTTGTCAGCGGGATAAAAAAACAAGTTTTTATTGTTTTCAAGATTCACGGGCATAATTACGGCATGTCGCGCACAGGCAATGGTTGCGCGTGCACACGCGTGCACACGCGTGCTTGTACGCGCACGGTGCGGTGGGGAGGGGGCTCGATTTTGGCCCTGCGCGCAGGTGTGGAGCGCAGAGCGCCTCCGCCTCCCTCGGACCGCGTGGCTGGGCACGGCCGGGCGCGCCTCGGCGCGGTCGGCGGGCCCTGGCGAGCCATCCGAGTGAATAATTGCCAGCGCTGTAACGCGCCTCTAATTTCACAGATACGGCCGCAGGGACGTCTCGGGCAGCGCGCCGCGACTGCACAACGTGTAATTAATAACTGCTTCTGTTGCGTGCTGCGGCAAACCTATTCCGAGTTAAGCAGATAATGGGCCGAACGCGGTGAAATGTCCGTAGATACAAACGTGTAATTACCGCCGACATATAATGAGCTTTTCAATATTTACTTTCCCACCGAAAGGAATAGCAATCATCTGGAGCAGAGTTGCAGCTGCTGAATTGCTTAGCGTGATTTGCGTTGTTCTTTTAGTTTTCAGTGGATGATTTTTAAATATGCAGCTCCTTCTTTCAAATGATGTCTGATATGTATTAAATGCTGTATTTGTGGGGTTTGCATCACATTATTTTTTCCAAAATATTTTCTTTGAAACTGTATTTCATTGTACGTTTGTAAAATGTATTGTACCTTCCGCACATATAACATGTGTTAAATAAGTGGAAAGAAACTATGCTTTCCAAAAAAAGAAATAGTCCATTTTTTTCACATCCAGATCTTCTTGAATATATGTTTATACACATACGTAAATAATCTATATTACATCCACTACTATTGAACTTACCTGCTCTCTTATTTATAACATACTTCATCTATATTAGTGTAGTTTTTTTGTTGCAAGACTGGTTTACTTCAGGGAAAGATATTTCAATTCTAGTGGTTTTATTTCAAATATGACTTGTGACAACGGACCTAATTTGTGCCCTCGTTCTTTCTTAACTAAGGAGGTGAGCATGTTAAGCACAACGGTTTCCATAAACCTCCAGTCTGCACCCCAAGGTCATGTTATGGGTATGTTGACATGCCCATGGGATTGTCCTCCCACTCACTGCCCTTGCCCTCCCCCATTTTATTAGGGTTGAACTCTAAATATCCTTTGTGCGAGACCCACGGGACACATTCAGGAACGATGACCCTACTTGGGGTGTCCACAATTTGCAGACCAAGGTCTATTTAGACCGAAGAAAAATAATTGAGATATTGGTTACATCAGTGATAAAGCGGAGCCTGTTGGCAGATTTTGAACAAGCCCCTTGTCTAAAAGGCATCAGCATTCATTATCAGGCAGTAAATTACAGGTCTGGGCTCCACAAAGGTGTGACAAGAGCAATACTAAGTCAAACATTTTACCCCTAGTACCCACAGAGGGCAGATTAGGAACCTTGACCTCCTCCTAATAGCAGAGGCAGCTGTAATCCTGTAGTCCAACCACATCAACCCCTGCCCTCGCCAGGCTCCCTGTTGACGGCCACCCCTGGGTGTTGTTGGGAGCTGATTCTCGATGGTAATCTATGCTCTAAAACGCCTCTGGTATAGGGGCATTATAACACTGGCTGTGACCAGAAAGATCCTCAATAAACAGAAGGGATTTTTTTTGCCCAGTGCCATAACTGCTAGAAATTGTGATGATTATTATTTGTATTCAATGCAGCTAACTATTAACAATACTAAAAGAGGAATTATTTTCATTCTTAAAATGAACTAAATGTAACCATTTTAAACATACTACTCTTGTAGATAGTTGTTTCAACGTATTAATATGCAATTACATTTTTTTTTGCCACGGGAAGATTTAAAAGTAATTTTCATGGAACTGTATCTGGCAGAATTAAGAAAAAAAATTGCTTGCCAAAATGTCATAATGGTTATTTATTTACTTAATTCTAGATGTGGAATACGTGCCAGTTAATCCGCAAATAGCATTAGCGTTATTACAAAAACAACGGTCAAATTTCTTTACAAAGGGGTAATTTACGTGTGTTAGGCCAACATGTGAGCCAAATTAGTTATCAAGTATAATTTGTATTCTCCAAAAGGCTTCATTTATGTTGACAACGACCTCAACTTAACCTCAACTGAATTGATATCTTCCTGACTAAATTATGAGCATGAATTTTATGCTTATGAGCTATCTCAAATTGACATTTACAACTCAATCCACTGCTGGGTGAGGGCATTCTCAATGCCATGCTGCATGTCGTTGGGAATTATTTGACCACACAGTACTCCTGGAATGCATACCTGTATTGGTGCGGATAAGTAGTTTGGCTTCAGATATGCCGTGAATATTGTAGTAACAATAAAAAAATATGTTATCACCTATTATTAAATTTGGATTTCATACAACACAGAATCATTTTACTTTGGAAATTACATTGTAGCTCACAATTAACTCACAAACTGCTACTTGCAAAAATCATTCTTCCCATGAGAATTATGTCTCTGAAATCTGATCATTAAGGGTCATTCCATTTGCTTATGTTTTCTTAACAACAGATACTTGTCATGATACCCCAATTATGAAATGTTTGCGTTTCCATATTTGATGTTTCACCTGGTGCACCGTCATTCCCCAGAAAACCTCTCTTCCTTGAATCCCCTCTGACAAGCAATTCCCCTCCTTTGCGTGGACGTCCTATGCAAATAAAGACACTGGCACCCAAGCATCTGGTCATGGAATTTCCACCACTGGCTCAGCGACACTAACCGGGATGAGCCCTGCCCTCATTTTCTTATTTGAGCAGGCGGTACACAGACTTGACTTGACCTTTCGATGCTGGATCGGTGCCAGTTTGTATTGGTGTGCCAACCAATGTGTGCCCACAGAGGACGGCACTGCACTGGAGTGCCTACTACAATCACCCAGAGCATGTGCGGATGCTCATCAAGCACGACTCCAATATTGGCGTACCGGACAGTGAGGGCAAGATACCGCTGCACTGGGCAGCCAACAACAAGGATCCCTCGGCCGTCCACACTGTTCGTTGCCTGCTGGTGGGTGGCACGGAGGTGGAGATCATTGGAAGCAAGCACAGCTTGGAATGTTGATCAGTTATTGATGTGAAATATTCATTGTGAAAATTGTATAAAATATAATATAGCATAAATTTGGTTATGTTTGTGTTGCCATTCGAATATTTCTCATTAGAAGGAAATGACACCTGCCTTTCAGGCAGTATTCTTTATCTTTATCAAAAAGTAACATAGAATTAATACATCTGGTGTGATAATGTGACAATTATAATGTTTCCTTGTTCACAACAAAATGTTCAACAAATTTCAGTTTTATTATTGCTATATTACAATGAGCGCTGCCATAGTGCGATGATTCATACACATACAGTGTACTAATTCAAAGACCCTAGTAGGAGGCGTTATCCCTCTTGTTTATTCCGGCTCTCACAGCGATAGGGGATAACTTCATACCGGGTCGGGACAGCCAACATGGTTCCAGACCCACAGCTTGAAGAGGCGAAGACCACCACGCCAGCAGCATGACGAGTTCCATTCCCGATGACAGCCCCGACTGTGAGTCGGAGCTCGTCTTTTATTCTCCCCAGCGTGACCAGGCTCCGCCCTCGGCCACGCACCCTTCTGGATCCCCCAGATGGCTCCGGGCTTGGCCCACGGGTCCAACTGGTAGAACGGGCTGCTACCTCTAATTCCATTGTCTACCAATCTCCCAGTGCCACGTGAAGAAAAACAGCCGTCCTGGCTGACCTTTATACGTCGCATAGCGGGATGACGAACGCAACAATATCCACGCAATATTCGCAATGCATGGCAACAATCCAGCCCCCAAAATAACAGCAACCGAACGACGGGTAGGGGCGGTCATCTGAACCGAACCGTTGCCGGCCCCTCATATGGGCCCGGCACAGGTCCTCCAGGGACCCCGGGGGTAACCCAAGGATGGCTCAATGGGCACGGTCCCTCCCGGGATGAAGATGGAGGAAAAGAAGATGCGGGTGGCGGTCATCCCGTCCACCCCGATCCGCCTGTGGGCGGCGCCGCTGGTGGTTCCACAGGCGTCAGACCCTGGGATCCTGCAGATGGAGGAACAGAGCCTCGCTGAGGCGTATCATCCGTAACCGTACGTCCGGCTCCGTCGGGCACATCAAACACCCGGCCATCAGATGGTGGAGATGAAACGCCCTCATAAGGTGTAAAATAGGGCTTCAGTTGGGGCGGGTGCACATACCAAAGCCTGCGGCCAACCTGGATCCGCACACGCTGCGGCTTTCTCACCTAATTCACCTCCACCGGGCCTTGCCATGGCCTATGTAATATAGGAAACGTGCCTAGAGGCTCCTGCGGGCAATGCAGCCATGCGCTCTCCCCAGGCTTCCACAGGTTTCCGGACTCCTTAAGCCCAGCCAGTTTTTCATTCGCAGCCCTGCCGCTTGGCCGAATTAGGACGCCTCCCGTGCTTCCATCAACCGCTTAAGGGTGAGGCTCATAAGTCCCGGCACAGTGGCTCTCTTCTTGCTCGGCTCAATATTTAACTGGGCTTCCATGGGACGGTCACATTCTCTCCCGTACATTAAAAAAACAGGGAGAACCCAGTAGAGGCATGAGGGGCCATCCTATAGGCCGCAGTAACCCCCGGAAAGTGTAGGTCCCAATTGGACCTCATTGACTTATTGGCACAACATGGACGTAAGAGTTCTATGTAAACGCTCTACCATTCCGTCAGTCTGGGGATGGTAGGGCGAAGTTCGAATTTTCTTTATACCCAACAAGTCACATACCTCTTGCAACAATTTTGAAGAAAAATTTCGACCTTGGTCCATAAGGAGATGTTCTGGAGCCCTTTTATTCAACACGAAACCATACAGGAACGCGTCCATAAAGGACGCCGCCGACTGATCCGGCAAGGTCTATGCCACCGGCCACCGCGACAGGTTCTCGACCCCTACCAGCAAAAAATTATTTCCCCTCGGAGTGGTGGGAAATGGCCCAAGAATGTCGAGGGCAACGAACTCATTGACACGGGACACCCCGATAGATTTAAATGGTGGTCGGGCCAGCCTTGGCGGGGGCTTCTGGCGAGCACATTCCACACAACCTTTAAGCACGTTGTGGACGTCTTCCGACATCCCAGGCCAAAAGAAGTCCCGCTTCAACGTCGATAATGTTTTCTGCACCCCTAGGTGCATCATCCGCACATGGGCATCTCTCGGTACCCTACCCCACAGAGCAGTTGGCACAACGATACAGTACCGCTGTACCTCCGTATCCCAGTGCATTAGTAGCCCATCTCAGAGGACCACGGGGGACATACTCCCTGGACCATTCCTATCGCCTGGCGCACCAACGTGGCACCGTATTTTCAGTAAGGAGGCGTCTTCCGCCTGGGGCGCCCCCATTCCTCGTGCGCAAGACCAATGGTGTTATCGTGTGCCACCTTCGCTACGGGCAGCGAAACATCCACCGACGCTACAATGGCGCCCGGCTCCCCCGCATCTACCTGCTTACAATGGCCGGCGCCCATAAAACACGCGCACTGGCTCTTCGGCGACAAAGCGTCCGCATTGCAGTGCGCCACCCTTTCCTATAGGTGACTTTGAATGGATAATCTTGCAAAATTTCCAACTGTCGCGAGAGTTGCGCAGACAGCTGGTCAACACAGCGGGTATTACAAAGCCGCGTGGTCCATGCCTACTATGAACTGCCTGCCGTAGAGGTTCGGGCGGTTACTGCTGTACAAAGTGTACGATAGCCACCAACTCGCGGCGCGTGACTCAATAGCGCTGCTCTGCGGCGGACAGCACTTGGCTACCGTAAGCGACCACGCTCTCCACCTGCGACAAGACGGCGCCGATCCCGGTATCGCTTGCATCTGTATCCAACACAAATGGCAAGGTGAAATTGGGGTACCGAAGGGGGGGCGGTGCGTTCACGAGGCCATCGTGCAGCATAACAAATGCAGCCTCCTCCTTCCCCCACTGAAACCTCTGGCCCTTTGCCGTGAGAGCGTGGAGCAGCCTTGCGGTCGTTGCAAACCCGGGCACGAAGCGGCAGTAATAAGACACGAACCCCACAAAACTGCGGACCTCACCCACCGACGTGGGGGTCGGCCACTCATGCATGCACGCAGTCTTTGCAGGGTCCGTGGCGATCCCAGACTCGCTAACAACGTGACCCAGGTAGCGAACCGACTTTTGCAAGAAGTAACATTTCTGCGGCTTGATTTCAAATTAGCCGCCCATATTTTAACAAATACCACATGCAACCGCTGCAGATGTTGCTGGAACGTGCGACCAAAGACAATCAGTCATCCAAATAGATCAAACATGACTTCCCTTGGAGCCTGGACAGTACCAACTCCATAAGTCGCTGGAACGTGGCCGGAGCTGAGTGAAGTCCCATCGGAAGCACGTTAAATTGAAACATCCCTTGCGGTGTCCGGAATGCGGTTTTAGGTTTTGAACTTTCATCCAGGGGCAACTGTTAAAACCCCGACAATAGATCCAGGGTGGAGAAAAACCGCGTCCCCCGACAGGGCATCCAACGAATCGTCCATCCATGGAAGCGGATATGCGTCCCACTTTATTTCATTTCCGAAAATCCACACAAAACCACAAACTCCCGTCAGCAGCTCCACGATGCGCGCGCTGAGTGCCTGCAGCATTTCTCCAGCCGGCGGCGGCGCGGGATTGTCGCCCTTCACCCACTGCCCCGCCGGGACCACCTCTCCGGGACCCCCCACTGGGGTCCCGGCTGCCTGGGAACCCTCCTCTCCGTCGCCCTCTTTGCTCGAGGATGTGCTGATGAAAGCAATCTTCTTCGTGGCTGTCGACATAGCCTATCTCCCCCCACCGGGATTCGAAGGGAAAGGGAAAAAAAAAAACAATTCCTAACAACCCTACAAAAAAATGTTGTTAACACTTCTGACACCAAATGTAGTGTACTAATTCAGAGACACAAGTAGGAGGCATTATCCCTCTTGTTTATTCAAGCTCTCACAGCCATAGGGGATAACTCCATACTGGGTCGGGACAGCCAACATGCTTCCAGACCCACAGCTTGAAGAGGCGAAGACCACGACAACAGCAGCATGACGAGTTCCATTCCCGAAGGCAGCCGCCCCGACTGTGAGTCGGAGCTCGCCTTTTATTCTCCCCAGCGTGTCCAGGCGCCGCCCTCGGCCACGCACCCTTCTGAATCCCCCAGATGGCTCCGGGCTTGGCCTACGGGTCCAACTGGTAGAACGGGCTGCTACCCCTAATTCCATTGTTTACCAATCTCCCAGCGCCACGCTTTACAGTGACTCATTCAATGTCACTACACACAGGACTTGCAATATAGAGGTCACCGGTTCAAACTCTCAGTATGACATTTGACACAATGGGAAAGTTTCTTAAAACTCCTGCCCCCCCCCCCTCTGTCCACATAGCAGGATAAATAGGTACACCACAGTGGATCAGCAGATTGTGTCTGGTGTGGTAAAGTGTGGGTACTCCCACCTTTTCCAAGATATCTGGCCAGTGTAGAACAGTCGGCCAAAATAACCACTATATTGGGGCTCACTAGAACTCCGTCTAGTGGAGGCCCTTCTGGCAACAGTGGTGTGAGAAAAAAATTGCAAGGCTGCACCTTTATCTTTGTGCAGCGATATCTAAAACAAACCACTATTCAAAGCATTGTTTTGTGCGTGTGTCCGCAAAAGTTGTTTTGTTTAGTTCTGTAATATTTCCCAGGAAGCCACGCCGACCGATTCCATCCTCAACTGGCAGGACTACGAGGGACGCACGCCCCTGCACTTCGCCGTGGCAGATGGCAACGAGGCAGTGGTGGACATCCTGACATCGCCGCAAGTCTGCAACGTCATGGCCTACGACAATCTCTTCCGCACCTCGCTGCACTGGGCCGCACTGCTCGGTAGTTCAGCTCACCCGAGCATCCCTCTCCCCACACCCCCCACACACACCAAGCCTCCCTATGTGTTCCCCAGGCAATTCCCCATGGCTTTGCATACGAACAACACGTGGAACAGCCCAAAAACGCATCCGAGAGCTATACAGCACAACCACATACACCTACGCAGTAGTATGCTGTACATGGGTGTGTCGATATGCTGCTGTGTATGTGTATTCGTACTTATATAATTTAACTTAAACATGGAAGCGTGTGCACGCTAGTTGTTGCCTATCATATGATGGATGTTAACTGAACATGTTTTGCAAACATTGAAGGTTTTTTGCTGAAGTGTAAATCACATCCGCAAAAAAACACATCATGGCAAGCATACACACATCTGAAAACATACTTGAAAATAGTGGGATTTAAAACAGTTGGGAATTTTTTCCCAGCGTATTTTTCTGGAGAGTTATGTTTGACCATTTGTTGGAATACATTTCACCAATGCGGTAATTTAAAATCTGTTTCAGTTCCTTCAAATTTCAAGACGAATATAAGTACACAGGTAGTTTCTGACAAACCATGCTGTGTACATGATTGTGTTTTTTAAACGAAGAGAGTGAGAATTCGTCGGTGAAATTGCTAAACAAGAGCCGCAAGGTAACAAATAAATAAATAAACAAGTCACATTTGGTAAGAAAGCTCTTAATGCCACTCTCTAAGCTGTGGGAGAGCCCTCCTTCTCAGCGGCATTAATCGAAGGGTATAAAACCTGCGTGGCCCCCGGTTGGGAGGTTAATGGCTGGAGCTGAACGGGGCTGTAAATACCAAGCCGATCCTGTGCTACCCTGGGTCAATATCGGTTAACGAGGGAGGGTGGGTGGCCAGTCAAGTGGGGGGGGGGGGAAGTGCTGTAAAGGGTTTTTTTTAAGAGAGTTGAAATCTGCTTCACGTGCTTGTGGGCTGCTCTGCCTTCAGTGGTGACAATGTCCAGCTGCCTCGGTCAATTGTGCTGATGAACCCTACCGAGTCATTTTCTTACAAATGGTTTTCGGAGAGGAAAATTGTGATTATTGATTGTTTTTGTTATTTCCTTACAACATGATGTATGTGGGTTTGCACATTTCCACTGTGAGGGTGCCTTTGTTGCATATGCTTTGTACATATACTGTAGTTTATTTCAAATTAATGATTACCTTTTTATAATATGCTTAAAAATCTACTATAGTGTATGCAAGTAGATGTAGTACAATAATGACGATCACTAGAAGGCAGATCGAATCCTGCAATTTCATATTCTTATTTGTAATTCCACCCATAATCCTAATACTTGGTATGACCACCAACAATCTAGTTGTTTAAAGACAAGACTTTCTATCACGTCCTGCTATAGTTATGAATACTGATTACGTGTACATGATTAATAGTAGCCACGCATGTAGGTGCAGTTTGCACATTTATCAGCCTGCAAAGCTAACGGACAAAACAAAAGCAAAAACAGACACTGTGTGTATGAACGGAGTGTCACCGCCATGCTACTTTTCAGGTCACGCTAAAATAGTTCACCTACTGCTGGAGAGGAACTCCTCTGGCACCATTCCCTCAGACAGCCAGGGAGCCACGCCCCTGCACTACGCTGCTCAGAGCAACCATGCGGTGAGCACACCTGTTCCAAGGCTTGCATGTCTCCTTTCTAACTCACCCGTGCTTTTTGTTTCTCGAGCTATTGAAAGTGTTGTCACGTAATGTTCTTTTTCAATCCTTTCATTTTAACAAACCGTAATCTTCTCATAAGCACGGTAACATTTAGCATGCATAGAAATGCTTAAGTAAAGGTTGTGTTGTTCTTTTTTTTCCTTTCCAAACATTTCTTGGCATGATTTTATTGGACAGGCAAGCGTATTATGCACTCGGGATTTTTTTTTTTTGCAGCTGTCACGGTCAGCTCATTAAGTTTATTGAATAAGGTAGCATTGACACACGATGTTCATAGTGATGTTGAAGGAGGGTGGAAAAAAGTACATTTCCGTTTATCCGGCAGGAAACGGTGGAAGTGTTCCTTTCGCACCCATCGGTGCACGACGAACCTGACCTGGAGCGCCGCACGGCGTTCATGTGGGCAGCTGGCAAAGGCAGCGATGCCGTCGTGAGCACCATGCTGCGCCTCATTTCCAACCTCGACGTCAACCTCGCCGACAAGTACGGCGGCACTGGTAGGGCCCTCCTGCCCGCACGTGAGTGGCCACGTGCCCACTGCGGCACCCGTGACAGGTGGCCGTCTAGGTGCTTTCATAGGAGGTGCACCTCGCTTTCCTGCTGTTTGATTGTCGTAGGATTTTCATTCTACAGAGAAAGTATTTTGCAAGTACTTCAGTGGGTACATCGGCAGCATTTAGAAGTTAACTTGGAATATTTTGAAATTATATGAAATGCATTTTCATTCCAAAAATGCAGATCAATGTGTTACAGATTTGATGCTGCCTTATCTCTTAATAGTTTTGGTTCTTTCAGTCAGAAAGTAATACCCTGTCATCTTAATATGACTATAGGTTTGTCATATCGTGAGCTGCCATACTGTTATGTTGCTTACAGAAAATGTGAAATAATCTTGTAATGTCAGCCATACGGCATGACAACTTTGTGCCCGATGTCACTGTGCTCATGACTCACAGTCTTGGAATAATTCCATAAAGAAAAGCCACCGTGACAGACAAATTGAATCTGACCATCCACTGAAATGCCCTGTGTCTTGACATGTGGCACCAGACATGACATGCATTAAGACATCGTTTTCCATCACAATCCATAAAGGTTATATACGCATGTGTGTGTGTGTGTGTAAACCTGGATCACACTGACCACAAGACATGTTACACGGATAGCTTTAACCTTTACACGTGTCAAAACTTGTCTCGCACACATCTGCTATCCACACAAGAGGCAAGTGCTTTTTTAGGATATTTAAAAGAAGGTGGAAAAGTTTAAAGAT
Organism: Lampetra fluviatilis; assembly: GCF_964198595.1. NCBI lineage: Eukaryota > Metazoa > Chordata > Hyperoartia > Petromyzontiformes > Petromyzontidae > Lampetra > Lampetra fluviatilis. Next base: position 11,362,546 of record NC_136276.1, read on the forward strand.
GAGTTCACTTTTTATATGAATGTGTATTAACACTTGTGAAATTTGCATTAACAGGACTGTGCGGTGGCCTTATATCTCATAGTGCCGAGCACACAGGCAGATTAGCTTACAAACCAGTCTTTGAGAAGTTTTAGATGTTTGATTAAACTCCCCCAGTGAGTGATTCCACTGGCTTTATTAAACCTGCACTGTCTGCTGGCATCTCACACTTTCATAACCTTTCCCAGTAACCATTTCCACTTTGTCTATAAAAACCTTATTTTGAAATCCAATATAGTATCCAGTATAGTGTACATTGGATGTTTTTGTTATAGATAAAAATAAGACATTGTTTGTATTGTAAAAAAAATACTGTTTGAAAAGCACAGAAAAATAAAATTGTAATTCCAAAAATTAAGGTTTTTTTTAGCAAAAGTTTATTGTATTGTTCTTCAAGCATTGAATGCTATATCACTCAGGTTTAAAAGTGATGTGATTGTACAACACTAATACCTGAGGAATAAACTCGATTGTTGAACATAAAGAACTCTTTAAAAATACACAATATAAAGACTGCTACTAATATATACTTAATTAAGTAGTTGTAGCGCAATTACAACATCATGTGCTATGTTTCATACGTTTTACTTAAATAGCAAATTAACTTTTAAGGATTGGATTAAGTGCTTTACATATACCCAGTGGTCATGATCATACAAACACCTGGAAACATAAATTCAATATCAGAATTGCATTTGTAATTGTATCGTGGTTGTACGATTACGCTGGTTTGCCTGTTAGCTACAAGGATATTTCTAGACATAATTCAGTCAAATTACTGTTACAATTTTGCACTGTGTTTTTTCGTGTTTTTGCCGTCGTGACTTTCTCATCGTGTGTGTCAGCTGTCATAACAGCATCATCACGCATGTCGAGCATCACTCTGGGCCATGAGGCTTGCGTGCAGCCATTTGGATAGAGAAATAGCCATCACACCCGTGGGCATGTGTATAGCCCCCAGTGCTGGAAAATAATTACTGATATTCTATTAGCATTGTATATCAGTCGCACATGTATAAACAATAAATAGAATGACTTTAACGGTCAAGCTTACATATATTTTTTTATCTCCCATTTGAATCCGTTGGTTTAAAATAGCAAGATCATTTGTGTAATTATTTTGAAATCATGAGGTGCACTTATTCATCACCAAACAATGCTCCACATGAGCCTTAGCTGCATCGTTAGGAGGCTTGAAATGTCCTGATTATGATGTTTATAGCGACTGTGGCAAATCCCTGCCGTGGAAGGGGGAGGCCTGCAGATTGATTCCCTCACTGTACACCCCCGGGATAACTTAACACCGTAAGCGGATTAGCCACCTCACACCAAGTTACGGAAAACCTGCAGCAGCAGAACGCATTAGGTAATCTAAAAGCGGTTAGCCGGAGATGATTTGACCTGTAGTGTCGAGTACCATTACTTAGGGCGTCATCTTCCACTTAGTTGTCGCTACTCGTGTACAGCCGTGTAACAACAAAACTGCGTGTTTTTATGTTAGTCATGGTCAGTGGAAGATGGCAGCCTTCACGCAGCCCACTCTGTTACGTGAAAAATCACGACGAACGCTATCAACGAACATCGATCTCCTGGTCGCCAAAGCAACAACACAAGTGCCAAACCTGATTTTTAATGCGGTGTAAAACTGGTGGATTCAATTATTATATTTATGTCAAAGGCGCTGATTAATAAAGTATTTTTAAAAAACCTGGAAGCAATGGATGGTCACCCCATTTCTTAAAACGTAATATCAAGTTTTTGTTGATACCACGTGCCACTCAGTATTAAAAAGTTTAAGTGATTCCTGCTCAAACGAGTACTTTGAGGTGGTTGCCCATTTACAGTCCTGAGCCACATTCTTTATCGCAGGGGATAGTATTCATAGGGCAGCCGCCGTTCACTTCCCCACAAAGTGCTACTCATTTTATCGACTCTAAAAGAATCAATCCCCAACCACGAATTTAACGCGCAACCTCACAATTGTGAGCTGCTCATTCTACCGCTGAGCCACCTGGCCGGATACTCAGTATTAGACCATGAGAAAATCGTTGAAAAATTACTTAACAGAAAATAAAAATGTTGAGGTGGGAAGAAACATCCGACTTTGTTAAACATTATTTAAAAGACTTGACTAAAAAACATGCCCGTCTTTGTATACCCGGTTACTTTACACATGGGCGATCATGCGGGCGATCGGTCGTTCGGCCATACTGTTGCATTTTTAACCGGGTCCTCAAGCCCGTTCGCTTATCCAAACAGCGCTATTTGATCTGCCGAGCGACTCAGGTGGTGCATCTGCCTGCGGCGCGTCCATCCCGTCTGCGCGTTGAATCGCAGGGAGGCATCGTTTTGTTTACTGTTTGCGAGTCGGGACGAGGGTAAACCGCCCCGGCATGTTTGCAAGGTGCTACCCCCTTCCTCCCCTCCCCGTTTCTGCAGCGTTGCACGCGGCCGCGCTTTCCGGTCATGTGAGCACGGTGCGTCTGCTGCTGGCCCACGGGGCGCAGGTGGATGCAGCCAATGTCATGAAGCACACGCCGCTTTTCCGCGCCTGCGAGATGGGCCACAAGGAGGTTATCGAGACCCTGATTGAAGGTGCGTGTGCGCGTACGCACGCACGCGCGCCCGTACGCGTCTGCTCCACACTGCTCCCCACCCCAACCATCCACCCCCCTCCTGCCCCAAGTTAATTTACCCTCTCAGGGCATAGAATATTTATAAGTTAAATGATTAATGTGCTGTGTTTGGATTGTATTGCCTGTCAAGTTCATTCATAAAATTATATCCATTTTTTAAGCAAATTTACATTGCCTTGAGAAAACCACCTTACAAATGTTTTTCCATTAAGATACGCAGTATTGAAATGTAAACAGATCTGTACGTAATTCCTCATGATATAATTATCAATATTTATGCGTATTAAGGTGCTGCGTAGCAAGATAAAAAATTCTGTCACATCTTCCTTATAGTGCAGACGGGAAGATGATCTCTTTCACACAATGCATGGTGCGCCATGTGCTTTTCCACAAAGGGGTGCATTTTCGGGCATATGTGCGCATATATCTATGAATTTGTATATATGTGTATACTGCGCGTTTGCATGTATACGACTATGCTTTGTTCTTATATCTCTGCATGTGCGTCTGCTGTTATGGCCACGTGCATTTGTTTGCGTGCTCATGTGTCTGTGTTTATGGTCACGCATGTATGTGAAATGCAAGGCGGTGCGCGGGTGGACTTGGTGGACCAGGATGGACACTCCCCTCTGCACTGGGCAGCTCTGGGTGGAAACGCAGACATCTGCCTTATCCTAATTCGGAATGGTATCCACCCAGACGTGCGGGACCATGTGCGCCGCACCCCGCTCCAGTGTGCGGCATACGGAGGCTATATCAACTGCATGGTTGTTCTGATGGACAGCCAGGCTGACCCTAACATACAGGACAAAGAGGTGCGTGTGTGAGCGTGGTGCTTCTGAGTGCGAGCGACATCAGCACCACAGCTGCGAGGTGTTAACAGTGCAGGCAAACGCCGCTGCTTCAACAACACTGCCTCACACACACTGAAAATTCTATTTCACAGGTTGTCCAAATTATCCAGACGATGCCACTTGTGTGAGATGCCAGCACTCTGGGACTTATCACGCAGCAGAAAAACGTTGTGTTCTTGACCGGGTTACAGAATCATAAATAAGGTTTCAGTGATTCTAGATTTGAAGCTTTCGTGACTTTTATTAATTTAAATTTTATAATTTTTTTACCTACGTGACTTTACCGAAAAAACCTAAGAGTATAAGGTTTCAGTGGTCATCTTGCATTTTAACAATCACTGTCGTTTATGTGACATCCCAGTGATTGTCATGGAGTATAATTAAAACAGTTGAATGTTATATGTGAGCTGTTGCAAGAGTCCAAGTGCTGTGGGGTTTCGATTAATCTTCCATTGGATATCGTTATCAACAAGCATCAAAACTGCATCAGGGATTAAACAATGTTTCTTTTCATAAAAACATTATAAACCATAAAAATATATAGCCGATAGATGTTTGCTCATAATGATATATGAATACTATAAAAGGTGGCATCCACTGTTTAGAAAATACACGGAACTAATTTTCCTCCAAGCGAGTGAAAATGTTGCGTTGAAATTCCGACTGCTCCCATCAGCAGGTAGGTTAGCATGACAAGGAGATCATTCCATCGGGTGCTTGACAATTGTACTTGTATACAATTTAAGACACGATTAATTTAATTAATTGTACTTGGTCTAATTAAGCGGCGCTATTGATTATTGGTCAACTTAAATTTCCCGTTTTCCATTGATTGAGCACAATCCAGGCTCACGCTGCAAAGTGAAAGACACATTCTAGGTTGCTCGTGATCGTATTTGTATTGTTATAAAATGCATGTAATATATTATAAAATTGGTCTTTTAATAAAATACCACAATGCAATTCAGTCCTTATAGAACTATTCAGTAGTGTTTTAATTTAAATACCATGAATATGACATATGCATTTGACTTTCTGTGTATTATTACAGGTATACACCACTTGTGTTGATGCGTGCATGTGCAGTAATCGACAGTCATTAACGTGCATCATGCAGCCACGTGTAACTCTTCAACTCGTGTATCTCCAGGGCATGACAGCGCTGCACTGGTGCTGCAACAATGGTTACCTGAACGCAGTCAAGCTCCTGTTAGAGTACGGGGCCTTCTCTAATCACATGGAGATCAACGAGGAGAGGTACCCGCCCCTTGCACCCATCCACGACAGCGAAAGCCATCCATTGCCAACATAAGTAGGGCCAGCAAAAATCTGCGGAATCACCCGCTTCCCTTAACAACGTTGTTCAACATGTGATTTGCTCATAAGTGACTTGGCTCTCCTTTAGTCAGACAAATACGTCTATTTCTGTGTGGATTATTTTTTTTTACGACATTTCGCTCGTGATATTCCGTCGAGCGAAGACCGTGTACCCATTGATTTCTGTTCATGTTGGTAATAGTGGTTTATAACGAAGCAATTAGAGTTCCTTTTATGGCAATTGCCGCAGTGTGCATTAGTGAATTGGTTCATTCATTAATTTTACGAATGTAGTTTAAAATTACGAAATGCAGTGGGACGCTTAACCACTGTATTTGAACGTGGCTTCAGAATGCCATATGGACTAAAAGTTTTAACGCCTAGACAAATGCGGATGCGCAGTGGTAACCTACTGGAACTTTGATCAGGGCAGCAGACGTTTTCATTTTAAACAAATGCTAATTAGACATTTTGGAGGGGTAGAAGGCGAGTGTCCAGGATTCTCACATCCTATGCTGCTCGCACTCACTGTCATTGCTTATTCACAGAGGCTTTTGCACCCCGGCTTTACTCGAGCTGAAGCTCACAAAGGGCCACGAGATTGGAGCGAGAGAGAAAGAGACTGCTGGATAAATAATGAATGACGAATAAATCATGCTCTTTCTTCTTTACTTTGTTGTGTTTACTGTGGCTGAAGGGCCGCTGAAATGAGCTGTTAGTGTATATAAAGAGGGTGCAAATGGCGATGAGCGTTATTCGTCATTTCTGATTGAATGTGACAGTCCGGTCAAACTTCTGAACTGGGGAAAAAAGACTGCCAAAGAATGCAGGTGCTTATGAGTAATATATATGTATACTGTCAAAAAAATATATTTTTACATTATTGCAATACAGATTACAGTACAGTGTATGTATTCTTTTTGCCGTCTGTATTATCCGTTTAAAATTACTTTGCCGTAGTATTTCAGAACCAGTGAACTGCTTCCATGGGTGTGGGAGTTACAAATAAGCCTGCTTATAAGCACCAGCTTAAGCTGTAATGTGCATCATCATGAATCGCACACAGAGTATCAACATGAACATGAGTCAAATAAATTGTCTGAAGCTTCGTTTTTATTAATCATTGTTTTCTCCATTGTTTCATGGAAATAATTGAGTACTTATAAATGTCCAACAGCGTGCATATTCCAGAATAGTTTTTAAATCAAGAAAAAAAGATTGCCATATATCTATATACTTGAGCACACGTCATAGGAAATTACATCTGCATGTGGCAGAGAATGAAACTCGCCCATTGCGCACTCAGTTACGTGAATATTTTAAATAGTGGCTTACCTGTTCAAATGCAGTATCCTTTAATAAGAAGGCTGCTAATTGTATAATTCCCATTGTTGAGTACGACCACAGCGATGATCTGTGCCCTCAGAAAGCTCCACGATCTGTTGGGTCATTGTAACAAGGTTAAGCATCACTCTCGCATCCTGCAGGCTTTGAGGTTGACTAATAGGGCCTGAGAAGAAAAGGCAAAGAGGCAAATGATTAGAGCTTCCATTTTTTCCTTTTGCAACTGCAGAGTGTTTGTTGTCAGCACATTAATTTCCTCCCTGAAATATTTGTCTCGGAGATTAAGCGCTGGTCCCTGCCAGGGTCGTATGTCTTGTGCACAGCCCCAATCTGAGCGCTCGGGGATGAGTAATTAATCTTGCCGAGCTGTTTTGGTCTGTAATCCATTTGTATCCCCGAGAAATAATGAGTGGGGAGTTTGTTTCGAAGGAGAAAAAAACAAGTATCGATAGTGATGTAAAACTCTTGATGGGAAAGGGATTGCGGTTTAATTGTGCAGCGCGATGAACGACTTACTGCCTGGGCTAGTTTGACGCCAGACTTAAATCCTACCGTGTACCTTGATGTATAATTTAAGTGAATGACAAGACAGAAAGGCTAAAAGTACCAAAAATACGGCTCGCCGATTTATACATAGAAGACTATTATATGGCTTCCATCTAAAATTAATGTGCGTGACAAATATGCTTGAAAACTTTAATTTGTAGATACTCGTAAAATAATGGAACTGCCGTGCTTATGCAATGTTCCAAAAATGTGTGTTACTTAACAGTATGTTTATGCAATACATCAAGTTCCTCTGTGCTGTCCTGCATCTCTTCGCACATGTACTAGCGCTGAAAAGATTAATCTTGTAGTGTTGTGGTAACAATAATGTGCAGGTTCTTGTTTGTATACAGTATTTGCATGGATATGTTAATAACCTGTAATGTAGTGCACTAATCAGTGTAATTTTGAATGTTCTCCTAGATTAGATGAGGCTGTAAAAAACATTTAAACTTGTTTTTCTGCACAGTGAAAGTGGTACATTTGTAGAGCACTTATTTGGATGTGTTTGCCGAGGCATGCATGTAATGTGAGTGGTTACAATGTGTGCACGGATTTGTGTCCGAGAACCATTTCATAAGCGGCACAGAGATTAATCACCGAGGGAGATTGATTGATTGTCTGACATTGAACAACAGCCTCTGGTTTTCACCACGTGTTCTGTCATTTGGTCACAATCTCGGACACAGCTAAATGACTAAATAACCAGATCATTGATTCCACATTATTTTCCAAGGGCCTATAATATTGCCTGGAGACACTTTCTGCTGTATTTAGAAAATAAATAAAATATGACATAAAAACTAGATTTTTGTTTATAGATACTGTTTTGTGCATTTTAAATCCAGTCATTTTTTTTTTGTACTCCTGTGTAGGTTTTTACGATTGTCCTGTACAGCTCTCCAAAGTGTTGTCGGGTTGTACCACACGTTGTTCGGCATGAAGTCTGACAATTCGCGTTACGTGCAAGGAGTTTTAGTTCAGTTCCTAAAGAAGCCTGGAAACACATCAGAGAGGCATTTGCAATGTTATTTTATCCCACGGTCCATCTTGTTGTGTATGCTCATCATATCGTTCTGGCTGTTTAGCAACAGTGTCAGAGCTTGATCCCACCACCTTCTCCCCATTCACATTGACCCCAGGTACACCCCCCTCGACTACGCCCTGCTCGGAGGGCACCAGGAGGTGATCCAGTACATGCTTGAGCATGGGGCCCTCTCCATCGCCGCTATCCAGGACATTGCTGCGACCAAGATCCAGGCCGTGTACCGAGGGCACCGTGTGCGCCGCTCTTATTTGGACCGGAAAAAGTTGCTCATGAAACACGAGCAGCTGCGCAAGCATGCAGCCAGGTACTGCCCAGGGCTTGGGTGCGTCAACCAAAGAGGACGCAAAGACTGCAGTCCAATAATAACAGTCGGTCAAATAATCGCCTTGCTGAAATGCGTGTGGGGTGGTGTGTTTCTCTGTTGGCACTTCTAAGACAGTGGTAGAAGTTCTGAAATCCTATGGGGGCCCAGTCTCTACATATGACAGCCGCTGTTGACGTTACTCAAAGTGTTACTCATTTATTGACTCCATTTGTAAACCAAATGCTCTTCCATAGCACCACCCAGTCAAGGTATAGTAATAGTCTTGTATTTATCCAGGATAGCCTCTCTGTGTCTAAATATACATTTCTTAGAGTGTTTTGCCTTAGGGAGGAAATGGTGGGCCCTAAAGAAATCCCACCTATGATTGGGGGTGACATTCAAAATCCACATCTACAATTCAAGACCACATTTGCTGTACTGCCATCAGTACATGCTGAAATCTTCACGATCCATCGTGGCCAGAAATGAGTCTTTTAAGCTTAGAGGGTAAATGTGGGGTGTGGGAATAGGGAAAAGGGTGAAGGTTTGACTTAAATAGGTAATGACCCAAGCCCAAAACAGGCACATAGCACACATGCATGATTTAATGCAACATGCATCCTGTTAATGCAAGCCATTATTTGTTCACACCCATAGCCTTTACCTAATACCAGTGTCTGGTTGTTACGCCATGCTGATGGATATACATCCAGCAGCATGTGTAGCTGGGAACAGTGACATGCTCCACCCCAGTGAGAGTTGGCGCGGTCACAATAGGTGACTTAAGAAATCCAAGGTGGGTCCAATGTGCGTGTAGCCGTGTACGTCAAACGAATGCACTCCAGGAGATTTGTGTAGGTCAGACATTTAAAGTCAAAGCTCTTGTTAAAAACAGCCCAATACTCTTTTTTTGTTGTATATACAAACTATAATATCATATAATTTACACGTGTACCTTTGTACATCACGTAAACTATCGACACACAAAAGATAGGATGATGCCCAGCAATGCATAAAGCTCGGGTCGTGACTGCACAGCGCATATATTTACTTTCCTCTTAATGTCCTATACCGTTTGTGTGGGTCAGTGTAGGCATAAGATTAACTGCTACTACACAGGAATAGGTGATGTCAACATATGGCATTGTATTGAGATTTCGTGATAACAATAATGTACAGCCCTTTGTCAATTCCCTGCTTGGTGAAGACCTCCTCATGCAATATCTGTCATGGGATTGTTTTGAACGCACTTCACCACGCTGGTCAGTGTGGGTTTGTAAATTCTGGGTTGGTAAGTTATAAGTTATGATGCCTTGATTAAATCTTGCAGGTTACAGTCTTTCAGAACACAACATAGTATAACTGGTCAAAATAATATATTTGAATAATATTAGAATCATAAGGTTTGACATGGGTCACAGCCTGATTGATTTTGTGTGCATTAACATGCGAACCTTATGGGGAGACCCCGGGGTCCCATAGGCCCCCGGCTCTCGCATAAACTGCGTTGCGACGTCATTTTATGTATGTTGAAGGCGAACGATACGGCGATCTATTCCTCTCGAAGGGCTCTACACGATGCGCTAATCAAAGTTTAAAAGTTGTGTTTATGACTACGGCAATTTTGGCAACGACGGGTGCTTGGTGAGGAACGAGAGGATTGATTTCTGGTGGGTCGTGGCGTTTATGTGTGCGGTGGGTCGGAGTCGCCAAAAATAAATTAATTACGATGTTGACTTCCGTTTATTCGGGACTCCTGGGTCTCGCCATGAGGTTCAAGTATACAAAGAGTACAATTGCAATGCTGCGCACAGTATTATGACAATCAAAAAATACAACTCTTGTATGTCTTAGACTGAAGGATTACACATTTTTATAAATGTCTTTTCACGCAACTTGGTACAGCATCGGACAGCACATTGCCTCGTACTGCCGATCCACAACAGAGAGCAGGTGAAAGGCAGCAAGTGGAGGCTGAAAAAGCGGCTCGATAATTATCAGCGCCCTTGATGCATCATATGACAATGATGCATCATATGACAATGATGCAGTGTAAATCCTAGCAGGCAATGACGGCATCTGACGTAAATTACAGATGGTGTCTTGAGTTATCGCCTCGGAGCGCTGTACACGTTGCTGTACTCGTAGGCTGAGCTCTAATGCAAGTCATGGAGTGGGAATGTTTATCAGCGACTGAGTAAGCGGTGGCAGCTGCGCTTCCCTTGTGTTATCTTGACAAAACAATTGAGAGTAATGACACGTCCACACCTCTGTTCATTCTTCAGCCACTGAGTAGTAATAGGACAGGACAGATGCCCTCTTCGATAACAGTGAGGCTGTCTAATGTTCCGTGGGGCATGTCAGTTTGTGGCTGAATTGTGCTCTGTGTGCATGTTGTTTAAGCACATTAAATCCATTATGGCAGAGTGGATAATACTGTCAAGATATGATTTCGTAGTGTGTTTACATAAAGGGCTGCTAAATTATCCTCATCTGAACCAGTAGTTATCCTTAAAATTGCAAGTTACGTCGTATATTTTGTGTTAGCGTGAAATAACTGTTTTGCATTACCTGTGTATTTTTGGTTTTCGAGATTACCGCGTACAATCATAGAGGAAGATTCGCATTGTTGGTAAACGTGCACGATAGTTATATTTATTTTACCAAAACAGCCCCAAGTCTCCCATTGCCATCACAGGGAAAATTATAGAGACAGTTTTTTTTTTTTACCAGGTCCTAAAGATATTAAATGATGCCGAAATAGTACTGATGCTTGTATTGTTATTTCATATATACATATATATGAAGCGTACATTTGTCAATTGTTATTTGGGAGATCGATAACAGTTAAAATCTTGAGGTCACTAAGCTTCTTCTTGGTTCTTTCGGTAAAGTCACGTAGAAGGGAAATAATAAAATAATACAAATAAAACATAATAAAATACAATTCTCACGACGTTTGGGCCTCAACGCAAGCAGCCGTCCTCAGGTGAAGAACAGGTCTGTCGGAAAGACAGCGTCTGAATGAACACCACTAAGCTTGTGAGACGATATTGCACTCAGCATCAACCTACAACCAGTTTAAATGCATCCGGTTCTTCATAAATATTGCATATGTTTGATCATGATGCATTTAAAGAGAGTTTTGAAAGTTCAATTATAAATATAGTTTTCCACATATCCAGTGATTTCAAACTTTTGCTAAGACTCAGGGGCAGAGAAGCGATGCTGCAGCTGAATTTACAAACCACTGGGGTTACACAGATCTGTGTCAGGTGTTGCTTTTTAATTAATGAAAACACGCAAAACCCCTCTAAGCTGCCAAGGCTTCAATTTGAATATATGTAACAGCTGCAGAAATAGCTTTTAATTAGCTTGTTTAATCTCTATAATAAAGCCTAATATGTGTTTGCAGTTTGGTAAATTACTGCACACATGCTTAAGAGAGGCCCCACAGAAACAAAGCAATATTAATCAGCTTAAAAAGTCTCCAAAGGCTTGTGCTTTTCTGACTACGGCATACAGATTGAATGTGACGAGCGCACAGAGGCATCGGATGAAAAATACCACATCTTTGTTTTTGTGTTGAATTCTACACAGATATAAAAGCCACACCTGGTGTCTTTACTGTTTGGTAGCGGGCTTTTAGATTTTCTAGAAAATGTGACACTTCATTTGCAACTCCCCTGGCTGTCTCTTATATTCATATGATAGCCGTCAATTAAATTTTCCCATGTCTTGTCTGCCGTGGCATATGTTTTAAAAATGTAATATTCCAGACGTTGGCGTGGATACACAGCTCATTAGCTGAATGGATTCACTGTGCAAATAAGAAAACTTCTGTTGTTATTTACACAATAGCTATACTGTGCTACCGAGTTTTACCAAAATTAATTATTAAAGTTTTCAAAGATACCATTAAATATATACCAGAGCTAAAGGTCAGTGGGGATTTATTCGAAAAAATATATATGCAAGCCTCACCTATTCGCAGTAATACCGGGAGCAGGGAGGGGCTTGATAGTAGGAAGATTAACCTTTTTGTGAATATGTGAAGGCTTTCACATGGACACGTGTGAGCTGTAACTGACAAAAGCTTAGCAAAGGACACAATGTGAAACGTACAATGTGTGGTGGGGTTTAATTACCAAACTTTTTGGACATATAAAAGGTGACATGTAACACCATGCTTTTTAAATACATATAAAACATATTGCTGTACAGTAAAAAAAAAATGTGAAAAGTTTAATTTCTGAATATTTGATGTGAGAATAGACGAGGTTTGCCTTTACAAGCTATCTTGAGAATTCTGGGACGATTATTGGTATCCTTTGTTCATTGTGGTCCCACCTCCTTTTTAAATAACAGAAAGCGTCCTTTCTAACCCCAGCAGGAAGAGAGAGGAGGTGAACAGGAGAAAAGAGGCAGCGCAGAAGCTATTGAAGATTGGAGAAAGTGGTGCCGAGGCCCAAAATCAAGAGAGGCTCGTGCAGCAGGGGGTCCACAGGAAGGAGCCTTGTGCAGAGACCACGCTTGAAGGAGGAGAATGTGGTACGATAAGCTGAAGCGCCTCTGTGTTGTCAAATAATTGGGTCAGCAGTAGAAGCACAAAATGCGTTCGTTTGATGACCGATCGACCGCGGTTTTATTATTATTTGTACAATTTGGGGTTTTAAAAGGAAGCTTTGAATGATGAGCATTCCTTCTTGCGAGGCGGGCTCTGTTATGTCGCTGTAAATTGTGCATTTGCTCGTGCTTGAACATGTCAATGGGAAGGAAACATTTTCCGAAGCTTAATAACATAAAATGTGTATTTTGGCTTATGATCTAAAAAGTATCTGTGGCAAACTGGAAATGGTGGCACTGTTTAATTGGCCAAACTATTCAAGCAGCCTACACGAGTGCTGTTGTCGTTTTCTCTCAAAGGACGACACGCTCGTGAGCAGGAGAGAGCGAAGCAAGCACTGTCTGCCACGGGCACCCGTGGTCCCACCAGGTCTGGTGCTCCAGAGAAGGCCCCATCCAATAGCGCTGGTGGTGAGGTACCAGAGAGAACTGATGCTGCCACTCTGCATCATTCAGCCTCTGAGGGTGAACTGCGGGCATCTATCGCGGGCCGCGGAGCGACCACCAAAGCGAAAAGCATCCAGCAGCTGCCTCAGCCCGACACCACCAGTCCGAGTCCCAGGAGCGGCAGCAAAGAACCGCCGCCGCCTGCAAGCGGCAGCGGGGGCGGTGGCGGCGGCAACAGCAATGGTAGTAGCATTGAGAAACGCAGCTCGGCTGGGAGAAAAAGCAAACCTGGCGACGTTGCAATTGGTAACCAGGTTAGACCAGAGAAACAGTCGGGTGGATCACAGCAGCAAAACAGCAGCGAGGACGCAAAGAAAGAGAAAAAGCACCATTCAAAGTCGAGAAAGGAGGGCAAAATGTGTGCAGATGGCAGTGGGTACTGCTGCCACAAGCACTCGCCGGGTTTGTGTGGACGGACCTCACCGGTTTTGAGCAGTGACAGAAGGGATGCCAAGCATTCACACAGAGGCACATGCAGTGAATGTAAGTATCGGCATCCAGAGAAGTCGGGGAAATCAAAAAGCACACATAACAACTTGTCAAGAATTAACGAAGATGCTGTACTCGGAGCTTCGGCGCAGAATCGAACACGTTCGGCACATGGTATGCAAATTCGGCCAGAGAACGACGAAGAAATACCTCACGTCACAAAAACGGGTAAGAACATCATATTATCTGACTGGTTACCAGGCTGTGCTTTCATTGTTTTTAGTTTACATTACAAACCACATTTTAGTATTTTCATTTGTCCAAATTATTTAATATATGCTCTGATTTGATATCTATAGCATGTAAGATCATTTAAAAACTCCCGGTCTCATTTGTGTCCTTTACACTTTCAGAATCAGCAAAATCCTCGCCACAAATTTGCAAGAGAAGTGAAAGAGAGTATCCAAGAGGAGGGGGTGGCGGCAGGTGGGAGGCTGGAGGCAAAGGTCACGCGCTGCCCATTCCACACGGCTCGAACATCATGGAGCTGGCACTTGAGGTGCGACTGCAGATCGTACAACGGGAGAGGAGACGCAAGGATCTCTTCCGGAGGAAGCAGCAGGCGGCCACCCTCATCCAGAGGACGTGGCACAGGTGAAAACAAACGCCTCCTGTGCCTGCGTAGGGTTCTGTGGTGGGTGCCTCCTTGAGTGGGGTGCCACGGTGGCGAGATATTAACTACCTCGCCTGGTATACAGGAGGTCGTGGGTTCAATCCTGACCCCGTCACCTGTGTATTTGGAGTTTGCATGTTCTCCCTGTGGTCGTGTGGATTTTTCTCCGGGTCGTTCTGTTTTTCCCTCCACATTTAGAATCATGCATTTAGATTATTTGGCTGCTATAAATTTCCTCATGACAAGCCACTTCGTTGAGCTATCATTTTTGGCCAGATCGCTTCTGAAAAAGAGCTATATAGCTCAGTGGGTCTTACCTGGTCAAATAAAATAAAAGAGTAGAAATTACTTGGATAGCAATCCAGATTGTACCATCTTGTCATTGGCTTCAAGCAATAGTGACAGTTTGGCAGATGGGTGTTCTGGCTCAAGTCTTCATGGAATTTTAACAATGTTCAACTGCATATCATTGACAAGATTCCACAATGTTGCATAATCTCTATGCAAATAATGGCATTCGGCTACTTTGCAATCTTGTGCTTTTGTGCATTCTCTCACCTGTTGTAGTGACCACTCCCCATGAATTTTGATCAGTGTTTGCAACATTACCATAGTTTTCTAATATATTTGGCACCGAGGCATTTTTGCTCACATATATGTAACTGCTTAAATGTCGTTATTGCGGAGCCCCTCATAGCCGCAGAGCACTCGCCAGCTTGGCACGTGAGCACTACACCATTCCAAATCGGTACGCCTTGGGAGATGGTAAAAGCCAAACAAGGGAAGTGTCCCGGAACTGAACACGTCACGCTGCATTTGTCTTGATCACACGATGGATGCGTCGTGTCTCCTTGCCGCCTCCACCCTCCCCTTCCGACGATCCCCTCTTCTACCACTCCAAACACTCCCAGCCCCCCCACGCCCACCATTGCGTAGCACAGCAGCTGTATCATGCGTGCCAAGTTCCTTTGCACCATGGCTTGCACTACCCGTGTCCCCATGTACCAAGACGCTGCTGTGGCACCAGCGCTCACTCAGGCGTTCCTTTGTCCCATGGTGGCTACAGCGTGTCTCTTGTTTTTTGCATTATTGATTCTTTGGATTTTTTTTTAGCTCTATGTGAAGTTGCGGGGCTCTTATTTATTAGCGAGCAGCAAAAGGCAGTTGTCAGTTAAGTGGAAATAATCCCTTAAATAGCGTGCTCTTTTTACTGCATAGTTACTCATTACAGCTCTTATGGCAAATACCCCAGAAATAATTTCACTGAAACTTGGTCGTTTTTGGATTATTAAGATAAAATAAAACAACGACCACTCTCAGTTTTGAAGTAATTCCTATTATCTTTTCGTTCTACAATGTTATCCTAACGTGTTTTTTCAATGCAATACGCACATACCCATCGAGAAATGTAGGTATGTAATTACATTCTATATTACAAAGGACTGCCTGTGTATTTTATATGCCACTCATGTCAGTTTCCTTTCATTACCCTCAGGTACAAAGCACGTCAACTGTGCGTGTCTAAACAAGCGACAAACACAACACTGTCCAGAGTCAACAAAGCCAAGACGATAAAGGACAAATCTTCCGAGCAGCTGAGCAATGCCCAACAGAGAGCACTGGCAAGCAGATCTCCTGTAAAACGCGCATCAAAGATCAATGAGGAAAAGATGAAGCTTGGCAGCAGCAGGATAGCAGACGGGCCATCAGCAGTGGGCAACAGTCACTCAGGGATTCCCGAAGGTGCTCAATCGAACGGCTCCGAGATGGCTCCCCATGCACCGCTTTGCTCTGATCCTGATGAGCGCTGGAGAAGAGAGATGGCCGCTCTCACCATCCAGCTCGCCTGGAAAAGATTCCATGCAATCAGGGAGCCCAGGCCGCACCGGTCGGCCAGAGGACGCTGCAGCAAAGTGGCCCCTCGGTGGGATGCACGGGCGAGGGCAGCAGCACAGCTAGCCCTGATACGGCGCGTCTACGGTAAGAGGCAAGCCACAGGCAACCTATGTAGCACAGCACAGCCCCAGCTAGTGTGGAGGGTGCACAGCAGTGAGGTAAGCATTAGTATTGAAAGAATAGTGCTAATAAATAAGGCAATAGGACTACAGATGAGCATCTGCTAAATACGAGGTATAACATAGTTAGCGTGCATGCCTAATGCAGCAATCTCATTGCGACTCTGTACTGTGTAGCACATTTTTGACATCAGTGACCACACGTGTAACTTGTAAAACATTTGTTAAATATCATTTCGTTGATTCAAATTGAAAAGGGAGTCATTATGCCCTCAGAACAGCT
The DNA here is from genome assembly GCF_964198595.1 of Lampetra fluviatilis. Taxonomy (NCBI): domain Eukaryota; kingdom Metazoa; phylum Chordata; class Hyperoartia; order Petromyzontiformes; family Petromyzontidae; genus Lampetra; species Lampetra fluviatilis. The sequence continues at coordinate 11,379,107 of NC_136276.1, forward strand.
GACACGTTAAGGCTTAAACATTTTGCCCTCATAGAAATTTAATAACTCATTTAGTAGAGAATCGGAGAATGTCAAAACCACATTCCCTCAAAAAAATACGTAACTTCCATGCTCCAGAGCATCGCTGCTTTGCTCTGAAGTTTGCAGCCACTGGGCCGCAAAGTGAGCAGAGAGGCAGCCGTCCGAGACAGGGTAGCAGAGGGGTCATGGGTACGTTTCCTCCTGTCACTTTCGTTGAAGGCTGTGGACACATAGATTAGCGGCCTGCGTGAAAATCCACCGCTCGACTCTCCCATAAGCTTGGCGGCCTTCCAAGTGCCACTTGATGCCTTGTCACATCCTTGTTCAGATTGTCAAGAAGCCCATCAGCTGGGTCTATCACCTGCTGCTGGCTCGTGACTGGGGGTTTTTTCTGTTTACTTTATTAGCGTCTCATCTTTATGCGCCCTCTTTTACTGTTTTCTTACCCTTGGACCCCACTGCCATTGCTTCCCACCACATCTTAGTTTTGTTTGTATATATGTATATATATATATTTTACTCGTGTTCTTGTGAGGGGACTGACCACAGGAATATGCAATTTCCGTCACTGGCTCAGGACCTCTTATAGACACATGGGTAGAGACAAAAGAAAAATAATTTTGGGGATTTGTATAAAGTGTTGATGTCAAACTCATACCAACGGTAATGTTAATATTCAATGTGGTTAAATATAAAAACTAAATTTTTATCTTGATACACGGATGTCTCACAGATGTAGCATGTCTGCATTCACATCACAATTTAATTGGTTAGAGTGTTCATGTCAGACCCTCTATTTGCTTTGAAAATTATATCGACGAGCATTGAAGCCTTTAGAGGGGTTGGTCCACCAAGTAAAATGTTGATATACAATGTCCACATGTTGGATTATTGACACGAAAACATTTAAAATCACCCCAAGAACAACATTTTAAAACTGAAAACCAATGGCTCTCTTCCGAGTGATCTGTATTAATACAAGGAAAATAGACTTTAAATATATACACGTCACACGCATAACCATAAGGGGCGACTTATTTTGTTCAAAGAAAATGCGCAACAAAATTACATTTACTTAAAAAATGGTATTCGGTGAATGTCGTGTTATATCTGCCATTCTGACCTCTTGATTCCAGAAGTTATTAAGGAAAGCCTTCAGAACCATGTCGCTGCATTTCTGAGATGTTATCCCTCAGCAGATGCTTTCCAATCTTTGCTTTGCTTTTCCTTTGCTCGTGCCCTCCGTGCCCCCGCGTATCCCTTCCTCCTGGCTGAGAGCACGACATGACACGTGATGGCTGTTCCTCGCAGGCGAGCCTCAGGGGCCATGTGGACAGCGTGTGCCCAGGGCCTCCCCCAAGGCGAGCCTCGCCAGCCACTCTTCCCTGCGTGCCGTGGGTAAGGGGATGGATGCGCCACATTCCCTCGAGAAGGTGCACCGGGCGCACCACATTTCTACATTGACCACTCGTGCCAGAAGCTTGCTGCGAGTGGCTAAAGAACACAGAAGAGAGGCCAACTTTGTTTTCAGGGCCGTGATGAAGGTGGTGCGTTGAATTTCAAAGTTTGAAGGACACAGGAAGGAAGCACACAGGACGGGTTAAATGCAAACTACCATTTTCTTCATATCAAGTGTATAGCCTTACGTTACATGCTGTGCGCTCGTCACTAAACGTGTATGTTTTTCTGTCGGGGTTATATTTTTTGTTCGTATTTGACAAGCACGCACCACAATGTTCATAGAATGCATCATATGAGAGGCAGACCAATATTTTCCTCCGAGGAGCTCCCATACAAAGCACCAAACGAAACTATCAGGAAGGCAATTTCCACCACAGACCGACGATCAATGCTTTAAAACGGGTTCTTTTCCCCAATGAATCATCTTTGATAGTTCTGCCTGTAATCGTACAGTTGAGAAATGAGCACGTTAATGCAAACACAATAGTTTGGTAATTATATAATTAGCGATGACTGTTTAAGCCTTCAGCCATTTAACGCTCCTTATTAAATAACATCCATTGAGTAATTAAGGAGTCCTCAAAATCAAAAAATATTTACAGAAGAAAATAAAAACTGTCATGCGCCAGGTTTTTTTTGAGCAAGCAAGCCTTTAGAGAGACACCGTGCTTATGAAATCTTACGGTGCTGCACAAATATGCATTCATGCCATTGCTCTGGAGCACACTCGCAAGAGCACAAAAACACATTGTGGCACAAATGCGTATTGGCAGGGCGATGCATATTCAAGGGAATACTGCTCTCTCCAGACGGAGCGGGGAGGATTTGGATACTGAATGCGGATTAGAGGCTATGTTTTATTGATTGTGCTCTCGCTTCACTGTATTCCCAATCCCCCAAATATTAGGCTTTGTTATGCTGCAAAAACAATGTGATATTACTCGGTGTGCGAGGGAGGCACAGCGGCACGCAGGCTGGGTAGGCTTCGCTCGGCGTAAAGACAAACTTGCTGCGAATGAAGTGGAAGTCCTTCAGATTACAGGTGACGGTGGGTCATTGATGGAGTTTGCTGGGTATTAAAATTGAGAGGTTCCCGTAGCTTGAAGGGTGTCGCAGCAGGTGTGAATTTATATTTGTCTATATCTTCGCTGGAGTGTGGCGTTCTAAATTATTCACGATGTCATCGCTGCGAAATAGAATTTGCTGCCCCCTGCGCTGCACCTTTCTCCTTCAGTCAGGCTCCGGCGTGAGTCTCCCTGGCCACAGCTGTGGAAGCGAATAGCGCACTGCACACACAAGGCACCAGCACAAAGACAAAGATCCGCCGTATAGCCTTGCACAGGCTGTTGGGGCAAGTGCTCTTAGCGAGCACCTATGAAGGCCGGCAAGGCACACGAGGGGATGGGTGCCAGCACCACTCCCGGCCGCCTTTGTCTCCCAAGTGGCGATGTTTACACACCGCACCAGGTACTCATTTGAGGCCGAGTCGACCTTGGGGAGGCCCAGGACCGTTTCAGATAATCGTCACTGGTGTTGGCCGTAAGCGGGAATTGAACTCGGGTTGCCGGGTTTGTAGTGCAGCGTGCTACCTGCTACACTACTGCTCCCCCAAGCAGGCGCACACATACAAGCACGCGCACACATACAAGCACATGCACACATACAAACACGCGCACACCCCTCTGCTCTTGCCTGGAGCAGCAGCAGCACCCCCCAGCAAATTTTGTCCATGTCCCCTAGAGACCCAATTTATAATGAATGCAGACTGGGGTTTTTTTTTTACAATTATTATAACCACTTTGTCATTTGTCTATCAACGAGGCGTGTGAAAAAGAGGTGTTTTGGGCAATTCAACAATCGTAAGTAGAGCATTGAGCATTCGAAACGTTTAGAAAATTATGTTTTACTTTTCTACAACAGATTTATTCTCCAATGAACAAATGGCTTTAACATGATGTACGTCTCCAGATTCCTGTAAGTCTTGCACATGACCACGTCAGCATTGGCTCTGCAAGGAAATACGGTTTTATATAAAATTCCCATGCAGTGAACCAGCGTTGTTGGTATTTTAGGTAGTTTTTTTGTGAATGGATGTACATGTTCATCTTGTTTAGGAATTGTCTTTTGTCCAATAACCTAATCCAGAATACATGACGTGACTGTGACCTTCCTATACATGACACTGCACCGGGCATTATATGAAGCTGCGGCTTTTGTTTTATGGGCCGCAATGTGGTTTCTGCCTTCGTCAGACTCTTGCATGCTGCGTGTGCGTGCACAAGGTGAACGGAATGTCACTGGGAGTCACACTCTGTGGACTTGGACTACTCGTGCTGCGGTTTTTCTCCTTTTATAAGAAAAAATTCAAACTCTTTGCGTCAAACGGGTGGGGCCAGGCCTCACTTTAAATTCTTAAGGGTTTATTTGGAAACAGATGTTCATTTTGGCTTCCCCAATGCACGTAGACAAAAACAGCAACTTTCCGAATGCCCAAACTTGTTCCTCGCCGAATAAAAACTGCCTACGTAAACAGTTGGAAAGATAATTTGCATCCTTCCCAGGCACTGTCTTGACATTATGTACAGCAATAAATGCCCTCCCGTCAGGCCGGAATACCTTTTTATGGAGACGTACATGGCTATTTAATATGTGTGTCTAGCCACGCTGCCGAGTGTATTTCAGCATGAGTACTAGTCCATAACAGTGCTGTCAAGTGCTTTGCTGCAGTCATAGTCCATGAACATGCATGTCTTGTCTTTAAAACGGAAACACATAAAGCATTTTTACAAGGCACTTGCGCTCGCACAGAATGAGGGCAAGAAGGCGGATGGCTGACTATGATGAATGCCCAGGCAGCCAGGCCTCGCGGGTCCACGCTAAGCACGCTTGTAAACAGTTTGTTTCTGTATAGGTTTTTATGGGCGCAGCGTTGGGTGGGAGGAAGCTGCTTATTTCACCCGGGCTCTATTACATGTCAGGGGAGGTTGTAGCCAAGGGCAGAGTGCTAACACTCCATCATAGTGGCACTCATCTGAGCTCACGCCACCGTGCGGCCGCTGCGCGCTCGCACAGCGGCGATGCAGCCCAGGAACGACGATGGCTTTTATCCGTGAAGATGTGAACATTGTTAGACACATCGTGGGGGAGCGGTGGTGATATCATTAGGAGGCGGGCACCTTTGACGCAGCCATAACCAAAGTGGCAACAAAACGAGAACTGGTTAACTGGAGCTCTTTGCTAATGAGTAATTCATTGGTTGAGATTAAATATTCACAGGATTTTGTTTTCATTGGAAAAAAAATTGGTTCCCTGGGTAATTAATCCGTATTCTTAGTTAAACTCAACACTTCATGTTTTGTTTTCCTGTGACAGATATGGGTAATAATGCTGGTTCATGAATTAATGTGGGGGTTACCAAAATAGTTAAGTAGCAAATGCAATTTTACAAGGGCTACAATTGCAGGCCTGTCAAATCATCTGCCAGGTCAAAATGCCAAGTCGCATCTGCAAATGTATATATTAACTTAATGGTACTGGGCAGATGGCATTTACAACAGTACATCTCTGCCACCAGCTCAGCTACTGTCAGCCCCCTCGGTGACAGAACTGATAAACCCAGAACCCCGTAGCTCCCCCCAAAAACTAGTGTTCACTGCTGAACAAGCAGCACTTCCAGAGCTCGAAGGGAAGGATGTAATGTATGTAGCGGAGGAGGAGGAGCTTTGAATGAATCATAAAATGAGAGCCAGAAGCCCCACATGTCCAGCCAAGCGTATTGTGGCCTGCATTCCAGCATGGATTGCCCCCACCTTCCCCAGACCCCACTCGCCCTCCTCCCACCCCCCACTCACACCCTCCCCAACAGTTGCAGGGCCTTACTGTCATTTGCAGATGGCAACATCTGATCGTTAATTGGCTAATTACTCAGGAACTGTCAGGCAGTTAGGGGGCCCATGCTTAATAGCCTGAATGATTTTCACCTCGGGAGGAAACTGCCAGCGAGGCTGTGTCAGGTTTGTGCACTGCAGCACCACGGGCCCCACACAGAACATATTTTATCCGTACCAGACTGTCATCTAAATGTCGGCCCATTCAAATTAAGCAGGCCAGCAACGAACTCTGAATATGCAGGCAGAGGATGTTTTTTTCTGTTCCGCGTGTATGTGGCCCACTGCTTAATCAGGCAACAGTCGTGGCTGCACACACACATATTGCGATGTGTCTACCTCGTAACTGCACATCACACAGCATAGCTACGATTAAGACGCTTACCAGCTGTCACTCAACACCACCCCATTGCATTCACACAATTCCCTTTGCAGTATTTTCATTTAATGTTCTTTTGATTTACAAAAACATATTTCCCATTGATCTTTCCATTATGTAGTTTGAGGATTTGAATCCGTGTATCATTCTTATGTACTAATTCACAGGAATGATTAATTTCACAAGAAGGGGGTAAGGTTAATCTGGATACTTTGCATGATCAAAAGGGATATATTGTTTTCTTATTTAAATGTCCAAATAAATGGTATAACTTGGAAGACCAGGTTACAAATGGAATTGTCATAATTATACTTTAAGCTGCTAGATTTGATTTTTTTTTTAAATTCAATTTTAAAACTTCAGGGAGGGAATATAAATGAAGCAAACACTAAATTGTTGCCACACATTTCAGCACTTTTTCCCACTGCTACTTGCCTAGTTCACGTGATATTTTTGCTATATTATATGATGCTGCTTACATCATGTAACATTTTTGAAAATCTCAAAACATTTTCCAGGTGAATATAGAAACATTTCGTCTCGTTTTTTGTCCTTATTAACCACACAGAAGCAAAATAAGCTCAGCCATTCTTTGCGAAACACTTTTCAATGTTTTAAAAATTCAGTAGCATTGTCAGAAACCTTAATGTGATTGGCTGTTTTGATACAGTGCACACACGTGTCCCTGTAGCGCCGTTGTGTGCAAGTGCAGACAATTCACTGCACGTACAGCTGGAAGCCACTAAATGCTTCCATGAGTGTCAGATCATATGTCCTGTTGGTCAATGGAACTCCCATAGTTGATGGTTTGGGGCAAACATTTGTTCACCACCTTGCCGCGATAGAGCTGCAGGCAACTCTCATTAACTAGTTTACACGGCACCAGCCTTGCCACTTAACACAGACATTTGTGACGCTGCATATGCATGTCGCCAGCACGACCCCCCCCCTCCCATCGCTGGATCCAATTGAGAACAAAGCTCGATGTGAACAATGGATGCAAGCGGACTGTGATTCACTGCGGCGAACGTCACCACTGGGAACTCGTCTGCAATGTGGCAAAAAACAAGCACCAAGTGATCACCTGCATATCTGAAAAATATGTACTATATAGGCCATCTACAAAATCCTAACAGCGCACATCACAAGTCAGGGTAGTATTTCTACGTATGCCGTGCCTTGATTTGATTATCGTTTAATCTGTGCGTGCCCCCCCTTCCTCTCCTCCTATGCATTTTCTCAGATGGCGACTTGCTGGAGGCTGTCAACAACCCACGCCAGTTCTCCTACAACATGTCGTCAGCGCGATCCGAGGTCCTCTCGACGCGCGCCAAGCTGCCCTCATCGTAGCCGCCTTCGTGACGGGGGGAGAGGGGAAAGGTGGTGAAGGCGGCGGACAGCGGGGACAGTCGACGTGGTGTGTAGGGGGGCTGGGGAGACCAGCGCATCCTGCGTAGCGACGACTGCAGTCTGTGCGATTCTAGGAGACGAGTTGCTTGTGGTGTCCGAGGCTTGATTTTTTTTTTTACTTTTGATGACAAACTGCAAATATATCAAAGTACCTTTTGTAAATGATGACTTTTATGATGTAGACCTCGTGTAATTGTTACAAAACAAAGGTACGACAAACAATTCTATGCAATTTATCTCTTTTATACATACTTTCTTGCAAAGCACTACATTCTTTGAGGACAAACGTTTTTACTGGCCGCAGAAACTTTTAAAATAAACTGTTTTATTGCCAAAAATATTTCGCGCTATCATTTTTTTTTTCAATACAAACTCTTAAAAGGCGGCAAACGCCACCAGTGCTTTCCCAAAGGAGCGCCTCGGAGGAATGCTGTACACGGGTAATAGGCAGGTCCCCTAATTAATGTTGAATTGTTAAAACCGGGCAGGTGAACAGCACATTTCAGGCATTGTGAATGTTCCAATTGCGCTCTGGGGACAGGACCAGATTGAGTTTGGATCAATTGCAATGCACAGAATGCATGCCTTACTTACCTATTCTCGCAATTGATTGTTAAATTAGGTCCGGGGGCAGGTTGTTGCCCATCGCCGGTGTGCACTCGTTGTAAGCAGTCTCCTTTCGCGTCAAGCCGCTGTGAAATATATCCGGAACGATCACGGTGCCCCTTGCACTGGTTACTTACAATGAAAATCCTGTTTAGGTAGAGCACAGCTTCCGGTGGCCAATCATACAAATTGCTTCCCATTTTGTGCAGCCTAAACTGTGCAATAAGGGACACTGCACGCTCCGTTACATATGAAACATGGCTGCAACTTGTGCCGGCCAGCGGGGGCCGCTAAATGAAGGAGTGGTGCACACAAACGCTAAATCAGGTTTTAACAGAGTTAGTAGTAAAGTCTGCCTTAATCAGGGAGCCCAGGATTGATGGAGCAATTCCGCCATGGGGGGAGAAAAAGTCTTAGCATATATTATTTATGCATGATGAAATGAGGTTCATTTTCTGCATGTACGTAATACATATATCTGCCTTTTTGTAGTGTGATTGATAGAGAATACTTTTGAAGGTTGTAAATCACAAGTCCTTGGCAATTTTTAATGTGTCCCTTTAAAAAGCCGATTTTTTTGCTTCATTTTTATACGTTATCAATTTTTAAATTTTTATTAACTTTGTAACATGCTTCATACCCACACTGTAATGATTTGTATGTGAAACTTTTCATAAATGTTCCTTTTAAAAAAAATAGCTCTTTTATTTTTTTGGACTTCATACATCTATGGAAACCATAACACTGCTTGTTTTGACCTTTTTAGAAATTAAATTTGTCTTTTTTTCACTTGGCTTCAAGAGTCGGCTTAACATAGATGGAGAAGACACTGCTGCACGGTGAATCTACAATGAATTCATATTTCTTATTTGTTCTTAATCAGTTTAACACGTAGGCTTTCGCGACCAATATTATTCATAATCAACGTTTTTGGGTTTAGATCGCGTTATTTATAAATGTGTCGTAACCCTCCACCACCCGACATGGCCAATCAGTAAAAAATTGTCACGTTGACAAATGACAAATAGTTCACGGCTTTAGCCCACCGGTGTGTTGAAGCGTGAAACCACAACATTTACAATTTGAGTACGACGTTTCGCTGGTAATTGCATCCAGCATCATCGGGCAATTCGCTAGAATGGCGAATTGCCCGATGATGCTGGTTGTTCTTAATCGTTTTTTTTTGTACCGTACTTCTGAACACGACTGGTTCACCCAATGCTATTTGTTTGAGATAATGCTCGACACAATAATGAATGTTCCACCACACGTCCACTACTCTCAATGACAAAGCAGTGGGGTTTGGGATGGTATTTAATATCAGATTTACAGCAGCTACTATACAGTCCTTCCAAGCAAGTCTGCTTACAAGTCATAATTCGTCTCAATTATTTTAATATTTAAACAAACATTTACAGTGTTTTCAAAACTTCAGAGGGACCACAAATCAAGCTGGAGGCATATTTTTCAACACCAAAGTTTATTCGCCATGTGTTCCTGTTGTTGCAGCGTATAATGATATTGCAAAATTAGAGTTTTGGGTTGAACTATACTTCACTGGTGATTATCAGGTCCCAGACTCAGCAAGGTCACATTTGAGTAAAAATAAATCCTGAATGTTTCGTAATCGTATCATGCGCAACCTTTTTTCCTGCATGTCGCTGAGCTCATGTCAAACCTGGCTTTGAGACATAAACACGGTGAAGTTGCACTTCAAGTCGGTCTTCCACTGCTCCCAGCAATCTGCACCTCCTGCATCCTGTTGAGGCCCGACACAGAAAATGAACAATTTAGAAAGGGAAAAAAAGCAAATTGGTGCCTTTGCAAAGATCCTCGGAGAAAATGCGATGGAAGAAAGGAGGAATGGTTCAAGTAACAAAATCCCGTTTGGCTCAGGAAAGCCTCCCAGCAGGTAGTGGTTGCTTCGGTGCCACTAAATAATTTAGCAGCCAAGTTCAGTGGATAAAGGAGTTAATAATAGGGCCAGGTAGCCGCTTTGCCCTTTTTATAATAGGCTGCAAAAACGCATTCTCTTAAATAATGTTTAAACACTGTTTTTGCCGTCAGCCAAGGAGGCCACCAATTTGCTGTATGAATCCGGTAAGAGCACTTAACACTGGGCAAGCCCCGAAGTTTAAGAAGGAAAGTTTGCGGTGCGTTAGCATGGCAGAGAACACACAATTCTTCATCTGGACATTGATTTTCGCTGGCGTGCTTTGTAGGTCAGAAACATCAATGTCATAAGCATATCAAACGCTCGGCTGCAGTGATGTGCAGGTACAAAAAATCTGTCACTCACAGTTAAGCTGCCTGGGAGAGTCGAAGAGACCTTTACAGACAAGACTATAAATGTCTCCTCCTCTGCCCTCCCCTTTTCTTTTTTTCATTTGGCATTACAAAGTACGCACAGACATCAGAGAGACCGAAAACCTTTAAACGTGGGCCGTTTAGCGTTGCCCCTTGATCCAGCAAATATGGCGTTTCAGAGGGGAGTCCCAGAAACAAAGAGCACCAACTGGTTTCTGTCGCAGCGTTTAAAGGGTCTTTGTCATGTGCTTGCATGTCGGGGTTTTTTAAAGCGACATAAATCGACCACTGTACTTAATTTGGCCTTGCACTTTCCAGTAATAGCACTTTTTTTCTTTCTAAAAGTGGCACTACCTGGTTTAGCTCCAAATGAAAGGTGTCACACTGGTATTCGATATATGCTTTTCAAGGTACAGAGGTATTTTTTTAAGTTCAAACACTTCTACAATACATATAGGTTTCTTTTGCAATGCTCATAGGCATTTTAGTAATTTACAAAAGCCAAATTGTCTACATTAAAATTAAATCACTGAGTTAAATAACTCTTTTTCAGAAGCGACCTGGCCACAAATGATAGCTCAACAAAGGGGCTTATCATGTGGAAATGTATCGCAGCCAAATAATCTAAACGCATGTTTCTAAATGTGGAGGGGAAAACCGGAGGACCCAGAGAGAAATCCACACGGCCACGAGCAGCACTTGCAAACTCCAAATATACAGCAGGCGTCGGGATCGAACCCACGACCGCCTGCATACCCGGCGAGATAGTTAACATCTCGCCACCGTGGCACCCCATTTGGCTGCATTACCACTGGAAGCAGATATGCATGGCCACAGGCATTGTCTCGCCAGACAAGGAGGTGTGATTTGATAGACTTCTTGGCTGGGTAAAAAAAATCATCCAGCAGATTTGTGCCACCTTCTGGCTCCATTCAGCAGCAGTATTGCTCAACTGGCACAGGGCGCTTTTTGCTAATACAGCAACGAAACAATTTGGATTTACAATGCAACTTCATGCATGTAACTGAAGATAAAATATGCAAGGCAAACGATATTATTTGTTTCAGTACAGAACAAGAATTCTGCAAAGTTAATGCAAAAAAACTACAAAGTTTATACTGCATGGGCATTACTGCACAAGCATAATTTAAAAAAAAAACTCGCATTCATAAATAACTGCCATGAACAAGAATAGATAGACGTTTCAGGCAATGGCCCTTTTTCATAGCCCTTCTTCGTAGCTATGAAGACCATGGCCTAAAATGTTGCTGTAAAGGCAGGCTACTGAATGAAAAAACAACCATAGAAATGTTCCCACTTCACGACATGGTTATTGATATTTGAGTTTTTCTTACGAATGCAAATAATTCCTTTATCTCGATATCCAAATCACAAATTACTATCAACGCATTCCTATTGCACAGATCATGTTCGCTATGGGGGTTGCCTGTTGCGTTTATAAATACTGTACACGCAAATTCTGTCACCTTAAATGCGAGTGCTCGCTCCGTACTGCGAGAGTGCTTTTCCGTTGCCAGTCATATGACTATGCAAGCATCCCCCACTGCATTAATGAACACCCATGTAGCCAAACGTGTATTCCCACAATACAAATGTTTTCGACGCAAGACTTGCTTTTACATTCCGGTGAAACCCCTCGAAGCCAAACCACGGTAAGGCCGAGATTTAGGGTCACATGCCAGAGAAGGCTCCCTGGATTTTTTTTGAAAGCAAAACTACTCTCAACGAGAACTTTCTCTGGAGCACTGCTCATGCACCAATTAAGCAGTGTGCTGAAGGATGTTATGTTTGAAAAAGTTTAATTAATTTTAAACGTGTATCATTTATAACATTTATGTCAAAATGAGAGAGTGTAAGGTCACCCACCAGCAGACCACGTGGTAGACTAATGGGAACTCTGCTGGTGGCAACCCATCTTAATCTCTCTATTTAGCTTGTACTCTAATTTATAAAACTGTAAAAATGGTTTTGATTAAATGTTGTGCTGTACATTTGTTTTGTAAATTAATTACTACAAAACAATGTTTCATGGCAGTATGTTAATTTACTACTTTTTTATATTTAAAATAAATAGACGTACTTTTTGAATGTTATAAATACCGTACATTAACGGCCTGTATCAGGACTTGACTTCTTCAAGCCAGCCACAAAACCCCTCCTGTGCTGGCCACCTCTCAGCTTCGTGGTGATGTGTACATGACCCTGATTCAAGTCAAGTATTGTTTTAAGTCTTGTTTTAATTACAAAACATCCAAGATAACAGTTACTTGGTCTAAATTAAATGTATGGCATTCAATGTTATTTCAAGATACGAAGGATAATTAACCCTTTCCCGTTTCGATGAGGTACGTTTACGCCATCATTTTAATTCCGATTCAGTACCGATGACGTACGCGTACATCGTTAAAACGAAAGGGGAAGAAAAAAATCAAATAACTTTATCGGTACCAAGGCTCTCACAAGGCCATGCAGTTTGGCGCCAGCTGTCATAGAGCGCGGTCGTGTCGCGACAGTTCTCTGCGGTGAGTGCCATGTGTTTAATAACAGCCTCTCTAGATAAAATGTACGCTAACCGCTTGTGCATTCCGAGATTCAGAGGCGAACAGGACCCACCCTGCAACTTGCAGACGTCTCGGAATCAGAAAGGGTTAAAGATGCACCCCAAACTTGTGCCCGGTATCAATAGAGTTATACAAATCTGTTCTCACACACATCTATAGAGGATTGAAAGACGCACCCCCAAATGTTGCTTCACAATACGGGGGGTGGAGGGGGGGGTTGGAAAATGCGTGTTATAATCTGGAAAATACGTAATTTCGTGTTAATTACATGTACATTTATTAACACTTCGTAATTATTACTTGCAGCTACAGGAGGATAAGAAAAATGTAAAGCTACAAATTTGTAACCAGCACAATTTCTGTAGATTCACCGTCCCCTATCGTCAAAAAGGCTACCTCACCAAATCAGCTAGGCTTCGAGAGGGTTTACTGTTGAGTCGAGTGACTGGGGAACTTTCATCACGGTGCTGCCATCAGCTCTGTTGAAATGTAAATACGAACCAAGGTTGCCGAACATAACGCAACGCCGTGTTACATCGAGAGTCAATCACTGCTGGATGAGGGCCTCTCGCCGTGATGCAAGGTACACGAGGATTATGTAACCATACTTCGCCACGCTGGTCAGTGATGATTAAGGCAGGAAAGCTTAGACATGACGAGAGCATGCACATACAATACAGCGGCACTGCCCTCTACTGCCCATTACGAAGCAAACTCCCACACGGTGGCCTATGTCAACCTGGCATGCATGGTGGTCAACCGATCCAAGCACTATCCAGACTCAACCCTGTTTAGCGTCCGAGATCTGATGAGGTCAGGTGCATTCTCCGTGATTTGGTCATAGGTACTGTGTATATACACAAGACTATATTATGGGGCAGCAAAGATTGTACATTTGCTGTACTGTATTTTTTTACCCAAGCCCCTTGAGAAATAGACTGTTGAGCTCAATTAACTCTCATCCAGTCAAAATAATAACCAAGTTAAAATTTCCCATTTGCGAATAATTTCGGTTTTTTTTGTCTCTTCTTTTTATAAACGTATTGGTGCATGCACACATTTTTACTTTCATAACGGTAAACAGGTTACTTGGCAATTAATGGAGTGGTGGACACAGGTTCACCTTTAATATTCGATAATATTTACACAATCATATGAACACTTGAGAAACAATATGAACATAACGACTAACTTCATGAAGTTTTTTCGGAAATACTCTCATTTTGCGATTGAATGTGTGGTGATGCTATTTAATCATAACTTAATTTCAATATAGCCACAATATGTAGCAAAACACATTAGTCTAGTTGCCCTGTATAGATGAATATGAATTACAAACATTTCAGTGCAGAAAACAATAAACGATGAACAGACTACTACTATCTCACTACAGAAAATGCAAGATCCATTCAAGGAATTGCAATTCATTTATCTTGAATTAAGAACGGGCGCATTTATATGCATGACACATTAACGAACAGTTTTATAATTGCCTATGCAGACAAATTTACATAGTATTGCAAAATAATTTGAAAGCGTGGAAAACACAAGTGCAGCCACCACTGTTTTAGCTGTGTAAAGATGTGAGCAATGGACTTTACACACTGAAACAAAGGAAAGTGCGTATACACAATATAAGCACACATCGAAGCAGAAGCAAGTTCCACATTGCAGCGTTAAAGATTACAAGCATCCCACAATAAGAATTTTTTTTCGCGCTGGCTTTTAAACACAGGCCGGAAATAAAATTTTATTAATCGCTCATTAAAACGCATTTGGATCCCACTTTATTTCGCACGTGCAGCGATTTGCTGCAAAAAGAAGCATACACCATGCATCATTAATCAAAACCACGGCCTTATTCTGCTACTGTCTGGGGCGTTTATTACCCGGCCTAATTAAACAGATCTTTGAACTGGAATTTCAGATAGCCGCTAACAGATTACCATTAATTACAGGAGGAAGATTATGAGCCATTAGGTGAAGCCAGGTTCTCTTTCTATGGCCTCACTTTAGTCATGGAAGATTGCTTATTAAGGTGCTAGCAAGTTGGCCTGAAAAAAGCTTTATTCTTTATGCAAAGTGGGAGTTTTTCCTTTTCGCTAAATTAAAGGACCTGGGACCAGGTTTATGCCAGGGCACAGCGAGCTGAAAATGGCTGTTCGTCACGCAAGACCAGTGGAATTTATTAGCGGAAATTTAGAGGTTCCCATGAAATACCATGCTCCGCATAAATTTCTTCTTTTGTGGTCTTGCTGGGATGTGTGTCACAAATGTTTTGGCCTCCTAGCCTAATTGTTCCTAGTGTTCCCAGTGTTTTAATTAAAAACATAAATTTTTCAATGTTCAAACATGCCAAATATTTCTCCGTAAATTATAGTCTTCAGTGAAAACTGGTTATAATTAGGCTCTTCTAATATCAGTCTCATTACTTTCATTTACTATGTGGGTGTTTCAAGGGTCATCAGGGTCATCTTGTGCCATTCTGATCAGCAGATGCACCCAGAACAAAAGCAACATGTTAATTAGAATACGGTACATTTAAAGAAATTTGGCACGATTCCCCTACACCTGGTTGAATGTGACAATGCACGTGTTCACTTTTTAAGCTCTTTACTGAAATACGTTTATACATCTACTTGGTTCCTAAATTATATAATCAACCTTCATCAGTCCACTACTAGATGAAGGCCTCCAAAGCCATCACCAACTCTAAATCCCGCAATGCAATAATTTGTCAAACACCTGCACACAAGCCGATTTCATCATTCCATCTCTTCGGTAGGCATCCCGTAGGACACGCTGCACTCCTCGGCTGCCACTTCATGATTAGAATACGCGGCCTGCCCAAGCCCCCTCTCTCTTTTAACAATTTCATATAATTAACCTGTTCATATTTATAATCCATTCTTTGGTATTCTTAACCACTGAAATTTAAAGACGTATGCTTTTTCACTTTTTATGCAGTGGTCACACGTTCAAAAACAAATATATTTAACTCGATACAGTATTGTCAGCAACTGCCATTTTATTTGACAAAAACAAATTGTGCTGTTAAGCTATCTGGGACAAGTTAAACATTTTCCACCCTTAATATTCAGGTTTCCTTCATTACTGACAGTAATAAAAAGTTCTTGAGGGGAGCTCAAACACATTGCCTCCATTAGGGCGGAAACTTCTCCTTGTATAAATAAAATTATTTGGAAGAGCATTAAAAAGGATGGGAGAAAAAAAAAACATTGAGATCATACAGCCTTTTTGGCACCAAGAGAAAGCACAGCCAAGTGGTATTACAGAGCAGCCACTCATGCGGACATCAAAGGCCCCATCGCCTAGATCACCCAACGTGCAGAGGGCGAAACACGCAACGTGAATTGCGTGCTGGAGAGGCGGTGCAAGGAGTGGAGGTGTAACTGGGCTCTGGCTTATCTCTGCCTAAACAGAATCAGAATCTTGATGCTGGAGGAATCCGATGAGCTATTAAGCTCTTTTTCATAGATGTCCGATAGGGCCGGATCAGAAAGTTACAACAATACAAAAACATGCCAGGACTGCAAAGTATAGCAAAGGTAAGCAAATCACAAAATATATATATTTTTTATTCCCCAGGTAAATAAAGCCCACTGAGCTATTAGCTTATTTTTCCCAAGCAGCCTGGCTATCGCAGATGATAGCTCAATTATCGTGGAAGCCAAGATGAGCAGTGCTCTGTGTGCAGAATACATCTGATGGTTTCGGATCTTTTGCGGCTGCTTTAGCAACGCACCCTCGAGTGCAACTTGTCACAGCAACACTTTCTCTTCACAAACTGTATCACATGTCATCCGCTCTTCGTATTTGTAAACCAAAGTGGGGGACATTCCGAGAATGATGCTTCGACATATTTTTAAATTGAAAAAAAAAGTGAATATCAATTCCCTGCTCTGCTACCAATTATGGTGAAGATGAAATGCGTAAATATTAATGTGTGATATGATTATTATATAAATCGTTTATGCTCCATTGCTTATTTTCCTACTGTCGACGCTATTGTGTTATTTTCATTGTTGTAAATGCTTGGACATTTTTCCTGGTAAAGATTTTCAATGTATGTTACTAATTACTGGGCTGCTTTCACATAGCAGGTCTGTTCTTTATTTTAAAATATTTCTTAATATCATATGCAAACAATTAGGGCTGTTTGAGAAAGAAGCCAAAAACTTGCATCTTACCAGAATTTAATCAAGTGTCATACTAGTTTGCTAAATCCAATTATTTTGAGTTTCCTATTTCTGGATGACACCAATCATTGAATTACAGTTTTAGGTGCACAGCGCTTTACAAAGACAAGTAAAAAACTGCTGATACGAAAACATTTTGTAACATTTATCACAGGGAATGAGCAATTTCAACAAAAAATAAAGACTTACAATGTGGAACGTTAAAACTAGAGTGTGGGTTAAAGCCAATCCAAAATAAGGTCTACATGTTTCAACTACATATACAAGATTTAATAAAACAAAAGGAATATATGAGGATAATACAGTAACTTGGTGGCTGGGAAGATGTCAGCCAAAGGTCAGGGGCCTCTGGCCTGGCAATATTGCTGGAAATATAAGCGTTTCACTTTTAATAAAGTGTTATCGAGATGCATCCGAGATGTGGACGCCAATGACATGCGTTTCATTCCGAGTACTATCCATAGATCAGCAGCACAAAGACGGGGGGGCCTTACTTGAAGGGCCCTTGTTGGCTTGGCACGCATACATACAAATGAGTTGCTCGCTATGAACATGCATCGATTGCAAGTATGCCCCCACACTGATGCCCAAAAAAATTATGAATATGTTGAAGCCCATCGAATTTGAGTTTTTTTTAGGATTTGCATAAAAAAAGTTTCCTATACTTGGCACTGCCACTCACCACTCAATCAGCAGAAGGTAAAGGTATAGCCCCTTCTCATGCCGGTATAAGCTGCTGCTCACGAAGGGCCCTCCCCCGACGAGAGAAATCTAAGATAGTCCTTTAGAATACCCGCCCATACGGGACATCTGTGAAAAACAGCTTCATAGCTCATCAGATTTCTCCAGAAAAAATAAAGATTCTGTATTTGGATTACTCTTCCAAACTTTTTTACACCACAGATGTGATTATAACTGATTAAAGATGTACCCATTTATACTGTTGGGTGGACAGGTGGGGAAGAAATTTCAGAAATCTGCTCCATTGTCTCAACTGCTCCGTTGGAAAATATAACCAGTGACCTTTTGTTTTCAAGTTCAGTTTTCCAACCCATTACACCTTGGCAGGCATTCCATTAGATGATCACCCATGACCATGGCCTGATCTCACAATTCATCACTCCTAAAAATGTTTAACGCACACCCTATTCAACCACCAGAGGTAATATGATACAACAACCGAACACCATCGGACTCAGCTAACAAGTGTGTGCCACTTACCCTGACTGCAAGTGGCAGAGACCTCGTTGAGGCAAGCTCCCCCACCCTCCCAGCAATGTAGGGTGGTGGACTCATCTCATCCAGACCATCTTAAAATGATTGAGCACATGTGGTATTCGTGCTATTCTCATAGCCCAAGGCTATCATGAAGGTGCTACGTTTCACAGTTGGATAGTCTTGCCAAGAGGTGACAATGCTGATGTGGTTTTTACCCAATTAAGAAATTTGTGGTACCTTTTTCAAATTTGGCAATGTTTGATCACGTCACTGGAATACATGGCCCACTGTAAATGGGAAATGTCACTGGTTTAATGGCCAGTGTGCCAGACAACAGTTTCACTTTTTACTAAAACACCCAAAGTATTAATCAGGGCAGCCTATGGGCTCGAACCATGAACCTTGAACCTCTGCAGCAAGCGGCAAATGTGCTCCCACCCGCACATGCCGAGCAGTGACGTCACCGCTGGCTGCCAATAATCTTGCATAGTCCAGAAATTGTGAAGGACACCTGACAGCCAGCAACACTTTTGACTCCGAACATCCACTTCCAGCCCTCAAGACACCGATGATCAGAAATCCACAGCGGTGTGGAAGGGAACTCAAGAGCGGCAGTAAACAGGAAACAACTCCACTTCCTCATCCACGACACTGCCACCTCTCGCCACCCAATCTTTTCAACCTGTGCCAGAGCTCAAACCGATGAGACGGGAACCCAAGTGGATATAGGACGGCCCTAACCAAATGCCTCATTTGTGGAAGCCACAGTGTACGGGCCTATAGTGCCGCACAGTGGACCACTGAGTTACTATACAAATGGCCGCCAGTGAAACCCCCGTCCCAAAAGGCCCAGGACGTTGGCAGCGCTGTCGCTCAGTGAGCCCGGCCAGTCTCACGCACCAGCCAATCCCCACCCCCGCGTCACCATGACGAGGCAAAACACTTCTTCAACAGGGCAGCCAATCTTTTCTTAGATGGCGGCAGCCCCTAAAAACCTCTTCAGAAAAAAAAACAATCGCCCAGACCGCCCGACAGGACTCGGCTCTCGCCAAACAATGAGATGGTGCCCGCAAACATCCCAATTGACGCAAATCCTGCTCCATTCTAAACAGACAAGGACAGAAGTTTGGCAAGACGACGTCCCGCTCCATATGAAAAGCTGAATCTACCTTCAGCAGAAACCTTTCCAGACAAATACATAATTAAACTATGGAACCATATCACGGTGAACCACCATGTATGGCTTTCCTCTCATATAATAGAATCATCTTCCCGACTTTCTTCATCTGGAAAACGACCAACGGTTTCTCTTCTAGAGACGCAAGTCCGGCTCACCTCATTGGAGATCGCATGCAGAGACGTTGATGGAAGAGCTCGATGAGGTGCTGGTGGTTTGTACCACTGCAAGTCGGACAGTGCTGTGTGGTTGTGTCACATGCTAATGGTGGCATGCCCAGAGTATAAATTACAACATGTTTTAGTCACGATGTATTTTTTGAGATCTGGAATGGCGAGTGGCAATGACACAGAAACGCATGTTCACGGCAGTGCTCTATGTAGAGCAGGTATTTCATTATTTAAAAAATAAGTTGACTATTTTTTTTACAATTATTCCTTTTAGCCACTTAATCATATATATAATTATTATTATTATGTAATTTGATGTGTGTGCGTGTAGTGATCATCCTGTTGAAATTGATCCATGATGGGATTGTGGAATTCCCACCAGTGGCTCAGGGCCACCTACAGATATGAGCACCATTCACATGGCTTGCTGCTCTATACAGACACACTTGTTTTCCCTCGACGTGTGCATACTGCAAGACAAATAGCGGAGCCGTGGCTCAATTCCTAACCATGGCTAACATGAATACTGAATGAGACTCTGAAGCAGTCCTGGGCCTCCTGTCGGCCCAGGAGTTTTTACGGTGTGTATGCGCACTGGGGAGACACAGGCACCCGGGAATTATGATGGCCACAAAACCCTATGTATGTTGGGCCATGTCGGCTTTAATACGCGATTGCCAACAGCATTTTTCTCCAACAGTCTACGTAGGCTATGCAGGAGATCCTTGTCTTTGTATATTCTGTGCACCGATATTGCACCCACCCATGACAAGACATCGTGCACGATTTGGGTTTCCACCTCGATTGGAAAACTACAGCATGTATTCATGTGTCACCTGGAATGGTGTTTTATTACACAACTGACAAAACTGGGAACTTTAATGCCCCCGGGATGACTTAAAGCTTTCCCATGACAGCTACGCCGACAAAAAGAATATCCTGCAAAAACCAGGACAGGTGGCACAATAAATGAACGGAGTTTACGTACCAGCACGGTCTGCACCAGCCGGCCCAGCAGCTGTGCACTCGGCGCCACCACAGGCCTCAAGTGCTGCTCCTGCATCAGCCACTGCAGCATCGGCGCGAGCGCCCGCGCGTGCTCCCTCTGGGGCGCCGGCTGCACTCTGTCGCCGGCGCTCGGCGCTCCCGACGCAAGCTCCTCGAGCTCCTCGAGCAGGGAGCTCAGCACGGCGGGGCAGGCGCCGGGGAGGGTGGCCAGGCTGGACTCGCAAGCCTCGAGCACACACTGCCTGCAAGGAACAGGGAGTCAAACCACAGCTGCTGAAGGGAAATGGATCATCAAGCTCGGGCAACGTCGGGGGCAACAACAGGGCACAATCGGCCAACAAATGCATTGTCGAGCGGTGTATTGTTTTGCAACCGACAAAAAACGTGATTTTTAATGTTATTGCAGGTGAAATTCACTATGATAATACGCACCGTCTCCTGCAAAGTGAATATTAAAAGATCCTCCGATGTCATTCGCAAGAGGAGAGCATTGTTTTTTCAGTGTCCAAATTTTTCCAAATTCGAAAATTCCCCGAAAATGATACACACAAACACACAGTAATTATCACCCCTGCTGGCAAACTAATGCCCCCCAGGTCACTCACGCAAAATAAGACTATGCTGATCTCTTGAGTTCTTACCTACCTGTCCCAAGAAGACTTTCAAAATTTACCAGGAGACCGACCTTAAAAAAAAAAAAGAGAGGACGTCCCGGGAAAAGCAACTTCTGTCACGACTCTGCGAGCAATGCCGTAGAGGTTTTGCGCCACCTCAGGACGCACTTAACCATGCAGTGCGACCACCTCGTCTGCTTTAGCCCCCTGCTTGGGTTAAGAAGAGAGCCTGCCGAGGCTTGCCTCTCAAAAAAACAACAAAAATCATCTGCCTTTAGCCACGCGAGCTAATACCACGGAGTGCCCTTTTAAAATTTTAATTATCTCGCAACTGCGCAGAAGGTGTGAGAGAGATGTGGTGCCGAGTGCGTTGAGTGCGCGTGTGCACACACGACAGGACAACAGAACGCGACGCGAACGGCGTCTCCCAATCTTGGCACGCACTTGGGGCTTGGACCATGGCCCGGGGCGGATTATTTCTTGGCCCTCACACTTTTCCTATGAAAATTTTCAAAAGTCGACGTCGCACTTCGCCTTCGGAAGACACTCGCCCTTTGGCGCCGTGCAAATCGGGACAGATTTCACAATAGAACGCCGGTTGTGTGATTCCAATGAAGCCATTTCATTTCTTTACAAGCACCCAGCAAAGCAGACCCCAGTGACCAAGCCGTGGTTGAGCGTGAACGTATAAAGTTACGCTTCGGCACATCTGTTACATCGTGAGGAGGGGGTATGGGTCGGCGTATATTGTGTACTCCTTGTGTGCGTGTGTGTGTGTGTATATATAGCGTCGGTCTTGGTGTGAAGGGCAGGTACATTCTGACGTGCACATTCATAAGCAGAATGTTTGCACAAAGATCCCCCGTGCAGCCTTTAACAGACTGTTACTGCAAGTGCTGTTAGCGAACACCTATAAAGGCCGGCACGGCACACGAGGGGGTCAGTCACCACGCCTGACCGCCTTTGTCTCCCCAGTGGTGATGTTTACACACTGTACCAGGTACTCATTTGAGGTGATATGGGAGAGGCCCAGGGTCGGTTCAGATATTCGCTACTGGTGTTGGCCATGAGCGGGAATCGAACTTGGGTCGCCGGGTCAGTAGCGCAGCATGCTAACCGCTACACTACCGCTCCCCACCGTTTGCACACACATGTGCACACACAAACACACAATGTGATTGCACAGGTGGATTAACGGATGACTAAAAAGTTGGAAAGAACACCAAGATACACTTATTTCCATCTGTTGTATGTGTCAGCGGGACCACACTGTCAGCAGAGGGGCAGTAAGGCAACATCTGCTGTTCTTCTATGCTCTCACGTCTATGCTCCCCACCTTCACCAACCCACACTGCTCAGTGTGGTGAACTATGATCAAATAACCCCCACGACCGGTACAGCGTGGCGCTGCCTTCATTTAGCAGACAAATAATCAAAAGGGCCGTGTCATCTGCATATGTAGGCACGTCACATGCAGTAAGTGCTGGTTGCAAGGATTCCATCTCTCTCAGCGCAGATTATGGACGACAATGGGTGAGAGTTGAGAGTCAGGGTCTTATTCTCTTTCCAGCAGGGTGATTTCTCCTCATTGAATATTCAGGTGAAGTGATGAGCTGATAGATTCAGGGTCAAAGGCAATGCTCGGGCTGTGCCTGGTCAGAGGGGCGCAGCTCTGGGTCACAAATGCAAGTCAAGAGCAAATGCTCTTTACCGAAAGAGTAGAAACAAAGCCCACATGTATGTACAGTGCAAGGGATTATATAGTACTGTACATAGCAGGCCTGCAACAATCGGCCTTACTCGTGCAACTCAGTCAGGTTATGGGGCTGAGGGTTGATTTTGGTTCATACTCTTAGTTCTTTCGGTAAAGTCATGTAGGTAAAAAATGAAATTAAAATTAATAAAAATAAAATAAAAATCACGACGTTTCGGAGGCAACACAAGTCTCCGTCAGCAGGTGGGACCGTCACAGCCAGATTTGCTGCATGACGGAGACTTGTGTTGCCTCCGAAACGTCGTGATTTTTATTTTATTTTTTATTAATTTTAATTTCATTTTTTACCTACGTGACTTTACCGAAAGAACTAAGAGTATGAATCCTTGCAGTCACGAAAGCTTCAAATCTAGAATTGATTTTGGTTCTTTGCTAACGTTGTGGTACAATTTAGCACCGATATAGTGGCTGCAAGGGCACCCTAACTACATTCAAGCCCATAAGAATCGACACGCATGATTCTCAGATTGTCAGCACGATTATCGATTTGAATCCACGCGTCAATGCATCGTTATACCCCGAGCACGTGTATAGTTTTACTGATTGCACCTGCTAAATTTAGGGCATATAATTCGAATTATTTTCAAACAAACCTCCATAATCCGTCCTGTGTGTGTTTTCCTACTTACTTTTAATACTGACGATAAAGCCATATTATTCAAGTTCTGAAACGGTTATACAAACTATCATGCTTTTTTAACACACAAACCAAACAAGGACATCCATCTATTCCGGGCTTTGGCAACGGCAAACCCCCGCAATGTTGTCCAAACCTCCAACTTCCAAAGTCGAACGAAAGTTTGGGTACCAGTTCCTCAAAGTCCCCCTTCAATGCGCTTTCAATAACACCACTACCCAGTCCAAACAAAATCTCACCTTTACGGGAAATATAATTACACGGCCCTGGCCAGCTGCAGGTCAGGAAACAATCTGAATTTAGAGAGGAATATGAATAATATTGTCTTACTGCCAGACTGCAACCCCCTTCTCTTGCCTTAGCTGCCACCTTCTGCCCTTCATCTCCCGTTCAATCTTGCATCAATCTCCCTCCATCCAGACAAACCCTGAGACTGCACCGTCCCTTTATTTTCCTGTGGGTGTGTTGCGTTTTTTTTGTCCTCGGCCCTGCCTTGTCACCTTTCCCCAGGATCTGTCCCATCTGAGCCTCAGACAACAGAGGCGTAGGGATAGGAAGGAATGAAATGGCATCGTGGTCGTCCCCTTGTGTTGAGGATACGAGCTCACCAACCACTGGGTTACCCACCGTCATGGACGATACCCCCCCACCCTGCACCTTTACATCTTATCATCAGCCACGAACAATCCACTGCTGGATGAAGGCCTCTCCAAGCTGTCACCGTATCTCGTGATCCAGCGACATAATAATCCACCCTAGCACCCACGCACGATCTGATTTCATCTCTCTGTCTACTTGCTTGTCCAATACGGTTGTACCCACCACACTAGGCATGTAACAGTGCATAAATTCATTGAAACAGAAATATATACCGATATACGACACATGTATCAAATTGTACCTCTAAATATCCACTATGTACAATTCATACAAATGTGTACACTAATATTACATTTAGGCTAACCGAGCTAACTGAATTATGCAAACAAGGCACGCAAAAACTAAAAGTAATCCCAACGAGACAGTAAAAATGTGACAAAAGTAATAGATTCCCGAAAATAACTGTGACCCCCCCGGGATCTTGCCAATTCATCGAATTGCTTGGTGGATAAATTGTTACTTTGCACAAAACAACAACTAAACTTGCTTGCGATTCATATTTAGAAAAATGCGACGGAGAGAAAGTTTTTCCATCCACGGATTGGTCTGCAATTACGACAGCTTTTTCTTAAAGAGTAGCTTTTACGACAATGCTTTAATGGAACAGGTAAAACTGCTGCAGTCAGCTGGTTTCTCGTAATGCCTTGAATTATACGATTCTATAAGAAGAAGAAAAACACGTGGATCATGAAATATTTAATAGCTATAAAATGACCCTCACATTACAATGATGAACCAGAAACCATCCGCTGGATTTCCATACACAAAAGCTCTATACTGTATATAACAAAGGGGTAGTTTTGGAATTCTTGTGCAGTCACCTACCAAGTTTCCCACCTTTGCATGCATCATACCCTTTCTCCCTCTGTGCTGTGTGTGTTGTATATATATATTTACACACAGTGTATGTGATTCGCTGCGCTTCACAGAGCCCAGCATGGCTAGGTCACCCCAGCCTAATCTTGCCTCCCCCTGCCTTTGCAATCTCTTGCTTTATTGAGGGCACGCTGTCAGCGACTCAGGCGCGGCGCTACAAGGCTTGAAACAGGGCCTGCGTTATTGAAAAAACACAAATCTGTAGTCTAAACATGACCGGACGCCCCGTGGCAAAGCCACAACACAGCACTTGTGTGCTTGTCTGCCCAGTTTTATATTTCCCGCATGAAACACGGCATTAGGAAAAATGTGCATCCCCATCTGAAAATCGGCTATAAGTTGCATTCGGCTGCGGAAAGCTTCCGGGCAATCTACACCTGCGGAAAAATGCAGCGCTGCAATCATCACGGTAACATGTGAAATGCTGCATGCATATTTCCGTATAATCTTCCGCGATGTAAACACTTCAATTACACCGTACTTCACCTGTCATTGCTTTCCCCATATCCGCTAACACTATCAAGAGTGCAAAGGGTCCATGTTTATGAATCATGGATACTGTTGTCTTTGAATCACTGCACACAAGTATCCATTGAGTGGCACACTTTCAAATTGGAAAATGGTCTACTGCACACAATTGAAAATATACAACCTCAATACATCCTATCCACCTGACCCTACTGCACACGTACTCCATCTATCCACCACTCCTTGAAGTTTTTGACTGAACCCTTGTATTTTATTCCTTCTCAGCTTCACTGCAAGCAGCCACATTTCTAAAAATTGCTCAAAAAAGCAGCTACCCATTGTACTTGAACAGACATACATACAAAGCCATGTCAAAGATACTAAGCCCTTGGGATCAATGATTCCCGATACCATGTTTTGAATTTCCATCGCTAGTCGGATGATATGCGTAATGCAATCTCTCACCGCTTCACGATGATAAAGCGTAAACGCACAATGGTGTAAAAGACGTCTCTCAGAAACAATTTTACCTTTGTGCGATTATTTTGATACTACGGCCACAGCTGATGCCATCATCAGGGCACATATTCTCCATAGAAATTGTAACCTTTCGCTCCAAAACCATTTTATACCAGGAAAAAAAACAGTTGAATGTCGTTTGATTTGTTGATTCTGTGCATCACGTTGCTATTGATGAAAAAACAAGTCTTAAAACAGATTCACTGTCCCTGCATGCATCCTCAAGGGCTTATGTAATTATTCTTACGGGGAATCTGACAAATAATTTCCCACATGGGGGAGGACGTCAACAACATCATGAACCAATTGGCTTACATAAGCAAGTGGCCCTATTCGCACAATCCAACCCACTTTAAGTGCACAATACGGTCAACAAATTACATGGTTATTATACTGCACATTATACTCCGCCCTCAACTGAATACTTAACACAGACTACGGGGGTCTGCGTGCATTCATCTCTTGAGGTGAATCTACATTGAGATGCTACTTGAATGTAAATAATAATAGTAATGCCAATTATTTTTAATACAGGAATAAAAATGGAATGGTAATTGCACAATGTGCTCACACAGGGCTGTGTTTATATTACACGGCAGGTTCAACGGTGCACTGGGCTTGACCCGTCAGGTGAAGGTGCTCCTTGGCTTGAGCTCAACAAACTTTAAAACACGGATTCCCGTTCCCACTCTGAAAGCAATTAATCATGGTTTAACGTACAATTACACATTCATTAAATCCCCATCCCCTCATCTGCCACCTTGCAGTATGAACGCATACATGCCACGCTGAGTCCATGGGCAGGTTGCGCGTGATGGGGGAAAGTGTGGGTAGCTCCCATCTCATCCGAGATGTCTAGCCAGTGTGGAATGGCAGGCCACATATACCCCCTCGAGGGAGGCCCATCCACCAGCAGTGGCATGAGCAAGCAGTTGCAGGGCTGCACCTTTATTATTGCTTCCTTTAATAACAAACTGCCCCTTACGTACATGTGTTTAATGTTTGCATGCTTTTGCCTTCAAAAGCCGTATATTGTTAATGTGCCAGTGGTTAAAAATATAATGGAGTCAGATCCAATTAATCAATGACTTATTTAGAATCAGGTGAAGAGCCCATTGAGAAAATCATATTTATTGCAAATGTAGCAGTTGGCAGAGTCCCCCTCCACAGGATATACTGTACAGCAACATGGACGTGGCCACTTCCTCCGAAAACCCTGCCAACTCATCGCCTGCCGACTGCCGTTCAATGGCCGCCCTCCCGGTCCCGTTTCATCGCAGAGCCACAAAGTTCAACTGACGGAGTGAAATCTCACCTTCGGCGCTGCTCACCCTGCGCCGGGGTGCCGGACGAAGGGCTCGCGAGGGCGCGCTGCAGGAGGGCGCGGGTGCACGCTGCGACGAGCGCGAGCGGCAGCAGCTCGGGGTCGCACGCCGGGTCCCACAGCCGCGTCGTGCCACTCAGGAGCCCCAACGCGCACGTGTCCGGCAGCACGGGCACGCCGGTCTGGGATCGACGGGAAAGAGGAAAGAGCAGAGAAGGAATGGCATCCGCGCCCCGCAGCAAAGCAGCACCGCGGAAATTGAAATGATGCACGAGGCTTTGTAACGGACGCATTTGATTCGTCAGTAAAGTAACTAAAAAAAATCTACTTTTTTTACGTATCGAATCACGCGAATGGTTTACAATGCAAAATGTATACAGTTTAAGAAGGTCTCAAATTTTTAGATATCAGTACAATCGTTAGAAATGTAACATTTTTTAAAAGTGCAGCCTTTATAAATTCACCAATGGGTAAAGGCCTCACCATGCTATGCCGGCCATACGGTATTTTTACAATACTTCACCACACTGATCAGTGCGCGTCAGTGAAAGGGAGCAGCATTGCGTGTGATATCACTTAGCACTGATGCTCGCCGTGACTGGGAATTTAAGTCAGGTCACCGGGCTCATAGCGCAGCATACTAGCCACTGTACACCACCGCTCCAACCTCTTTTATGTGCTTTATTGATCCCGACTAGAATCCAAACATCGTCCTTCGGACGTTAGAATGAAGCTTCTTTTGGAAAAGACGCAACGGAGACCAGGGCCCATATGGTCTAGAGTTCGGGAGCTGTACACAGCTGGAGCGGACATCCTGTCAACCTGCTCACCAAGTGGCTCTCAAAGCCGTGGCCAAGAACCTCGAGGAGCTGCGGGCGAGACGGCACCGATCCCAAACACCAGCACACCACCTGCACCCGACAGCGATGACAAAGACAAAGATCCCCGTATAGCCTTAAACAGACTGTTGGGGGCAAACACTGTTAGCGAGCGCTAATGAAGGTTGGCACGGCACACGAGGGGGTGGGGTGGCCAGCACCACTCTCGGCCACTTTAGTCTCTCCAGTGCCGACGTTTAAAATTTGGATAATGCACCAGATACTCATTTGAAGCCGACGAGGCCCCGGACCAGTTCAGATGTGCATAACTGATAATGGCTGTGAGCAGGAATTGAACCCGGGTCGCCGCGTTCAGAGGCCAGTGGGCTAACGACTGTGCCACCGGACTACAGCGATGAACATGCCATGCATAACTACACACATGCAATTACAGGGAGCTTAAATAAATGCCTCTACATCTCTAAGCACCTTACATCTCATCTCAACCATTCCATTGCCCTGTGGAAATCCAACCAAGGGGACCTCAGTGATGAATGCCGCTACGTGTCACGAGGTGTGCATGGCACTGGGGCTGCAAAGAGGTAGTGTGCCAGTAGGGGGTGATGTTGCGACATGGTTTTTCCCAATTAGGTGATTTGAAGTTAATGTGCAGTCTAGCTTTTGACAGAATGTTGGGAGCACGCGAGCACCTACTACGGTTGTGGCACAGCACACCACGAGGGGGTGGAGTGGAGAGAACCACACCTGGCTGCCTTTGTCTCCCCCAGTGTGTGTATTTACACTCTCTACAAGGCACTCGCCAACCCAGGGGAGGGTCCAGGTACAGTTCAGATATCACTCAACACTTCCGTTAGCCATGCCCGGGAATCGAGCGAACTCAAGACTGCCAGGTTCTTAGCGCAGTGTGCAATTTTATATGCCACTGGTACCCATGCACATATAAAAATATTGCATACACACACGCACCAAGATCCCCCATTCAGCATAAAAGACCTTGGGGGGGCAAATGCTGTGAACAAGCACCTATGAAGGCCAGCATGGAACATAGGTGGATAGTATAACCAGCACCCCAACTGAGCCACTTGGGTCTCCTCAGTGGCTGATCACACATACAATACCACATGTCTGTATTAGGTTGACTTGATCTAAGGGAGGCGCCCAGGCTAAGTTTAAATATAAAATTCAACAGATATGATCTTGGAAAGGAATTGAACTGCCTGGCCTGTGGTGCAGTGTGTGAACCGCTATCGACACTGCTTCACCATCACGTGATAAGTGCAGTCATGGGTTTCCCATGCATTTAGCCCATAAATACCACCACACATTGCTTTCTCGCGACACCCATTTTCAGAAGATAGTCCCAATTACTTTATGGCCATTATGGTATTTTTAAGCAATAGGTAATAGTATTTTTCAACCCCGTTTCAGATCAATGCTATTCAAGCCATTACAACATAATGTGTTGTGATGGTGAACAAAAATTGCAATTATTTTGAACAGTAATCACATTTAAATTATAAAACACATCACGATACAAAGCTCCAATGCACTCAAATTAAAAGAGCACCACGTATATTGGATAAATAAAACGTCAACAGCCGTGAATGGACAAACGTGGCAAAAAATGTAAGCAACTGAAAAAACACACGTATAAACTCTTTTTATTTAAATTGTATATTTGACTGGGTCAGACAGATAGTGAACTGCTCAGCACATTCACTCCTCCTCTACGGCTTGCACTTGTCAGCTCGAGTTCAACTCGACGACGCAGCAGCAGCAGGAACGGCAGTGGCGCTGCCTCGCGAGCAGTGGCCCTCCCTCCCTTGCCCGTTCTCTGCCATGCGACTCCGCACTCCGGCACGCGCCGCACGTCCGTGTGCTGCCCCGTCACGGCTCCCCCACGCTCGCCGCACTCGTCACGTTGAAGCCACCGCCGCCGCCGCCACGACACCGAAGCCGATCGCGTTTCACGCCCGGGCACTTGAGTACGCTTCGCTTGGGAAAATGTGAAGGTGCAGCACTCCAGTTGCTTGCTCACATTGCTGCTACCAACAACAACCGCCATTCGCCACTAAGTGGCGGTGACGTCACCACGGCGCTTGTGCCAAGCTATGTGCACGAAGACATCACTGCAGTGATGTCTTTGTAATCTCGCGGACACCAGCGGACACCGCTGGTGTCCGCAAGGCCGCGGGAGCTGGTCCGCCGAGCTGTTGCATGAAACAAGTTTATTTGGCCTATGTTGCAGAAACGACAATATAGAGTAGATTTAATTTTTTTATGTTATTGATGCATGGTGGTCCACGGATAGCAGGCATTGTAGATGGCAAGTACAAAAAGAAAGTGAATATAAATAGTTATGAGGCAAGTTCGATTTCTTAGACGTGGAATGGGAAAACAAGAGACTAAAACGTGTTTTTACTGGGTCAAATTATAGGTACAAGCAGCTGGGGAAGACCACAAAATAATTTATGCAAGCAATTTGAACAACTGGGTGCAAATAGGAATATCCAATGCGAGGATCTCGAGCAATATCATGGACAGAGCTAAATGTAAGGGCGTGATCACCGACGTGTTTGAGAAAGGAGATGGCACAGAAAGAGAGGTGGGGTCTGTGAGATTGTTTTGAGGATTGACAATGGTGCACGAGTCCAGAAAGGTTGACAAGCACTGGGCTGCTGTACATGAACCGGTAGGATTTTGTGAATATCGATGGAAAGTGACACCTTGCATGAATACAACACTGGGTGCGTTCGGTTAATTGATCAGGGCCAATATGTGACGATAGGATATGTGACAGTGTACCGTACATGCGTGCGCAGGTTTTAAAATGTGTTCACATGTAGGCCCCAATGCCAAAAAATAAGTTGGCCATTTCTCCTGCGGAAATATAGAGCTGCAATACGTAGGACGAGGAAAGCAGTAATTACTTCCACTTTTGTGATAACTACCATGTGTGAGCTCTACAGATGTCCATGGCTTGGGGTTACAATGAACAATGCTTACCAGGTGAGGGACGTGAAGGCAGTGCACCCCCTCATGGTAAATTGTGAGGCAGGCACTGGTTGATGCATGTCCTACACGTTCCGACTACAATTCGTTTACAAACATCCATTTTGCGGTGTTGCAGAGCGTTATGTGTAAAACAATGTTTTACGGCCATGAGCATACTGGTTTTCCAGACCAATATTACCCAACAATTTTTTTACAAGAAAACTCCGAACCGGTTTCGACCTTCTGGGTTTCATCATTAGAGCATAATGAGTTTGTATACAATACGGAGTTGTGCCGAGCAGGGCCCCCCCATTGGCGACCCAGGAGTATTTAACAAGCTCGACTCTACTGATAAGACAAAAGGTAAAAACTTGCTCAAGAGCTTGCATGCTTAAATAAAGATAGAACCAACTTCTGCATATATATGCCAACACACTGAGAGTATGCAAAAAAAAAACTTGCAAGGTCTTGCACATTAAGCTACCAACGGCACACGTAATTGCACTCGTGGGTAATAAAATGTGTACGAAACAATGCACTCAAGAAAATGTAATCTAGTTCATGTAACAGTTGCGTAACCAAATTGCACCGGTGATTTGTCCCAGATTTTTTGGCCGCTCTGTTGGATGGATGCTAGCCACCTAAGGTACGGCCGCCCTTCAAGTCTGTACTTTTTTTCCCCATGTGACCCCCTTGTAACCCTGTGGTCAGTTGGTTCCTGGAAATAATTACTTGTGCAAGTCTTCATTGAATATTATCGACAGAAATATTTATTTTAAACACTGAGAAAGGCGTCCATTGACAAGAATGGTGAATGATTGCACTAGCATTTTGTTACTGTGACCCGCAGTGTCTTAATGTGCTTTTGTTGCACAGTTACACTCCCTTTTAAGCGGGTGCCTCATTTGGAGTTGGCACAGTGCCCCCGTCGTCGTCCTGTGTAAATGTATATTTTGGTCGGAACCTAAACAGATTTTTGGACGCGGCTCAAGGTGCCGACTCCCACACACACAAAGAGTGGGAGGGGAGGGGTCCTCGGAGGTCAACGTTAGTGCCGATGAGAGGCGGGGAAGGACGCGCTGCGCCAAAAAAAACACATCTGTGCACCCCCCCCCGTCCCCCCCAACTCCAACTCCTTTTAGACGTGTTCCACGCACACACACACACACCTCTACCACGAGGCTCAAAATAAACTTTTGCCATGTGCTGGCTTCGCGCGGCTTTTGAGGATCAGACTTAAAAGACAAAATCTGTATCCAAACTGTCATCTCCTGATACGTGTCTTTGTCTTCCCAGCAAACTCAAAACGCAATACGACGGTTCGCAGCCAAAGGAGATGATAGAAATGGATGCTGCACCTCTCCTCTCATCATGTGCATCAGTCTTCTCCAACATGAACTCACAGGCATACCGATGACAGCTGCCTGCACTTCCATTGCTTTATTTTTTTTATTCCCTAACATTAAATATGCGACAATGTTTCAAACGTGTGAACAAATTTGCCTCATACCCGGCATGAATACATCCTGCAGCACCCTCAATTAGTTCTCCAGCTTATTTGCCTTTTATAACCCACCCCCAGATGGCTTCTGTGGTCTTGCAATGGAAAAACTAGGGCATCCACCCAGGTGGTTCTGTAGCAGAGCACTTGACTTACAATTAAAAGGTTGTCAGGTCAAATAGCAATCAGGCATAGATCTAATCCATCATCCCTCCAGGAATCAATACAATGATTACTACTTTGCAGGAAGTCAACACTGGTTCACTTATAAAGATACTGGCCCCAAACAATAGGAATGTGGAATTAATACCGTTGGCTCAGGACCACCAATGGTGATGAAAATAAAGCAGTGCTTTGTTTTTTTTGTGAGGAGTGAGATGCAACAAATGTAACAAAAAAAAGATACTGTTGAGTTACCCAACATTGAGAAACACCCATATCGGAGATATTAAGCCTAATCAGAGACCCGGAAGGTCAGCGGAAGCCCTTTCTGCGGCTTAATAACGCGAGCGCACGGTGCTGGGCATTCCTAATGCGGGACGGCATGAGCACGCTCGAAGGCAGCGCGGCTGTAAAGAGGCGTGCGCTCTCCATGCCCGGACCGAGGGCGAGATATGGACCGACAAAAAAAGATGTTCCCTGTCACCTCCGGTTTGTCACTTCATCTGGGCGAGAAGCGCACAGGTTTTTGAAGCGTGCCGCTACCCGCGAGTTATAATCAAGTGCCAAAAATGTTTGTTTTTTTCGTTAGCCCGTGTTGGAAATTGTATATTGTCCTTCCAGCAAATGAACAATGAAATGTCAAACACTCCAATTGCATAAACCTGCTTCTTCCTTTTTACAACTAGGGACGAGCTACAATCATGAAAACAACCATTCATCCAAAGAGGGATATAGTCCCTAAAAGTTCAAACATCCAAGCCATTTTTTTTTACCTCATTAATGGCTGCATGGCGAAGAAATCTATCGCAGCTCGTCTCCAAGAGGTCCACCTTGGTGCAGTGGCTCTTGGTCACGTGTGACAAATCCATCGGTTTGAGGGCAGACAGCTCCTGCGCAGTGACACCTAACATTTGACAGCAGATAAACACGACCGTTAACAAAGGAGATGGTACAGTAAAAAATACATCTCAAAACAGATGTGATTTTGGATTCTGACACTGCATAAAATGTATTGTACCCGTAGTAACACACTGCATTTGACAGCCTTTCATCAACCAACACTCAACTTTATTTACCAGCCAGCCACATGATAAAAAGACTTCATCAAGCAGCTTGGGGAACGGCCCAATTAAAAGTTCTAAGGCGTTAATTAGTGTGGCGTGTATTGATAATGATGTTGCAATTACCTATGAGCACCGAGAACATGAAGCCAAGATAGGCCGTGTCGGGAAATGGGGCCTCTTCGGAGTATTCCCTTGTTCCTAGACAAGCCCTGCAAGTTAAGGCCGATGGTCAGACACAATATCAACATTGTTTATGCCACTGCTTAAATACAATCATTAAAAGGTTTACGACAATTATTTTTAACATTTTTTTTCCTTTCATGTTTTCCGTGCAGAAACATGTGCCGGAAAAAAACGCAGGTGTGCTCACACGCGGCCCCACGGAGGCTCACCTTTATAACCACATTTAATTGTCTACGCAAGAAAAAAACTGAAATTGTACACACGTGTGAAACTTAGCAATTAACGCACTGAAAAATAGAGCCCCTCACACTTCCCCTGCAGTTTGAAAACACGAGGGGGGGTACATATCAAAGGCAGGAACAAACAGCGTTTGATACGACTTTGAAGCGCCTGAAAAACTCGATCTGTGCCGAGCGAGGCTTGGCTTGGGTTTATTTGGGGGAGGTGGGAGGGAGTCCTCTTGGAGCCTACGAACCAAACCGCAGCCGCATCTCATGGGCGCTAAACACCACAAGGCCACACGCACGCACAACACGCAAGCGGCAAACAGCTCACAGCAGGTAGTGCTTCAAAGGGAATTGGCCAGTTGTGATGCATCCCTTAAATGGCCCACCGATCTCGCACAAAGTGGCTAATCATTCGTCTATTTTTTTTCAGTTTTAATCGTCACATTCCCCCCCCCCCTACCAAGTCAAAATGTGCAAACGTGTGGCAAAATAAGGGAAAATGTAAAATCTCAATTACTGTATACAGCCCACAAATTCCTAACAGATGTATCGATCTTTGCACAATAAAACAATGACTTTCCAGAATCTTTCAAAGGGAAATCATCTAAATCCAGCCTGGCGAGGTAACTCGCCAAAAACCCCCACGACCGACTTAGGTTGACGGGGATGTCATCCAGCGGTGGATTTGATAAACGATCATTGTAAATTATTGTTGTTTGAGATGAGATAGAAGTAGCTTATCGCTTGTAAAGCGCTCAGAGATGCCTCGCTATAAAGGGCACTCCATCAGAAACAAATCATTGCCATTATTATTTCTTCGACGATTACAGTACCTTAAAAAGGTGCATTTTCAGATAGCATGTGTTGCTATGTTCAGCTTCCCTTCTCCAGTCACTCTTTGAGTATGAATGAAAACATCAAAGTCAGTAGTAATCTTAAGCAGTCCATCAAAGTTCAATGAATGTTTTACGATGAACATTTAATGGACACAAAAAAAATGATTTCTCCCCATATTATTTTAACAGTTGGGGGGGGGGGGGGTACTAACCGGGACAGATAAAAGGCTTGGAAACTGTGCCAATGCAAACAATTTAAGAATTATTGCACAATTTTATCTTCTCACACCTGGTTTTGCAATGTAAAAAATGGTAAAAAGAGTACAAATTACATTTTTTTAAGTCGTTTAAAGCAGCTCTATCTCGGTAAACTCGGCACCGATTCCCCGCAACCTTTACTCCCCCACACCCATGGCATCACTTTCCACACCACTACACATGTTCAACTACAAGGGGGAAAAATTGCTAAAATTAGCAGCGGTGAGCTTGAAAAACCTGCAGCACATTAAGCGCGAGCTTGGAAGTGGCTCAGATGCGGCAAGCTACACTTGTTAACAGTGACGAGAAGGAATTCAAAGGCCTAGTGTCCCGCAGGATTGCACACCCGGCACCAGTGCCCATCACAGAGGTCGCAACCGGGTACCCGATACCCGTTCCCTACCCGATACCCGGCTACTCGTGCCCGGCCGAGTACGGGTACCCGTTTGCGACCCTGGTGCGGCCGGGTACGGGTACGCCGTGAGTCACAGGTGAGTAACTGTTTGTCACTCATTTCCCAACGTCTTGTCTCTTCTCACAATTCAAGTTCCTAGAATCAACCCACCCGCGCCTGCAACATGGCTTCATCCCAGAGGTCGCAATCAGGTACCCGATACCCGTACCCTACCCGTACCCGGCCGGGTATGGGTACGGGTACCCATTTGCGACCCTGGTGCGGCCGGGTACGGGTACGGGTAGACCGTGAGTCACTGGTGAGTAACTGTTTGTCACTCATTTCCCAACGTCTTGTCTCTTCTCACAATTCAAGTTCCTAGAATCAACCCACCCGCGCCTGCAACAGAGGTCGCAACCGGGTACCCGATACCCGTACCCGGCCGGGTACGGGTAGGGTACGGGTACCCGTTTGCGACCCTGGTGCGGCCGGGTACGGGTACGGGTAAGGAATCAAAACCCGTTTGCGACCTCTGGCCCATCCACAATCAGAGCAGTCCCCTTTTTCTGCGGGCTAAACCGGCGTTTACGGCCTCGTTACGTTTCAAGGTCCACACCCCTTTTCTGTCGCCCGTTACAAATTATCGATGCGCTTCGCTTTGAAAGGCCGACAACATTTAACGGACATTTGTTAATTCCTAAATAAAAACATGCCGTGTTAATCACCATGGCAGAAATTACGTTTAAACAATTAATTTGCGACCGGGCACATGGTGCAGTGTATTGTCTTGTGTATCACAGGCGCAGTCTTCATTTAATTTGAGTGCACATGTTAAGTTTCTCCGCTTGAACTAACATATAATTTTAAGATGTTAACTCTGATGCCCACACTCCAGCACCTGGGTAAAATATTTCACCTTGAATGACAACTACATGCTAGGAACAGGATTCATTTCATTATTTTAGGTTTGTTTGGAAATCCAGGTTGTTTTCAAAGCATCATCCTACCGATGGATTTTCAGAATATTTCATGCAAAAAAATCACCTTAACATTTTAAGTACACAAGAGTTGTTATCAAGTGTTCACAATTCCGGGAAGAAGAAAACAGGACCAATCTAATGTGATAGTATAAATGTGGGAATACAAAACTGACAGATATAGAGAATTAAAAATCAATACTTTGTGACCAAACTGCTCATTCTGGACAAACCTTGTATTAGCTACACACGTACAGCAAATCATGTTCCACAGAGAAGTAACTTTTACATGAACTATGAACAACTGGCCTACCCCGCAGCTGCACAAACGCGACAACTACAGGATGTGTTCATTTCGGAGGCAGTCATGCAGCAAGGCTGCAGTAGAATCTGTCTGGTCTCTGCTATTGCAGGGCCAAGGCACACGTGTCAGGCTTAACACTTTTCCAGTTGGGATATCTCATACAACTGTACCCCGCCAGGCAGCCAGCAGTGCCTACATATTGATGCTTGTGGCAATGATTAAACTAAACAACATGCGTTTGGGTACGCAGATGTGCTGAAAACACGTAGGCGACAGTCATCAGTATCTGTTTCAATGGCGAAATGCGACGGCCTGCTTGGCTTAGTAAAAGGTGTCCTGAGATGTCACCACGTTCTGCGCAGACGTTCGTGACAGAGAACGAGAAGCTCGCAACGGGGAAACAGTTAAAGCCATGTGATGGGAAACAGCTTTCCGTCAGGATTGACATCCCTTGCGTCCTTCCATCACGGCCGAAGACTTGCACGGCCCCGGGCGCGACTTGTCATGTCACGTCCACGTCGCCCTTGCACTGTTTGTCCACCCAACCACCGTCCAGCCACCCCGATCGCGTCGCCCCCACCGTCACACCAATGCCCGCCCCACCACGGATTCCCATCTCCAGGCCTGCGGGGGGCCTGGTGTCACACGTCGCTCGGCTAACGGAAATCGTGGCCCCAAGTCAGGCCCAGGAAAAATGGCACGTCGTCCGGGATTATGGCTGGCCTGGGATGATCGCATCGAGTCCCGGCCCCATTGCGTTCGGACCACCGGTTCCGCCCCCCCCCCCCTTCACCCCCCTGGCCCCACTGCTATCCGCTACATCAATCTCACGCATCTGCACGACACCCAACTCAAACCAATATTTTCGTGTGCATGAACTCTCCTCCCCAAGTCTGTAAGTTGAACACAGCTTCAGAACAAATAGAAGGCTCGCCGCCATGCTTATGTTGATAATAATATGACTGAATTATTATTTGGTTCTTTCGGTTAAGTCACGTCTAAAGATAAAATAATAAATTAAATTAAATAATAGAATACGACGTTTCGATTGCAACACAAGCAATCATCATCAGGTATAATGAAATAGCGACATAAAATCTAACAAGAAAACTATAGACAGACATTAGCAGACAGATATCACCAAGATACATAGAGAGAGCAACACAGGTAACAGAGAGAGGTGATCGTCTCTGTGGGGTGGCCTTAAATAGACAGAGGAGGGCGGACGCAGAGAGAGGGAGGGGGCTTAGAGAAAAAATTAGCATATCAATGAGTGGACAACAAAACGTGGTGCTGCAAGTGCGATGACACGGCAAGCAAGCCTGAAAATCAGAAGGACACACTAAAATTAAATAACCTAGTAAAATATCGAAATGTAATGTAATACAACACAGAGGGTCGGTCAACACACAATTAACGCATAGCCTGGTTGAGTACGTATTTCAAAGATTGCTAAGTTAGAATTTAAGTGTGAACATTCCAAAGAGAGGACACATGCTAATATGTCTGTCTATACTTTTCTGGTTAGATTTTATGTCGCTATTTCATTATACCTGATGATGATTGCTTGTGTTGCAATCGAAACGTCGTATTCTATTATTTAATTTAATGTATTATTTTATCTTTAGACGTGACTTAACCGAAAGAACCAAATAATAATTCCTGCAGTCACGAAAGTTCTAAAATTAAGAATATGACTGAATTTTTTCAACAAGTTATTTTTTTTCCCCATTACAAAGAAAATGTGCAATGCGTCCGGTGCAGAAAGCTGTTTTGTGGAGTTTAATAAACACAAGTCAAGGTTAAGAGGTGCCAGTAACTTGTTTGAATTTTCATAAAAACCAGGCAGGCAACAAACGCATGCAAACATGTAAAGTCTATTCCAGAAATAATGGCGAACATGAAACGTCAGCTCGTTTGGCCTTTTTAGAAGAGGAAACGTGAAGCTACTTGAATTTTCATTCCAGACATGGTATTTGTAAATCTTAAAAATGTAACATTCACAACTTCGTTACTCTCAGTTAAATTGAAAAACAAGAATATTGTGAAAATAACAACTTTTTTTTTAAACAAAATAACTTTTTATATTTAATTACATGTAAATACATTACTCCTTTCCTTTGAAAGCCATGCTAACATAATTTTAGTAAGTGCGTAGATTTGTTTAAATATAAGTAACAAAATCGAATGAGGAAACAAAATACACGTTGCTTAAATATATTAAAAATGGGAAAATGTTATTTTTCTTACAAGAGCAAAAAGTTGCATTGCATATCCGCACTATACCATAATGTGTGTATTAATACAATTAAATATTTTACAGTTCTCTGCAAAGCCACTGCTGAATGAACACCTCACCCCCCCCCCCCCCCCTTGCCATGTCGGTCGTGAGAATTGTATGGCCATACTTCACCACACTGATCAATGCCAGCTGGTGGCCCAGGACCCGGTCAGAAATCACTCGCTACTAATTTCTAGGTGTGCTCAGGAACCCAACTGGGGTTGCTGTGTTTCATTGCACACTCGATAACGTATTGTTGTATATTGTATCTATGAAGATATACATATAGAACATGTCTTCGTAGATAAACTTTTATAGAGGCAGCTGTGACTACTGCATTCTAACATCTTTCCATCATCATACATTTAATCCATTCAACCTGCATGCAATCCAGTCTGTGCACTGGCCACATTTAGGGTTACATTAAATCTAAATCAGTGCATTTCATCCAGCCAAAGGGCATCTGCAAAATGCTTTTCACAAGTGACTTTCAAAGCAAGAAGCCATGGTAACATAAGTACAAGATGTTGACCGTAATTTACATTCTCAAAATTAACAGCACAACCTCAATAAAAGCACGTCCTCTAATACACAAGCATCTTTTTTTTCGAAACACAGCGAGTAAAGCATGTCGTGATGTATTCATTAATCGAGTGTTGTTATGTTGATTCTTAAGACTCGCGGATTGCGTGCGTAAGGATCGGGTGATTTTCGACGCATGTCAATTAATTGAAAAAAATATGCAAACATTACATTCAGGATCAATGAGCGACTGAAGCTGTTCCAAACGAGATGGGCAAAAACGAGAAGCAAAAAAGCGAAATGGGGCAAAAAAAAAAAAGAGACGGGAAAATCCGTTCTGGAATCGCATCGCGGCCTACCATCACAAAAATGTATTGAATCACCACGGGGATGGTGGGATGTCAGGAGGGGAGTGGTCACTGCAGCGGGGGGGGGGGGGGAGATGAATAATTACACCCCTGGCAGTGAGCGAGGGCTCCCATGAGCGTGTCTGGGAGGCCACAGGTCCCAGGCAGAGTCGCGGGGGCCGCAACGGGCCCCGTGTAGCACCCCGCCACCAGCCTTGGCCACCACCTCACTCGCGAGGGCCACATTACTTATTAACGCGCCTAACTTATTCATGCGCTTATTTGCGTATTCATTTATTTCTGACGAATCGATGCCTATTAATGCCCTCTTATTTTAAATGCATTTATTTTGGTGCCCCGCGGTGAGGACAGGTACACGGGCAACAGGCTCAAGACGCCGAGGAACCTGTCGTCGTCAAGCCCCGGCGACGTAGCTGCCTGGCGACCGCAGTTTATTTTTTAAAAATCACTCAGGACCAGTCCGGTGAAGTATGATCAAACAACCATAAACCAACACGGCATAGGGAGAGGGGCTTCACCTTCCACTGGATTGACAAAAGCCTGTAAACTATTACAATAATGACCATTGTGTGCAAACCCTAGAGGGGTGGTTTAATTCAATCGTATATTATTTTGCTCGCATCCAATACGCACATCCAATAGCATTTTTCAGAATCTATGTTTTTAAATTCATGTACCTTGTATATTATGGGTCACATGATCTCTGCTGGCACTAGAGGCCGCTACGTTCACCACGATACAAAATAAAGGGGGAGCACAAACTCTTACAAGCTCAGTGCTTACCACAACATGTGTGTGTGGATAAAATGTCACCGTAACCTGAGATTCATTTTATAATCTCTGTTTTGTAGATGGTACTCAAATAGTATCTGCTATTGAATACACATGGAGTTGGTGGCCATGGTTGTGTTCTTCACAGTCCTCCACAGATCAGGCTCGTCAACAAGCCGACCACGAGCGTGCTTCCCAATCAGACGGTACGAGGCAACATTTGCCTCTCATTGAACATCTGCGTCGATGACAACAAACATGCCTCGGGGAGGTCTTCATCCAATTGACAAAAAAAAAGTGAACATTACATATATTTAGTCATAACGGCAAACACCGTAGCGGTATGAGTAATAAATATAAAAGAAAGCCACGACGTTTCGATCACAACACAAGCGGTCGTCAGATCGCTTCTGACGATCGCTTGTGTTGTGATCGAAACGTCGTGGGTTTTTTTTTACAAAAAGAACCAAGAATAAGTCTACATTATAGACTGCCAGTACACTCACTCAGGTTAATAACCAGGCTACAGTCTACATTATAGACTGACAGTACACTCACTCCGATTAAGAACCAGGCTACAGTCTACATTATAGACTGCCAGTACACTCACCAAGGTGAAGAACCAGGCTACAGCCAACATTATAGACTGCTAGTACTCAAACTTAATAACCAGGCTACAGTCTACATTCGTGTTTTTTAGTTTTTTATTTTTATTTTATTTTCATTATTTTTATTCACTTTATTTTTCTATCTCCGTGACTTTACCGAAAGACCCAAAGCATATGAATTCCTGCAGTCACGAAAGTTTCAAGTCAAAATTTATTGTAACTTGTACAAATTTTATATGATGGAAATATCTAATGTATTCGAATAGAAAAAAAAAATACAAATAAGATGAAATAAAGGAGAAACAATATCACTAAGATGTTAAAAACAGGACGAAAAAATCCATTCTGGAATCAAATCATGACCTCCAAAAGAGAAATTTTATCGGATCACTGAGAGGGGCGTTATTAATGAAATGCCTTTAAATATATATAATGTTCTGCACAGTCCTGAACCCAGAGCTTTTCCAAGCTCCGATGGCTTCCCATCATTGCCGGCTCAGAGCCTGTGACTTCCTCACCCTAACAGAAATAAAATTTGTCTTGAACTGCAGCACAAATAATCTAAATGATCCTATTCACCTTGCCACATCGCATGCAAGCACCGGAAAAGGCTCTCTTGGAAAACACACAACACGTGTTGGAAATTTGTACAACTGGTAACACACGACTCAAAAGTAAAATTCCTCCGTGTGCTGGCACACTGTGAAACGCAACAGCAATAAGGGAGTGCTGTAAAAATGAATCTTTCCACTTCGTTAAAATACACACAGGTAAATATATAGCAATGTGTTTAAGCACACATCCATGCACACAGGGTCAGCAAACACAAACCCAACATAAGAAAACATACCCTGCAAACAGACACTGCCAAAAGCACACACCACACAACCTCACCGAGCAGTCGTGTGGTTTATTGATGCAACAACACCCTCTTCTGTCGTCTTTTGGGAACACACACGACCAATGGCAATCAAGAGGCCAAGACGTGGACTGCAAATTCTATTTAACCTTCTCTCACTGCGCACTGTGGCCAATGCCACCGCACTCTGTATTGGCCAACATTCAAGATGAAATGCCATTTATTCAGGATCCACCACAAGGCCTTGTTAACCCTTTCCCCATTCCGAAACGTCTGCAAGTTGCAGGGTGGGTTTCGGTCCCCGCTAAATCTCGGAATGCACAAGCGGTTAGGCATAGCGCTGTTGTTTTTAAAGACATTGTACTCACCGCAGAAAACTGTAGCGACATGACCGCAACTCTTTAATCGCTGGTGCCAAAATGTGCCACATCCTCCCCCGCATGGCCTTGTGGGAGCCTTGGTACGTCTTCCGACCTGAAGACGTACCAATAAAGTTATTTTATTTCAGTTTTTCTTCCGATTCCGTTCCGATGACAGAATCGGAAGAATAATTGATGACGCACACATACATACGTCATCAGAACAGGAAAGGGTTAAAACGAACGGCCAAGAATAAAGACACGGACAAGGGGGCCATGACACCCACCCCCCCACTCCGGACTACGACAATCGCAGGTGACAACACAAACTAGCTAAGCAGCTACGGCGCTCGCGCTTCGCCCACCCCCACCTGTGATGCATCATCCTGATGACGGTCTTGGCCATTTCCGCAGGGAAGCGCGCGTCAAGGCAGAAGTGGGCCAGGTGGGGTGGCAGGCCCTCGGGGAAGACCGGCAGGTGGTAGAGCAGCTGCAGGAGGTGCCTCTGCGTGGCGGCGTCTGCCACCAGGCTGCCCAATACCCCATCTGTCGGGTCTGCAGGAGGGCAGCGTAACCAATCCGGCACTGTTACTATACCACGGCAGCGGCTGGGTGGCCCCACTGTTCTGTTGCAGCGCTCTCAGGATTGTCCGTGTGTTTTTCCACCCTTTTATTAAAATGTAATTTAAATGAAAAATAAATTCGAAGCGAAGTTTCCGTGCCATTCTGACTGAACTATACGATAACAGTCTACACAGGAGAAAGATGGAAAAAAGATGATTGATAATTGATGGGACGACGATGGATGATGGATAATTTATGATGGTTGATTGATGGATGATGATGAAATAAAGGGAAAAGAGAAAACTAAGCGGGCACGTGAACAACAAAGTCGCAATCACAAAAATCCCGGCAATTGTCTGATGAACCAGAACCTGCAACTAATCAACTGTCATTGCCAACCGCTTCACCCAGTTCACCCTTCTCTATTTGAAGAAGTTAATGAACAGATCTCACACCTTTGTGAACTTTTGCAACTCCTCTCTAAAGAATACTTTGCAGTTATTCCAGAGCAGTTTCCCCAATCACCTGCAACAGTGTAAGACTTAGTAAGTCTTTAATTAAGGCTGTTTATGATGGTTTAAATTTTTGGACTAGTTAAATTTACAGTGTTATAATAAATAATGTGCAACACAACTCATGTATTCCATTGTTTTTTTTTAAATAGTGTTATTATAAGGATTTATGAACCATGCTTCAACAATAGACCGAGCAGATTTCTCTCCAAAAATACAAATCAACCACGCACATTAAGGCACAAGCATAATATCATATGATCATTTATGAGATGAAGAGATATGCCCTGTTCATTTGTAACTATATTTGAAACACTGTATTGTACTATTGTCATCATCAGCTATGATCTATCCACTGCTGGATGTAGGGCTCCCCACAGTGTTTCCATTCCTCATGGTCCTGCGATGCTTCTGCATTTCAGCTGAATTTATTACTCCATCTCCGTGGTGATCGTCCTTCGAGGCAAGCAACCTCCTTTGGTCGCAATTCAGTCACCGGTCTCATCCATAGCCGATCATCCCTTTGAGTAATGTGTCTCTGCCCAAATCCACTTAATTTTCTCAAAAGTCAATGGAATGTCTCATTTGCATTTGACCTCTTTCTGTCTCTCAGTGCAGTTCCAATCAGTGCATATTAACCTCCCATGACATATGGATCGGAAATACGCACATTGACAAAAAATGTTTAACAAAAGTGTAACATTATGCAAAGCAGCATCGTGTAATTGTACTAATCTCCCATAATTCTGTCCCCTGAATAATAGTGACCGAAGAAAACATTCCTGAAGAAACAAATGCAAACATGAATTAAAACTATCGATTTGCCATGCACGCTGATGCAGTAT
The DNA here is from genome assembly GCF_964198595.1 of Lampetra fluviatilis. NCBI lineage: Eukaryota > Metazoa > Chordata > Hyperoartia > Petromyzontiformes > Petromyzontidae > Lampetra > Lampetra fluviatilis. The sequence continues at coordinate 11,423,853 of NC_136276.1, forward strand.
GTGACAGGCATTTCCACCGAGAATAAACACAAAACAATCAACAACACGAGCCAACTCGGGGGGTGGGGAGGGGTTGCAGATTAGGATTCACACAATCCGCAACGATGCTGCTGCTGCTGCCCTCTCGAACTCGGGTGAACGTACCGTAGATGTGGCACGCGTGGGTGGACAGGCTGGCCAGGAGGTTGGGGTTGGCGTGGGCAGCAGCTGAGCGGATGACCTCCACGAGCTCAGCTGAGAACGCGGGGCAGCGAGCACCCAACTGAATAAGCTGCGGCGGCAGCGTCATGAGCCAGCGGGACAGCACCTTGCTCCTGAAATTAACCGCCGGTGGCCGGGCCACAAATTCGAAGTGATGCATTCTCTATCTTAAGAGTAGAAAAATCCAACAATTGACACACGTGTTTACATCAGCTGAGATGTATAAACATATAACATGCACAAATGCTTTTAAATAAAAAGGAACACTGGTACAACAGTGTCTCTCGCTTGCCATCTCTACAGTTCTCATTCTCACCAAATACGGCAACCCCAGCTTGACGAGGGCATAGGAAACTACAGTAAAAATACAGCAACATAAGTACTGACAAACATAGGACACCTTAAGAGACTCTTCTGAAGAAATTGTCTCATTTATAGTCAGTTTCTGCTCACGCGCACACGCGCGCGCGCGCACATAAACGCAGGACCGCAGCAGCTGTTTTTGTTGTGACCCCCTCGCAGCCACGAGATGCATTTAACACCGAACTCTCTCCCCCCCTCTATGGGAGACCCTCGCCGTCCTTCACAAAATACCTGCGCACGTGGACCGAGGTTTCTCCCTCGTCCACGTAGAGGCTGCGAAAGAAGCGCAGCAGGCGCAGGCGGTTGGCCACGGTGACGCTGCGCTGCTGGTACTCGGCAAACACGGCGCGCAGCAATTCCTCCACACGGGCTGCGGGGGCACACGCGCCGGCAGGTGCGTGCAGAATCACTGTCTGCATCTAGAACCGATCGCCAAATGCCCCGGAAACGCCTCTGCTTCCTCCAGCCCAGGGACACGTATTAATTTAAGATAATGTCAAGAAACACAAGCAATAATTTACATGATTTTTGACCTAACGAGCACCGACTCGCGCTCGTATTAGAGAAAGCACAACCCCAATTGTTTACGTTGATTGAAAGTGACTGCTTACGCCGGTGAATTCCTCCAAATATTTTCTGAAAACAGTCTTATTTTTCCAAGTAACAACCGCTAAATTGCCATGGCATTATCAGTAGCAAGGAAACGTTTACATTTTCATAGGGTCGCAAAGTACTCAGGTCGAAAAATGTTGTGCAAAGCTGATGATCGGTTTTAGCTCCGCTCTTCAAACAGAATGCCTCCACTATCAGTCAGGTTATTGTGCTCGAGTATTAAACATTTTATGGGTGCTTCGCTTTCTAATAATGTTAATTAATTGCATTTTAGGCAATTAGTAAAAAACTTAAAAAATATTTACAAGTTCAACAACCTGCACAGCCATCATTCTAAAAGAGTCCGTAAAGTTGTACAAGTTTACCCTTTGAAGCTGTAAATTTTAACAGTTATTCCTGCATGCAACCAAGCAAACCAGTTTCTCTTCAGTTAAATTTAAATTCTGACCCCAGTGGAAATGCCATCTCTCCAGCGAAAGCCTATTTAACCAGCCACGGGACTTGTCGACTTTACAGTCATGCTGTAATATATTCTTATGTTAAAGCATGTGACCTGTGCTGCGAACTTCCTGTTATAAAATGCTCAAAATTGCCTCGGAGTTCAAGCGATGCCCATCAAGGAATATCCACAGTCACTAATTCACCTTTGCACAAGACAATAAAAACTCTGCTCTCCCGGACATTACATTCCACAAGGTGTTTTTGTCTCAAGGTGTTGTGTGTTAAAAGACGGCTGAATTACTGGAGACAGCAACTCGACACACACAATGGCTTCCAGTAGAACGGTGCAGCAACATGAACAATATTTAGCCAATGTTAAAAGTGTTGGAGTGGATATTCATGATAGTGGTGGTGGGGGCAGCACAAGAACACCCTACTGTATTGACAGTGCTAAATGGTAAAACAAATTTCCAATATTAAAAGCATAAATATAAGTAGAACTTCTTTCTGTAGCTCCACATGTAAGTAACTTGCCGTTTGCCCATCCAAGGACGGGTGTATTGCAGTAAATCTGAAACTTGCAAGCGAAAAGCAGACCGCGACGTGATGTTCATTGCATCAATCATTCAAAGGTTATAATCCCTTGTACATCATGACGTCCTTTTTACGTCTATGTCTCAATAGCGTTACGGAGATGGCGTGACGCGAGGGTTCTGCCTTTGTAGTGAGGGTTGTAAGTTGACGCCGAGGAGGGGGGAGGAGGCGCCTCGCCCCCCCCCCCCATGTGGAGTGACGTCACCCGCTAATTATTATTAATGGAGTTGTTGGTGCTGCCCTACCTGCCCCGACTGCTCCTGGGGCTTTTATTGTTGGTGCTGGGCCCCAGATTCTCCTTCCCAGGCTGTGCTGCATTGTTCCTCCCTCTCTCTCTCTCTGTGCCTACCATGATTTGCTCCAACAAACGTCCGGAATTTAGATGCCATATAAATTCACAGTTGTTATTTAGGATCATATATATTCACACTACACAATAATAACAGTATTCCTTCCAAAATACCGATAGACATAAACAAACACTGGATTTTACGGAGCTGTTCATCACGTTATTTGCGCCAATGGGTCGCAATGCATACGTAAAATATTCCATTGCATTACTAAGTGCCATGAACAAAAGTTACCAGGCACAATAACTGTATGCAGGACTGCATTAGACTTTTTTTGTGTAGAGCCATCTCTATTATGCAAAAATGTATGAAAAAAACCCACTAATATGGTGAACCCCCCATTCTATGTCATGACAGAATCACAGATTAGGACTGGAAAATTCCATCCCTAGAGGCACAAAAGGCACAACGAAGAACGGCAAACTTAGGCACCTCACAGACACATCACCTGCGCCACAGATTATCATCCTTTTAACTTGCATTTGCATAACAAGAGTTAAACTTGCTTTGCGCGTTAATAAAATATGACCACCAGTCTTGGAAGCCTTTGTGTTGGTGGCAGCAGCAGTACTATGGAACCATTGTTTTCTCCATCTGGCAAGCGAGTTATAAAGGCAAGGAAATGCATTTTTTACTTGCGATTAAGTGCTGATTACTGCCCGTCAATTATGTCTCGATATTTTTATCCCACACTCCAAAGCTACATGGGCAACAATTAAAGCAGCTTTGTGTGTCGCGAAATAATAATAAAAAAACGACTTTGTGTCATTATAAAAAATCCATGTGAAATGAATGCAAATGAACAAAAATGCAGACAAAGATAATGAAAGCTGAGCATAAATCTTCATTGATAACACAATTCTTAGAATTTAAGGTGTAGGAGGCAAAAACACAAACTATTGTGCAATAAAACACACCTCTGGATTTCAAGTAAGCCACGAGCAGTCAGACATACGGCACAAATGAAAAACCAATGCTCCAATGCACTTAAACCGGAGCAGAATTACAACGGCAATACTCAAATATCCCCCATGTAGCCTTCAACTGACTGTTGGGGTAAGTGCTGGTTGGCACCACTTAAAGGCAACATGGTGCTCGGGGAACTGGTGTAGCCAGCACCGCACCTGGTGGCCATATTTTTCTCCTCATTGCTGACCAATACACACCACACCAGGTCCTCATTTAAGGCCGAGTCAACCTAGGCGAGGCCCAGGACTAGCTCATACATTCGCCACTAATTTTAGTAGTGGACGAAAATCACTCTGTCTGCCAGGCTCGTAGTGCAGTGTGATAAACCCCTACGATCCTGCGTGCATGCGCGCACACACGCTTTACAGCCACCCACTGTACACGCACCCTGCACAGTCTCCCATCCGCTCTCGCCAGCCCGGGTAAAATGCACACAGCTCACCCGTACCCTGAGTGTGCAGAGTGGCCAGGAGCGTACGGACCACAGCCAGCACCGTGCCGAGGCGAGTGGTGGGCAGGCGGCTGCCCCCGGAAAGCAGCCCTGCCACGTAGTGCTCCACGGGCTCCAGGGCATCCGGCTGGGCGGCACGACGCCCTGCCGGTACCGTCGCCGGAGCTCCCCACCCCCCGGGCCCGCAGCCGTGCTCTGCCACGGAGGCCAGCAGCTCGGCCAGGTTGAGGTTCAGACCCAGGACAGTGTCTTGCGTTACGTCGGTTCTGACATTCACATCGCAGGGTGGCCGCGCACAGCCAGTGTGTGACATGTGCCAGAAACACACACAACGGTTTAAGAGTTTGATGGGATACTTACAATAAAGCTTCATGTAGATCTGGAAATGGAAGGGGTTACTGCAAGGGTTTTCCGGGTTGTGCTGTATAGCTCTCCAATGCATTTAGAAAAAGTGCTTGAAGTTCCCAGTACATGGAGCAAAAAGTGGCACATTCAGCTCAACTACACATGGTACGTCCCGAAAACACATTGCTAAGCTATGGAAATGTTTGCGATTTTTTTTCCTCTTGCAACCGTCTTTAATATTGTTATAATATTTGGTTTAAACATGTGATAGAATACGGGTGAAGATTTAAAAAAAACACTATAGAGTTAAAATATCCACAAACCTGCAATAACACGTAGCGCAGTTTTGCCTCACAGCAGTTTTGCATTGAGATGCATTTTGTTTTTACAGCTCACATTTGCCCCCTGGTGGCCAATACGCCTTAAAGCATGCCCCACTGGTCAATGTCTTGCCATCCCCACTTAAAATAAAGTCAATCCCAGCCTGTCCACATGTCAACCCTTCAACATGTTTTACTGGTTAATGCCAAGGGTAACCTACACCTAAGAGTATCGTGCACCCAAGTGTCTATTGCCGTGTTCACTGCAAAATGGAAATTACGGAAGTCAGACCGTGCTGGCCGGACTTAACATAATTTTAAACATACCCTTTTTTCGCTCCTTTTTGCTTGGATTTTCTTGCCCCATTCTCACACATGGAGTACGGAAAATTCTTCAAAAAGTGCGATTTGAAATCGGTGAAATATGTGTCCCGGAAAAATGTTCCCTGGAAACGAAAAATGTCAAAAATGTCAACCAATTAAATATAAGACTCGCACACAACACCTGCAGTACCAACCAAAAACCAAGAATAAAAAAACAATACATTTCTTGGATCGATGCCACAAATGTTAACAACGTGCTCAGAAAAAAAAACATTCTTGAAAACCGACATGAGCGTGGGCCTCACCAGGGTGCGACCGTGCCGGATCACCAGCCTCCAAAGCAGGAGCATCGTGTTGGCTACCTGCACCATGACGGCCAGACCCTCACTCCCTGGGATGGGCACGTCTCCCTCCTCCGTGGCCAGAGCCGCCTCCACCCAGCACTCCAGCAGAAGTGGCACTAGGGTGTGCACGAAAGTGCGGACGCCCTCCGGATGGGACAGGTCGTTGCCAACCACCATTTCGCTCGAGTTTGCCATGCTGACTGGACTGAGAAAAAAATCATGCATTTTACGGAGTGCCTCTTTGGTTAAGTGTTAAATAGAAGAAGTATAGAATTAGTTTTACGTGAAAAAAACTGTCACCAAACACAATTTACTTGTCCGCTGTTCAAAAAGCCACGAGTTTAAAAATCAGTTGGGAGTAAGTCAGGTCAAAGTAATTTCCTGCTCAAATGAGCTTTGCCCGGCCAATGATCTCCCAGTGATATGTAAATCAAATATAATTTTGTCAGACATCAACAGTTGTTGTCCTATAAAAAGTCTGGCCCCCTCTAAAGGATTGTGGAATTTACACCACTGGCTGAGGGCCATCAACAAAACTCATCACTGTTCTATGCTCATTTGAGCGGGGAGAAGCGTTAAAATTATAGCCGGGCTAAACCAGTTGGAACAGAAAAGTCTCCCTTCTATTCCACCATGTGCGGCTGGATGGAAGGTTATGGATGAGGTTTTGTGACATTCTAAAATGTCGGCGCAGCCACCAATTATAAAGCGGCCCGAGTATTCGATCACGTAAAAAGTAGTTAATTAAAATATTTAAGTCAAATGTCTAATCGTACCAGCTCCAGTTAAATGCTCACCATAGACGAAACGTCGTGGCCAGCATGGGCCGTAGTCCGGAGTGTTCAAACACCTCGACGCCCCTCTGACAGCTCGGCCAGTCCACGTGCAATGCCTCCGCAGGGCGCACCTCTCCCTCCCCGTCCACATCCGTCTCTCGAAGCACAGCGCCCAGGAAGCGGGAGAGGCGCGCCAGCACGCGCAGCCGCCATTGCTGGGACGTGAGCTGCCCACTGGGGTTCACGAGGAGGCGCCGAGGCGCTTTATCTCCCTTGACCTGACCACAGCGAACAAAACAGGCAAAAGCGCCGCGTGGGTGAAGACGCACACCTGCAATAGTGTGTTTTAGAGACGAGTTGCTACATCGAGCAACGATTATGACACGAGGCAACCATTCGCATGCCTCCAGTGAATTCTATAAAGCACAACAGCAGTACAGGTTTCTGGACTGCGCATTTTGAATACCATCTCACTATGTGCAAAAATACTCAACGGACCAGAACGTTCTTAATAACAACTTGAGACTCACGCGAGGGGTTTCATTTGTTAAATAAAGACTGTTACTGCTGTAAATAAACAAGTATCGATTTAAACATTGATGAAATTAATTGGCCAAATATCCCAACAGAATCAGCAAGGCTTTCCTGGGTAGAGGACATTATTTATTATCGGTAAGACTGCTGGCGTTACAATGCCGATTTTGCAATCTATATATATAAAATCGCAAATCTGTCTGTCTGTCTGTGTCTGTCTGTCTGTGTGTCGCCGGACCATACGCAGTTTCATTGGACGACCGGCGCGGAACACGGTGGTTGCCCCTGGCAACGGGTAGCGACGCATTCGCTGCGGGGTGGACGCCATTTTTAATTCCCGTTAAAAATATGCGCACGCATTAACACGCGACTCTGAGGTAAATTCATCAAAGTTTCACGTCCTCTTCAATCCCCCCCCACCCCAATGTGTGCAATTACTATTATAGGGTCGGTAGATAATACAATTATAGCGATTAGACAGTATTATTGTAGCGCGGGGGGGGGGGTAACGGCCCCAGTACCCAGCCTCAGCTGGGTGGGCAATCTAGGCGAGGCCGGAGGCTCTGCACGGCACTAGGCCTCGACACCCCACCCGTGTCAAGCGACGACTTTGTGGTATAAACTCGATATACCCAGCGTTGCCCGGGGGGAAAATACATTTAAAATCTTCTGAAAACTTTCAAACATTACATACAAATGAAAATACAACTGTGTAATTACTTTTAAACCCGACGCGCCAAGAATCGATTCTTTAAATGTTGACTGTACAAATAGTCATTAAGCTGGGTGAGCGTACTGGCAGTCTATAATGTAGACTGTAGCCTGGTTATTAAGCTGGGTGGGTGTACTGGCAGTCTATAATGTAGACTGTAGCCTGGTTATTAAGTAAAGTGAGTCAATTTGTAACACGTAGGCTTTCGCGACCATTATTCATAAACAACGTTATTGGGTTTAGATCGCCTTATTTATTAATGTGTTGTAACCCTCCACCACCCGACACGGCCAATCAGTAAAAAAGTGTCACGTTGATAAAAGACTAATAGTTCACTGCTTTAGCCCACCGGTGTGTTTAAGCGTGAAACCACAACAATTACCATTTCAGAGTACGACGTTTCGCTGATGCTGGATGCAATTACCAGCGAAACGTCGTACTCAAAAATTGTCTGTCCGTCTGTGTAGGCTCGCTTGCGAGGGATTTGCCGGGAGGCACGTCCCGTGCCCCGCGATGGGAATAGGCATGTCAGTTTTTTTATCCGTCACCTTTAAAGTGGTTTAATGATCGATTTAGTGTTATTTATTTCTTCTGTGTATATATGTAAGGTTATTATAAATATATTTTTCACCCGGGCAACGCCGGGTACTTCTGCTAGTAACAATATAAAAGTAGAGGTTAAATGGTACCAACAGGGCACCGTTTGTTAGAAACACATTTCTCACTTCCACTAAAAAACACCCCAGGGCACAATAAGCTATATCATCATTATCATTTATTATTTATACCGCACTTCCAAGGCAGTAATTCTCGAGGTGCCAGAACAAAGGGAAATGTCAGATAAATACTCGGTTTAAGGAAATCGTTGCAAATCAATATTGACGCCCAAAAAGAATACACTATAGACAATATACAGTACACAACGTCCAAAAAAAATGTAGAACAGCTGGACTGTGCTTGAGACTCCTGTATATATTCATACACAATTTTAAATGAGAAGTCTTTAAATCAGCACTTAAATAGAAAATGTTGAGTGCAAGTTGGTCCACAACTTTGTTATCAAGGGTAACAAAACCTGGCCCCCACTCACCTGCGAGCCTCCCCGTGAGATGAGCTGGACGAACAGGCCCAGCAGTCGCAGGCCACTGGCGGTGCGCACAAGCAGCTGGGGGAAAGTCTCGAGAATCGCGTCGAGTGCCTGCAGCGCGTCGAGCTGCACACCCTCGCTCAGGTGCGTCATGGCGGACGCCAGGTGAGCGCTCAGCGTTGGCACGAACGGCGAGAGTCGGGCGGCATCCACGCGGGGGTAGAGCGAGCGCAGCACGGCCACCACGCCCTGCCTCACCAAGGCCTCTCGGTCAGTGAGCAGCGGTGTCACCTGATCCACCAAGGACGAAAGATGCTGGGGGACCAGCTCGGGGTGAGCCTCCAGCAGCTCCTTGAGTCCCCCCAGGGCACCTTGCCGTACGGTCGTGCCGTAGTGGCGCAGCTGCGTCAAAAGGGTCTGTGTGCGACAACAGACGATGACACACGTCACGTGTTGCTACTTACGACGCACGCTGACACCGGAGTTCACAAAATTAGTACTTTTTGGGAAACCAGCAATGGCTGTCCACTCTCTAGTTAGTATAATCCTCATAGCTGCCCTTGAAAGATGCATTCAATCTTTTGTATTATTCATGTAGTCCCATCCAACCGCTCTTTTTGTACCACTGCTCAGTTTCCTTCCTCTTCCATTTTCCCTTGCAGAATCATCTTTGAATGTCAAGCATGTGCAGAGTTATTTTCATCAGAATTAAGACACTATCTGGTCCCCATCAGATTAATACGAATGTATTTGCATCTCTAGCTTAGAACCTTCAATGGAGACGAGTAGTGTGATGCTCGTTTGAGCATTTTTCAATACATTGTGACTTGTTTCCTGCGGTTAAGTTGCAATGTCACGAAACATTCATTCACACCCACCAAAGCAGCTAAATAATAATAGACAACTTATTGCGCACAAAAGTCAGGAGCAAATTTAACAGCGTACGCTCCACTTTGTATGCATGTACGTTGAACTTATTTCGCGACGTACGTAGCCGACAGTGCTAATCAGAGGTGCATTAGTCGTTGCGAATACGTTTTATACATCTAGAAAAACAAATAAATGTTAACACTTACATCAATGCTAAGCTTGCGCTTGGTGGTGGGCTGCGAGCCGGTGGCCTTGAGCTGTTCTGGGACGGTAATGGCGCGAGTCTTAAAGTTCGTGTTGGTCTCATTGTCAGCCCTGGGCTTCTTCTTCCCAACCTTGAGCTTCACTTTCTGGAAGTCGGTATCCCGCTGACGTTTCTTCGTCATTTTCTGTAGATTTCTCAATGCCTTAAAACGGCAGTCATCAAGCACATTGGAACATCGCAAATGTTAGGTCTCAACTTTCTTACATTGCAGTTACAGGAACTGGTCATCAAGTCCATGAAGCACAGTCTACACGCCACGCTCTCTATGGCTTAGAAACAAACACTATATGGTGTTAACAATATAAATTCACGCTTGTATGTGTCTGGATATTGAAGCAACATGCACCCCTATCACTTTCAGTCCGCACAAAGCAATTTTACAATGCAGTTTTTAAAGCACAATATCGTTTATTGGTAGAGTTCACTGTGCAGGTATATTATGGTAGTGTATGTTGTTTAAAATTGTGAATCAAGTGATACTTGTATTCATGCACATTTGTATCTGTATATAGTATACAACGGTATGTTTCATTACATCACCGAGTAATGTATAATACTATAAGGTAGTACACGCCACGAGTGAGTAGTTGGTTGTGCTAGCTACATTCAGCCCTTCTAAGCACGTGACATTTCACTGGCTCAGGGCTGCCAATGGAGATCAGCAGGACATTCCTGGGTGATTATAGTCGGTATACGCGTTATGGGCAACAGAGGGTGGTGCAGCAAAATTCAGTTCTGTGCTTTTCGAAAACACTATAAACTGTTTTATTTTACCAGGTAAGGCGCACTGAACTATATTGCTCTTTTTCAGAAGCGACCTGGCTACAAATGATAAGCTCAACTTATCACGTGGACACTTATATCGACCAAATACTCTGAACGCGTGTTTATAAATGCGGAGGGGAAAAAAGCGGAAGCCCCAGAGAAAAATCCACGCGACCTCCGGGAGAACATATACATGCGTCAGGGTCGGGATCGAACCCACGACCTCCTGCACACCGGGCGAGGTAGTCAACATCTCGCCAGCGCAGCGTGGTGGATAGATCCTCATGATCGCCGATAATATTCCTTCGGGCCATGTACTCGGTTCTCGGCAATGTTTGTTTGTCCTTTGTTGTGTTGCTGCTGCTGCTGCGTTCACGCACCACGGATCTGCCTTGCAAAACAGTCGGGCAACTGGCTGAACGGGATCATCCGATTCACAATATTTCAAGAGCCGCAATGCATGTTGTGAATTCGGGACAGTGGTACTTAATAACGTCACGAAACAGTCCGTAATGAGCCGCAGGTTGCCGAACCCTGTACATGGTAAACTGGACCTCCATGGTAAACTGGACTGGACTCCCATGGTAAACTGGACTTCCACGGTCAGGGGTCGGCAACCAAAACAACAAGATGAGACATTTATTTATTAATTTAAAGAGCCACACTGTAGTCCTCAAAGAGCCGCACGTTGCCAACACCTGGTGTAACAAATCAAACAAACTCAAAACGCATCCACCATGGGAAAGACAAATGGGGGGAGGAGGGTGTACATAAATATTGAGTTGCCACACTCACCCCGCGTCCGCGCTGCAAAAAAAATATCCCTCCTGGGCCTCAACAAGACCGTGACGTTGTCATACTCAGCGCGGCGGCGATATCCAGTCCTGCCGTTGCTGATAACGATGTGTAATTCTGCTGCTGCTGGCGGTGTAAATGACGAAGAACCCGCGGTGAAGACGTCCAACACGCAGGCGCGCACGTGGCTCCCGGTAGTGTGCGGAAGCACGTGGCGGGCTGGCGACGATGACGTCACCACGTGGGGGCGGAGTCCCAGCGCGGCCGTCGCGCCGGGATGACATCACGGGAAGGGCGCCTCCCCCTACGTGACGTTTTACAATCGTCACGCCCTCGTTAATAATCATGAGGGGTGACGTCACTCCACATGGAGCACACCCCTCCCCCCTCATTAATAATCATGAGCGGGTGACGTCACTCCACATGGAGCACCCCTCCTCCCTCATTAATAATCATGAGCGGGTGACGTCACTCCACATGGAGCACCCCTCCCCCCTCATTAATAATCATGAGCGGGTGACGTCACTCCACATGGAGCACCCCTCCCCCCTCATTAATAATCATGAGCGGGTGACGTCACTCCACATGGAGCACCCCTCCCCCCTCATTAATAATCATGACTTGGTGACGTCACTCCACATGGAGCACGCCCCCCTCATTAATAATCATGACTTGGTGACGTTACTCCATATGGAGCACACCCCCCTCATTAATAATCATGACTGGGTGACGTCACTCCACATGGAGCACACACCCCTCATTAATAATCATGACTTGGTGACGTCACTCCACATGGAGCACCCCTCCCCCCTCATTAATAATCATGAGCGGGTGACGTCACTCCACATGGAGCACCCCTCCCCCCTCATTAATAATCATAAGCGGGTGACGTATAATAGAAGCGTACTTGACAACCTTGCCGATTTAAGTGACAGAATGCAGATCTTTCGTCTAATTTATCGCATACCGATTTTAATAGCCAAAAATGCATCAATGTTTGGTTGCTTTTTATTTTACTAAGCGGTATGATTAAATGTAATAGTTGGTACGGGTAAAAATGTTTTATAAACAGGCAGCTTAAATCGATAGGATTGGCAAGTATGTAGAAGGGATATCCCACTGAATGTCCACTGTGACAACACACCCCATAAAGATGAAATTTCCATGTGTGGCGATCATTTTTACTGCAACCATTTCAAGTCGCGTAAAAACGTGGACATCCCATGCTCCCACTGCAGACAGTCTATTGATCGTTCACAATTGTATTCGCCAGATGTGTACTCGTTTCACTGCTTCTACTGTGATGATGATGATGGTAATATACAGTTTTGGGCTCAAATCTAGCCAGAGCTGTCGAGGGCTGAGCTCCAGAAGATATTCCTGCCCCGCCCTACTGTCAGGGGTGAGGGCAGTGGAAAATATTTCATGGAAAATTAAGCCTTGATGATAAAATGTTGTGTTTCTAAAGTCGATTATTTAACACTGTATTTAGGCGTAGTGCATTGTTCAGGCAAGTGAAAAGCACACACAAACACCCACACGACCAGAAATGCATGTACGATTCATCCTATGGCTCTACTCAACTATAATGAGCACATGTCAAAGTTCCAAGCGATTACTCTGATCTGCCGCGTGCAGTTGGAAGATGTGAACGAGGCTTCCAAGAGAAGTGGGACGGAGTTGCAAAGCATCAATAATGAAATCACTGAGTGTAAACGACTCATCCACTGCATCAGAGCTGAGATTGAAGCTTTGAAGAAACAGGTGCTCTCTGTCTCTCAGATTAGACCATTGATTTTCAGTAGACCTGTCTCCTTTGTTGTACTTGGCTGTCAAGTTAAAAATAATGATGTCAATACTTTATATTATTCACCGTGGTATATATGTAGTTACTGGTGGCCAGTGTAGCTGTTGGAAACGTTTCAGCAGTTGATATCAATGACATGTAAATGTGTCTTCAATGTTAATTTCCCAAGGTTTGTTTTTAAATCTCTGCTAGCGCCCTTAAGTTTTACCTTTCTACCCTCACCAATCACCTCGAATGTACATGTACAGCCTGTTTGTCAATCCATTGCTGAGTGAGGGCCTCCGCACAATTGCAGTGGTGAGATGTTAACTCGCTCGCCTGGTACGCAGGACGTCGTGGGTTCGATCCGGACCCTGACGCCTGCTGTATATTTGAAGTTTGCATGTTATCTTTCTCTCCCCTTGGTCGCGTGGATTTTTCTCTAGGTCCTCCGCGTTTTCCCTTCACATTTAGAAACAAGCGTTTAGAGTATTTGGCTGCTATAAATGTCCACGTGAGAAGCCACTTCGCTGGGCTATCATTTATCACCAGGTCGCTTCTGAAAAAGAGCTATAAAGCGTATTGGGCTTTACCTGCTAAAGTATTAATTTTTAAATTTGTTTAGGCAGTGAGGGTTACTTGACCATAGTTCACTACGACGGTGACTACATGTTGAAGGTGAGGGAGTACAAAACAACAAAGTGCATGTAAATGTAAAAAAATTAACCCGTAAAAACAAAGTTTTTCACTATAAATCCTTTATATGCGTGGCGGCTAAAGTCCTCTCGTTCTCTGGCTTGAGATGGCTGCCACCTATGGGTCAGATGATTGCCTGCCACCATTAAGCAATTGGTAATTAAATATAAAAAAAATCCTAAAAGTGTAACATTTTGGAGAAAAAAAATTCACGAAAATTAATTGTCACGCACAACGAGTCTGTGTGCAAAATGTCAGCTCGATTGGATCACGGGGAGTGGGTTAAAAACGACCGAAAGATTTGCACGGTCGTCAGCGCGCAAGCAAGCAAGTGAACTTAATATAAAGGATTTAAAAAGCCCTCTGCGTTGGTGCAGCGAGCACAGCTGGAGACGGAGGTGCGTGATGTGGAGGAGCGTGGGGAGCTGTCCCTGAAGGAGGCCGTGGCCAGCCTGGAGGCCGAGCTACTGAAGGCCAAGCAGGAGATGACACAGCATGCGCACGAGTACCGGGAGCTCATGAACATCAAGCTGGCTCTGGACGTGGAGATCGCCACCTACCATAAGCTGCTGGAGGGCGAGGAGGTCAGGTGAGGAAGGACGAGGTACATACGGCGGTACCATCATTGCTTTGTTTCCTTTCCAGCTCAATTGTTTTTTTTGTTCTCCGAGAAATGTATCCGGGTGCAGTGGTTAGTCACCCTGCGATCTGAACCCACATACTTGAGTTTTATACGTGGGGCACGGGTGAGTGGCGAATGATATCTGAACTGGCCCTGGGCACCTGTACTTGCACAGGGATGACTGGGCAAAAAGAGTTCCAGACTTCAGAGGCATCAAATGAAAATAAGAGACCTCCCACTGCTGCATTCTGAGCGAAAGTTGTACGGTGTAACGTTACATGATATTGCGTACATTACAATCTCCTACACAGCTGAAATAAGTGACACGACAGAAGCAGTTTATAAAAAGCAATTTCCATAATTACAGTGTAGAGATGGTTTGCCGTCATAAGCAATGAATCATGCACACAATACTCTACTTAGATTATTTGTTCACAGGCTCGCATCATGTCACACCGCTCAAAGTCTCAGGTGCTACGGTCAAAACCAAGGCAATTTCCGCAAGACGTGTGTGTGTGACAGGACAGAACGGTTTCAAGAAGACCTGGTGATATAAAGTATCAACGCTAGTAGCCGGCTTGTAAGCTGCACGGAGTGCAGCCTTCCTGGAGCCACGAGTACATCATCTGTTGCGGAGCTTCCACAAGACTCGTGGTCTCGTCTGCACAATTCGTCTCGGCGTCCAGATGTTATGCTTTCTTTCAAGCTATCCTGGAAATTGCAGTGGCATGTGTTAAGCACCAAAGATAATCAAGAACCACAGCATTTTTTTCCAGCAGTGACAACACACGGCATACGGGCTTAATTGCAAAAAATAATACAATCCGTGGTTACGTTGTAACAGCAGACTTCACCCATGTGCTATGAGTAATGGTTTCATTTTGAGAGGGTTTGAAATCTTTCCAACCAGATCTGCCAATGTCATTTTCAGACAGTTCAAAAAAAGCAACACACTTTCAAACGGTGCAACAGTTTTTTCTGAAATTGTACAAACATTTCACAGCTGTATTAACGCAACGAATATCCAAAACTTTATAAAAATGTGCATCGCGTTCTCCTTTCTTTGTTGTCACGCTTGAGTAAAGACTTTCTGAGCACTGCAGCACATTTTGCGACTTGTATTTGTGATCGTTTCGTATCACGAATTATTACACATCTATGTGAAACACACAGTCCTCCGTAATACTTCATTGAACAACTTCTCTGTTGCAAAACTAGGGGAAAAACATGCTCGATTGGTTCTGAGCAACTCAGGTGTTCGGGAGATAACCCAGATCACATACGCCATTAGGAGCTGGACAATAATCCAACTACTGCAATACATTTCACAAGTGTATCTCATATATATTCTAGATTTTAAGTTTTCGTGACCGCAAGGATCCATACTCTTTGGTTTATTCGGTAAAGTCACGTAGGTGAAAACAAAATAAAATTAAAAATAAAATAAATGTATTTTATAAAATTTAGTTGTTTTATTTTTATATTATTATCGTAATGGTTTGCTATGATCTATCCACAGCCTTCCCAAGGCATCGCCATATCTCAGGAAATCGTGATGAAGCAATCCACCTAGTTCCGACTTACAACACATGCTTTTTTCACAATATGTAACCCGTACATTGGCAGACATTGTTTGTAAATCCACTACGGGATAAAGGCACCCTACTCTGTGCCGGCCAAATGTGGTTATTTGTCCAAACCTCATCACGCTGCAGGTCGGCAAGGGTTGGTGAAAGGGAGGAACAGAACATAGGCGACAGAGCAGTGAATGTTTCTGCACTGCCTCTCTGCTAACAACATAGTCCCGTAGCAACGGTTTCATGCATTGGTGGTCGCTCATCTATCAACGATATGAAGAAGGGGCTTTAATTATCTCACTAAAGAATGTTCACGGTCGCTGTAGGCATATGACTCGTAGTCACAGCCCATTGCGAGAGTTATACTTTATGTAGTGGACCGAGTCGGCCACCCATCCATAAAGATTCGACGAAGTTAATCCCAGACGTGCAATTTGTACTGGCGTAGACACAAATGCCAAAGCACGTCTCATCATCAGCTCCCATGATTCAAGCTGCTCCAGATCGCCTCCTACTGGGCTCCCCGCACGCAGCACCGTGGCCCTGGTTTCACGTCGACATTGTCGAATTGTTGTTGGTGACAATGGTACGCGAAAAGGTGCCCAATTAAGTGAACCAAGCATCACTGTGAGATACACGATTCATTTAAGCGGTGTTAACTGTCGAAAGTCGACGGTGTTTGTTCGTATTCTGGGCAAATCCGTATAGAGCAATAAAAAAAAATAGCACCTTTGCCGAAACCCGGGATTGAACCAGGGACCTTTAAATCTTCAGTCTAACGCTCTCCCAACTGAGCTATTTCGGCTGTGCCCATCCATGCCGTTCAAACTCCTTGTAAGCTTGGCGTGGGTGCTCAAAGACACGTGGAGTGAACATTAATTCGAGGTTCATACCTCTTAGGTTTTTTCGGTAAAGTCACGTAGCTAAAAAATAATAGAAATAATAATTGAAATAAAATAACCAACACGTTCCACGCATTGGCTTCCACATTCAGATAACCCCTTCCCTCCCCTCTTAAACCTGTATTTAAGAGCTTGACTCTTGGAATTTTGCTTCACTTGAGACAGTAAATCGAGCTGTGACGGTTCCACCTGATGACTGAGACTTGTGTTGCCTCCGAAACGTCGTGAATTATAATTTTATTTCTATAATTTTTCATTTTTTACCTACGTGACTTTAGCGAAAAAACCTAAGAGTATGAATCCTTGCAGTCACGAAAGCTTCAAATCTAGAATTAATTCGAGGTTGTTACGCTTGCACCAAATACCACCGGGAGACAGGCACACACACACGTGCGCATCGTGGCTTAAAGAGAACTCGGGCAGGACATACGGCGCAAGTGAGATATTAGCTGGCGTGGGCAAAACTCGTCGCTCGAAGGGGCCCCGATGGTTTGAAGCGCCTCGCGATGGAGTGTAAGAGCCCCAGGGAGTGGCAACGTGGTCCGAGAGAGGAGGGACGGAAGATGGAGCGATGAAATATGAACGTCTCGCGTGCAAGGTGGCTCTTGGGCGGGTCATCCCATCGCACGATCGCGACAGATGGGCGCACCTTGGGGAGGCGGAGGAATTCGTCCGGCAGCAGTGGATTGACCTTGGCTGAACCCCTAATGAAGTTGCAACACAATGCCCTCGGTACCAGATCTTGAGACAAATCATGTTTTGCCACCGAGGTTCACTGACCCCCCCCTCCCCCCAAGGCACAGCGTGGTGAAGTTATGGTCAGACAACCCCGAATGTTCGACACGGCGTGGGGGCGGCCTTGATCGAGCAGTCGATAATTATGAAACCCCCCCAGCACAAGTCGGGAGGGGGGCGTCTTAGGGGTCGTCCATAAATGACGTCACGCGATTTTAGACGATTTTTGACCCCCCCCTCCCTCGTCACACGGCGTCACAAAAAGTCAGACCCCCCCCCTCAAATATGACGTCACAAAGCTCTGCCCCCCCCCCCAAATAAAACATGCTTCAAATCGCTTTAAACTATTGTCATTGTAGTGCATATTTAATGTGGCGCTGCACTGATGTTGTAGGAGAAAAACATTAATAAAAAGTATATTTAATTAAGTTGAACGCGTTGTCTATGTTTATTTAAAGTTGCACATTTTGATGTGACGTCACATTTCTCCCCCCCCCCCCTCGTCACACATCGTCCCAAATGTCTGACCCCCTCCTCCCTATGTGCATGACGTCATTTATAGACGGCCCCTTACTTTCCGAAGCGTCTTATAATCCGCAGAATACGTTTAAAAAACAAAAACCTACATTATAAACGAGTGAACCGATAACGCTTGTCTCACCACTAGTTCGTAAAATGTCGTGACAAAAAAAAGTTTACAAAAAAAATAACATCCCCGTCCCTGGGTGGGCTTGAACCACCAACCTTTCGGTTAACAGCCGAACGCGCTAACCAATTGCGCCACAGAGACTGCGACGACCTTAGCGTGCGGTGGAGCCCATGCCATGTGCGTCCTGCCTGCTGCTGCCCCATGCCTTCTTTGTCTAACCAGTGCCACGTTAAATCTCATCTAGCAGTGGATAGAACAGTGGTTGTCAATCATTTTTTTGGCGACCTGTAACCCCCCCCCCCCCACATTATAGAATTTTTGTTTCAACTGAGAACACCCTTGCCTGGCCCAATATAGCTCTGAGAAATAAATGCGTGAATGCTGTGAATGAGCATCATTATTTTCACCTATTGTCCACTTTAGTGAGGTATCCTAACGAGCTTAGCACAGGGCATAACTGCAAGCGAATAAAAAAATATATCAACCCACACTCCAGCATGCAAGACGTAATTTGTTCACGCTAGCTCGTTACTCTTGGAAACCACATTGTGTAAGATAAATTCGTTTAGGAAGGTATTTTATTTTGTTCCATGTTATCAAGTGGATTTAAATTCGATCGTGGTTATTTTATATTGGCAGATTCATACGTGATTATTCGCCAATGGCTCAAGTATGATTACAATTTCACAGATTTATAAAGCACCTCACGTACCCCAAGGGGTACGCGTAGCACCAGTTGAGAACCACCGCTCTCACGTGGTAAAGCATCAGGTGTGCCGCAGTATTTTGGGAGTAAAAGAAAACAACTTCACTGTTCGCAAGCTAGGACAGACGAACTCTCCGTGCCGTTCAGTGGCCAATCCATCCCCCACCTCCCGCCCTCCCCTTTCCATTGGTTGCGGCAGCAGACAGCCGTCAGCCCTCCACCCCGGTCCCTCTCAATTCTCTCGGCCGTGCATGTGTAGTGACATAGCGCCGACTGCTGGACAGCAGCAGCAACTGCAGGTGGGCACTTTGCGCACACGCCGCTGTTATAATCCACCTCGGATCTGCACATAAACGGATTTCATCACTCTATCTCCAAGGTGGGCGCCCTCGTGGACACATTCTAATTCATTGGCTGCCATGTGTTCATTCGTTAATCTCGAAAAAGCTTACATCTACGAAATGTTTGGGAAATACAAAAAAACGTTTTTACTCATTAGCCATGATCTAACCATTGCTGGATGAAGGCCATCACACACTCGGTCGTCACCCCTCTCGGTCTCGCCATGTGACAATTCATCCAGCGCCTACGTGATCCGATTTCATCGCTCCATCTCTGGACATCCTTTGCCTGCCTGGGTTGAGTAGGCAAATATCATTGTTGTGTTACATGTGAAGTGTTTTAAGGATTGGATTTTTACATAAGTGGATCTTTATTAGTGTCGTAATTATGAAATGCAAAACTGCATTTTTATATCCAATACATCTTCAACGAAAAACCAGACCACATTAATGGCATACAATGTAGATCTCAATAAAACTAGTTTTGTATCAAGGACCAAAAGTAAGAGTATTTCATTCTAGATTTGAAGTTTTCATGACTGCAAGGATCCATACTCGTTGGTTCTTTCGGTACAGTCACGTAGGTGAAAATAAAAAATAGAACTAAATTAAGTCACGACGTTTCGGAAGCAACAATAGTATAATACAGTATTTGAATCATGCTGCATTCATTAATGTAAGCCCATTCCAAAATAATGTATACCTTACAATAATAAAACACTATGTAATGTCACAGTTTCATATTTTGTTGTTTAATAAAGGTGATTAAGTACAAAAAGATACCACTCATTGTTGATACACTTTATTGGTGCATACTCAAGGATTATCAAGGAGAAATATTCCACAATTACACCACTTTACAAAGTACAGGGATACAGAATTATTTTCACATTGACTGCATCATTTGCTTTTCATAGCTAAAGTCTGCATTTTGGTCACTCAACCCAGTTCTAAGACGGCTGAATTTCAATGAGCAGATGAATCACAATGCACCCATCGCTGGTTAGAAGTGAGTAGACCGTCTAACGTCAACATAACCACCAAACATCTCTTCGGGTCTCAGCTTCAAGTGTTCAAACTGAAACCCTGTAACCCAAATGTTCATTCTCCCATGCCTCTTGTTGGGGACTGTGAGTCTGCCTCAACAAGCCCAGTCCTTTCCGCTCGCCTAGCGACCCAGCGTCCCCACGTGGACAGTAATATACGCAATGAACTGTGCGACTTCAGCAGCAATTATCCAAATTTGCGTCAAAGCACTCTGCACACATACAAGGAGAAAACTGACCAGCAGGCAATCATGAACCACCGCTCTCATGAGGACTAATAATTGTTTATCCCAGAAACAAACACAGTCTCAAGACCATTTTTCATGAGGGTTCTGAGGACATGGCCAATGACCCTTAAATTATTTTGCTGCACGAATGGTATGGAGAATGTTTCGAGAAATGAATTAATTACTTGTTGCTGCTACGGGTGAGTGCGCAATCCATCAACATTGGCAACACAAGCAGCATCAGGGCTTCTTCTTTCGTATGGAAAGGTGCAATTTGCAGCAGTATATTCTATGCGGGGGCAAGACGGCACCCTTCACGGGGTGCCCCTGTTAAGTGGTCTCGCGATCTGAGCAATGCACAGTCGGGCAACACAAATGTCGGGACACTGACCCCGTCATATGTTTAGTATGAACAAAATCGCATCAGTTGAAAAGATGACGTACAATTTTGACAATATCACCTCAGGCATAGTACTGAAGTATTCAGGCTATTATGTAAAACCACACGTCCAGTAGCTGATGACTGAGGCCACTCACATGTGAAAACCTCACCAATCAGTACTCTTGATAATACGCTGCAATTATGCAAAATAACGGTGCAATTTAACGTTAGTCCCTTGCCTACTCGTGACAAGACAGCATCCTGAATAGCTTCGATAGGCCTAAAACTAAATACAGTGTAGGCAAGTAATATAACTCAATGCCGTTGATTTGTTTTAATCATTAAAACATTCTACATTGAAGATGCTCAGAAGCAAGTTACAGAAATGCAAACTGCTGGTCTCAATAAAGCAAAATGAGTATTGCCAACAAAATCTGAAAGTACTTTACACGAGCAGTAAACACAGGGATTCTGTTTCTAAGTTACAACAACCAGAATGAAAAAAGTTAAATGACGGAAGCTAGAAATCCCCGAGGCTTCAATAAAAACACACCGCGACAGCAACTCTAAAGAAACTTTTAAAAATGACTTTCTCATTGCAAAATTGTGCAATGTTTAAACTGCAGTAACATTTACAAATTAGTCTAAATTGACAAATAATACATTTCAGCCCTTTATCATTCCATTTCCGAATGAAGGCCTCCCGACACCATATCAACTATTGGGGTTTGACCATAATTCACCACGCTAGCCATTGTAGTTTGGTTAAACGAGCCGAAGACTGTTTCAGATATCAATTCCCACCGATTTTAGCCATGACCAGGAATCAAACTCAACTGTCGATTATAAAAGTGATGGTTAAATAAAGATAGCCTATTTAATATCTCCACAATCTACAAACTTTACTCCAAATTAAAATAAATATTCGATAAAAATGTGTCGTTTTATGGTTCCCTCCCATCTCCTTTACATATCTACACTACACACTTGTTACTTATACAACGGTATAATTACAGTTCTAAGATAGATACAATAAGTGATACTTTTAACAATGGCTTTAAAGAATCACAATGTATTTTCTGGATTATAAGACGCTCTGGTAAGTTAGACACTGTAAACATGTGCCTGATATCAACAAATACAAAGATGGTCACACACACCTCCCAGATTATTAAGACGCACAGCTACATTTTGCTTTAAAATACAACAAAAGTGCATCTTATAATTCAGAGAACACGGTGTTGTATCCTTGAAAAAAACGCATTTGAAGAAATTTTGATACTTCACCGAATGGTTTATCACGATAGTTGACAATTGGAAGCAACCAATGTCCAAGTGGTATACAAAGCCTTTAACATTAATGTTCAAAAATATTTATCAGCTGAAGCCAAAAGCTCTCATCACTGTGAATATCGAGAAACTTTATCGTTTTTGCACGTACAATACTTCATATTTTTGATGCTAACCATTAGACAATACATTTGTAGTTAATTTTGCATGGAAGTTTAATTATTTCATTTAGTTTGGAATACGTTGGTATCACTTATAGGACCGTTTAAATATAAATTACCACCACCCACAATGTACAACATACACTACAGGATTTACACCCCCATGCAATATTTATTTAAAGGAGTGAAACATATATGCACAAAAATAAAAATAACTTAAGTGGGAAATTATGCTTTAAGCATCATGTCATTAACATCATTTAAAAAGCAGAGCAGAAACATAGTTTAACACCTAAGGGAACCACTGAATGAGCAATGACTATTGAGTGAAATACTATTATGAAGCTCATCTGAAACACTTTTCACAACCTATACTAAATAGAATACATTTAAAACATTCTGTAGGCCTAATATTTTATTTTTTATTTTTATATTTATATTTATAGGAATCATTATTTATTAACGAATACTTTAAACTAAAATCTTTTCTCGTGTCTTAATCAAGGAACGCACGATTCTTAAGCATACATTTCTGACAGATGTTGATTCGTATTATTACTGCACGTTTAAAATTCATAATCCTGAACAATATCAAGGGCATGTAGGTGTTTTCAATGCTCAGGCACTGCGCAAAAATTACGTTAATTATCCATCTGCAAAACAAATGTCACAGAACTCCACCGGAGTAGTAACCTAACGTAAAGTATTCTACACGAAGAAATTTGACAATTAGAGGTCGTTTACTACGGAGTGTACCTAGGTCCTGACCAATCATTGAAGAGCATGTGGGATGGCTCTCTGAGCAGGCTGGCACACAATCATCCCTACTCGCGACTGCCAAAGATCTGCAGGAGGAACATGAATATGTAGACAAGGTCCATGTAGAGGTTAAGGGAGGCAAAGATGTGCTCCTCCGGGCTGATGGCGTAACGGCGGTTTCCAATCAGCAGCTGCGTATCATACGCCAAGAACTGCAACGCAGCGGCACAAACGAAGCAGACGTAGGTTCGATGATAGCAAACAGCTTCACGCAAGCATGAAACAAATTATTAAAGCGATACTGCATTAACAGTGGTGCACAAGCATAAACAACAACAAAACTCACATTTGTCAATCACACTGCCTTAACAGGAAAAATATATGAGGTGACTTTTTTGGCAATGGTCCTTCTTCATACCACCTCTTGTCTCATGTTATATTTCCACTGGTTTTCTATTGTCCTGTGTTTCATTTACAACCATTTAAATGCCTAGTTTTTTGTGCAACATTGACGTTTTTGTTTTTTGTTGCTGCTGGGCTCACGCACCACGAGCCGTACATGCTCGCACAGTAATGAGCTCAATATTAACAAGTACAAGACAAGACTAACACAAATCTTTCACCTATTTTTTGTCAAATGTCAGTGCAAAATAAGCATAAATATATATTTGAACACCCCATGGTGACGAATGGGGCTGCCTTAACATACCAGTGTGAAGACAACCGCTCCGAGGCCTCCATAAAGCACATGCAGCCAAGGCATCTATCAACAGATAAACACACGTCATTAGACCTGATAATGTTACAAGGTGACATATATGGGGTCACACATAGGGAACGTGGTTCGATCGACACTTCGAGAGAGATTGTGTGAACCCAGATGCGAGAGTGATGAACATGTAAAGACTCACATATCCAAAAGGCACAGCAATCGCAGCCACCAGTCCAGTAAGAACAAGTGCCATCAGCAGCACAAACAACAGCCCATGGCAGGTTGTGAAGTCAAACTGCAACACAGATTTAAACAGCCGTTTAATAATGAAATCAAATATATATAAATATATACAGTCCGTATCGAGCGAATGGAGTTGCTGTATTATAATGTGTGCCTTATACTGTCTCGCTTTACAGGTGTGAATTTCTATGAAGTACAGTATGGTGCTTGGTTAATTTGTACTTAAAATACATAAAAGTGACAAATACAGGGTGTTGCAATAATTCCATATGGACTATAAACAAGTTTTTTACATTAAACATTTTATTTTTTTCGATCTTCATAACATACTCTATTTATACACAATACCAGTGGTCTAAAAATGGGCCAATGTACAACGATGTGCCATAAGGGCACTTCAAAACCAAATATGTATAGTGACACTTTTCATAATGTTTCATATACCGACACAGTACTACGATATTTTTACAGAGGGGAAACAGGAGTTAACATGGGCTGCAGGACCAATAGGTTTCACACTGGAATTTCTAAATTTACATTTCTTACATTTTAATTATTACAAGTGACTAGAACTCCAAAGATGCAAAACTAAATTTCTGTTACCTTTGTTTGGAAGCAAAAGATAGTCACTGAGAAGCAGACGAGGGCAGTAATTCCAAAGCACAGCATAACCGACCGTGTGCTATAGAAGCTGTCAGAAGAAAAAAACAATTTGCATTTCATTATACCTACTATAATCACCCACGAATGTCTATCCTTAACGCTCGTGACGTCACTCCACATCGACCAGCCCCCCTCATTAATATTCATGAGCAGGTGACGTCCTCCAAATGGACACCCCCACCATTAATCATAATTAGCGGGTGACGTCACTCCACATGGGGGGCCGAGGCGCCTCCTCCCCCCTCCTCGGCGTCAACTCACAACCCTCACTACAAAGGCAGAACCCTCACGTCACGCGATCTCCGTAACGCTGTTGAGACATCAAAGTAAAAAGGATATCATGATGAACAAGGGATTATAACCTTAAAATGAAATAGGTCTGTGTCACCGCGCACTTACAAATGGCACGCGCATTAATGCAATGAATATCACGTCGCGGCCTGCTTTTCGCTTGCAAGTTTCAGATTTACTGATATACACCCCCGTCCTTGGACGGGCAAAAGGCTAGTTGAAAATATTGAACCAGGAAAAGTATTTTCAGATGAAACACCTCGTTTTCACCGGCATCCGAGAGACATTGGCAGAGATAGTAGCATCAAATAAAGTAATTCAAAAATTTCCACACTGTAAAAAAATCACAGAATAATAATGCGTAATCAAAATGGTAAATTACTGAAAATACAAAAAACACTGACAAATTGATGCTCGTTTAACTCGGCAATACAATGTTTGTGGTTGCAAGTCAAAAATGGTCACAGCTTGTGGACATCTAGATACTGAATATATTTGGAAGAGTTGTTTACATATTCTTTGGTTCTTTCACGTAGATAGAAGAAGAAAAATAATAATAAAATAATAATAATAAACACTAAGGTAGACTGTAGCAATGGTTATTAAGCTGGGTGAGTGTACTGGCAGTCTATAATGTCGACTGTAGCCTGGTTCTTAACCTTGGTGAGCGTACTGGCAGTCTATAATGTAGACTGTAGCCTGGTTCTTAACCTCGTGAGTGTACTGGCAGTCTATAATGTAGACTGTAACCTGGTTTTTAACCTGAGTGAGCGTACTGACAGTCTATAATGTAGACTTATTCTTGGTTCTTTCAGTAATAACACACCATCTGTACATTATTTTAACTGGGTTATCCCGATTCAGTCAAATAAACAAATAATGGTAATTACGTTTGAGATATTGCTGATAATTTCTGTCACACCATCTCTGACAAGCATCACTGAAATATGAAAAGGAAAAGTTCATCAGTAAAGTAACTGTACTCTGAATTATTTTTAAATGCAGGTGGATAACTTAAAAGCTTACCTTGCTAGCGTTCCTGTCATATATGACATAGCCAATGTCTGTAAACAAATAAGAATGAAAGTTTAAATTGCATCAGGTTAAGTTATTACTAAACTTACGTGAAGAATTCTAACATGCGGTTGTGAGGCACATGAAATGCAAAAATTACTGAAAGACAGGACATCTACACCATTAAATCGTTTTACAAACAAGTACTTACAAAGATAGACAGGAGAATGATGTTCAATGGGAAACGGCGACTGAAAAAGAAAACACATTTCATCTGTAGACATTTGTGCAAAAGTGCACCTTGTGGTAAAATTATCTTACATTACATTGTTCACGTGTATGTGCTATCACTGAAAATATAAATTAAGTGCTGTAAAAATAAATTCCATTCAACTCGCACTTAACTAAAGCCGAGAATCCGGTAAAAGTAGAAGTGGCTATGTGGTGAAAATCAAGTTGTTGACTGTGCCCACCAGTGCCAGTAAAGTGATTTCAATATTGTCACACATGTCAAGGCAGCTGCAGTGGCAATAAAGACCACATACTGGACTATAAGACGTAACCCCCAACTTTTGCTATAAAATACAGGAGAAAAAGTGCATCTTATAATCCGAAGATTATAGTAATACAAATCCACTCTCAACAAAAAAGCGAATGCTTAATTGTGGCAGCATGGCACTTACCGAGGCTCCTTGCAGCATGCCAACACCAAGTAGGTAACCAGGAACACCGCACTGCACAAAACACAACACACAATGTGCACGTAATGTTGAATCGGCAGAATTATAACCACGTGTTTCTTTAAGCTTGGTAAAAAAAATTCTATTAAAACGGTGCTGAAATTGCAGTACGATTAGCTTCAATACAGTGGAAGCAAATGCGCAATGATGCACGGGGAAACACACGCTTTGAATTACAGTACTTTAAGAGACATGAAGTGGTACATATATGCATTGGAGAACATGCACAGATTAAAGACGTATTTCAAACAGTTAAGTGAGTCAGTTTGGGCAGGATGTGCTGCTAGAAGGGTCGATAGCCAATGGTCAAGAATAGTGAAACTGTGGCAGCCAAGAAATGGAACGAGTTCGAGAGCACGTCACTGAGGAGATGGAGCGATGCAATGAACTCGGATACAGGTGCTGGGTGGAGTGTTACATCACTGGATGATGGGAGATAATTGAGAATTGCGGAGGCCTTCATCCAGCAGTGGATTGACAATGGTTGACGATTGTTGATGATGAATAACAGATGGGGAAATACCACAATGCAAATGTTGCGGCTTGAGTCAGTGCAGGGGCAATATATACTCACTATGACGACCAGTACAAAATAGGATTCCTCTTCACGTAATAGCCCACTGGTTCACTGTGAATGCATTCAGTTAAAATCTTATTAATTATTCAACTGTAATCTTTGCAAAAAAATTCCATTACCAAACACTACACGTATAATACATTATGTGTGTAGCGCTAAGGCACATGAGAAATTCTTACCAAAGCGTGAAAATGGCTACAATCCCAAACGTCACCAGCAGCTGCAGCATGAGGATTGCATACACCTGGCAAGAGAGAGAGAAAGCAAGCAATGTGTATGCACGACAATTTCAGTCCACGCTCAAATGTGTGTAGTCTTCATGAGGGAACACATTTATGAACGGCTGTAAAGTTGGACTCAATGTACATCTACAACCCTTTTGTCAATCCCAATGCTGTACAGGGGGATTATTTTAGCATACTATACTATGCTGATTTTAGATACACTATCCTCTGCTGACAATGTAACCCCACAATAACCCATGATATCTTGTTTATGCACTGGTGGTTTCTCATCCAAGCACTATCCAGGGTCTGCCCTGCTTACCTTCAGAGACCTCACGAGAACTCCGTATCAACAATAATCTGCTCGAAGGCCATGGACACCATGGGCAAAAATTTAATTATGATCATTAATGAAAATGAAGTGGTTCCTAGCAGATTAGCTATTTAATGAAGCATCCCGAGAAAATATTCTTTATTTGCTTAAAACATTGCATTTCTGAATATAGAATTTAAATCCATATTATTATGAATAAACTTTCTGTGCCACTAAAATTATTGTTGCAATCGCTCAATTTCCAGACAAATTTAGATAATTCTGGTTATCCCTGACGTGTTATTTTAAATACAGACAATCAAATAGGCAGCCTCCCTCGCTGCTTCACGCACCTTTCTAATGAAGACTCGTCGCAGGTTTTTGTCCTCCCATGTGTTAGAGGAAAAGCTGTCACCGATGTTGCTGCTCGTGTCCGTGTACGGGGTGTACGAGGGGCTTGTGTAGGCCTGTCCATAGCTTGGAGCTACTCTCCATCACAACAAAGAAGAGTTGCATTTCATATAGATATAACACTAACAGATCATTATTCAAGATATACTGTGTCCTAACATTACACCATACTGGCTACAACATGGTGATGCATTCATAATTGATTTTTAGGCCATATCACTTAAGTAAAATATTAATAAACTTGTCACGTGAACTAGGGTAACAATTTTTTGCTGCTTCGGCAATACAGAACATTGGAGAGCAATCCACAACATTTACCAATGTTGTGGATTGGTCTCCAAAATATCAGTGTCGGGTGGAGGAGGGTGTACAATCAATGGCGGAGCCAGGATTTTCAGGTAGGGGGGGGGACCCCTCCAGCAATGAAACATGATAGAGGAGTTGTTAGTAAGTAAGGACTTGTCCCTTGCTTTTTATTCGACGTGTGTGTGGCGATGGCACAGCCATCGATCGAGGGTCGAATTCGAACCGCGTTGTGTGATCGGCATCGCGCTCGCTGAAGGTATTTGCCTTCAGGGAAGTCGTGTCCTGTATACGCAACTGCGCACAATTCTGTGAGTCACTTATAACTGCTTTGCCGTTACTTATGGCCAATTATGGACTCTGACTATTGTCCTATCATCGCATAATATGCTACACAGTGGCAGTGGGGGTCACAAAATGCCGATTTATTACTAATAAACCCCAAGGATCATTGGGGGGGCACGTGCCACCCCACCCCCCCACTGGCTCCACCAGTGTGTACAATAGACGTTTTACTTATAAGATTTTACCCAAATATCAACTATTAATCATAATACTGATCGCAAAAGCCTACGTGTAAAATGGTGACGTTTAAAAAAAGACTCATGAGCTCGTTTGATCTCTATACAACTGAAATATAGCGTACAGTAATTTTAAAGCAAATTAACTGTTTGAATATCAGTATTCAAAGTGAATTTAATTGACAAATGTAGTTGACATAATACAATATTGGTGTGACATGTCAGTGAGGCATGCAGTCAGCATACAAAATCAAATGTATATCTTATGCTGCAGTCAACAAATGACTGAAGCGTATAAAATATCTCCAAGGCAACTTGCCCATATGGGGTGGGTGCACTAATGAGCTGCGGCCCAAATTCCTCTCCCAAGGCTGGATACATAGGAATAGCAACACATTAACCAAGAATGAAATTGTTAATCAGATTCACAAATTACTCAATTAGGAAGCCAAATGACAACTGCTGTGGTTTGTAATACAAGGGACTGTACAGACTTATTTTTCTAGAATGTTTTTCACATTGCTGAACATTGCAAAATGGCTCAAAATTTACTTATGACAATAAAGATTAAATCTAATATGCACTCTATTCATCAGTCAGTCTATTCCCATTGAATCACAACTGCATTACAAAGCTCAAATGGAAATTCCAGCAAGGCATTACCTCTACTTTTTCATTTTCAAACAAAGCAGTTAGCCTGTAAGAGTTTAGATCAATATACTTTAATTTACACGGCATTTATCGTACGTTAAGGTTAAGCATTACAATGTGCCAAGGATCAGGTTTATGACGCTCATGTTTGAAACAATTTGGGTTGAAATAGAAAACGCTATTTAAAATCTGTGACAATTACACCACTGTGAACCAATATAAACAATGAATATACAATCTCAATCCCGCACAAAAAACGTTAAAAAAAGACGTCACCCGTTTGACATTATAGACTGTAGGACAAGTACCGTGATCAAGCACCAATTAAGGCCGGCAAAGCACAGAAGCTGATGTGCCTGACAACGCTGCCATATCCACATCTGACAGGTGCTGTCATTTACACACCGTGCCCAACGAAACTCATTCATGGCTGATCCGACAAAGACCCCAAGACATGCTCATACACCACTCTTGCCGCTGTTGTTCATGACCATGAACTGAACGCTCCCCACCAGGTGACGTGCACTGCAATCACTGCAATTCTTACGGTGGGCAAATTAAGAAACGTTTAAACACGTGACAAAGAAGAATGATGACCGGTTGCAAAAGATTGTGATGGAGGGAACAATTGAATGTGCTTGGGGAAGAGTAGGAAACCCATAATCTTAACTGCATGTCGAATTTTGATTTAAAGCTTTCGTGACTGCAGGGATTCATATTCTTGGTTCTTTCGGTAAAGTATTTCAATATTGTTTCCCTTCTACGTGACTTTACCGAAAGAACCGAGAATATGCATGTCGAATATTAAACATTGGGCAGGATGCAAGCGGTCTCAGCTGAAAGACGCAGCGATGGAAAAAAGAGAAGTGGAAACACCAGAGAAGTGGATACGCCACATTATTAGCACGGAGATATTCGTGCCATAAAAAAAAACACATTTTTCGCCCTAAGCGGCCTAAAATGTTATGGTTCGAGATTCTAAAAGATGAACAAATGAAGAAGAGGTTGGATGATTGGGGGGGGGGGGTAGCGGTTCGACTGGACACACCAACCCCAACTCACCGGGGCCGGCGTTGGTGTTGTTGTTGGTGTTGTTGGTGGTGTTGGTGGTGGTGTAGGCCCAACCGAGCTGGGGTGGAGGAGGAGGCATCACGGGCGGTGGATACGCGCCACCTTCCTTGCCAGACGTGGCCTCGGCGTAGCTGGGTGGTGCCGAGGGCATTGCCATTGCAACAACCTCCTGCTCCTGCTGCTGTTGTGGCTGTGGGAAGACGTCCTGGACTTTGTTGTTCTGAGCCAGCTGACAAATGGAATAAAAAAAACATCAAAATGTGAACGTGGCGCGCGATTTTTTTGATTTTTACCGACCACGACCCAAAGCCCGCGTGGGCAATTGTTGCATTATAAGAAGATAACGGTGCATACGATAGATCCCATTTTGTTAGATTGCCTTACAAATGTAAGGAAGATGATTTTATGTATTTTTTTAAGCATGCATACAATATCACCGTGTGTTTATTTGATTTTACATTTGGGATAAGGTACCGACAAACGCGATGACAATTCGTGAACAGAGAGAGCTATGGATGGTGTCATGAGCCTCAAATTGCAAATCGTTTTTGTTGGTTTGTAGGCTGTATTAAATACATATTTCACAATCAAAAACGACGCAACAGTCCACTGTCAACGTAACAGACGTCATTAAACAATGTTATAGCTGCATACAATCAGCTCAATAATGTGACGAAAAAATCCCGGAGGTAAGAAGACCGATTTAAAAATCACAACTTACCACTCCCTTAGTCATTCTGATTCACGTTTCCACCGCAAGAAAACGGACCGCTCGAGAGGCCAAAAAAACCCCCACACAAATTAGCAGTAAAACCACGACGAATGAACGAACGACGACGCCGCAGAACCTTCCACCCCTTGTTGTTTTTAATGTAAACGCTGTTTATCGCGAGCGCTGCAGCTTCGCGTGGCTAACGGCGGCTTCCCTCAGCAGCCATCTTGAAGTGACGCGCCTGCTGCTGCTGATGCTGATGCCGCGTCTCTCAGCGACTCCTCGCGCAGTCGTGGAGCGGCGGTCGCTTCACAACAACCCTCGGGACGGTAACCCCCTTCCCCTCCCCTCCCTCCGTAACACCCCTCACCTCCCTCCCACCCACCCCACACCTCCCTCCCACCCACCCCTCACCTCCCTCCCACCCACCCCTCACCTCCCTCCCACCCACCCCTCACCTCCCTCCCACCCACCCACCCACCCCTCACCTCCCCCCCACCCACCCCTCACCTCCCTCCCACCCACCCCTCACCTCCCTCCCACCCACCCCTCACCTCCCTCCCACCCACCCCTCACCTCCCTCCCACCCACCCCTCACCTCCCTCCCACCCACCCACCCCTCACCTCCCTCCCACCCACCCACCCCTCACCTCCCTCCCACCCACACCTCACCTCCCTCCCACCCACCCACCCCTCACCTCCCTCCCACCCACCCACCCACCCCTCACCTCCCTCCCACCCATCCCTCACCTCCCTCCCACCCACCCCTCACCTCCCTCCCACCCACCCACCCCTCACCTCCCTCCCACCCACCCACCCACCCCTCACCTCCCTCCCACCCCTCACCTCCCTCCCACCCACCCCTCACCTCCCTCCCACCCACCCCTCACCTCCCTCCCACCCACCCACCCCTCACCTCCCTCCCACCCACCCACCCACCCCTCACCTCCCTCCCACCCCTCACCTCCCTCCCACCCACCCCTCACCTCCCTCCCACCCACCCCTCACCTCCCTCCCCACCCACCCACCCCTCCCCTCCCCACCCACCCACCCCTCACCTCCCTCCCCACCCACCCCTCACCTCCCTCCCCACCCACCCCTCACCTCCCTCCCACCCACCCCTCACCTCCCTCCCCACCCACCCACCCCTCACCTCCCTCCCCACCCCTCACCTCCCTCCCCACCCCTCACCTCCCTCCCCACCCACCCACCCCTCCCTCCCCACCCAACCACCCACCCCTCACCTCCCTCCCCACCCACCCCTCACCTCCCTCCCCACCCACCCCTCACCTCCCTCCCCACCCACCCCTCACCTCCCTCCCACCCCTCCCTCACCTCCCTCCCACCCACCCACCCCTCCCTCACCTCCCTCTCACCCACCCACCCCTCCCTCACCTCCCTCCCCCCCACCCCTCACCTCCCACCCACCCACCCCTCACCTCCCTCCCACCCCTCCCTCATCTCCCTCCCACCCACCCCACACCTCCCTTCCCACCCTTCCCACCCACCCCACACCTCCCTCCCCACCTCCCTCCCCACCCACTCACCCACCCCTCACCTCCCTCCCCACCCTCCCCTCACCTCCCTCCCCACCCTCCCCTCACCTCCCTCCCCACCCACCCCTCACCTCCCTCCCCTCCCCACCCACCCTCCCCTCCCCACCCACCCCTCCCACCCTCCCCTCCCCACCCACCCCTCCCACCCTCCCCTCCCCACCCACCCACCCACCCCCCTCCCCTCCCACCCACCTCCTCCCCTCCCACCCACCCACCTCCCTCTCTCCCTCCCTCCACCACCACCTTCAATTAAATCACCACGAGAAGCCACGTGCCGCGGCTACACCCTCCGACGGCACACGCAATTTTCACCGCCGCGCCGAAAGAATAAGGCAAATTGCCGCCCCCTGTATATTCTATATATCCACCATCACCACCAAAATTTTGTATCAGCGTTACGTGAAACGCGTTTATAAATAGCAACGTGCAGTGATTCACGTGAAGGCGTTTTTATGGTGACCATGCAGCGCGCACGCTGCCTCCAGCAGCATCGCGAGTTCGTTCTCGAAAGCCAACGGGGAGGACCACCACATTGGTTGGGGGTTTATTTTTAAATTTGATGAGAACCGAATCCATCAACATAACAGCTGGATATTGTGTTTCTAATCTCCTCCGCGAAGTGTTGTTCTATACAGGGCTCAGGATTTCATCGTTAGCAATTCTATTCAATTCTTGTGTATGCTGAGAATACGTTTCAAGAGCTAAATGCCACGTGTCAAGTCGCTAGCCACGTCGAGGGGGCTTCAGGGTTGTTCCTGTAGATTTGCTATTCAAATTCCATTGAATGAGTGCAGACTACCGTGTTTTACTTTATGACCCATAGTTTTGGTTGCAAGGCCACAGTAACTTTTCTTTAATGTTCCATTTATGGAGATGTGCGCACCGACCTGTTGATGTTATGATGCGGTTGATAATGATTACAAAGTGTCTTTAAAAAAAAATTAAAGTCAGGAGGTGCGATGTTTGGATCTGAGTTAAGGTGTTTATTATGGACGTCCGTGTTGTTCGACTGTTCGCCAGCGTTCTTCTGAATCTGGGTGACATTCCAGGATAGCGACAGCTTGAATCCAGATGAGGGATCAGGACTTGCGTCAGTAAGGAGGTACATTATTGATGTCTTGTTTTATGGGTAGGTTGTCGTTGGTAAAATAACGTGCCAACTTCTTTGCAGTATACATGTCTCTGCAGATATTTGTTTTCAATGACACGTCTCAGGATGGGAGTTTTTTGTGAACCAGAACAGTTTTAAATTGTATTAAAATAGTTGATATCCAATTTCAACAATGTTTACTACAACAATACGCACATGCCCTATTCACGAGTGACCACAAGTGTTAACCGCGCCACACGAATGGGTCATGATTCAAATTATTTCAAAATGACATTACATATTACAATTGCAATTTTTCAGCAATCATGAGCTAAGATATTTTTTTAAATGTGCCATCTGCTTATGGAATTTCCAACTTCTGCTAAAATACTGCTATTTGATAAGTCATTGGATTTCAATGAGATTTCATATCGTTAAATAAAGAACAATGAATTAAAAAATCCTTTAAAATAAAATGGAACAAATAAAATTCACAAAATCAATTTGTTGAATCGGCAGAACATGGCTGCACCACACGGGACCATCAGGCATGGTGTCTTCTCTATACCCGCATATATCATCAGTGCTTCAGGTGACAGCAATGATGAATGTGGTTCAGGATTGTGAGACTATGGAATCAGAATACCAAGAGTGAAGATGGATGAGTGGCTGAGAGGGTTAATATTGTGCCATGGCAATGAACCGGAAAAACTGACATGTTGGATTCCATCTGAGCGAACACCCATGAGTACAATGCATTTTATTAAGTTCAGCAGCCATAAGTCACTGATAACTGCACACACACAATGATTCATATTTTTTACGACTATGTTTGACTGCAATGTGTCCAACTCCTATCTAGCCAGGTATGCAAGCTGGGGGAAGTGTATCTAGTTTTGACATAAGGTAATGAAAGGCATCTCAGAAGTCCCATAATACTTGTACTTTGTCTAGGAAATCCTCTATCATGGGGTGAATCGCTGCTTTCTATCAGAGTTCTGAATTAATTTTAACTTTGATTTTTTTAGTTCACATTTATGTATGTGAATAGTGGGACACTGTAACTGTTCCTATATGTAAACTTATTAGCCCGTGCTCATTATTATCCATCTACCCCAATCAATCTTCACAGAATACCATAATCCACAATGAGTCTTCCTCTCATCCAAAGTATTTTACACAGCTTTACTACAGATGAGAGAAGAGACTTGGAAGTGACGAACAATTCATGCTACTGCCAGAGAGAGCCTTTGCACTGATAAAGAGACACCTGGGAGCAGACCTGTGGTCATATACACGTGCCCCATTCGTAATGCATTACAATCACAATTCCATCTGAGCGAACACCAGTTATGTATTTAATCAGTCTCCTGAAAGTTCAAAATTCACCTGATTATTTAAGTCTTTGCAAAGTTTAGAAGTGATCCATCAGCGGCAGCAAGTTTATCCTATTATCGATGTTTATTTGTGCTTACCCTGAGGATAAGAGTAATTTGCACAACTAACCAGAGATAATATGATCCGCTCCCAGTGCCCCATATAGAATGGGTTAAAATGAGTTTCATCAACATTAGCCATAATCTCTGCATTACTGGAAAAAAGCTTAGCCAAGGCATCACCACAGTCTTATGGTGTAACAATCCATCTACCACTGGCAGAGGTTGATTTTGTCGCTCAATCTGTGTGGTGGATGTTATCTCGGTGTGTTTCACCTTTGGCTGCCACTCCATTATTAATCTTGACCACTAGCCATCATATGTTCCAGCAAACCGTCCTGCCCAAGTCCATTATGTTATCAACCCATGTATTTGTATTTATGCCTGTGAGTGCAATTCCTACCATGCGTCCCTCAATGCTTTTCTTTGCACATTTCAGCTTTTGTTCCATTTTCTTAGTCAACCATGAACGTTTCTGATCAATATCACAGCAGGTAATATGTGCGGATTAAAATACGTTATTCTTGAGGCAAATTGTACTGTTGATTTTGATTGTTAAGCTTTCCAAATGCACCCCAATCTGTTCTCATCCACCTGTTTTACTAAATAATTGTGATCACGGTCAACTCTCAATAACACTGCCCTGGGTACACATACTCTGAAGTGCCTTCCAGTTGTATCCCCCCCATTAGATATTTTCTATTGTTTTGGGAACTTGAGGCAGATTATTTTGGTTTGGATCATATTTACCTTCAGCCTCATTCTGAAACCTTCATTAATCCATTGTTTGTTGTAGTTCTTTTCCACTGGTCGTTATTATGGTTATATAACCAGAAAATGTGATATTTATAGTTACCCCTTTCGTTTCTCGAAGACAATTTTTGCGAAACATCTACCGTAATCTCGCAGTGAATAACTTTTGTGATGGTGCGAGTCCTTGTCTGACTTACCTTCTAATATGTATTTGTGTATTTTTTCAAGAAATTGCATATGTTGCTGTTCCATGCTTGTAAGGGCGTTTTATTATTGGACTCAAGAGCTTGGATTACTTCATAAATCCCACTAAATTAAATGCCTTTTTAAAAATTTGGCAGAATACATGTGGCCAATGGCATATAATCGTTTATTATTGATTGGCTGGCCTTTAAACTTTAAATTGTTCCATTCCCAAATATAATTGTTTACAATGTATACACTCTACGTGTTATAAAAAGGCTAATGGTTCTCTAATTCTTCCCGTCAATTGTATCACCCTTATGAAATGGAAAGAATGGGCATCATTCCATGATTGAGGTATTAAATCGCAGTTAACACTTCATAATCATTTAGTAAGTAACAGATTACAATTCCTTGAGGTGCAGAATCATTACCTTCATATAACCACTTTAAATAATACAATAACTAACAGTAATGGATAGTACATTGGAAGTGGGGGGGAAAAGGATAAAAAGCAAAGAGAAAAACATATCTAAAAACCCAAAACACGGCAAGGAAGAGGTGCAAAATAGATACTAAGAAGCTAAATACTGAATATACACAGGATTAGCAAAATAATGATCAAATCATTTGTAGAACACAGCATAAATATGGCTGAAGATGTCAACACAAGCAACGGGAGCATAAAAGCAGCAAAATGGGGATTGACGATTGGCAGTTCACAAATAATGGAATCATAACACATAATTATTGGAGGCCTATGTAAATGTCTACAGCAACAAAAATCACATTTCCTAATAATCAAACATTTGTTTCAGATGAAGAGGGATTTATAGACTTTGCACTTGAAAAATAAATCCAGCTCTTCACAGTATAAAAAGTTAGAAAATATTTCGACGGGAAGCTATTAGTGTGGACATTATTAAAGTAGGACTGGTTGTTGGAAATAACAATTAGTGCACATATTTACGCAGGAGTTTCACTGTACTGTATATAAAAACTTGTAAAGGCGATTGAATAGCTTAAAAACCTCAATATCCACAAATAACCTAGCTAATTTCACCTTCCCATATGGCAAAAGAAAAAAAATGCAAACAAATGTAAATACAATATACACACGATACACATTTAAATGAAAATTTTTTTTAAGGATTGTCTTGCTGAAGCCAACTTTACCTAAGTATATTGTTTATAATTGTATCAACCTTCACGTGACCACGCCACATGAAGTCATGCATGCTATTTATGGACACTACACAACCACCCGATGGTTCAAATGAGGACAATGATAAACGACAACGTGCACAGAAACTTGCCCCTTTCCCAATGTCGTGACCCTAATCCGGTCTGATAAGATTGCACGGTCATGGCCACTAATAATACGATGGCAGCCTCTTGGGACAAATTAGACCAGCACCCTTCTTCTCTTAACGTCGTTGAACAAACATAAAATAGTAGACGAACAGTTTCCAATAATACTAAATGCAGTTGATGGACTAGACATATCTCTGCATTTGACTGTAGTGTGGCTCCCTTTTCCATGCTTTCACCTTCCTTGAAGCCAGCAGTTTTCATTTGAGAGATTAACTTCACCCACATTCCTCTGGACATAACCTCACGTTACAGCGGTGTCTCATCGTTATCACAGTCCATGTTCAAAGTCAGAGTATCTCAATCTTCAAAATGAACGCCAAGCCGTCGTACTCGTCACCAGTGACTGCCTTAAACTAGTGGAAATTCCACATTTCTTTGGCAAGGGCATTGTATAGCGATCCAGAGACTACTGCTGACTTTACTAAAAATGGTAAGGTACTTGTTTTATACAACCTCAAGGAGGATGATAGACGGAGTCGACACCACAACCACAATTAAATCACGCACCTTTTCAATGATAAAATAGACGCTTAATAAATTATTACAGTGCTGTGCCAGCCTTGTTATATAAATGTATGGCTTATGCAGGGGCAGCCACTGTCCAAAACAGGATATACTGTCCCAACTACTAGGAAGAAAAAAACGTTGTACGTTAACTTGTTACAGCGGGCAAGGTCAACATGAGACCTTTTTTTTAATAAGTTGACTCAAAAACACTCAAGCAGTGTTCATTTAAAACACTTTAAGCCTTTGGCAAATGTTATGGTTGGTCGGGCACACCGAGCAAAGGGGGCATGACGGTTTAACAAGAGTGGGGCAACAGGCTTCAAACATTTACAAAGGTAAATACTGTACAGTAGTCCGTGCAAATTAAAAATACACTGTACCGAAAAGTAATTTAGTTTGTGTCCTCCACAAACAAGGAATTTACTGCTTTCTTCGGGTAGACGACTTCGTTCGAGCTTAACAAATCCACGAGGAGAGTCGGACAGATGAACAACACTGCCCTGGGGTCAATGACAAGCCAGGAAAACGAGTTCACAATTTGTGAAGACGTAAAATACATACGGGCACATACCTTTACATGAGATGTATAGTGAAACAAAGGATGGAAGGGCCTTCCTCGTTTTACAACTGCATTCCTAGTCAAGCTTCATTCGAGAGGACGTGCTTATCTTTAACCATGCACGTAAGCAATCGTAAACAGTCACAATCCTGCAGTACGTACTGCATATAACATACGAGCCGA
This sequence comes from Lampetra fluviatilis, assembly GCF_964198595.1. NCBI lineage: Eukaryota > Metazoa > Chordata > Hyperoartia > Petromyzontiformes > Petromyzontidae > Lampetra > Lampetra fluviatilis. The sequence goes on from NC_136276.1 coordinate 11,462,937, forward strand.
ATATACTGGACGTCTTAAGATACATACATTCTACGGTATTTGCCACGCTGCATAAAACCAACATTCAAAAATATAAAATCTGTCAAAATTGGCAATTTTATCAACATTAGTGCCGAATAACCATTTCAACGGTTCATTAATTGCAAAACTCATACAATGCAGATGATGATGATGACAGACAGCACTACCATGATTGTACTTTGTGCGTGCAAGCAATAGAATAGATCTTCCTCCCTTGGCACGTGCGTCGTTAAAGATGTCTTGGACAAGACTGGCTGGGACAAGTGCTGCTAGCGAGAGCGATGAAGAAGCAGCAGCCACACACACAGCACACACACATTGTGTAACGAATCGTGGCGTTGGTTGTCTATTTCAATAAACTCCTTTAAAAATTTGCAACAACGGTTCTATTTTAAAGTGCACTCAAAAGTGCAAAATAATATTTTTTCAGCCGTCACCAGCTGATCAGAATATTTTTGGACATTTGTAACAAAAACATAAAACCGTGGGGCGCTCCTTTAATATCACAATTATCTTAATCGAAGAGCAACAATAGCTCAAGAAAGTTCACGACAAATGTTACTACTCAATAGTATAACAAAATACTCTAACTTTTGCTATTACCAATATCATAATGCTACTTAGTTGGTTGAGATGCCTTGATGTCTTTCCTAGTCGCACGTTTGGAATCATCACAACTATTCCATGCCAAAAATTCAAGTATTTCGGTTTTGGAGAGTTGGAACTAAGTATAACATGCACTGGCTTGTAGCGTTACTTTGTAAACTTTAGTCTCACACTATGCATGATCAAACGCTCCGCAACCTGCCACACGTTTACACTAAATCGCAACCACGGGGTGGGTAAATGGGTTAATGGATGGGCGCATTGCACACTCCTCGTCTCAAAATGTTCCATCATAAAAAAATCTGTAAACCGCTAAAGACTTTAGCTTGGGATCCAAACCACGGATTACGGAGAGAAGTGGACGAGACAAAACAAATACTAAGATCCCCCGTATAGCCTGTAACAGGCTGTTGGGGCAAGTGCTGTTAGCGAATAGCACCCATGAAGGCCGGCACGGCATACTAAAGTTGTAGTTGCCACCCAGCACCAGTGGCGATGTTTTTTTCTACTCACCATACCAGGGACTCATTTGAGGTTGAGTCGACCTAGGGGAGGCACCGGACCGGTTCAGAGAATCGTCACCGATGTTGGCCGTAAGCGGGAATCGAACTCGGGAGTGGCCAGGTTCGTTCGCTCTGCGCTAACCACTACACCACCGCTTCTCCTTAACACACGAACACACGAACGCACGCACGCGATTGCGACGCACGATAGACGACGGACTCGGCAGTCGAACAACTCACCCGGCTCACTTCGCTTCTCTGGCGACCTTTAATCGCGACGGGAGTAACCCTAGCAGAGCTCTCGTGTGTCGCCGAGTGAATAATTAATGATGTATTTGTCGAGTTGGGCCCTGGGCCCCCCTCCCACCCACCCACAGGAGTAACGCGACGCGCTCGTCGGGGCCGTCCACCACGCGGTGACGCGCGTGGGAAGAGAACCATTGTGACGTCACAGCGGCTGCCACGCGTTTCCTCCTCCCCCACCCCATCGACTTGACGCATGGCAAACTTCGATTTAAAGCTTTCGTGACTGCAGGGATTCATCTTCTTGGTTCTTTCGGTTGCTTGCGTTGTGGCCGAAACGTCGTGAGAATTATTTTATTATGTTTTATTTTTATTATTTTATTACTTCTACGTGACTTTACCGAAAGAACCAAGAAGAGGAGCATGGCAAACTCTCAAACGGAGGTCTTCGTAACTTATTAAATGTTCGTACGGACAGTAAAAGTATACGCTCACTATCATGCACGATTATATGCGTACGATGATGATTGTCTTAGGGGCCGTCCATAAATGACGTCACGCACCTAGGGGGGGGGGTCAGACATTTGTGACGATGTGTGACGAAGGGGGGGGGGGTTTGAAAAATGTGACGTCACATCAAAATGCGCAACTTTAAATCAATATAGACAACACGTTCTACTTAATGAAATAGACTTTTTAATCAATGCTTTCTCCTACAACAGAGTGCAGCGGGACATTAAATACGCACTACAAGGACAATAGTTTAAAGCGACTTGAAGCGTGTTTTATTTGGGGGGGGGGCAGAGCTTTGTGACGTCATATTTGAGGGGGGGGGTCTGACTTTTTGTGACGCCGTATGACGATGGGGGGGGGGGGTCAAAAATCGTCTAAAATCGCGTGACGTCATTTATGGACGGCCCTTATCTGGGACGTGTCTCTCGGTCTCATGCCGCCGTCATTGGCAAGCGTGGGAATGTTTTACACAATCGATAACAAATGATCGAGTGGGGGCAGGTGTTCGCGCCGTGATTTCACGCACGTTCACACACACTACAATACTGGCTTTTGTTCAATGAATCGATTGTTATCATGTTTTATTCTCACGTTTACCATACACGCATAGGAATTATGCGAGAATGGAATTTTTTCCTCTATACAATTTATGGTAACAAAAACATTTCTTTTAGACAAATTCTCAGAAAGGAGACGATACAAATGAGACAAACAACACAAACGAGACAATGAGACACAATACACACGAAGCAAAATACAAACGAGATAGACTACATAGTGGAAAACGAAACAAACGAGAGAACATACAAAGGAGACACAAAAACAGGACCCTGCGGGGTGGGCTGGTAGGAATAATACTTAGTACCGGTACAGGGATATCGACCGGGTATAGAGGAGTTAAAGAAAAAATTACTGTATTCTAGTGTAACGTTAATTAAAAGTGTTTGTTTTGACAAGAAACGCTGTGAGATTTAAAGACCCCCCAACACCACCCTCAACACCACCCCTCCCACCAGCCCTCTACACCCCCCACCACCACCCAACTCCACCACCACCACCCCACCCCACCACCACCTTCTGCACTAGGCCTTGCGAAGCCTGCCGCACTAGGCCTCGCGCCGTGCTTTTCGTGCACAAATAAGGCGATTAAATGTATCTCGTCTCTGTGTTAATAAATGTTTCTTGTCTCTGTGTTAAAAAAAACGTGCTGCGTTTCAGTAAAGTAATTTTTTTTAAAATAAACGTGCTGCGTTTCATCTCTGTGTTAATAAGCCTGCCGCACTAGGCCTCGCAAAGCCTGCCGCACTAGGCCTCGCGCCGTGCTTTTCGTGCACAAATAAGGCGATTAAATGTATCTCGTCTCTGTGTTAATAAGTGTTTCTTGTCTCTGTGTTAAAAAAACGTGCTGCGTTTCAGTAAAGTAATTTATTTTAAAAACGTGCTGCGTTTCAGTAAAGTAATTTTGAAGCGAAGTTTAAAGTTTTGCCGTGATGCGCCGGAAGCGACGGCCATCTTGTTTAATTCACAGATCGCAGGGGGAGCGGGCGGCCATCTTGTCGGACAGGGTCATGCCAAGTGTTTGCAGTAGGGGGCGATGTTGATACACGGACGGACGGACGGACTGACACATTAATCTATTGGTGGTCTGGTCCACTTCGTTCCTACCAGTATAAAACTACAGACCATACAAACGATACAAAACACAACACAAACGAGAGCATAAACGATGCAGTACAAACGAGAGAGTGCAAGCCTAAAAGCAACAGTACATTGTTGGATGTGTACCCCTTTTTGATAATTAATACGTAATTAATATTAGATTTATAAATGTTCATCACAAGTGTCTTTTTACCGAAAGACCCAAGAATATGAATTCCTGCAGTGACAAAAGCTTTAAGTCAAGATTTATGTCTTTAAATCATTCTCTTTTACACTACATATACATTGAGTTCATTAAAACGGGGCCTTTATTCCTATCAGCAGAGTTATTGTCTAGGAAGGGAGGCTGTGGGGGACGGCGTCCACCCCACCACCCTCGCCGGGCAGGTGGGGCGCGACGTCCACCCCCTCCTCCACGGCGTCGATCACCGGGCCCCCGCCGACCGGGTGATCGGCCCCCCCCGCGCTAGCGCCAGAGGTCGCAAACGGGTTTTGATTAATCTTCTTGGTTATTTCGGTAAAGTCACGTAGAATGGAAATAATAAAATAATAAAATAAAACATAATAAGATAATTCTCACGACGTTTCGGCCAAAACGCAAGCAGCCATCCTCAGGTGAAGACCAGGTCTGTCGGGGAGACAGCGTCTGACCTGGTCTTCACCTGAGGACGGATACTTGCGTTGTGGCCGAAACGTCGTGAGAATTATCTTATTATGTTTTATTTTATTATTTTATTATTTCCATTCTATGTGACTTTACCGAAAGAACCAAGAAGATGAATCCCTGCAGTCACGACAGCTTTAAATCGGGTTTTGATTCCTTACCCGTACCCGTACCCGGCCGCACCAGGGTCACAAACGGGTACCCGTACCCATACCCTACCCGATACCCGGCTACCCGTACCCGGCCGGGTATCAGGTAGGGTACGGGTACGGGTACCCGATTGCGACCTCTGGGATGAAGCCATGTTGATTCTAGGAACTTGAATTGTGAGAAGAGACAAGACGTTGGGAAATGAGTGACAAACGGTGACTCACCAGTGACTCAAGGCCTACCCGTACCCGGCCGCACCAGGGTCGCAAACGGGTACCCGTACCCTGCTGGGTACGTGTAGCTGGGTATCGGGTAGGGTACGGGTATCGGGCACCCGATTGCGACCTCTGGCTAGCGCCTTCTCCGAGGGACATGGCTAAACTGCTGGCTCACCGCCGCACGGGATTATTCCACCCACGCCCGCGTACACCACCACTAATGCCAACGCGGCGGCGCGAACGTGCGCGCACCTGCAGGCGATTATATCGTTATGACACTAGTTGATGCTTTGATCTATTACATACTCATATTTGTAGTGTACTGAGTGTCCGAGTGGTTTATTTCTGTTTCATGAGTCGTATTTTTTTTAAAAGCCTGTACTGCTGGACGGATCTATGAACCTGGTAACCATTGTGGAGAAGGTATTATAATTAATGTAAGAAAACCCCTAAAAAAGAGCTTGCGAGAATCAATTACATGAAATAATAAATATTATAAGACCCTCCACATACAACAACATGTACGACAAAACAAATGAGACAAACATACAAGACAGTACAAACTAGACAAAACAGACAATGCAAATGTCACAGTGCAAGATTACAGGAAGTGTTCACATGTTCAACCACTAAATAGACCCGCATTGCAAGACAGGAAGTGTGCATTCACCACACGTGTTTGTGGTAAACATGCAAACACACATGCTTTAATATATTCATTGTCCTTGGAACTTATTGACCTACACCAGAGACAGTCTTCTTTATGGCCCTGTGTCACCAGTGTTAGACCAGAGAAGGCCAAAAGGTGAACAGCAAAAAAGCAATACGATATCAAACCATTAAAAGCTCGGGTTAAGAGTACAGGACAGCACTGTATAAGTGACACAAATTTTCTTATTAAATCAAAGTGACGAATCATCGGATCGCTGCTGAAGAGGAAGTACACACTGCAGTTTAATGCTTTATTGTAGCCTTTATCCTGCTACAAACAGTTTTATAGACGGTTAGGACTGTCAGTGAGCACCTATTTAATGGCCTGCATGCACGGCATACGCAGGGGGGTGGGTGATGTGGCAAGAATCACATGCCTCTTGTCCCCCAGAGCTGATATTGACACCCACAGGACCAGGGTAAAACCCCGAGCGGGTTTACGTGCCACTGAATCACGCACTTTGTATTGGCGTCACCGACCACGAATTACTTCCCGTGGACGGTTAGTTTACAGTCCGGGTGTACTCGTAAAATTCACATTTGGGACAAATGCGGCCTTTCCATGAGTGGTTAAATTGAGTCCCACTTTGTGGGAGATCAACAATGATTGTCTTATAGAGAAACTGGCCTCCGTCTTGGGAATGTCGATTTTCCACAGCTACTAAATTTCAGGGGCTGCTCACATTTGGGGCAAATGCAGCCATTCCATGAGTGGTTAAAATGAGTACCACTTTGTGGGAGATCAACAATGATTGTCTTATAGAGAAACTGGCCTCCGTCTTGGGAATGTCGATTTTCCACAGCTACTAAATTTCAGGGGCTGCTCACATTTGGGGCAAATGCAGCCATTCCATGAGTGGTTAAAATGAGTACCACTTTGTGGGAGATCAACAATGATTGTCTTATAGAGAGACTGGCCTCCATCTTGGGAATGTCGATACTCCACAGCTACTAAATTTCAGGGGCTGCTCGACGGATCTTGCTTGTCTGGGCAGGACACGCTTCAGTCAAACGTTAGAGAAGCAGGACTCCCAGTACCGAATTGAGCTCTTAAGTTAAATTCCCGGTAAAATCATAATCAACTCGTGAGCACTACCGCCATTGAGATTGAAGGATGTGGTGGAATGAAACAGGAGTGAAATTGATGCAGCTAGCAAAGAGGTGCAGCATAGAAGTACATGGACTAAGAATATCTGAGCAAGCAACCCCATGCAACAAATGGGACTTCTGAGAAGATGATGTAAGTCTATGGGATCTCATTGTAAGTATATATGGCTCTGTATGTAAGCACAGTGGTTACCACTATGAAAAGAGGCACAGAACAAAAAGCACATGGACTCTCCAGGAAGAAAGCAATCTGATCCGGCCGATCCCATGCAACAAATGGAACTGTTGGCTTCGAAGAATAGGAAGACGACTGACTGACTGCACATCACAACATTCCTTCACGGTCGAGGAGCGCACATGACTTGGATGGAGGGGTTGTGGGGGTTATTGACGCACAGTTGCTTTACAGCAGTGGGAGCTGTAAAGCCATGGTCGTTGTACTTGGGTGCTCACGTGCGTGCCAATAATAATAAGCGGCTCATCAGTTATGTATGGTGCAAGTCTGCATTGGGATTGTTCTTCCCGACATTCCCCGATAGTCGCATTCATCTGGAAAATCCGAAAAGTAGACCGAGTGACGTCGAGCGATGCCACGTTGTGAGCCCGAAGACACAAAGATATAACAAAATGTAAAAGATCCAGAAAAAAAACCCCGAAGCAAGGTCCCACGTTTTACTAGTAAATAAAAAACAAATTCAGCTTGTTTTGTTTCCATACCTGTCAGTGCCGACCTCATTACAGACCAATTCGGACCTTATTGGTCACCCCGTGCCCTTATAAATCTCAACGTTCATCCTACAAAGTCCCATCACAAGGGAGAAACACAAACAAATAGACAAAAAAAAACCATGTGTGGCCTGTATTGAAACAGCTGTACGCCATAAAGACATGAAAACTCAATTTCCTTGTACAAGAATCCGGGTAAACTGTATGGGTTGACAGGTATGTGTTTCAATCCTCTTATACAAGCCCCTGGCGAAGCGTGCAAACAACAGAAATTGGGAAGACAAAGGCGGCCGGGCGTGGTTTTGGTCACATCAACCTCTTCGTGACACCCTTCATCGGTGCTCGCTCACAGCACTTTCCCCAACAGCCTGCGCAGCTACCTGGGAGATCTTTGCCTTTGTGTGTACAATGTGTATCTTTGTAGGGTGATGCATTCCTGTCGAGTCGTTACGGCGTACAGCCGTTTCAATTCGGGCAAAAAATATGAAGATATTACTTGCGTCTATCAGTTTGTGTTTCTGCCTTGTGATGGCACTTTGTAGGATGAACGTTGAGATGTATAAGGGGGCACGGGGTGACCAATAATATCTGAGTTGGTCTGTAATGAGGTCGGCACTGACAATGGGTTGATAGGTACCCCTCCTTCCACAGGGGGTCTGAGTAACCCCCCTCCCCCCCCATGGGGTACTCAGACCCCCCGGGGGAGGGGGGGGTACTCAGATCCCCCCGGGGGAGGGGGGTACTCAGACCCCCCCTCCCCCGGGGGGGTCTTAGTAACCCTCCTCCCCCCCCCCCGGGGGTCTGAGTACCCCCCTCCCCCCCCCCCGGGGGTCTGCGTACCCCCTCCCCCGGGGGGGTCTTAGAAACCCCCCACTCCCCCCCGGGGGTCTGAATACCCTCCCCCCCCCCCGGGGGTCTGAGTACCCCCCTCCCCCCCCCTCCCACGGGGCGTCTGAGTACCCCTCCCCCCCTCCCCCCCGGGGGTCTGAGTACCTCCCCCCCCCACCCCGGGGGTCTGAGTACTCCCCCCCCCCCCCCCCGGGGGGTCTGGGCACCCCCCCTCCCCCCCCGGGGGGTCTGGGCACCCCCCCCCTCCCCCCCGGGGGGTCTAAGTACCCCCCCCGCCCCCGCCCCCCGCCCCCTCTCGGGGTGCTTCCCGCAGCGTCGTCCACGGGGGGCGCTGCTGCTGCGGCTGCTGCGGGCGGCGCTGGCGCCATGGCCCGCGCCGAGAGGCCGCTGCTCTTCACCCTCGCGTGAGTCGCTGCCGCGGTGGGACACCGGGAGGGTGGGGGGTGCCCAGGGTGTTGGTGATGATGGTGTTGGTGATGATGGTGGTGATGTCGACGGGGTTTGGTGATGGTGGTGGTGATGGTGGTGATGATGGTGGTGGTGGTGATAATGATGATGGTGGTGGTGATGATGATGATGATGGTGGTGATGATGATGATGGTGGTGGTGGTGATGATGATGGTGATGATGTCGACGGGGTTTGGTGGTGGTGATGGTGATGATGGTGGTGGTGGTGATGATGGTGGTGGTGATGGTGGTGATGGATGTCGCGTCCTGCTGCTGCTTCCGCACTGCGGTGGCCGCTGCTGCATTGTGCGAGCGTGAAGGCGGGAGTCGTGTTCCGGTTGTTGTCGTCGTCGCAGGGTTACTCCTCGCTGTGCTGTGGCCGTGTGTGCACTCAGGCGTGGTATACAGTGCACATGTGTGTGCAGTCTACACACACACACAGTACACATGTGTGTGCAGTCTACACACACACAGTGTACATGTGTGCAGTGTACACACACAGTGTACATGTGTGTGCAGTCTACACACACAGTGGACATGTGTGTCCAGTGTACACACACACAGTGGACGTGTGTGCAGTCTACACACACAGTGTACATGTGTGTGCAGTGTACATACACAGTGCACATGTGTGTGCAATCTACACACACACAGTGTACACACATAGTGCACAGATGTGCACATCTGTACATTGGTATGCAGTTTACACGGTGTTAGGTGCCCAGCATACACAGTATACGTGTAGCCGGTATACGCAATATGTGCATATGACAGTACACATAGTTTAGACACGTGTAGAGTCTACGCAGATTTTCACGTGGCAGTGCACACGTGTGCTGTATACACAGTATACACCCACACAGTGTACACTCGGCACTTGCATTTGAATGTGTGCAAATATTTACTTTGTAGTATACAGACATGTATTCCTGCATGCAGTCCTAAATGCTATGTGTCACACGTTAAGACATCCATGTGCATAGTAATTGTATTTTAGCACTGGAAGTGCTAAATGTGCAACCGTCATGAACCATCATTCAGTAACCTAACAGTGATATAAATAATGTAATGGGTTACGTAACACACTGTAATTGCTGGAATCCGGTTTTTCGTTTTGATGTAATCGGCTTAAGTATTGTTAAGAATGGCTGTTCAATGACGCGAGAGCTTAGACAATGGTGTCTGCAGAGTTACCACTGTTCTGACATGGGATATATCCTTTGCCCAAGTTATAAAAATGCCCTTTCATACGAAACTTCTGGTCGCCCACACAAACCACCTTAATTTCAGACAATATAAAAAAAAATATGTTGTGCTGTTAGTGGGGCCTATTTGCCAGTATCAAAGTTTGAAAAAGTAATAAACAGGTGTTTTTTCATACTTTGATACTGGCAAAAATGTCCCATTTTGTAGCTGCTCACCCCGAGCTATAAATGTTCTGATGGTGCATTGTCTTTGTATTGTTCGCCTGTTGGCGTTCTCTGGTCTGACACTGGTGAAACTAGGCCCTAAAGAACGCTGTTTATGGTATTCATATTCTTATTCTGTTTATGGTGTAGGCCAGGGGTCGGCAACCTACGGCTCCGGAGCCGCATGCGGCTCTTTACGGGCTGCTTCTTGACGATATGTACGTATACATAGATGCATTGCGGCTCTTGAAATACTGAATTTTGTACCGAATTGGAAATAAATGGCTCTTCTTGTTATTTTGGTTGCCGACCCCTGGTGTAGGCCAATCAGTTTCAAAGACAATGCATATGTTATCAGCATGGGTGTCGGCATGTTCACCACAAGTACGTGTGTTGAATGCAGACTTGATTCCTTGCTAAAGGTTTCTATTTGGTGTTTGAACATCTTAACACCTGTTTTATTGTCAGAAAGGGTAAACCCTATTGTTTTTTCATACGGTGCAATCACTGTTTTCAACTTGTGATTCACATGGGCCTTTTGACACTCCGGTTGGGTCAATAGGGCCCTATTGGGTGTGGCGTGACGTGGTTTCAGTTTAGACACTGGGATCATTCGCTGTGAACTAAAGGAAGCCCCAGAGACGTGCTGATATGGCCCCCCTCCAAAGCTGAGACCTACTAATGTATTATTGTTGTGTGGCTGACCCGGACTCATAGATAGATCTGGTCGCTGTTCCATTTCCCAGCGTCAACCACTTGTCCCTGCACATTAATTTGCCATGTGCATATCGATTGCTGACCCACCAGGTACACGCTGTATACCAAGACGAAGTTGGGGTATGTTTATCACAAGCGCCAATTAAAGCAGGCAAGGGAACATTTCCCTGGGGGACATTCAACTGTAAAGCCAGTCATCTATCATGGTGCGTTTACCCTTTCATTGCACACCCCTTTTAAAGTACTCTAGCTGTTAAAATTTAAAATTGTAATTCTGATGTGTTATCACGTCTTCGATATGTAACTCATTAAAACATATATTTTAAAACATGTAATTGTACACTTTGATATGTTTTTAATGGATACACTGTTTACATTAATTTAAGTAAAACATTTTCAAATATTCTCAGTGAACTTTATTCATGTTGCATGGCTGTTTAATACGTGTATCTAACTCTCTGTGTAATTGAACAGGCCTGATGATCAGCCCCGTGCCCATTATGACGGATAATTACGGATATATGGTGACAGACCTGGAGTCTAGGACTGCAGTCGTATTGGACGCTTCTGACCCGCAAGCCATCGAGGTCTGTAATCACCTTCCCATGCACTCGTGTGTAGATTTTGGCAGTTGTGCTGTATAGCTCTCCGATGGTTATGTGTTGTGCCGTGTGTTGTTTGACATGATGTCTGACGTTTCGCTCCATGTGCTGGGAGCTTCTTCAGGAATTAGTTCCCCTTGTTATGATTTTCTGAAAAAGCACTCAATACGTGGAGTGAAACGTGGGACATTGTCATGAAGTACATGCAGTACAACCTGGACAGCCATCCCATTTATTACCAGATATGCTTTTATGCATGCATTCGTGCATGTATATTCAAACTATACATTTTTTTTCACAGGTTTGTATAGAACAAGAAGGTGTCACTCTCGAGGCTATCTTGGCCACTCACAAACACTGGTAAGAATTGGGACATGAGAGATGCGGCCTTGCACTCAAACTGAAAAAGCCATAACTTTGAAATGGCAAAGAAATTCAACTCCGCTGTCAAAACAGAAAAAAAGTTATTCATTTCTTAAAATGTCAAGGAAAAGCAATTAGAAATGTATTTGACACTAGTGAAGTCGATATCATGATAACACTATAAATGTGGTTTTTACATTGCTAGATTAGATATCCAATAATCAGGTTTGTATTGAAAATAATTTTCTGCAGAAATAATACACATGGAAGAAAGGAGGATGAGAGTTTATTTTGCCTTGGGCAACCTGCAGACTAATGCTTGGATGACGGTGTTATCGGACAGTTGAGATATAATCATTACTGTTATAAATCTTCAATTAAATACTGCATTTTGTTCCTATGTTTTCTTTCAAGGGACCACAGTGGAGGAAATCAGGTTTTAAAGAAAATTTACAAGTGTCCTGTATATGGTTGCCCACATGACAACATTCCAGGATTAACTAAGTATGTTTTTCATATTTGTAAAAAAAACGCACATTGCAACATTCATCAAGGATTCACTTGCAATCGTTCTGAGTGCAATGCAACTCCATCCATTTCAGCTAATCACAAAAAAAACTCCCCCGTAATGCACCCAATCTTGTCAGAGATCAGGAGTGAAACAGGTTTTAGCCTGAACAGTCTTCTGAAGGGCAATCACTATGCATAAAACAGGTGTTGTAGGCTGCTGCAAGGCTACATTGTCAGCAGATGGAAGTGCAACAAAAAATATATGCTTTCCACCTTCGCCAACCCCACTGACCAATGTGGTCAAGTGTGTTCATATAAACCCATGTCCCGTACGGCATGGGGAGGCCCTCATCCAGCATTGGATTGACGAAAAAGTTATAAAGTACATATACGGGACATGATGCATTAAGTCAAATCCAGCTGCTGAGAACATTTAAACTACCGTACAATATCTGCTACCAAATATCCACAGAGACATGCAAACTACAAGGGAGTTTACAGATGTTATTTCCAACAACAACTTACCCATCAACTATGTACCTCGCCGTCGACTCAAGTCCCGATCCCCCTTCTGAGATCACGCTGTCACCAACCTTGGATCTCACCCATATCCAGACATGCTGGCAAACATATTGGAACAACGCGAATGTGCAGAATAAACACCTCATTTGAGACACAAACATCGCAGCCCCCCCGCGGCTTTAACATTCCTCAAAGACACTGGTGTACTATTAACCACATCACATCAATGGGCCGATGGGCACATTTCCTTAATGAATGTAAAATTAAAGACAAGTCACAATACAATTGTGGCCAATTCGTGTTTAACATGTGCAAAGAAGCAGGAATAGCCAAATGAATCCAACTCATTACGTGACCAACTTGCAGGCCAACCCTAAAGCTGGTAATTCTAGGTAATCTCCCATCCAAGTGCAGCAGAGTTCGATTAATTCATGGCAAGACCTAGCCATGGATCCTATAGTCTGCAGTACGCCGTAGAAAATCCAATAATTTGAGGCAAAAATATTTGCGCCATGGCGGTGTATCATGGATTTTAGGGGTTTTTAGGTGCACAACTCTGTTAATGTGGCGAAAATGTGGATTGCATAAGTATTGCATGTGAATATAAACTTCAATAATTTACAAAAAAATATTGGAGTTTCACTATTTCTCCTGAAAGCCATGTTAAATGTTTTTGCATACAAGACTTAATTTCAAGTCTAACCCATGCAAAAATACTAACTACTCAACAAATATCGTTAGCAGTCTGTGATATACACCAAAAAAAAATCTGCCTCCATTTTGTCTGCATGTCCATTTGTCTCTCTGCATCGTTGTTTGTCTTTGCATCTCCACAGTGCACCATAGTTTATGGGAGAGCTCCAACAATCTGCGTAAAAATCACATTTTAGGATCACCACCACCGCGGATTATAGGAGTTGTCGCAAACTCACGCTCAAGTTGTCAGATCTTATGAGATTGGCTGCACGTAGGGTCATTCGAATTATCACTGAATGGTGGAATATTATTTTTGTGTGTAATGGAATATTTGACGATGTAAAAGTATACCTGTTCAGTCATAAATATAGAGACTTAAAGGGTATAGAAAATAACTTTTAATATTAATGCTTTCATGGATACTGACATTTACCACCGTTCCTTTTTGAGGTTTTAAAAATTTATCGTGTTATTCCTTTAATATCATTGCTCCTCTGACCCATCACAACACTAACTGTTTTTTTTTAACGATCATGAATCCTTAATTCAAGTGGCACCAGGCTCCACAAAAAATTAATATTAATCATCTTTTGCATCACAATATAATATTTTAAAGTCACTTGAAAAAGAAACTGTTTGCGTTATTTAAAGAACACCAATGTACTCGTATACAAAAGTAGCATTGCGATACACCGTGGTATTTGTAGTAAGCCCATATGTGCACTGGTGTAAGTGGGATCAACTGTATGGACTGCAGCCCCGTGGCTGACGGAGAGGAGCTGCGGTTTGGACGGCTCTGTTTCCGTGCCCGATTCACCCCAGGCCACACGGTGGGGCACATGGTTTACGTGTTGGATGGCCAACCCTTTGGTGCCCCTGACTGCCTCTTCTCTGGAGACCTACTTTTTCTCGCTGGCTGTGGTAGGATTGTGACATCGCCAACATTTTATTTACCACCATTTATAGTAATTCCACTGCTGCTTTATGTCATAGTGTAACTTGATTTTTTTTTTAATTTTACTGTATTTGTTATTTCACCAGGCAGAATGTTTGAAGGAACACCGGAGACGATGTTGTCATCGCTAGACATTGTAAGCAGTCTGGCAGACAGCACACTGCTATTTCCAGGTACATTGGGCATCGGATGATTCCATTTCAAAGTAAATAGGGTTTCCATGATATAATTGATCACAATGCGATATGATCCTATATGAAATTTCACGATGACTTATCGCGTTACCAGTTTCCCATATCTAAAAGCAATTAGCATTTTATAGCAGTTTACGGAACCGACCATCCAGTACCAATAAAAAATACTTTAAAGTTCTTCAGCTTCAATGTACTTATCTAAAGTCTGCCGTAAGTCTTTGTTGCCATTACAAAAATTAGCTGTAAACTTATTTGCTGATCATCACACAAAATACCCTGTTCTCATATAATCATGATGTGGTCGATTAGTAAAGAAATTATTCTTACCAATTTGATGTTTATTTCTTTACAACTTTAATCATTGAGCTTGTTATTTTACAAAACATATTTAGGAAATAAGATACTGGTGAGATAAAATAGCTTTCCACACGATTTGATTGTGGACCTTATACAACGCAATATATTGATGTTATATATTTTAAACAAGGCCAATTGTGATGTTGAAGTGTAAATCCCACGTACACCATGAATGTTGTGTTCCTGGAGAGCAGGCCATGAGTGTGCACTTGACAACCTCAGCTTTGCGGTTGAGATGGAGCCTGATAATCCAGCCATCCTGCTGAAGCTGGACTGGGTTGCGCAACAGCGACGAGAGAAGCTGTCTACGGTGAGATGCTTCACACGTGACATTTAGAGATTTCACGGCAGTGCCGTTTTCAATATTTTCCTTAATTTACCTATGAAAGCATCCCTGATTTTCTATTTTTAGGAGGGTCCTGCATTGGGATGTTTTGCAAATTTCATTAAAGTGTTAGGATGTGAAAGGAAACTGGAGTATCTGGTGAACTCCCACTTGCTCAAAGCTCCACAATGCCATCTCCAGTTCTGGAGGTTGCGACTGGCACTGATAATCACCAAAATTCCATTTCAAAATATGGTGTCTTTAGGGTAGTTTTCTTTGCAAAGTTTTTACCATTAAATATTGCAATTTTTATTGTATCTGCTGAAGTGTACGGAACTTGTTAAAACAATGCATCCGAGTACCTTTAGAAAATATATTTTTAGTAATACATATTTCTGAAACACTATAAAATAAGCAAATATTGCTTTGAGATACATGAACTGGTAAATGTTGGGATTCGTCCAATTGTTAAAAAAAGAGTGATGTGCCTGTCACCAGTGCCCATCAAGCATCGGGGAAGAGAAGCAGTACAACCCTTTTCTACGCACACGATCCACGGCATTGCAGGCTGTGCTGGGCCTTGTTCAGCCTGCAGGAACCGAGGAGAGTGCTTTCCATGCACACGTGCTGGAGGATCTGCGGCATCGCAAGGACTCCTTCAAAGGAAAAAGCTAGCTGCCACCACCACCACCACCAGACTCCTTCATACATAGCTGCATTTTAGCTGTTATTTTGACAAGGACTCCGCCAGAAAAATGGCTTTGCAGTGTGAATTACCATCAGAGCACCTTCTGAAGAATCGATACATGTTCTGTCCACAGGTCTGATGCAATTTGTTCCTCCATGTTACCGTCTTCCACTGCTCTCTGCGTACAACCTTTGAGCAGTCAATCTGAAGATGAATACTCACCAGTTTAACCAGGTTACGTAAATGCCTTTGCATGGGAAACGTGAATAACCATAAGGACCACGATTGATTTGAAACTTTCAAGGTTCGGGTTACTAAACAATACAGTGGCCTACTTTGGGGTCTTTGAAGACTATCCAATGTACAGCAGAGCAATATGTATTGGTCAAGTCCTGCACCATTCCAGGTCAGCCAGATGAACCAAACCATAAGTGGCTACACTATTGCAAAGGACTTTCAAAATGTACAGGTCAAGCCACATACACTGGTGATACTTGGCAATAGGTGCATTATGAATAAAAACATTTGTATACATTTAACACCGTTTTAATAACACGACTGCATGATTTACAAATCAACATGCCAAAAAACAACCTTGGGTTAAAAGGGTACATCTTTGTGCAAATTGTTTTGATATTAAACGTTAAATGAGTTGAGCGATGTCTTCTTTAAGAATATTTTAAAAAATAAGCATCGTCTACACAAGGACTTCAATTTGGTGCAACAGAAGCAATTACTGCATTAAATCCCAAGCTAAGATAATCAAACTCGTGAGTTCCTCCTTTTACTACTTTGCTCCTGCATTTCAAAGTGCCTTATGAACAATTAACCTATTTGAAATTACAAATGCCACAGCTGCAGAGGTCCCTTAAAGCTGGCATCATTTTACAGTGCAATCTATAAGGGAAATTTGTGAATGTGTCTGTTCTAAATGTTTAGCATACTTCCTGACATGCAACAAACTTGAAATTTGCCATGTGGGTTCTTTCCAGACTGTACATCATGCAAAAATTATAAGACTTTGGTAAAAAAAATTGGGGGGGGGGGCGCAATAATGCATATTTTTTGCACGGCAGTGAGCTGTGATGTCACATCTGTCATGTCACCCACACATGCAGTGCTTAGCACGATGCGATACGAACCCCAGCGACCCAAGTTCGATTCCCGCTCAGTCCCCACCGGTGACGATTATTTCAACCGGTCCTGGGCCTCCCCTAGTTTGACTCAGCCTGAAACGAGTAACTGGTGTGAACATCACCACTGGGGAGACAAAGGCGGCCAGGGCAAAGCCAGGTAAAGCTAGTGTAGTATAAAATATCTAACCGCGCAGTAAAGATTGCCAAAATTTCAAGGTATTTCTACTACACTTTATTTTATTACATCGTATACACAACAGTGGGCTGTACACAAGTCATACTTCACCATTTCATTCTGAAAAAGTTTTTCATCCTTAGTAAATATATTAAGTGTGAAAATAATTGGAGAGCAATAGGTTCTCCTGCACTGGTCATATTTCTTGAAATACTGCAAATGGTGAGCCTGTGCAAAACACGAGCCAAGCTGATGACATCAGCAGGGTCCTCACTCGGCATTGACTATTATCAGGAGCTGATACCACAAACATTGGTAGGGCAGTCTGCAAGACCAATTGTACAGCCTCACAGACATACTTTGCTGCTAACTTAAATATTGGTGGGGAAAATTAAATTGTTCAAAACGTGGCATTTCGTGATTAAGTTATCAATCGAAGTCATTCATTTAATTGGCCGCCAAAAGGCTAGTATACAGCCTCAGTCAAGCACATAAGATATATAATTAATGTATTTACATAACGGTAAAATATAACAAAACAGTGACTTATGATAACAAAGAGTCCTAATGTATTGCAGCTTTTTTAAAAAGCAGCTATGCAGGGCACAGTGCAGGAGCTTCATGCACTAATGTAGGCGGCTTTGGGCACTCAAGATATCTGGCACAATCTATAATGTGGAGTTCAACGTTTCTACTTTTGATAATCGGATGTTTGGCCAGGGGGCCAACGGCAAGCGTATCTTTCACTTTTGGTGAAAATGACAGGTGGTGCAGACATTTCTTCTGGTTAAGTTACGGTTGAAGGTAATTCAGCTGAAGGCAGCACAGTACAAGCTTTGCATGCCTTGGCACTGCAGAAGCTTATCACATGTCAACAGACTTGGTGAGGTTGGGATCATTGTCCACAACCTTGTTCTTCAGGTGCTCCTTATAAGCCTGAATGCCTCCTTTCCACTTGGTGATTGTTGCATGTTCACACACCCAAATCTCTTGAGCAACCTGTAACAAAAGATTTGCAAGTTAGAATTTTGTAACCCACTAATCATCCACCCAAAATATTCACTCATGTCCCCAATGTATTAATGGTTTGGTTTACCCTTTGCAATGTGAAAACATGCACGTGAAAAGCATAATATTAAGTAGAAAACCAACAACGTGGATGTTTGTATGACATTACTTGGAAGGGGATGTTTTTTTCATATACATCTATTTCTAGTTCTTAGAGATTAAGATTATTTCATTTAAAACACCTTTATCCAAGTTAACAAGTGGTAGACTTAAAGAGATGGAATGAATGCAAAGCTACAGGTTTAACCACAATGTAAAAATTATTGCGTAAAAAGGGAGCCTCTCGCACGATGACAATCCACTTTTAGTCCAATAAGCTACATTCATAATCCTAAACGAAAGCCTGCTATGAAAACACCGATTTTTGCATTACCTGCTGGATGAGACGGAAGTCATGGCTAACCAGCATCATTCCACCTTCAAACTCATTGATGGCTTCTGCCAGTGCGTCAATAGTCTCCATGTCCAGATGGTTGGTAGGCTCGTCAAGGAAGAGCATGTGTGGCGTTTGCCAAGCCAGCCAAGCAAAGCACACGCGGCACTTTTGACCATCCGAAAGGCTCCGGATTGGACTGACCTGCATAATACATAGTCAAACAGTTAGAAATATATAAATACACATACCAATTTCATAACTTACACAAACCAAGTTTGGCAGGGAGCTTCAGTGCTGTAATTTACTTACTTGCTGTTTTCCTGTCAATCCGTAACGGCCAATTATCTTCCTCATCTCCTCTTTTTCTTTCACGTCTGGGTAGCACTTCATCATGTAGTCCAGAGGGGATAAGTCAAGATCCAGTTGCTCTGTCAGATGCTGCGCAACATCAAAGAATGCAGGTTTAACAAATTATTGTAGGATTCCCCAAGAAACTGAGCAAAAATCAATGACCAAGAGCACTAATAATCACAACTACCACTTGTATAAAAAATAAATATATAAGCCTACCTGGTGATATCGTCCAATCTTCACATGAGAGTGCTTTCTGATCATGCCATCTGTAGGAAGAAGCTAAAGAACAAAACAAGTATAAATTTCATGTTACGTAATATTAATTAACATGTAGCATTACAAATGCCAAAAAAAACATGCAAAGAATTCTCACCTCTCCAGCCAAAAGCTTGAGTAGAGTTGACTTTCCAGCACCGTTGGGTCCCACAAGTGCAACTCGAGAATCCAGGTCAATTCCAAACTCAAGGGCTTTGTAGATCAATGGCTGTATAAGTACATAACATCGAGATTAATACAGTTCTTCATCAGTCTTGTTAAAATTGAATTGCACTCCATGCCAAGGTCAGTTTGAATTTCGCTTCAAGGTATTTTTTTCATCGCACTCCAAGCAAGAGAAACCTGTTGTCATTTTAAGAGTGCTGGAATTCGGCCTTTTAGTTCATCATTCATTGGCAAGCTGTCCACCCAATTTTTAAGACACTTTTCTTGGAGGTAATGTACAAGGTACCTACCCCATCGTCAGTGTACTTAAAGCTGACGTGCTGCACCATGATGACTGGTGGAGGAATCTTGCCACATGCCGGGAAAAAGAAAGACAGCGTCTATAGAAAAGAAGAAACGCAAAAAAAATAACACTTCATTATTAGAAGATATAAACACCAAAACATATTGGTAATTTGTGAAACATTTTTGACTGGAAGTTTTTATTTCAGTAAAAATATTAATTTTAATTACAAACCTTGTCATTGACGATGCGCTCCGTTAATCCTGAAGACACCATCTTTTGCAGGGTCTTTTCCTTGCTCTGGGCCTGTCGAGCTAGTTTGGCACTGCCATGACCAAACCGTGCTATGTAGTTCTGTGCAAGAAATAAAACCCAGACAATAAATGTAAGGGGTTTAAAAAATACAAATATCAATTTAAATCTAAAATTGCTTTTTCTTCACAATTACACAAAGATGCCATATGTAGATGTATCCGACATTAAAATAACTTAACAATGCCAGGTTTTAAAACAATAAATATGGGGAAATAACCTTCATATGTGCAATCTGATCTTGCTCCCAGTTGAATTTCTTCATCTGATGATCCTCCAACTCCAGTCTGGTTTTCACGTATTGATCGTAGTTCCCCTGCAAAAGACATACTTTTAACAAAAATATTGTACCCCTATATGCTTCACTTTTTACCACTCAAAGAACAGCAGATGTAATTATTAAGAACATCTTTATATTTGAAATCGTACCGTGAAAACCTTCAGTTTTCGGTTGTGCAAGTGGATGATGTTTGTACAAACGCCATTGAGAAAGTCTTGTGAGTGAGAAATGACGATCAGAATACGCTTGAACCTACAGAAAAAAACAATCAGCTGAATTTGGCATTACTTTCACATGCCCATATTAACAAAGTGCACAATCTTGGCAACATTGAACAGAAAGTAAATATAACAATGCATAAATACCCCACACTCATAACTTTACAAACATTAAATGGTGATAACTACTGAACCAGCCAGTATGAAGTGTTGTTACATCTCAGATCTTTTACTCAAGTGTTTAAGTAGGCTTTAAGAAAATGTGCACGCACGTTTTCAGCTCCTCTTCCAGCCACACACATGCATCCAAGTCCAGATGGTTGGTGGGTTCATCGAGAAGCAGCATAAATGGCCGAATGAACAAGGCCCTGTAAACAGAGAACACAATGGTCAGGAAATAAAAATACAAAACAAGCTCAACTATTAAACCTGATGTGCTTGATACCACAGCATACATTTTACATGATCTACATAAAATGACAAAACTGTGCAAAAAGTGTGAATTGTGTTTTACCTCGACAAGGCAACTCTCATTCTCCAGCCACCACTGAAGTCTTTCATTTTCTTGCGCTGCATGGCAGGAGAGAATCCAAGGCCATGCAGGATGCGTGCTGCCCTCATCTCGGCCTTGGATGCATCCAGCTCTTCCAGTCGCTCATAGATTTCCATCAGCTTTTCACTTTCGGCTATTGGAACACAAACCCAAGGAAGGTTAATTCTGTTTTGGTCCAGGCATAAAAAGATAACGCGGCATGAATTTTTTTAAAATCTAACACAACATCCAGTGTGAATATATCACGAGAAATGCTGTTTCCCCCTCCCACATTACCTATGAAACAAAATAAAAGTCACGTTTTTGGTTAAATAGCAGCACATCAATCCCAGCCACTAAATTATCTTCAGGGAAAGCAGATGCTTACAGTCCTCGTGGGCCAGCCTCTCCGCCTCCTTTTCCAGTACAATGCGCTCTGTGTCTACTTCCATGACACACTGCAGCGCTGTCTTGTCACTGGGTGGCATCTCCCGCGTCAGGTGGTAGATGTCTATGTGCTCAGGGATGGGCAGCTCCCGGGTGCCAATCGTAGAAAGAAGCATCGATTTCCCTGTGGTGACACCAGTGATGCATATCATCTCACCACATCACACACACACATCCTTGCATACTGGAAATCATATCGTGAAAAATGTATGAAACGGCACACTATGCAAATGGTGGTAAAACCAGGGAAACAAAGCGGACCTGTGCCATTGAGGCCAATGAGGCCGTAACGGCGACCAGAGTTGAGCTCCAGCTGTGTGTCAGAGAGCAGCTCCTGGCCGTGGAAGGTGAGCGACATGTTGATAATGTGCACGTCCATGCTGTTGGGGTGGGATGCAAGAACGCCTGTACAAGCCCGTGCTTCTGCTTTCTTGAGCTCCATCTCATCCAGCTGCTCCGCCAGTGCTAAAACTGCAACAAAGAGTGCTTTTCCATCAAGGGTCCAGAAACACATGAATTGTACTCACAAATTCAACTCTCACAATTGTATAGATTGTCATGTTTTTAATACTACACAATTTGTGAAGTGACAACTTAAAGGTTTTGTAAATTATGAGAAGCAAATAACCGTTTTAAGAAAACAGATTTTAAGCTTGATACATTATCCCTGCTTTAATGAATATGTCGATATTAAATAAAATATATTTTCCGACATTTCAATTGAGCTACATAGAATCACGACTGACCTAACCTATCAATGAGACAGCAAACATGGCACTGTATACATACATTGTATTGAACAACAATTATACAAAAGGATTGTATTAAGCCGTACCAGATTCGCCATCTGCAGCCGCGCCGTTGGTCAGCTCCTCCTCGGCACTGGTCTTTTCCTTGGGCCGGGCGCCACGACCCTTTGCTGCCTCCTTCTTCTTTGCTGCTTTCTTCTTGGCCAGGTCGGACGGCATTTTCAAAGGCTGGCTCGACACTACACAGCACTGCATACCATAGACATGAGCCATGCGTTTAAGCGTGGCGCACTGCAGGTTTCGTAACAAAAAGCATTTGTTCAATAGATGAAGCTATTTTAAAAAAAGTTATCACATTAGACATATGCACATGAAACATGAGAATACGACTGCCAAAATGTTACGTAATATACACAATGCGGACCTGCTGGAGGAAAGTTAACTGCCGATTTGTA
This sequence comes from Lampetra fluviatilis, assembly GCF_964198595.1. Taxonomy (NCBI): domain Eukaryota; kingdom Metazoa; phylum Chordata; class Hyperoartia; order Petromyzontiformes; family Petromyzontidae; genus Lampetra; species Lampetra fluviatilis. The sequence continues at coordinate 11,485,518 of NC_136276.1, forward strand.
TTTAAATCCGTTCAAATGGCTTTATGCCGCATTTAAAAAGCAAACAATTTTATGAATTAAACTTAATCCTTTGGTTCTGTTAACTAAGCCTGTCGAGACGTAACATGTATTTTCCATCAACTACACCTGACGATGCAACTGCATTAATCCAGTATAAATCAATTATGGTGGTCACAAAAGTACACCAAAGCACTGCAAATCAAACACAAGCTGACGCAGCAAAACGCAAATAAACGATTTTAAAGTCAGCAGTTCACCGAACCAAGGTTCAGCGCATATTAATAAATTAACCAAAATAGTGACTGTGCATTTAGTGTTCTTGGCCTAAGCACTGTACAATCTATTTTTTCCCATCCTTGCTGTGGCCACAGGCTGAGACTAAGCACAAGGGCATGCTTGGTGCTTGTGGGAGAAGCAAGTGGAATTAAGGGCGGGGGGAATTGTAAAGACAAGGGTGATAGATAAAATTTAGCAAGGCAGAAGGTTAAACAGAGGGGAGATGATGCCAACCGAATGGGTGAGTGGACCCCATGGGGAGGAGTTGCAAAGCCAGGAGAAACTGGGGGAAATTGAAAGAGAATTATGGAAGTTGGAAGATGCTGAAAAAAATCGAAAGCCTGATCGAGGAAAAAAAGGCCCAGGACAAGCGAGAAGTCAACAAACTGAATGGAGAAGGACTGGGGAAACGTTGTCAAATACAGCAGCAACATTCTAAAATGGACGTTACCACTTTAAATCATGCAATGGACAAGCAAATGAATGGATATGTGAGGGGAAGGGAACCAGTAAAAAAATAATTACCTGTAACCAAAAACATGTTAAAGAGATACAATACTCGCAAAACAGATTAAAAACAGAACTATGTTGAATTATTCAGAAAATAATGCAGCGAGTTATGGGAGCATGAAAGCTTGGAAATTACATTGAGAAACTAAAGAACACTTGGATCATAGAACAAGACAGGGACATCATATTGACTTGCGGAAAGTGGGCTGAGCAGAACACGTAGCTATATAGGGCCTAATGGCAGAGAGGTTTAGCATTGAGATAGCGCGATACAAGCTTGTCTGCTAGATGTATTGTTGTATCGCTAGATCGAGACAATGTCAGTCCACATTGTTCGTTGCTTTGTGGAGGCATTCATATTAAGAGAGGATACTATTGGGGAACCAGCAGATGTCGGGATAGGTCAGCGAAGAGACCCAGAGGAATGAGACCGAGAGTTAAGAAGGAGTGCAAGAGGAACTAAGTGATCGACCGAGGAGAGTGAGGAGTTGAGGACAAAGACAGGATTCTTGATGGATAAGGCCAAAGAAAGGCAACGGTGAAGCCAAGAATTGGCACGACTGCAGAACGTATCGCAGGAGACAACGGGGAGGGCTGTGAGCTGAAAAGACGGGCTATTATTTTTTTCCCCTTTAAACAATTGTATCGACGTTATTGTCACGAGACGAAAGAATCCCATCGGATCTTTCGTAAGAGTAAGCGCATCCTTGAAGGAATCAACTGCAGGAGTTGTAGTCCTTACACTACCGCATATCCACACTAGGGGGTAGCGCTCCCACAATGGTCCTGCTGCTTGGGAAATGGTCGTCGCATCGTCGTCGAATGTGGAGCATTATCAGTTGTGGAATTTAAGCAAATTTCTTAATTGTGGAACCAACGATTCCAATTTTTGCCCAGTCACTACTGGCCGGGTTGAAATTATCAACTAACTCGACTTGAGAACCCGCTTTGATCACAGATGCCTGTCCAGATCGAGAGAGAACAGGTAAGGGAGATCATGTTAAAGAAGACGACGACGGCAGGCCACGATAGGCGGAGGAAGCCAAGGAATTAAAGACTGAAGAAGACCCACGAAAATCAGGAGATTCGGAGCGTCCGGAAAAGAGAACACCAAAGTCGCTAAATGGCGGTCGAGGTTATGAAAGGCGAGGATGAAGGCACGGGGGAAGGGAGGAGAGGAAAAGTCCCGGGAGAGACCACGAACGCAGCGACGAGGCTGGAGTCGACCGCATCAGCAGCGGGTCGCGAAATAATAAAAGTGACCGGGAGATGAAGATGAAAAGAATTCGCACGGGCAGAAAGCCGGCAGAGGCCGAGGCAGGGCAAGTCAGAGGAACGGGAAACCAGGAGAGGCAACAGGGACGACTGAGCGAGACACCCCCAGCATCAATAAGTATTCTGACTCTGACCAAGGAGGTCAAAGCAGCAGCAGCAGCAGCGGCTGCTGAGGCTGCTGAGGCGGCGCCACGAGGAGAGGCCGCAAGGCCACGAGGAGGCCGCAGAGCCTCGCACAAAGAGCGCCTCTCGCGCGCCGCGGTCACCCACGCCGGTCGTGACTCTCTCGCGACGCGGCCACGACTCGCGGCCAGTCGCGTTGAGACTCACAGCGGGAGAATGCGAGGAGGAAGGGGGGGGAGCGAGACGATGGCGACGGTGGTGGCGGTGGCGGCGGCCGAGGGAGGAGCGCGCGGGACGAGAGACCGAGCAGACGCCGGCTCCGGCGGAAGAGGTGGAAGCCGGTGACGTCACCTCTGGTGTGACGTCACGGGGCGGGGTCGGTACGCGCTCGCGGTGACGTAATTTCCGGGTTGGGGGGAGGGGGGTGTTGGGGGGAATGGTTTTAAAAAGTCACCCATACATTTTGACTTAAAACTTTCGTGACTGTCGGAATTCATGTTATTTGGTTCTTTCGGTAAAGTCACGTAGATAGAAACATAATAAGAATTAAATAATAAAAGTGAGCGTATTGGCAGTCTATAATGTAGGCTGTAGCCTGGTAGACTGTAGCCTGGTTTTTAAGCTGGTGAGCGTATTGGCAGTCTATAATGTAGACTGTAGCCTGGTTTTTAAGCTGCTGAGCGTATTGGCAGTCTATAATGTAGACGGTAGCCTGGTTTTTAAGCTGGTCAGTGTATTGGCAGTCTATAATGTAGACTGTAGCCTGGTTTTTAAGCTGGTGAGCGTATTGACAGTCTATAATGTAGACTGTAGCCTGGTTTTTAAGCTGCTGAGCGTATTGGCAGTCTATAATGTAGACTGTAGCCTGGTTTTTAAGCTGGTGAGCGTATTGGCAGTCTATAATGTAGACTGTAGCCTGGTTTTTAAGCTGGTGAGCGTATTGGCAGTCTATAATGTAGACTGTACTAATGGTTATTAAACTGAACCTGAGTGAGCGTACTGGCAGTTTATAATGTAGACTTATTCTGGTTCTTTCAGTAATGAAAATAAACACAAAAGCCACGACGTTTCGATCGCAACACAAGCGGTCGTCATCAGGAAAAGGGGGGTTAGCCTCTAAAGGCAAACTTCAAATCAAGATTAAACTTTATAAAGGTTTAGAGATGGGCGTAGCCCAAGTGTGTCAGCAGCATGGACGGGAGGCAGCTAATGTTAATGTAGGAGAAAGCAATGCCAACGCAGTTTGTCTACACCAATCAAAGGGCCACCAGACAATCATTGCACCTCGCTCCACACACCACACTGCTGACGGTGGAGGTTGACAAGAAAAAACACAAATCAAGTCATGACCCAAAGTGGTTGATGACATCTTTCCAATGATTGCTGAGTTTATAACCATCCTCTCGGTTGAAATTGTGTCTATATATGGATGGCTTCATGAACAAATCTGTATCTGCGGCAGCAGTTACATTTGGGAAACTAAGCGACATGTCTCCGACCGTGTTCGTGAGCATAAGGCAGATTTGAAACACGGTAGGACCAATACTTCTGCCGTGGCTGATCATTATTTTAATGCGACTGGCTCACAAGAAATTGATTTCTCTAAGACGATGGTACTTTGCAAGCCTACTGGCTATCAACACATAATCGTTCATGAAGCCATCCATATATACAGACATAATTTCAACCAAGAGGAAGGTTATAGACTCAGCAATCATTGGAATAATGTCATCAACCACTTTGGGTCATGACTTGACTTGTGTTTTCTTGTCAATCAACCTCCACCGTCAGCAGTGTGGTGTGTGGAACGGGGTGTAGTGATTTCCTGGTGGCCCTTTGCTGCATTGGCATTGCTGCTGCATTGGCATTGTTGTTGCATTGGCATTGCTGCTGCATTGGCATTGTTGCTGCATTGGCATTGCTGCTGCATTGGCATTGCTGCTGCATTGGCATTGTTGCTGCATTGGCATTGTTGCTGCATTGGCATTGCTGCTGCATTGGCATTGTTGCTGCATTGGCATTGCTGCTGCATTGGCATTGCTGCTGCATTGACATTGCTGCTGCATTGGCATTGTTGCTGCATTGGCATTGCTGCTGGATTGGCATTGCTGCTGCATTGAACATTGCTGCCTCGCCCATGCTGCTGGTGCTGCTGATACACTTGGGCTACGCCCATCTCCAAACCTCTATAAACAGTGTTGCCTTTAGAGGATAACCCCTTTTCCTGATGACGACCGCTTGTTTTACGATCGATACGTTGTGATATTTTTATTCACTTCATTTGTATTCCTTTATTATTTTTTATATCTATCTACATGACTTTACCGAAAGAACCATAGATTTTGTGTTAAGATGTTAAATCACCACAACATTTTACGAGGAATCATGTCCGCATTAACCACACACATGGCGGTTTTAACGACACAACATTAACATTTACGTGATCTAATCCCCCCCCCTCTTATTATGGTTTTCAAAAAAAGTGGTGGTGCTTCTGATTGATTAGATTTGAGTTTTAACTCATAGGCTTTCGCGACCAATATCATCCACATAATCCAGGTTTTTTGTGTCGTTAAACCCGCCACCACCCGGCACATATAATTAGTAAGATTTGTCATGTAAACGGAACATGCCAATTCCTTACTAGTACAGCAAACACAGGTGTTAATCTTTTTGGTTCTTTCGGTAAAGTCACGTAGAATGGAAATAATATAATAATAAAAATAAAACATTAAATAATTCTCACGACGTTTCGGCCACAACGCAAGCAGCTGTCCTCAAGTGAAGAACAGGTCTGTCGAGAAGACAGTCTGAATGATACACTCCATGCTTGGAGCGACTATTTAAGCTGGGATGGAGGGGGGAAGGGCGCCTTGATAAAATAATTTGCATATCAAGAGGAAAACGTCGTGATAATTATTTTCTTATATTTTATTTTTATTATTTTATTACTTCCATTATACGTGACTTTACCGAAAGAACCAAGAAGATGAATCCCTGCAGTCACGAAAGCTTTAAATCGGAATTCAACACAGGTGTGTTGGAGGGCCAAGCCACAACATGTAGATTTTAGGCGACGTCATTGTATTCTAATGAGGGCGGACCACGTGGGGGCGGTTGCACTCAAAGGGTCAAAGGGCATTGCGTGGTGGGCGCTGCAACAGGCGTCAAATTATTCCGCGACAAGATGAGTGATTAATTACGTTCATGTGCAAGCAATCCGATCAGCGTCAAGGGGCGGCTTAAATATGGGCTTTCTTCGGTCAATAAATCACGAAAGATTTAAAAAAAGATTTGACATTTCGCAGCGATGTGTTCGAGCATGGATCACGCTTTGTATCCTTAAAATTCGATCGATTCTCGCTCAATCGATCATTGTATCGTTCCACTATTCCTGATACGGGCAAATCCCACGCCGGATGACTCCATATATGGGCCTTCGACATGAACATAATTTATCATTAATTATGTCGCAGATTCATTGTATCCTGTTACAGCGCGTCACTCAACACACGGGGGGGGGCTGGTGACGTGCTCGCTAAGTTTGGACTGGGCACCCACCACTGCAGATGATTTTGAAATGCAGTGTTCACTATTTTCAGAGGTGAGGGGGGAGGGGCATTTTCACCGAAGTCAGTGTGTGAGGGCCACCACATTTTAAACCATTGGGGTTGACAGGACGATTTGGGGGGGGGGGTGTTTTCACATTTGTATAAAGTATTGTCGTGGGCCCGCACCAAAGGCCAATCGGGATCGCCAGTGAAATGAAGAACACTGCTGTAAAAGAATAGGAGTTGCCTATAAGTTTATATCCAATACACATGATATATTTGTAGGTGGGTGAACCCATTGAGCGTGACCCGTTTTGGCTTCAGATGATTCAGAATGGATTGGCTCATCAGGAATGTGACATCCTAATTCTCAGATTCCTCCACTGGCTCCCCAACCCTGCATATCAATTGCACACCATGTTTTCAACATCCTCCACAGACTTACCCCAGTTTATCCCTCCCAACTCATCTCGCTCTACTAAACTTCCCCTATTACCCAGCGCTCAGACAACAAAGGGGCTTGTGTTTAAATTCCCAGTAAACCTGATGGGAGATCATTTAGGTCTACGACTCGCCCCTGGCCATCGGCATGAACCTTTACACGTTCAAACCCAAGCTCGAGTCCGTTCTTTGCCAATAGCTGCCTCTCAACATGTTGTTCACTCTGTGCCATGTAAGCGTGTTGACCCTTGTCCCTTACTCCTTTTTATAATGGGTAAAGGTGCAGCTCTAAGATTGTTTGGACACGCTGACGTTAGGGCTTCCATTTGTCAGAGCTCTCGATAATCCCTCTGGAGGGTGTTTTTTTTTTGCCTGTTTTTTTGCCAAGCTGTAAGAAGAGGTGGGAGTAGTCACACTTTACCCCACCACACGCTATCCAAATTTTTAACACAAAAGGGGACATGCGCAAATCCCATACAACATGCGAGAAAAGCAAACGCTAATTGAGGATATAAAAAAACGACACTTGGTGTTCACGTCATTGTATGTTGAGTGTGAAAAAAAAACTACTTTGTACTGGTAACACAATGTTACCCCTTGGCGAACAAAGATATTAGTGCGTTACTATGTGCTGAGTTTCGATTTAAACTTTCGTGACTGCAGGGATTCATCGTCTTGGTTCTTTCGGTGGCTTGTGTTGTGGCCGAAACGTCGTAAGAATTTAATTTTATGATGTTTTATTTTTATTATTTTATTATTTCCCTTCTACGTGACTTTACCGAAAGAACCAAGAAGATATGTGCTGAGTGTTTAAACTGGATTAACCGAGTGATATTTAATCTTGATCCCATATTTAAAGTTTATAAGTGTGTGATCTCCAAGGAGGTAGTGATGTACTGTCGTATTTTTAGCCTTAACTAAGTGGTTATTAATAGAGCAGTCGGCAGGTGGCGAGAGTTTGCTATATATGAAGCTAGGAGCTGCATCGCATTGGGAAATATAACACGACATTAAGACACCCACTCTCCAACCTGATACATTGTGGGCTGTCATAGTCAAACCTTTTATCTTTTCATTAAGCACACACATCATATGTTTTCCAAAGAGGTGAACAAGGGTATAACTTGTGCTTTAGGGAAAAAAAGGTGCATGTTGGGTATGCAAAAATACCTTTGTGTTTGTCCTGTGAAAGGCAACCTTACAATAAACGTATAATGTTTGTCTTTGTGCTGTACGCCTTTTGACGTCCTCTGGTCTAACACATGTTTGAAACGAGGCTCAAAATAAATCTGTCTCTGGTGTGAACCAATCAGTTTCTAGGACAATGCATATATTATCAGAGTATGTTTTTTGTTTGCATTCTGACCACAAGTATTGTGGTTAATGTAGACATGATTCCTTGTAAAAGGTTTCATTTTGGTGTTTTAACATCTTAACACCTGTTTTGTTGCCAGAAAAAAGGGGAAAAACCTATTATCATATTTTGGTACTGGCAAAGGAGGTCCCATGAACGTAGTTTCTAGTTTTGATATTGCATATCCAGAGAGTCAGATACAAAGTACAAAACCTGAATACTACTTTAAGTAGCTTAATTATTCAGTGATAAAAGAAATAAAAATTACTGCCCAGCATTTACATTTATTTATTATTTAGATAAAATACTCCTTTTGTATCAGCCAAAAAGCATGTCAGTACATTATTCTAATGGAAAAATGGCAGGCCAGCATGATGCATATACAGTATACAAGATAATTACTAAATTGGATTGAAAAACCATGGTTTTCAAAGCATCTAATGATTGAATTACTGTGCTGCATAATTAAAAGTAGCATTACACATGGAAATTATATCAATATGTGCATTTACAGTCGACACTCTATGAGCAAAAAAGAGGTCTACATATTCGCCCACAGCATTTTGTCAAAAAGTACAAACATCCGTATAAATAGCTCTGATTTTTTTCATGTTTAAAGGATATCCATAATCTGAATGCTAAATTTCATTAATAATGCATTTCACACATGGTCATGCAAAATGGTTCAATTACACCAATTTGGTAAATATGATAATCGTTTTGATGTTGTTATCAAGAGGGTGGGCACTGTGGAAAATGATTGCTCATGCTTTGGGGCATTCATTTGTTTTGCTTGTTGGGGCTTCAGGAAATACAGTACCGTATAGACCAATCATTGATAAAATTGGCTTTTATATTCAATTTTCCATGTTTAGCATTTGATTATATGAAGGAATTACAATTTGTCAAGTACAAAAGCCTGGAGTAATAGATTTTAAATACTACCACATTGCAGAAGCGCTATATCCAATCTATCATCCTTTAAGTACCCGATGTCTATGCAGTGTAAGAACTGGTCATGCAATTAAATAATAAAATACAATTTACAAACAAGCCATACGTCATAATTTACATCGTAAATATATTACAAGTTGTCGAATATGGATTTGTACAGGGTTACATTACAACAGCGTATTTTACGAATGATACATTTCAGAATGAGTTGGCATAAAATGTGGGTCGTGCCCCTATGTTATAACAAAAGATGAAATATACTTTACTGTATGTCAGTAAAAACCTCAAATCCCAAAATTTATACAATGCCTGCAACTGAAATTGAGGAGGGAAAATCAATAATTACGGCTTGGTTTATGTTTTCAGATTTAGGAAGGGTGCCCATTGCAGGTTATACTGCTACTGATACACGAATGACGAACATGTCCTGTGAATATATCAGGAATGTCTGAAGTAAAGACATATCAAAGTAAATAAACAACAATTAGAATTATATATCTTTGATATGTAATCTCTCAGCACAAATGATTGATTTGCAGATGTGAAACCTGCAACATATCGTATAAGATACAGTATATGCAAGTGATAACTAAGCTTACACTTGCAAAAAGCTGCACTAGTGGTCAAATCATTCTTTTTTAGAGTCGCTTTGTAATATATTCCACGTTTTTTTTAGAACAAACGCAACCACTGACAGCTTTGTGTAAATAATTCGTTGAATGTACTCATAGGTGCCAAGTGATGGAGTGGTAAATGTGTTCACTTAATTATTCTTCTATCGACTTTGCTTTTGGTCGAGGTTAGACAAACCTCTGCATACAATCCCATGTTATTTAATAAGCAATAAATGGATACAATAGAGAAAACATGAAACAATGCATCCGTGTAATTTTTACTTTGGTGGAGGGTGGGTGTGAGAGAGGGAAAGGGACAATCATGTTTTAAACGCAAATCTTCTCAGTACCATTCATGTCTGCATATGCCAGTACTGTACTGTAGTGAAGCAGCACATCTTTACGTTTTGGAGAAATACCTTGGAAATGTTCCACGGTGGTAAAATGATTTAGAAAAGTTGCCTACCGCATACATCTGCAAAATACCCATTCAACTAACTTTGGTATCACCAAACTATGGCTTGTTTGGCTGCAAAAGATTTATGAATGATAGTATGACATGTTATATTATCACGGTTGAACAGAATACCCACGTCAACAAGATGCAGAAAGATGAGATGGAAGCTGCTTTGGACGAATAAAACATTATTTAATTACAGTTTTTGTTTTTATCAGTGGCTACATAAAATGCAAGCGACATTTTCGTTTGAAATTTCCATAACAGCACCGTGAAGTAAAACAGCTGAATGCTTCACGTCACTGCTGATTGAATTGACATGGATGTTGAAAATGTACAGGGGTCTAGGTGTTACGGTGACTTAAATGTTTACGGTGCTTGTTGTGTGCCTTGAATAAATAACTCTTTGAATTACCAACGGCGGCAAAAACGAATTTTACGGAGCCAAACACAAGTTGGGAAGCACCACAATTCAAAGTCAGTTTAAACATAAACCGCGAGAGGACGGCATAATCCCAAACATCTTAAGCCAAAACTGTGTTCAAAATACAGAACTTGCATGCCTTTCACGACACCTTCTTTAGCCCGCAGTACTCGAGACGGCTCAACGAGTAAAACAACGCCAATAAATCATCATCCTGCGTGCAATATTTCTCAGTTTCAACCGGGCAGCCGAGGAATGTCCAGCGTGCTGATGATGATGATGATAACCACACCACGCGGAGCAGCAGCAGCAACACAACGCGCTGTGGGCTGACGAAGCCGTTTCATGTCCACCAGGCTACGCAAAAAAGTGGCATTCGCAAAGTGCGGACGCACGCGGCCCATTGTCCGCACAGCGGCGCGCGGCCAATGGCAAGAGACGCGCACTCAGCACCCCCTCCCCGTCCGCCTCCTCCTCCTCCGGCTCCTCCGCTCTCTTCCTGCCGCGTTGTGCACCCCCAGCCAGTGGGTCAGTGTGAGTGGGTCAGTGTGTGTGTGTGGCCACGCTGGATATCCCATCTCAGCCTAACTCTCAACCTTATCGCATTCTATCGTAAGTCATCCTAAACTCATCCAGGACCATACCGTCCCATCCCCATCACAACCTCGTGGGTACGTGAGTCGTGTGTGTGTGTGCGTGTGGCCACACTGGATTACCCTTACCTAACCCATCCCACTCCATCCCAAAATCCATCCTGACCTATGCCAAACTCACCCTACACCATCTTAGCCCCATCTCATCACAACCCCCACTGCGTGGGGCCGCACACCGGCTTTATCCGTGCAATCACACCAGATCCTCTTGATACATCTCAATCCTGATCCATCCCAATCCTGATACATCCCAAAAAAAACTCATCCCATCCACATGCGTGATCCATACACTCCACCGCAAAGACGCTGCCACCCCCATCACGACCATCACCCACATCTCACCGGCTGACTCGTCCCCAATATCATCCTGAACCCATTGCATTCTCATCCCGACCCTGTCTCAAACTCATCCCCCCCACACACACCAACACCACCAACACCACCCACCCACCCAGATCTCATCCCAGCGCGACCCCAACCCCGAGTCGGTGTGTGTCGTGCGTGCGCCGGACAGCACTGCAAGGCGAGGGAGCGAGGAGGAGGAGGGAGGAGAAGGAGGAGGAGAGAGGAGGAGGAGGAGAGAGGAGACTTCCCGCGTCCTCTCCGAGGGGGCAGCGATCATGGCTTCTGCGGCGAGCAACAAGGGGGACCTGGGACTCGAGATTAAGACGCGTTCCGTGGAACAGACGCTCGTCCCGCTGGTGGCGCAGGTACAGAGGGGGGGGGGGGGGGAGACGCACACACGGAGACACACACACAGAGACACACACGGAGAGACACACACAGAGAGAGAGACACACAGAGAGAGAGACACACAGAGAGAGACACACAGAGAGAGACACACGGAGACACACACGGAGACACACACACAGAGACACACACACAGAGAGACACACAGAGAGAGAGAGACACACACACAGAGAGACACACACACAGAGACACACACGGAGACACACACACACAGAGATACACACAGAGAGAGACACACAGAGAGAGACACACAGAGAGAGACACAGAGAGAGAGAGAGACACACACACAGAGAGACACACACGGAGAGAGATACACCCCCGTCAGACTCTGCCTCTACAGTCGACAATACAGTGCGTGTGTGTGACTGTGTGTGTGACTGTGTGTGTGACTGTTGTGTGTGACTGTGTGTGTGACTGTTGTGTGTGAGTGTGACTGTGTGTGTGAGACTGTGTGAGACTGTGTGTGTGTTACTGTGTGTGACTGTATGTGTAACTGTGTGTGTGTGACTGTTGTGTGTCACTGGTGTGTGTGAGTGTGTGTGTGGCTGTGTGTGTGTGACTGTGTGTGTGTGTGACTGTGTAACTGTGTGTGTGTGACTGTGTGTGTGTGTGAGACTGTGTGAGACTGTGTGTGTGTGAGTGTATGTGTGTGACTGTGTGTGACTGTGTGTGTGTGACTGTGTGTGTGTGACTGTTGTGCGTGACTGTTGTGTGTGAGTGTGACTGTGTGTGTGTGGCTGTGTGTGTGTGACTGTGTGTGTGTGACTGTGTGTAACTGTGTGTGACTGTGTGTGTGTGACTGTGTGTGTGTGACTGTGTGTGTGTGACTGTGTGTGACTGTGTGTGTGTGATTGTGTGTGACTGTGTGTGTGTGACTGTGTGTGTCATTGTTAGTGTGCATGTCACTGTGTGTGTGTGTCACTGTGTGTCTGTGAGTCATTGTTAGTGTACATGTCACTGTGTGTGTCATTGTTAGTGTACATGTCACTGTGTGTGTGTCATTGTAAGTGTACATGTCACTGTGTGTGTGTCATTGTAAGTGTACATGTCACTATGTGTGTGTCATTATTAGTGTACATGTCACTGTGTATGTGTGACATTGTTAGTGTACATGTCACTGTGTGTGTGTCATTGTTAGTGTGCATGTCACTGTGTGTGTGTCATTGTTAGTGTACATGTCACTGTGTGTGTGTCATTGTTAGTGTACATGCCACTGTGTGTGTGTCATTGTTAGTGTGCATGTCACTGTGTGTGTGTCATTGTTAGTGTACATGTCACTGTGTGTGTGTCATTGTTAGTGTACATGTCACTGTGTGTGTGTCATTGTTAGTGTACATGCCACTGTGTGTGTGTGTGACATTGTTAGTGTACATGTCACTGTGTGTGTGTCATTGTAAGTGTACATGTCACTGTGTGTGTGTCATTGTTAGTGTACATGTCACTGTGTGTGTGTCATTGTAAGTGTACATGTCACTGTGTGTGTGTCATTGTTAGTGTACATGTCACTGTGTGTGTCATTGTTAGTGTACATGTCACTGTGTGTGTGTGTTCGTGGCTGTTGCAGTAACTCATACAACAAAGATATTTGTCTTAGTTGTATGATTTACTACCCAGCCGTGTTCCGGCTTGTTCAACTGTGTCCCGTGTGTGTGTGTCGTTATTCCTGTTCATCTCATCCTGTGTGTGCGTGTGTGATTATCAATGTATATCTGTCACCATGTGTGTCATGAGTGTATTTATCACCCAGTGTGTAAGTCTAACTGCATCTTCGTGTCGTTGGAGGTGTATCTGACGGCGAATCCGTGTGTTATTTTGAGTGACATGTCACTCTGTGTGTGTCATTGTGTTTTTACTCATCATCTCGTGAGTGTAGCTGTGGATGTTGTGCACTTCTACTACTGCGATATCTTTGTCTTTATTGCAATTGTACCCTGTATATTCTGTTACGTGTGTTGTCTTTAGTTAAGTTTAAGCACGTGAGAACTCAGGATGAGTCGCATTTACTGCGTGACCCGGGGAAAATAGTCTGCCAGTAGGGGGCGATGATTGCCGTGTATAATCTCAATCGAGTGATCGTCTTCTACACATCATGGTGTGTGCGTTACATTTTAAATGTATTAACTGTCATTCCAGGTGTGGTCTTATTGTAAGTGCAATGTCTCTCTGATTTTCAGTGTTCCTCTACTGCACACGTCATGTTACCTGTGTGTGTGTCAGAGTGTATTAGGTGTTGTATGCCATTGCATCTCTATAGGTGCTCGACAATAGCACTTGCCCCCCCCCCCAACAGCAGTGTGTTAAGGCTACACGTTGACAGTCAGTGTGCGTTGACTGCTGTGCGCGGGGCAGTGTTTAAGTAGTGTATTTACTTTCGTCTTGTTTCTCATTCCACGAATGATGTCGCCACCACAAACCGTGCACCCTGAGCCTGGTGCCCTCTGTACTCTTTGCAATTGACATGGCCACAAACGACGGCATTGTCTCTCTCCCCCATGGGGTTATCACCTGCGTGCACACAAAGGTGCTGTTGTGTGTTTGGTGTGTGTGGAGTTCAACGGTGTAGTTTCTAGAATCTTGTATAAGGCGCTGATATCAACATTTTAAGTAAGTTATGTTTATGCACTTGTGCAATCGTGTGTACTGGTACTTGTTGTCGACGATTGTACATCTACATGTAGGAAACAGTGATGAGCACACACAGATATTTCACCCCTGTCACCTGGGTCCTACTCCCAGCCATTGCCAACATCAGTGGCGAGTGATAATCCGAACCCGTCCTGGGTTCAAACCCTCTGTACCACGCACTGAGCAGCGTGGTGAAGTATGGTCAAACCCTGTGAACGACAAGGTGGGGGGGCGGGAGGAAGCCTTATCAAACAGTGACACTCGGTTGTAAACTACTACGGTATGCTGTTACATAATACGTGTACATGTGTATACAGGAGTACGTGCATCACCAACGTGGTCGACAGAATGCGTTGTTTGGGAAACCATGTGCGTGCATACTTTACATGGTATGTGCACTCAGTAAACATGCAACGTGGGGGCATGTGTTTGGAAACGTTGGACCAACGTTAGCCAAACGTTGGACACATTTAATGTAATGGTTAGCCAAACGTTGGTCAGCGTTCCATGTTTATTGGGTGGCCACGTGTAGCAAACTGAACACGTGGAATTCCATCTGCACGTTTTCACTCATCTGCAGTTTGCAGACAAAGTGTCTTTTTGGGAAAAAAGAAAACTGGCTATTGCACACTTCAAGACACATTTCATGTAATGGTTTTGTCATCAGGTACAGCGGGCTATACATTGTGTGGTGTTTGTGTGTTGAAAAACAAATAACGTAATTCACTTACAAGGTTGCCACCGGTTCAGTGTCCAGAAACAGTAGTGCCATTTTGCAATCTTGTCTTCTGTTTATGAAGTTGTTGCATAACATTAAGTTTGTTGTTGTTGATGGTGGTGGTGATATTTGTCATATCCAGAGTAGCATTGCTTTAACAGCTTAAACACGGCAGTATTTTTAGTTTTATACAATGCTAAATATTTTACTACTTTATTGCATTTATAACTTGAAGGCATTCATTACAATACATGAGCTTTGGAATTACCATAGTGTCGTTGTAATTAATGGCGAACTATTGCAGTCAGCATGCACGCTGGTTGATAGATTGCCATGTTATGGTTATTTAACTTACAAACGCAGATCATAACTCCTTTTATTAAACGCGTTATTTACCTGCCATTTAATTTCCGAATAGGATGCCCCATAAAGAACTTTATTGAGGTGCAGTTTTGTTCTTAATAGGCATATACGAAACACCATACAGTATCTACAATTGAATAAAATCAATATTAAAAATGGTAATGTTGGTAATGTTTACGTTTTCTAAGAAACATTTAACTCAGTAAAAAATAGAATGTATGCGGGTTTCACAGCTCTCACAAACTAAGGCCTCAAATACAAATAATTACGAATAATAAAAGCCGCACTGAGATTACACGTAGCACCAAATGCATAGTAAATAAGGTGACGTGTCTCGTCAAAGTTAATCACAGCGGCATTAGAAGGTGTGTTCCGCAAATTGGATTGGAGAAGCAAATGCATATACGTTCATGGAGAAAACATTAACAATCTTATATTTGCTGATGACACAGTCATAATAGCGTCCAGCAGATTTTAGGTGAACCTAATCGAGAGGGAGGGCTGAAAAGTTGGGCTATGGATTAATATAATCAAAACAAAGGTGATGTACAAGTTCACTAAACAATTGGAGACATCTGTCAGAGGGACACCATTGGCATATATATTAGACTATGCATATCTAGGACAGCTGTTAAAAGTGGACTGGAATCAAAATAATGAAGTAAATAGGCAGATGAGACCAGGTTGGAGTGCTTTTGGGACGCTGAACTTGAAAATGAAAAGCAACATACCAATGTGCCGACAGAAGTAAATGTATATTCAAAACGTACTTCCTGCTATGCCCCCCTCCTCCTCCCTCTGTCTTTCATCAAGCCAGCCCTTTGGGCCAAGGCGGGCCCTCCCGGGCAGAGCCACGTCCCGTTGTTTCATCGCCACCGTTATTATTGCAAAGGAAATACTTCCGAGGACAAAAGCACATTGGAAAGCGTTGCGTAATCCAGATGGATGATTTCTCTTTCCTTTTATATAAGTTTATAATGCTGAGCCTTTGTAGACTATAAAAAGGCATTTGACTCATTGGAAATTGATGGAGTCATCCAAGCTGTGACATCCCTGATACATGGATTGTCTGTGAGAAGCCAGTTTATTTTCAAAAAATTCCTTTTATGCTCCTCCACATCCATTTTATAGATGCCTTCTTTCTTTAATTCTTTGCATGTCCTGGATAGCTGTAAACTCTAGTAAATGTTCTATCTCATTCGTGTTCTGATGCCAAAATGACCAATTATCCTCTTTTTCTTTGCTTTTCTCTACCTTTGCATTGGAATCTTCGATTATAATGAAGCGCATTTTTCCCTAATTTAGACGTTGGTTAATTTAATTCACACATTTCATCTACACCTTCATGGCTTGTTATTGGGGGGTGGGGGGGTAACGTGAACTGGCTCAAGAGCATCAGTGTTAGCTGGGCAAATTTACTCGAAGTACACTTAATAAAAAAAAAACCTTATGCTTGACTCCCAGAGAGACTAAGATTCCCCCTGACCGTAATTACTGTCATCTTTTCCGCTATGATAGAAAAGCTCGCCGGTATTATTTGTGGAGTTCTCTCCTTACGCTTTCAGCTTGACTTTTGATTTGCCAGATTGCATGTAGCAATGTTCTAATCCAGATGACAGCCTGTTGATACCCAGTCATTTTTAGTTACCCCCTGTCCTTTCACCTTCCCAGCCAACACCATGGCTGGTGGATCCATGGTTGCTGAGGACTGGGGACGGTCATTGATGCTTGTGGGCTATGTGGGTTGTTTGACTATACTTTACCACAATGGTCAGTACGGGTTTATGCAGCGGCCATATACGATATAAAAACTGGAAGCGTATTCATTAGGAATTTGTGTCAACGTAAACTAATCATCGAATGGACTCTGGAAGCTATGTGTCGCTGCATCTTTGCAGGGCTGGCATTTAAAATTCCTGTGGCATTAGCATGTGGAGTATGAATATGTATAACAGGCAAATACAGTACCTTGAATTCCTGTGTGCTCTCTGCGGCAACGTTGAGGTATGATGATTGTCACAAAAGAAGTATTTTATAAAGATGGAACAATCTTTGTTTTGTACTTGTTTTTTTGTCGTAACATACTTTCATATAATTAGTTTAGAATAATACTTAGTGAAATATTTAGCAGCTGCATATAGCTACATTTGACGTTTTTATATTGGTAACTTGTCAGGGAATGGTTAAGGATTGTATGAGAGCAGAAAGTCAAATGGGACTTAGAGCAGTGGTGTTAGCTATCTGTGTCAACCACATCCACGAGGATTTTATCTTTGCGATTTCATGCTGGTGCCACGGGCCGTGATAAATACACCCTCTTGCTACTCATCCTATCAAATTGGGAGGGGTGACTCGTATGTGCTGGAATGCCATTGCAGTGGCTAATCCTACATAACCCCTGCCAATGTGCTTGGGGACTGCTGGACACTTTAAATTCCAGCTCGTGAATGGATTTAAAAACTGACGTTTAGAAAAGGGCTGATGCACAGAATACTAATGAGGTATTCTGTGCATCAGCCAAAAGCATAAGAAAAGAATTGAAGTTTTCTCTTTCGTGGGAGCCCATAAAAACACCCATTACTTCAAAGACCCTTTGCAGTCAAACAAAAAATAGAGATTTATGAATGTTTTTGCCTTTTATATACTTGCAGCAATGTATAAATACTTGCAGCAATGTATAAGTCCATATGAATCGTGAAGCCTGATTTTCATAGGCCACCGGGAAGTGTGTTTGACATCTTGAGCTGAAAACCAGAAGCCGAGAAGTATTCGTGCTTGCTGTGGATCTCTGACTGCCAAGGTATGCGGTGTCCTGCTGCGTTGGCTACATACAAGCTTTCATTTTTCTTCTGCAGAGTTTGTTAGTGGTGGTATTTGCCTTGCCTGGGAGAAACCGGGAACCACTAGGCATGTGGCCAACATTCACAAGGCTTGACTGGAATGTCGACCACTGGGTGCGTGAAACAACATTTGTCGGGAGAAAATGTATTATCGATTGTCAACATTACAGTTCATCGGCGCACTGCACCACTTCAGCTGTTCTCTGCATCCCATGTGACTTCAAAATTAAATAGCCGGATTGTTTTTGTTGTAAATAGTGCCAGTCCATAAATGGACACGCTGGATCTTATGCTGGTGAAGCAGACACTACTTACAATGCCCAACATGTGTGATTTGATAATGGACTTTCAATTGTTGAGTGAAAGCTCAACATTGTACAGTATAACGTGCCGTTAAAAATGCAGAATAATGTAAGTTGTGTTTTCAGAACACCAGTGGTTGGGTTGTGCATGTGAGTGATTAATCATCACCAGCTACTGTGGTGCCATGACCCATCTTGCTTCTCTCTGAGCTGATCTCATAAGATTACTTAATCTCCTTGGTGGACATCCTTTAAGTAAGGCCTATTCCCTCCTTTGGTTGCCATCCATCGCAAGACTCAACTATTGGCTTTCAGTGATGTGTCCTGCCCAAGTACACTTTTCTTATTTCAACAAGTTGTCTCCAATTAGCATTTATGCTTTGATCCATGCATTTCTCATTCTGTCTCTCAGTATTATTCCCAGCTTGCATCTCTCCATGCATACAGTATTTGTGTTTTTTTCAGCCTTGTTCCATGCTACTTGTCAGAGTCCATGTTTCTGACCTATTTGTAATTTAGATACTACAGTATGCAGTGACTGTGATCTAATTTCTTCAGTAGGTTTAATAGCATACAAAGGCATGTTGATATGTTACTTTTAATGACCAAGCCAGGTCGCTTCTGAAAAATAAGTCAAGACCTCAGTGGGCTTTGCCTGGCAGGATGGGGATGGTTTTGTATTTGTATGTGTTTGGGTGATTTGTTTACATTTCTTGTACTCTGCAAGACTATCATGTTTTTGTACTGTTTGTTGTTGTAACGTTCCTACCCGCCTTTACTGGACATGTGAAAAATTAGCTTTATAGCTTATTGGATTCCTCCAATATAAATACATATTCTGATTCTGATAAGCTTAATTTTAAATGTGCACTGAAACCTGATTTTGTTACCTTTATTTAATGTTGATCCTAGTTCACCCTCATTAATTTCCCTACATATACATACATGTGTTGTTTTTTATGTTAATGCATTTATTTCCCAAATCCAATTTTCAGAAAATAAGATTATAGTGTTGCTGTGAATAGTCTTGTGAGAGCATATCCCCTTGCTTGATTCCTCATTTGAGTTGTGTTTATACTTTCAAGTAACCACAAGACAGTTGATCCACCTTTATAAACGGTTTTTATAATTTATATATATTCTTATTTAGACTCGTGAGAACTCCATTTCATCAAAAGCCTTTTCATAGTCTACAAAAAAAAAAGAATAGTATTTGATATGCATATATTTCATAGAATCCAATGGATAGTATATATGTGGTTAATGGCACAAGACCCTTTTATAAAACAAGCTTGTTTTTGTACTTGCTTCACCTCTGAATTGGACATTATTCTGTTACTTTTTATCCCTGTGAATATTCCATATACAGTCCGTGGGATAAGAGACTATTTAGTCAACAATTCTTCAAATAAATGTTGTCATAAATTTTTAACAAAACAACAATTGAGTAATCATTCAACGATTGAGGTATTTCATTTATGTGCAAAGTTTGCTAAATAAGTCTAAATATTTGTTATACTGGTAGGAACCCACTGGTTCCACCAGCCCACAGGGGTTTATTGTGTCCGTCCGTCGTGCAGGGAGGGGCTGGGTGGGGTGGGGAGGGGCTGGGTGGGGAGGGGCTGGGTGGGGAGGGGCTGGTCACCCCCTGGTGCCCTTATAAAACTCAACGTTTAACCTACTCACGCTGGCTTGTGCCCGCCCTCACAGTCGGGCATATTTGCGGAATACACCACACCACCGTTGACCCTGGCCATTGACCGAGCAACCCAACGTTCCTACCAGCTCCCTCTGCAGGAATGTGTTGATATCCAGCAGCTTGTTCCACTTATTTTATGATATTCCACGTGGTCCAGCATATTTTTCTTTTTACATACGATGATGAGCAGTGGTCATCTCTTCACGTGTGACATATGGAACAATTTCCTAATCGTAAATTTGTTTTGTTTCCTGAGATAGTGATTTGCTTTTTCCATAAAGGCTTGTATAGAATTCCTCCATGAGTTTTATGATTGCCACTATCATGCATTCTAGTTTCATGTGGCCCTGAAAGGGCTATGATTTACAATTTATCAATCCTCAACTTCATTTTTTTCTGCTTACATGCTCCTGTTCCTTTTTATGGCATCTTCAGTCGTTTTTTGTGTTGGATGCTTTCCAATTTATTTCCTCATTATTTTGATGGTTTAGGGAGCCCTTCGTTTTCTTTGGCATTTTCATCTCTCCAATTTTCATCAACATTGTTCCTGCGGTTTTTACCCATTTGTTATTCATCATTATCATCATCAACAAGCATCAACCATTGTATATCCACAACTGAATGAAGGCCTCTCAATGCTGTCGGCCATCCCTCACAGTTTTGCGATGCTATAATCCATCTCACTCTTACACATGGCGGTTATCCTCTTGGGCATGTTCTCTCCTTTAGCTGCCTTTCTGTCATCAGTCTTGATCAGTCTTGTCCACCAGCCAACATCTCTTATATTTATCTATCCTACCTGCTCCTAATTTTCTTGCCATGTCTCCAATTTTCTTTTTTCTCTCTCCTAATCCATATACTTCTCTTTATATTCCTTAGTGTAATTCCCGAATATTCTTCTTCAAGCACATAGATATTCTGTATACTGATTGTCCCCAATGGAAAGATTATGAATGGTTATCAGATGGTTATGTGTGACATGGGGCATTCCGCTGTGCTGATTAATATCTGATTAATTGAGTGAATCTTATTGTTATGAGACTTATCTCAAAGCAGCTACTACAACTGTTGTAGACATGAAGTTTTACGTAAAGTTAATAACGAAGCGGTGTGTGTGAGACAAGACCACTGTGTCTCCAATAAACTCGATATTCCACAACAAGTCTCCAATAAACTCTATATGCCATAACAAGTCTTCAATAAACTCTCTATTCTGCAACAAGTCTATTAAATTCTGAGGGGAAATGCTTAATGTTGTTTAAAAAAGAGTGCAGTATTTTATTATATCATGGGTCCTCCTTTGTCAGTACCAAAATATGAGAATAGGTTTTCCCCTTTTTTCTGGCAACAAAACAGGTTGTTGAGATGTTAAAACACCAAACTGAAACCTTTTACATGGAATCATGTCTGCATTAACCACAATACTTGTGGTCAGAATGCAAGCAAAAAACTTACTCTGATAATATATGCAGTCTTTGAAACTGATTGGTCCACACCAGAAACAGCTTTCTTTTGAGCCTAGTCTCAAAACGGTGTTTGACGAGAGAACGCCAAAAGGCGTTCAGCACAAAGACAACGCACTCTCAGAGTAATGAGAGCTCGGGTAGAGCAACTACATCATGGGACCTCCTTTGCCAGTACCAAAATATGAAGTTTCAGTTTGGTGTTTTAACATCTCAACACCTGTTTTGTTGCCAGAAAAAGGGGAAAACCGAGTCTCAGTATTTTATCATGTTTATCATTTTAGAATGCAGTTGAGCCTCTGTGTAGTGATCTTAAATTGATGGGACAATGTTTTGTTGTAAAAATGGTTGTTATAATTAAAAGTTTGTGCTGCACGTACAGATGTAAATTGACTTTGACGTGTTAACCAGGTAGTTCATGGCTGCAATGAAGTCCAATTTGATAACAAGCTAAGCAGAGTTGTGTTTGTGCTGTGAAGCATTCATGCACACGGATCCATTCAGAATTAATTGCAGCTATTATGTTGACTGGTCAGCCAGCATTCATGTGGCCTTAACTATTTTGCAGGGGCACGGAGTGGCTAATCATCCTGGATTTCAAAGTAATCATATAAATACGCAAATAAACATTTTGCTGTTTAGGAGCAGTGTATGTGGACTTAAAAACAAGTATTTTGTTTTGCTATTAATGGAAACATTCACTTAAAAGTGCTGTAAACATAATAATGAGTCGAATTTGTTCAGAGAGCAAACTATTGGGCAGTGAGTTGCTAACACAAGCCAGAGGCACGAAACATTAAAGTGCAATACTATTTATACAAACACTTTGAAGTTAAGTACAATATTCATTTAACGATACCACAGCGGTCACTTGCAATTTACAAAGAGACCCACAGCTTTCTCTTGTGACTCGTGCGTTGACGTGGATAAAGAGAGAGAGAATCTCCCAAATTCTGTAGAGTTACCATAGCAACTGCTTCTAAGGTCACTGTAGATCTACAAAGGAATTTCAAGTATCCGCGCTCGTAATTTTTGTAGGTGATTGTGCAAAGGCACTTGCTGCAGGTCTTTGTTTTTTCTGCATTACTTAAACTCACTGTGCCATCACCACCATCTCAACTGTGCCTATGTTTTACTCGGTGTTCACAAGTGTGCCAGAAATTTGAGTTGTCACGTTTTTATGTAAATATTAAAAAATAAAAATTGTTAAACACCTTTCACAGCATTCATAAATATTGAGTACTGAGTTTACCGCGTGTCTCAAAGCACTTCTGCCATGATAAAAGACAAATGTTTGCTTCAAATGCTGCTTTGTTCTATTCGTGCAATGACGTCGCCGAATTGTGTAAGTCCAGTGGTAACAACAACAATAAACAGGACCCTGCGGGGGGTGGGCTGGTAGGAACGAATAACCAAGGTTTTTGTAGGGTCCTGCCAAGTGTTTGCAGTAGGGGGCGATGTTGATACACGGACGGACGGACGGACGATATAATCTATTGGTGGTCTGGTCCACTTCGTTCCTACCAGTATAATACTAAACTTACAGACTTTTGCCACGCACACGCTGCGGTCGGGAATGAAACTCAGATTTCCGGGCTCATAGCGGAGTGCGAAAAATACCGAGTCGAAACGGTTTAAACGGATACAAAATAATAATTTAGGCTTTATTCTAACTCTGTAATTACTATTTTGTCAGTATGAAGGTATACATTGCATATCTATGCACTCCTTACTCATGCTCACACAGCATATTTACATACGTTTTCATAGTCAGAATGTTGCACTGTATTACATATGTTCTTTTGCTGTTCACACGTCCCTATACTTGTGGTAATTTATAAGATTTCTCTGAGCATGTCCTCTGTGGCCATATATACCTATTTTTAGTCAATCTTGTTTCCTGAAATTATTTTATTATGTTTAATTTGTATTATTTTATTACTTCCCTTCTACGTGACTTTACCGAAAGATCCAAGAAGACACAAACCGCAGTTATTGCAGTTAGCTGGCAGACAGCAGGTCATGTGTGTACATTAACCAGGGTCTTTTCCACAAACATATACTGTACAAATATGTGACGTCTGCTATGGGGTAGATAATATTAAAATTATAATTGTGATTTATGTTAAAGCAGATGTTTTTTCCGGCCTCTACACAATATAGCAGTTCAGCATTAACACAACATATTTTCAGATATTCATGGTAAAGCACTCATATATCTATGACTTGTATAATGGCAAACAATTCATACATATAGAGATATAAGCAGAACTCCATTCCGCATCTCCACATATAAACACAAATATTATTTCGTCAAATCTTAATATTATCAAGCAGAATTTCTTTTAGGAAGGAAATTGTGGTCCAGTTTTGGCTTTCTGTGTCTCATCAGCTCGTTAACCTAATGCTGCTGGATTACCATATGTTATTGACAAAAAGACTCCATATAAACGATGGGACCCTGTTCATACTTCACTTCCCCCCACCCCCGTGTCCCACACTCAGCCTCCCACTTCTAGCCCGGACCACTTCCCCCCCCCAGCCTCACGTCCTCTTCCCCTTGCGTTCACGCAGCCCCCTTCCCCTACCCCACCCCCCTCTCTCTCTCCCCCCTTGCTCCTCCCCCCTTTCGTACCTATATAACCTCTTGTCACGGCAGCTCTCTCGCCTACTTCAGCATTTTATTGCTGTGGTTGTTCCACCTGATGAAGATTGCTTGTGTTGCGATCGAAACGTCGTGATTTGTTTTATTTCATTTCTACCTACGTGACTTTACCGAAAGAACCAAAGAGTATTCATACGTGGTATATGTATGACTTCTTGAAGGTGTAATAACCAGTGGAGTAATAGTACAGTGATCCAAGTTTGATTCCCACTCATGGCCAACACCAGTGATGATTATCTAAACCGGTCCCGGGTCTCCCCAACAAGGTCGACTCAGCCTCAAATGAGTACCTGGTGCAGTGTGTAAACACATCAACACTGGGGAGACAAAGGCAGCCAGGCGTGTTGTTGTTCACCCACCGCCTTGTGTGCCATGCCGGTCTTCATCGGTGCTTGCTAACAGTGCTTTCCCCAAAAGTCTGTTCATGGCTATATGGGGGAATCTTTGTTTTGTTTTTAATGAACATGAACTAGACACAGACTGATTCATAGTGGCATTAAAGATCAAGTGACGTCATTTGAAAATAGGAGAACATTGTGTGCTGGTGTCACGGTCCAAAATATAAAATTTGTATATATAACTTAAAGCTGTCGTGACTGCAGGAATTCATATTCTTTGGGTCTTTCGGTAAAGCCACGTAGATAGAAAAAATAATAAAAATCACGACGTTTCGATCGCAACACAAGCAATCGTCTTTTATCTACGTGGCTTTACCGAAAGACCCAAATAGTTTGTATATATTTATAGCAATCATCGCCCCCTACTACGAAGCAACTTAAGATTATATGTTGAAACATAGCGCATTGTTCATAGCCTTGCCCTACAAAAATGTCGAGGATACCAAGAGTACTAATGGTAAATTATTATAATGATAAAGCTGACCTTTTTCTCTGCATTGTCAAGAACTGAATGTCTCCATGTTACACGGGTGCTTATTTATCAGAATCTTTTAATCTAAATCAGCAGTTCGTTTTTGCTGCTTGCTCACTGAAGAATTATGTTAAATGTGTTTAAGTTTAGTTCTCTATTTGGCCATGTGCTCAATTTTGGCTGGCCAGGGATAGTGCCATGTCATCATGTTATATGGCAAAGTATACATTCACTGGTGGTTGCATACCCCTGTTTAAATCCAGGCTCAAGACTTTCCATTTTATCTCTGCCTATGACTGACCGCCTGTCTCTATAAAATAAACATGCCTACCGTTTCTGTAGAGCGTCTTGAGATGTCCTTGCATTATATTCAATATAAATCCACTTTGTATTGCATGATTGTTATACTCATGCTCCCATGGGGATGGCATGCAATGGCTCTCCTATAACAACGGCGCTGTGGTGTGAAGAATCGTATGTTTTGTAGACTCTTTTGACACAAAAGAAATGTCGGTAGGTGCAGCTCTGAAATGTCTTTCTCATGCCACTGCTAGTGGAACGGCGTCCACTAAAGGGGGCTTTAGAGAGCCCCTCTACGAGGTATTTTGGCCTACTCTTCCAAGCGAGCTAGGTGGGGGAGTGCCCACACTTTACCCCACCACACACAACCTGCTTATCGACTGTCTATGGTGTACCCATTTATACCGCTGGGTGAACATATGGGGGGATTTAAAACACTTTCCCATTGTCTCAATTTCCATGAATTAAATGTAAACAAGCTGGTACTAGCCCATGCTATGGATGGGGATAATCGTTTTTCTAAACTGTAATCTTCAATGAAACATGCGTGGCAAAAGCAAAGGTATGGATCATGCTGCCGGGATTTTCTTCATTTAAAAAATCATCAAATGGCAGGGGTTAAGGCTGTCAAATCGTGGAGCTACCAGGCCCTGTATCGGGTTTAATTAGCACCACTGATTAACCAAGCTACAATACTTTCTTAGTTGTTTTACAGGATTATGATAAAACATTTAATGTACCTTTAGATATTTCACTGTAATACATTGTCCATTTTCGTTTCATTATCATCATTAGTCATGAGCTATCCACTGCTGGATGAGGGCCTCTCCAAGCGTCGATGTGTTGTGATGTAACATCTAACTCCTACTCACGAGCTGATTCACTGCTCGCTCTCAGCGGTCCTCTCGTGCTTCTCTCCTTTGGCTACGCTCTATCGTTAATCTCGACTATCTGCCATCATCCTTCGAATGACGTGTCATGCCTAAGCACACTTGAAAGTGTTTTTCAAAACAGTTTGAATTATGTCAGTAAACTGCGTATGTTTTCAAATACCCATGTCCGGTGTCCCTCTTACCATATCTTAATGTAAATACAAACATGCATCTCTCCGTGTTTATTTTGTGGAATTTTATTCCATTTAATTTGCCAATGCCAATAATTGGGATCTATGTCAAAGCAGGTGACATACACTGATTAAAAACGTTCATCCTTAAGCACATTGGTAAACCATTCCATATCGTATCATATATGATTCAGTAACCGTCATACTCTTATAGCAGAGATGAATGAGGTGGGAGGGTTAATGTGGTGGGGGTGGGAGGGTGAGACATGCTTAAATGTTTATGCCATTTCCAAAGTGATCCCACGAAGCTAAGTTCAATCTTATTGTAATACATCGTGTGTAGCCTTTTGAGGTTGGGTAGTACATTTGCGTATGGACCAAAATGACATCTCGTATTGACCTAAATTACATCTCGGAACAATTAAATATTGCTGCTTACATTCATGGAAATTGATTTTCTCTTTCGTAATGAAAGTGATATTAACCATGGAATAAATTCGGCTCTGCAAATGGATAAAAGTAAGAAATTAAAGCGGTAGCTGATATAACACTTTGACAGGTCACACATTTTGAGAACTGTGCTTATTCTGGAATCATGTAAAAAAATCTGCATTGGAAATGAAATCCTCAGCATAAAAATTATTTAAAACAGAAAGCCACCATAACTAAAAACTGACAAAAAGTCTGCACAAGCCAAATCCACCATCTTATAAAAAAAAATCCATTGTGAAAAAAATACCGATTATCTCTTTGTTATAGTATTGGCTGATGCCACCATGGTGTAATGCTTAGCACACTGGACTTGCAGTCTACATGGTACACCACAATTAGTCAATCAGCAGGTCACACGTGGTGGGGTAAAGTGTGACTAATTGCACCTTATTCAAGACGCATGGCCAGAGTGGAAGGATAGGCCAGATACCCTCGACGAGCACTCCCTAACACTCTTAGCGGAGGCCCTTCTGCCAGCTCTGGTGAGCAATCAATTGCCAGGCTGAACCTTTTACAGTATAGGCTGTCGTTTGGCAGACACGCATTCAAGGCAAGGGTTTATCTTAAACTGATTAACAATGCCATTTGTACATGTCCTGTTGTCTGTTGTGTTTCCGGGGTGACTTGCTCGGGCAGGTTACCACTTTGCAGTGTGTGACAAGTTAGACATGGGGTTGGGCTTCTGCGTGGGAGGATGTATGGGTGCAGTATGGGAAGACAAGGAGGGGGGTGGGAGTGCATGGAGGAGGGAGCACAGTCGCTGGGCTGCTTTGTGGACTTATTGGCATGGACGACAAGCCACACCTAAAACCCCAAGGGAAATCGTAGCCGGCGTGACAGAGTACATTGTACTGTATTTTCACATTTTGCTGCGCATGGGTTTCTTTCTTATTCATCTTTGATAGCATTACCCGCGCGTCCATGTGCACTTTTGTTTCAGTGGACATGATTCAGGCTCAGGGTGCCCTACCACAAAATAGATATCGGTACACATCACAAAATCATCGCCCGATGTGCTTAAAAACAACATTACGTCGATTACTGCATTTTCTTTGCATAGTGCTTTTTTGTAAATCTCCAAAAGCTTATTTTCATGAAGGTCAAGGTTGTGTTCACTGCTTTATTACATTACTGTCTGCATTGAAGTGAATTTATGTGGATATGTTAATGCGTGTATTCATATGTAAAATAGTACATGGGGTAATGATCAAGGAAAATTGTGTGACATCACAAGTACTATGAGGAAATTGAGAGGATTCTTGCAGGATGTATCGTGAGCAGGAACATCAGTGGGTGAAATTGCAAGGGAGGGAGGAAATGTGCCAAGGAGGCGATAAAAGAGAATATGAGGGATCAGTTTAACACGTAGGCTGGGCAGTGACTTCGATTAGAGAATGCATTCTTTAATTATAATGTAGCTTTGTTGAATGATATATAAACTAAAAGTTAAAATTGGTATCCAACTAAACATCTGTTGGCATACATTCTCAGCAGTTGTGAATATCATTCATTCATGTTATAGGTTATGAATTCGGAAAGCACATAAAAACAACCTTGGATAGTGTGTCGCTGTATATTTCAAGAGCTGAAAATTACCTGCCATGGAGAATGTGCTGGGTATGAATAGAAGTGTGACTCACAAACAAACTGTGTCTACTTGGGTGCATATTTCTGTATTAATTTGAATGTGGGTCTAGGTGTAAATGTGTCAAAATCGCCTTAAACATACCACTTTAGAAGAGCATATGCAGTGAAAGCTGTGGCCTGTAGTGTGTAAAGCTGTTTTTGTTTGAGAAAATCCACTCCTGTCAGAATTATCTCTGGCTGTGTCATCGTGACACAACATTCACCGGCTTATTAAATAGCCAAAACTATGAGCTATGCAGCCAAGGCATGTGATGTGGCAGCTCTCATGATTAAAGTCTACGAGATTTGATGCAGTAATCTGGAAGAATGCCCTTTTTGGGATTAAAAAAACACTTTTTGTAATACTGTAGTATTTTTCTACTCTATTCTTCCCTGTCAATTAAAACGATCATAATTTTTGAAGTGGTTTGCACACTGCAATATGAATCAGGTCAAATGATGATGATTTCCAGCCATGGCTAATGACAGTGGTGAAGTGAGTCCTGGTCCCCTTTGCTTATCAACCTGCACTTACCCAAATTGATAAAGTATGGCCAAACAATCCCCACGACTGACACGACGTGGGGAGGCCTTCATCCAGCAGTAGATAGATAAAAGTCTGCAAATTGTAATTATATAATTCTGGAATAGTGGACTGTATGATACGTATTACTATAGTTAGTCTTTATTAGAATGTATACCATTATTTCACTGTGTAGAGCGAATACAGTATGCTTTAGAGGTGTATGCCTACCCACCGCAAGTGGAAATGGTTATTGAATTACGACATTTATATTTAGCCAACTGACATTAAGGAGTGTGTGTGTGTATACACCAATACATCTTGGACCGGTCGTGTCACAAGTAGACGGTTTATAACAATACATAGTTGCATCCGGTTGACATTACTGGAGCACCAATTATTAGGGGCTGTCCACTGCATGATTTACATGTCAGAATTTGAAACGGAATCTTTATTTAGACCTGAGGAAATCGACTGGACATGATGTCCTATTGGACATGATGTCCTACTGGACATGATGCCCCACTGGACATGATGCCCCACTGGACATAATGCCCCACTGGACATGTGAATGGTAACGGTAGGGGAATATAAAAAGCGAATCTCGGGGAGCCACGCGAGAAGTGGATTGAAGAAAATGGGCTCCTGCAGAGTCGTCTTCTGTTCGCACTGTCGACTCTCCACCAAAGCAGAACGTGCCCGTTGCAAACAGATCCCTTTTCAAACGGAGTTCCTGCCAGGCATCTGCGATGAACACGACTGGTAGAGCCAAGCGGTGCTTGCTGCTCTGCATAGCTGGTGCAGTTATGTGGCATTACCTCGTTATTCATGGGAGCTGCTATGCCTGCATAGCTTTTACTGGAGCGTCTCCTATTGCATTTCCAACGTTATCCGTGTGATGCATCAGCCTACACCGATGTACTCTACTCCCCTACATTCAAGCTCCCTTAGCCTCCCTTTGGATCTCTTCTGATTGTCATCACGTGTGTCTGTTTTGCATTTTTTGTGATTCTGTACTCTGATCCTTGTGACTCGTGTTTGGGTCCTGGTCTTGGCTTCTACGAGTAGTTTTTCTTTGTTTCCTTCCAGGTTATCTCAGACGTTTTTTTTTATCAACCGCCAAATTCATTATACCAACAACAGCACTTTAGAGGCAGTCAGGCTTGATGCTGTCTCCCATATGCATCATAAAAGAAAAGGTGCAGCCCTGCAATTTCTTGCATACACCACTGTTGGCAGAAGTGCCTCCACTAGAGGGAGCTCAATAGAGCCCCTCTATAATAGAGGTTTTTTTTGGGTTGGATCGTGTAAATATAAGTGTGGGTAAACCCACCACCACCCGACACAGCCAATTAGTAAGATTTGTCATGCAATTCGAGCACGACGTTTTGCCAGTAATTACAACCAGCCTCATCAGGCAAGAGCCCCTCTAAATCTGAGCCTACTATTCCAGACGGGTCCAGATCTCCTGGAAGAGGTGGGAGTATGTCTCCACGCTTCACCACGCCACGTGCGAGCTCCCACCGGACTTAACTGTGGTGTGCCCATTGACACTGCTGGGCGGACAAATGTACACTGCTGGGCGGACAAAGACGTGCAGGGGGGTGGGGTGAGATTTAAGAGACTTGGGACACTGTTTCAGTTTTCAGTTTCATTTATTTGGTATAGCCCTGTGAGCCATTCGGCTCTTGAATCGGGTGCAACCGCAACAAACAAAAAACTAAAACATGAGCAAGAAAACATCTTAAAGTGACTATGCGCAAACAGAAAAATCCAGGAAAAAACAGCAAAAAAATCTTCCAGAAAAATCGCCATGCCAGGAGATCGTATAAAACCGGTGACCTGGATTATAAGTCTCGTGGTGTTTCCAACCTTTACACCTTGGCAGCTTACAGCATGTGTTGGCTCACTATACTCTTTATAAGATATCCAGTCACTATTTAAAAATGTTATTAAGTTTGGTTTAAAAAAATGTGATTTTCTTAAAAACCTTATTCTCAATATCAAATACTACAACGTGTAATTAAAATGGCATCGGTTTGCAAAAAATATATAACTCTCGGTATGTGATTTGTGATAGGGGGAAATGTGGTGTTTTTGTGTTATTACCGGCATGTGAAGCCACTTCTTTTATATATACAAAAAAAAAACTTCAAGCTGCTGATGTGACAGATAATGTTGGTATGTGGGAAGCAGCATGAAGTCGGCAGGTAGATGAGAAGAAAAGCGACGATTGTTTGGTCGCGCTTCAGCAGTGGCATATATATACATCTGCTTGAAGATATCACCAACAGATTCCTATACAGAGAGCCCATACTAGAATTCGAAAACACATGCATACCTACAAAGAACTTAGATTTTGAGATAGAACATACAGCATGTTCCAATGCAACACTACTTTAAAAAACAGTCTTGCATTCAAACAAGTGTCGTGCGTTGAAACACTTCAGTTATAATTATATTGGGTACCAGTGTTATTGTACAATGAAACATGAATTTGCTAAATTATTTTAACCACATGGTTTAAATATCGGGCATTATTCGATTTTATTCAGAAAAAATAAACAAAAGTCCAACACTTAAATAAATACATTTATAAATTTGGCTCTGAAATATGATTGTCATCACTTACCTTCAGTCCACAAATGGGGTGCCCTTTATTGTTATAAAACATATATTTAAACTAAAGATAACAATTTATGCTTGCCCAGGTATGTAGAAAATTAATGTTGGTTCAGATTAGTTATATTTATTTTAGGCGCTTTGATGGCAAACATAAATTGGCACCTCTCTTTTATGACAATGCATGCTCTTTATTTGAATAATAAGGCAATCGATTCTACCATGAGAGTGGCATTTGCACCTTTGACCAGAAACTAAGTTGTAAAGTCCAAGTATCGGTTATTCTAACAGAGGTGACCAGAAACAAAGTTGTAAATTTTCTTGGTTCTTTCGGTAAAGTCACGTAAAAGGGAAATAATAAAATAATAAAAATAAAACATAATAAAATAATTCTCACGACGTTTCGGCCACAACGCAAGCAGCCGTCCTCAGGTGAAGACCAGGTATGTCACCTGAGGACGGGTGCTTGCGTTGTGAAGATGAATCCCTGCAGTCACGAAAGCTTTAAATCGAAATCAAAGTTGTAAAGTTTGGCCTTTCTTTCCCATGTGGTAAACAGAGCACAATGTTGTGCTTCTGGTAATCGGGCTTCGTGTGGTTTCTAAAAAGAATTATACAGTATGTGTTTGGGACAAAAAATATATTTTTTGTATTTACCCCATGTAACGCTGTTGACGCTTAATAGAGTGTCCGCTGTACCCAAATACAAGTTAGATTTACATTGCTCAGACACGTGCCTGCATGCGTTTTCGTGTGTCTTCTACCTTGATAAGGTCACATGCTGAAAGTCATGTGATTTGTGGGATAATCATTATTCTACTGGGAGAGTTCTCAGTTGCTGGGTTGACAGTATAATGATTAATAATAATGTACTGACTTATCCAAGACAGCAGATTTCAGTACAGTATTAAATATATATATATTTTGTTCATATATTGTATAAAGGTATACTCTACAGTACTGTAGTTGAAAGACCAAAATAAAACAACGTTTTCCTATTCTAAACTTTGGGTATGTATCAATTAATTAGGGTTCAGTGAATATATTTTTTCTTAAAGGAAGCAATATAAGAATTATTAGGTACATTGCCATATGCTGCATTTTGCTTAAACAAGCATGATTTTCACTGCCTATAAGTATATGTTTTCTCGAGCGCGTGAATTTGAATTACATAATACTTTGTGATAGATCGATTACTTTACAATAGTTTGAGTAAAATTATGTGTTTAATACAAAACAAAGCAAAGGGACACCAAGGTTCTAAAGTGCGTACGTTGACCCATGACAAGCATGGCCTGTAATATTAGACTATCATCTTTATATGTATATCTTACACAGCACTTTCATTATACGTTAAAGCCGCAGACTGCTGTACTTTGCAGAAGACCGATTATAAAAAGGCGTTTGCCTATTTTCAGCATTGCATTATTACTCTTGTTTACCCAAGAAGGCCTCAATGGGGCTCAATACTCTTTTTGCGGAGGGTTCTGCCAAGTTTTTGCTTTTGCCATGTGCAATCCCCATTGAGTACATGAATTTGAAAGTAATATTTCAGCATTGGGATGGTTGGCCAATAACAGTTACATTGTATGGGGGGGGGATTAGCAATGGGTGAAAACCAGAGAACCTGGAGCAAACAGATGCAGAACCAGTTGGGTATTGAACCCAGGACCATTTTTGTCATGAGGCACAAGTATTAATGTGCGACCCTGTCACCCCATTAATTCGATGAGAAAATATCTGTTTTTTATCTAACATTTTTTTCGTTTACACGATTTGATGTCAATTTATATTATATTTTTATTATAGGGGTGCATTCAGCAGTCACCATTTTTGCTGAAATGTGTTTAGAAAATTTCAAATGTCATCAGTGCCTTGATAAATGTAGAAAAAAATGCTTAATTAGAGTCACGAGCCTTGAAGTTTTTAATCAACTAGTTTTTAATAGACTGAAATCTCTGATAATTGTGTGCAAAGCCTTATTGAAAGTGACATGTTGGCAAATCATTCATTTGATGTTCACAAAGGGATCATGTGGAATTGTCGCAGCCTCAGTTTTTTTGTGCAGTATTCAAAACCCTCACCCCAGCCAATTAGGGAAGTCCCAGACAGAGGATGCCACATTAAAACCCCCAGAGCTCTGTGTTTCCCCCACATGAGACCATAGAAACGCGTTTGTAATGAGACACTTATTTTTTGGGTGAAAATTTAGAATATTTCATTTATAACCTTTCTTCAATCAACTGCTGGAAGAAGGCCTCTCCATAAGAGTTGTGTGGAGTGGTGGTGTAGTGGTTTGCATACTACCCTATGAACCCAGCAATGGATAACATCAGTAGTGAGTGATATTGGAACAGTCTAAACTGGTAAGTGTGAGTTGAAGTATGGTAGAATAAATCACGTGACTTAAAGGCAAGAGGAGGACTTCATCCAGTCGGGGGTTAACAGAGGGCTGTCAATACTGCAGTAAGTACATATTGACATGTTTTCTCTTTACCTCAAGAATGCAATGAACACCCGTGGACTAGCAATGTCTTACATATTATTTGAGAAAGTCGAGAGCGGTTGCAATGCACCCATAATATCTGCTTGTGAGTTATACTATTATACAGTGCTTTTATATTTTAATCAAATGAGATTTTATAGGTTTTAAGTGGAAAAAAAATGAAAATGCTGACTTCTGTGTAAAAATTTCATTACCTTTGAAATGTTGAAAATTGTTCTCCAAAGATTGACATTTATTATCAAGGTTTTAATGCACGGAACATTACCGTACCAGCACCGTTAAGTTGTAAACCCAATGTGCAATATTTTTCTTGATTTGCAAGATGATCATGAGATAGTGATTAACGATGTGTCATGCAGTACTTCCATGATGTTCTGCATACAGTATATTGAAATTCAAGGTAATTTGACTGAATTAGGGAGGGCAGAGTAGACAATTAGCTAGCACCATTGGGGAGTGATATATGAGTGGGCCCACCAGCATACAGTGAGGGAAAAGGTATTTGATCCCCTGCTGATTTTGTACGTTTGCCCATTGACAAATAAATTATCAGTCTATACTTTTAATGGTAGGTTTATTTGAACAGTGAGAGACAGAATAACAAAATAAAATCCAGAAAAACGCATGTCAAAAATGTTATAAATTGATTTGCATTTTAATGAGGGAAATAAGTATTTGACCCCTCTGCAAAACATGACTTAGTACTTGGTGGCAAAACCCTTGTTGGCAATCACAGAGGTCAGACGTTTCTTGTAGTTGGCCATCAGGTTTGCACACATCTCAGGAGGGATTTTGTCCCACTCCTTTTTGCAGATCTTCTCCAAGTCATTAAGGTTTCGAGGCTGACGTTTGGCAACTCGAGCCTTCAGCTCCCTCCACAGATTTTCTATGGGATTAAGGTCTGGAGACTGGCTAGGCCACTCCAGGACCTTCATGTGCTTCTTCTTGAGCCACTCCTTTGTTGCCTTGGCCGTGTGTTTTGGGTCATTGTCATGCTGGAATACCCATCCACGACCCATTTTCAATGCCCTGGCTGAGGGAAGGAGGTTCTCACCCAAGATTTGACGGTACATGGCCCCATCCATTGTCCCTTTGATGCGGTGAAGTTGTCCTGTCCCCTGAGCAGAAAAACACATCCAAAGCATACTGTTTCCACCTCCATGTTTGACGGTGGGGATGGTGTTCTTGGGGTCATAGGCAGCATTCCTCCTCCTCCAAACAAGGCGAGTTGAGTTGATGCCAAAGAGCTTCATTTTGGTCTCATCTGACCACAACACTTTCACCCAGTTGCCCTCCGAATCATTCAGATGTGCATTGGCAAACTTCAGACGGGCATGTATATGTGCTTTCTTGAGCAGGGGGATCTTGCGGGCTCTGCAGGATTTCAGTCCTTCACAGCGTAGTGTGTTACCAACTGTTTTCTTGGTGACTATGGTCCCAGCTGCCTTGAGATCATTGACAAGATCCTCCCGTGTAGTTTTGAGCTGATTCCTCATCGTTCTCATAATCATTGCAACTCCACGAGGTGAGATCTTGCATGGAGCCCCAGGCCGACGGAGATTGACAGTTCTTTTGTGTTTCTTCCATTTGCGAATAATCGCACCAACTGTTGTCACCTTCTCACCAAGCTGCTTGGCGATGGTCTTGTAGCCCATTCCATCCTTGTGTAGGTCTACAATCTTGTCCCTGACATCCTTGGAGAGCTCTTTGGTCTTGGCCATGGTGGAGAGTTTGGAATCTGATTGATTGATTTCTTCTGTGAACAGGTGTCTTTTATACAGGTAACAAGCTGAGATTAGGAGCACTCCCTTTAAGAGTGTGCTCCTAATATCAGCTCGTTACCTGTATAAAAGACACCTGGGAGCCAGAAATCTTTCTGATTGAGAGGGGGTCAAATACTTATTTCCCTCATTAAAATGCAAATCAATTTATAACATTTTTGACATGCGTTTTTCTGGATTTTGTTGTTGTTATTCTGTCTCTCACTGTTCAAATAAACCTACCATTAAAATTATAGACTGATCATTTCTTTGTCAGTGGGCAAACGTACAAAATCAGCAGGGGATCAAATACTTTTTTCCCTCACTGAGCTAGCACCATCGGCGAGTGATATATGAGTGGGCCCACCAGCATAGCTCAGTATGGTCAAGCAACCCACACATCCAACAGAGTGCAGGGACGTCTTTATCCAGCAGTGCATTGACTTAGGCCCTACTTTTTTTTTTAATTAACTGTTTATATTACTTTCAATATTTATATTTTATTCTTTCAGAATAAAATACTGAATCGGAATGCTCCGATTCAGTGTCTTTACTTCAAGCTGATAGTGGAGCTATATAATAGTCACATATCTCACGGGCCTTGCTATCATCAAGACAACTGAAGCAATTGACCTGCTACCATGTCAGTAAAATTGCAACAAAGTATCTTATCTACCACTGAGATTGAAGAAGAGTCGAGGCTGTTTGTAACAGCAATCGCTCCCTGTCGGGTTTTGTATTGTCCAATTCCAACCGAGAAAATGTACTTATCACTTATGTTGGTTACATGTGTCAGTCAGGAGTTTTCCGTGTTAGTAGACAATCCAAAATGTTGCTCAGTGTTGTGCTAACAAAAACAATTTAATAATCAAAATGTGGCAGCTAAGTGGTATGCATAATATGATCATTCGGGAAATGTAATTTGCTGTTCACACTTGCACCTCAATCCCAAAGTGTCAGTGTTGCGTTTTCAAAAAGCAACACGTCTTCGCTTGGAGGGTTGTGCCGAGTGATTGGACCTCTTGAGGGCCTGTAATGCATAGAATTGGCCTTTGTGCTGCATAGGCCACCATGTCAAGGATGAAACAAATTTCTCTGAATAAATCTGTGTACTTTTTTCTGTCAAATACTCCCAAATGTGTATTCTGACCTTTCATTGTATATATATGTGGGAGGGTTGTTAAAGCATGTTTAGAGACTGGCCCTTTTCCCACTTTTCCATACCCAGAGTTCCAATTAATAGTAATACTTCTATTGCTTCTATACCATCTTAGCATTTTTTCTCCATGGAATGATTACTCTTTGACAAATTTTATCTGCTATATTTGCATACAATAAATATATGTGTATATTCAGTGTATTTGAATTATATTAATAAGCTGCTGATACCTTATTTAAAGCATTTTTTTTATAAGCCCTCATGGAGAGAGGGAGCAATATGGGAATAATACCTTGGTTTTACAACTAATTTACTGACTGACACGACCTCTTTGGCCCGAGGCAGAATCATTGAGGATTTTTTTTAAGCCATTAAATGTAAAATTTTAATCATAGCTTGTTTAAGTTAGGAAAAGACGAATGTGTGTTTCATTTGTTGGGCTTGCAATCGTGGTGAGAAAAAAAACATAATCACGAACTTTACACTTGGCTTGAGTCATTCTTTGGGGTTCTCACATTTTATTATCATCATTAAACTGACGCGCCTAATATCCGTAAAATGTTCGGTGAATACCAAACACCTGGGTTTATAGCTTCGTCAACAAACAGCACATATTGCTCTCCCTCACTGCACCGAACACAGTCAATGTGTCACCTTTCATTTTCTCTCCTTTGTCCTGACATTGCCGAGGCCGAGCTACTGAATGCACCACCCCATCTAACTCCCCCCCCCCACTGATGAAGCCATCTGTTACTTAGTACAACGAAAATGAAGGCCTGTCTGTCAGCCGTGTCAGTATTGACATTCCTGCAGTGCCGTGAACGGAGGAGCTAAACTGGAGGGGGGTGGCAGAGTGGTTGCTTTGGGGGTGGGGAATTTGTGGATGTGCTGTGGGCAAAAGATCGTCCATGCATTCCTATCTAAGTAACCAGCCCCCCCCCACCCCCGTACGGATCTGAAAGTCGCTACCTTGTAAATTTAGACAAAATTTTAGCAATACTGCTTTGGCAGTGATGCACAAACACAAATAACACAAACTCAATACATGCGTCAACAGCACTGGCTTAAAATGAAAAACAAATAGGAAAGGTTTTGGGCAAAGGCACATCTTCATTGCAGAGATAACTATTTCAAATACAGTACTGTATTATTAACTCGGCGTTTTTGGCCTCTGTCTCTCTGCTACGAAGAAGCGTCATTGCCCAACATATCGCGTGTAATTTATTTGTACATTTTAAGGCAGTGTTATTGACAAACGTTACTTTGCAACGTGGTGCCAATTGTCGTGGCCGAAACGTGTGTACAACACGACTCGACTTTCACCCTTCCAAATACACTTTCTGAACGGGATATCGGTCGGGTGTGTGTAACATTACGTGGGGACACATCTCGAATGGATTCTTACGATTTTACGCAACAAAAACTCTTAACGGGTGCTGCTTAAATATCGCCACTAGAGATATACAAATGCGGCCGTGCGTGGTGCTGGCCACCCACCCCCTCTTGTGTGCGGTGCCGGTCTTCATTGGTGCTCGCTAACAGCACTTGCCCCAACAGTCTGTTAAGGCTACACGGGGGATCTTTGTCTTTGTTGTGTCTGTGTCGCAAACAGCACTTGCCCCAACAGTCTGTTAAGGCTACACGGGGATCTTTGTCTTTGTTGTGGCTGTGTCGCAAACAGCACTTGCCCCAACAGTCTGTTGAGGCTACACGGGGGATCTTTGTCTTTGTTGTGGCTGTGTCGCTAACAGCACTTGCCCCAACAGTCTGTTAAGGCTACACGGGGGATCTTTGTCTTTGTTGTGGCTGTGTCGCAAACAGCACTTGCCCCAACAGTCTGTTAAGGCTACACGGGGGATCTTTGTCTTTGTTGTGGCTGTGTCGCAAACATCACTTGCCCCAACAGTCTGTTAAGGCTACACGGGGGATCTTTGATTTTTCTTGTGTGTGTGTAATAATGGAACACGCATTGGCAGCGTTAGGGACGAGCGTCCGGGCTAGCGTGGGATGTTATTAGGGGCCGTCCATAAATGACGTCACGCACCTGGGGGGTGGGGGGGGGTCAGACATTTGTGACGATGTGTGACGAGGGGGGGCGGTTGAGAAATGTGACGTCACATCAAAATGCACAACATTAAATAAATATAGACAACACGTTCTACTTAATTAAATATACTTTTTAATAAATGTTTTCTCCTACAACATAAGAGTGCAGCGCCACATTAAATACGCACTACCATGACAAAAGTTTAAAGCGATTTGAAGCATGTTTTATTTGGGGGGGGGGGGCAGAGCTTTGTGACGTCATATTTTAGGGTGGGGGGGGGTCTGACTCTTTGTGACGCCGTGTGACGAGTGGGGGGGGGGGCGTCAAAAATCGTCAAATATCGCGTTATGTCATTTATTGACGGCCCCTTATTGCATTCATTAAGAATGTTGTTTCCAACGATGACACGGTGTGTTTGTGCAGTTTGCGGTTATAGTTGACCAACGCCCATGCTGTATATATGCCGGTGGTGGGGAGCACGAGGTAATCATTAAACGCCTCCCGATTCCTTAGCACGGTTGCCTACGCACGGTGCGAAAGAAGTTCAACGTACATAGAGCTGTGGCTGGCGAGCTGTGATTAGTTTTTTGGACGGAAATTAGAAATTCCTGGAGCACTGGCACACTCCACTGCCTGCCACATAGATTAAAACCCATTTTCTCGATTGAAAACGATTTTCTTTAGAACTGTTTTTTTGGAGTCTAGTTTGCTGTTCTACCCCCGCACCTCCGATTAGCACGGTTGGCTACGTACTGTGCAAAAGAAGTTCAACATCCACCACCGGCCGGCATTTCTTGCCCTTATCAACGAATAAAGAACAAAAGGACCTTTAACTTGGCCATTGACTTCTGCGTCGACGAGCATGCACTGCCGTTTAAATCACAGTTATAAATGAAATACTGCACTGTGATTGGTGTGGTGCATACCAATTTGCACGTCGATTCGAGAACATACGGCAGGTGCGTGACATCGGCGTCTTGAGAGGACGTTCACCGAGGAGGATGGAGCGTTAAAATTAAATCACGTGGTGCAGGTGCTCCAATTATTACATTTCAGCGTCGTTCGAGGTGGTTGGTTGGTGGATTGTGGAGCCCTTCATCCAGCAGTACATTGAGCATGGCCTGATCACGATTGTAGCAATACTGGCATTTTTAGAAATACTGAATCTATTTTGTCCTCCCGCTATGGACCACAGGACAAATTCATGTATCGTGTTAACATTTTCACTGGTTAAATATATGGGCGTTTTAATGTGTGGCAATAAAATACAGCACGCTATTTCAGTACAGTAATTGCAAATTGTTCTCTACTTGTAAAGGGTTCTGTAATGTACAAATGCAAAGCCTACAATCGTGTTGGTAACCCAAATAAAGCCATGGGAAATTTGCTCGGGTTGTCTGTTACATGCCGGTATACCATTTACTCATTGGAATTATTTTAGTGGCAATGTTTACCTAAGTTAATGTGTAACCTGACCTATTGCCAGCGAAAATTAGCATTCTCCCTGGGTTATGCAGTGGCACCTGTTTACGTTGTACTTTGAATTTAAATGAGGAATATCAGCAATTTGTCTGCGGTAGTCTTACAGTTACATGGAAAATATATTGTAATCTGCACGGGTTAATAAAAATTCCACCGCTGGAAAAAAACACCCAACCCTGTCGGGTATTGTTCTTTCTGCTTGCATTAAATGCACGTCTCCAGTAATCTTGTGATTAATAGGCCGCAGAGGCTTTTAAAACCATGCACGGTCCAAAGAAGCCCCAGAGATAAATAAAGACCGGTCCGGTGAAGCGTAGATCGAGTAAAAAGGGTACTTGTACATGGTCAGCCATGACAATGTTCCGAATCTCTACGTACAGTTAAGTCTCGATTAACTGTGGACAGATCCTCCAGGTTGCAGATTAACCATGCTTTTGAATGTTTTTGTTCTACGCGCAGGTTTGATTACAGGAGGTCAGAGACAGTGCCTCCGTGGAAAACCCATCACTATATATTTTTAAATAATTAAAAGAGACAACACTTCTATATCGGTATTCAATAAGTACAACTTTTAGCCAACAGTAATTGTTTTATTTGGGCCATCCCTCCTCCCCATCACCCAGGATAATCAGGAGTGTACACTTATCAATAATGATAGTCGTAATCTACTTCTGGCTTGTATGTGCTGTGAAGGACCGTTATCTCGAACGTCA
Organism: Lampetra fluviatilis; assembly: GCF_964198595.1. Lineage (NCBI taxonomy): Eukaryota > Metazoa > Chordata > Hyperoartia > Petromyzontiformes > Petromyzontidae > Lampetra > Lampetra fluviatilis. The sequence continues at coordinate 11,526,738 of NC_136276.1, forward strand.
CATGTTATTGATGAATATGTGTGTGTTTATTTTTGTTATTTTTGCTTGCACATGCACACTCTGGACCAGTTTCAACGTGAAGATCACCCACAGTAAACCAGCGTGAGCTGATCCGTGTGTGTTCAACGTTGCTCATAGTCACAAACAAGCTCAGAGGACTGCGCCAGGATTACTGGAACTGTGGAACCTTCAAGATCGTTAACCCCAACGCAGAGATTACTTGTTTCTAATAATTTGCTTCCTATGCTTGGTTTTAAATAGTTACTCATATGAGGCTTGTATGTTTATATTCCACAATAAATTTTACAGTAGCAATTTGTACATTAAAAATTACAATACTGTATATATATACGCACATGATTACATGTGTGGCAATGGACGGTGGTTGTGCAGTGGGTAGCACACATCACAATGAACCCAGCAACCTGTGTTCGATTCCCAGCCATAACCTAGCACCATTGGCACATTGTATCTGAACCTGTCCTGGGTTCCTCCTTCCACCTGCATTGACCAGCATGGTGAAATATGGTCAGTAAGCAGCCCCCATGACCGACCGATACAGCATCGGGAGGTCTGCATATGTCAATGGATTGATAAATGGCTATAAACCCAACATAAATAATCAACCATGGATAATCCATTAACCTGTGTATGTTCTGCAATAATGTAATTTTTAATAATTATTATTTAGCATTCATATTTTCAATCCTGTAAATTATTTAGAATGTCAGTTGTGAAACGAATGTACGCTAGCATTATGAGTACAGCAACAAAGCAGACGTGGGATGAATGGAATGGCCGCTATATCCAATACACCAGGTCAATTTTACAGACCAGAAGACATGATCAGCTATGCTCGATAACCTAACCATCTTGCGTTTTACTGCGAGGCAGCTTTGCAGCCAAAACTAACCATGGCTGCATGCTCTTACCACAACATGTAGATTTGTGGTCTGTTTGCTGCTGTAAATAAATTGAATGTTGCCTCCGCTGTGTACAGCCTCAGATTTATATGCTCAAGGAAATTGGATTTTCAACACTTAACAAACCCTTTAGCACAAATGCCTGAGTACTCTATTTTTGAAACAAATGCCGGTTTTGACATTAAAGATAGATTAAAGTTTTTTTTCACGTAGGTTTTTTTTGTAATGGTTATTAAACATGAAGCCAATTTAAAAAGACTACACACTAGAGCGGTCCATATTTGAACAGAACCTAAGTTCAGTACAATGCCCTGATGGAGGCCTGTGATATTAAATGTGTTATTTTCTTCTTACAATAACGTAAAGCACCTTATAATAATTTACAGCCCTTGTTAATCCACTTCTGAATGAAGGTATCTGTACACCATTTAGATAATGGGTGTTTCGATTTAAAGCTTTCGTGACTGCAGGGATTCATCTTCTTGGTTCTTTGACTTTACCGAAAGAACCAAGAAGATAATGGGTGTTGTTTGACCATACTTCACTAGGCTGGTCAGCGTGGATTGGTGAAGGAGTGGTGCAGTACCGGTTCAGATATCACTTGCCAACTCTGGACTTGAATCAAACTCAGGTGGCTTGGGTTCATAGCGCAGTGCACTAACTACTGCACCACTGATCCACCCCCATACCTTATGTAGCATAATATTTCAAAATTATTATTTGTTTATATTATATTGCTTCATGCAGTATCTCGCAGAGGCCGGTCGTCAGGGCCAGCAAGGCCTTCTCTGCTGGCCTAGAGATTGTCAGAATAAGAAAATAATATTTGTATAATTTAATATATATCCATTAATGCTATATGTATTTTACTAAGTTCGTTCCCATCAGTCTATTAACGTCATTTCACTGCTACTCTCTCCTTCAGTTGCGCTGCTTCCAGTGCAGCTAATAAATTATAACTTTTATCCTATCAGATTTTCCACCTGTGCTGTTTCTGCCTCTCCAGGTGAAAAATCGACCCTGAGGCCTTCAGAATGTCGAGTGAATCCCCTCTGCTGTTGGAGCAAGTGGGAACGATGTTGTTGATTGTCATATTCTTTAACCAATCAGATTTCGAGTTTGCCATGTTGGGTGTATTCTTTGACACGCTGGAGCCTTCTAGCTGGCCTAGCCGCCTGCGTTAGCATTTTTCGTGTGGCGTTATCAGAGGGCCAGTTAGCTAACTGAAGTAAAACTAGCTAGCATGTAACGTAGCATCATCTATCATTTATTTAAACTTTTTTTCGTGGCATTTAGATTTGTAGATGTAGTGCTTTAGATTTTTAGTTTTTTTATTTTCTGTGGGGAAGCCTGTTGAATCCTGATTGTGTTATTTGTGTTTTATGGCATTTTTGCTTGCTTGGTGGTCGTATGAGTGACTGGTTGTTGTGAGTTTGTTCTTGTTTCTTTGGTAATGAAATTGATTTGGGCTATGCGATATATCTTTGTGATGCAGCATCCTGTCATACTGCGTAATAGTGGTACATCCTTGATGGTTTCAGTCACCATGTATTAATGTCTCTGCAATTAGTGTATTGTAACTCTCATAGGTGTTGAGCCTCGTGTTAAATAACTTTATTCCACTCGATAAAGGTTACTGTCACTGTGAATATGGGGTGCTTATGTCGACTGGCAATAGCCTATAGCCCTAGTGTCATTGGTGAGGTGATTCGAAGGCGGTTTAATTGCGGGAGGATAGCACTGAAGGCCTGGGTGTAAAATACATGGCCCGCCACTGGTATCCAGGCCTCATTAGGTGTAGCAGACCTTCATTATGGGACAGCTGGGAAGTGTGTTAAGAGCTGACCATTGTCTTTTTGCATCTTCTCAAGTGTGGCTCAGAGCCGAGACTCGTTATGGCAGACGAGTCACTTGCGCCTATAGGCGCAAACGTTAAACTGCTGCGTTTGACCTGACCAGAAAACCACAACACAGCAAAACACGTTGCTGCATTTTAAAGGTCTTGCAGCCTGCTCCTGCCCAAGGTAACAACACTGCTTTGTTCTGCCAGTCCCACACCGGGGTACAGCAACATAAGCTGAAACGCCTGTACCATTGGGACGGAGGTCACACTCAGGAACTAAATGAGAAGCTGAGCTGGAACAAAAGGTTCCAGTTCGGGAATTTGCCTTGGCATTTTGGAAGGAGACGCGAAGGTTTAAACAAATGCAAGCGAAGCGACTCTCCTGATCGCCCCTGTGCATTGGTCGCTATAAAGCAGCTGTGGCAAGGGGATTGTCACAAAGGCGACGGAAATATTCGGGAATTTTCAACCGACTCGCACCTAAGATCAGGGCTGCAGGTAGCACGTGGCTACACGAAGTCGTATTCGTGCAATACATTTTACTCGTTTCGATTGGCATCTCTTGTCCAACATTCTAACTTGAGCCTCTTGAGGGCAATTAATGAATTAGTAAAACTTTCAATAAGCGCAATACCTCAAAGATTACGCTCAGTTTTGTAGTTTTTTTTGTAATATATAGTTTAATGGGCTTGTCATTGATGATAATCATGGGTGGAATGATTCACTCCCCGCAGCGAGTCAATGAGTCACTGTGATTAAAGGTTGCGATTCAATTTAAGAATCGTTTATTTTTTTTTTACATTGCAGTGAACAGCAGAGGTCGCAAACGGGTTTTGATTCCTTACCCGTACCCGGCCGCACCAGGGTCGCAAATGGGTACCCTACCCGTACCCGGCCGGGTACGGGTACCCGTTCCCTACCCGTACCCTATCCGAAATGAGTGACAAACGGTAACTCACCAGTGACTCACGGCCTACCCGTACCCGTACCCGGCCGCACCAGGGTCGCAAACTGGTACCCGTACCCGTACCTGGCCGGGTACGGGTAGCAGGGTATCGGGTAGGGTACGGGTATCGGGTACCCGATTGCGACCTCTGGTGAACAGTGGTGACACTCGTGACTGCAAATGTCACGCGAAGCAAATTACTTACAACATATACAACATATACAACATATACAACATTTACAACATTTACACATTTAAACATTTAAACAAATCAATTCCTACACACGTGACACGATGCGTGTATCGGGACCTTGATAAATAATATTACCTGACGATCCATTAATCCATCACTCCATCCCTAACCTAGTAAAAACTTTAATATACATTTGTGCTTATGATATATATCACGTGATATGTTCTGACAAAATATATAAACTCGTGATGTGTGTAATTTAAAATAACTTCAGCATATTTATTGTATAAGGACCACAATGCCTTGCTCTTTTTTTTTGCCCAGGCTGCATTGCATAGAGTACTGCCGACAAGGATGGTGAGGATAAATCTGATTGTTCATTTATGTGTTCCTTTTACTGCAGATTTGCAAGTGCAGGCTTACATCAACCACTTATATAAGTCACAGCGGAATATTTTGCCAGTTTTACTTTGATCTCAGTAGACAGGCATAAAGCAGTTTTTATGTTCTGAGCACTTTTATACTGCATGCTAACTGTGCATGCATCCTTTACAAAGTTGTTACAATTCCACCTTCAATGTATCTTGGAGAATATTTTGATTTCAAGATATTTTAGATTTAAGGTTAAGTATATTTATAGCTTAATTTAGTTTTGTGGGTCAGGCATTAAAAGAACATGAATGTTTGTGGGTGTATCCAACTGGATTCCTTCATAGCATTATATTTTTTTTTTACCAGGGATTATTATATAGTACTTAAATAGGCAATTTGAGTGGTAAATGGAATTATCTTTCAAAAAGTACACCGGAATATCTGATGTCTGCTTATGGATGTAATAACGCATCTCATGCATATGTGAAGTTGGACTCGCGTATATTACCGGGGGCAGCTGTTTAGGACATTGGCTCTTGAAATTTACATGTTTTAGTCTGACAAGCGTGATGGTGTTACGGCGAGTGGCGACAGCTGTTCTTGTTAGTTGATGTTGAATAAGACTTTGGTAGAATGCTTTATGTAAGCCTTTATGTTTATTAGAATGCATTGAGGTTCAAAGTATTCCTTATTTCTTCGCCAATCATCTGAGCTCTCAAAACAATAACCTTTAGAGGATTGTTTTTGAAAAATAAAATAACTGTATTGTGAGTAAAAAAATTAAATAATGCCTTTACTTTAAGAGACTGTTGGATACTTTATCCCTGATGTTGTGCTTTTTGTGGCTCATTAATCATAGCTTCTGACGCATAGAACACTTTTAAACTGCTTTGGCACTGGTGATAAGCAAATTAAAAACACGACATTATTCAAACTGATAGGTGTACATGGAAATTGCTTTTGGAATTGCCAATACATCATTGACGGGGAATGATGCTGGGATAGTTGTTTTGCTAAAATTGACGACACACGCCGTTGGTCAGAATGTTTGGTTTGGGCAACAGTATTTTTCTTTTAAAGTTGTTCATTTCCCTGTGAACTCTAGAGAATACTGCAGTCGCTTGTTTGTTCATTTTGTTTTAACAGTCTGTGCCACGTAATTTTAGTTGTGTTCGGATTTACGTGATTTTTATCAACTAGAATAGCATGAAACCACTTGAACAGAAAATGTTTTAAAATCAGCAAACTTATACAATGCATGTGCAAAGAAGCAAACTTTGAATATTGTAAGATAAAGAGAAAAGTGCGGAAGCTTTGGGGATTCACATTACATAACTTCATAGTGAATGGCATCGCGCCGTTTGCACATTGAGCGGTAATGATACTAAGTGGATGTATGTTGAAGTTATTTCGCACCGTACGTAGACAACCGTGCTAATCGGTGGTGCGGGAAAGTGGATGTGTGGGCCCCTTTTGTCACTCCTCCCCTCACTGTTCGGGTTTGCGAGAGGGTTATTTGACCATACTTCACCACGTTGAGTTGGTAAAGGCCAGGAGCACAGTACAGTACAATGAATATGTCTGCACTGCCCACTGTTGACAATATAGCAACTGACAAACCACCCGCTGTACGAATTATTTGCTGATGCTGTTGCATTGGCAGTGGTGCAAAAGCAGACGCCAAAAAAATTCTCAATGTTCTTGACGAATGTGTTAAGTTTTATTTATTTATGAATGGTGGTCGACCATCCAAGAGTTATCCAGGCTCAAACGGCTTAGCTTCTAGGATGAGGCCCATTGTGGGTGATTTTGATAAACGCATGAAACCTGGGAAGACTACATTGAGGCATCCACTCTATAAAAATAATCCTGGCTATGTTCCTTGCTGGTGTTTCAGGCTACATTTTCACCAACGCTATAATTAATCGTGAAGATATTTCCTTTTGATCAATAACGCGAGGAACGGTAATCTGTAGAATGCCGGACTGTATCTGGGGTGGATAATTCAACATGAAGCAGTCGCGTTGATTGATGCTCCAGCACTCACCGATTCACAGCAGCAGTTCGCCCACAGGCGTTCATTCACCTCCTTATCATTCAAAAATTGCTTCTACCATGGTTACTGTTCCCTTGAACTTCAATTATTGGGATTCTACTCCCATGTTGACTCAATCTACCAGAATGTTCCGTCTCATCCACGCCGTGTCCCATCGTCTCATTTTCTCAATTTCTTATAACCTTGTTCAACCCAGGATGATGACATATTCATGCTTGTCTATTACAACTTTAATAGTGCTGTTTGTTTCTGGCCACTTGTAGTTTTTGGTCAGCAACTGTGATATATATATAGATATATAGGCTCATATATTTATAGGTACTCCACTAAAATAATTTGGAGGAATTAATAAAAAAAACTGCATTTTATTTCAAAGCCTCCACATGTTTCCTGCCAACCTCAATACACTTAATAAATCTTTTATCGCTCACCTCTATGAGATGTGGAGCCATCACTTTCACATCATTCAATCACCTGTCGAGAAGAAAGTAAAAGGGTCATTACATCATTATGCAGTGGGGAATCTATGAACGGATCGTCCTGTACAGAGTACGCACGTGAATATTTTCTCACAACCTTGCTCAATTCGAGAAATGTATTAACTCACACCTGTCAATTACAATCTTTAATGGGGCCATCGTTGACATGTTGGCTGCAATCTGTGACTGGTAATTTGTGTCTGTGCCATTCCCCACCACCGCCGCCACCATGCAGATCACGACGCTCGTGAGCCACAAGGAAAAGTGGCACAAGTCGGAGCGGTCCGTGCGGGCGGTGCGGCGCGTGGGCCAGTCACTCTCCGTGGCCGTGGAGCGGTTCGTGGCGATTGGCGAGGCCATCGCCGAAGAGAACCCCGAGCTGCGGCCGGAGATGAGCCTGGCGTGCCGGGAGGCCCGAGCCGCAGGTGCGCGCAGCTCCATCCCACCACCCGCTCCCCCCACCCCCAGCCTGCGTCGCTGCCCCGGGGACACGGGGCGTTTAACGCAGCCGGACCCATCTGTCTCATCAGTCTAATCATCGTTATCACAAAATATGTGTCCCAATGCAGTATGTTACGACTAAATCTGAACGGTTTAATACGTAAATCTTACCGTTATAATATACGACAACGCAGTACATGTTCCCACTTTTTTAAGAATTTTAATATCAATATACAGTATTGTATATTGTGTAACATACAATAATGTGCTTAATCATCATTTATATCATCAGCCATGATTTATTCACTGCTTCATGAAGGCCTCCCCCAAGCCGCCACCTTCTCTTATGGTCTTGCGATGCAATAATCCATCGCGTATCCTCATGCGAGCTGAGGATACAGACTAACTACTATCGCCATTGTGGAGTTTCCAATACACTATTTAGTTTCATTACGCGCTAGTTATTCAATAAAAAAAATGCTTGAAAAATCGATATATGCAAAATACATATCCCTACTAATGAACAGGATAAATGTGTTTACGTTCAAGAAAAGTATTTAAGGTGCAGTGAATGAGTTTTAAGTTTAAAGAGGCTGCATGTGACAGATTTCAACTAAACAGAGAAAATCAGGACACTGCTGCAAAAACAATGTGTAAATTACAGCACGTGACACCAGTAGTGCAGTTGGAGAATAACATACATTTTTTAAAGAATGGTAACTCACTCAACTTATTTGCATGCATTTATATTAAAAATGTCTACTTCTTTATGAGAACCCAGCAGTAGTATATGTGCAAAGTGTTGAGTGGGTCAGGTCAATCATTTATCCCTGGATGGTCAATCCCATTGTTTGAGAGGTGCCAATAGCAGGTACTGCATTTTCCAGATTGTTCTGTCCTGTAACCCAGACACACGGGCTGATGTATTACTTCTCCCCGTTAAAACTGAACTGATGCCAATTGAACATCACCCAGCTATGACATTCCATCCCACCATATCACTCCACAGCACGACATCACACCACACTGCTGCATCACGCAACACACCATGCCATTACACGTCTCTCAAGGCTAAATCTGTATTGAGTTGCACGTATTGGTACCATGTGCAGGGGAAGCTATAAACCGACTGACAGAGGCCTGCGCTACGGACGGCCCTGACTTGGAATCCCCCCGGGCGCCTGGCTCTGCAACGCCATTGTCTGTCCCGCTTCTGTCCGAGCGTGGCGTCCTGGCGCGCTCCGCTCGCCTGCTGCTCTCCTCGGTCACCAGAGTCCTCGTCCTTGCCGATCGCGTTGTCATCAAACAAATCGTCACTTCCAGGAGCAAGGTGCGCCCCCCATAGAGAGCAGAGCAACGCACTCACAGCGATAATTCCTGAGCTGCTTTTATTTGTCTCTACGCTGTTTACTCTCACGCTGAATTTAAGAAGTCAAACGCAATGTCAGTTATCTTTTATTATTATGTATACAGCCACCTCTAATGTACTGCCACTTTATTGATATTTTTGCAAGTCGAGTAAGCACAATGTTGGAATTGCATGACACTATCAAGAGCATGATAGAGTGTGAGCCATTAGGACCTTACAGACAAGCATTTTCCCCACCATTAAATCACAGTGGATCGTTTGATGATCCTCAGATAAAAGTAACTGCACTTGTGAATTATTTCAGGCAATGTGTTGTCTAGGGTCATCTAATGACGTAAGCCCATGCCATGTTAATGGGAATTTGGCTCGTGCTATTTGCCATGCCCTACATGTGGCTTTGGCTGTGTTCATAGATCATAATTAGAAGGTGCACTGATTTTTCTGCTCTGTATCTGTGTTATGCATCTCACAGGTCCTGGCAAGCCTGGAGCGCTTGGAAAATGTGGGCAGCTTTCAGGAATTTGTTCAGGTGTTCAGCCAGTTTGGCAACGAGATGGTGGAGTTTGCTCACCTCACGGGCGATCGCCAGAACGTGAGTACTGTGCAGGGATATTATAGTTTTCCAGAAATAAATGTTCAAATTCCCTTTTTATGACGGATAAAAGATTCGTACATTACCTATTAAAATATTCTTGTGTGGGCAAAAAACTAAATGTGTTTCCCAGTTTGAATTTCATCAATCAATTGTTACTCACATGGTTAGTAACCAATTGATTTGAAATATTTAATTTATAAGCAGTACAATGAGTCACAAGCATAGTGGCATAGATCATAATAGCAATCACTGTAAACATACCTGGAGAAAAGGAGACTTGATTTTATGTGGTTAAGAAATAACAACCAAGAGCATTAAATATATTTTCAATAAAAAACGGTGGCATTTTGGAAATGTTTGTCGATGATTAGTATTCATTCGAACACGACCTTAGTTTTTTATAGCTCTTTGCACACGAAGGTGTACGTAAACATAATTTACGAAGCGAATAAAACTTCCGTGCATTAAAAATTAGCGAAGGAGTAGTTCTCATCCGGCAGCGCCACACTAATCGTTAAGTCCATTAAAGAATATGAGTATAATGCCCTTTTAAATACAGTTAGTCTGATTAGTATATTTGTGCATCTTCAGCAATTCAGAGGGTTTTTTTCAGACAGATGGTACATTTATTAAAAGAGTGATGAAAACAATGTTATGGGTTCCATACCCAGTAAAAAAAAAAATCTAATTTTGTCTGGCCAGTTGGTCATCAATTCCCTCTTGATGCCTCATCCTCAGCATCGGAAAATGTGAAGTGTGCACAAAATAAATATGAGGAGCACAGTGGAGGAGTCAGCTAAGCTTGGTGAGATCTCATCACTCAAACCTCTTTTAGGGTTGATTATTTATCCCTGAAAGATATTCCTTGATAAAGAGAAGCCTGTGGAAATTTTGATTTCTCCAAAACCTCTTGACTAAAAGGTAATTTTTCAAAATAAGAATTACATTATGGTGTCTACATCAGGAGAAAATGAATTGGTGCACATTATAAAGTTAGTGATTCTCGCATGATGGACCTGGCAAATGACGACACATGGAAGAGTAATGAAGTATCCATCATTATCATCATACCATTACAGTATTTACAGCTACTGCACCAGTACTTAATATTAGGAATAAATTGGAGTTCAATTTACGTTTACGGACAACGAATGTGCTGCAGCAAGGCATTTTTCTCCAGTAATCCTTTGCAACACTGAAGAATGAGAATTAATGTTGGTCCAATGGAAGCTCCTTCTGTGAAAACATCGACTACTTGGCAGTGTTTCTTCCGGGGGGGGGGGGGGGTCCAATTCTCTTGCGATTGTACTGCAGGCTTATTGCAGGATACAGGTTGCTTCGGGTCAAAACATTTCAAGTAAATTTCCTCCTGGGTTTTTTTGTTTAGTTTCCTTTCTCAGGGATACTCCCATGAACCAAGATTTTTTCCAAAGCTGTTTAAAACATCACATTATTGGTAACTGTTTATCGTGTGTTTGTGTTGAGAGTGCGTACTTATCCGACTTCTGCTGGGGATATTATTTTGAACTTGTGAAATATTTCTAAGTGGCTTTTAATGAGAACCAGCATTTGTAAAAGCAAAGTCACGGTCTACTGTGTATTAGTTTATATTGTTCGCAAATGTTTAATATTTGTCTTGTAAATCTTCCAAAGTCTTAGATTTTTTTTTAATTCTGAAATGTGTATTAAGAACAATTACTCTTTTAATATTCTCATTATAAAATAATTTGTAGGCCAAAGCGTATTCTGATCTATAATGTTTAATGTAGCAAACTAAATTACGGCCGTAAAATATGATTTTAAAACACTGTGTTGGCACACACTTGAAATTAGTCGCGATGTCGTTGGTAGTTGGTGCCCTGCCAAAAAAGCTTACAACCACTTCTGCGGTTCCATCTGGAAACCCTTTTATGAGCATACATCCGTTTCTAATAGCCCTGTGCCATGCATACGGCCTGTTTTACATTTATGATCCTTGTTAATTTAACATCTTCAATTTGCTTATGGACCACTAAAAATACTAACCATTCTGTCCTGGGCCTTATTCAAGGCTCGCTAAATGTTTAAAAATTTTTATCGGAACAATAAATATCCCGGATTAGCTAATGAAAGGCAGTTGTGGCATTTATATGGCTTTACCTTTATGCTCGGAGTATATGGTTGTTATTTGGTTTTTTCGGTTAAGTCACGTCTAAAGATAAAATAATAAATTAAATTAAATAATAGAATACGACGTTTCGATTGCAACACAAGCAATCATGATCAGGTATAATGAAATAGCGACATAAAATCTAACCAGAAAACTATAGACAGACATATTAGCAGACAGATATTACCAAGATACATAGCGAGAGCAACACAGGTAACAGAGAGGGGTGATCGTCTCTGTGGGGTGGCCTTAAATAGACAGAGGGGGGGGGGCGGAGGCAGAGAGAGGGAGGGGGGTTAGAGAAAAAATTAGCATATCAATAAAATTAAGTATATGGTTGTGTCACACACGTGTGGATGGTTTCATGAAGCAGTAGTTGCAATTGATCATTAATGAGGATCTCTTCTCAAAAGGTCGTGTCCATGCAGTCTAATTTGCAGCAAGCGATGTTAACTTATTACCAAGCCATGTGGTGCCCAAATACTCCAGACTGTTGGATGTTGCAAATTTAATAACTCAGCTATTGAAAGGCTACCTCATGCTGTGTAAGTCAATGTAATTCTCCTGGCTATGAATTGAAGAGTCGTGTCAGTTTGCATTGAGGTGGAGGCAGTAATTCTAGGCGAGATTACGTATGATTGTGTTTTGGAAAGCAATTTAAATGAATATTTATCGAAAATAAATTCTAGCTTTATTTTTTACAGCAGACAGACAAAAAGCCTACCAAAATAACTAATTTATTGCAGTTTGGATTAAGTTATGGGGGTTATTTATTGGTTATAATTTTTATAAATAATTAACTAAGCATATTAATGCAAGTAGAATTCATGCACACATATAAGTGCCTCAGATGGACTTTGTGTGATCTTTAAATATATTCACATATAACGGTGTATATACTTATGCAAATTTTACATTTAAGAAACTTTTTCTTACAAATCTTGCAGAGCACATCATTCACAAAATAGGTATAATTATGGCCACGTTTTAGCAAACAACAAGAACACTTTAGCTTTGTGGCTTAAGCCAAATATGATTATGGTCAATGATGAGTCGATGACCTCTGCTGCACTTATGTCTAGACATAATAGTCTTCTGTTATTGGCCATATAAGTGTAACAAGTAAAGCATCATGGTTTAAAAATAAAAAGTTTTCTTAGTGGAAAGCAATGTTAATTTGGTCTCATTTAATAATATGATATACTAGAAGCAACTTACAATGGACTACCTATAGCACAGGATATTTTCTCAAAATGTTTATTTGATTGCCATTGATTTGCCTGTAATTTATCCATCTTAAAACCAAACCATGCAGGCCTTCATACATTTGGATCCCACCTTTGCACATGGTTCTATGACATCTTGCAATATAATTGAATGCTTTGAGGTTTTAAATCCTCTGTATCTTGCATTCCGTTTTTTTAATATATGATCCTTATGGCGGAACCCCGGGGTACCAAATAATACGAAATGTCCGAGGCAATTAAATATTGTATTTCTGGGAAACTATTTTTTCCCAGGGGTTTACTTAACTCCGCGACTGGGGTAGCAATCAATCCGAAATCAGTGCTAGTCCGCAATGTCGAGCAGCGAGGAAGATTGCGCTGAAACCCTGAACGCTCGCGGTACGCACCGTAGTGGTGCATCGTGTACAGCTCGTCGAGATGAGTCGATTACCGCATCGCCGACCATCAACAAACTAAAAACAAGTAAACCCGTAAAAACAAAATTTTTCACTCTAAATCCTTTATATGCGTGGCGGCTAGAGTCCTCTCGTCCTCTGGCTTGAGATGGCTGCCACCTATGGGTCAGATGATTGTCTGCCAGTATTAAGCAATTGGTAAATAAATATTTAATTTGTTTTCCCTAAACAGTGTAAAATTTTGGAAATTATTTTTCACGAAAATTAATTGTCACACACAACGAGTCTGTGTGGAAAATGTCAGCTCGATTGGATCAGGGGAAGTGGGTTAAAAAACGAGCGAAAGATATGCACGGTCCTAAGCAAGCAAGCGAACTTAATATAAAGGATTTAAAAATATATTCGCCTGTGGAGGACGCGGGGATCGATCCCGCGACCTTTGGCATGGGAAGCAAGGGCGCTACCAACTGCGCTACTCCGCCACAGCCTGTGGAGGGGTTACGCTCTGGGCTCTTATACTGTGACGTTCAGCCAAAGCCATGAATGAGTTCTATTTGAATATATGTAAAATAATTTTTTTTTGCCTAAAAAGTGTAAAAAATTTAAAAAAAAATTTCACGACATTAATTGTCTCGCACAACGAGTCTGTGTGGAAAATGTCAGCTCGATTGGATCACGGGAAGTGGGTTAAAAAACGACCGAAAGATTTGCACGGTCGTAAGCAAGCAAGCACGCAAGCAAGCAAGCACGCAAGCAAGCAAGCGAACTTAATATAAAGGATTTAATGACTGCATCACGGACATTATGCAAGAGCCGGGGTACTATGGTACCCCGGGGTACTGCCATAAGGTTAATATGTTTACAATCGTACATTTATCTCTTGCAGCCACTGTATCTTCTGTAGTAGCACCTATCAAAGTATTTTTTTTTTTGTTTACACACGTCTGGCACGACCATCCCCTTAGCATTACAGGATCAAGGCCTGGGACTCCAAAGCAACGTACTTTTCTGTAACTGAATGAAAACATCTGTGAATAATTTTGACTTACAAACTATGACATGCAGTTCATCGTCGTGATCCGCCATCGTCAATCCACTGCTGCACAAAGGTCTCCGCACACTGCCACCATCGCTCACAGTGCCGTGATGCCGTAATCCATCTCATGCCTGCCTCACGGAACCACCTGCAGAGTGGCAGAGTGGTAGTCGGCTTTAATTCTAGATTTGAAGCTTTCGTGACTGCAAGGATTCATATTCTTAGGTTTTTTCGGTAAAGTCACGTAGGTAAAATTTTTTTTAAATTTATAAAAGTAAAATAAAATAAAAATAAAATAAAAATCACGACGTTTCGGAGGCAACACAAGCTTCCGTCTTCAGGTGGAACCGTCACAGCCCGACAGCTGTATCAAGTAAATGAGAGATTCCAAGAGATACCACTCCGTATCATCTACGTGACTTTACCGAAAAAACCTAAGAATATGGTAGTCGGCTCCCTCCTTTGGCTCCCATTCCGACGCTGGTCATGCACGTCAGTCATCATTCCTTCTGGCCACGACGCGTCCTTCCCAAGCCCATTTACTTTTCTCAACAGACAATTTGATATTAATGTAAATGTATAAAACGCCCTTAAACAATCGTTCTCAGGCTGTGATTTGGGTGTTCCTTTTCCTGTGTCTGAGTGGAATTTCAAGCATGCATTTCTTCGTGCAAGTTTTTGCATTTGTTCAATCCCCTTTCTCAGTGTCCCTCTTGGCCCTGTATATGCCACCGGAGGGTAATATGCAAAACAAACCTTCCTTCTTCGGGCGCGTGATGTTGGATTTCATGATCAAATTCAGTTTTTCAAAAGCACTGCATCCTTCTATCGTTTGCCATCTTTAATAATTACCTTAGATTCGCATATTCTGTTGCGTTTTCAAGTTATGTCCAACAATTGTTTTTAATTATTGCTGAGCAACCTCGGTGTGTGCCTGACTTTTCCTTTGGAGGTTGCAATACAAAGAGAGGGAAAGGATGGTGGGAGCATGAGTCATGGACATGGCCGTGGGCAGAGCACTGAAGAAGGGAATAGGATACACATTAAAGAACAATATATTCAAGGTCAAAGCGTTGACTATCTTTTGTAATGTTCATTGTGTGTATGTCTCCCTCCAATTTGGATGAACGATTAAAAATAAAAATGCATTGCTTACAAATGTATGCAGCGTTTTTAAATATAAATCCCACGCACACGTTACTCTTTTGTGCAGCTCTACTTGCCACATGTTCGAGCTGTTGTGCTCCGAGAATTATAGTATCTCTCTTTTGAATAATGGATCCACCTGCTTGCCTGCTGCGTAGGGCGAATACAAACATTGAATGAAGCAAATGAACCTACTCTTAAATTTCGATTTAAAGCTTTCGTGACTGCAGGGATTCATCTTCTTGGTTCTTTCGGTAAAGTCACGTAGAATGGAAGAAGATGAACCTACTCTTGTGAGGCAGGAGGGAGTAAAAGGGGTTCGTGGATTATTCTATATCTACTAGCTTTTTTGCCCGTCCAAGGACGGGTGTATATTGCAGTAAATCTGAAATATTCAATAGAACATTTGAATATTTGATTATTGATGAGGAGGGGGGGGATTGCCTCATGTGGAGTGGCATCACCAGCTAATGGTTATTGTGGAGGGGTGCGGCATGTGGAGTGACGTCACCCCCTCATGGTTATTGTGGAGGGGTGCGGCATGTGGAGTGACGTCACCCCCTCATGGTTATTGTGGAGGGGTGCAGCATGTGGAGTGACGTCACCCGCTAATGATTATTGTTGAGGGGTGCGGCATGTGGAGTGACGTCACCCCCTCATGGTTATTGTGGAGGGTGCGGCATGTGGAGTGACGTCACCCCCTCATGGTTATTGTGGAGGGGTGCGGCATGTGGAGTGACGTTATCAACCAGTTTAAGTCATAATTGGCTTTGATGTTCCCATCCTACTACCTTCCGATGTTAGTTGTGCTTTACGCCCATTTCAAACTTGCACTTTCACAGTCACTTTGCGCGCCAACCTCTTGATTGCGGCTCTGCAATCTCCCATTAACATGCTAATCTCTCTTTAACATGCTAATTCGCACCTGGCAGCCCTTTGATTGGTGGAAAACGAACCACCGCCGGGCTCGCTGCCGAACACTTCCATTATCATTGGCTGCTGACATTTGGGCTATGCCCATTTCAAACCTTTATAAATAGTTTCCCTTGGAAGCTAACCCCCCTTTTCCTGAAGACGACCGCTTGCGTTGCGATCGAAACGTTGTAGTTTTATGTTATTTTTTTTATTATTTTCTATGAACATATCTACATGACTTTACCGAAAGACCTAAGAATATGAATTCCTGCAGTCACGCAAGCTTTATATCAAGATTTAAGTTATCTGAAGTTAATGCGGGAAAACGGAAAGGCTTGTTTCTTTATAATTACGTAGGAGTCACAGTAAACTGTAACACAACTCGAATCCACGCTCAGTTATCTCTTAAGTGGAGTACACAGCATCAGTTTGCCTCGTAGGTCATTGTTTTGACTGTTTTCAATGCCAATTTGTTACCGTTTTAGCAAGAAGACTCAGTTGAGCACATGGTAAATTAAGCAAAAATAGAGTGTGTCACCATTTTACTCTATGAAGCAAGGGTCACCTGTGAATTTGTTATGTACAGTACATTTTTTACGGAGTGGGTGCTGACCTGATATTGATTAATGTGTGCCTGAATACGCTGGAATGGCGTTTTAAGTGCCCTTGGGCTGGATGGCTGGTTTTATGGCATCTTTGTTCGACACAATAGAGGGTTTGACGAGCTCTGGGGAATGATAACATCACAGTAATATGACATCGGGGTGTGTACAGTATGTGGCAGTCTCAAAAGCAACTGCTTTATCCAAAGATAAAAGAGCTTGTAGCATTTTTAAATGCCTCTTCACAGGTACAAGCTTTTGCAAGATGTCGATTGGCCTATGAACGGATGACACTTCATAGGCAGTGCAAGTAATTAGCCTAACGTGAGTGTGCTTAGGTTCTGTGGTTGTTAATTTTAAGTGGTTTTGTACAGTTTCGGTGTTTCTAAATATATTTTTTTAATTTATGCTCTGGTCACTTCATCAATTCAAATGCCTTTGCATAGCTTTTGAAGGCTAGGCATATGGTATCTATTTGTTCCCACCCCCAGATGATAATTGATAGTATGCGTGTGGCGAATGGTAGAGAACCCTTACCTAAACATGTGTTTATTTCGCGTCTACATTTTCAGAGTACATCAGATAGCGTTTCCCAGCTAACAGTACTTGTCTCCGAACCACTCCAAGTTAAAGATACAGGAGAACTCCAAAAACCTGCGGTGAATGGGATGGACCTCGCTGTGCACCCTTTAATCCGCGACACGCCGCAACATTTTCTCAAAAAATCACCCCATCGCTGTGCCTCATAAAGTTTAGGTGGAATTAGCCGCCTATGATCCGCAGAAAACTCTCAGATTTCAGGATTACCGGCCCCACGGATTACGGGAGTTGCTATGGACAGCAGGGGTGCCACGACATTTAGGGCTCGCGCATTATTGATTTTTGAAGTTCTACTGTAATTCAAAATATGCTCCAACATCGAGCCACTAAGACGAAGTTAACCAAATGGATGGAGAACATAACTTAACTTCCAAATGAGGGAGAAACACATTACAGCATCATGATGGGTGACGAATGCTATCATATGCACCGGGTGTAGAGATGAGAGGGTGATTGGTAAGTTTGGCATTGAAGTGAGAAATGAAGGAGAACATCTATTAGAGTTTTCAGAAATGTGAAAATGCAGTAATTTAATGAATTTTTCAAAAGTGGGAAAATGGATATGGAGGAACCCAAATAGTGAAATTAGAAAAAAAAGATTGACAGTTATATTTCAGTAGTTGTAAAACGTATCATATTTTTAAAAAATGTAATGCAGTATCTTGAAAAAAAAATCTACTGTCTTCAATCATAATCGGTTGGGTTTAATTTCGTAAGCACAGTGCCAGTGTGTGCAGTATACTCCCACACAAAAAAACTACGTAGGAAATCTGTTGCTGCGTATAATTTCCTAATAACGTGGTAAAATTCATATTAATTTCAATAAATTTTACTTTCGTCCCATTAACATACATGCACTCTTTTTCAATGAAAATCTGATCAAAACTAAAATTTGACCCACTGTCATTAATTTTGCACATTTATTATTTTCTGATAATTTTCACTTTTGCAGTTTGGGCTTGGAGATGTTGCCCGATGTCTAAATTAGGCAAACGATGCGGAAGGGTCTGTAGCATTGCTATTAAAGTTATCTATTGTTTTGTAACCGTCTGCAGTGGGGTCAGTATAAGAATTAACATTTCAATTGTGTCTAAAATTGGCCCTGTGGTGAATATCAATGACTGGAATCTAAGACCATAAATATTCACTGCATATGTCAGAAGGTCTTTAATACAAAATCGCTCATTACTCCATTATTACAACCTCTTTAAACAGATGATAGGATTATTTTAATGTAAATCTTAATATTTTAATATCTATATGACACTTGAATTAATTCCGTTAAAGGGGTTCATTAAGGATTACTGTTCAGAGATTAAAATAGAATATCATTGCAAACTATTAAAGCTATAATATTTACATTTCTATGTTACAATTCAACGCTACATGAATGGTGTTGGGAATTTACATTTCTAAATATATATAAATAGATATGACACATTTTGTTCTGTATGTATGTTGAACATTTCTGAACTCCAAATGATCCAAGATTCTCCTGCCAGACTCCTCATCCACACCTGTAAACTTGACCGCTTCCCCTAGTGATCCTGTTACTTAAATGTCTTCCAATCTAATCCAATGTTAATATAATGATCATACTCTCAATCTACAAGATTGATTGTGGACTTTCTCCTTACTACCTCTACCCTCATTTCACTCTACTCCACACAGTTTTTTTTACAGTGTCTCAAGATTTGGTCGCATTTAAAAGCCACAGCCAAATGATATTGTCATTTTACTCCTGTAAGGGCTTAGAGTTTGATGGAGATTTATACATTTTACTTGCTTTGAGTCTTTATGTAAAATAACATTTATCCGAAATCGAAGCAAGTACTGTTGATAAACTCAACAATAAACTCTGTTCATGATATTCTTGGTTCTTTCGGTAAAGTCACGTAAAAGGGAAATAATAAAATAATATAAATATATTTTATAATATATATAAATAGTATATTGATACTAGTGAAATCATATTTTCCTGTCTCAATCCTTCGCTGGATTAAAGCCGCCCCATGCCATGTTGGTCATGGAGGTTGTTTGAGCATACGTCACCACAATGGTCAGTGTGGGTTGGTAAAGTTGGAGACCCAGCATTGGTACAGGTATCATTCGCCACTGATGTTAGCCATGACATGGAATCAAACTCAGGATGCTGGTTTCATAGTGCAGTGTGCTAACCACGGTGAAACTGCTTTCACTTTGAATGTTTGGAATCCTCGTGTAAACAAAGGAAATCTGTAAAATCTTTGACGCTTTTGTGTTCTCCGATTGCATCCTCTGGGCAAAGGACCTGAAGGATGAGAAACAGAAGGCTCGCATGGCTGCGGGCCGTGCGGTTCTGGAGAAATGCACAATGATGCTGCTTACGGCCTCCAAGGTGTGTGAGCGAGCCCTGCTTTAGAGCTCACATGAGCACAGTTGCACTTCTTCGGACACACGACTAGCTGTTTGAAATGCTGAAGAAAGTCAAAAGTCAAAAATCCTCCCTGAGACATTGCGTTGAGCCGTGCTCATCTCTGAGCCTCCGGTGGAAATTCCACATTTCTTTTGCGGGAACAAATCTATCACCGAGAGCCACTGGATATCATTTTCACTGAATAGTATGTATGTGTTTATAATTTTAAAATATACACACACGAAGGAATGTGGTACCAGCATGCACGGTGTTTAAATATTGCACGAAGTATTCAGTGTCTGAAACTGTACGGTGCTGATTTATGTGCGTGTCAGAGTTACGCACTCTGTTACATTTCAACGGGAAAGGAACAGACAGGTTCCAAGGGTATTAATGGGGAGCTTTCACTGACCCTTTAAAAGAATGTTACACTTATATGAAACAACAGTTTATATTAAGCAAAAAAAAAGGTTTTATTTTTGTCCACTTTGGGCATTCCTCTCAGACATGTCTGCGGCACCCCGACTGCGAGTCTGCGCGTGCGAACCGCGATGGCGTGTTTGCACGCACACGGGCGGCCATGGAGCAGGTCGCCGACATCGTCACGGACGTCGCGGCCAATGGAGAGGCGAGCGTCAGGGCCCTGTGCATCTACTCGGCCATTCGTGACTTCAAGGTGAGGGTGGTCGGTTTTGCGATAGCCACCTTTGCGGCGTTCCGCAGCGAGTGGCTCGCGTTGCTCCGTTCGTTGTTTGTGCGTCATCCTCAAACCACACAGCAAGTTTGTTGAGCTTTTAATGGAAATGGACCGTGTTCGGGAACACTGGACGTGGGAGTGAATGGCTCCGATCATCATACCCCAGGCCACGCTTGCCCAACTGTCTTTCAACAATGAAGAAGTGTAAAATTAAATAAGCGCAAACAATGCATGCAGTTGATTACTATGACTGAAGTATTTGAATAGGGACGAAATTGATTTCTCGAAGACGAAGGTACTTTGCAAACCCACTGGCTATCAACAAAGATTCGTCCATGAAGCCATCCATATATACATACATAGACACAATCTCAACCGAGAAGATGGGTACAAACTCGGCAATCACTGGAAGGACGTTATCAACTAGTTTAAGTCATAACTGGCTGTAATGTTTCCATTTTATATCTGGCAGCCCTTTAATTGGTGGAAGCCCACCACCAGGACCATCACTACCAACAACTACCATCGCCTCTAGCAGCAACTTCCCTTACATTAACATTAGCTACCCCGCCCATGCTGCTGACACTTGGGCTACGCCAATTTTTAAACATTTATAAACAGTTTGCCTTTAGAGGCTAACCCCCTTTTCCTGATGATAACTGCTTTGTGTTGCGATCGAAACGTCGTAGTTTTTTGTTATTGTCTTTGTACCTATCTGCGTGACTTTACCGAAAGACCCAAAGAATATGAATTCCTGCAGTTACGAAAGCTTTAAGTCAAGATTTAACTAACTAATTTGAAGGTCAATGTAGACATTATTATCGAGGCTTCACCCCCCCCCCCCCGCTTCCTATGCGTACGTACATTGTCAGTAGACCCCCCATACGCACGTGTACATATTTGGGTTAACCCCACCCCTCCCCCCTCCATGCGTACGTACTAAATGGATGGCCCCTGAGATGACGTATCCATTCGGATCTCACACAGAGCCGTGCATCTCTTCGTGTTAGAGAACGGCCCATGCAACCAGATTTCACGCAGCTACCTCTGAGATCTCTCCAAGTGACCTTTTGGCCCCACATCAGAGGGCAGAGCCCACCCGCTCTGCATACAGCAGTCATGTTTGTCACATGGCAATAAAACTGATACATTCTCACAGCTGAAATTTGTCCAAATTATCCGCGGAACTTCATTTGACGTGATGGTTTTTCGTATTGTGCAGCCATTGGTGGCTGGGCTGAGCCTCGATTCTCGTGGCCACAACCCACACTGTCTGCCCTTCCTCTTTCCTACCCCGACGGCCCTCCAGGCTTTCCTACACGAGGCTGGCTGTGCCGACGATGTGACTCCCCTGCTGCAGCTCATCGTGGAGCAGACGGAGGACTTCACGGACTCGCCATACACCAGCCATGAGCGGCGCGAGCGCATCCTGCAGATGGTGGCGCAGGCTCAACAGGAGACGTTCGCAATGCTGTCGCTCTTCGCCAAGCAAGTGAGCCGACCCTTGACCCTGTGGCGCCCCCACATGGCCCGCTGGCTGATGATATTGCCTGTTTAGTCACCGTGACGCTTTAGGAAGAAAAAAAAGCCATATGCACACACAGATTTAGCCTTCACGGAGATCACTTGCGATGTGCTATGCATTCTGATGGCAGGGACGTTGCTGCAGTTACGACACTGAATGGGAGCCGCGGTACATTATACTCCTGGCAGCGAAATGTGAGACCCTGTGGGATGATTTTTACCGTTTCCAATGCGGTATGTGCTGGACCAATCCCCAGACTGCTCTTAATGTCTGTGGGTAAAATGTATTGGAATTTACAACGTTATTCATCACATGGCCACGGACAATGTGCTAAGAAAACACATGGAACGTGAAAATAATACGAGCTATGTTTATCTTTTAAGTCTCTGTAAACAATTTGCAGGTATAGTCACTCAATCAGATGCAGGACTCAGGGGTTTGGAGTTGCTAATCCTGTAGATTAAGTCTTTAGTTTTTTTTCCAGCAAAATCCGACTGTGTTAAATGCACTCGCTTTTATATTCCACTAGTGTTGCGTGCGATTCTAGTTGTTTTCAACAGGCCTGCTTGTTCCACATTTCTTCTGTCCTGCAAGTTTCATGCTTTACTGGCACCACTGATAATCCTGATAATGACAGACACGATAGTAAAGTAGTTTAAGTCCAACACTGATGAAGTGAAAGTGAAAGGTAACGTACAGTTACTCGAGGAGGGTGTACAAATTATGGGGCAATGCGGTGGCTAGGAGATGTTAACTTCCCTTGCCTGGTATACAGGAGATTGTGGGTTTGATCCCTACCCTGACGTATGTATATTTGAAGTTTACATGTTCTCCCCGTGGTCGCGTGGAGTTTTTTTTGATCTTCTGGTTCTCCCTCCCCCCCCCACATTTAGAATTAACATGGTTTAGGGTATTTGGCTGCTTATATTTCCACGTGTTAAGTCACTTCATTGGGCTATCATTATGGCCATTTTGCTTCTGAAAAAGAGCTATATAGCTCAGTGGGCCTTCCCTGGTAAAATAAAAAAATTGTTTGGTTTACTTAAAAAATAGTATGGCAACAACACCTAAACATTTTTTTAAACTATTATAACAATTATTAGCCATGATCCATCTACCGCTGGATGAAGCCATCAGCATCCCTCACTGTCTCACTCTGCAACGATTCATCCGTGCCACGCACAAGAGCTGATCTCATCAATCATCTCCATCGCTGTGCCCGAGCCAACTTTATTGTCCATAATTTGGATTTGTTCTCTGATACGTGTTCCTCTGTCTGTCCCTCAGTCATTCCAAGCACGTGGCTCTCACTGCTTCTGCGTGCACAATTCAGTTTTTGTTGCATTGCCGTGTTGTTTTTCATATTTCTGCTTCATATATAGCAGCTTCGTATACAGTAATATGCAGATATTGAAAATGTTCTTTCGGGACATTGCTATGTTGCTTTTCATTATCAATTAAAGTTTTTTCTAAAAGTACCCTAGCCTGTTCTCGGCTATATTTTTGTTTCATTATTTTACTCCTGGTCCACCATCAGCAATATGTATTTGAATGTTTTCTCCAGTTTTTTGCTCATTTGATCTTTAGCCCAACTTTGCAGGCTGTTTTGTGTAGGATTCTTAAATAATTTCCTGTAGTTGATTTCTATTGGTTGTTAAAATTACGGTGTCATCAGCAATTCTGAAAATGGTTAATATCCTAAAATATGTTTACGTATTCATTTATCCAATCAAATCCAATTTTCAGAAAACTATTATTACTCACGAATTTCTGAATTCGGGTTTGTCCACAATATGTAATGATTTCCAAATAAATAGCGTTACATTTATGAAATAAACCCATTGATGAACTCACAACCTTCAGTGTTCACATACAAAGGCCCATTTATCCACGTACTTATCAGTGTATACTGTATTCTGCCTCAAAGGAGACAAAACAAATAGAGGCTTATTTGTAATGATCGCCGGTCCTTTTGTAGAAAAAATATAAAAATGAAAAATTGCCTTGAGATGCCGGCCTCGTTTTGCTGAGGAACGCTCACAGACCCTGATTTTATCCCTGCCTGTGCAGCTGCCAAGTATAATGCATGCCCACAGCTCGCGCAATAAAGCTTATGCCTGCTCAAGCAGCCGATGCGGCACAGCTCTGTTATTGCTGTGTGATGTCGCTTGATACGGAGAAAATGCAATATAGCCGAGGGCTGGGAGTCTGCTATATCCTGCTTTGCAGATATGTTTACTACATTAACAGATTTTTTAAATCTATTTATTTGTTTTATAGGGACATGTGGCAAAAAGTGAATCTTCCTTTTATTTAAAGTAATGCGTGACAGATGCGCATTCTGCATGTTTGTCATTCTTTATTTTGATGGGCTCGGGGGTGTTTTTATTGGATACATTTGTGAGTGTTCTCGTCAGGGGTGTATTTTGTGGCATTGCTGTGGTTTTAGACTGCCTATCGTGGCATGAAGTAGTGAGTGGTTTGCCACTGGATTCTGCATCAGAGGCTGGCTTGCAGCCAGTGCACATGTTTTTGCGGTTTTAAAAAGTCGACACAAAGATACCACAATTCCAATAGTTGTTCTTCCTTAAATCAACAGACCGTATAATTCACGGAATTGTAATTTCTCTAGGAGTGGAGCCATGTGACAGAAGAGCAATGCAAATGAGCAATGACATAATTATTTAAATTGATCGTGACATGTGCTACATGCTAATGTTATTGGCGCATTACGAAAAGGTTAGGGGATTTATTTATGACAGGTTTAGGTTTCGCCTCACGTCTATCAATAAAAAGACGTCGGTGTTATCATTCACACGTGACTGGAGAATTAAAATATTTCTTGGTCGAGAAATGTAAATATTGCTGCACCTCCATTGATATTTTCCTTCCCAGTAGATTATCAAAGATTCCAGTAACTTACACTGCTCACTAGCGGTGTGCTCTGTCATGTTTGCGAATTTGATGATTGTCACTGCTCATTCAGGATTTAGCATTTATAGCTTATTGACCAAACCAAGTGTCCTGTTGCTTCTGCATAATTTATATGCCACGACAGTGGGTGGCGATCCTCCAGACGAGTGTGACATTGCATGCTTATTTGTTCATCACAAAGCCAAACGTGAGTGCGTGTGTGTCTCTGCCTTTAGGTATTGTCGCGTTGCGTTTTGGTCTATTTAACTAGCAGGTGAATTCAATGCGTTACGCGGAATGTATTTTTGCCCGTGTTGCATAGGACTCTTTCGTGATGTGACGTTGTGTCTGAAGCAGTGCAGGGGCCCTAACGGGAGAGAGGAGCTGGATGCGGCCATATCCAGAACCTCCCAGTGCATGGATGAAATAAGGAAGGAGGTGAGAAACTCTGCAGGCGTCGCTCATCCCGCTGAAGGAGCATTCGTTTAAGAATTTTACTCGGAGACATTTTTTTTCACGCCGTAAAATTCGCATGCGTTTTTTGGGATCTGTACTCTTAAACTGTATTTGTTAAATGTCAAAGATGGTCCTTTTATGGAACATAAAAGGTGCAAAAATAAATAAATAATTGGCTGCTACATATACAGAGTTTACAGATTTTACATTCTAGTATCGAATTTCCAGAAAATGTAACGAGTATTTTGCTTGCAGTGGCAATGCGATGCTTTTGTTTGATGGGGGTAGGGTTTGTGATGGGCGCCCCTGCACACAGTCCTGTATCACTACCCGGTTGTCTCTGGTGGAAGAGCTCATGACACATAGTGGCACAAAGGTGTGTCACAAATCTATGTCGAACGACATGGAAATTATAGGTCACCACATAATGACTTCACGTCACCGCAACCCTGCATTATGACCATTCACTGCCAGTCATATCCTCTTTGTATGTGTGAATGCATGTCCAGTCTTGACACATCTTCATTTTCCCACCACCAACCCTACAAAGTTTTGTAATATTTGTGAAATTAGTTTTGTCATCAAAGAGACTAAGCGCCAACATGCAGTCATAGCTGAGCAATGTGGAATGCGCATTTGAGAATTTAGACACTTTTTAACCTGTGTTTGATCGGCCCGGGTAATGTTGCAGCAGAGTGATTTAAATATTCGTGGTGGTCGACTCAGTTCATCATCCCTTGGTTTTGATAAAATCGACACAGCTTTGTAGGAAATCAACAGTGGTTTACCTGTATAGAGCCGAATCCCTGTCATGAGAATGTGGAATTTCTACCACTGCCTTAAGACCATTGCCAGAGATGAACACCTCCCGTTGTTGGAGTATATGGATAAAATGTTTTTTTTTGGGTTAGGTGGTGGAAAAAAAATGTATGTCGTAAACCCTCTTCAACCCGACACAGCCAATTAATATAGCGTTACGTGAATCGAATGTGGCCAGATTTATGACAGCTTCAGCAGCACCACTGGTGGTGTTGTTGGAGAGTTATCTCACATCTCACAACCTTTAAATGGGTGCGACATTCCGCTGGAGACTACACCTGGCATCCTCAGATTGTTAACAGGAGGTCTGACCCCGAATCAAAGCCCTTCCTGATCCAGGTCCTTAAGTAGATGCCACGACGTCATTGGCACATTCATGCACGTGGTCTCGTACGTTCATTACATTTGATTGCTAGTCGGTTGGTTGTGATTGTCACAGCATTGATAGTTTTGTCACTCTCTCGCCACCTCCTAGCTGCACGTGACAGCCGTTGAAGTGGCCGCTGAGAGTCTCCGTGCAAACGGTGATCACGCACTGCTCCGAGCCCTCAAGACGGCTGGCGCCGATGGAAACTTGGAGCTGACGTCAGAGTTTGCGGCTCGGTTGCATGAGCTGCGAGAGCAGCTCTTGGAGGTTTGAGCATGGCATGCATACGCTCGTTCACCCACCTGTACCGGCAGGGCATCGCGTGTTTGCTCTCTTATGCCTGGTGGATGCCCCTGTACACACGTGCACATACACATGCACACACGGGCTCACTTGGGTCAACTGGCTCGTTATGCTCCATATACTCGTACCCACGCATTCCCGCACGCACTCACGGACACCCAACATGCGCTCATTAATTCTCTAGTTAAATAATTAAAACTGACTAAGCCATGCATTCCTTCTCACATACCTGATATATACATTAATGAGCCATTCATAGAGAGCTTCATTCAGTCAGTAAGGAGCCACATTTTTGTACTCTGCATAATTGCACATCAATGACATGTTAATTATGATATTTAAAGCTGCAACAATGTTTTTTAACCGTGCATGCAAATGCAAAATAATTTGTCTAATTGCTTTTTGGTTATGTGCGTTGTGCATAACAACTTATAATCCTTGCCTTGCGTTTTTCAAATTCCCATCCATCTTTCAGACATCGCAACTTCTAAGGCATGTGTCTGGCACGGAGCCACTGGAGATAACGTGTGCACATGCCGAGAACACCTTCCGTGCCATCGGGCCACAGGTATAAATTAAGATCAATCCCGACAAAATGAACGCCTAGGTTTGACCAGCATGTTGCGTTCTTGGACAAGTCCACCATTGAAATGAATTACTTCTCTGCATGTGGGCATTGTTTACGCAGTTGATAGAATGGAGGCAGCTGTAAGCAAAATCGAAGGGAGTGTTTTTGCCCAAGAGCTCTGGGAGATCAGCCAGCACAAGACGGGCTTCTTGTGTTCTCTCCCATGTGCGGTTTGTGATATTACACTCTATTTGTAACAGGTGGAATGGCAGCCACACGTGTGTGTACTTGTCAATTTCACAGATTTACTTTTGTTTTCTGCTCAAGGTGAGGCTCACAGGTATTATGAAGAGCCTTGCCATACAGCCTCCATGCTGAATCATCACTGGGCTGCTTGATTTACTGTGGCGGGATATCAAACGGTCAATTCTCATAGCCTGAAAGCCGTCAGCTCACAGATCCAGATGAGTGAAACAGTGGAAATAAGTGATAATGCACACTCATCCACAACATCTTACGAGCTAATTGTTGTACGTGGGAAATCTCATAACAAGATAAATATATATTTTTTCTCAATTTCCAGGAATATTTCTTGCCCTTTTATTTTTTTACTTTTTTAATGATTGACAGGTCACCGGATTGTATTGCCTTATTAGGCGTAATATAAAGAAGATATCGCTGTTTGCCAAGCCATTGAAATAGTTGTAATACTCCAGGCAGAAACATTAATCGGGCACAACGTTAGTCAGGAATCAAGGTGTGAGTAGTTGCGTTGTTTTCATCAAAATTATACTCTAATTTCATTGACCCTCGAAATTTGATGGGTCAACCCCAGACAGGATTTGAACTCACAACCTTCTGATTGCGTTTTGGGAGTTCCAACCACCGTGCCACCTGGATTATGTTTGTAAAACTTCATGTTAAGTATATCCAGCAATGACATTGGTGAGCAAATATGCATGAATAAAACAAAAACCTGATCACATTTTTTCATCCATAAAATTTTCGTATATTCTATCCCTCTGCCACAAGTCTGTATAGGATCCAGAGGTTCCTTCATATATTGAGTTCCGCTGTTGAGCTCTTAGCTGCCTGTTGTGCTTAAAACCAACAGAGACCCATCTTGCATTTTGCCCCAGAGTGACCGGCATCACTCCAATGCATTCCATTGTTCAATGACTGCGGTTGATGTGTTCTCGATATGTATTCGTATTATGTTGTGCATTATACTACAAAGCAAACATGTATTGCTTATTGAAAGTGTGTGCTCAGAATGATGCATGCACTGTTGCATATTTCATGTGCACCCGCTTCTGTCTTCTCAAATCAGTTTTTTCCTTGTGAAGAAATTGGATTGTTTGGATTTTGATCTCGCATTTTGGCAATGTTTTTATGTGTGTGTGCAGTCGCACGTGTAAACACTGCACATGTGTTTGCCTCCAAGACATGCTTGTACATGCATGTTTGTTCTTGACAGTGTGTATGGTTGTATGTGTATGTGAAAGTAATCTTGGCTGTTTTACCCGTGATGTGCTGTCTCCCGCACAAGGAGGCTCCCGTCTCCTTAGTAAGGTTGAAGGACATGCAGTTGCTTCTACCGTAACCAGTAAATACTTTTTTTTTAAACTGCCTTAGTTGTTGTAACAGGGTGTATGCGTGTTCCCCTGTGTGTACGTTAAAGGTACATTTTACCCTTTGCACTTTCCTCACTTCTCGCTGTAAATTAAATTCTACAACAGCATGGACCTTTGTAACCCTCGACCTACTTAATGTGGAATTGGCTTTGTATGAACCAAGGTCAGCAGAGATTATATCTACCGCATCTATCGACTACAGCATTAGGTCGTTTTACGCGTTACTTTCTGCCAATATTTGTCAAATCGTGAATGGAACGATACGTAGCAATGTGAAGCCATTGTAACGATATTGTAAATGTAATAATGTCATATCAAAGTCCAGACTCTGATTGAATTGTACGGCCGTTTTAGACTAATCGGGATGGTCGTATGGCTGTGAGCAATCGTGGCTATTTGGGAAATAGCTTTATGCTCATAGGATCGGATTTATACGTCCTGCCGACTGGTGCGTTTGGTTTTAATAATGTATCCAATTGTAACAATATTTCCATAGCATGTTTCACTGTTATATGTGCCCGGTCACTGTGGCTGTGGTTTTTTTTATAATAGTTGATGTCTCGTCTATTTCAGTGGATGTAGTGTTTACTTGTACGGCATCTAGAGATGCTTCATGTAGTCCAAATTCTTCTTATTAATCTGCTTTAAAAAAAAACATTTGTGCAAGCTATGTACACATATAGAGAGAGGCAACTGTTGTACTTGGTGAGATTGTTGGTACGTGTCTCTACTTAAAAAGATCACCAGTAAATGACGATAGTTTTTTTACTCAACTTGCATTCTCTTTCCCTCACATCGATTCCCATAATTCCCTTCCTCATTGCCATTTTATTGCAGTTCCAATAGAACCATTTACTTGCATTTATGTCGCAGTGAGACGCCCAAGCGTGGTAGACCTTGCTTTTTGTGCAGCACAATGAGGTAGTGCCATGCCGGTGGGCCCTGCAGACGGATGCAAAGCAATAAGAGTTCACCGTGCTCGTGAATACGCTGTGCGCGACCAACTGCCGTCTGCTGACTGCCTCCCTATGCCTTCCAGAGTTGTGGGCAACAACACTAACGTTTTGTAAATTTGTATCGTGTGTGTATGAACAGACAGATGCACAGTTCGACGAACAGAGCTAAGACATGTATCACTTCAACCTTAAAATGGGAAAAATAATCCCTCATCTTTCTCTGACTATAACTCCTTCCTCGCAATCACTCGTGATGCAACCATCTTGCTGCTGTGTTGGTGCCATAAGGATACCGTCGTTTACAGCCGCTCAAGACATCTGCCTCGAATTATAATTTTGATGTTTCGTTTTTGTAGATCATCTCAGCCGCACAGACGCTGGCTCTCCATCCATCCAGTAAGATCGCACGGGAGAACCTGGACGTTTTCTGCGAGTCCTGGGAATCTCAGCTGACTGACTTGGCAGTCCTCATCAAGGAGATCACAGATGTATTTGAGGGACGGAGAGGTGAGACCAACATCTGCCCTATCCATTACCACTGTGTAGGGTCTCCCGGTTGCACTGTTCACATTTCTGACGTGTTTTTGTATTGTACCACGTTGTGTTGTTCAGCATGATGTTCGACATTTTGCTGTATTTGCTGGCAGTTTCTTGAAGTTTTTCCTACAGACGCTTCCAGCGAATTGGCGGATGTCGCGCCACACAAGATGCTTGGCTGTCCAGGCCCCATGAGCCCTCCCATCTTGCCTGAAAACCACACTGGAATTGTTATCAGCCATACGTTTCAATGGCAATCCTGACGATTCTGAATAGCTGATAAGCATGGTTGGCTATGTACGGTCTGAAAGAAGTTCAACATGCATATCGATCAGAATCGCCATTCAAACATGTTATTTACAGAGGCCATGTGTTTCAATGACAATTCTACGAGGCCAGACAGTTTATAAGTTATAATTCCTGGCTTGGAATTTTAAGAACTTCTCAGCTCTAGCAACGATATATTTAAATAGCGTTTTCTGTTAATGACTTGTTAATGTGACATTTAATGAAAGCAAGACTGAAAAGCAAGTCAATATTTCATATTTGTTGTTTTGTTTGCTTTTAAAACTATTTTAAATAAATGACTCGATACCCTCTTCTGTACTTTCATTATAAACATTTTGAAATGACAATAAAACCTGAAATGCAAGCACTTACCACGCACTTACCACTCACCGCACAGTTTTAAGTGATTGTGATGAATAGCTGACAAAAATGGTGGTTAGTATCTTGGACAGAGCAATTGATGTCCTGTTATGGGTTATGTATGTTGTCCTGGGAAATGCTATAAATGCAAGAGACAATTTAGCAGCTCAGTATTGGAACTGTCCTCTGAGATCTACAACCCGACTTCACTTCCATTACCGTACAGACTCACGCAACTACAGCAGAGGTCTCCAACATTAATTTCTACATTTTAAAATACTACACAATAAGCAATGTGACTTTTAAATACTATTAATATCATTAACGCAGGCTACCAATCTTCCAACACTACTGAAACAGATGTTACTAAACACCTTAATGAGGCATTCCTGGGTAAATGGTCTTTATGGATGATTTTTATTCAATAATTTGTATTTGTACCCTTCATCAATAACCGTCTTTTGTTGAGATATGAAGTAAATATAATTGTTACGCATTGGAAAGTACACGGCATAGTAATGAATTATATAATGCTGTTTATATAAAATAACGGTACTGTAGAGTCATTGTGTTTACTTATGCGTTGGGTTAGCGCTGCAAGCATTGGCTATTAACATTTGAAGATGACATGACTTGCCCAAGGGGCGTTTGGAAACAAGTTTGAAGGACTGGGAATTTCCTCTGCAGTCGTTGTTCCTTGGGCTGTGTCCCAGCTGTTGGGCCCCCCCACTGACTGTGCATCGCAATGTCTTGTCTCTTCCTTTAGTGTCATTGTCACCTTGTGTCGATCCGCTTGATAAGACGGTGGGAATCCAAATAGATGCCACGGCACTCACTCCTGACCCAAGGGCCTCCATCACAAATGACCTTATCCTGTTGACCGCCTGACACCACGGCTCAGGGCTGTTTGTGTGCGTGCCTTTTCAGAGGCTGTCACTCTAGCCTTGTAGACCCTCGCTTGGGAGTAAACAGTTGGGTCGTACGGATCGCGTGTGCATATCACACACGAGCATTGAATACAGTTTATTTTCAAGACGTTAAAGATGGTTTCAACACAAAATTGTAAACATGGCATTGTTATCTGTTCCATGGTTTGATATGAACACAAGTTACAATGTACCTGCATATGTATGTATTACATATACAATACATATATATTTTTTAGATCATCAACAGAGGACATGCAGGAGAACTGCCTTTCAATTAAGTTGTGCAAAGTGGCATTATTTAAGTGGTATGACCGTGGTGCTTCTGCTTTTAAGTGGTACGACTTTGTGAAAGTACCAGATGCTTCAATTCCTATTAAATGCTCTTGAGTGAAGCAGACCGAAGAGCCCACAGTGCACATTAAACCAAGCTGGTGCTTTCACAATCGGTGTAATGGCACATGATTGACGTATCATGCCCTGCTTGGTGATTTTTTTGCACTGTTCTCCATTGCATCTGGCAGCCAGCTTGACACTAAAACTCGTCTAGCATCAGAGGGACACGGAACTGCACAGTTAGTGAAACATCCAGTGTCGTGGTGTTTTAATCTTTTAGTGAAGCTATCAGCTGAGCCAGTTTTCGATACATCCGCAGTGACTTCTCTCTCCAGTGAGTGTTCACCCTCCACCCACCTAAAATAAAAACAATTATCAAAAGAAATCTGATTATCCTCATGGGCAAATATTTCAGATGAAAAAAACACTGCTATAAAAATTACACAAATGCATCCTTGAGGACATTGGAGGCCGATGCCATGATACGCACCAGCTTCACATAGCTCATAATTAACAATTTGATATAAGCCCCATTGCGCCGTGGTGGCATTCATCTCGGAAGGTTTGCGCGAAGAATAAAGGATGCTCCTTTATCTTCCGCAAATTTCCGCATTCATTATCGGGCCCTTTTCCTAACGCGGCCCGCTATCGTCGTCATCGGCATATTGATCGGTGGCGCCCACCGCCGCCGCTACCGCCTTCAGAACTAGAGATCCCTGGCCGTAATTGCCTCACTGTACGAGCCGTGTCGCCGTGCACGTCTCGTTCCCGGCCCCTCGTTACCCGCTTTTGAAATTCCAAACAGAAGGAGGGCATCCCGACTCGTGCAGGTGTCCACCCGAGCGCAGTGGGAGCGTTCTAGAAGGAGATGGTGGCCTGTGTAAGAGACGGAGCACATATAAAAGGTGCTGACAAACAGCACTTGTCCCAACAGTCTGTTAAGGTTGTACGGGGGGGATGGGGGGGGTCTTTGTCTTTTTTTGCACATAAAAAGACAACGAGGCGTATGGTTAAAGAGAGTTCACACCATACTGCTACAAAATGTGCATTCAAAATACTTTTTTGTGTACATTAACCTGTAAATTGGATACCCTGACATTCAACAACATTTTCTGTTAAAATGAATGTGCACTCAGCTTAGCCTTTTAGTGGCACGTTCACGATTATGTGTAGCGCCTTACATTTGTATTCTAATGCGGCTTGGGGGGGGGGATGAAAACATCCACTGTTTCACAATTTGGAGAAAATATCAGAGCAATTTTCCTTGCTTATGTGGGCATCGCCCAGCTGTGTAATGTTACATGGCAAAGAAATTAGCACCTAGCCGCTTTACGTAATTTAACAAGTGTGTTGGAAATACTACTGTGCTTACATTTTACCATATTTTATGGCAGATTTGCACATGGACATGCTGTTGTATTGTTATGCATGCTCATTTAATAGATTTATGATTTATATGAAATGCCCTGCTTTGTGAAAGTGATTGCTAAATTAGACTACGCGAATCTCCCTGCAACGTTTAACTTAAATTCTAATGAGTGTTTATTTCCTTCAGGTGACAAACGCACATACCTGTCACTGCCGCGGCCAGGGGTGAGTTTTGTCGTTTTATGTTTTTCTTTCACTCGTCCTTCCGCTTCACCTGTGCTATTCCATACATTTGATTCCATTGTGAATAACCAATCCATAAGAAAAATATACACTGCAGCATTTCTTTGCTGCCTTCTTGCTTCTGCGTTAGTTTTTATTATGCTTCGTTAAAATTGAAATGTTGAGCAATTCCACATCTGAGCGCACAAGACCCCGAGCAGTGTTCACATGACATGTCGCTGGCGTCATTAGCTCATTACTCGCACTCTCTGTCACGTGTTTACTGTTAAACTCACGCCGCCCCCCTCATTCCTCTCATGAAGCGATTCTTCGCTGACCTGTTGCTGAATTGGAGACTTATTTCTCAAAAGCCAGATGGCACTCTGGCTGGACCCACAGTGCCCCTGCCTAGCTCTACTCTGTTACCTCGCTCTACTACCCTCCACGCACTCCCCTACCTCAACATTCACTCAGTGAGAAGTCACCCTTTCTGCTCTGCTGCCCCATCATCTGGAATTATCTTTCCTCAGTCGTACGTGCTGTCCATTCCCTGAACCTGTTCAAGTTCAGGCACAAGACTTTCTGCTTTTCCTCTTCCTTTGACTGTCTCATACTCTATATAAAATAACCTAACAATGTCCATGTTCCACGACTGTCCTGTGTGGCATCTTGAGATACAGTTTTATTTATATATATGAAACCAAATTGTATTGTAATGGCATCGTAATAATAACCTCTATTTTATAAAGCGCCTTTCATATTGAAGTTTCTCAAAGCGCTGTACATAAAAATAAAACTACACTCACAAGTATAGATACAATCTAAGTGAAATCAAAAGTTGGTAATATCAATGACTACTCTCGAAATTCCAATAAAATGAAGAACTATGATGAAAGCGAATAATAATTACAGAGTAATCCAATCAGACGACCACAGTGGTTTTAACATTTTAAGTTACAAGGAATGCCTGTACAAGTATGTGAGTTGTGATTCCTAATGGACCAAGGAAGGGTATTCCACAATCTGGCTGCAGAAAGCTCTGTCTCCCATAGAACGGTCTTGTCTATGGAATGATGAGTAGGCCAGAATCAGCTGATTGTACAGCACATGATCCCAATACAAGATGGTTGCGAGTGCACATCCCAGTTGCAGGGTGGACTCAGCCCTTTCATTCCTCTGTGGTAGCTTTGTGTGGGAATTCAATAGTGTTTGTCCTATGGTGCGACTGGTGCCCACCATAGGAGTGTGGAATATCCATGACTGGTTCTGGGCCATATTTGGGGATGAGCAATATCTAATGCACATTTGATGGGGAAATACTTTGACTTTTTTGACGTGACTCTGCTTATAATGTGTTACTGTTTAGGGCTTTGTGATAGATGTTGAATTTGTCACAGTTCCCGTAACCCAGGGGTCTGCAACCAAAATAACAAAAAGAGCCTTTTTTTATTCGGTAAAAAAATACAAAATTGTATCAAGGACCACAACGCAATGTGAATACGAGATGGTGGTTCCTTAATAAATAGCATCACAAAACGGTCCTTAAAAAGTCGCATCAGGCTCCGGAGCCGCAGTTTGCCGACCCCTGCCCTGACCCCTGACACTACGACCTCAGTGTCACAACGAAATGAGATACCTCTTTTGAAGTGCTGACATCTTTACGTGTCCGATTCTAGAAACACAGCTCAAACCTCAAGCCAGTCAAGCCAGTGAAGCTGGATGCAGAGGTATTTTTACTCGTACTTTGAAAATGCAATGCTGCACACATTTTTTTTTTAATACAAAAACTGAATAGTCCACGTAAGCGTGTTGAGGGTTGAATGCCTGTAATTACATTTAAAGACACAAGTTAATGTTGTAATTCAAACTGTTAGTAAAGTGGGCTTGCCAAAAGGGATGATGACAAGAAAAATGAGTGTACAGGGAGGGGTACCGCAGTGGCGAGATGTTAACTACCTCACCTGGTATGCAGGAGGTTGTGGGTTCGATCCCGACCCTGACGCCTGTATATTTGGAGTTTAAGTGTTCTCCCCTTGGTCGCGTGGATTTTTCTCCAGGTTCTCTGGTTTTTCCTTCCACATTTCGATTCATGTGTTTAGAGTATTTGGCTGCGATACATTTTCACATGAGCCACTTTGTTTCCCTATCATTTGTGGCCAGGTAGCTTCTGAAAAATAGCTATATAGCTCAGTGGGCTTTACCTGGTAAAATAAAAAAATGTTTAGTTTATATCTAACACCGTTTGAGCCTCGTCTCAAACGGTGTTAGACCAGAGGACGCCAAAAAGCCTTTTAGTGTCTCTAAACACCGTTTGAGACTAGGCTCGAAAGAAAGCTGTCTCTGGTGTGGACCAATCAGTTTCAATGACAATGCATATATTATCAGAGTATGTTTTTTGTTTGCATTCTGACCACAAGTATCGTGGTTAATGCAGACAGGATTCCTTGTAAAAGGTCTCAGTTTGGTGTTTTAATATCTTAACACCTGTTTTGTTGCCAGAAAAAAGGGGAAAACCTATTCTGAAATGAATATCGTTTACAATTGAGAGAATGTTATCATAGGTTTGCAGAATTGTGACTGTACAGGCATGGAATACTAGATACCAGCATGTTCATGTTTGTCGCTGTTGCTTTTTGTCGGGGCACTGCAGGGTTACATACGTCGTTTCAAAACACTGAGTAAATGACACAATTATGTAACAATTCCCGCGCGTTATACTGCGACAGAATACACGGCACGTTGTGTGTAATGGACACACAAACTTGTGCAGAGAAAAAGTGGAAAACTGAACACCAAGACCCACCAGCTGCTGGGTTCTGGCAACGACCAGATGCTCCTGGCACAGTGCTCGAGATCATATCTCCCGTCACATGCTTGCAGCACAAATCCCATCCTGCTTCTAGTAATTTGCTTGTCCAGTTACATTGTAAGCGATTTTCACGGGTAGATTAGTGAGGAATAACGCCAGCAGGTGCGTCTGCGTGTCATTTTATTCCGTTAGAGTGATCAAGGTGGAGAAGGGGGGGATGGCGTTGGCTGGTTTGCAAAGTACTGTAGCTTGCTCACATTGGAAAGAGTGTCTGCAAGCCAAATGGCATCATGTCGAAGCGCGATAGAGTGCCTGCCGGCTTACCTGCTTTGTGCGTATTTAAATATCCCACGGCACCTCCGCAAGGTTAGGTAATTGTTTGCAGGCATTGAAGTATATGAACGCAAACAACAACAATTATGTAACGTTTATAGCAGAGTTCACAGTAGGAGTTAGACACTCGCATGATAGATTTTTTTTCCTATCACACTTTTTTCATACAAGAATGCTGACATTTGGATGAAAGCAGTTTGGAGTTTGGCCTTCTGGCATGAGTCCAATGTTTTCTTCAACTGCAGACAGCTGTTTTTGCCCTAACCTTTCTGTGACGTTATTTTCCCTCTGCACAGACTGAAATGACACTGAATTCCCTATATTAAAAAAAGTGCAGTCATCTAGATACTAAAGACAACCATCCCAATGGATGCTGTTATGAAATTGGTTTTCCACGCATTTACTAATTTCTCCCTTGAAAAAGAGGCACGGTTATCTGAGTGCGCTCCAAAGGATATCAATTAATCTATATTGGATTTTTTTGTACAAATTTAGCCAGGGGCCAGTAGAAAAGGAATCTGTGGCCTCAGAAGTCTCCTTCCAGGGGGCGGTTGGAGCACATGTACAAATGAGGACTTTCGGCTCACTCTATAGTTTAACAACTTTGCAGACACGTGGAAGAGTTATCACGGTCATCCTCATTACCATATTATAGCAATTATATGATTTAACCAGGGAACGCTCAATGATATTACTTCAGGAAGATCCTGCACAGGAATGTTTGGCATGTGGGGAGAAACCGGAGTAATGTATACAGAAAAAAAAACCCATACATACAATGACGAAACACTCAACACTGTAATCTGTCGGTCACCTTGCAGCCTTATGTCTACAACACCTGGAAAGCCTCGGTGGTCACCCATCCAAGTAATCATCAGGCTCAAAACCTGCTTAGCTTCTGGAATCCAACAACATTAAGGCAATTTGGTCGCAGGCTTGATAATTCACAACAGGCAATGTGGGTATCAGGTTGTGTACCGTGTCTTACGTGGCATACTGTGCAACGTTTCACTGCATACTGGGATCATCTACAGGAACTGCATTTAACCAAATCACCCTAAATCTTCCCAATAACGTCAACGCAGAAGCTAGGCAGGGTTATTATTCAGTTCCTGAAGAAGCTCCCGGCACGTGGAGTGAAACGTTAAACACGCCAAACAACGGACGGTACAGCCCTAAACACAAGTGAGTGCTCT
Source organism: Lampetra fluviatilis (assembly GCF_964198595.1). Taxonomy (NCBI): domain Eukaryota; kingdom Metazoa; phylum Chordata; class Hyperoartia; order Petromyzontiformes; family Petromyzontidae; genus Lampetra; species Lampetra fluviatilis. Next base: position 11,565,053 of record NC_136276.1, read on the forward strand.
ATTAGCACAACCGCGAACACCTTAGGCAGTGGTAACACGGAGTTCGATTTCCCACCTCCAAACCTCTGTGCGCGTGCAGGAGCAAGTGAAGATCGCCAAGCTGGGGCTCGAGCTGCGTCTGCTCACAGCAGACGTCGACGCGGAGGCAGAGAAGCTGAGCAGCCGCGATGGTGGTGGCGAGGTTACCCAGCTTGTCCAGAGCTTGTCCTCCATGGTCTACGCAATCTACCTCTTCACCAGGTGAGGTGCCTCAGACTCGCAGAGAACGCCGATTCGTCACGTGCGCCGAATCAAATCACCTGGAATGCACTCGATCTCGTGGAGATCTGAGAAGTGAAGCCTGGATAGTGCACGGATGGGTGACCCTTGGGCACACCAGATTGTTATAGGTGTCTATTGGGTTGTGCTGAGTTGTGGGCAGCAGAGGGCAGTGCAGTTAATAGTCATGGCCACCCTATTCTTCCTTGCTCCCATGTCGATGCTCCAACACCTTCACCAACCCACACTGGGCAGCGTGGTGAAGAATGGTCGAATAATGCCCACGACCCACATGCCGAGGAGAGGCATGCCCTGAACCAGCAGTTTTCACAAAGGGGCTCTACAATGTACTTTGTTTTCCCACTGGCCGCTCTTTAAATGGCTTCCAGTGGAAACTTGAATGAACGATAGATGTTAATGAAATATGGCAAAACATTTTATTTTCATGCAGGAATAAGGAAAGGATGGCAGGTTACATAAGTAACCAAAATTCTAGATAATGGTCAATTCGTGTTTTTATGGTTGTGTTGTAGTGATAACATTTGTTTTATTGTTGTGAAAAAGCTTCTCAGGTTTTTAGAACTTTATAAGTAACTTATTTGCATTTCCCACAGATATGAATTTGTTGTGATTAAATTCTGCAATGGAGACAAGAGGCTTGGTAAAGCAATGCTTAAAGCTTCGCTCAAAAGTCTCTGTGTCACCTCACCCACACAAACCATGGAGAAAATGAGATGATGATGCGGTTCAGTTTTATCTGAAATGACCTGCAGGATGGGAATTAGCTTGCACTGCCTTTGGCCTAATTCATTCCAAGAACACACGGCGAAACTTAATCAGGGATCAATAAATCAAGGGAAATCTATCCCTTTGGCAAGTCCGGAATGACTAATGGCAAAGCATATTATACTCTTGTTGCAGTCCTGATAAATTCGCTTATTTGGCAATGAATATTAAATGTACTTTCACCATTCTTTTTTGTAAAAACATTTATTGTTTATTGTGAAACACTGGGGAGCCAAAGGTGCTGTATTTTTTGCTGATAATGTATTGAGCAATAAAGCACAGCTTGCGATTGCACAAACTTTTCTTGCAATGGGGAAAAGCGAGATTGAGGACATCGCTACAATAAAGCATATATCACGGCTTGGACCACGATACATTCTAGAAACTTCGCATTCTATTTGTCACAAAAAATGCACACAGTCCACCATGATATAAGGGGCCGTCCATAAATGACGTCACGCACCTGGGGGGGGGGGGGGGGGTCAGACATTTGTGACGATGTGTGACGAGGGGGGGGGGGGTTATTCGAGAAATCACGCAGCAGTTTGCTGCATAAATACCAACACCTATTCAACAGTTGTAAACAAAACAAAAAATGGCAATTGAATTTAATAACAAAATTACATTTTAAGAACCTTTTGATATTACTTTCAGCAGTATAAATGGGTGCGCCACAGTTAGTCGATCGGAAGGTTGTGTTTGATGGGGTAAAGTGTGGGTACTCCTGTGGCTTCCAAGACTTCTGTCCAGCATGAAAGAGTAGGGCAAATGCCCTTTTAGAGGTGCTCATGAGAGCTCCCTTGAGTGAAGGATCTTCCGTCAGCAGCTTCTTTTGTCCTTACCTCCAATGAGCACGATTGGCTACGTACAGTGCGAAAGAAGTTCAACATACATACAGCGGCCTAAGCAACTGTTTTGCCATATCAAGCAGCAAGGTCATACATTTAAAAAAAAATTAAAATATACACAGGATGACAGTGTCTGTCACTGCCAGATGCACGTATAATCATCATCAGCCATATATCCATGATTGGATGGAGGCCATTCCATGTCACCTCCATTCTTCCCCACACCCTTGGTATTCCCAACGTCCTGCTCATGCACATGAGTTGATCTCATAATCTCATCTCTATGGTGGCCGTCCTCTCAGGCGTATTCCCTCCTTTGACTGGCAATTCATCACAAATCTCATTCATCGGCCATCATCCCTTAAACATGTCTGTAATTGCATTTCGTCCATGATCCATGTATTTGTCTTTCTGTCTCTCGATGTTATTCCCAGAATGCACCCCTTCATGCATACTTTGGGATTATTAGTTTATCTGGGAATCAAACACATACATTTACAAAAAATATTATATGATAAGATGTCACGAAAGCTTCAAATCTAGAATTAAAACATACATTTAGGTATGCACATGTACTGACAAAATAATTAAAAAGCGTTGTCAAACCACTGCTGGATGAAGACCTCCCTTGTCATATCAGTCATGGGGATTTGTTTGACCATACTTCACTCTGCTGGTCAGATACAATTTCAATGTTGTCTTTTCCGGGAATCGAAGTCAGGTAGCTGAGTTGATGGTGCAGTACGCTAACCACTGTATCACTGCATGCCCCCCTCTGCTGCCCTCATCCACCAGATTCCACAGCTGTACATTTTACGAATAATGTTCAATATTGTCTATAATTAAAATGCCATGAAGGTCCATTTTAAGAAATGTGAACTCTTATGGTGATAGTTACTCTTTCAGTTGGACAATGACTTAATTCTCCACAAAGTGGCCTATCCAATTTTTGGTTAAATAACGTAAAAAAAAACATATGATAAGATGTCAGAACCTCGGCAAGGTGAATCCTGGGTAGAACGTGAATGGGAGACTGTCTGGGATTGTAGGCTTGACTTGAAAGGTGGCTAGTAATGGATAATTGATTCCAGCAATTATTTAGTCCATCAGCATGCAGCTTTGAATGTTACCCTCTCGTAAGCATGATTTCTCCATCTTGTGCAATTGCAAGGCACTCATGAAAAAGAACCTTCAAGCTCACTGACTTTCCTGTGAAAATAAAGGTCATTATTATTATGTTGTTGTTTTAAATCATATTCTCGAAAAACCAATGAATGTCAATAACCATTGTGCCAAGACTTATAAATGATAAAATCAATTTACTAACATGTAATGCCCACTCTAATATTATATTAAGAACATACCAACATACACATTAAAAGGGGGGGCAAACTAACACGCATTCTCTAAAGTTATTTACAGAGACGTTAGAAGATGTTTTCTGAAAACTGGATTGGAGAAACAAAGGCATAAAGATTAATGGCGAATACATTAACCATCTCAGATTTCCAACTGACATTGAGATTATAGCATCTACTAGAAATTAACTATAGGAATTAGTTAAGCACCTCACAAAGAAGGCTACAAAGTTGGACCAAAGCTCAAATGAGCAAAACAAACATCATCTAGGTGAGGCACAGTAAAGAAATTAAAATATTTGCTGGAGATATATGAATATATTTGTCATAGCTGGAAAAAAAGTCGGAAGATATGTACCTTGGACAGTTACTGACAGTAGACCTGGAGTAAAAGTATCAAGTAAAAAGATGGCCGAGAGCAGGTTAGAGTGCTTTTGGCAGAGGTGTGGACTCGAGTCATGTGACTTGGACTCGAGTCAGACTCGAGTCATGAATTTGATGACTTGCGACTCGACTTGGACTTGCATAACAATGACTTTGTCCCACCTATGAGATGTGGACTCGAGTCATGTGACTTGGACTCGAGTCAGACTCGAGTCATGAATTTGATGACTTGCGACTCGATTTGGACTTGCATAACAATGACTTTGTCCCACCTATGAGATGTGGACTCGAGTCATGTGACTTGGACTCGAGTCAGACTCGAGTCATGAATTTGATGACTTGCAACTCGACTTGGACTTGCATAACAATGACTTTGTCCCACCTCTGGCTTTTGGAAAAACTGAACTTGATATTGAAAATTAACATAGCACTGTATCTAAAGAAGATAATTTTTTAAATGTTTATCAGTGCATACTACCTGCAATGATATATGGTTCATAAACATGGTAATTAATGGAAATTTTAGAACAAAAACTGAAAAGTGCAAAGAAGCATGAAGAGATGCGTGCTTGGAATTGCATTGAAAGACATAAATAGGAACACGTGGATTCGAGAATGTGTGTATGTACTCTATGTTGAACTTATTTTGCGCCGTACATAGCCAACTGTGCTAATCGGAGGTGCAGGGTTAATGCCATCATCCAAACTATTTAGGCTTTGGCAGATCAGTCAGCAGAACGGATGATGGCTTACGCTCAAAAACAATAACCGAGTGACAGCTACAGAATGACACAGATTTCAACAATGTACCTTGTACCTCGTACATTGTTGAAGAATGAAACAGGTCCTAGAGGACATTCACCTAGGAGATGGAGTGTGCAGGTGCTGGATGGACTGCTACATCATCGGAGGCTTGGGAAGGCCTTCATCCAGCAGTGTACAGACCATGGCTGATTCTCTATACCTGCACATGTCGGTATACTCAATGCCAATTTCGAGGTAGTTTTGCTATTCCTATATTGAAGGAGCACAGGCTATAGTGGTTTACTATATAGTTCTTAGTGTGAGTTGCATGGCCACAATTTCACTGTGGCTTCTCTTTAACTTTATATTAATGAAGGAAATGCGCACATCGATCTGTTGATGTTTTGATGCGGTTGATGGTTACACCAGGGTCTTGGAGGAATGTCAAAGTTGATGGTTATACCAGAGTCTTGGAGGAGTGTCAAAACCTGGCAGTGCAATGTGTGGGTCTTGAATGATGTATATAATCTGGACATCCACATTGAGACTTGATAAGGCAACGAGGTACAGTGTCGATATCTTGGTTGATGGGTTGGTTGTCGTTGGACCATGGGGGCTGGTGATGATGATAGATAAAAAGTAAGGTGTCTCTACGCTCACACGAGAACGTGAGCCAGCACTCACCTCTGTTGGTGTCCCCTTGGCAGGGTCCATTCTCTCAGTAGAATAGCGCTATATATTTCAACACTGTCTTCATCGTCACCCACTTCAGGTATTTTGTGCAAATGTTCATAGCAGCTAGCGTTGCTGACAATCCATGAAAAGAAACGGGACTGTACAAGTGTTTATTTTCGGGGTGTACCACATGAAGGTGGAAGCTGATAAGGCGAATGTTCTTCACTTACACTGAGCGTACATACAATTGCTTTTCATTTAAAAATCCAACAACTGTTCAATGTACTTCAATCACAAACCATTCTCTCTAACAATGTGTCCTTTTAGAGCTGAATTTTAGAAAATGTAACACACCTGCACATTTTTTCTGGGCTTTTTATGTTCAGTCGTTATCACCGAGTCAGCAGAGACTATAATTTACTGCGTTTTTAAAACCACATACTTGCCCAACTGTGAGCAGCGCATTTTGTACGTTGCACATCAAAGTGCACACATTTTGCGTTATTCAGGCTTATCATATAAAAGTTGTCTCCCTGTTCAAATCAGCACTGGGCTGTGCCCTGAGCCAACGATTGGAAATCCCACGTGACCAAATTATGAACTGAGCGAGTCTTTCCTTAAGGTGACCAAGATGAGACTTCCCACGAAGTAGTACATATTTATTGACCCAAGAGGTTAATGTGTTGAGTTGACCATCCAATAAATGAACCCACGCATTTCTGATCAAGTGTGGAAAGCTCAGCCCAAATTTCCTCCATGCTGGAGCACATGTTCATGATGGAATCATAAGAGAAACAAGACATGACATAACCGCTGCCTCTTTCCTATGAACTCTCAAGCTGCAGTTTGCTAAAAGCAGTGACTAGTGGTAATGCATTTTTGTATGGAGCCAACCATGCTAATCAAAGGTGTAGGCAATTTAAATACAATTAGTGGATCACCCCTGCACCCTCAGATTAAGTCTGATCCAGACCCACATTGATAACGGTGGCTCTGAAAAATACTGCTACCCACAATCAGTCCAAAACCAAAACAAGGGCTTTGTAGTCCATGAGGCAGCTGTGGTAACCGACACTTTAATAGACGTGACATAACCACGTATGGGGAAAACGTGAATGCATAGGGCTTGTGTTTAGGCTGAGGGTTACTGCACAACAATTGGCTGCAGGACTGTTTCATTTAAATGAGAAGTATATTATTGCTCTACAGCTGTCACTGTTGTTCTGGGACACAATGACAATGAAGAATTCAAAAGGCAAAAACAATGTTGAATTGGACATGAAGCCATCTTGTTGTCAGCAACGTCAATTCACTGTTACAGGAATCATGTGAGTTGTACGCTGAGCACATAAATAAATGATCTAGGTGTTTAAATATTTATTTCGACTCTCAATGTGTAAGTGACAATTATGCAGCCACAGTGCAATGCGTGTGCCGTGTTTGTTAATGCTCATCCCCTTTGTTCATTGCCAAAAGTCTGCCTACAGAGCTTAATGATATATTCCCCATTATGTTTTAATTTGGAAGGGGGAGTATAATGCCACAAATAATGTATTACGTAACTACTGATGAATGAGGCAGTTTCAGCCCTGATATATTTTCATCAGACCTCAACAATAGTAATAATATTAACAACGACATTTTATGTCATGCCGTGACATGGCAAACGATTGCAAGGGCGCTGGCAATCCATTAAGTACACTAGTACAGTTTAGAATTTACTAATATCGTGCTTATGTTTAGTATATGGTTTGGACTGCAAGTTCATGACTTGCAGCAAATAAAACACAATTTTTGCTCATTTCAATATTATGCAGTTGAAATGGTTGTAAATGAGAATGGACAAACAACATAGCACATCAGCAAAGCAATACTAGTATTGAAAGGGAAGTTGATATTTGTGATTTTTTCCCATGAGCTAATCATGAGATTGACTGACAAATCACAGAACATCCTGAACCCCAATGATCAGATACCGAAAGATGCTACATATTTGATTAAAGGCACTTTTTTTTACAATTCCACAGCCAAAATTAATCACATTATATGATGCAATTTAGGTCGCAGCATAAAAAAACTCCTCATCTCTGTCAAGCATTGCAATTCCTGGTGACGTCTCTGCTGGTATATGTTCGTATTATTGACTACAGTACAAATCTGCCTCGTATATATTTTATGGTCAAAGACTGGCAGACTGCTGAAATGACTAAGATCTGATTGTAAATATATGCAAAAAAGGAGGCTATTATGAAATGTACCCTAATTGTTCCCTTCGTCTCTAGCCAAAACATTTTAATTTGTGTAATGTTGGTGTATGCTCACAGGGCAGCCCGGAGACATGTGATCTCATAATGGAGACAGAGTAATCTTCTTGGTTCTTTCGGTAAAGTCACGTAGAAGGGAAGTAATAAAATAATACAAATAAAACATAATCAAATAATTCTCACGACGTTTCGGCCACAACGCAAGCAGCCATCCTCACCTGAGGACGGCTGCTTCTACGTGACTTTACCGAAAGAACCAAGAAGATGAATCCCTGCAGTCACGAAAGCTTTAAATCGAGAGACAGAGTAAGTTTATATTATCCAGAAAAGTTTGATAATTCAACCACAACCAGAACACAAATTGCGATTTTAGCTGAATCTTCATGAATGATTCCAGTTCCGAACATTCAACAGAACATTTAACTCAATGGAAGGTCATGGCATTTACATTTTGATACCACTTGAGCTTTGAAATCCTATTTTTTTTTAAAGGTCATGAATCGTAGATCGTATTTAAGTGTGATAATAACTTAAAAGGTGACCACATTAATTAATTTTCATTAACCGCATCTTAAAAATGTGGTTCTAAATTTATGTTGCTTGAAACTGGTATTAAATATGTAAACATAAGTCTGTTTCGCCACGCAAAATTGATGGAAATAACATTTTAGTCCACCAGTCTTTTGGACTTCTGGACCAATATTTCCCAGAAACATTTGTAGAAGCAAACAAACACTATACAGGTTTTGACCTTCAGGATCTCATCAGCTGAGTCGAACTCGTGGAACAAATATGTAAGTTGGCTATATGTTATGGAAAACAGCTCTCCACCAACAGGGGGATTCGTTCAATGCAAAACAGTTTCTAAGTAGACACACTCATTACGCGCTGTTGTAGAGGGCTATGGGTAATACAGTAATTACTAATTAGTAATACAATAATTACTCATAATCTTCGGTTTTTTCGGTAAAGTCACGTAGGTAAAAATAATAAAATCATAATAAAAATTCCTTTTTGACTTTACCGAAAAAACCCGAAGAGTATGAATCCTTGCAGTCACGAAAGCTTCAAATCTAGAGCAATAATTACTCATTGATAACCAAATCCCCCAAAATTCGTCCAATCCCATCAGACCTCAGATGCTAAGCATGTTTGAGCCTGGGTAAGTGTGCTCGGGTCGACCAGAAGGAATACGAAGAGGCGTTGCAGGCTGCTGTGGGGCTATGTTGTCCGCAGAGGGCAGTGTAGCGAACTTCATAGCGCTCTGCTACGCCCCAGCGTCATCACTTCTCGCTCTCAAGTTCAAGTTTCATTTATTAGGTGTAGCCCTGTGAGCCATTCGGCTCTTGAATCGGGTGCAACCGCAACAAACAAAAAACAAAACCATGAACAATAAAACATCTTAAAGTGAATATGTGACTAAGTGCAAACAGAAAATCCAAGAAAAGAGAGCAAAATATTGCAGAAAAGCACCGTACATCAACGCTGTGTGCAAAAATCCCAGTGGGATGCAAGTCAAACAACAACAACCATAAGACAACTTAGATTAAGGCCATCAGTCTAACTCTGTACTACAACAAACATGGCTAAACCAATACACTTTTCTAAATCACCAAAATAAAGCCATGAAAGCAATGAAAAAGCAATTATAGGAACTGTGACGGAATTTTCACAATAAATGGCATAAACATGTACTACCAAAACCTTGCAGCCATAGCTGGCTGCATGAGCCACTCCGCAACAGTAGCAGCATCAATAGGAGTATTATAATTTTTCAATGCACCTTTAAGATCAGCACACTAAATCAAATCACCCACAACTACCGGCATGGGAAGCATTGGACGATCGACACGTTGTGACGAGGCACTCGTTCAGCAACGGATTGACAAACGGCCTGTACATAATATAGTTCTATGTAAGTTATTTGTTACCAATTTTTTGTCCCACGGCTGCAAGATAGTTTCCACATGGATTCCGGCAGTAACCCTGCATGTTCCATGTGTAACAGCAGATGGCACTGCAGCGGTGTAATTGACAGGATGGAAATGTGACATGCATTGTGCTTCACCTGCTGGGAAGAAGACATTGCAGTAGCATTATGCACAATAACAATTCTGTAAACACCTGCATAAAACGGATGCAAAAGCACGTTTTGCTCATTATCATACTCACCCAAGGACATCATCTGTGAGGTTTAGGAAGGCAATATTTATAATGCAATTAAGGACTCAATTAAGTGCCTCGTCGCTTGATGCCCCGCCATAAACTTGTTTATGGCCATTACGCGTGAGCGTGTTAGTTTATTATTGATTTTAAACATGGCTGGCATGACAAAGCCACTTGCCACTGTTGATTATTAAAAAAAAAATAAGCGCAGAGGCAACGAGTGCAAGTGTCGTCTCTTTAGTGCCATTTCATTTCAGAGGTGACCGACAGCTGCAGATTAATACAGTATTCAGCATTATTTTTACGTGTCCTTTAAATGTTGACGTTAAAGAAACCAGGGGTGGACGGATGCATCGATTCTACGTATCATGACGCAGGCATCGAATCATGACATCAATCGATGTCTGCGCTCTCGTGATACACGCATCGAATCTCAGGTGTAAGAAACGGTGTTTTTTTCCGTCCTATTTAAATATTTGCATGCACGTAATGGGATTCCACGCCACCCCTTAAGCACCTGGAGGCACTGCCAAAGCAACAAATTTAACGGGAGCAGAAACATAAATAGTGAGAATTTATAATCGATTCGGTGGGCAGGAGAAATAATTCCATACCAAAGCACATTGTGTAAATGTCACCTTTTTCATGAGACAAAAATGTGCAGCATCTTCTAATTCACCCTCAGTTTTTTTTAACATCTTTTACAAACTCAACAGCTCCCTGAAGTCAAAAGCCTGATTTACGGCTTTTACTACCATACAATCATCCACTCCCACTCTGTTGTGCAGAGTGCAATGAACTGTCCTCCATGTGGAGTGCTTTATGAGATGTCAAACTTGATAAAACACTAGCTAGTGTGTGTGTGAGAGAGAGAGAATTAGCGGTTGCACTCCTAGGCGTGACAACAAAAACCCAGTGCAAATTGTAGTGGACGGGCGATGGTGGCGATTTGCGTGCGAGTGCTGATCTCCCAGCAGGTTTGAGCCGAGATAGTGAGTGCTTGGATGGGGAGTCACGGTGCATGAAACAAGTTGTTGTAGCCTTGCTGGGTGCGACGTGGTGGGCAGCAGTGGGCAGTGCCCGCAAGGTCCCATTGTGGGAGTGTGCGTCGATGCCCCCCGCATCTACGCTCACCGCCTTCCCCAACTCAAGTTGACCAACGTGGTTGGAGTCACTGGCGGAGCCAGTGGGGGGGATGGGGTGGCACGTGCCCCCCAATGATCCGATCGAAATCCCTAATTTCGATCGGATCATTGGGGTTTATTCGTAATAAATCGGCATTTTGCGACCCCCACTGCCACTGTGTAGCATACTAGTATGTGCCAGGGACTTTATGAGATGATAGGACAATAGTCTGAGACCATAATTGGCAATAAGTAACGGCAAAGCAGTTATAAGTGACTCAGAATTGTGCGCAGTTGCGTATACAGGACACGACTTCCCTGAAGGCATCAACACCTTCAGCGAGCACGATGCCCATCACACAACGTGGTTCGAATTCGACCCTCAATCGATGACTGCGCCATCACCGCACAATTCAAAGCCATTGCTGGAGGGGTTGCCCCCCCTATCTGGCCAAATAACCCCCAATTGCCAACAGGGCACAGATATGCCGTCACTTAGCAGCAGGTTGATACAAAAAAAATCGCTGTACATGTGTAGTAATTACTCAGGAGGCTTGACGACGGGATCGGAGGCACACTTATTTATTAACACAACTTGTATACAGTTAGCGAGTATACACAGGACCTAAGGGGTAACGTCCCCTTACTCGGCTAACAGGGAGACACAACATCTAAGCCCCGCTAACCTAAGCCCAAGTCCTCCACTAGGGAGCTAGGGGAGGCTACCTGTCCCAGCCCTGGTCAAGCTGGGATCCGACCCCCTGAGTTCCCAGACCTGCTCGTCAGTCTGGGCTCTCGGGGCCACGCCACCGGCTTGCCCTGGTCGGCCCTTATAAGGACAGCGAGCCAGGGGAGCTCCGGGGCCTATTCTAGCTGGTCTTCCGTCTTCGCTGGTTAAAGCTGATACCTCGACCTCGAGCCCTCCGGCTCACCCCCTCTTATAGTCCGCGGCCCCCCCGGGAGGGGCCCGTGGGGGATGCAGGTGCGGACGTCGGTGTGGCCACCTCCTATGTGTACGGCCCTAACCACGCCCCTTGTGTTTGTTTGCCATCCGCTCCCATACACAATTACACCTCTACATCACCCCCCCCTGTACAGCTCGCAGCCGTCCCCGGCTGCAACAAAACCAGAATAAAGGTGCATGCCTCCCCAAAACCGTGTGTGCCTCGCGTAAATTTAACAAGAACGATAACAGTCATAACAACAACAACAACAACAGGAACAGGTAGAAGAAGAAAGAGAAAAAAATAACCCGGCGCACCCTCCCGAATAAATACCCCATTCCGCAAACCCAACATATATACACGCGCTCCGGATGTCCCTCCCCCACTGTCCGCAAGGGCCCCCCAACGGCCGACCTCACAATAGTCTGCGCGTTTTGGCGCGCGTTCTCGCGGCGGGCCCGTCACAAGGGCTCGACCCGGCACGCTCAGTGGTGGTTGGTGACGGTCCGGGTGCAAGAGAGTCTGGCGTCGCTGCCGAGTGACCCCCGACCCCTCCGGGAGGGGTTGGCGGGCGTGGACCCGTCACTCCTGTTGCACCTGGAGATGGAACAGTTGACGTCATGTTAGGCGAGAGCAGCGACGTCGGGGAGTCGGCGGACCCCTCACACGTTTGGCCATGCGTGTGTGTGTGTGAACCACGGGCCGGCGCAATGAACGGTTTCAACCTTGAGGGGTGCACGTACCACCGACGCCTCCCCCATTTGACGCGAACACATTGCGGCCGTAAGACCTGTACGACCTCCACTGGCCCCCGCCACGGCCGTACCAACTTTGACGAGGTTGCCAGTGGCACCTGGGGACAGTGCAACCATGCCCTGTCCCCTGGTTTCCATTTGAACACATGTACCCGCCCCAGCCGAAGCCTCTCGTTCGCCTTCTGGCGGAGTTCAGAATTTTGCACGGCCGCTTCCCGCGCCTCAGACAATTTGCTGATGTTAAATTTAACGTGTTCGGACAAGGTAGACTTCGCCTGAGGCGCCGAGAGCTTCAGCTGGGTCGTCACAGGGGGGTTAGCCTCGCGGCCATACATTAAAAAGAAAGGGGAAAATCCGGTGGCCGCATGGGGAGCCATCCTGTAGGCCTGCAACACACCGGCTATGCGAAGGTCCCAATCTGTCTGGGATTCGGACACCTGTTGGGACAGCATAGACGTGATGGTCCGATGTAGCCGTTCCACCATCCCGTCAGTTTGAGGGTGATACGGGGAGGTCCGAATTTTTTCCGTACCCAAGAGGTCGCACACCTCGCGGAGGAGTTTTCCCGAAAAATTCTTACCCTGGTCAGTAAGCAGCCGTTCCGGAGCACCTTTGTCGAGGACATAGCCCTGGACAAAGGCCTCCGCGATGGCTGCTGCCGACTGGTTGGCCAGGGGCCAGGCCATAGGCCATCTCGTGAAGTATTCGACCCCTGTCAATAAATACCTATTCCCCCTGGGTGTAGCGGGAAATGGGCCGAGTATGTCTAGCGCAACGAGCTCGTTAACCCGGGAAACCTTTATGGACTGCAGCGGAGGGTTGGACCCCCTAGCTGGTGGCTTTCGCTACGCGCATTGCGTGCACGACCCCAGGAGATCCCCCACGTCCTTTGCCATGCCCGGCCAGAAGAAATCGAGCTGGAGCGTGGCAAAGGTCTTGTGAACCCCCAAGTGCAGAAGCCGCTCATGAACAGCCCATACCACCTTACCCCTCAATGCTGCAGGCACCACGAGCTGCTGGCGGCGGGTTTTTCCGTCCCAGTGCATTAAAAGACCCTGGAACAACCCCCACGAGTCAATGTTCGCCACCCCCTGCCCAATCCCCCCTGCGCGACGGCGCAGAGCGAGGAGGGAGGTGTCCTCCATTTGGAGGCGTCCCCATTCCGCGACCGACAACCCCAGCAACGAATCCCTCCCTTCTTGCTCGATAGGACCCGAAGCCAAAGGCGCATCGGCGGCGGCCACGAGGACCGAATCGGTGGTGACGTTCGGGGGCCTACAACGCCCCGAACCCAGGAGGCAAGCGCATTCCGAAGTGGGTGGCAACCGTGACAGGGCGTCAGCGTTCGTGTGGCGGACGCCCTTACGATATGTGGTGACAAAGTCGTAGTCCTGGAGAATCTCCAACCATCGAGACAACTGGCCCGATGGTTGTTGAACCCGCAGAGCGTACTGTAGGGCCGCATGATCTGTACGGACGGTGAAACGCCGACCGTACAGATATGGGCGGTACTGCTGAATGAAATAAACAATTGCCAATAATTCCCGACGGGTAACGCAGTACCGTTGTTCCGCTGGAGACAGTACCCGACTACCGTAAGCCACCACATGCTCTACGCCCCCAATGAGTTGGGACAGCACGCCCCCGATGCCCGTGTTACTTGCATCTGTATCGAGCAAGAAGGGTTGTGAGAAGTCGGGGTAATTCAACGGCGGAGCCCCCACCAGGGCATTCCGGAGGGCGTGAAAAGCAGCCTCCTCCTCCAGCCCCCAATGAAACCTGACTCCCTTGGACGTCAAGGCATGCAATGGTTTCGCGATCGTAGCGAAGTCAGCCACAAACCGTCGATAGTACGACGCGAACCCAATGAAACTCCTGACCTCTCCCACCGAGGTGGGAGTCGGCCAGGAGCTGACGCATTCTGTTTTGGCGGGATCAGTGGATATCCCCGAGCGCCCAACAATGTGACCCAAATACCGCACCGATTCGCGGAGCAAATGGCACTTCTGCGGTTTAAATTTTAAATTGGCAGCCCGCATTTTGAGAAAAACAGCACGCAGCCTCTGGAGGTGTTCCTCGAAGGATTTGCTAAAGACGATGACATCGTCCAAGTAAATTAAACACGAATCCCATTGCAAGCCTGCCAAGACCAGTTCCATTAACCGCTGAAAAGTTGCCGGCGCAGAATGTAAGCCCATCGGCAAGCGGTTAAATTGGAAGAGACCTTGCGGTGTCCGAAAAGCAGTTTTAGGTTTTGATTCGTCATCCAGAGGAAGCTGCCAGAATCCAGATAGTAAATCGAGGGTGGAAAAGAATCGCGCCCCCGCCAAGGCATCGAGCGACTCATCCATTCGAGGAAGCGGGTACGCATCTGCCACAGAAATTTTGTTCAATCGCCGAAAGTCGACACAAAACCGCAGTGAGCCGTCGTGTTTTTTCACCAAAACGATCGGTGCGCCCCACGGGCTGTTGGAAGGGGAAATGATATCGGCGGCTAGCATGTCATCAACAGCCGATTTGACATGATCCTTTTCGGCGGGACTGAGCCGAAAGGGATTCTGGCGGATTGGCGCGCTGTCACCCGTGTCAATATGGTGTCGCAGCAATTTAGTACAACCAATATCAAATTTGTGTTTACTAAAAACGTCGGCAAATTCTTTCAGGAGAACTCGCAGCTGCGCACGCTGCGTATCGGACAGATCCACAGATCCCGCGCAAAGTGCATCCAGCCATCCGTCATCACAGTCCGAATGCGGTCGCGACGGAGGATCGGTGGTTACCTGACCCACGAGTGGTTCCTCATAGGGCGCCGGCGTTGCGTGTGCAAGCACGGTCCCTTGAGGAACCACGGCCGTTCGCGATCCTACATTAAGGACTGCAATGAAGGGGTCCCCATCCCCTTTCACCATGGTCTGAGCCGCTAGCAAATCGGGTCCATTGACCCCGGCCCGAGATGGTCCCAACAAGACCCCCCGATCCGCAACCCCTTTAGCAAACGGCCGACGCAACCTAAGAGGGACGAGCATCTGAGCCCCCGGGGGTACGCGCACAGTTTTTGTCACGAGCGCCTGCACGGTGGCAAACGCCCGACGCTCCGTGGTGGGGGAAGACAAAAATGTAACACGTCGGCCCGATGGGAGCTCGATGCACCCCTGGTCAATCAAGATACGGATGGGCATTTTGGCCAAGAAATCCGTCCCCAACAGGCACGGAACCGCGAGTGAGGAGGAAACCAAAACAGGCCCGGATAATTTAATGTCTCCAATGCAAATTTTGGCGCGGATTTGCCCAATAATGCCCAGCGAGCCCCCGTTAGCAGCATAGCATGGCACGTCAACAGGGAGCAAGGGACGACTTTGAACGGGAAGGATGTTATAAATCAAATCAGATATAATGGTCGCCGATGCCCCTGTGTCAATTAAAATCCGCACCTCTACCCCATCAATATGACCGACCACAACCGATGATCCCGCCGACGCAGCAACGACACGATGGGCGAGCTCCGACCACTGACCCGGTTGGAGCGCTCGCCGCATTTCAGAACAATCGCGCGCGATGGGCGGCGATTTTCGAACCCTGTTCAGTTGAGCGCGTGAGTGTGTGTCGGATGTGTGCATGGGCCAAACGTGTGAGGTGCCACGACTCGCCGTATTTCTCTGCTGGAGCTTGGGTGGAGACGGCGTGGCGTCCTGACGAGGTGTCGCTCCGCGCTGACGGGGAGCCCGGCATCCTGACGCAACGTGGCCTTGCAGGCCACAGTTGTAGCAACGTGTGAGCGCCCCAGATGGCCTGGGCTGCTCCTGGCGGCTCGGTCCATTCCGAGCCTGCGGTGCCGCCGATCTCCATTCCCCCCGCCGCTCCACCCCGCAGACCTCCTCTGATGGGAGGGCGGTGGCCGCCATGGCATGGCCGGCCACCCCCTTGGCAGCCTTGCGACGCAGGGACCGCAAGCCCCCGTGGATGTGGCGCGCGACCAGCAGGGACGACATCTCTCCGTCGTCTTGAGCCAAGACGGCGATGTCCAGCTCATCGGCGAGTAGCAGCAGCTTTTCAGCCACCATGGCGTCCACTCCCTCCTCGTCCATCCGCGGGAAAGCTGCCTTTGCCAGGGCCAGGAGAGCCGTTCGGAAGGCCAGGGGCGATTCGTTGGCGCCCCGATGCCGATCGTGGAACAGCTGCCTGCAGTCCGAAGGCGGCCCATAGACGGCTGACAGCAGCTGCAGCGCCAGGTGCAGCGTGGCGCGCTTTTCCTTAGGCGCCGAGGTGAGGGTAGCCAGGGCGTCGTCGTCCAGCATCGCCGGCAGCGCGCATAGTGCCTCGGCGTCCGTCCAGTTCGCCATCTCTTGATGAGCGATGAACCGCCTTTTGAAGCCACCCCAATCTCCAGCCGCTCCCACGAACTCCTTGAGAGGCGGCAGTCGCTGTTGTAAGGCGACGTCCGTGGCTGCGGATCTCGCTCCCTCGTTCCCAGCCGACGTTACAGTGTGGGCGGGCTGTGAGCATGGCATCGCCGGTCGCTCCGTTGTTGACGCGCTGGCCGGCGTTGATGATGTCACGGCTCGTGCTTGGCCCTCAGCAGTCACCTGACGCAGGCCGGCCCCGCCCTCTGCTCGCACTGTAGTGATGGCGGGAAATTTAACCGCGAGCCGCGTCGGGGTGGCGGGAAATGCCGGCGTGCGTCGGCTGCTGCCGTCTTCCCGCGCAGCCCCTCCAGCTCCCAGCCGCGTGATCTCCTCCAACACGGCGGCCGCGGCGTAGAGCAGCTCCGCCAGGCGGGAGTGAGCCAGCCGAAGTCCCTCGGCCGACGCATCCCCCCCCTCCTGTCGTAGCGGCGCGGGTGTACTCGGCCCCGGCTGCTCCGATCCGACCTCGGCCATCTCTGGTGGTGATTCGGCCGCGGTGTCCTCCCTCTCCGACTCCCTGGTACGTGTCGTCCCTCGTGTGTCCATCTTTGGACGTTTTACTTCTGACACCAGATGTAGTAATTACTCAGGAGGCTTGACGACGGGATCGGAGGCACACTTATTTATTAACACAACTTGTATACAGTTAGCGAGTATACACAGGACCTAAGGGGTAACGTCCCCTTACTCGGCTAACAGGGAGACACAACATCTAAGCCCCGCTAACCTAAGCCCAAGTCCTCCACTAGGGAGCTAGGGGAGGCTACCTGTCCCAGCCCTGGTCAAGCTGGGATCCGACCCCCTGAGTTCCCAGACCTGCTCGTCAGTCTGGGCTCGCGGGGCCACGCCACCGGCTTGCCCTGGTCGGCCCTTATAAGGACAGCGAGCCAGGGGAGCTCCGGGGCCTATTCTAGCTGGTCTTCCGTCTTCGCTGGTTAAAGCTGATACCTCGACCTCGAGCCCTCCGGCTCACCCCCTCTTATAGTCCGCGGCCCCCCCGGGAGGGGCCCGTGGGGGATGCAGGTGCGGACGTCGGTGTGGCCACCTCCTATGTGTACGGCCCTAACCACGCCCCTTGTGTTTGTTTGCCATCCGCTCCCATACACAATTACACCTCTACACATGTACACCTCTCATCACGTAAACCTTGGTCAAAAGGTATGCAACAATTTAACCCCTGAAGCCATTCAATGAAATGGAACGATTCGAGGTCCGGACGTGCCCGTATGAGGGGGTGACTGTGGTAGTGGTGGACAGCCGCAGCCGTCATCGGATATCAGACAGACGCGTTGATGGCGTGTGCGCGTGCGATGGGGGCGCACTGCTGCGCGTACTGCACGCGCAGTGCGTGAGACCTTGACAGCCCTGTTGCTGGTACATCTTGAAGCTGTTATTCCAGGGTTACCATGAGCCCTGCTCTGTGTGCCTGGGAGTGGCTGGAAAAACGGCTTCTCAGTCATGCAGTAACACCTCCAGGCGTACGTCGCTACATTTTCACAAGTGTCCATTTTACCAGAGCCCTGCATGGGTGGGGAAGGTTGTCAAGAAATAATCTCTGGGGCAGTCTGTAAACGATAAACAAATAGTGTGTGGCTTTGTGTGCACAATTGAGGATGCAAAGTCAGGATCAGAGAGTAAACGCATTAACACGTGAGAAATACAATTCTGGTTCTGTTGCAAACTTATCTCAAGGCTATACAACCATTTAGAAGGTTCATATATAAAATGTGATACCCCTGTGCCTTTAAATCTATTCCATGTAACATGCCTTTCATGTTGCATGATTATAATCAACATTTTTACATTTTCCCACTTGAAGTGCAGAAATTTTGCTTTGTATGGGCATATGAGTGTTGCAGCAAGGTGCATTTCCAATGGATAATGCAATTAAATGAATTAATGGTTTCATTTAATTAAGTGTGGAAGAGTAGGCCAAGATAGGCCTTTAATAGAGCCCTTCTACCAGAAGTGGTGTGAGAAAACAATTTCAGGACTGTGCCTTTACCCATTGGACTGATCAGAGGTACATTAGAACAGTAGTGGAATGGAGATTTTAAAAATGCCTTGGGTGACTTATGCATGGTGTGAGATTCTTTTTAAAAATGTAATACTTCTCTTTGATAGCTCTGCCAAGGAATGAGAAGGAATCGAGGGAAAGTTAGCTTAAGTTATTATATTTTCAAAATTTGAGGAATGGCTGCATATGTTGTGTAGGATTTTAGTATATGCCTAAGTAAAGATGTCATCATAATCAAGAGTATTAAGCAGAATAAAAATACCTTTGTGACTGCTAAATTACAAATGTTAGTCCTAAGAGAGTAAGGTCGAACCATAATGCATGAAATTAACGTAATTGTATACAGCAGCTCTACAGTAAATACATGCATATGTGCAGCCCTTTATCAATCTACTTTCGGATGAAGGCCTCCCCAATCCGTGTAGGCCATGGAGGTCGTTTGACTTCCCGATGCTGATCAGTGTGGGTTGATGAAGGGGGGAGGTTGGGGGTGGCAAGTCGGGTTCAGGTATCACCCACAAGCGATATTAGCTGTGGCTGGGAATCCAACACCACTCCACCCACATTCATGTACCCGGGAAACAAAAGATTGTTCAGGTTCCAGATGTCATACCTAAATGAGTAAACACTGCTCTTTGCAGGATAAAAAAATGTGGAAAATGCATTGATCAGATGGAGTAACTGCGGACATCATCAAAGCAGTTGATCCATTTTTTGCAACACAATTAGTAGACCTCTTTATTCTAAATAGAAAAGGGGTTTTAACCATTAACCACAAACTCATTATTAATCACATCCTAGAAAAGACAAATGAATATCAAATACTGCAATATAAACTATTAAAAGGCATACTCTCTGGTTCTTTCGGTAAAGTCACGTAGATATAAAAAAAAATTAAAGGCAACTGATTCAGGGGGTTTGTGCAGCCTTTCCAGCTCTTTGCAAACCAAGACTTTCATTAAACAAAATGTGAAATTCTCAAAACCACACATAAGGAGATAGAAAAAAAATATTTGCAAACATTGTATTGGATAGGGAAATAAATAAATGCATGTACCTTGAGAAAGTACTAATCATCCCAGATTTACAAACAACAGACATAACAACCAATTCAAATGAACTACACAATACACAAAATGTTTTCAAACATTACAAAGGGGGAATGCATAGTTGACCTCACGATAAATATGAAGAAAACTAAAGTTATTCACAGCAAGGTTAATATACAAAGGATAACAGTCTTATAGGACACAACTGGAAAACACAATAAATGATGTTTTCCCAAGGCAATTATTTCAGGCCTATGAGGATAAAAAATATTAAATAAATAGGTGAACGAAAACTGTATGAATTGCTTTTGGGAAATCTTAAGTTGATAATGGAAAGCAAAAACCAATGTACTTGAAGAAGAAAACTTATAGTTATTATCGATCAGAAACACAGACATGGACAAAAATGTAAGCAAACGCTGAAAAGTGTGCAAAGAGGCATGGACAAATGCATGCTTGGATAAACACTTGAGTTTATTTATTTATTTTCCCAGTTTATTAACACTGAGCCAGACAGAGGAATGTTGTTCAGAAGGAAAAAAATACAGATTCGATTTAAGGAAAGTGGGCTTCGGCAGCACACAATTGGTAGAAGGGATGGTAGCCGATGGACGAGACTGTATGTGTGTGTATGTTGGGACCGTGCGTGGCCAACTGTGCTAATCGGACTGGTGAAGGTATGGCAGCCAAAGGAGGGAGCATGCCCAGAGGACAATCACCGTGGAGACACAGTGATGAGATCAGCTCATGCGCAGGAGATTGATGGACTTTGGCAACATGAAACGATGGGGGATGTTGACAGCACGGGGAGGTTTCCATCCAGTAGTGGATATGCAACAACATTTGTTAAGTATTTACTTGCAACCTCATCTCAAGATGCTGTACAATGCAGGAAATCGTGGGGGAAATTGGCTGATGATGTTCAGTAAATGTATATACCCTATATACACCTACAAATGACATGCAACCTTGAAAAAAAGTCCAATGCTTATGCGAGTGAACTCGTAGAATTATATACTCTGCATGCACTGTTGTCAATGATATTCTTTTATAATCAGAGGTGTGTTCTGTATTGTTTTAGGGGTGAAGGTCTGCTGAAAACTACCCATGACCTGTTCCAACAAGCCGAGGTAAATTATTGGTTTAATTTTAGATTTGAAGTTTTCGTAACGGCAAGGATTCATACTGTTTTTTTATTTTTTTCGGTGAAGTCACGTAGGTAAAACATTTAAATAAATTAAAGCAGCACGCTTAAGCGGTGTGCTTTCGCTAAGTTGTCCCCACCTGAAGAAGGACGCTTGTGTTGTGCCCGAAACGTCGTGATTTAATTTATTTATTTAAAAATGTACCTACGTGACTTCACCGAAAAAACCAAAGAGTATTGGTATAATAAAATTACCATAACATTTATTTTTATGGCGCTACTGCCTATCCACTAGGTACCTCGCATGGTTTGGCGACTCGGGTCTATTTCCATTAAGTTATGAGATAATGTATGCTATTAAACATTCCAGAGAATTACTGAAATTAAGATTTCAAAAACAAAAGGTGGTGTCAAGAGGACACAAATTCAATTGATGCCACTTGAAAGAGCAGATGCTCTGGCAGTGGGCTTATCATCATATAGCCACCAACATAAAAAAAATCATGATTGTGTCCTTTTTGACTGACCAAACATGCACACTCGACTTTGGCTATCGTTTAATTCCCTGTACGAAAAATGTGAACCGCTGAACAACACCACTTTTAAAATACAAAAAATGTAAACGTCTCTTGGTGAAGGCAATACTGTGGCCACGACAGATGACGACTGGCAACCCTGGTTGTCCAAGTCTGCCAGGGTGTTCTCACTTGATGAACCCTCAGTCAACGCTGCCAGCATTGGTAAAATTTGAGTGCAGGACTCTAAAATGGGTCTGAACCTCTTCAAGGTTGGCACATTAAATAGTACAAAAATAAAACTTATCACCGGCTTAGAAGAATTTCAATTTGCATGTGAAAAGTTGTTTTTGTTTGGGATTTTTAAATACCAAAACATCTGGAAGCTATTGTTGAACTTGCAATATCACTGTACAAAGTGAAACAATTGATGGGCAACGGAATTCTATTTCGGAGTGAAGTTGTAAGGACAGATTTCCAAACTGTAAAATTACTTTTGCTTTTGATTCATTTCATAATATCTTGTGGATATTTTTTTTGTAAAATGTAAAACAAATCAAAGAGTTAATTTAATAAATAGTTAATAAACGCCGGTGTCCAATTCCAAAACTAAGAGTGATATTGCGTTGACTTTATCCATTTATATTAAAAGACCACCTTTTAAAGCGTACCTGTGCCTCAGTAAGTACAGCTATGCCTCAGGAGATGGGGATTCATAATTAACAAGTCGACGTTAATCTTTCAGGTTTTTTCTGAAGAGGGAATCAGATTATGCGCAGCCCTGCGGACATTCTCCATGCTGGTGAGCTTATCATCCACAAAAATTAACCGACTCAAATATTGTGATGTTTTCATTGCGTACTGTGTGCCCTGTTGGTAGTCATGATAACAATAATAATGGGTAACTGTTTTGAGGATGGGTATTGATGCCTTAATATTACAAGTGTAATGATGCATCAATTCCTTACATAATGTGGATTATTAAGGTTGCAATACGTGCATCATAATAATTTTATATTTACGTATTCGATATAATGGGCACGTATGATCTCTGCAGCCATTAGAGGCTCGAAAATTTACCACAATGTTCGAAAAAAATTATTCAATTGAATCACTACCCTGCATCGCAACAGTTAATCAAATTGCTGGGAGTACGGGTGAAAATTTAATTACACCCCTACTTAATACTCATGCTTATCTAATTTTCACAAAGCATCACTTTTACTACTTCACAGCACACAGTACATTCATTTTTTAAATGTATTTTTTACGTCCAATACTGCATAACGGAGGGGAGACACTGCATGACATAATAAATTTCGAGTCTAACCTGTTATCCTCATTCAGTATTCAAGTACGTATAATATTGTATAATGAAGCAATGATCTGTTAAAATCACATAAGAGCATCTTGAAGAGTTCATACACAACTCCACCGATTTAGAGTTTAAACCACGACTTTCCATTGCATTTAATTTGACCATTAACTACTATAATAAGCCAAGAATGTCTGTGTGCAATACTCGTGACGTCACTCCATTTCGACCAGCCCCCCTCATTAATAATCATGAGCAGGTGACGTCACCCAAATGGACACCCCCCCTCATTGATAATAATTAGCGGCTGACGTCACTCCACATGGGGGGCCGAGACGCCTCCTCCCCCCTCCTCGGCGTCAACTCACAACCCTCACGACAAAGGCAGAACCCTCACGTCACGCGATCTCCGTAACGCTATTGAGACATCAAAGTAAAAAGGACGTCGTGATGAACAAGGGATTTTAACCGTCCTTGGACGGGCAAAAGGCTAGTCAGGATTTCAGGGCCTTGAGGGCAGACATTTGGACATACGTGCAGCACTGCAGCCTAACAATGAATTTACCATAGTCCTGTCTGCCGTGTCCTCACTGCTGCGCCATTGCTATAGGTGCCTGAGGAAGATGACCGCTCACTGCTGCAGGTGGAAGCAGGGCGGCTACCAGCCTTGTGCCAACAGATACAACTTGCCTGCCGCACGCCCATGCACGGCAAGGTGGCTACTTTCACAAAGGTTAGTGCAGATCGACCTCAAGACAAAGGTAGATTAGTTTACTCCTCCAATTAGACAGAGACATTTGATTTAAGTTGTCACATAAACAGAACATGCCAATTCGTTACTAATACAGCACACTGGTGTGTTGGAGAACAATTCCACAACATTCATAATAAAGTTTTTGGGTTAGGTCGCGTTATTTATAAATGTGTCGTAACCCTCCACCACCCGACACGGCCAATCAGCAAAAAAGTGTCACGTTGACAAAAGACAAATAGTTCACTACTTTAGCCCACCGGTGTGTTGAAGAGTGAATCCACAACATTTACAATTTTTGAGTACGACGTTTCGCTGGTAATTGCATCCAGCATCATCGGGCAATTCGCCAGAATGGTGACACTTTTTTGCTGATTGGCTGTGTCGGGTGGTGGAGGGTTACGACACATTTATAAATAACGCGATCTAACTCAAAAACGTTATTATGAATAATATTGGTCGCGAAAGCCTACGTGTTAAAATTCCACAACATTTACAATCTGAGTACGATGTTTCACCAGTAATTACAACTAGCATCATCAGGTGGACAACCAGATTTGTGGAGAAATCCTCCTGTTTCGTTCCTTAAATAGAGGGATAGATGTGATGACGTCACTTGTCAGCTCTTCACGTGGGAAGGGGGGGGGGATTAATGAATGCATATAAATAACAATGGGTGTCCATTTCCGGTTGGGTTATTCCTTTGGTAATCAGCGTACATTATGCATGCACATTGTTCCTGTACCTCCTGTCGTTTGTGTAGCCTGTTATTGTCTGCGTACAGGTAATCCCCATTTGTGTATGGTGACCTGTATAGGCATGCTTATAACAAAGTATTGTTTGATTCGCTTCCAAGCAGTACTAAGCCGAACAATAGTAACTAGTTTTGAACTTCAACATTATCAAAATCAATTGAGTGTCCTTGTTGGCACGAGTGTTCTGCCACTCCCGTAGTTGTATTTGGGAGTATTTAATGTTCCTTTGGTGTTCTTTTAGTCTCGTGCTGATCATTCGGCCTGTCTGCCCAACATAGCATTTTCCACAAGTGAAATTAATTTGGTACACACCTTTTGTTGATTGCTTCGGTAATACGTCTTTAGTACCACATATTAATCTCTGTATTTTATGTACCATACTAAATCTGACTCGGATGTTTTGTTTTTCCAAAAATTTGGCTAGTTTATCAGTTACTCCCGCAATGCACGG
This sequence comes from Lampetra fluviatilis, assembly GCF_964198595.1. Classification (NCBI taxonomy): domain Eukaryota; kingdom Metazoa; phylum Chordata; class Hyperoartia; order Petromyzontiformes; family Petromyzontidae; genus Lampetra; species Lampetra fluviatilis. The sequence continues at coordinate 11,589,759 of NC_136276.1, forward strand.
TATGTTAATAGTTTTAATTATTTGGTCAGTTTCAACTCTCGTGTTATTTTTTGATTTGTGGATCATTTTAACCGTTCAATTGCATGTTTAATTTAATCACTTCTTAGACTATCACCATCTGACACTTTTTTAGCCCGATATATGAGCGTCTTGATGAGAGAGGATTTCTGTGCGGGGTGATGATGTGACTGCATTCAAATAGGTGTCAGTGTGCGTTTTGTGGTGAATTATGAGCCAACACTGCCATGACTGAAAGGCGTGGAGTGGACTTAATCCCGCAGTGGATTAATAATGGGTTTTGCATTTTGCAATTAATTTTTACATTTTATTTATCAGGGCTGAGAATCCCATTCCATGGAAACTGAGAGAGATGTTACAATTGTTTTCATTGTTCCTTTGTTAATTGCCTTTGAAACTGCCAAACATGGTATGTTTACAAAAAGGTCCCAAACAAGTCCTTGTCATTTGTGCCTGTTATAATTGAAATTAATTGCCCGTACAGGTTTGTACTGAATGCACTTAACACGTAGGCTCTCGCGGCCAATATTCTGCAAAGCGGTCACAATTATGGCATCTGACTGATGATGCTGGTTGCAATTACCAGCAAAACTTTCTACCCAATTGTTAAACGTTGTGAGCTTGTTCTCCAACACACCGATTTGCCGAAGCAGTAATACATTCTTAATTTTGGAGCTTTCGTGACTGCAGGAATTATTCTTTGGTTCTTTCGGTAAAGTCACGTAACTTTACCGAAAGAACCAAAGAATACAGTAATACATTGCCACGTTGCCAAGAATACAGTAATACATTGCCACGTTTGTTCACGTGACAACTCATTTATTGGCTGTGTCTGGCGGAGAAGGGTGTCACGATACATATTTTACTGATGCGATCCGATAAAAAAATGAACGAGGAATCTGAATGTATTTGCTTTTGTCCACCTTTTTTTCCTACCAGCATGTCTGTATACGTGAAGTTTGTTTTACAAAAAAGACTATTAAAAATGTAGTCTTTAAGATCATAGAAATGGGCTTTCAAATGTGTCCTCGAGATGTTGGCCTAAGAAACAGTATATGTCTTGCATACAAAAAGATAATGGCAGCTATTCAAATACTATCGCCTTCATGTGTAGAATACTTTATGATAAAACAATATATTACATATTTTTACATTTAAATTCAGGATCCTGTAGCCTCACCTAGCTATTATAACGTTGCCTGTGGACATTTGAACATCCCCCCCGAAAAAGTATGCCAGTAAAATCCAGACTTTACCAATTACCCACTCCTGAATTTTGATTTAAAGCTTTCGTGACTGCAGGGATTCATCTTCTTGGTTCTTTCGGTAAAGTCACGTAGATGGGAAGTAATAAAATAATAAAAATAAAACATAATAAAATTATTCTCACGAAGTTTCGGCCACAACGCAAGCAGCCGTCCTCAGGTGAAAACCAGGTCCGTCGAGGCGACAGAGTCTCGACGGACCTGGTTTTCACCTGAGGACGGCTGCTTGCGTTGTGGCCGAAACGTCGTGAGAATAATTTTATTATGTTTTATTTTAATTATTTTATTACTTCCCTTCTACGTGACTTTACCGAAAGAACCAAGAAGATGTACCTACTCCTGCTTATAGTTTTTGTTTTACCCTATTCGTTTCTCTGCCCGCTGTCTTGTTTCATTGTGCCTGTTGAAAGCTTTCTGCCAGATACCCACGAATACTTCTGTATGTTGCTTGAGTTCTCGTGTTCTAATGTTACCATAATCACTCACATGCCATGGTTTCATTGATACACTCTAATTTTCTGATATGAAAAATTTCCCAAATGCAATAGTGCTGCTTTGCCCACACTGATCATACAATCGGAAGAGACAAAAAATAGTTATCTGCTATATTTCATTTCTACAGATATTCTAAGTTGCTCAGAATCTCACGATTTGTACAACCGATTGTCAATCCACTGCTAGATGAAGGCCTCCCCACTCTGTGTGAGACACGGGGTTTGGAGGTTGTTTGTCCATACTTCAGGGGTTTGTAAAGGGGGTGCCCAAGACCATTTCAGATATCACTCTCCACTTCCGTTAAGCGTGTCTGAAAATCTAACACAGTGCAGTATGCTTATCCCACTTGGTACAATTAGAGTACTATATTGCAAATTAAAAAAAAAATTAAAGTTATTTAATACAAATTTGGCATGTTCTCCATTATTACAGCCAATTACATTTCACAATGGCATAGTAAATCTGACATCCTGCATGCAAATGTGAATTCGAAACTAAAGTCCGTTTGGCAGTAACACTTGCTGGCCTACTTTCAAGCAGCCATGTATCACTTCATAAATATGATGATACCTAGATGTCTCGATCATTCAAGCTGCCATACACATTACACATGCCAAAACGGATTCTAAAATCTGACTTGTTTCGCCAAATACTGTAATTGTAGGTGCTTTTTGTTTGCCAATGGCACTGCTATCCGACTTGCAAGCACCCTTTAATCATTATATCCGGTTTAAGCAATAAAGTGCAATCCGGCGTTCTAATGACATCATCCTTTACAAATGGTAGTCTATTGGATATTCCAAGGTATTTGTTTTCGATTTTTCAGAGTCAAAATGTTGAAAATTAAGAAAGATGACAATCTTCCAGGAATGTCCTCGTCAGGAGAAACGTGTTTTGTTTCATTAATCCTTTTCTCCGACATACTGTTTGGGAGATACAGAGCGTGGACGCACAGACACATGCGAATTATATATATATACACAGTGGAGAATTGTTTCATTGTTGATATCTTTTCCCCGTAGGTGGACAGTACTATTCAGGAAACTAAAAATGTGTTGCTGCTGGTTCTGTCCATCGTTTGCTTGTGCCACAACCTCTCCAGAAAGGTCAGTAACCCCCAGAAAAAAATACACACTCTCTTACACCTTATTAATGAAATAAATGACAGCCATTCTTAATCTACCAAAAGCCTCCATGTCAGTCATGGAGGCTTTTTGACCATACTTTACTATCGTGGTCAGTGAGGGTTGAAGGGAGACCAGGTTCTAATATCTCTTGCCACTGATATTGGCAGCGCCTGGGATCAACCTGGGTCGCCAGGTTCATTATCTCAGTGCACTAACCACTGTACTACCGCTCAATCATAATACTATATATTATAACATTTCCAAAATAATTTACAAAAACCTTAGCTAAGTCGCAGCTCTTACATTCAGGAGGATAGTTCCCTGTGATATTTTCCCAATTCCTCGATGAGTATTTTTGCACTTGGGAGGAGGCTGGAGTACCTGGAGAAAACCCATGCATATGAGGGAACATCACTCAAAAATCTTAAGAGATTGGGTCAGCAACCTACTTTCTGTACTCCATTCTACTAGCTCTTGTGAGCACAAACCAGAAGCCACAGCCCCGACTGCATCATCCGTGGTTGCTGTCACGTATGACACATGCAATCTATTATTGTTGTTCTGTTTATTCTGTGCAGTACAAGAGCTGTAACCAGAACTCAGCTCAGCGTTGGAATGGCGAGGCATCAGCAGGCAGGATCACCTCGCCACCTGGCAACGCCACTGTCAACGGGGATCTGCGCACCACCAAAGGGCTTGAACAGAGGATGCTTAACCTCGGCGTTTCGGATGACAAGTAACCTTTTGTGACTGCATCCTCTTAAATGCACGGGCAATGGGTCGTGAAGAAATACATTGAAGTGGGAAGGAACAAAGAGGTAACAATCTAGAAATAAGGAGAAAGGAAAGAGGAGAGAGGAGAGGTGATCTGGGTTGGGTTATGAAATATATAAAAGAGTCCAAGTGTTTCAATGCTCAAATGAGTGTTGGGAAGTGCTCATCTCTATTGGCAGTCCTGAGCGCGTTCTAGTAATTCCACATTCCTATACCAGGAGTCAATCTCCCAGAGTGTAACTGCTGTTGACTTCTCACATTACTAGTCCAGTACTGACACTGCAGTAACTATTGTCCTGATTTAAAAAAAAGCAAGTATTGTTGATTTTGCCTGTAATTGGGCAAGTAGGTCTTGAGAAGCATTTCTTCTGTCAGCTGTTATACTGGTTGATGTGTTGTCTAGTTGGGCAGCTCACCTTACTTTAGCCAAGCAGATATCTTTTAAGCATTTGCTGAAAATGTTAAGACACCAAAGCAAATTGTGTTAACTGCCATTGGGTCAGTAATATAATTACCGTTTTTATTGCTTGGTTTTTATTTTTGTTTTTATTCATTAGTACCATACATTAATGTGTTCCCAAATTGTAAGAATAATTTCACGTGTCAATATAAAATGCAAAGTATGAATGCATTTCTTGAAACAGCTGACAAAGTGAAATCACACATCCAGGCGTACACACGTTTGCCCGTGTCACAACTTGCACGCTATCCTGAAAATTCCTGCTTTTAAAAAAACCCAGCAATTGTTTTGCACAACCTTTGGAATCCATATTAATCATGGATTTGGCTGCTGCTGTACGAGACCCATTGGTAATGCAGACACTTGCTGGTTTATGTAACATTTGAAGTTCAAATAGCAATGTGTTTCATATCCAAAAAAGGACCTCAGGACATCCGGTTACAAAAAACATTCTGCCGTGTAGTCTTTTGACATATAGGTTAAAATACTCTACTGTAGTCAATCATGGGGAATGGGTTGCAGTACAGGCCATATTCACTTTTAACAAAGGATTTAAAAGTTGTTGGCAAAGGGCATGACAGAGATCCTCATATGCGTGGGTCCTCAGGAAGTGCATGCTAATGTTGCATTTGCAAAACACCATTTTCCATAGTTGAAACATTGTGGCCCTCTCAAGGTTCAAACGTTCCAGGTAATTCTAATTATGTCTACCTGAAATAAAATGTTCAATGTCAGGTTGGATCCCAGCCCACCCATTAAAGACCCAGCACTGTGTTCTCTTGATAAACAGAGCAACAGCACACCCCTGGATTTATATCACTACGGCCTCTTTACACTTCCAGGGAGGTTGCACTTTAACTGAGTGGAAGTCTGCAATGGGTCAGTTGCAGTTGTCGGTTATGGAGTCAGCAACAGAAACTTATCTTTAAACCATGCTCATTTCTATGACAAAGGCTATACGACCCACCGTGGATCGTATGGTGCTTTACCGGTGGCCATTGTCACACACCGCTGCCCGAGACATGCTTTTGGCCACTGTGGGAGGAATAAGATAATCATCGACACAAGGGCTTGGCTGGTCAACGTGTTAATAACAATGGCTTTTATAGATTGTGTAAAATTAAAAAAAAGTATATTTTTTATTTGATCTTTTTTTTTTTTATAAACAGTACTCTTAGTGCTTGGTATCTAAAATAAAAGTCAGGGTGACCCAGCTCTAGCCAGCTTACAATGACGAAGGCCTACTTACAAAGCCATGGACACAGGCCAGCCTGATGGAAAGTGATAGTGGATGATTTTAAAGGATATCCTGGTGCCAAGGTTGTAATAATGCATCATTTGCACCTTTCTCCAATATATACCTTCCTATCCTTGCCTCCTTTTGTTAGGTGTGCTGCTACCACTGGCCATTAATGCATGGAGTCAAGTATTTGTGTGTGTACAGTATAGTATTAAGACACTGTTGGCGTTTGTGACTATAATGGTATAGCCAGTATAGTAAATGCTACGTAACAGCAGAGTGGAATGGATATTATGTGTTTTGAATGATGGGCTTAGAACAAAAATTATTGAAAGAGTTATATAACGAATTTTTTTCAGTCATTCTCAAAACTGGAATCATGGTCTACTGGTTAATGCTGTTCTCATTAATGTGCCTTTCTGTCTTTTGTGTCATTTAAAATAATTATCACTGATAATGCTGTATGTTGAGTTTAATAACTGCCTTTTTAAAAATAATGCTATTTTGTTTTATACAAATGGCAGTCACTGGAAGAGCTGTGGATCTGAAATATCAGCGTGTTAGTTAATGTTATTGAATGTGTTAGTAAATGAAATATCAGCGTGTTAGTGAATGTTATTGAATGTGTTAGTAAATGAAATATCAGCGTGTTAGTGAATGTTATTGAATGTATTAGTGAATGAAATATCTGCGTGTTAGTGAATGTTTTTGTTTGCTTACAACTAACATATTTGCGCGGTATACCCACTTCAGGGCATTTATGCTTATTTTTTTTATATAAATGCCATGCGGTGTATTTGTATATACAGTGCATGTGTGAATGTATGATGGGCACCAAGAAATGCTCACAATGGAGGAAGAGCACGGCTTAAATCACTGAAACAATGTGCGTGCGTTTGTCATGCTTATATGTCAGTTGCTTAGGCGTACTGCATTATACAATACGTTACAACTTAAAGACAATAAACATTAACGAATTTGCTGGATATTTTGGCAGAACCTACTCCAATGCATTGTCTGCTCTTTTTCCTGGAATCGCACATTATTCAACCGTAGTTTTACAATGAGCAATTTTCACGTTTACTAAAACATTGTTGCTTTGAAAAACTTGTCTTTGGGAAGAAGAAAAAATGTAGATGAAGGTCACATTTTACAGATTGGATCAAATCTGGGCGGAGTATAATACATCCTGGCTGCTTGATGTGTCACTAACACTGATAATCCCAAATCGTCTTTCTCACTTCCACTGTTTGAAAATCATATTTGCTGACAAGCACATTTAAAAGAGTAGGTGTATATAACAAACGCTAGCTCATAACAATCACGTATACATATTACACGTCATGTCCAATGATGGTCTAATTTGTCAAAATCCGTTGAGGTTTTAAACGGTAGAGTACTTGTAATTTAAACTTAATTTGGAGCTTTCGTGACTGCAGGAATTATTCTTTGGTTCTTTCGGTAAAGTCACGTATAAAGATAAAATAATAAATTAAATTAAATACTAGCATACGACGTTTCGATTGTAACACACCTGATGATGATTGCTTGTGTTGCAATCGAAACGTCGTATGCTAGTATTAAATTTAATTTATTATTTTATCTTTATACGTGACTTTACCGAAAGAACCAAAGAATACTTGTAATTTATCGTCATCAGCCACGATGAATCCACTGCTGGGTGAAAGCCTCTCCAAGCTCTTACTTAACCATCCCCCCCAACAATCCAACAATGCACCTCGAAGCTGCACCTAGAATCGGCTGATTTTGATGTTCAATCTCCTTCGAGAAACTCCTCTTGGACGCATTGTATTCCCGTGGCGGTCACGCCATCATAACTCTTGACCTAGGGGTCGGCAACCTGCGGTTTTTCTGAGCCTCATGCAGCTCTTTAAGGACTGCTTAGTGATGTTACTCAGAACCACCGTCACGTATTCACCACATGCATTGCGGCTCTTAAAATATTGAGTTTACGGAATTCGAAAAAAATGGCTCTTCTTGTTATTTTGGTTGCCGACCCTTGCTCTTGACCATTGGTCATGATCCCTTCTTGAGATGTGTCCTGTCCTACTTACTTTTCTTCATACGGTAATGTCCTTAAATGTTGTCTCTAACCTGCATATTATCTCTCTCTGAATGTAATTCCAATCATGCATTTTTCTACGTGTTTTTAAACTTTTGAGTTTTTATTTGATATATAAAAGGTTGGCTATTTTAAAAAGGTCGAAATGGCATGAAAAGCTAAGGTGTGCATTTCCAATTTGAATAGACAATAAAGGAGTATAAGTTTCATGGGAATAGTAAATTTTTCATGGAGTACAATGTCAATTTACGAAAGCTATATCTACCAATTTCAGTTGTCCAAATTTAAAACGTAGCCATGAAATTATAGGTTACCATTGAGGCAGTGTTTTAATAAAAATTTTTTTACAATTTCCTGCTTTTACTGAAAAGTATGCGATTAAAATGCGTTGTACTGTATGTCGTACCTTGCAAAATGTGATTGCTTGCATGAACGGATCATTTGATGGCTTTGTATTGTAGACGTGGTGGCAGCATGATGGGTTGTTGTGGTTGCAGTTTGCAAATTTCAAGTAAAAATTTTGCAAGTACGGGCTGTAACTTGAAGGACAATTTTCGGTGGTCTTACTGCATATGAAAATATGCTTCTGTTTCATACATGGATAGGATAAAGTCAGTTCTCATGATCCTGTAAATTATGCTGACCCTGTTGTGTATGAATTACTGTAATGTTAGATGAGTGTGCAGTGCTGTATGGCCTCATTTCTACCCATGCCATTTTGTCAAAATTGCCTTTTTTCCATTGACAATATTCCCTCTCTGTATATGTAAACATGTGTGTATGTATATGGATATACACGTTTGAAAATATGGATGTAAACTGAACTTACATGGGAGGGGGTTCATGCAGCAAAGCTCAGGAAATGAGGGCCATCATGTTACAGATGTTTTCATTGTGTGAAAATTTACAAGACGGTGCTTTTTTCCTGACCGGTGTTGGTAACGCTGTTTGATGTCAGATTCTATTAGCCCTGGATGGCTGACCTGCTATTTTTCATGTAACAACACAAGGCTGTAACCTTTTTATATTTTTTATTAGACGTTCCACTTTAATAAATGCCCATATAATGGATTTCATTACTGTTTAAAACACAGATTTATTCAATTTGACACTGTCCTATTTAAAAATATTCGGAGCTTACTGGAGAAAAGTCCAAAACAGGTCACGCTGATTTACCCGACCGCATGGTGGTGCAGCCGCTATCTGTGCGGACGTATTATTTTCACAGTGGCGCTTGCCTGTGCGGAAACCAAAAAAAACTGAATGAAATGTGCCATTTTTTTATGCTGCGTGAAGAATCTGAATTTTCATGCCTAAAAACGTGGGCAATCCCCTCGTCAATTTCACACTTAATAGCACCCCGGCATTGTCATAATGATAATAACATTGTACTAACAACACTTACAGTTTTAAATATAAAAAAGGTAAACATTTAACGTAATTTTTCCAAGAAATAAAAAATCGCAATACAGAAAAGTATTTTTTCTACATACTACATTATATGTTGAAAATTTAGGATGCAGGTCTTGACATAAATAAAAACATTTGAGCAGACGAGAACCTGTTGATAGCGAGTGTTTTGCAAAAGGGGTTATGGAATGGTCATAATCAGGTAAAGAGGTACAACATTATCTATGTACCTCAGTATTGATTGTTAACATTTAAAACACTTCCACAAATGACATGCATACACAACATACCTAGAAATACAATATGGTGCGTCTTATTGTTAGCACTGTACAAAATATATCTGTGAACGATGGTTTCTGATTCATGTGTTGGCATAAGCTAAAGCAGGGACATGGTTTAGTGTATTAAATTCCAGCAATTTGCCTTCTTGACTTGAAGCCAAAGTAGATGTGGTTTGGAAATGAGTTTGTACCAATTTTTTTTATTTTCTTTCACATTCATATGGAAGGAATTGACAAAACACCAAACAATGCAAACCAAAGCAATAACAAGTGCAAAAAAGTACAAATAAAAATGAAACATCTTGACAATAAAATAACCAGATGACAAGACACTCCCAAGCGACTCAAATGTGTTTTTCAGGAGTTGCCACTGCCCATGGTTGTGAAGCGGTGCACTCTGGGAGCTCAGCCTGCAAGGTAATCCTCACCCAGACCAATGTACTTCTCGGCAGTGTTGGTCAAGAAACTTCACAGAATTCTTCACATTATATCATCTGTGAGGGCAGTGTTTCCAAATCCTTAAATCAAAAAATCACCAAACAGAATTCAGAAATTCATAATCAACGTTTTTGGGTTTAGATCTCGTAACCCTCCACCACCCGACACGGCCAATCAGTAAAAAAGTGTCATGTTGACAAAAGACAAATAGTTCACTGCTTTAGCCCACCGGTGTGTTGAAGCGTGAAACCACAACATTTACAATTTGAGTACGACGTTTCGCTGGTAATTCGCCCGATGATGCTGGATGCAATCAGTGAACTATTTCTCTTTTGTCAACGTGACACTTTTTTACTGATTGGCCGTGTCGGGTGGTGGAGGGTTACGACACATTTATAAATAACGCGATCTAAACCCAAAAACGTTGATTATGAATAATATTGGTCGCGAAAGCCTACGTGTTAAACATAATTCAGAAAGTCACTGCATGTCACTAGATAGATTTTAAAAAATCTCAATATTTTCCCAAGTATTGAACATAGTCAATGGATGCACGATCCTGAATACTTACCTGGAATTGCTCATGAATCGCATATTGTCCTCGTCCCAGAAAGTCACTGGATTTGTCACGGGTCGCTAGGATGGCCTCACATTGAGGAGAACTTTACTCTTCCTGGCCAGCCTCACAAATCTCTATTCTGAGTCAAGGTCATGACACTGCTACGAGTTATCCAATTACATATCTTTCCATTGAAATATGGCAGAGCTCTGCAATGCAGCATAGGTAACGTAATGATTACCACATTTGAAATCAACAAAATGTGGACAATGATCACATACAAAATATTGTACTTTAAAGTCATGTAATCAGGCAAATACTAGTTTGGAACAACGGCCAAAAATGTATTTAAAGAGCCAAAATAGTTCCAATGGGAGGCATCTGAAATGCACTGTCCATACTAGCAATGGAAGGATGGGAACTGTGGGTAACTTTGAACGAAACACTCCAGTAACCTGATAATAGGGTTTACCACATATACGTGTGGTGAAAATGCAAACAAAAAAACATGCTTCCACAGTATGTACATTGTCTTTGAAACTGTTTGGTCCACACCAGAGACAGCTTTCTTTACATACTGTCAGAGCATGTTTTTTTGTTTGCATGTGCACTGCAAGTATATGTGGTTAATTTAGACGTGATTCCTTGCAAAGGTTTCAATTTGGTGTTTTAACATCTTAACACCTGTTTCATTGCCAGAAAGGGGAAAACCCCTATTATCATAATTTAATACTGGCAAAGGAGGTCTCATGATGTAACTCCAGTAACCTCGTTGGTACATTACCACAAGGTTACTTTTAATATTGCCGCTTAAAAGCCAATTCGACTGCATAGCTCGGGCCTACATCATATGCCTCGATGGCCAAAATACCCGATTAACCTTACTTCGTCAAAGGTCAGCCAATCAGAGTGGAATCACCCGACCAACCTCCGCATTGGTTGGAGGGTCAAGAGGATCACGTCAATTAAGAGAGGTTTTGGTGCCAAATGGCCCCGTTGACAACACATGAATTAGATCCATTGTGTGCTTCATGTCTACAAAAATGTAATATACTGCATTTTGATAAAATATGTCGTGTTGAGAAACTTGAATTTCATACATCTTGTTTCAATTCCAATCATTACCTTTGTGTTAAACATGTTTTAGAATTATGTTTTGTATTTCCAGAGCACCAAAAAGCATTTTTTCCACCGGTTACTGTTCAGGAAAGTATTTTCAAATTCATTTACAGTATTGTACTTTGCATAATTCATGGCCAGAATAAAACTGTATCCGCCGCCATTCGCTGCAAAAATTATATTTTATCGGTGCCTGCTCTGTTGTAAAATAGTTTTCTTGTTCATTTTCAATTTTAAACCTATTCACAACCATGTATTTTTATGTAAGGTTTAGTGCCTTCATGGCCATACAGTATACATATCCATCAGTTTCCAATATGCTTGGTTGTGCCATGACAAACCCATTTTGTGGACCTCACTGCAGATATATTTCTCCAATGTAAACACAATTGCTGTGTCAACACTGTTCAGAGGGGGTTTGTGTGAACTTCTAATTTGTATGGGTAGATTATCCACTGTGTTTACTTATTGTAAGTGGTAGAACCTTGAGTCTATTTTTGGAAAATAAAACTTTAGCTTTATTTAAAGCTTACAACGGTGTTGTGTTTTGGCTTCATTAACTGTTACCTGTATTAAGCATCTATAACTTACACACTCCAGTATACTCACATAAGCACGTCCGATCATCCAAAAAATAACATTTGGCAACCTCTGTATGATCTTATGCAGATATTTAGCATGGTGAAATAGCCACAGACCAAAAACACATACCCACCACCACCTTATACACAAACCTTAATCCAGAATAATTCTCTACCAGTGCTCTTCCACAGCAGCTTCACCTTGGACAACGGCCATTTATTCGGTGCAGAAACCACAGCCCACTCTTCATTTTGTTCTCAGTTTAAAAAACAGTTTTAATGATTGCAAGTGACTGTGGAAATCCTGACTAGACTACGGAGTTAGAACATTGTGAACCCCGGAAATGCAGTAAGAGGCCTTAGAGACATCCATCCAGCATCCCCCCTCCCCAACAATTGTGCTTGGCTTAAGCAGACCCCTGAACTTGGACTCACGAGCTATGATACAAATGAAGACCATGGATGCTGCCGTGGTGTTTATGGCAATCCAGAGGTTGCTAGTTCTATTCGATCTCCATGATACAATAATGATTATAATTATTGTTGTCCATCGGCAGGTCGCTTATGGTGGAGGTAAAGTGTGGGCACATGACACCTCTTCGCAATATCCCTCGAGCACGCTGCATCTTCGCGGAACTCCGAATCAAAGCACCACCCACGGTGGCAACACCACCGGAGGCTGAGAGATCGTTCACGATCCCTCGCCCGATTCTCGTGCGAGAAACAAAGGGAAATCAAGCGGCGCTGCGACAAATCCGTGACAAGAATGTGCCCAACTCCGCCGAGGGCATATTCGTGTCTCTGTTGCGTGTCCGTGTCTGTGAATTGGGGGAGCTGTCGTTGTATAGCGGTGAGCTCGTGAACCCTGTCCACCCGAGTTCAAATCCAGCTCACGGCCAATGCCGGTGACGATAATCTGAACTGGTCCTGGGACCTCCCTTAGGTCGACTCAGCCTAAAATGAGTGTAAGCATCGCCACTCGGAACACACAGGTGGAGAGGGGGGCGTCGTGGTGCCGGCCACCCCACCCCCTCGTGTTTCGTGGCCACCTTCGTAGGATGCTCGTTAACAGCACTTGCCCCAACCGTCTGCTAGGGCTATATGGGGGATCTTTGTCTTTGTGTCTGCGTGAGTGTATTGGTGTCTCTCTCTCTCAGACTAATTGGCGAGGTGCGGGGCTCTCGGTTCTCCCTCCCCCCCGAAGTTCCAACAACACCGCGGCAGAGAGAGAGAGCGGTGTTCTTCATTGTGTCGTGGGTACAAATGGGAGGAAGCTTCATTGGAGGCAACACGTTTATTAACAACATTAACAAGCCCGACCCGAGCCAGGGGTTCGGGCTCTGCCCTTTGGAATCTTCTCTTCAGGTCTTCAAGGCGGACGACGACTGCCGGGACCGTTCAGGGACCCGGCTTTTATCCACAGTCCCAGCTCACCCCGCCCCTAGCCACAGCTTCCTTTTGTGACGTCATCCCCCCAGCCCCCTCCCTGGGGTCACGATGCTCCCCAGGCGGTTAACCGAGGACGAACGGCCCGACACCATTCACCTAGCCGGCACTGTCGGCTACGAGGAGTGGCGATCGCGTCCCACAATGCCACGACAATTGCAAGGCGGCCACTGGCAGCCCCTGGTGGCACAGAGTGCGGGCCCAGACAAGACTACGCACAGAGTGAAAACCCCCAATCATCGTGCTGCTGTCAAGCCCCAATCGTTTCAAATGTGCGGCGGCCATCACACACTGATGTCTTTTCGGCTAAAGTGGCCCTCCCTCTGGAGATTGGTGAAGAGCACTGCCTCGCGTGGAGGCCCTACTTCTGCCAGGGCCGGTGTGAGCAAGCAATTGGAAAGAGACCCCTGCGCACGGATGATTTTTTAAATTACAATGAAGTGTGGGTTTGAAATGACAAATGTGTCTTTTGCATACCCCATGCGTAATATAACTATGCACCCCCCCCCCCCGCCCGCCTTGTGCCAGGAAAGTCTTCTTGGCAAACGTCGAACATTAGTCCAATGGTTCCATCCACATGGCAATCTTGGGCCACACCGTTGGCATGTGGTACCATACGTACTTGGCCGTGACCAGACCGGGGTTAACGCGGTTCCTGCTGCGAGAAGGAGTTTCCATGGCATTCAAACATACAGCGTGACACACGTATTTTCTATAAAGAGTGGGGAACCAGTGAAAGATGAAACATGGAAAATGTAACATTTGCCAGGAGCCCCCACCGAGTAACCCACCCTCTGATGAAATGTAAATAATTTTTGTACACGTTTGCATTATAATAATCCTCTCCAGTAATTTTTTTTATGTCAGCGATGAAGATCACGCATTGACCATCTCATCCACGATGTTATTTGTGGATTTTGTTCCACTTAACCGCGAATTGTGTCACAGATCATTATAATAGGGTCAATCTGCATAAAAATCCATCATCGGCAAAACATGATTGGATAATAGGAATATGTTTCGAAAAGCAGAATGGGAAAAACTGCAGATAATTATGGTTAATAGGAAGAATTAAGTCGCGGGTGATAGTCATTGTGATTTGTCTTTATTTATTGGGAGGGGACAATTGCTTACTTTTATAGAGTAATGCAAAATAAAACGTCATTCATTGAAACCCTACCGATGTGATATCTCAATATGCAATGCTGTAATCAAGAAAGTGTGTTTCATGTTATTGTATTCTACCCAAACCGGGCCACAATAACATATACACGAGGGTGTTCTTCATCGAGTCTGCCTGCTTACCGAGTGGCGATTATAAAACTGCATGCATGTGGTGACCTCCACCTGTTTTCCTCGAGCTCCCATTACGCAGAATTCAGTGGAACCACGTGGTGTTTAAAGATTAATGGTGTTAAGAGTGGTGGGGGCCACTGACGCTGCAAAATTAAAACTCCCATAATTAAAATGGCATTGCCAACTTTTCATTTGCCCCTCCACCAAATCCACCACTCCTGGATGTGGCCACCTTTGGTGGGCAAGGGAATGGCATTCATATAGAGCTCATCCGGTGGAATGTGTGCAACACCGATTGAGCCTCCGGTGTTTTTGGAAATAGGGAAAATTGGGTGGGTTGGGTAGCACATCTTGCTCGGGAGTGGAGAGGAGAAGGATGAACACAAGCCACACAATAATCTCACTCACCAATATGATCACGCACGTCCACCCATGGACATGGCATGTATGCGCGTATACATCAGTGCCTTAAGATGCACGCATATCGGACAGGCTGCACTTGAGGTAAATGGGATGGTGTCCTTCTGAATTTCCTTAGACCAATTCAGTTCAGAAAATGATTGGCAGTTTCACGAGGTGCATGATATCTGTCTAAAGAGGACAATTTTGATTCTCCTAACCGGGCTTGGCCATGCCCTTATTGTCAATCCCAAATGTGGTGAATCCACCCACTTTGGGCAGTCACAATGAACAGAATTCCATTCAGAGATGGAACTTGTCCATGCTGGCTGTGATTTGGAGAGCAGTCAGGAGACAGTTCTGCAATCGTGCACACCCACCAACGCTGATCAACACAAGCCCACAAGCACACACAAAGATCCCCGTGTAGCCTGAACAGACTGTTGGGGCAAGTGCTTTGAGCGAGGTGCCCATATGAAGACAGATACTGTCCAGCACACGAGGGGATGGGCGACCAGCCACCACGCCCGGCCGCCTTTGTCTCCCTAGTGGTGATGTTTACACACTGCACCAGGTACTCGTTTGAGGCTGAGTCGATCTAGGGGAGGCCCAGGACCGGTTAAAATAATCGTCACTGGTGTTGGCCGTGAGTGGGAATCGAACTCGGGTAGCCAGAGTGGTAGCGTGGTGCGCTGCTACTCCACCGCTCCCCACAAACACGCACGCTCATTCACACACACTCAAGGCTTTTGGCCACGGTCATGCATATTTACAGTAAATGCTTACAAGATGTACATTCTTTAAAGAGAGCACCTCCACTAGCTATGGACGTTTTAGACGAACCTGCTTGCGAGTATATCTCGGTTGGATTGCTCGAGGAGCTGTGAATAATGAAAGGATTTGGGAAAAGTCCTTTAAGTAGGCTCATAAAGTGGGCAAGGCTGTGTTGGATAATGTAGTCCATATGCCCAGCTACCATGTGCCTGAGAAGATTTTGTCTTGCGGGACAGAAGGGGTCAAGTAAGTGCAACACGGGAAGCTGATGCAGTGGGACTGAGTAAAGTAGATGTTGTCGGCTCATACAATTGCCTCAGGACCTGCCACTGCGAAGAGCACTTGTGAATGATGCTGTTAGGCAGAAGCCAATTGCCACCACCAGCAGAACACAATACAATTGCTTAAGACCAGCAGCTCATTGAGAAACCCCACATAAACGGGGGCTCTTTATTTGTATGGTCATTAACTCTAGCCTTCAACTCCCACACACCAGGGTCTATCCAAGGACCAATCAGTTAGCGAGCCTTATCCTATCCACGTGCTAACAGAGTGCACCAAACCAACACGTGTGCTGTGCTGCTATTGCCTCTGATCCGGTCGAGAGAGGAGGAAACCACGGGTCTGGGATAAATATTAATCAGGCTGTCACGTGTCTCACCGTCTCTTGGCCACAAAGATCTGTCAAAGGGCCACTGCCCAAAACATCAGAATATCACAAGATATGCGATGTTTTAATGTATGTATAAAGCAGAGATAATGATGAATCTCGTATTCTTTTGTGCTTGAGCACCACTGCCAATGATGTTCATTAAATTTGTTTAAAGGAAGTCATATAATAAAAAAAACGTACATTTGGATTTGTTAAATATTTATGCAAAGACATTCAATACTTACTACGAGTTTTAACAATGAACTATTTAAACTGAAGAAATTAGCTTAAAAATATATACATATATATATAACAGTGGAAGCAGGAAATTGTGGAGCTGCTCCGGAACCTCAGCTCCAGCTCCAGGCTCCGGCTCCAACTCCAGCAGCTCTGGATCCTGGCTCCGAAGGACAACATAGAACACTGGTAAACTCTGCTCTGGCTCCGAAACCTCGGAGCCGGCTCCGAAACCTCGGAGCCGGCTCCGAAACCTCGGAGCTGGCTCCGGAGTCTGGATGTGGAGCCTAGCCAATGCTAGCTTAGAATGAGGTAAAAGGTAAAGAGGACGAGTGACACGAGGAAGGACATGCGCCTTTACAGTTCTCAGGCAGCAAACAGACCTTCTTCAAGCAGACGGAATCAAGGAATTTGACATGGAGAAGCCAATATGGTAAAATTATTTTTACGGAAAAACCCCAAATTATCAGAGACATCTCTATCCCTAACATAGGAAATGAACACAGGCTGATGTGATTCAAGTTGCCCTAAAACAAAGTAAAATAATTAAAAACGTACAATTGGGTATATATGTATAACCAGAGAGAATTCAAAACACAGTCCCGGAAAAAGCAAGGTGGTTCATATCTGGACACTTGTCAGTGATCAAAACAAACCTATAACCCATGAAAAAGTCACCAAAACAAGCATACGGTATATTTTTTTACTTCTAAATTTATTGAGTACTGTAATCATTTACAAAGTTGATGAGATACTTTTGAAACGGTGCTTGTAACCTCCACAATAGTCAACACTGAGGTACTACTAACGAGGGGAGGAGGTATCGTGATATTTTATTTACAAAATAAAACATGAACAAGACACAACAATGCTTATTTTACGGAACTACGCTCACTGTACACTGAACATCAAGGACAAAGTATGGCTTACATATGGGGCCAGCCAAAGTGAAGGCATCTGTTTTTACAGTAGTGATTTGCTGAAAAAGGAACGTGTGTACCTCACTTGAGCCTCAAATTGCAATTTCATTTTCTTAAAGTGACAGCACTTGTCAATAAAGACTCGTTATCTACCGTCTGCATAGTACCAAATGCCCGATTCATTTTTTTTGCAAGACAACGACGAAATGGGTTAGATTTATACAGTATATATACGTCCATGCAAGACTACAAAAAAATGGCTTTTTTAGTCAATCGCAACTTTATAATTAGATGTATATTTGTGTTAAAGTATGGTATATATGTATGTATACATAGTGTGCAGTAACCCTTCACCTTTTAATATCAGATTGGCTGGTACTGGGAAACTGGTAAAATACAATCAGCGTGTTTCTACTGTCAGGTGAGGATAAGCCACTTCAGGGCTGTTAATGCCAAAGACGAAAATGCATCTGAGTTATTCACACTAAGGTGTGAATATTAAAAGATTTGACTCAATTAACGACTGCCGTCTAGCAAGAAATTATATATCCCGTCACATTTAAGGTTTTATACTAGTTAGAATTGTAACTAGAGTATGTTCTTTGTAATTGTTTAGGTAACAATACTAACAAAATAATGAGACATATCATATGCAACCCCTTGCAAAACATAGCACAAGTATTGGCCACGATCAAAGGGTTTTTTTCTACAACAAATTACTTTGCTTTACCCTGACCAATTTGGGTAAATTTGTGATACAAAAAAGTTACACTTTAGAAAATTCCCAATTTGTTAAACTCAAGCATATGAATGAATATGTAACTTTGCTGACATTACAGGAAAGAAAATGTTCCAATAAACGTTTGTGAACACAGCTACACTGAATTCATCTTACTAAGTGAATAACTATGGTATGCTTACTCTGCATGAACACATTTCTCCCACATCGGTTTAAGCTAACATCAATTGGAGAAGAAACACCACCTGGGAAGGTATGGACAAAAATATGTGACAGACCTGGCACCATTAAAATGAGTCTCCGTTTCCACTTTGCGTGGCACTATGGGATAACCACATGCCATGCAGGGTACATTGCGTGCCACAAACCAAAGCCAATTTTCCTCTTCAAAACTCTACGGTGACTATCCCTGCGTCAGAGATATGAAGTCAACTGGCAAAACAACCTAACACCTCCTCGCTGGTGTCAGACGGCAACACTGGTGTGTTGCAAGCATTGCCATTTGGGGGAAGGCAAAAAGGCTGATGCTCAAAACTGTTGCTCAAAACTGTTGCTCTCACGGCATGCTCACAGCCACTACAGTGTGCCAACTCGGACTCTCTTCAATTAAAGTACCAAACAACCACAAAAAGGGCAGCATAAGATTCTGCCGAAGGCCGCGGGGGGACAGGCGTCCGCGATATCTTCTGGCCAAACTTTGTTCAGCAGAGCCAAGAGACTAACCCCTGCTCCCCCTGCTTCCCGCCCCCCTCGTGGTTCTTCCAGAAACGGCAGGAAACTGCTGTCTGGTTAAGTGGAATGTCCAAACACTCATCGAGGGGCTGCCATGTCTCTCTCGGGAGCTGGACCAGTACAGACTGAACCTGGGAGGTCCGTTTGACCGGTTCTACCTCCAGTCATCACGAGAAGTGGAAGGTCCTCAACTCGGGCAGCATTATCTTTTCATCGGCTGTGTAATACTGTGTTGAAGCTGGCTGGTGAATCGCTCCATACAAAGCTCCAGGTCTTCTCGGCCACAGTTATGCCCTTTCCTCTCTATGCTTGCGAAACTTGTGACTCCTTCAAAGGAACGTGGACCTCACAGATTCTTGAAAGATCCTTTAAAAACCTTGACACGGTCTCATTAGTGAGCACCTCTCGTAAGCGAGGCTCCATTGGTTGGCTCAGCCACCGAATGCCCAAATAGCTTGTTTGGCCGGATAGGGGGAGATACATGGGCACGGCAAGGGATTGAGAAGAGGTGGGCTGATATGGTGCAGCAGGATGTGGAGTTGATTGGGCTTGACAATGAATGGTATTAGGAGTGTCAAGATCAGCATCTGTGGAGTTGGAGGCAGTCTCCGTCCAGCAAGAACGGGAAATGAGCGGAGGGCCAGGTATGTTAATACATGGCCAGGAGGAATGGTGTCTGTCCCATGGCCTCCTGCATGCAAGTTTTCGACACTTCACGTGGCCTCAAAGTGCATTTCACCCCCACAAGCACTATGGTTATGTCATTGCCACATAGGGACGAATGACTGCTGTTCATGTTGTTGATGTGAAGTCATGATGCACTCCCCTATTAAATGCATATCTATCGATCTGACAAAGTTTACAAGCAATTTTTTTTTACTTTGTGTAAAAAAAATGTCATGCTGTTATCCAATTGTCCTAAATACAGACTAGCCAAGGCATTGGAATAGATAATGTCCATAACTGGCTCAGGGCTGTCAAAAGAGATGCGTGACCACTGTAATGTTTGTTTAAGCGTGGAGACACTCCGGATTTGACTTTTCTAAGTGAACATTACATAAGACTGCTTAATGCCACTGAATGACAAGGTTTTACAATGCCGCATTCCCTCTTCATGTCTCAAAAAACAACATAGCAGCATCGTGCAGTGCCTATGATGTCAGCCAGCTTGAGTTAATAAAGTGTCTTAAACGAGAAAAAGGTGGAATTAAAGAAGAAAAAATGTGAACGCCGATGTGACGATTTTATAATCTGGAGAAAACCTATAGCAGCTATTTCACAGTAAGGGGGTTTGAGGTTACAAAGGTATTATCTACCATGACTGATGTACCCACGAAGTTTAAAATGCATGAATGGGTAAAGAACAATCAGCTATTCGGTGTTCTTGCAGCAGTTACGTAACTGAACACATTCAGTTTTGTATATTATGAAAATGTATTTTTCTGTTTTGTTACAGATGTGATATTTTAAATTAATTTATTTGTGTAATAAACGTTAAACATTTTTCTATCAAACACTATAAATACTATTTACAGCATAATGTATATATTTTTTTTCAAAGGCAACCTCCATTACTCTTCAACTCTGGGAGGCAAGCTGACGTGTCAATCTATCGGTGTGAAGTGGCTGATACTACTTTAAGCAGATAAAGTGACATTTAATATCCACTGACTGAAAGACGGCTTGACAAACAATGCTACAGTTGACAAAACAAGCTACTTTTATATAGTACAATGTTTTTTCATGGCCTTTGTATGCTGAGCAGCAATACAAGGTCTTATAAAAACCCTCAATTACAAGGGGACTTAAAAATGTCAACACAATACACTCACAAATGCAGGCCCACTTATGGCCTCGCTCACATTCCACAGGTCCTAGAGAAAAAAACAACAACCAAAAACTACATATGTAATTTGCAATGACTAATATAAGCAACCCATTTGACCTTCATTTTCTTATCTTCTTTTGCATGGGTGCATAGTTGAAGCAGACCATATAGTTCTTGAAAGACCTCGATGGCTGTGTAACAATTGGCTGTTTTTCAAGGAAAATTTGATCTTTACTCCACTCACAATGCACACTACTTAATAAATCAGTTTTGAATGCCGTGGACAAAATGTACACTTTGCTTGCTTTTTTTGCCAGAGTGCGATCGGTCACTTTGACGCAACACTCACTTTGGATACAAGAAATGCCCCACCGTGGTTTGATACCACTAAGCTTCAGCTAAGACACCTATGAATGGTCAATGAAAACTGCATGTCAGAGGTGGTGGATGTTCCCATGTTCAAGAGCAGAGTTCAAGAACTCTGCAGGTTGAATGTCACGAGGTAGAATGAAACCTGTAAGCATGAATGACCAGATTATGGCACTGAAGTAATCTATGTCGGTCCTTAAAAAGGCATGCGTCGGCACGGCACACCGCTTGCAACAAGGTGAGTCGTGGGCAGGGCAGTTGAGCAGGGCAGCGTGGTTGCAGTGACGATCGCAAGGCAGAGGAGTGCCCAGTCAAACAGTCTTCCACACTGGCTTAGGGCTATTGTTGCGTGTTGCCGCCGGTCTGCTAAGGGTCTGGCTCTTTCACACCTTGATGTCCTCTTGCTGGCTCAGCTGTGAGAGGGTCTTCTTGATGCGCAGCGCCGTGAGACGAGCTGCCCCGTTTGCATACCAGCACTCGCGCATTATCTTGGCCATCACACGGAGGGCCTGTAATGTGCCAAGAGCACCACCAGAAATTATTAACGCTGTCCCACTGAACACCAACGGGTTATAGCAACCAAATGAGACGGCCATATTTTTTGATTATACATATGACGTTACTCCAAATCTAAATTTCTATAGCGAAAGGTACAATAACGATGACTGCACGCTATTTAAGGGGCCCAAAATAGGTTATATGCCTAAATCTTAACTTAAAGCTTTCGTGAATGCAGGAATTAATATTGTTGGGTCTTTCGGTAAAGTCACGTAGATAGGTTCAAAGAAAATAAAAAAAAATAACAAAAAACTACGACGTTTGAATCGCAACGCAAGCAATCGTCATCAGGAGAAAAAAGCGGGAAAGCTGTCATTTTCAGGAAAAAAAAAGACGACAGCTTTCCCGCTTTTTTCTCCTGATGACGATTGCTTGTGTTTCGATTGAAACGTCGTAGTTTTTTGTTATTCTTTGTTATTTTCCTTGAACCTATCTACGTGACTTTACCGAAAGACCCAAGAATAAGGTTGTATGCCTACTAAATCAGTTTGCAATATTACTGCAAAAGACATATAGTAAAAGTAAGATACATTTGATATAATTCACTTCATTTGTGACTATCGGGAAGTAAAAGTCACGTTCATCTCGAGAAAGGCTATATAAATTAAAATACAGTGTAGATAACCACGGGGGAATACTATCCGTTGAATGTGCGTAAGAAATTCAGGCTTAGGTAATCAAATACAACTGGGAGCGTGCGGATGAGGTGGAAGCGCTGCCTGCGTACACAGCAGTAGCGGTAGCAAGCCAGCATACGTACCTCACAGCTCTGCCAGCGGTTGGGGATGTTTGGTCTCTGCTTCTGCTCGCACACCACCCGGCGCATCTCCTCGATAGACGGGTCCGAAGGCACCATGTCATAATAGGGCAGCTGGTAGTCTTCATGAATCCCTGCTGTACGCAGCAAAGCATGTGAGAATTTGAACAAACCACTCTTTCTCTCATCTCCACAATGATGTATCCATAGATCGATGATCAATCAACCTTTTCCCGTTCCGAGACATCTACAAGTTGCAAGGTGGGTCCCGTTCAATGCTGAATCTCGGAACACGCACAACGGTGAGCATTCATTTTTATTTAGAGGCACAGCGCCGCTGTGTTTAAAGACAATGTTCTCACACTGCAGAGAACAGTAGCGACACGACCGCATTTTATGATAGCTGGTCCCAAATTGTGCCACACGCCCTCCCGCATGGTCTTTTACTTACGATTCCGCTCCTGATGACGTACGTGTACGTCATTGGGATCGGAAAAAAAACTGATGACATACACGTACGTCATGGGAACGGGAAAGGGTTAAGCTCACAATACATGCTTCGAACTGAGAATCGGAGTTCTTCAAGGTGGCCCGGTAGATTGGTGGTCACAAGGCTGAGTTAGCACTGCTCAGATCCTCAGCTTAATCATAGGCAACCATCCACAACAAAAGTGCAATCTCAAGTGTAGTTAATTGATAGTCTCAGTCTAATTATTAAGGACTGCACACAAAAAAAAAATCATAATTTTTATTTTTTTATTTGGTTAAACTCCAGCTCTGGAAATTAAAAATATCTGTTCGACTGCCATGTGACAAAAAATGGTGGTTATGGAAAATATATGTCCAAAGCTATACATTTATTATTATAATTATTTAAATTTTTATTAAAGTTAGACATATAGTCATAATAGTTCACATTTTAGCTGTGGCAGGGCATCCATTAAGGCATCATGTGAAAGTTTATTAGCAATGTCATAGGCTAGGAGATGAATGTATTATCCATAAAAAATTATATTGAGCTACGGATATGTAGCTTATACTCTAGCACAATGTTGCATACTGCCAGTTCAAGCAATTTCCTCACACTTATTTGTGACAAGGCAGTTGAATCTGCTTTGCCATCTGCCACGTTGCTAATTTATGCAAATGATATCTGCCACAAGGACAGTGGCAACTGGAGCTGTGTGTCAGATGTAAGTGTGCAGTGTGCAGGGGTTGAACACAATGCAGCAATGGAAATATGTACAAGCACATCTGCAATGTGTGCCAGTGTTTAATGTAACATGAACAACGTACCTCCGACAGCACATCTCCGAGCTATTTCCCAGAATACCAGCCCCAGAGCGTAGATATCAGCACGCTTGAATGAGTCAAAGTGCTTCATGTTGATCGTGTCATCAAGAACCTCTGGTGCCATGTATCTAATGAAAGAAATCAAGACATTTATCAAATTCAACATTATTCTGTTCCATGCTTCATTTACTCTTCTCCGTGTGCATTGATTTATTTTCTTGTATACACAGCATTCTTATTCTACTGCTGACGTATGTATGCTTTTAGAAATGAGCAATTTATAAAAGACATATGAACCAGATCCTCATTTAATAAATCATAGCATTTATAAGTCTTAACATTGTTGGCATCATCCCGAAGAAATGTGACCTACAACATGCATTGCTTGCAATCAAAGAGCCGACAAAATTAGTGTACGTATTTTTGGATTCCCCTGGGAAAGAATTTGAGCCGCTACAGAGCACCCAGAAATGTCCAACTTAGATGGACCAGACTCCAGGCTCCAAGCCAGAAAATGACGAAAACACAATATATTCAAAGCATGTACGCTTGCAGTTCAATGGTCTTTCAGTATACTGATGTAATTTATAACATGTTTCCTCAAGAGATTACACCAAGGCAAGGTTTTCCATCAACCTTAATATGCACATCACTATTAGCAATTTGCTAGGTTGCACTGCACACTAATTATCCATGTTTGTCTGCACGACATTCACCTGTCTTGCTTGACTACAACAGTTATTTAGAAAATGTGCAGAATATTTGAATTACATTGCCAAGTTCATAATTAAAGTGAAAGCTAGCAGGAAGAATACAGTTATTTGCTAGTCTTTACACAAAACACATTTCTACAAGCACCCATCCTGGCAATACAAGCTATAAAAGATGAGATGTTTGGGTTTTCAAACCAGCACTTGTTGATTGTTTAATACGCTTTCCCCACGGTTGACTATTCATTTCCTTACTATGAAGCCAAATTTAGTGCGTCTGCGTTGTACAAAAAAATAAAAATTGTACTTGTTTCAGTTATGGATAAATAAAAACCCCTACATATGCAGCTCTTTTGTCAATTCTGGATGAGGGCTTCTTCCTCTGTGCCGCCGCTGCAGTGTGGGTTACTGGACGACACTAAACCAAGCCCGCCAATATGAGACGTGGGATCAGAGGTATGGTAGAACTATGGACGTTATATAACTGCGCTCTGCCACCCACATTGTGGGTCCGCAACCACCCATAACAAACCATTGTGCAAGGTGGTCACTCATTCGAGCACTATCCAGGCATAAGCCTGCTTATCATCGAGA
The DNA here is from genome assembly GCF_964198595.1 of Lampetra fluviatilis. Taxonomy (NCBI): domain Eukaryota; kingdom Metazoa; phylum Chordata; class Hyperoartia; order Petromyzontiformes; family Petromyzontidae; genus Lampetra; species Lampetra fluviatilis. The sequence goes on from NC_136276.1 coordinate 11,614,913, forward strand.
TCAAGCGCATTCCGCACATTCAAGGTGTTTGGATTATGCCCCCCCCTCCATCACCTTCATAAAAATGTATTACATTTATTTTTACAGCTGCTTAAGAACCAAAGACAAAATCTACCTCTGCATTCAAAGTAAATGATGACCAGTATATTTCATGGGGACAAAAATAATCATCAAAATTTTATGTTTTTTAAGCACTCTTTAAAAATTCTGCACATTGGCAGTCGATTACAAATTTAAGGCCATTTTCAACCAGGTAAATGACGTGTAAGGTATGTAAGTTCAACTTCTTTCGCACCATGCGTAGCCAACCGTGCTGATCGGCGGTGCAGGGGAAGGACAACAAACTAAACACAAAAACATAATCTCTCTAAGGTGGTCATCACCTTGATGTGCTTAACTAAAATTGAACTAAACTTTGTATTTTATCAGGTAAGGCCCACTGAGCTATATAGTTATTTTTCAAAAGCAACCTGGCCACAAATGATCACTCAACGAAGTGGCTTATCACGTGTAAATTTAAAGCAGCTAAATACTCTAAAAGTACGTTTCTAAATGTGGAGAGAAAAACTAGAAGACCCAGAGAAAAATCAACGCTACCATGGGGAGAACATGCAAACTCCAAATATACAAAATCAGAATATTTATTTATAATGGAGGAATCCGATGAACTATGAAGCTATTTTTCACAGATGTCCAGTATACAATAGGCGTCAGGGTCGGGATCGAACCCACAACCTCCTACATACCACGTGAGGTAGTTAATATCTCGCCACCGTGGCGCCTGCGGGTGCTACTGCTGCCAAGGAGAAAAAAACAACATTCCTTTTGTTTTCTTTCGCTTTGCACCAGGGCTTAGTTTGTAGCAGCACAACAAGCCTGGCTGAATAGCGACATAGCTAAGCGGTGCAAGAGGAACCTCAAGCTTGAACCCAGTTGGTGCACACAAGCTTAAAAATCGTGCGGTGGAAGTGCACTGATAAATATTGGTCCTAAAAGTAGTCCAGGTAAATTTACAAGGCGTGTCTATAATACAGATAGCATACGACACTGGCACAGTGGTCTTCAGCCCTGGGCCAGAGGTGGCATTCACTGGGCTAATGTTGACCCATTGCAGCATGTTAAGCAGGGAGCAGTGTGGTAATCCAGCACAATAACCCATCACTGTCTTCAGATCTGGATGATGTGAACACTAACCATGTTACACCATTGGAACCTCATTTGCCAGTAAAAAATATGATAATTGTTTTTTTACCCTTCTATCTGGCAACAAAACTGACACCTTTTTTTACAAGGAGTCATGTTTGCATAGACCACAATACCTGCAGTCATAATGCAAACAAAAAACATAACTCTGATAATGTATGCACTGTCCTTGAAGTTGATTGGTCCACACCCGAGACAGCTTTCCTTTTGACGCCAAAAGGCGTCATCTGGTCCAACCCATGTGAGACTAGGCTCTTGAGAGATATGACAACTCAACATTAAAAATATATTATGACACTAGACAAAGTTGACATACGAACACGACAGACGAATATTTTAGTTAAAAATCGACATGACCACGGGAAAAGCATGCAAACTCCAAATATACAGGCATCAGGGTCAGGATCGAACCCACAACCTTCTGCATATCAAGCGAGGGGGTGAACATCTCGTCACTGCGGCGAGATGCCACCAACAAAACCGGTGGTGCTGCTGAAGCACATTTGATTCAGATGACACTGTTATTAATTGGCTGCGTTGGGTGGAGTAGGGTTAGCGACATACATTAATCCAAAAGAACCCAAATATGAATACATTTTTCGTTCATAAAACCATTTGAATTATATTTTAAAATTAAGTAATGTTTAACCCTTTAATTATTTACTTATGTTCTAAAATACCACAAATGGTAAAAATCCTTGAACGGTTTATCTTTATTAGTCATTCATAAGCAGAGATTGTATGCAAAAGCTCTGTACTACAGTCTTAAAGCCGTGTGGAAACTGGCACCATTTCATACATCACAGGATTAAACATGATAACAAGTTGTGAATAAAGATTAACACATGCTTTACGAGCTGCAATATTGTCGCATTTGAAGGGCCTGTGCCAAAAATGTGACCACAGCAATCCCACCGAGTGCTTCTTTTATAGCATAACTCTATTTGCTTGTAAACTAACCACCAAAGTGTTATGATTACTTGCCAAATGTACCCACGAAAAAAAATCCTATTCGGTTGATCATCATAGCATATGTACCTAAGACAATGATCAATTACTGAAGGTGAATTGAGCTCGAATTGTTGAAATAAAGATGAATTAAATGCAACGTGGAAATGTGCCTACAGAATAACAATGCAAACGGAGGTGCGGGGAAGGACAAATAAATACAAAAAGCACGACGAGACTATGCCGACATGGGAATGCCTTCATCCAGCAGTGGATAGCTCAATGCCGAGGGTGATGATTATGACTAGTATTATCAGACCTTGGTCAGATATATTCCAGTGTTTATATCTCAAAGCAAAGGCTGCCATGGTGAGCACTGCGGTAGTCACAAAGGCATGCCCTGTAACGTAATGGTCAAATCCACACAGCATCTCATCAATCATGCCTTGTCAGCCAAGAACATCCAGGTCAGCAAAAGTCACTGCTGATTACAGACAGAACTATACAACTTCTAGATCTGCTTAAAAGCCTGCCAAAGATCACTTGGCATCACAATGCATAGAAAGGTAATACCCATGCAAAATTGGTATTCTGTAGAATATGAGATCAATACTTTCATCTGTTATTTCCCCATGACTGTGAAGATTAAAGTTAATATTGTAGGAAAATTATTATCTGTGCTGCTGCTTATAAAAGCTTCGTGAACAATAAAATATGTCTGGTCATTGTACATTATGGATCTTGGCCCTTAAACTACCACGAGACAACGTAGGCTCTAGATACAGTACCCAGCACAGAAACGCATTGGCCTACTCTTTGTGAATGACTAAAACCATTATACACAACCCTTATCCATGGGGTTATCCATAAATTTGCTCCACTTGTCCATGGGGAAACAAATCGATTGCTATGTATAATTCAAATGAAAATTTTTCAGTTAATTTCCAAATGTGGACCCTAATGCCAGCAAACTGTAAAGCAAACGGTGCATAGTAATATTATGGTTGTTACACCGGCAAATGATGATCAGGGAAGCCGCTGGATTACAACCGTGAACCTCTGCAACAAGCGGCGAACAGGCCACGTCACCGCCCTAGATTTTGCCAATTAATTCTTATTCACATAAAACATCGTGGATAATAGGAAGCTGTTCTTCAGCAGAAAGGAAAAAAAATACAGAAACACAGAGAACAGTACTGTTGATAATTGGAGGTTTAGCGGACCACCTTAAAGTTCCTGCAGATAATGGGGCCAGGGATAGGAGGAGTTCTACCGTTATGTACAGAGTTAATAGTGTAAGGATCACTGCACGACGCGCTGTATGAGGGATGCAGCTGCCACACGCTGACCTCTTGGTGCCGACGCGGTTGTTGGGTGCGATGTCGATGGTGTCGGTGGCCGAGTCGTGCCGCACGGCAAGACCCAGGTCTGCGATGGCGCACATGCCGTTTTTCTTCACCAGGATGTTCTTTGATTTGAGGTCTCGGTGGGCGATGGCCGGTTTACCTGCGAGGTGGTGAGCGGGTCAAACCATGGGTGGAGTGCAATGGGGAGAAAGAATGCACATTAATGAGTCTTCTTGTTCAAGAAAAAAATATATAGTGCACAAGATCAATGGCAGTCGAACCAATATTTTTATTCTCAGAGCCAGATTTACCCAAATTGCACAATTTTATGTTTTTGTGTGCCCTGGTAATCAGACTTAGACCAACAACACACTGCATTTGAGAAACCAGTTTAAGCACAGGATTTGAACCAAAGATCTCAACAGTGCCAGCTCAGCACTCTAAACTCTCTGCCATCGAGCCACCTCACTGATAAAAATAAGAAAATATTCCATCAAGGAAGATGCTTTAACCAAGCCAAAAATCTCTATTTTTATAACGATTAAATGGGTACTGCAGATTTAATTCAGGACTACATTCCTCTTGCTGGCTGCTACAGCTGGTTAAACTGTCAACGGAGTTATAATAGATTTAAGCAAAAGCCACTTATACCACACTGGTACAGATCACCTTCTCTTCATCACACCAAGAAATGCAACATCTATACCTGTTACAGTGATACTTTACTAATTTAATAACTCTTCCTTTTATCAGCACATGTTTTACATTTATCACACAATGGGGTCCTTTGTGTGTTGGCATGAAGGGATACTCATCCCTTGACAGAGTCCTTACCATCTGAGCACCCTCCACACTGAGAATTTGTTCTGATTTTCCTGCGGCATACGATGGCCTGAGGTTCCATTGGCTGACACTACTCTATGCATCCCAGCTGGACGTAGGAACACAAGGCTGCCAGTATGGTTGTGTTCCTTTAAAACAGAATTCTCTGGGCTGAATGCGATTGAATGTAAAGAGGTTGCAATGCATTTGTTACATGGGGTATGCTTCATGACAAACCCTTGTGCAGAATTAAAGAGACAACCAAATTGGTGCTTGCACAAATTCAAATACCTTATCGTGGGCCTTGTACATTTTGTGCACATTTTTTTTACGTGACTTGCTTTCAAACACAGAATTTCCGTGCATTTTGGGGGGGGGGGGGAGGAAGGAAATCATATTCCATGAATTGGCAGCTCTTCAGTTAAGAAAAAAATATTCTATACAACACTTAACTTTGTTAAAACGAACAACTTTTATATAAGGTTTTAACGTAACAGTCCTTGCGATTGTATAATTGGCTTTCGAATTTTAGCTACGTATGTGTAAGGGGCAACAATATTGGTACACGTGTGATGTTTGATTGCTTACCCTGTGTGCCGACGATCTCCATGTGCAGGTGAGCAAGCCCACTGGCAGTGGAGAGGGCTAGCTTAAGCATCCCTTCCACAGGCACTGTGAAACGATTCAGGTAGTCGAAGAGCGAGCCATGCTCGTGGTAGTCGGAGACTAGCCACAGCTGCGTCCAAGTCCCATTGTCTGTAAAAACATGAGAAATCATCAACAGTGGCCCAACAAGTTCAAAAAGTAAGTGTCTACGTAGAAGGATAGTCTAGCAGCCACCACCAAACCCACCACATCGAGTCAACAGCTATATTCCACCAGTCGTGTGGACATTTATACAGAGTGGAGGTTATCACCAAAATTATTAATTACTTGATGTTTTTATATAAATGTTACACATATCTATGGAAATTTCTATCCAATAACAGCCAGATAAAGTTATAATAAATGAGAATGGTGATCCCAACATCTATTGCCTGTGTTGCAAAGGCATGAATGCGAACAATGTAGCAGGAGTTGAAAAATTAGGCTTGCATGAGATAGTGCTAATAATGTCTCCGAATGACCAAACCTGTATTTGCTACAGTCATGGTCACTGGTCCCCATCACAAGAAGTAAGAATTTTTACCACTTGCTCAAAGCAGACACGTTATTTTGAGAAAGAGAAACACTCGCACTCGCCTTTGATAATCCTGATAACACTCTAAAATGTTTGTACTTACGAAAATAGGCTTGTTGCAAAGTGCAGTAAAGTGCTACCAGGATGTGTTTATTAAAAAAAAAACCTTTATTGTCGGCAGCGATGAAGCCCAGGATGTTTTCATGGCGCAGCATGACTGTCTGGTAGATCTCGGCCTCACGGAACCAGGAGCGCTCCTCGCGTGACGAGAAGATCTTGACAGCGACGTCCTCGCCACGCCACTTGCCACGCCACACCTCGCCGAAGCGGCCCTTGCCGATGCTCTCCTGCAGCACGATGGTCCTTGCGATGGTGCGCTGCACCAGCAGGGGTAAGCCTGTTTCGACACGCATTGACACGCCTCCATTAACCTCCGTTGCGATGGACTGCCTGTTGATTTGTTAAGAGGGTGGTTCACTGTTCATCGGCAGGTCTGCGTGTGGTGCAGGTGAAGTGTGGGTACTCCTAACTCTTCCAAAATATCTGGCCACCGTGGAAGAGTAACCCATACACGGTATGCTATTATTTCAATTCATCTTGAATATTATTTCATCCATAAAACGCAAGGCCTTAAATTAGCCACTTGGTTTAAGGTTTTTTTTTACTATTAAATGGTTATTTTAAATATTTTTTCACAACAAAAGTCTTTTTTTTATGCAAGTTAATATTAGGTGGAGTATCACACCTCATTATTCTGTTACCTTTCTGTGAATTATAGGTTTTGTTCCCACACCTCGGCCATGAATTTACAAAAAACATTACCATGCCACAAACTTAAAATCATGGATCATAAACTGGGACACAGGCTTTCCATCCCAAGTGCCATGCCAAATATACTGCGTTATTGTTCTGTTTTCACCATGTGTGTCTCTCTCTCCCCCTTAATCTTTCTTCCATGATTTAAAAAAACATCCATCCTCTCCTTACCAGCAACTCTTATAACAATCAGCTGTCCCAGTACCTTAAAAAGCCACTCAAAATCCCCATAAATGTATCATGCTAAACATTCAAGCATCACAAAGCTACTGCTAAGATAATGTATTTGGCTAGAGTCTGGAAAGTCTATTAGACATAACATCTTGGCATCATCTTGTGATAATAACAATATTAATGTATTTATCATGCTTAATTGCAATGAATTATACACGTGCAAAACCTGATTATGCCAACAATTCTCAAAGCATGAAAAAAAGAAACACAATAGGACACATTTTTTTCTGAATAATTAACATAGATCAGGAGCCAGATTTATTTGTTAACTAAAAGTTTTTTGTAATATTTTTGTTAAAACATCCCAGTGTCTCCACCACAAATATGGGCAAATCGGTAAGGTGATGCATTTCAGCCGTTTAGTCAACATGTGAATCTCGCCAGCTGTTCGATGGATTTAGATTTACACAAGCTGTTTGCCATGAGCGTCCTCACGCCCAATAAAAGCATACCTGATCCAGATCCTGAAGTGGTTAGGTCATAGAGGTCTTTTAGAGTTGTGCCCTCGGTGATGTAGCGGTGGTGGTGGTGGTGATGCAGGTGTCCAATGTCCTGCTCCTCATCCGAGTCTGGCACGGGCAGGTGCCGGCATGCTGCCCGGTTGTGGCATAAGCAGAGCACCACGGTGAACAGCACGCAGAGGAAGCAGATGGGGGCGGCGATGGCCACGGCCAGCTCCACCGAGCTCCATGAGCTCAGTCGGTCCAGACCCACCAGCGGCGTTGGGTCTGTGCACATAAGCAACGCCCGGACAGTGAGTGAGAAAGCCAGCAAGCCGCCACTAGCACACAATGCAGCATGCGCCAAGCTATGGGTTCTATACTACACCTGGGAAGTAATGGTCACAAACTTGGGGTGAACAATGATAACGTACTAAAGGATCCTTATAACTGGATATCATTATCAAAGCGAACAGATATATTTCTGGAAATAAACGAATCATTTTGTAATGGTGCTTCATTTTACCACCCCAACATCACCGCCCATGTGTAAAAGACGCTCTTCTTCAGCAAACTTTCTAAGTGTACAATTTCCATGAAATAAATGTCTTAGTTTGGTTAATTTTCTTTGCAGAATAGTCTCTGCTGCTCCAGGGGACTATGTTTTAATACTAGCATCGCTCATGGTACAGGCCTTTAGGCAACTCTATCCCTTTATATCAGCGGCAGTGGCATGTCAAAATTCCTGCTTCAATGCTCCTAGCTGCGGATATCCACCAGCGGTGCTACGTGTGCATGGGAGCCAACCAGGATATTCGCAGGTGCATTGTGGCGTCAGGCTCTGCCCCATTGCACTCTCTCCTCACAAGCGGAAAGGAGGATGAGGCATCTACCGGCACTGCTGGCACCAGGGCCCTTCATCTCCTCAATCGGGGTGGGTCAGACCCCTGCCTCTCCGTCCCCAGCGCTGTCTGGTTACCCGTCGTGGGTCCCCGTTTAAACCGCGAACGTGGGGGGGGGGTCGTCGGCCATGTTGAGTCTTTTTATGGTGGCAAGTGAGCGCTGCATGTTGATCCATTCTGTTTTAAGCTCCAGCTACTGGTATCGGATGGGAATTTTCCATTACCAGCAAATTATTGTAGACGAGGTAGATGGGCGATAATGGAAATGGAATGGCAGTAAGAGGGTAGATTTTGTCCAATGTGATGACCACAATTCATGTGTGTAGGAGTCGGGATGACTTATGGAGTCTCAGTACTATGAGGCATGTTGACAATGTGCGGATGCCTTCATCCAGCAGGGGATAGAACATGGTTGATTATGAGGACATCATTGTCAAAATTTACTGACGGAGGAAAAGTGATGTAGCTTTTTGACATTTAGCATTATTACAACTACAGGCCCATAATGTACTGTGTATGTTGAACTTCTTTCGCACTGTACATAGCCAACTGTGCTAATCAGATATGCGGAGGAAGAACAAGTCAGATGTGCGGGGGGGGGGGACAGTAATTCGTTAATTTTCCCATTGAAGCTGTTTCCTGAGGATCAAGACAAACGTGTATGAAACCAGCCATGCACATGCAACTACTGTGGATTGAATGTACATCTAAATACAGTATGGAATATTAGAGCTCAGTAACATCATCAGCTAGCTTTACCCAGACCTGATAAACAACATGTTTGTGAAAGCACATGTCTGTAAAACGTGTTCCATCTAGTAGTAACAACAGTTTTTTTTGTGTTGTGACATACAATGCCATGCTATGCACTTCAACAAATCCATGATTTGAAGACTCAAATAATAAAGCTACGACCTTTTTTTAAAGTGGTACAATTTTAAAAACTGGATTTGTTATTAAATTGAAATTCCCCGAATCCAATTATAAAATAAAAATAAGCTGGAAATACAAGAGGGCCAAGGCCTTTAGGCATTTGGAAATGATCAAACAACCACCTGTTTTGCATGACATTTGAACCCATACTCCTGCGTAAATTGTTGCTATGGTGGAGAATGTTTTTTCTCTTCCCCAAGGTCAATGACATATGAAGATGAACATCAGCAATCCTTCTAGAGCAAGCTATGTTGCCTGCAGAACTGTAACAACAATAATCTCAAACCACACACCGTGGTTGTCAACCTTTTAATAAATATAAAGCAGAGTCACATTTATTAATTTGCTGCTGAAAGCTTTTCTCGTCAATGGAAGAAATCCTCCGAAGAGAATGCCTTTTTTTTCAATTGTATTTCAGTGTCACAAACCAAATCAATTTGTTTCCGCTGCACAGGATGTGGGTTAGCGCCAGTCGTGGGAATATTTTGTTGTGAATTTCGGGCAAAAGTCTAAAAAGTCTGCTTGATTAAAAACACTGCTTACAAAAGGTGACAAAGGGCCATCATATTCAGATTCTATGAACAGTATAACTATCAATTCCTCAAAAACACACACACATAGGTGTTCTTGTACACAAGCACACATCCAAAGAGCGATTGTGACATTGCTTAGAGACGTTTTATACAAGAGGCTTCTACATCACTGAGTACCACCACTGTTCTTTAAAAATTACAAATGTAAATTGTAAATCAGAGGCAGTATATTATTTAAGACAATATACTCAACCTCCCACGGGGAAATATACTTGAACTTAACTGCATTGCGAGCTGCAATCGCAGATCCCTGAATTAAAGATCCCCCAAGGTGACAGATTCCACGTAGGGAGAATTTGATGTGCCCCAGTCCAGTAAAATAAAATGTGAGCCATCAAGCAGTTGACAAAATCATCGTCGAAATGTTGCAGTAGCCCTGGCACTATATGTATCATCACCGTGTTTCTACACTGTGTTTGGTACGTGACGACACACATGTGATGCAGCAGAGGTCGCCCTCCGGACCGTGAGACGTGGCCACGGGGTGCACTTTGATGGTGCATTTACCAGTACAGTCATTGTGCATTGCTTGGGGCTTCATGACTGTGCCTTCGTGTCACTGACAACAGTCAGGCCTGCTAAACACTGACGTGTTTTCCCCTTGTAGTGCCTGAGAATGTTTTGCAACCGATTGAAAATAAATGGGGGTGCAAGGGGGCGGGAGAATGGAAAAAAAAATTCCCTTTCGATAAAGCAAAGCAATAATCGATCGCGTCATTGATCACTTCCAAGTTGACAGTTTCAGCTCTCACTTAAACAAAAAGCTATTTTACATATTGCATTGCAAAAAAAACCCATCTGTTGCGTGTCAAGATAAATGTCACAGCACCAAGCAGTGTCCTGCTCAGATGACCGGTAACTGTCAAAGTAAATGGTTTTCCAGACGTTCACCATATCTGCAAAGACCAATGCAACCAGTGTTTCTTTTCTCAGAACGAAAAAAGGGTTCGTCTTATTTTAGCCTTGCAAATAACGCTCTTTAGCAGCAGACCTATGCATGCTTTTGCACTGCTTGCTCGTGCACGCTTGTTCGCCATACGGAAGCAGCTTGAAGCAAATTAATGCATATTGTGTGCTGTGAGCAAATGCACGACAGCGGTTACGAACTACGCATACGTGAAAAGAACACAACGCAAAAATAAGCCTTCTTCAAGCAAAGGTGGGGGACATTTTGTGTAGACAGCACACCAGTGACCCCCCTTCCGTCCATTTTCTAATCCCTTAAACGTGCCCTTTCACATGAAACCTTCCCCTCCCCCACTCCTTTTTCCCCCCAGCTCTATACAGCGCCCCTCCTCCCCCAGCCTCTCATCGAACAGCCCATGCCCCAAAATGGCACTGTTCAGCCCTCACGACGGTCGAAACGTTCGTATAACACAAGTGGAGAAAATCCACGTGTCCGTGACCCTCCGCCTAACGTAGAGGGGCCACCTTCATTGCACGGGATGACACGTGCAAAATGGAGCCACAGCACAACAATCCCTCAATTAGATCTGAGCCCACTGCTCCTATAATTCCACCCTTCGGGTCAACTGCATACTTTTTTGGAAGGTCACATGCAAGAAGGTTGCTTTAGCAGACGTCAAATGAAACCGCGGCCGGTGGATCGGTGCCAAAGCGTGTCCAACAAAATGAACCGTGCATTAGCAGCAAGAGCAGCAACACGGTGAAATTACATTTTAAACATAGAGTAGGAATCTTCAAACAAGGCAAACAGGAATAAGCCCCGTGTTATAAAGGGTGTTATGCAATGCAAACAATGACTGCAGAGGAAAATTAAGTGGGAGGCCATATTCCATATCGACTACGCAAGAAGACACCCTAACATCCAAACCTATAAACAATTACACTCATGCTCACCGAGTTTGTGGAGTTACCTGTAAATGTACACCTGTGTCACCAGGGTCTCTTCAAGATGAGGTCAAAATTACTTAATACATCCAAATTGTATTATGCATTGCAAAGCTGGCATCGTGTGTATTTATTAATGGTGTGACGACACAATTAAAATAAATTCATACTCAGAATCTGAATCTGTATTTGTCCTGGAGGAATCCAATGAGCCATGATGCTCTTTTTCACAGATGTCCACTATGGGTGAGTGAGCGAGATACATCAACAAACAATACAAACAACGAAACGTTGCGCAAGACAGAAAAAAGCTTAGCAAGTCGCTAAAAATAAATATAAAGTGTAGAAGTGCAAATTGCACAAAAAAAAATTCCTGCCAATTTGTCCACACCAAATGCATCAACTCGTGTGTTAGGATTTGCACATGTTCTACAAGTGCAGTTCATGCGATCCCTGCAGCCACTCGCAGCACTACAATTCACTGCAATGTTAAATGTATACATTCTTGAATAAAATGACAATACATTTGTTGGCGGGGACGAATCAATGCAGGCCCAAAAACAGAGCTACACTGCTAAGTGAGATGTGACCACATCCAGAATGAACAATGGGTGGTTCAGAAGCACACAGGCCACTTGATTCCTGCGAGCATGGCAACACAGCTGAAAAACATGAAATGTTTGGTTTTGGCAGTGATTTTCGATCTCGTATTTTCAAGGGTGAACCCTGCGAACCCTACAAACGGTCTTTTATTGTTTTGACATCACAAACACACACGCCCAAAAATGTCAGGGCTTCTGCAGACTCTGTTGCAAAGTAAATGTGAAATGGAATACATTCATGAATATACCGCTGATTTTATGCACGTTAAACTTTCGCACCGTACTTCGCTAACCGTGCGAATGGCTGATATAAATTAGACTGTAGGGGAGGCGTCCGAGAGAAGGGGACGGTGCTAGTGTCTACGCTTCGTGGAGTTGCATTAGATCGAAGGTGGCCACCCTTGAGGTACAAATACGACCGATACATATTGTGGGATTAAGAATATCTCACAGAAGAGGGGAGATCTACAGATACATGCATTGTCTGGCGTGGTGTATTAATCCGCAACTGACAAAAACCGAGACCATTCTTAATCTATCGGACTCTATTTGCCGGTATCATGATGATGGAAACAAAATGTGGCTATACCCTTTCTGGTAATTAAAAGATGGGGGGACCACAAGTGTGTGTGGCTAATGCAGACTGGATGCCTTGCAATCAGCATTTATTTGGTGTTTGAACATCTTAACTATATCACCTGTATTATTGGCAGAAATGGTAAAGGTGCTTTTAATCACCATTTTTTACATCTCTGGAAGACTTGCTATCTCAAAAAAAAGACGATCCTGGGGAAAACCAGGAGAAAGGGGCCACCCCTAAATGTACCCCCCGTTGCACCCCACATGATGCCTGCGGATTCTGATTGAGAAACTGTCATTACACTTCTTAGATGTTTGCCTAGAATGAGCACATTTATAGCCCCAACACAGGTCAGCAAGTGGTGACGTGGAAAGGCTGCGGCCACACTGGAGCAGTTTTGGGGTTCCAAAATCTTCCGCTAACATCATTAAACAAGAGCTGCAATTAAGTGATGCACCGCTTAATCGGTTAAGATCGATACTTGCACTAACGTTACACTATCGAATCCCACGTGTAAGATGCAACATTTTATTAGTTTGTGAATGTCCTACGTAATGGTTTACATCACTCCTGCAGCCACCAGAGGAGGCAAACATTTACTGCAATGTTAAAAAAAGGAACTGATTCTTGAATGAAACAGCAATCCTGCATCGCAACAATTCACCCTGTGTAGGAGGCATCCAATGGTGCATCATTTAATCGGTGATATGTATTCCTCTATCCAAGAAGCTTGCAGCATGTGATGCAATATTTGATTATATATTACTTGTGCAATATACACAATATGCAAATGCTGATTTGAAGCTTTCGTGACTGCAGCAATCCTGATGATGGACGCTTGTGTTGCGCCCGAAACGTCGTAATTTATTTTATTTGATAACTTACGTGACTTTACCGAAAGAACCAAAGAGTATGCAAATGTTACATTAAGGCTAAAAGAGAGTGCACAAAACTGTGCAATGAGGAAAACCCCACAATAACAACGTAAGGGTCATGTAAGGAACAACAAAGTTATCTTACCAAAGAATAATTCACGTGCATGTGGTCTCCCTTTCACAAACAAGATGGTAAACATTTCACAAAAAACATATTCATGAATAAAATCAGGAAAATTTCGATTTAAAGCTTTCGTGACTGCAGGGATTCATCTTCTTGGTTCTTTCGGTAAAGAACCAAGAAGAAAAATCAGGAAAGGCAATCATGACCATTCATTGCACTACTTGAGGGGTGAATTATTTGCCTTTTGTCCAAGGTTCAAGTCATGAGGGGTAGATGGGTACATGTCAGCCATTTTGCCAATCCACTGCTGGATGAAGCCTCCCTACGACGGTGCAAGTTGTAGAAGTGTATTTGAACATACGTCACTCCGCTGGACTATGCACATTCTAAGGCAGAGAGCAAAGTAAAACACAACTAATTTTGTTGCACTACCCCTCGACTCCTCACAGCATGTCCTAGAAGCAGCCTATAACACCTGTTTTGTGAATGGTTAGTCACCCATCAAGGCAGCCCCAATGCTGCTCAAGAGATCTGATGAGATAATTCCAGGTAATTAGTTAATGGGTGATCAGAGGTACAGCATGTAAATTAAGATAATCCCGTGTATTTCTTATAAACGATTAATGCCGGGTTCCACATATGTGCTTGCCACAACCAGACAGATTAACATGCTGTTGACATTTTCATGCAGCACTATATTTTTCCAAGAAGCATATAAACATGTTTTTCTCATGTGTATGCCAAGGCAAGTATGTCTGCAATGTAGATGAGAAACAAAATGAAGACCATATGAAAGCAAATATATCAGTGCATTAATATTTACCAGGTTGATATTCACTTTCAAGAGTTGGCTGCTCTTTACTGAGACCACAACCATAAAAAAACCAAAGCATTTATAAGGCATCTTTCAGGAAAAAGACCCTCGCAAAGCATTTAACAAAACCAGGTGAAATATATTGTGATTATAAAATGAGACATAGGGAGACAAAATCGACAAACACACGTCTCATTGCTGATGAACTCAAAGTGTTAGTATATGCCTTATTGAACAGCTAAGACAGCAGGCGTGATTTAAAAATGCACAACGAATCAGCAGAGCTTACCCAGTGTGGTAAGGAGTTACATAGGTAAGAGCATAATATAATGAGGTTCCCATCACCGTTAGTATTCATCTTGAACGGAGTAATTATACATAGTCCAGCATCTTGGGACAGGTTCGCATTTTTAGTAGTAGTTTAAGAAAACGTATTATGTATTTAAAAAAAATAATTCTATTGCGTCATTTATACAATTGCATCTCAAAATGCTATACAATAACTACCACGTTCACATAAAAGCAGGAGCTAAAGCCATTGGATTAGAACTTGGGAATAAGATTATTAAGCTGGAGAAATCAACAAAATCACATGCAATAAGCAAGGTGACTGTCTAAAAACTTCACAAAAAGATGTTTACAGTGTTAACCAAGTCGAAATTTCAGCTCCTTGCACTCATCAAGAGCATCGTCCACTGACCAACACCCCAGAATACACTCCCATCACCTCGCACAAACCAAGATCCCTTATAGGGACGTGGTCATATGTCGGATAGTGGCAATTAACTGCGACCCGTTAAACCAAATGAAGACCCACAATGCAGGATGTATTTATCAAGAACAGCCGAGGTGGACGAAATGGATCTTGCAGAATATACAGTGCAAATGTATTCCAGACCCTGGGAGCTACAAATGTAAATGACCGTCCACCCCACAGACTGACATTTTATTCTGGGTGTAGTGAGCAACTCTAGGCCAGATAAGCAATGGGACTCAGGCAGGGGTATATGCATAAATTATAAGATAAGAAAAGCAGGGGCCAGTCCATGCAGAATCTGTAAACAGTAAAATAAGACAGGTGTGAGCGGTGGTGCAGCGATATGTGCATTGCACGATCAACCCGAAGTGTGATTGCCAGCCACAGCTAACATCAGTCACGAATAATATCTGATCAAGTCATAGCTCCCCCGCCCTCCGCCGAATTCACCAACCCAAACTGACCAGCATAATGTCACGGCGAGGCCTTAACTAATCCATCAGTGGATTGACAGGGCTGTAAATTATTCCTATAACTATGCTGTATTCCTATAACTAGTATCCAGTAAGTGAGTGGTTTCTGGTGAAGTTCATGTGAATGGTGAGTGGTGAAGTGAGTATCTTATACGTGTCAGAGAGCAGATGTCCGGTGAGTGTCACATCATCAACCTAATGTGCTCTGAAAATGGGCCATTTCCAAAATGTCACCTGTTATATATTTTTCCTTTTAAAGCGGTGTTATTGATAACAAAAAATAATGACAAGACACCCAGGCAGGTAGTGACGTGAGCAAAGCTAGTACACATTATTTCAACATCATTCACATTACGTGCATCTACTAATTATTCAAAATAACTAAGGCAATACATTTTCAGGAATTACATGCTCCTTCTCATACGCAACAGAGCTCAGAATTAAAATTCCTTCCCCGTTTACATTACTGGTGAAGGCTTCAAATGAATCTCTTGTTCAATCCCTAGGACACACTGATGGTAGGCACTCAACATGCACAAGACATTGATGGCTCCCCAATTATTACAAAACCAATTGTGAGTACAAAGCATACATCTTAATAAGGTTGTCCATGTCTAAGTTATATGCTTCAGATTAGTCTTCCCATGTAGGCTCAATGTACCTTGCAATTACTTACGATCATAATTATTAGTGCCTCTGCATGTTAATGAATGGTGTGGTTGAATTTTAATGTGATCTCTATGACGAGCGATACACACCCACGATTGTCATTTGTAGTGACCTGGTCATGTTTTTTTAAACCTTCCCATGAACCCAATTGTTGGATGCTCCGTTGGTGTAATTGTTTAGTAACTCAAAATTAATAAGCCCCTGAAAAATAAAGAATTGTTACAAAAACTGGATTAAAACCGAATGGCAGAAAAAATAATACTCTGACAGCGGTTTGAATAAGTGTGCAATTAACAGACAAGGGCTCATTATTTTAATTACTACGAAAAGCAAGGTTCCTCTCCCATGGTAATTTAACCCTACACTCTTGGTGTATACCAGCCCATTTACATACGCAAATGGCAGTTGAAATATGCTGGCACATCACTATAATCCCCGTAAATTCAAATTTACGTGGAGTATAAAAACCGACAGCACTAATAATGTTATCATAATAGAGGTTTTTGGGTTAGATCCCGTAAATATATAAATGTGTCATTAAAACCCGCCACCACCCGACACAGCCAACGAGTAAGGGTTGTCACGTAAACAGAACATTCCAATTCGTCACTAGTACGGCACACCGGTGTGTTGGAGAGCCAAGCCACAACATTTATAAACTGAGTACGACGTTTCGCCAGTAATTACAACTAGCTTCATCAGACAACAGCCAGATTTGTGGAGAAGTCTTACTGTTTCGTTCCTTATATAGAGGCGTAGATGTGTTGACCACCCCTTCTGTGCTCTTGCACAATGTGGATGATATTGGTCGCGAAAGCCTACGTGCTAAACTGACTTAATAATTTTACTTTGAAATTACTGCAAGGCCAAGGCAAGACACGCGAGCATAAGCCACGAAAGTTGGGAACTAAAGGAGAGCAGCTACTCATTAATAATCTCGTATCAGACAGCAATCACTGCGCTAAGCTTCATTTTGTCATATCATCATGAACCATGTTCTATCCACTGCTGAATAAGAATCTCCCACAAGCTACTTACATCCCTCAAGGTCATGTGATGCCAAAATTAATTTCGCTCCTGGGCATGAGCTGATTTTTCACTCCATCCCTGTAGTGGTCATCCTTTCGCGCGTGTTTACTCTTTTGGTTGCCATTCCATGATCCCGTAAAAGCCCATTTACAATTGTTGAGTCAATAAGATATCGAATTTGCAACTGTTTTCTAAACCATGCGTTCTTCTTTTTACCTCCGTGTAATTTCAAGTGTGCATCCCTCCATGATCATTTCCATATTTTTCAGCATTTGTTCTATTTTCTTTGCCAGCATCCATGTTTATGATTCATATCATAGCAGGTTACATGTGTAGTGAGCGACTTCCGATACACGTCGAGTAGAAGGCGTCTCATTTATTAAGAGCACACTGGGCGATACATTGTGTAACGCAGCTACACATAGGCGATCCTAACACGTAGCCCCATCTCCGGCTTCGCTACAAAAGCTGTTCGAACAGCGCAGCGACGGAGAGAGTCTTCCAGAAGATCAGCCACGTGGTCGGAGACGAAGAGTTGACGACGAGCAGCGACGCAGCCAGGACCCGCAACAGCCACGAACCTCTGGTTCGGTCCCCCTTATATCTGCCCCGGCACGGCCAAGCTCCACTTCTGGCCACGCCCCCTTTCCAGAACCTTCGAGCTGGTTCCCGGAGCTTCTCGACTGACTCCGCCTTTCACCTTTACCCCAGATACACCCCCCTTATAATAAGGCATTATGGAATGCAGCCATGACCGTAATTACCACTCCTGGCAGGTGTCACCCTGTCATTGCACATGCAGCAAGTTAAAATCTGTCTTTAGAAAGACTGCTATGTTGTTTATCCTTATCACATATACTTTATTTTTTCCAGGGGTTCTACCTTGTGACATTTGGTCAATTTGTTTGGTTTTAACGTGGAAAACTAGCAGTTTCATGAATGTTCATTTATTCTAGTGGATAACACTCAAAAAACCAGAAGGACAGTTGAACAACCTGTACTGGCCACATCATAGCATTTCAAATCGTTATTGATGATGGCCTCTGTGCAATCCAGTATCCCAACCTTTAAAGAGTCACATTACTTAAGTGCTTGGGTGGAAATACTCGAGAGATGGCCAAGTAACGGCAGAGGCTACAGCGCTGTGCTGGCCCAGCGGATGTCCTGGGCTTGTTGATCTGGGGCAGATGCCCATTAGGAAAACGAGTTCCCAAGTGCAAAAAGTTGATCCATCTTGGCCCAGGCACCAATGACTGCACAAAAACATCTATGATATAAAATTTGACTTTGCAATGTGGCGAGAGTTCAGAATGGATTATTTAGTTCATAATGCCGATAGCACAAATGGAATGATATTTTGGTAAAATCCCAAAGTATGTTTTTTTGCAGAAATGCATTAATCCATGTGCTCTCCGCCTCAGCAACAAAGATCTGGTGAAGCCCCAAGTCAACATTTACCCTCTACTGCCTGTTATGGCCTGTCGATCCCCTAACTTGTTCAAGTCAGTGTTTACTCTTCTCTATTACAATGGGCGGTGCTGTTTGTTGCTGGCCGCTTCACCTTTTGGGCATGTGCTCAGCAAATGAATAAAAAAATAGCCCAGACTCAAGTTCTTCCTCTTCTCCTTTGCCTATGACTTCCGCACATCGCCAATGCTTTCGTACAGCATTTTTACAAGTGGTTGCATTTAGATACTCCATAAATCCAAACTGTAATTTTAACAGGTGTATGCCACCATGCATGGCCCAGGCTGGATTGAAATGTACGTCCCATGCATTCCAAACAATAATATATATTTAAAAAACAACTATTCTACCAGAGGGGAAACTCACCCACGAGTGGTGGTAAGGTGATGTCGACCATGTTGCAGAAGTCGGTGTTGCAGCAGTGCACGTTGGTAACCTGCACCTCGCGATCGTAGGAGCTGACGCACATGAAGGGGCGGTCGGGTGGCACGAGACGCTCACGTGGGATGCACTCGCGGATGTGCGTCAGCCCCACCGGGCTCCGCCTGCGCATGGCCGATGCCAGGCACGCGCCATCCGTCACGCAAGTGTAGTTGTCCGAGACGCAGTGGTGGCAGAAGCACTTCAATGCTGCAGCAAGAATCACAGAAATGAAAGGGAAAAGATGTCATTGTCACGTTAAGCACTTTGCGTATTGATTTAGAAAAGCAAAAAAAAAGCTTACAACCATGTCACCCTGAATGCGTCTGATCATGTAAAATCTCAGAAGCTAAGTATGTTCGATCTTGGATAGTACGCGGATGAGATACTGCCAGGGAGGATCAAGTGTTATAGGTATGCGCTGTGAAGTGGCCAAGAGATGATACTATAGCGATGGATTCTTGAATCTATTTGTGTGAGCCTTTCCATGTTACCTCCTGGTAACATTAAGATTGAGGCTATCCTGGGTAAATGCAGTACATTATTCTTAGTATCTGCAACCAAATACATGGAAGAGAATGTGCAGATATGTATTTTCAGAATATGAAAGCCTTTGCTCATGGGAGACTTGTCCCGTGAGCAAAGGCTTTCATATACTTCGAATGCATACATTTCAGAAAATATTGCGAGGGGATGTTTAAATTGACTCAATGATTGCTAATCATTTCACAAGAGGCCAGAGGGCAACGTTTTACTCAAAGAGCGATAGAAGTCTGGAACCGGCTGCCCATACAACACGCGGTGGAGGCCGATTCACCGGGACTCTTCAAGGAATTGCTCGATGAGACACTAGAATCAATCTGCTATTCACAATCGAATGAGCTAGACGGATCGAATGCCACTTTCGCGTTTCGAATTTCTTACGTTACGTAGAAAATGTACTAAAGCATAACAATAAGAAGACAGCTTCAATATGTTGTTGTGAGAAAAAAAAATCTGCAAGTCTCTTCCTCATGTTGTAATACAACCTGCAGTCACACAAATAAGAGCACTTCCAGCATTTCCAAATGGTTTCAAAACGCACCATGTCACTTATTGTCTAATAGCTGCAAAAGCTTCCAAGATAAAATCTGGCAGAGAACATCACTCTCGGCCCCAGACAAGTGTCACATCCAGACATTGAGTGACCCGTCAGGTAATTTTATGTTATTTCAACAGAGGAAGCTGGCTATAAATAGTCTGACCAGTTTCACAACAACAAACAACCTAATATTTTGATTATCCTTGGCCAGCGCTCATGTTTAATTAAAACATGATGGAAATGTGTTACAAAAAGTAAATCTTAGGAGGACCTGACACAGCTTTCGTGTTTCCTGCAACACTTGAAAATGAATTATCCAGCAATGGAGACATTGAACATGTGACTTTAAAAACAGTTTTGCAATAACCTTGCAAACGGTAAATAGATCTTAACTATTATTAAAACCCTATTTTCGGACAAATTGGATATAGAAGTTAGAGACTTGCTGGTAATCAGATTAACATGGTCGAGAACACGGTTATCTTATCCTCGAAATTGCTGCCTTGCACCTAAATTTAATGTATGTGCAGTACTGTAATATTTTGCTCAATCGTGACACTATTTTGTATTGTTTGCTGTTTTGAGATATTCAGTGTTTTGAGATAGTTATTTTCAAAAGAAAACATTCCGGTCTGCACCCAGAGGAAATTGCATGTCATTGCCTCTTTCAGCATTGTGTGAAATCATTCACTGTATTTTCTGATCGACATTGTCACAGGCTGTCTGCGGGGTGGGAGATGTACGGCGGGTGACTGATGATGCCCACGGACCAGTAGACAAAGGATTTCAAAGCAAACATGAATTTCATTGGAAATTAATTGAAAAGAGGCTTGCAGAGCACACAAAATGGTTTACAGTGTACCCCTACCGAAGAGAAGGCACCGACTCAACTCGGAGAACCTACACGCGACGAGAACACACACGCACACGTGCCACACGCTGTGTGTAGTCTCGCTCAGTCTTGAGCCTGAAGGATGCTCTCTCACTAGGACAGCCACAGCTTCTTGTTCCGGAGCGCCGCGCACCTCCCGAGCAGCCCCTCGCTTCTTGGCAACCTCCTAATTGTGTTGGCCACCTCAGGTCGCACATGGCGGCTGTGAAGATTCACCCAACCTTGGGCACCCCATGGCCAGGACTATATGGCACAATAACGTGATGTTTGTGTGCTGTTATACATCAATCTTTAATGTAATTACAATACCACAGTTATCTGATTTAATCCCATCTCTAGGTGAAAGCTGTTGCTTATAAAATTACACTTCACCTGACATAGACAAATGTTCCATCTCTCCTTCTCGGAACACCATCAGCAGCAGCTACAAGGCTTTATATAGACGTTCTCTCTGAACTGGTTCTTCATGGTGTAGCTAAATTGGCACTTGTGATCCATCTATATGTTTCATCCATCTCCCGCACCTCCGATTAACATGGTTGGCTACGTACGGTGTGAAAGAAGTTCAACATATGTACATCTCCATCACGGTACCATCCAGTCAGTAATCCAAAGGACTCGTGTGTTTGTCAGATCTGTAGTGACACCGGCCTAATCTTGCAGGCCTATTACAATGCAGTGGAATATTATGGTTGGCAAAACGGGCCTTCATCGCCTACCCGTTTCTGATTATGGTGATGAGGTTGATGAGGTGGCACACATGGGCACTTACAATGCCCATTCTGTCTCTCAATGACCTTGTGCCTTGTGTAATCAACTCCTCATTTATCCCCAATAATCTCTGTCACACTGTATGTGCTCCTTGCTATAGCTAATTAAAACAGATTCCGAATTTAGAGTCACAGAGAGTTGCTTCCATTAGTCTACTCTGCAAGAGTTCTTTGTTTTCACGGCTGTCCCTTAACGGTCTACATGAGTGAACCAGTCTGCCCTCTGCATCCACCTCCTGGAAGATAATGCATAAAGTGATGATGAGCAGCATGCTTGAGGCATCTGCTGCTCAAACTATAGCCGAGGACCTGAATGATTTAAACACTGAAGCAGCTAGATGCTACGCACACGGTCAGCATATGGATGTGTATGCAAGAGAGTAAATGCGATTCCTACTGAAGCTATGAGCAATATGTAACCAGGACCAAACTGATTTTGATATTCAAAACAAAGTTGTCTTTGAAAAAATTGTCTATGTTGTGTTGCATGGGGCAGATTCGTGTGTCAGCGAATGTTCAGATGGTTGGTGAAAACACACCAATATATGCATCACCATGGGGCAAATGATCAGCGTAATGTGATCTTCCCATTTTGTCATGATGTAAATCTGACCCTACGTACTTTGATGGTTCTACCCCTAGCCTTGCATGATACCAACAGAAATGAATTCTGTAGCATTGTCTCTGCAAGCTATAATATGACTGCGTTATCATGTTCAGTCGTTTATTTAAAGGCGAGGCCTGAGAAATTATATATTGAAACTCAAAATCCCATCTGCAATGCAGCCATTCATCCACATGGCCATCCCATGACTGGAATAGTTTTAATTTATTTTGTGAGATAATTAAATTGGACAATTAATGATGCCACTATAATTCAGTGTGACCTGAAGTCATGCATGGGTGCATACAACAGAAGAATTGTAGCACATTTCAGTGATGCAGAAATAATTCACATATTCACACTTACGAAACCTCATGTGAAAAATTCTGTGATCTACAACCAGCAACTGATAAACGAGTGTCATAATAAGTGGGCCCTAATCACCTCGCATACCCAGCAACACGTCAGCATATTTCACTGGGAAATTACCAAGGGGTGTGATCCAGTTAAATGTACATGCATTACGAGAGGACCTCACTTATACTACAGTACCTCATTTATACCACAGAGTCATGTTTAAAGCCCACCACGTTGATATCGCCATGCTCTCACGAATCCCGCACCCTGTAGACGGTGTCGCTTACAGCTACATTAAGACTCCACATCTACGAATCAATAACAACTGTACGTGTGCAATGCAAAGCGTACAAGTTTATATTACAGTGCAAATGCTGCTTCGGATTCGTAATAAAGAATGACAAGGACACTGTTAGCTTTTATGTCCAATTCATTTAAGATTGGCATCTGATTGATACAGCTGCTGGTATAAAGTTTAATTCATAAATGTATTATCTTTGTATTAAGTCATTCGAGCAGCCAGATTCTCAATTGTGCTCAATAGCTTGAAACCAACAATTGAACTGTCTGTATGATAAAAAAAACTACTGCCCATTTTCTCACACCACATGAAAAATAAATGTATTTTTGCAAACAACCTATCGGCTGCACGACCTCCTGGGAGTACATCTCATTAGTAGCGTTTGTTTAATACCAACGCTAATAATTTTGACATCCAGTGTCTTATCAGCAGCCAGGCTTGCTTGTACCAATTTTCTGATAAACTGCCCAATGTTTAAAGGCAAGGACCCTTCCTTGCAAGATATGGGTCCTCCATCGATATAAAACAACATGACACCCCTCAACACCACCAAGGCCTGCAGCCCTCTATAATATGAAGGCATTATCGACCGATTAAACAATAGTTACACATGTGGGAAGAAAGCGGAGTAACCCAGAGAAAACCCACGTGTGTGAAGGGGGGTAACACTCTATCCCATACATATGGAGTCCATATTTTCTGTACCGATTTCTTCTGGCGAGGCAGGGTTATGGCACCTCGACGCTCATGGGAAGGGAGTTTCACAGCATATAGTGTGGAATGCTTAAGTAGGCACCTGCACGCCCAACTTTGAAGAGTGTATATTTGTAATTAAATGGTACGGTTCTTTATTCAGCCCAAGACACAGTTGTCTAGAATACAGTACATGAAGCAACAATCCACCGAGCATGTTTAAGAAATTGCCTGCTGATATTGCGTAACTATTCGGGGGCACTAGACTTTTGTGGGAAAATACATGAATGGCATTGTATTTGAATTAAAAACCGTCATCGCCAAAAGCACTTTTTCCATTTGCAAAAATTTTCATCTTAAAAATACTGCATTGACTCATTCCCTTCCAGAAGGATGCTCGCTTAAATGTAATAATTGATCAAAAGTGTTTCAACATTAACTCTAGCATTGTTAGCTTTGCTTTTTCCCCGAAACGATTATTTTAACAATGACCATTTTTGTAGTTTATTTGTGCATCCAGATAATATGCACCCATAGAGACGTTAAAACTACAACAGAAAACTAAAGTAGTTGGAATCACTCCCAACAAACATCAACGACCAAGTGACCAATTATTGCATGGAATAAAAATCATCATTAATTAATTAACTTAATTCAGTGTCGTCCAACTCTTGGAGCTAAAATGTATAAATCCCGCATGTAGAAAATGGCTTACACGTGGTGCCCGGCTCTTCAGACAGCATAATGAAGGGCCACGAAATGTAGGTAATAGCATCCCTTTGAAGTGGCTCTAGAAGTAGTTTAGTGGAGTCATTTTCCAAGGCCGTTCCTTTACAGAGATGATATGAAGCTCTGCTGACTGAGGGATTTCTGGCCTCATGACATTACAGTACAGTACAATGTTCCAACAGGGCATGAATGAATATCATCGAATATGAAAACGAGTTTCCAAAACGGATACGTCTCAAAACAACCGATTACAAAATTTGAGACATTTGATATAAAACACCAGTCATATCACATGGAATAACTAATATTTTTTTCAATGGTGCGGAAAACTAAACGGATCTCTTTTTCAAAGCAATCGAAAGACACTAACGAATTCTTCCCCCAACACCACTTTTCGTCCACTTTTTGGGTCTTAGATGGGTGTGGGGGAGGGGTACCATCTGGCATTTCAACAATGAACACAGAGGACCTTTCTATGGGAGGAGACTGAGGAACGGGTAGGGGGTGGGTTGCAAGAGCCATCCATCAAGCACTGTCAGAGCAGTTCTTTCATTAAACTATTGAGCAGGCCTGACCTTTTTGGGTCAGCTGCCAACCAGCCGGTGTGAGGTTGAGCCAAGCTAACGCATAGCCTCCAAAAATGTTAACTTTAAAAGCAATCCAAGTTTCGCAGGGTATGAGGTCAGGCAGACGTAGGTTAAAATAAAATAATCTGGTATTTGCTATACGCATAATTTCATATTATTTAGTTCGGCTGGAAACCTTTAAAAAAAAAAGAACTAGTACTATTTTTTTTTACCACAATTGCCAAAGAATAGTATTTATACTGCAGTGGCAAGAATGATAATTCAGACCGACAGTAAGGCAGGTTAATCATAAGAAGACTATCTTAATATCTTTGAAACAAAGAAGCAGCATGATTCTAAACCACGTCTGGATGTGTGACTACATGCACCACGTGACGTGTGAAATTGTTCAAATAAGGCAAAGCAACCATTAATTTTGGCCTTGGCGATCCATTTATGAAACTAGCTTTCATCCCTCTTAAGTATTTGTTGCATTAGCAAAAGCTGACATTCTCTATTGCATTGATCGCCACAGCCACGGCAGGCTTTTGTCACTCTCTCTCTCAGACGCTTCCCCCCACAACTGGGCCCCCTGCCTTCAGGTATCCCAGAAATGTTTCCAATGCAAATTCATTGCCGTTCAGATGTGCTGCGTTTCGGATACAAAAATGCCTGCCGATACTTCTTGCCAATTAGAAAATCTCTTAGCTATGAGTGAATAGGACATTCCTTGATAACCGAACCCACATTATTGGCAAAACATCACGCAGAATATAATCAATCTCGTTTCGTTAAATAAAAACGGTACCTTATGTCCAGCCAAAAACAAAAGGTCAGGTTTTCCTTAAACAAAGTAATGCACTACGACGTTATGAACTCAGCCGGCAAACTCAGCTCGATTCCCAGCAATGGCTAACATCAGTGACGAGTGAAAACTGATCCAGTCTTTGCCCAGCCCCTCACAAACCCGTACTGACCAGAAAGGTGAAGTATGGTCAAACAATCCCAATGACCGACGTGGTGTGGGGAGGCCTTAATGACAAAGAGCATGCTTTTTTGCATGAATACATTATTTGCAGCTTTTCTCTTTATTACAAGATTTATGTACAATAAATGTTAAATGTCATCGCAATTACAACTATGCACCAGTGAACAACGTGCACTCTCTCGGTGTCCTTCAAACCTCAGAGCCAAAGGCTTCCAAACATGTACCGCTAACTGTCACAATCAAGTTATAGCTGGACCCACAATTAAATCAAGTTTCTACAAAACATTGCGACAAAGCCATATTCACTGCATGAAAATCAAGTAGAACAAAATACTCCACTGTGGTCATCCTCACCTTACATTATACAGTATTGTAGAAATTAAAATAAAGTATTCTTTGTGATGTAAGAACATTTGTCAATGTACAAATAATTCGTACAATATCGTCTTTTACCACTCAGTGTTTTATGATTCCCTTACAATCAGAAAAGAGTTAGAAATTACACTTCAAAAATTCATTCAGCAACAACAAAAATGGCTTTAACATATTTTCGTGAGAAATCATATAATTGCATGAACACTCTAAATAATTCATGTCATGAGTGGCATCAGTGAATCAGAAAACAATGCCAAAGTACTTGAGTTTGCATCAGAACATCCAACCACGTGGTTTTCATGAAAATATATTTCATCGGAGCAATTGTGCGATTCATAATGTGACATATCAACACATCAAAGATCAGTCATGCCCACAAATATTATTTCCCAACAAAATCATCAACTAAATCAACGCCTTTGCTCAACTGGTTACTAATAATTAGTCTTTATTCTCATTAACTTTGTACTAATTGTGCTATGGGCATCATCTAATGCATTTCAGCACTGTAAACCTTCTGAAATTTCAGTGTCTTGCAGCCCTGGTCTATGTAAGCATATTTCATATAACTGCTTCTAAAATCCCTTCAAATGACCTTTTTAATCCACAAAATAGGAGAGACACACTTTTCCATACAAACTAAGAGAAATGTTTGTCACATGCCAAATTCTGCACTGTGGTAACATTTTGAAAAATGTATGTAAAATTAGCTACTGCATTTCTGCAGTTAAGAGAATTTCATAACAATATGCATCGCTGTACCAGCTTCATATCTGTTTATTTCCATGACATGTTCATGCTTAAAATCATGTTCACAGAAACTCCTTAAGGAATCGTGCATGGTGGAATTCATAATAATACAGAACGATTCCTTCTGGAATTACCAAGCTCGACTGTTCAATATAAGTACTGTACAGTATATCTTATGATGCTTGACAGCACCTGCACACATTGTTATGCATTTCTGTAGACAACGCACCACAGTTAAGGATAGATTTACAATGTAATGTCACACGCAATGATATAAAACCCACATTCAAACAAAACACAGTACCTCGCGTAACAATATCTACGGCATTGCATTTCATGGCAAGGCCCGTATTTGCAGTGCTAGATGGCTTCCGTCATTCACCACAAATGTGCCCAAGGCAAGCTACAGGCCAAATACAGCCAGAAAAAAAAACATCTTTACCACAAATATTAAGACACATCAGTCAGAAAATGTATCTTGTGAATAAATTGCTCTTAATTTCTGTCATGACAAGAAGCAATCTAGAAATAATTTGGAGTTTACAAAACAGTTTTTCAGTTTTAAATACAGTAGTGTACAGAGTACTCCACATACATACACACTGTAGTAAAATAGTTATAAGAATGCAGTTTTAAACAAATATTGTATATGGACATGCATCGGTAGTGGTGAAACAGTTCAAATATTGGTTGCATCTTAACAGGTACCAGCAGCAAAAAGGACAGAACAAGACTCTACCTGGCAAAAAAGGCCTTGTTGAAAATGCTTACAATCTAAAAAGCAAGACATTTTTTCAAATTTGGACGCTTAAAAAAGAGAACAAAATAATCACTGCGTTTGAAATTAAAGCTTTTTGAAAGTCTTAAAATTTCATATTAATTCACCTACACTGAGCAATAAAGTCCTTGAAAGAATATAAATAAAGAAGAAAGCTAGCTACTAAGTCACGTGAAAAAAACCCTACAATATATCAGACTGTGACCAGGATGAATGGTGACCGGCTGCAAAGGATGGCGATGGAGGTAACATTCAAAAGTGCAAGGGGATGTGGCAGAGGACGATCTGAGGGAATGCCAAGCAATATGCAGCAAGAGAGAGAGAAGTGTAAAGAGGACTGCAAGGAGAGATTGGTGCAGAAAATGGTCCCGTCCCATTGGCACAGGTCAAGGGACGAGACAAAGAAAAGTCGAACTTTGATGAACTGCGCACCAATTATTCCCAAATATAAAAATTCACGGTGTCCCCCACGGTCACAAAAACTCTCACAATCTACGCGGGTGGAGATCCTGAAATTCAAGTTTTTGCTGCACATTTTGGGAGCTATTCTGGGAGCGACTCATTCCTAATTCCTCCTATAACTGATGGTGTACTCCACGGCGTGGATGATCATTATTTTTAAAGTGCAACGACATTAAAAAAACTATTTCCTTCGCAGAGACTAGCAACACAGCGAGAGAGACGTATTGAAGCACTTCAAACAAATATGTTTTGAGAGAGACGGAGATACAGACAGACGTAGATGCAGAGAAAGAATTGGAGAGAGAGAGAGAGATGCGGAGAGAAATGGAGTTGCAGAGATAAACTCTCAAACAGTGAGAGAAACGGAGATACCTGGGAGACAAATAAAGTTGATAGACATACAGCGATGCAGAGAGACAAATGGAGATTCCAACGGGGCTGCAGAAGTAAATGGAGATGCAAAGACAAATGGAGTTGCAGTGAGATACAGACTGTGCTGACATGATCAGTCATTTAAATATAGCAAATGTGCTTCATTTGGGTTTTAGGAAAACATGGCTAAACCCCTGTAATCAGCATTTTTCTCATGGATTAACTGAGTCATGTGGCTAAACACGTCTAAAATCTGTGAAATACCACAATAGCACAAACTGTTTAGCACGCCATTTGGATTTTTTCCCACAGTGTGCCATGGATCATAGGATCTGCGGGTGAATTCCAACACAGCATCGCGGATTATCGGATTTCACCTGTCCTGTCGTGGGCCTTGACGTGAATTCACTTATCACCATTTTATACAGTATCACGTGAAAAACACACAGATCATGCCTAATGACCAGCCAAACATTGGTTTATTTTCTTATAAAATGTGGATGGAATTGACGAGAATGGAATGCATTAGCAAGTTGTCACAGATGTTGATGGTGGTCTTGATAAAGGATGAGAAGAAACGCACCACGGTGGTTTGCCATATAGAAAGGAGGAGCGAGGAGTAAGATGGAAAGGTGCAACAAGTTAAAGCCAAAGATTAAAGAGTACGAAGGAAGCCCAAGCAGGGTTTGAGATACAACATCAAGAAGGACAGATACGTGTGGAGTAAACATGACAGTTGCTAAAAACAGAGAACCGAGAGGACAAGGCAGGACCCATGCACTTGGGATAAAAAGAGACAAAGAGACAAATGGAGATACAGAGACAAACGGAGCTGTAGAGACAAACCTTCACAACAAGCTCGGTGTGCTGACGTGATATGTTATTGTATGCATGGAGTGTAGTACTCCTGGTTCTCTACTAAAGAGCTCATGATGTACACCCTAAATATTAAAACATTTCCTCATTGACTATGTGTGCCAGCTAAAATAATCAAATAAAACATACTGCCAGAAGAAAATGAGTGTTGTTCAGACAAAAGACCGATTCCTAGGAAAAGCTAATTGAGAAAAGTGGCTGTAACGAGCATTCCAATCTACGCATGGCTAGCATAGTAATAGCTCTGCATGTCTGCATTATGCAACATGCGATTCATGTTACAGAATGGATTTTTGTTCCAAGTTAGTGTATTCAAAAGCAGAATTGTAGAATGAGTTCTAATCATATTATCTCCATTGTGTGCAACTTCAAAATGTAAGTGTTTAGAAATCAGGATACAACTGCATAATTATTTAAAAAATATTAAATAAGTGCACAATTGCACTTAATTCTATCCTCTAAATAAGTATATAATGTATTGTTAAGTATAACAAAAAAACACGAACTAATCACAGTAAAGGCTCAGCTATAACCTGAAACTTCCGCAAGAAAAATAAAATGCCATGAAATATTACTTTCAGTATTTTAATTAATTGAATTGCGAAGGAATACAGTAAATTATGCATTGATCGCCAAAGTGCATAACTTCCCTTCAGGATTCTTTTGCACATTGAGGCTATTCACAACACACAGAGGTAGATCCAAGATGGGGGGAATG
This sequence comes from Lampetra fluviatilis, assembly GCF_964198595.1. Lineage (NCBI taxonomy): Eukaryota > Metazoa > Chordata > Hyperoartia > Petromyzontiformes > Petromyzontidae > Lampetra > Lampetra fluviatilis. The sequence goes on from NC_136276.1 coordinate 11,645,303, forward strand.
GGGGAATGCATGGCCCCATCCCCCACACCATCTCCAGCACCCAACTGCTGGGCTGAGTTGTGTGCTCGTGCGTGCCATGTGTATTGGTGACATACTTTATGTATACAGGCGGTCCTCGGACATATGCCAGGTTACGTTCCTAGAACAGGTGCCGCAAGTCAAAACGACGTAAGTCGAGACCGATTTTCCCACAGAAACAATGATATAATGGGGGGTTACGTTACTGATCGTGGGTCCGATATGCAACTTTTTATAGATATGAATACAAATATCATCTTTAATCAACTACCAATCATATATAAAGTACAATAACAATATTGTTCAGAATTTTCTTACCTTGAGTCTTCAGAATTTTTGGCTTATTTGAACTGAATATAGTAATGGCCTTTCTGCTACGTTTCTTTTCAACATCATCACCAGAGCACGGACCTTTCCTTTTATCAGCCATTATCATAGCTGTCAACCCATATGGTTTACCCGTATTCTTGTACAGGGAAATTTAGTTTTCATGTCCATAAGGCGTACAGCCGTTTGTGATGGGACTTTTTAGGATGAACGTTGAGATTTATGGGCATGGGGTGACCAATAAGGTCTGAATTTGTCCGTAAAAAGGTAGGGCACTGATATGATAAGCGGTTGACAAATATGCATTATTAAGGATTAAATGAATTAAAAAATATATTTTTTTGTTTGTGCCTAGAACCGTGTCAAAAGTGCGGTTCTAACCGCCGTAAGTAATAACAAGAGTGCCAATTGGCAACCTGCTGTAAGTGCGCATCGACGTAAGGTCGAACAGACTTAAGATGAGGACTGCCTGTATAATATTATAAACAAAAAAGTTTTGCTGGCTGGCACGCGGACGGGATGGCGTCCCTTACATTCCGCAGTGTTGGGCCGGGTTTGTGCGTGCCGACGTCATGCCTCAACCTCAGACCCTTCACCTCAGCCATGTATGCCATGCAAATGCTCGGGCGGTGCGAGTCTGCCTGACAAAAAAACTCATTGCTAAATGGGATTGCTAAAAGAATTTAGTCGATAGTTATTTTGAGACAGTTGGAAGACTTGACCTCGACAGGAAGGAAGCCGAGTCAGTTAATACGTGGTACAAACATGCAGTCTGTGTTTATTGTGACATTCAAAACTAGGACATTTTGAGACCCTTCATTCTGTTATTCAGTAAGTAACATTTTGTAAAGCTTAAGTGATTTCCAACTCTGTTATGTCATATTTTTTTCTAGAACAATACTATCGGGTTTTTTTCTCCCAAGTGCTTTAAAACACCAAAAGTTTTAAAGCATTCACCTCTTACTGAATGAAATCATTAGAAAATGCAGCTTTATGTATCGATATTTTTACAGAAACGTATAGAACTGGTGTTCCAGAGATTAAAGTGGTAGGTTATTTGAGGTGTATTCAATATTATACCTATGGAATGCTCATCCGGTGTTACCAAAATAACATGCGTTTCATTCAGCTAGACTTTCATTTAGTGCAGGACAACTCCATTAATCTGTGAATCCCAAAATTTGGGCGCGGTCTGAGTAACTCTCATTATCCGCGGTGGCAGTGATCCAAAGAGACAAACGAACATGTTGCACGGGCTATCTGTACTGACGTGACCTGTTGCGAGGATGAAATTATTTTACTTTTTTTTTTATTTAAATATAAAGTTACAAAAATTCAAACATCCTTTTACGTAAACCCCATATTGTAGATTTCCTTAATTTGGCTCTTAGGAAATATTGTGGAACTCTTTTGAATCACCGATATGTTGTGGATTAATGAAGGCATGAGTCACATGCCGTGCTTTTCGGAACTCTCCATTTTTTGTTGTTGATTAACGGAGTTGTGTGGCTAATAGATTGATTTTATTTCAGCAGGAATCGTCCAATGAGCTGTTAGCCTCTCTCTCATGGGTGTGCTTCGATGGTACAGATGCTATGGAGTACATATCTAATTCTTCCTAAAATTCGCGGCACAGCACAATTATGGAATCCAAGCATAGGTCCCCCCCATTTCATTGTGGATTTAGAAGTTATGTTGTCCACAAAAGTTGTATTGCTTCATCTCGAGCCTCTTTGGCACATTTCTATGCGTATATATCTTTTTTTACTACTTCACTGTTTTCCCTTATATGTAAATTATTTAACTGCACAATACAATTAAACATATTGTATTTTCGAGAAAAGTTTTCGAATGAAACACCAAAGATCTGGCTGGGTTACACAAAAATATATTTTAAGTACATAAATGCCAAGCCTGTTAAGGACCAACATTTAGATTGTGGTTTTTCTAGTGGTATGTAGATGATGAAAAACCTGTTATTCCTTCAAAATTGAATAGTGAGGCATCTCCTGTCACATGAACCCCAGTCACTGATGACCGCGCAGAAATTCATCTTAAAATATGTACAATTGCACTCAATTCAACCGTACTTAGCTCTAACAATACAGTAAATGGTGTCAGACCACAAAACATAAGAACATCTCCACAGTTGGGGAATGCAGTCTGGCAGGTGGATAAAAGATACTCGTTGAAAAAAACATATTAAACATAATTGATACTTTGTTGTGTTGATATTTCCTGTCATGGATATGTTGCTCTGCTCAGTTGTGACAATTCATATCACAAATACCTGTTCTGTGCATAATTTCCTCTGAGCTAATTATTTTCAATGGACAGCTTCCATTCAAGGGAACATAAAAGCAAGCGGAGTTGAAGGGGACGAGGAGGTTTGGTGTGCTCCACATGTGCTCCGTATGGGCGATATAAAATTGTGGAAGAGGCACACGACCACGCGACATACCACACCACGAAATATTCCGAACGTATTCATCCACACACACCCCCAAGTCTTCTCAAACGTCTCCCCACCCCCACCAAAGGAATGTTTGTGTGACCCTGGTTTTGTAGGATGTTTTCCCCATCCCCTTCATTAGTGCCCTCTTGAATGACTAGTCAGGAGAAACAGCATGATAACGTCTACCACAAATGTTTTACTTCCAACCAGAGAATCACTTTGATCATAAACCAGCAGGCCTCCCCGCTACATGCCCAAGTCAAAATGCATTTTTCATGTCAAAGCGTTATATAGCCCCTTCACAGAAAAACTCTACGGGACAAGTTTTCAAACCTATCAATACATTTGATGTACATTTTATGAAGTATACTCCAATTAAATTATCAAAGTGTAGTTAATTGCTGTACATAATAATGTTTTAAAAATGTCAGTACCTCGTTTACTCCATTCATTATAATCGAAGTGGGTTGTTTGCCTTTCATTAACTTAAGTGGCATATTTTTCACAAGATAACTATTTAGTCACTTACACTTCCTCACATTAGCATTGACATTTAGGAAACTATTAATTAGGTAATGCTACTTTATATTAAGATGTCGATTGGTAAGCACGGCAGTGTGGGCTTATTGGAGTTTGAGACATGGATTAAGTTGCCTTTCTGGAAAATGCAGGTATTATCAATGTACACGGTGGTCCAGACGTCTTCTGATCCCCATTTAATCATCTAAAACTTTATATTTTTAAAGTAAGGTTGATGTAAAACAGAAGTGAATATGCAAAGGAAAAAAATGTTCGGGGTCAATTAATTTGGGGTCACAAAACAACTGGACCACCCTGCACATTTTTCTTACGTGCTACCCTCAAAATCTTGATCCGAATTCTTTGATCGCCGCAATTAATGCCATAGAACACGTGTGAGAGCTTGGTTATCAGTACATCTACTGAAGAAAAAAAACCAGCAGGTTCTGCTGGACAGCATCGACCTTGCCATGATTAAAGCAGCATCGATATTAATGTTTTTACCCAAACGAATAGAATTCAAGGCAGACAAGTTATGTGTGCACCCACCGTGTTCACAGGACAATTCACTCATGAATAAGTCATTGTGTATACAGTACGTAAATCAACGTTGCTACGAACACGGGCAAGCAAGCGCAGGGACAACTTTTACTTTTTTTACAAAATGCCCATTTGGCCCCACACATTCCACGCCAGCTGGGGCGTCAGTAACGCGTGCATAGCTTGTGGAAGAAGAAAAATACGTTGTAAAGAACTGCATTGTGCATTTACTCAACAGACAACTAAAACACAGTTATATATTACTATATTTGAATGTAAAAACTAGATTAGAAGCTTTCGTGACTGCGGGAATTACTCTTTGGTTCTTTCGGTAAAGTCACCTAGAAAATTAAATCATATAATAATAGAATACGACGTTTCGGTTGCAACACAAGCAACCATCATCAGGTAAGAATGAATGATAAAACAGAAACACGGGAACAGCATGGGCAGGCACACATGCAGAGAGAGGCTTTCATTCCAAGTTGATAAAATGTTTAACAGCATCTTAAGCTTTTGACTTAAAACTTTCGTGACTGCAGGAATTCATTTTCTATGGTTCTTTCGGTAAAGTGACGTAGATAGAACGTAGCCAACCATGCTAATCCGAGGTACGGAGGAAGGATAACAAACCAAACGCAAAAAGCAGTTGTATTTGTATTTTTCTATCTACGTGACTTTACTGAAAGAACCAAAGAATATCTTAAGCTTTTTTTAGATAGACTTCCACAAATGACGTTTAACACGGATATTTTCTCATCTTGTGATTTTTGGATGCTGTTCCTAAAACTGGGACGGAGCTCTCTATATGCCCCCAATTTCGAAACGTTGAGCTCAAATCTGGGCCAGCATCAAGTCAGCTTATGATCATCCCTCTGCATTTGGCAAAATAAGCACCACCTGGTGAGCTGTACCACTGGTGGGATAGATGTGTCAACAGCTCTTTGGAGAAAATGGCCCCCAGCAGAAGGAGATGGAATTTATATGATTGGACCGGCACTGCCCTGGGAGATGATCACTGTCCAGTGTTCAATCTGACCATGAGGACACTGACTTTTGTTTTTGTTTGCTGATGAGTCTCAAGGTTATACCACGTCTTGATCGGTATGATGTCCAACAAATTGTTGAAACCCAGCATGTGCAGCAAAATGTCAGACATAGTGGCAAACAACTTGTGGAATAACCCGAAAACACAGCAGAGCACAACTGCGAAAACTGACACGCTAGTGCTGACTTTTATTTTTATCCACGACAAATTTTCTGACAAAGTAACAATGTAGGTCACTCTGGGATTTTCTTGGCGCAGGTGTTGCTCTACTACTATTTGAATCTTATTTTGCTGTCAGCACGGACGGTGCTTTGCCGTGTGACATTTTTGCAAAAGCACAAATTGAATATCCTGTAAATGTAAAAAAAAAATCACTATGTTCAAAGAATAGATGGTCTTCATCTCAATTGCCAGTTGTGAACCTGTGGTGCAAATGTCATTACAATAGCTGCGACCAATATTTCCACTAACTGTCCACCCAAAGATATCCATCCCTTAACCTCACAATAAAAGTGAGCCTACGTTCAACCAGTTTTGGGATTTAAAATTGTGTATCATAATTGTGAGTCATGCTGCTCGATCAAATGATGACAAAACATCATATATACCATACAGCATAAATCTGAGGATGCAAAACGGGTTTCAGCTCAGCAAGCAATTGTTGACTCGTCTCCATCCCTTCACCCTTGACGCTTCAAGTGATGGTGCACTCGTCACAATCCCAGCGTCTGTGTACTGCAGAATCTGAGTGTGAGCAAGTGGGATGATACATACCACTGACGAAAACCATACAATTTGGTTACAAACCGTGTTCACGCTTGCACAGGTAGATATCATGTAAGTGCTTCATAGCTAAGCTGCTAACGGTTTTTTGTGTGGTCCATTCTGCGATATATTTCAAGGTGCGATGTACTTATTTGTGTGCCATGCTAATCATTGACTAATTCCAGAGTCCAGCAGAGGAGCCTGACCTAGGGACCTGGGGACGGGTCAGGCAGTGATGGGGGCTGGCTCTCAGGCCCACTAAGTGCATGCTGATCCCCTGCATGCATTAATTACATAAGCACTGTACTTGTATTCATCACATATGCACAGTACGTGAGATACAATCTGCGTGGACATACAATGCACATTAAACATACACCGCAAATATGCATACTCTACACGACACATACACTGTTACGCATACGGTACACACAAAGATCCCCCGGATAGCCTTCACCGACTGATGGGGCAAGTGCTGTGAGCGAGCACCTATGAAAGGCTGACATGGCACACGAGGGGGTGGGTGGCCAGGACCACGCCGAGCCACCTTTGTCTCTCCAGTGGCGATGTTTACACACCGGTTCAAATAATTCTCACTGGTGTTGTCCGCGAGCGGGAATTGAACTCGGATGGCCAGGCTCAAGGGGCAGCGACATGACCACTGCACCACCACTCTCCACATGGTACACACACACACTTTATTACACACACTTTATTACACGAACACACTATTGCACATACGCAGTCTCCACATACTTTACTCTACATGCCACATATACTTTACACAGTCCACAATGCACACCACGCACACACCATTGTATTCATGCTCTATTGGGTGTTCACTATCCATGGAGCTGCAGAGACAAAGGTTGATGCAGAGAAAAAGTTATTCCAATCTTTTGTTGACTTACATCGTCACGACTAAATGCGCCAATGTGATCTGGTGAGTAGGATAGGATTTTAGCATAATTTTTGACGTCATAACTCAAAATTTCTATTTCTTTTAACAATAGACCCATGACAGATTTTCTCCATTTGGAGTTGCCAAAAAATTGAAAACTACAATTGAAAAATGGGAAACTCCTACATTCTGCTATGGTTTTAGATGTATTAATTTTGATTCAAAGCTTTCGTGCCTGCAAGAATTCATACTCTTGGGTCCTTCGGTCAGGTCACGTAAATTAAAAAAAAATCACGACGTTTCGATCGCAACACAAGCAATCGTCTTCTCGCCTGGAACATCACATGCAGTCACTGAAAATCAAACGTTCTATATTAACATTTTACATTTAAATGTAAATATAGAACAAGATAAATTGTCACCGAAAATCAAACGTGCACATCCACACGTGGATTCACCACCATTATTTACCCACACACAACCACAAAGGCCCCTTTAACAGACTGTAGGGGGCAAGTGCTGTTATAGCGAGCACCTATGAAGGCCGGCATGGCACACGAGGGGGTTGGTGGCAAGCACCACGCCCGGCCACCTTTGTCTTCCTCATTTAAGACCGAATTAATCTTGGGGAAGAGGCCCAGGACCCGTTCAGATAATCGCAATCGCTGGCGTTGGCGGTGCGTGGGAATCGAACTCAATTCCCTTGCCAGGTTCGGAGTGTAGCAGCGCGCTAACCGCTGCGCCACCGCTCCCCACATACAAAAACACATTCAACACACACAACACACGGTGTACCACACATATACAGTACAGTACAACACACACACAACACACTGTGTACAATCCACACATATACAGTACAGTACAACACACACAACAGTGTACCACACATATACAATACAACACACACACAACACACTGTGTACAATCCACACATATCCAGTACAGTACAACACACAGCTTATACAAAAGACAGAGACACATCGGGGCAAGTGCTGTTGACGAGCACCGATGAAGGCCGGGACGACACACAGCATCCGCATTTGTCTCCCTCCCCCAGCGAGTGCCGGGTTCTAATTTGAGACCGAATCGATCGAGGCGGCGAGGTGCAGGCCCGGTTCAGAAAATCGTCACCGATGCTGGCCCCGAGCGGGGAAATCGATCTCGCAGCGCGCTAACCACTGTCCCACCGCTCCCCAGTTGGCGCATCTATACAAACACACACACCGCGTTAAACACACACACATATACACACCACTACACGGGCTGTATAATCAACACACAACACTACACGGGCTGTATAATCAACACACACACAATACGACACGGGCTGTATAATCAACACACACACAATACGACACGGGCTGTATAATCAACACACACACAATACGACACGGGCTGTATAATCAACACACACACAATACGACACGGGCTGTATAATCAACACACACACAATACGACACGGGCTGTATAATCAACACACACACAATACGACACGGGCTGTATAATCAACACACACACAATACGACACGGGCTGTATAATCAACACACACACAATACGACACGGGCTGTATAATCAACACACACACAATACGACACGGGCTGTATAATCAACACACACACAATACGACACGGGCTGTATAATCAACACACACACAATACGACACGGGCTGTATAATCAACACACACACAATACGACACGGGCTGTATAATCAACACACACACAATACGACACGGGCTGTATAATCAACACACACACAATACGACACGGGCTGTATAATCAACACACACACAATACGACACGGGCTGTATAATCAACACACACACAATACGACACGGGCTGTATAATCAACACACACACAATACGACACGGGCTGTATAATCAACACACACACAATACGACACGGGCTGTATAATCAACACACACACAATACGACACGGGCTGTATAATCAACACACACACAATACGACACGGGCTGTATAATCAACACATACGACTCACAAAGACAAATAACAAACTGTTGGGGCACCACGCCCGGCCGCCTTTGTCTCCCCCAGTGGCGATGTTTACTACGCTGCACCAGGTTACTCATTTGAGGCCGAGCCGACCTAGGGGGAGGCCCAGAGCCGGGTTCTGATAATCCGGTGATCGCGCTAACACCTACACTACCGCTCCCTCCAAACGTACACACACACACGTGTGTGCTCACACCACACCGTACACACGGACGCACACAATGTACACAACAACAACACAGGGACGCACACAACAACAACAATGCACGGACACCACCACCAGACCACGTTGCATTCAAGAGGTGAGCAAATAAAGTGAGCGCCATCTTCCCCCCTCTCTGTGAACATTCCTCGGCATTGAATCGAGAAAGAACCGAGGCCAGAGGACACACACGGACACACACACACGGACACACACCGACACGTCCCCTCTCTCATTCACAACACGGATTTAGCAACAACAACCACCAGCAGCAGCGGTGACAACAACAGCCGCATTGGCAGGCGACTGCAGCCACCACAATTATCACCACCCACAAAAATCATCATTAATCTATAGCAAGCAACCTCAGCTAGTAAAGGTTCAATGTGTCAACCACCACCAATCACAACCACCAGCTGCAGCTTCGGCAATAGCAGCAACAGTAGCAGTGACGAACAACATTATCATCAGCATCATCACCAACATCATCAGCATCATCACCAACATCATCAGCATCACCAACATCATCAGCATCATCAACATCACCAACATCATCAGCATCATCATCAATATGAACCGCAACCTCATCGACGCTTGCACGCGTCAACCGCCAGTGAGAAGCAAGAAGCAGCACAAATAACAACACAAGTGACACCACCACCACCACTAACATCAACACAAGTGACACCACCACCAACATCAACACAAGTGACACCACCACCAATAACATCAACACAAGTGACACCACCACCACCACCAATAACATCAACACAAGTGACACCACCACCAACATCAACACAAGTGACACCACCACCAATAACATCAACACAAGTGACACCACCACCACCACCAATAACATCAACACAAGTGACACCACCACCAACATCAACACAAGTGACACCACCACCAACATCAACACAAGTGACACCACCACCAACATCAACACAAGTGACACCACCACCACCAATAACATCAACACAAGTGACACCACCACCACCACCAATAACATCAACACAAGTGACACCACCACCACCAATAACATCAACACAAGTGACACCACCACCACCAACATCAACACAAGTGACACCACCACCAATAACATCAACACAAGTGACACCACCACCACCACCAATAACATCAACACAAGTGACACCACCACCAACATCAACACAAGTGACACCACCACCAATAACATCAACACAAGTGACACCACCACCACCACCAATAACATCAACACAAGTGACACCACCACCAACATCAACACAAGTGACACCACCACCAACATCAACACAAGTGACACCACCACCACCACCAATAACATCAACACAAGTGACACCACCACCACCACCAATAACATCAACACAAGTGACACCACCACCACCACTAACATCAACACAAGTGACACCACCACCACCAATAACATCAACACAAGTGACACCACCACCACCAATAACATCAACACAAGTGACAGCATCAGCAGTATTTGCAGCAGCCAAAAGCAGCATGCACAACCGAATCATCATCATCAACAACAACATCAACAACTGCCCTCCCTCTCTCTCTACCTGCTGTCCCATGCGTGCCCAGCAGCAGCAGCAGCCACAGCAGCAGCACCGCGAGCCCCGGGGCTCGGACGCTCCTCGCCATGGTGGTGGAGCCCGGAGCGGGCAGCAGCAGCAGCAGGAGTATGATGAGCACTCTCTTCCTACAGCTTATGATGCTGCTGCTGATGGTGATGCTGATGATGATGATACTGCAAGCTCGCGTGGATCCTCGAGATTCGTTTGGGACGGCTCCAGCATATCCGGCTTCCCTCGATGCCGCTTCTCTTCTTCTGGCCTCTCTCGCTCTCTTGTAGCCGACCCCCTCCCTCCGCCTGTCCCCAGTGGTGGGGGTGGTGGGGGGCGGGGGGGGAGTGGTGGTGGTGAGGGTGGGTGGTGGTGGGGGTGGGGGGCGGGGGGTGGTGGTGGTTGGGGTGGTGGGGGTGGTGGTGGTGGGGGTGGTGGGAGTGGTGGTGGTGGTGGTGGTTGGGGTGGTGGTGGTGGGGGTGGTGGGTGGGAGTGGTGGTGGGTGGGGTGTTGCTGCTGCTGTGTTTTATGTTGTGGTCTCGCTGTGCGTCTGCGGCTCTTTGGCTCTCAAAGTCAGAGACGCGCCGCCGCCTCCCAGCGACCGAGGCGCGACACTGACGCTGTTGTGGCTGCTGCTGTCGCTGTTGTGGCAGGTGCTGTGGCTGGTGTTGTGGCTGATGTTGTGGCTGGTGTTGTGGCCGCTATCGCTGTTGTGGCTGTTGTGGCTGGTGTTGTGGCTGATGTTGTGGCCGCTGCCGTGGCTGTTGTTGTGGCTGATGTTGTGGCCGCTACCGCTGTTGTGGCTGGTGTTGTGGCTGATGTGGCTGGTGTTGTGGCTGATGTGGCTGGTGTTGTGGCTGATGTTGTGGCCGCTACCGCTGATGTGGCCGCTGCTTCTGCTGTTGCAGCTGCTGTGGCTACTGTGGAACGCTGCTGCTGCTGCAATGGGACATTGGCATAACCACCCACGGGGTGTGTTTATTTTATAAATTTCTAACATCTGTGCCCGAATAAAAAAAATACATCACACAATATCATCGGCGTGTTTCAGAGTTTATTTAGGTTCGATCGTGTTGGTATGGTCTTTTTTTTTACGAATAACCATCCATCATTCGAAAGAGTCAATCAAACCAAGTTGTCACGTGGGCAAATATTCCAAATTCATTAGATTTTTCAGCTAATTGGAATGTTGAAAAGCAAGCAAATGTTGACATTTTAATGTAAAACATATTTCAGATTTTGTTGCTCTTTAATATTCTGCTTTGCTGAAAAATTAAATCAATTGGCATATTGTTTTTTTCCCACGTAGTAACTATATTTGATGTCGGGTGGTGGCGGGTAATAGTTGACATTTGTATAACTACACGACAATATCTGACCAAAAATAAACGAATTAATAATAATATCCGTAGTGAAAGCCTACGTATAAAACAATCATTAGCGTCGTGGTGGAGAGTGTAAGTAAAAAATAAGCAGACGTCTCCTTGTATTGTATTCTAAAAATAGACAATTTAACATCCAGAGCAATTACACATATTCATGGCAGCAATTACCGATGCTGCCGTGGTTTAATGGTTGAGAGACACTGGACTTGTAACCCAGAGGTCAGCCTGTTAAATTCGATCTCCTGGCGCGGCAGTTGAACCAATAGACGCGGGGTTTTTGTTATTTAATCTTCTGTCAAATTTGACACAACAGATCACGAGAGGTGGGATCCAGTGTGGATATTCCTACTTCCCACAAGACGTCTGGCTAGCGTGGAATAAGTCGCCTTTAATATCATCTGTAGTAGGTCACTCTTGAGCTCTCTCCAGTGGACCCTCTTCTGCCAGCAATGGCGTGAGCAAGACATTGAAGGGCTGCACCTTTTACTTTTCATAGAAGTACTGTCATAAATAATTCGTTTCGTCTTACCCGTGCAAAAAAACCCAACTTAATAGAACGTTCGGTTTGTTTAATAATACGCGAAGGCTATCTTACTGGACTGGTTTCCCAGTTTAATGCATTGAATTTACATGCAAGCAATAATATCTTGCTCAAGAAATACCACCGCTCCTCTGAAGACGCGAAAGGTGAATCCGCTACCTCATTAGCAAGCTGACAAGCCAGTAAAATAAATGTCTGTTTTGTGAAGGACGAATTCTGATTATATGAATGTGGCGTTGAAATATACTTCAAAGCCTTTTATTTTTAGGATTGCATTATAAAAATCAGACCAAAATTTTTAACATGCCCTTTACAACAAACAGCATGCTTTCCATAATTTTCCACATACAGTAAATGTCGACTTGACGGAAACTAGAGTATTCTACCACCTAAAGATGATCGTTATAAGATTATGCAGAACAAAAGTATGCTGAAGATTTCAGGAAAAAGTTGAGATTGAATTTTCCTAATTTAAATGTTTAGTTTCAATACATCAGGACAACATCCAGGAATCAGAATAAAAATCCAGGAAGTCATAATTCTGACCGAAATCAATTGTAAAAAAAATACCTGGTCTTGAAAAATCCAACTAATAACATGGTAACAATACAACAATTATAGAATAAAACTATAACATACCATTTGATTTAAAGCTTTCGTGACTGCAGGGATTCTTATTCTTGGTTCTTTCGGTAAAGTCACGTAGAAGGGAAATAATACAAACATATTATTATTTTATTATTTCCCTTCTACGTGACTTTACCGAAAGAACCAAGAATATAACATACCATGTTAGAAAAAGTTTTGCTGGCTGTCTGGCTGACAGGCGCGTGGTGGTGTCACCGCGCACATCTGCGTGGTAGCGTCACCCGAGTTCACGCCTCCCCCCCTTAATCCACCCTCCACCCCGGCCGTGTTATTCCACGAAAATGCGTGGACCAGTGCAATTAAAATTTCAAAATACCGTCGTTTGCTTTGCCGCTTTAATAGACAAACTCAGCCAAATCGAATTGTTATACGTTGCTCAGATTCTGTATTGCATTCATATTCAGGGCCATTACACAAACACAAACTCGATGGCAGAACTTCAATGGCGTATAGATAGAGAACGCCAACCCCAGTGTGGGACAAATCTGTGGAAATTCTGTGGAAATTCAAAGTGCAATCTAATGCAGTAATACTTATCAGGCAACAACATGGCGATTGTAATGGATACGTGATGCCCTCAACCTACAAAACATCACGAATCAGTGCCACATTTCTTTGCTCAAATTTCGGATATCCATGCTGACAACGTGAAAATAATTTAGATCATTACCACGTGATCCACTGCAATCTTACACTCACAGCGACAAATGGTTTACATCACACTATGCTGCAACATGTGATTGGCATCTGCATACAACCTACACAACTGTTGAAGTGCACATCTGGAAGGGTACACCATTTTAACGAGAACAGTACTGTAATTATGATATTTGACGAGGTGTTCCTCAATCCAGCTGGCTATCATGGTTGGTTGGTCTATGAATTGCCCATTATAGTCCGAGTGATCCTCATGAGCAATGCCTATACACACCAGTCAGTTGTATCCCCGTTTATGAATAGAATAATTATTGAGGCATCATTCCATATCAGCCTTGTTTTGCTCAAATACATTTAATGTTGGTTATTACAATGACCAGGGTGTCAGCAATGGTTATACATTTAATATAATGTATGCCTTTATTTCTGCAATAACATTTTCACAAGCCATTTTGTCCTGTCACTGAGAATATCATTGGTGAGAGCATATCTTGACTGAATATTGATTTGTAATTAGTTACTTTATTTAATCATATTATTTCGTAACTTATATTGTTACGATGTTAGAAGATTATGCAAACACTTAGTGGTAATTGTGCACGAGGGAACATCGCATTTAACAAAACATGTATTGAATGTAATGAAATAATTCAATTTAAAATATTTGAATTAAATATACGTGTATATATTGTATATTAATGGTTGTAGTGTCCTGTAAGTTCAGAATAATCGCAATAATTGCTATCGTAGTTGTCATTGTAGCCGTTAACTCTGTAATAAACTCTAATGGAGGGGAAACCTTGTGTAATTGTGGTGCAAATTGAGCTGATTCTGATGGACAAGCCCTAGATTGCCCGAGACGTTTTTGTCCTCCGCAAATCCAACAACACAGCAATCGATCACACGTGGGTACAATGCAAGTTACACTTTAAGCTAAACAGGCAAGAATCACAGCGGAATAAAAAATATCTATTTTTCGATTTAAAGCTTTCGTGACTGCAGGGATTCATCTTCTTGGTTCTTTCGGTAAAGTCACGTATTTTATTGTGTTTTATTTTTATTATTTTATTACTTCCCTTCTACGTGACTTTACCGAAAGAACCAAGAAGAAAAAATATATAACTTTAATACTGTCTTAATGTCCAATATCTTCGACAAGAAAACCCAATCGATTGTCTAAGAACCTTATTCACAGTATTATTGGATAGCCATTTTGCATTCTTACACCAGGCTAATTTACAGCACCAACCAAAAGAGCAAACGAACAAAGGATTGGGGGTGGGGAGGCCGGGAAAGAAAAGGCGAGGGAAGGATTACGAAACCGAACAATCTGCCCCTCTCAGTCTGCTCAAATCAATGCAGTTAGTTGTCCGTGTCAAACGGAGGAAACATCACTGAACGGAGATTATGAACAATCGACAAAACTGGTGATAGGTTGACAGCCAAAGGAGCGAATGCTCCTGAACGGACTACTGTGGCCAGTGACGAGGTCAGCTTCTGCACGAGATGTGCAGCATCGGGAGACAATGCAGGAAGCTGTCGGCATGGTGGGTTTGAGGGCTTCACCACAACAGTGGATAGACCATGGCTGATGATGAAAGCCTCACTCCTATTGCAAAACTGTTAAAATCGTACACCTCATGGGCAGTTTAAGCTTACCCCATGCAATTGTGACGTATAGCTGCAATTCTGGGGCTGGAGAGTCTATACAGTACTGGCCATAATTTAATATTTTGACCAACATGCCACACAAGTTCACAATGTATGGCTTCGTAGCTAAATCATATCTTTTCTTTGGACGTATGTTACACCGCATATCATCAAACATTGGGCGGTGACATGGCTCAGTGTTGCGCATTCATTGCTTCTTGCAGAGGTTTATGGTTCAAATCCAGTGGACGCCCTGCTTAATACTGCAGGCATATCGCCCATAAAAATACGTGTCGTCTGCTTCATAGTTGCCATTGTGACATCAATCACATCGGTAGGTCAATGTGTGTCAATACCAGACCAAATTTGAAAAGCTACCAATATTTTTTGTATGTTCTCAATTGGAATATAGTGTACATGAAAAATACCACCCCTAGTGTGAGTTCAGAGACTCAGGCTTTCCGTGGGTAAACGAGCATAATAATACAATTATGAGAACATATCAAGGGAAACAGGATGGTACTGAAAACCATTTTTAAGAGTCAACACTTTAATACTGCCCTCAAAAGATCACACTTTGAATAAAACTGACAAATCATGAGTACAAAATTGTATGCAGTGATATTTTTGTATTTAGTTAAAATATTAAAGAGTGTAAATTACACAATACATTTCGAATATGTTCACAATTACCAATGTATTACATAATACCGTTGCATGGTTGATACAGAAAACATGACATTTGTATTGATGCGGTATACCGTTTCTGTTTGACATCTACTTTGAATGAAAGCATCCTAAAAGCAAACAAGTTTGTGAAAATATTAGCAATAATGAAAAAATATTTAATAGTACAGAACAATAAAAAAGTAAATATTAAAAATAAATAAGCGACATGATCACAAGGTGAAAATAGCTAATACAATTTACAGAATATTCTTCATGCTACTAACATGCAGAATATAACACGCACAAAAATGTAAAACATTTTATTGCATTTTATTATATATAACATGGATATGGTACAACGTTACGTGGTTGCTTCATGGCTATCTTTTGCCATGTCGCGTTCAATTTGTGCACTGTTTTACGTGCTTACGACAATGAAGTACGTGACATGAAGTGAGGAAGGTAGGGAGGGGGGCACGTCAAATATGGGCCAGTTTAGTGCAATATAAAAACTATAGTTTAAAAAAGTACGTGAACGTTTGTAGAAGTTGATAAAATGTAGAATGATTGACAAAGTGGATTTTTTAATTTTTTTTTATGTGGACAGATGCATGCTATTATAAAAATACAACTATACATTTTTTTACAATAGATGCAATAATACAATATTTAAGATCATTGATAACAATTTACAAGCCAACAACTTTAGAAGAAATAAGACCCACTATGGAACAATCACACGACAGCATTACATTAGGAAATGGATTTGTCAAAGTGCATTTCACATTAAATCTTTACACATAGTGTTGAAAACCACATGCACCGGGCACCTTTTTTATGTCTGAAGATTAAACCTTGAATTGTGAACTAAAGCCTGAACAACAACAGTCTTCGTGCAAATGAGTGTTTATCCAAGACAGACTTGTGATTAGAGTAATTTATTTTTTTACAATTTTTCATGGGAAAGGTCTTGCAAAGAACACGTGGTTTTATTGTAAAGTTTACAATTAAACATAAATAATGTATTTATTTATTTCGTCTTGTTATTTTCACAAATATTTTCTCTTGATTAGACATTTTTTAATATTTAATTTTATGAACCTTGTCTACAGCTTTCCACGAAATACCATTCTCAATGCTATTGAGAAATAGCAATGTTTTATTTTTATTATTTGGTGCTTTTTAAAGGAAACTTTTTATCTTGATTTAAAGCTTTCGTGACTGCAGGGATTCATATTCTTGCTTCTTTCGGTAAAGTTACGTAGAAGGAAAATAATAAAATAATATTAATATAATTTGTATTGTTTTATATTAATATGATTTTATTATTTCCCTTCTACGTGACTTTACCGAAAGAACCAAGAATATGAAACTTTTTTATATTCATATCGTGGATTAGTTGACATTTTTAGCGACATCGCATTTAGTCAATGCGATAACAAAATAAGCACTTGATCATGGTTTACTTGTCGAAACTTCAATGTCCTTCTGTTTAGCATGCATCTATCACTTTGCAATGGAACAAGCAACATTAGTGTTATTGAACACACGCGAGGAACAACACATGTAATACTGTAGACTGCTGCTGCCACGAAGCAACACTTTTAGTTTTGTTAGAAATGAGTCAACTGCTTCAGTCGTTTTCCAGGCTCAAGTCTCTTCTCACTCTCCAATCATAGCCAGCATCACAAGCTCAGTAATCCGCCTTGATCTTGTGCTGTTGCCCGTCAATCTTAGCCAGGGTCTTTTTTATGCGCAGACCAGTGAGACGGGCGGATGGATTCTGATACCAGCACTCTTTCATTACCCGAGCTAAGGCTGCCAACATCTACACTCCACAAAGAGGGGAAAAAAACAATTGCAAATGAGGGAATCACATGAACACACACAAATCCAGAGATGTCAAACTACCTTCATAAATGACCAGACGTTATTTTTGCGTTGCCTAATTAAAAAAAAATATTTTTTAAGCAATCTATTTACATGGAATATTGTTCTAGACTTTAATATCAAATCCAATAACGGTATAAATACACATAAGGTTACTTAACATCTATATTTGTATAGGTAAGCTTTACTTTAAAAATGGAACGCCATTGAAATATAACAGAATTACACTTTATTTACTTAATATGAGCAACTAGAACTATTTAGCCATGTCTGAAACCATATCTCACTTGATTAATAACAAGGAGTATTAAATTGTTTACATTGAATACTGATAATACCTCTTTGTTGATATTTTGTGCCCGTTAAGTGTGCTTATTGCTTATTACTTTTCTTAGAAGACATTTGCTATTTTCAGCTGTAGGTAAACCAACATAGGCAGATTTAAAGTTCACCAAAACTGCAAATGTATTTACGTGAATATTTACAATATGTTTTTATAAAGTACCTTAGCATTTATTTTCCAAGATCTTAAATACTTGTTTATTGTAATAATGTTCTCATTTGACTTTTTTTTACACATTTAATTAAATAAAAAATACGTATAATTTCCAGTACGTTACCAATACAATGCCGGATTAAAGTCCCTCCACACCAGTGACGTGCGGTGAGGTCAATGGCTGGGGAGGCACTGGCTAGTGTCAGAGCCAGATTCACACACTGAGTGGGGCGTGGCCTCACGGAGGCCTCACTGAGGGGGGCATGTTAGACACGTCCCCCTCAGTGAGGCAGATGTGATAGCTGCCTCCCCTGGTGCTTTTTCATTGCAGTTTCATGACGAGACCAGCGAGCCTAAATATCTTTATACACATACGTGAAATAAGTTACCTGGAGTGTGGAAGGCGAGGACATGAAATGAAGGGGTCTACAAACATTACATTGGTGACATACTGAGATAGTAACAGGCACGCGCTTATTGCCCGCGCTCCATCCAGTTACTGAGGGGTTGCGCAATCAGAGGGGAGGCTGGGCTCGTCGCTGCCTCACCTCTCGTCGCTTCCTGTATTTGCAGCGGAGCTTCGCAAATTTGGCGATTTTGAATATAAAAATGATTGAAATCGTACAGAAATGACATTTATAACACAAATGAGTGGAAAAATCTTAATATTTATTTTATTATTCTTTCTTTTTCACTTTTCGTAACAGCTATTTTCATTGGAGTATGACGACAGGTGAGGTCCTGCCACCCCTGCCTCCCCCCCTGCTCCACACCATGGCAGCCATGAAGGTTGTTTAGCCATACTTCACCGCACTGAGTGTCCAAGACTCAAGGAACCAAAATGAAGTATGAAATGTTCTGGCTAGCTCATCTGCCTTGTATTTTTTTTTTTAGTAGGGTGTATAGATGTACTCACCGGGTCAGAAAACCAGCGATTTGGTATCGTGGGTCGCTGTTGATCCACACACACCAGCTTTCGCATTTCATCAAAGCTCGGGTCACATGGCACAATGTCATGGAAGGGGACCTTGTACTCTTCAGCAATACCTGTGTGGAAAAGACCCTCGTGCACAGAAAGGTCAATGCCAAGTTAGATTAGTTCAGAGACCTCTCTTTCACTGGAACCACTGCTTTTGGAAAAACCTCAAAATGAAAGGTTTAAGATATATCTGTCTTCACCATTAAAATGCATTTAAGCAATGAGGCCTAATCACAATGTAAATGATAAACTACCACCACACATTTCTTTACATAATGGTATTTGTAATTTAGTTGTATCAATGGCTATAATGGAATACATTAGGTCTACAATGCAATCTTCTAGCGAAGATACTGCATAGAATGGATTGCAAAGATAAACAGATATTTAGGATTTTTTTTTACATAAAAAGCCAAATAAACGCATCAACAGCAATGATAAAGATGCCTGTGTTTTGTATTGATTCTAAAGGAATGATACTATCACATATGTGCACTAGAGCTGGGCAATTTGTGCAGGAATCCCATTCAATTGCTATGACTCTACCCCAGATGGTTCCTATAGACATTGCAGGCAAATCCCATAAAAACACGAGATGGAGTACTAACAGAGCACGTGATTTACTGTGGCACACCAATTCACCGAATTCCATACCACGTATATGTATATTGTGTAGCTTTTTCCGTGCACATATGCAGAGCAGCAATGCTTAGAAACCTCATGAATTATAAACTCAACACATTCGTCAATAAGATGACGTAACCACCGCCATACACAAATTGTCTCGTGCACCTCTTGTCAAGGCTACGCACACAAGTAGCTGCCACATGTATGCCGGGCTACACACATCGTTGCTCTATGTATCACCGAGGCTAAAGCTGCTCCATACATTCTAGCCACGCCTTTGGCATGGGAAAGAACCGTGCCCAGGTCGGCCTCCATAAGGCATATCCTGGCCCCAAAGTCCTTTTTGCCTTGCCTAAATGTCATGCCAGAGAATCTGAGTCGAATATTGTTCACGAGGCATCGGCCATACATTTTAATGGGCATTCTCCTGGGCTGGCGAGATCCCACGGGTCCTCCAGGTTCAACATCGCACAACCCCACCACAATTTCACAATTATTTTAACCTCACGATCCCGTTAGAAATTACCGAAGCTATGAAATGGAATCGTGGATCCAGGCTAGGTGTCTCCCAGCTCTAATAAACACACAATATTCACGTGGCTTTACAGACCACATGACCAATTGACTTCATGCACATACAGCAGGTTCAACACATTTTACGCGAAGTCTTATTAGATTACGCTGGAATATCAATATCGTTATTTAAACTTGATTAAGGAAATCAATTGTATACATGCACAACATTAAATATTCCCATTACATGTTCATCACAAGGTTAGTAGTTAATCAATTACCTCAGAGACACTATTGGATTGTGTCTTAATAGTGAAACATTGGTGCAAGACATACAAATAATAAACTATTTGCCCAGGTAAGGCCTACAGAGCTGTATAGCTTTTTCAGAAGCGACCTAGCTTAACGAAGTGGTTTATCATGAGGAAATTTCTCGCAGCCAAATGCTCTAAATGTGGAGGAAAAACCGAAGGAGCCCGACAAAAATCCACGTGACCACGGGGAGAACATGCAAACTCCAAATATACAGGCATCGGGGTTGGAATCGAACCCACGACCACCCATATACCAGGTGAGGGAGTTCACATTTCGCCACTGCGGCACGCTGATGAGCACACAATAAGCACACAATGCAAACTGATTTTTTTTTCTGAGAGAAAACTAAATATCATCAAGTATTTCTCTAAGCATTGAATACACTGGGCTTACACAAATGTAAACACATTCCCCGTGCAGTATAAAATGATTCATACATCAGCATGAAGACTCATCATACCTGCATCACGTATCTGTTTAAGATCAACAGGAATGTATACAGGCGTTGTTCGGTGTGATAAAACATCCCGTGTGCTCTTTTTTTGGGTCGCATTCAATTACGGCTCCCCCGCCACCCAATTTGCATGCGTTCATTCGAGCAAGGTCGCCCAATGATCAACAACCCATGTAACCGCAGCTCACAAGTCTCGCGTCTGCTTCTTGAAAAAATAAAGACAAGTAGGAATGTTGGAGTAGAGACAAGAATGCTGATTGTGGACATTGATTTGGTGAGGACAGTTGTATTCGGGGGAGCCGTTTACACTTAGGGAGAGAAAAGCTAAAACCAACTGTAGCCGTACAGAATTTGGGATATGCATTAAGCATAAATTATGTTTTTGATGTACTGTACTGATTTTTTCTTTTTCATCCTAATTTTAAAATTATTGCCGAAATTGTATTCTCAATTAACCCATGCAGTATTACAAATGATTCCTATTTGTAAAGAATGTATTCTCATGCTCTAATTAAGTATTTATAAACGGCCAATATAGCCTCAAAATTACAGCTCATATTTTGACCTCAAAGCAATGAGAAAGAGGACATCTACATTTTTTCTAATGATGAGTAATGCACGTGATTTCACGCGGAGGCTTTCACGACCAACATTATGATTAATAATTATATTGTTTGAGTTGGAGTGTGTAAGTGTGATACCGATTAGAGCTAAAACCTTCCACCAGACATTCGGGACACACAATCAAGGATTGACACCCGAGATGGGTCGATATATATTGCAGAGAAATATACCACGGAACTCGAGGGAAAAAGAGGAGAACGAGGGTGGAGACGATGCCCGTGGGGAGGAGTTACACTTGGAGGTGTCCTTCTCTACACCCCCCTTTCCATTGATTGCAAAGATTTTGCAGAAGGTGCGCTAGGACAGGGTCAGGATCGTCATTGAGGCTCCACGTTGGCCGATGGGATGCCCCCCCTGACATCCAGGTTTAAGGGCAGAGCATCCGGTGGGTAGGTTCGTGGTTCCACCTTGGAATTGCCCAAAGGTGCCGAGTGGTCTCTGTGAGCCACCCTTTGATTTCTGGGTGCCTGCCGTTTGAAGCGGCTAACACTCGTTGCTAACACTGGTGGCTTTTTTGGTGGAAATCACTTTCACAATTCACACGGTATTGATGATGAATCTACCATTCATAGTTTTGCATAAAGACAAGATGGTCCTTTGCACATCACCTTGCTTTTTTAAAAAGGTGATGTCCAAATTCCAAATGAACTGGGAGATTTTTTTCCCACTCTTTTCCATCTCAAGCCTTTCGGGTCAGACAAGCAATGTAGGTTGCCCAAGCCAGATATGTCAGAGTTCTATTATTCTATCGGATAGAACAGCAGAGTTTTTAAAGTCCGGACACTTATTTGTTTGTACTGTATGGGGATCGGAGGAGGGAGAGGCTGTGTACAAGCAGCATATTGATGCTTGACATTCTTCGAAAACATTGGTTTAACAATCAACCGCATCAGAACATCAACCGGGCAATGCATACATCTCCTTAATGAATGGAAATGTCAAGACAAGCCTTAGTGTGATTGTGGTCATGCAACCCAAAATATGGACCATGTAGTAAACCACTGTAGTCTGCACTACTTCAATTGAGAAATAGCAACATTACACAGAACCCCCTTTCGTGGCAAGCAGACCTCAACATTGACATTTGGCTCCTGAACATTTTGCCATACGCAAGAGGAGAAGAGTTCATGTTGGCTCAGGCTCTCCATTTGAGATGCTAATATTATTGAGATGCCAAGGGACAGCAGACTCAAAGCCATTGCAGTTTCCTGGGTTTTGTCAACCAGCAACCTGGGAGGGCCTTTTTTCATTTGTGTTGTCATTATTGCCTGGGCACCTGGGTTTCTGCTGAGATCACAATTTGAAAGGGCTGGAGGCTCTGATGTAGATTCAAAGATCAATATTAAAGGAGATCTTGCAAGTGGAGTTGTTTTATGAAAACAAGTTTCGTAACTTATGTCAGCTCGCTTTCTTGAGAAGTTCGTCAACATGTTTTCCACACTCCTCTGCCATCCCCGCTTTCATATAAGGTTTCTAGAAGTGTGGTGACATTGCGATACAAGGTCGAGTTTTTTCTGTTACCCAGGTGTGTTTGTTTCGTTTTCTATTGTTGTTCAAGTAGAGCTTTGTTCGTGCTGTGGTACCTTGAAAAGTGTTAACGTTTCTGGTGAAATCATTAGGGGACGACATGATGTGCGGTAGTCAAAACCCTTTCACCTCTGGTTATTCTGGGGATGCGCCTCTTCAGGTTGGAGTTTGAAGACTAGAGGAGGGAATGCGTCATGTCTGCTAAAGAAACCATGCTAACGAGTTTCAACTCTCACATTGTCACATGAGAGCGCAGTTCAGGGATGTAATTTGTGCAAACTGCTTCGTTGAAGGGTCCTTCAGTTTTTCCAGCCATTACCCTGCTAATCTCAAATTGAACACTATTCACTGCAGATAAATTAACTTATCATCGTGCCATTTTCATTCTGCAACCTTGACAATGGTGGAAAGTATTGGAGGTCATTGTCTGTTTAATTATATTTTTGCTGAAGGCAATTTATGGTAAATCGGCAAACAACGCGAGGGTAACTCATCTCTCTCAAGCATGGGTTTGGAACGAACATTATGTAACGGCCGGCCCATACGTAGGCACGTGGGCATTGAGCCAGAGCCGCGATCTGAACACGGGTCCCTGCTACCGACGCATCTACTTACCGTTATTGACCGTGCGCCGGGCGATTTCCCAGAGGACAAGGCCAAACGCCCAGACATCAGCTCGCTTGAACGAGTCAAAGCAATCGGCCTGGATGCTGTCATCTAGCAGCTCGGGTGCCATGTAGCGCTTGGTGCCCACGCGTGGGTTCTGCCCCAGATCCAGCATGTTGGTCATCTGCGAGTGCATGACAGCGAGCCCTGCGCACACGCGAGAAAGGGTAACGGGCGTTACACATTAAAGACGGTCACTGCATCGAGCGCTTTCAAATGCGGTTCTGCGGCCGTCTGGAACGCTTTTCCTTCCGATATTAGGAAGTCACTGGAGCTATGCACTTTTGAATCTAGATTGTTTAGTTTAGTTTGTTGTCTTTCCTCCGCACCTCCGATTAGCATGGTAGGCTGCGTATGATGCGGAAGAAGTTCAACATACGTACAGACAAACACAAGCACCCCTACGTGGAACAGACACACGCTGTTGTGGAAACTGCTGTTATGGAGAACCTATGCAAGGCAGACATGGCACACAAGTGGACCGGTTGCATAATGTTGCCAGCACCACATCCAGGCGCCTTTGCCTCCCCAGTGCTGATGTTTACACACTGCACCAGGTATTCATTTAAGGCCAAGTCATCCTAGGGGACGTCCAGGACTAGTTCAGATAATTACCACCAATGTTAGCCATGGCCAGGAATCCAACTTGGGCCGAGGGGTTTGTGCCGCACCCCACAATAATCCTCACATGCAAAGTCAAGTAAAAGTGTCTTTGTTCAAATTACCATGGATAGCGCTCATCTAAGTTAAAAGTGGAAATTACCCATCCCCATGACAAGGTCCAGTCTATAATGTCAAACACTGTTGTCTTCCCCACAAAATGGTTACTCATCTTATTGAACCCTGACCAGTATATGAACTCACAACATTCTGATTGCTAGTCAAGTGCTCTAGCAAGTGCCACCACCCATTAAGGAATGTACATCCTGTAAATAACATCCGGTGTAAATATGAAACACGTAATACTGGTCGCACATGACAGACACTCATTAATGGTATTTTCAAAACAATCCGAGGCACGGCCCTTTGAGTCCTGAGACTCAACAAGGCTTTCTTGGGTAAACATTGGCAAAGAAAATATTATACAAAAAAAAGATTACACATGAAATCATTGCACATTCCCCAAAAACGAATGCTGTTGGGAAGCAGCTCGTTTGGCAATGCTTTATACCGGTGCATTGTTAAACATGAAGGCAATGTTCCCATGCCGCCACGATTCAGTTGCGCCGTAAACAACTCGTAAAGGCACAAAAAAATGTGTCCATTGCCAATTTAACTCTTTATAAGGATAACTGTACAAAACTTCGATATTCTGTTGCCATCTATATGTACAAATATATATATAATACAGGTACATATGGAGAATTACCAGGTTACATTTTCCAAAAGTAATTTTCTAAACTACATATGAGTGTAGTCACAGCCGTATGTCTGCACATTATGTAAAACAAATATCAGTATTCATAGATTACATTTTTCTTACACCACCAGCAAACCAACCCAGAAACAGCGAATAGAGCAACCTCCAACAGCACAGACATACAGTGCATGTTTATTTAATGACTTTCAGTGTCCAGTTAGTTATGTATACTTTCACTCACTGCAAAGATAACAGGTTTGGCAATAGGTCCATGAAAAAGTCGTAACAGGTTATGCACACCCAAGCGCACACCCCCTCCTCCCCACCACCGCTCCTACCCAAATCGGCGATGCAGCACTGCCCATTGTCTTTCACAAGGATGTTCTTGCTCTTGATGTCGCGGTGCGCGATGCCCGGCTTGCCCTGCGTGCCTACGATCTCGACGTGGAGGTGCGCCAGCCCGGCGGCGGCCGACAGCGCGAGGCGCAGGCACGCGGCCGCGTCGAGCGTCGCCGAGTGCAGGTGGTCGTACAGCGACCCAGTCTCGTGGAAGTGCGTCACCAGCCACAGCTGCGTGCTCGAGTTGCGCGATGTCATGTCTGATGCGATGAAACCTGCGCCACCGTGGGCGAGCGGGCGGCGATGATTCCATGCAACAAAAAAAGGGGGATACGCAAAATAAGGAAAGATGGATGTTGCACGATGGAACCACAGGGTCCCGCAACGGCGCACTGTGGGTTTGTGTAATTGTGCAAGGCTGCCGTCGATCCAGCGCAGGGCAAGGGTCGTTGCCTCCGTGCCACAAGGGGACCGCGAAGGTTAATTGACCATACTTCACCAAACTAGTCGGCACCAATTGTTGGTGAAGGTAGGGCCGCATATACGCAGGAGCGTAGAGGTACAATGGGAATATGTGACACTGCCCTCTGCAACCCTACATTTAATCCTACCGCCTATAACGGTGGTCACCATTCCGAAAGCACTGTCCAGGCTCAAAGCCTGCTTAGCATTCGATATGTGACAGGATCAGGCACTGGGTGATTTAGTTGCAGGCAGTGTGGTTTAATTATTTGTAAGCGTGTACACACATGCTCTATAGATTAGGGATACAATGTTTAATACAAGCAGTTATTTACATAGTCATTAATGTATTACTGAACCTCTGTGACCATTTTTCTAAAGGGTACTGGGTCTCTGGTAAATTTCATATTGAATATATTCAAACTCAATGACCGTGTATATAAATTATGCTTAACTAATGAAATATTATTTTAATGCATGAGGATACGAGTATTATTTTACAATGAGCAAGGTGGGACGGAAATATAGTTCACCATTACATTTCGAATGGCTATAATTGCACGCATTCTATCTCTATGGTTGGACGGCGCTTAACCCCATTACACGTTTTGAACGATAAATGTTTGTACATCTTCTTGGTTCTTTCAGTTAAGTCACGTAGAAGGTAAATAATAAATCAAAATAAAAAAATATTTTATACAAATGTTGTATTTTTATTACTTTATTATTTCCCTTCTACGTGACTTTACCGAAAGAACCAAGAAGATGAATCCCTGGAGTCACGAAAGCTTTAAATCGAAAAATGTTCATACACTTTTAGGTTCGAGTAATTATGAAATAACTTATAACCCTTTGTAAATCCATTACCGAATATAAACAGAGAAGTTTGTTTGTTTGCCCATGTATGTATGTTGAACTTCTTTTGCACCGTATCTTGGCCAATCGGAGGTGCGGGTTTGTTAGTGCGGATTGTGGTGATGGGGTCGTGGCTAAGGTAGGACTCTCGGTTCAGATATCATGAGCCACTGATGTTAGCCGAAGCTGGTAATCAAACTCAGGTGACCGGATTCGTAGCGCGTTGTGGAGCAAACGAGAATATTTGTCTATTCACTGTACTCACAAATAAAACACGCCTTGCGTGTTAAGTTTGTGGTCCCCTCCCACCCCTCCGATTACCACGGTTGGCTACGTACGGTGTGAAATAAGTTCAACATCCATACATGAAATGGGCCAAATTGGCTTCACTTTGCTACTTAATTGCTTTTAATGTTGCAAAAATAAATGCAATTATGCGTTGTTATTCATGTGGGAAAGTACATGCGTGGTTTATGTGAGAATCAGTATGCATTGAAAACGTCATACACTGATGGACTGTGAAACGTAAAAAACAACAACAACAACAACGCTGTACCAACTACAGGTCAGTCAACCTTGCTGGGACTTTCATGCCACAGAATTTGGGTATCCGTGGGATGGCACTGAAAATTGATGGCAGTGGCTTAAAGAGCATCATCAGCATAAATGTAAGCCACACATTCAAGTATCCAATATCTAAGTGCAACGATGCAAATGAGATTTCATCAATCGTGGAATGATGACACCATCGTTATTCTTTTCGAAAAGGGGAGACAGCACTCATCTGAAGAATTACAGAGCCTCCTATCGCAAACATCGTTTATGAATCGGTCACGAAGATCACTGGGAACAGCACAATGGGCAATTTAGAGGCCAACCAAGCGCACGTGAGTGGACTGGATTTGGGAAGGTTTTTCAACCAACGACCACATAGATGCTACAATCAAATCCTAAAAATGACAAATTAATATCAAGTACCACTATATCTGACTTGTATACATTTTAAAACAGTTATTCAAGCTCTCACAAACCAATGCATATGAATTAAAATTAAATATTGAATGAATTGCTTACATTAAGATTGCATGAAGAAATCAGTAAAATACAGATCAGAACAGGAAACAGGCAAGGGCATACACTCTCACCAAGGTTATTTCGAACAACAGAATGTCACAGAATAGATTGGAGCAACATAGGCTAAAAAACAAATGTCAAGTTTTTTTTACGATATAATTTATATATATAATAATTACTTCCCCTTTATAAATTCACTCCCGGATGACAGTATCTCCACACAATGTCAGCCACGAGAGTTTTTGCCATACTTCACCATGCTGGCCAATGCAAGGGGAAAAACCTGTTCAGGTATCACTCATCACTGATGTTAGCCATGGTCAAGAATTGAACTGAAGGGAGAAGCACAGTGCGCTAAACACTGGACCACCACTCCACCCCGCAGTTATTGATATCGCTACAATATTCATGAGGTGGAATCTGCTGGATCAGTAATCTTTCCATGCACCGTACTCAGCAATGAAAACAAAGTCAACGGCCCAACAATCACCAACACTTCGATGGACCCATCCACTTTTGTGCCGGAAACAACAACAGTTGCCAGTCACTGGAAATGCATCACATTGTCACAAGAGATCCCCGATTTTCTTGCAGTTTCTCTAGCCAATTTGTTATTGCTATCATTTATGGCTTATTTATAACCTCAGAATATTAAATTAGGTTAAAACTACTTAAAAGTACACTTTTTTTAATTAGACTGATTAAAGTTTGTGATAAAAGCACAATTTGTTTTACAGTCGTTTACGTCGCGGGAAGTGGCGGCGGAGGCTTGAGGAGGCCTTCATCCAGCAGTGGAATGACCATGACCTGATAGATTGATGATTTTTGTAAGAAATGTGAAGCAATTTGGCTGTTACCAAGGATGTTTTCGTGCCGAAGTGACACCGTGTTGTAGATCTCGGTTTCGCGGACCCAGGAGTGCTCGTCGCGAGATGAGAATATTTTCACAGCGACGTTTTCACCCTGCCAGTGCCCCCTCCACACCTCTCCAAACCGACCCTTGCCTGCGCACGCACACGCAAGCGGAGAAACGTCCACACAAAAACAAATACAACACGCTTTCCACTTGAACGATACGAGTGCAGAGACTAAAATGAAGGGTTCTGCGTAGAGCGGCGCAATAGGATGTTGCTAAAATGTAGATAATTAAAATAACTGGTGAACGAAAGCATTGTAACAGAAAAATTTTGAGTGCTCGTGGATTCTCTCACATTGGCACATGTTGTCTCACGTATGTACTTAATTGCCCTCGTGCCATGCACCACCTGAGCTTACGACAATGCTAAATGATTCATCACTGCCGGACCTGATTATGCAGTGCACGTGCGTTCACATGCGCGGTGATTGGTGGAACAAAAAATGGAATGAACCGGAAAGAGAGGCAGACCTAACAGAGAATGGCTTGACAACATAAGAGATTTGGGCCAGAAAGATGCGCACTACTTGAGCATATTGGCACAAGACAGAGGAAAGTGCAAACATATGACATCTACAGGTTATCTGCCCATGGATCGTGATGATGATGTGTACTCGCGAAAAGCACTTGCCCCAACAGCCTATCAAAGGTTATATGGTGGGCACCTTTGTGTACGTGTGTGAATTTTCTGGTCCAGTCAATGGACATTAGCAAGTATGGTGGGGTTTGGAATGGAGTATCTGTTCATGAGAAAATATGTGTCCATATCCATCTTATCTTAACTTAATGGAATTTATAAAGCGCTTTAAATAAGGGGCTTTACGAAGAATTAACAATGGTACATATGAATGTAATGATGGAGATGAGGTGAATACAATAGATGAGAGGAAGCAATGGGTAAATCTGTGATGCGTGAATTCGGTGAGAGCTAAACTGATGACAGTAAATGATGATGATGATGGAATAAATGGCGAACGAGTGAAAGCCATATAATGATAATATCTAAAAGAGGGAACAGTAACGGTGGTGGTTCTGAGGGGGAGAATAAGGGGTCGTAATGTGAGCTAGGGAAAATAGGTGAGTTTTTGGGTGAGGAGCGGAAACTAGTGAGCCAAGGTGACAGTTTAATGTGGCAACAACTGACCGACACAGTCCACCAGGGTAATCTGGCGCGCCACGGTGCGCTGCACTAAGAAGGGCAGACCCGAGCCGCTGCCCGATGTGCAAGAGTGATCAAATAGGTCCTGTGGGGAACAGACAAAACAAAAAAAGTCAGCTGAGCGAATTATTAAAACAAGCATTTCACTCATCCTGAAGGCATCTTGCCCTGCAGCTCCCCTTTGTGTCTGTGTCTGGAACTACTCAAAAGAGCTGTGCGCGTGGGCTGCCTGCTGTAGGGCACCTTTGGAACAGTGGCACCGAGTTTCAGTGAGAATGTAGTTTTGTATTGGCATGATGTAAGATCTACCGTATCATGGATAAGAGTCAAAAGATGATGACTAACTCTGTCGTACGTCTTTTTTTTAATCGAGAGGAATAGACGTGGCTATTTCTTTCAAATCCACACAATGTGGCAAACTATGCCTTCCTTCCCCAAGGGCATAAATTACTCCGGAGTTAAATTCTCAGCAACATTGTGGGTAGCAGTGCTTAAACAAAGAGTGAAAATGTTAGATAACATGCTATTTTATAAGGTTTTAGTCACACAAAAAAAACCCGTGGTGCAGATTCAGTAATAGCTTTGATTACTGAAAAAGTGCATGATATCACCGAAGAAACGTTTTTTAACAGCACTGCAATGCATACGCAGAAGTTAAATAATTCAAGTGCAAACTTATTTGTCAACCATTCTTTGATTCAAAATTGTATATTTAAAAAAAAAGAATTACAGACCCATTCAACTCCCTATAGTATGAATAAACATTGTCCACAAAGATCTTAAGAGAACCAAAGAATGGACAGTCTGAAGCCCAACCAACTGTTTGAGTAAGCAGGATTTTATTGACCAGGTAAACACTCAGATTCTAAGAATATTTATTATCAAATTCCACTAGAACTGGCTTTTATAGATTAAGTGGAAATTGATCCATCCATCCACGTTCTCACAAACTAAGCCCTTTCAAAATAAATCAAAATCACCAAATCCATCTATATTTATTAAATGGCTATGTTCTTGTTTTTTCGTATGGGTGATGTTTTTTCACATTCAGATGGTCAAGTCAGATCACCGTATCAGCAGCAGTGGGAGTATATCACCACGATGTCTCCTTCAAATTTGTGGACCGGGAATTGCATTGTTACATGTTGTATGGTCTGTTCTGGATGACCACAGTCGCACAATGGAGAATTTTTTATTTAACATTTGTGCATCTGTCATGGTTTGTGCGGATGTGGTTTAGGGGTGGACCGTGAGCTTTGCGTAAGATCAAAACTAGAGCTCTTCTGTGTTGGGTCTTTCGCATGGATTAAATGGCTATGCTGAGATGACATGAAGCAATAAAATACAATTCCGAAGAGGAGGTGGGCAAGGAGATGCGCCCTGCCCTCACAGTGACTTTAGAATCCATTGACTGAAAATATTTTTTTCTGAAAAATGGATGAAGGAAATCAAACCATGAACATAAATGGAGACATTTCTAACGACGTTTACCGATAACAGTCGTTATAATAACCAATTAACTAAAACTTAAAATGAAGAGACACATTGGAAAATACAATCGAGTATGTATAGTCAGATCATGATGGTGAGACCTTGTGGGGAGGTCTTCATCGAGCAAGGGATTGATCTTGGCTGATCATAGCGATGAATGATTACATTAATAAGTGAAATAGTTGAAGACACGAGGTTGCAACCTAAAACTAGCAACTCTTCTGTAACCAGCCACAATACATTCCAATAATTGTGGCCGCTCAAACTCTAAAAAACAAAAGCTCTCGTTTCACGACTAAATTTCCGGAATAATATCGCAGCGAGAATGAAGCAAAGAGTTTTCAGATCAACTCACGGCCAGCGTGCTGTCGCCCACATTGGTGGGAATGAGTGCGTCAGCCGCGTTTCCCTTCTCGTCGTCAATGGACGGCAGATGCTTGATACGGCGCCAAAGAATGCGGTGGATAACGAGTATCACCACCCCAGACAGCCCCAGGAGCAGTAGAAAGGGCCCCACGATGAGCAGCGCCAGCCTCTGCAACCCCGGAGCGTTGGGATCTTCTGTCGGTTCTGTCAGGGGCCAAATAAACAATCAGCAGCTGACTCAAGCACACAGATTACGTGGCCACCAGGGCCAGCTTCAGAATATCAACGTAATAAGTGAGTGCTCATTATAGCAGACTGGGAAATAGGGGGGGAAGGGGTGGGAGGAGCATGATGATTCTACCAGAGTCCTGGATAATCATAACATTAGCAAAAGCAGATGAGCCTCTTGAAAGTTAAATAATAATACAGTAATTCCACAATTTATGTCTCCCCCTTTTACGTCGTTTTGCAAATAAGTCATCACTTTATTAATACGACCTCAGCCCCACACTTACATCGCGAACAGTATCTGTCCTTTCTCATATCCGTCGCCTCAGCCTTCGTCTCCACTTATCCCGTAAAAATTGCTTTGATTTGCGTCACTTCCATATCCGTCGCATCTTTCAGGAAAGTATCCCCAACGTAAACCGCGGTACATTACCGTCATAATAATGCAAATGATTGACTTGGGGAAGCCTCGCTCGTCAGCAAGGTCCTGTGTCTTGTGATGTTTTGTCAATACCAAAAAAAAGAGTGTTTGGCTTGGAGTGGGAGGAAGTACCCAGAGAGAAAAAATTCATAAAGGAAGTGAGAGACTCATCCACTGCCATCCCCTGGTCACTTTCAGTCGTGTCTACAAACACGACCGCTGTTCGTAGATGGACAGACTGACGTCACTGTGGGCTCCCGCAGCCACCACACCACGACCAAGAGATTGGGTTCTGGCACAATGACAACATATGTATTAAATTTTGACTTAAAACTTTCGTGACTGCAGGAATTAATATTCTTGGTTCTTTCAGTAAAGTCACGAAAATAGAAAAAATTAACACCGCTTGTGTTGCGATCGAAACGTCGTGGATTTTTTGCTTTGATTATTTCCAATTTATTCTATATAGATTTTAAATGTAATTTTATTATTATTTTAAATGTTTTTATTTTTTGTTTTCTATTTACGTGACCAAGAATAACATGTATTACGAGCCATTGCATCAGGGTGACAGCAAGCAGCTCCCCCATTGATAATTATAATCAATCGTCCCACTGCTACACTCGGGTGATGAAGACATGTGTCGGTGGCTGTTGGTACAGAGCCATTTCACATTGATTGGTGTACAAAAACAAGACTGCTTTCACGGGTGACAACACATAGCGGCGAGGGGATGGCATTATTTGCCGAGAGTGCCAATGTGACGCATTCATTTATTTATAACTGCCTTTTGTGTTTAGTTTGTTGTCCTTCCCTCGAACCTCTGATTAGCATGGTTGGCTACGTACAGCGTGAAAGAAGTTATTCATACATATGCAGTCATGAAGAACCATTCACCATTTTTGAAACATAAAACCATGGTTTCGAATGTTACGTCTCGAACCAGCTGTAATCTGCGTTGTGTAAAGAATTATTAAAAATGTGTGTTTTTTATGGAATTCATAAGTGACATTCTGTTATGTAAACCAGACAGACCATATTAGCAAGCTCCACAATTTATAATTCTCCAAGTCATTGCTCCTCTGTGGGGCGGTACTCATGTGCTTGCTCTTTCCACTACAAAATCGAGCTTTCTGTGACATTGTCAAGCTCTCAGCGGTGGGGATTGCAGGCACCGATTATTTTATCAATTAATCCATCTCTCATGTGCGAGACCTGAAAAAAGTAACTTAAGGCAGCAGGCATTTAAACGGTGCATCGATTCAAAAAGATTCTTACACTCACAATGTGTGCATGAAATTAATTTTTTTAAGAATAAAAAAATTGTTCGATCCATATATGTTGTTTGTAATATTACTCGGCTCTCTGTGCAGCTCTTGCAGGCAAATATTTGCCACATTGAAAAATTAATTTAAATTGAGGCATCGAACAATCACCCAGAATTGTGATAATTCAGCTAATCGTGAGGTGGGGGGGACGAACTTTACACGCTGACCAGACACTTGTGTCCATCAGGTCATTGGCGTTCCAGATTGGCATTCCAGATATTATAAAGCATAATTTGTATAAAATCAACCAAACTTCAGACTGGTTTTGACCATCTGAGTCTCACCAGCACAGTCAGACTTGTTCAACAAACACTGCTCGATTACCAGACTGTTACTGAAAAGAGCACTCGATATAAACCGCTCGTACAAGCTTCAACCCATGATGCTCCACACGTCAACACAACGAGCGAGTGCGCCATCCATTCAGGTCATTCGTGGCCGTTGGGCGTGCTGGGCGTGCGCGCGCATCTGCCGGGCACGTGGTGCGGCGTCGTGTTACAAGGCACGCACTGGGCTTTGGTTCCAGGGCGACGGTGGAGTTGAAGTTGCACAGGTGGCCGCGGCAACACTCGATGGCTTGCTCCGAACTGGGCGGCGTGCGGCACGTCAGCTTGCCCTGCACGTTGGCGCGGAAGCAGCCCTTCTGAAGCACCGGCACGCCGTCCTCCAGGTTGACCGAGGTGAAGCAGTGGTGGCCGTGACACCGGTCCAGGTCGTCGCAGGACATGCCCTCGCACACGCACTCGTAAGTCGCCGGGGCGGGCACCGCCGCTGCCGCCGCCGCCGCCGCCGCCGCCGCCGACCTGGAACTGCGCAAATCTCTCCCTGCTAACAACGCACACGGTCCCCACAAGGAAGACGCACTGTCAGGAATTGGAAATGCATCTCGGCGAGGGTAATAAAACAGGAGGGGCTGTTTTGAAAAAATAACAAAAGCGTTATCTGGCAATGATGATAATTAAGGTGTAACGTGGAAACCGGATTCTTGAAAATAGACAGTGTTTTCTGGATTATAAGACGCCCACTTCGGAAAGACACACCCCAACTTGTGCCTGGTGTCTATACAGTTCTACATTCTAGATTTGAAGCTTTCGTGACTGCAATGATTCATATTCTCAGGTTTTTTCGGTAAAGTCACGTAGGTAAAAACATTAAAATTAATGAAAGTAAAATAAAACAAAACAAAATAAAATTCACGACGTTTCGGAGGCAACACAAGTCTCCGTCATCAGGTGGCTGTGACGGTCCCACCTGATGACGGAGACTTGTGTTGCCTCCGAAACGTCGTGAATTTTATTTTGTTTTGTTTTATTTTACTTTCATTAATTTTAATGTTTTTACCTACGTGACTTTACCGAAAAAACCTGAGAATACAGTTCTACATATTTAGTCCCACACACAGATTATAAGATGCACCACCACCTTTTGATTTAAAAAAGAAAAAAAGAGTGCACCTAATAATACGGAGAATTGAATGTTCACAATAGTTTGATAGCACGTGAGAATGTGATAGCACATGTGAATGGCACATCATACCCCAAGTACAGAGGTTAGAATTTATCAGATATCGTGGGTGTGAAGTGACATTTGCACGTGCTATCAAATATAATTAAAAGTAGTCTTGTAATTTTATCACCGTGAAATTTCCCATTTAACTTTATTATAGTAATAGTACTATCAGTTTCATGTTGAATAACAAGGTCTTTTTTCATTACATTCCTGGAACTAGAAACATTGTCACCAGTCTGTCAGCGTACAGCTGACAACCAAGGAGGAGGAGTGCCAAACGGTAGCCGGTTGGTTCAAGAGCACGAATCAATTACTGCTGAAATCCTTGGGCAGTCGCCCACGGTTAAACTGAGATCTCCAGTGTAGAAAGGTGATGTCACCAACGACTGCACAAAAAAATGTGTTCATTTAGTTTTTTCTCTTCATTTGGCCAATTCCAATTCTGAGATTATAACATTCCAATTTGACTGAATGGCGATGGGCACTCTTTACATGGCATATAAAAGGTAATTTTACAAGTATGGATAAAGATGCCCTTTTAAATAACTTCAGAAGTGGTTCTCTGACATCATCTTGTGGAGCTACACTGTGGTGCTCAAATAGCGAAGTGAGATCTCAATGGACATATCTTAATCTCTTGACCCTATTGTGTGATTGTAATATAATTTGAGGAAAGAAAAAGGTACAACCAACGCTTCATGCTCATATAGACAATATGTCAATTGTAAATACAGAAACGACAGCTAAAGCCAGGGGAAACTCACTGGGAAAAGAGGTTGCAGATCCGGCCAAAGCAATAAGGGCACCAAACAGCGTCACAGCCAGTGCCATCATCATCACAACCTGCAACAGACGCCAAGTGAAACCATCAACACACACCAACACGGCCGTTTGTTCGTCACCGATTGAAGAGATTCCGACTTACTGTAGAAGCTGAGGTGGCAAGTAGGCATTTCATAAAGGGAGACCGGGGAGATTATAACAACCCAAATGAGCACAGGAATTTTGACTTAAAGCTTTAATGACTGCAGGAATTCATATTCTTTGGGTCTTTCGGTAAAGTCCCGTAGACAGGTTCAAACAGAATAACAAAAAACTACGACGTTTTCGAACCCAACGCAAGCGATCGAAACGTCACAGTTTTTTGTTATTTTTTAGTTTTTTTCTTTGAACCTATCTACAGGACTTTACCGAAAGACCCAAAGAATGTGAGCACAGGCATTTTAATAAGTAACGACCACACCTCTTACCTAATACCAATGACAATGTCACTGACTATATTGCAAACTTATATCATTCACCAATATATTTTAAAACTACACCAAATTAGTTTCAAACTCTTTAAAATTCACTTTCAATAAAATAAAACTTACTCGGCAATGAAAAAAGTATTTATTCTTAGCATTCCATTGAAATTACCGCATTGGTAAATTACATGTCTACAGAAATGGGTATTATTTCAAGTGTTACAGTCAGTTTAATTCATTTAAATCATCTCAGACTTCCCAGTTTTTCAGCTGAATCACGTAGTTAATCAGCTGACTGCGCCAATAATTCTGCAATATAAACGCCTTTACAAATGACAGGCAGATAAGCGTTTGCTGATCCGTGGAAGGATGGCCCTGCAAATGCCAGTCCAGAGTTTGAATCCCTGTAATTCACAAGTCTCTAATTATAAAGAGATATTATATTACATGCTGGTCTCTCTTGCCTGGCCATGTGTAAACATATGAATAAACAAAACAATCTAAGATATATGGCAATGTGGTTAAACTAATCGACGAGATTCATGCCCTTTCAAATGCGTGCCGGTTTTGCTGTAAGAATAATTTTAAATTTGTTTAGAGAGACCAACAATTATTATTCCCTCCTCTGGAAGATGCAAATACTGCAAACATATATCATCACGCGTTCCAAGGCATTGACTTGAACTTGTATAATACTTGGAAATGTGTACAGCAATTTCTTCTTAGAATCAGTGCCAAAACGCATCGTTTTGGTGATTTGTACCATTCATAGTAGTAGAAATTCAGCCTCTCTGTGAATTGGACAAACAGAGACGGTTTCTAATACAATGGTGCTCTCTATGCACAGCAACAATATTCCTACATAACAATTCCTCTATGACTGGTGATTAATTATGTAAGCATTTGCAATTACTTTACTGAATATGTAATTTAATAAATGCGTTTTTTA
Organism: Lampetra fluviatilis; assembly: GCF_964198595.1. Taxonomy (NCBI): domain Eukaryota; kingdom Metazoa; phylum Chordata; class Hyperoartia; order Petromyzontiformes; family Petromyzontidae; genus Lampetra; species Lampetra fluviatilis. The sequence goes on from NC_136276.1 coordinate 11,683,007, forward strand.
TTACATACACATACGGATGTTGTTATTTGAAGGCGCAGTTAAAAGGTGATATTTTCATCTCTGTCGTATGTATCTCAGGACCATTATACACGTTAATTATGGTATCTAAGACTTCCTGGTTGAAAACACAAAGTTAACCCCCATTAATATCACCACGGCATTGAAGCAGAAATGCGATAGCCAAGTACTTCTGCAGTACTCTTGCTTTTGGAATAAAACAGTAAAAATATTGGAAAAATAATAAACTCACAGATAGGGTAGCAACCTACTTGCATTTCTGCCATATACAGGTATCTCAATGCCTGTGCAGGGTGGGGTCTCTTTTGCATGATCTCATTGTGATCCGCCAACCCTGCCTCCAAGTTCATAGCTTACAGGTGTGCATCACAGCACTGAGCCACCACTGGCTGTTTCACGATGGAATCACTTAATTTTTCCAGATTTTATAATATCAACAAATTTGTACTCAATTTATAAATGTACAGATTCCCACTTATTCTGCTGAATTGTGGTCGAAGTGTACTGTGGTTTGGTAGTATGAACATTTCCTATAACCAGTCCAAGCTCACTGCTAATGTGTAAGCTTTAAAAAAAATCCTTACCTGATTTCACCATCCAATGTGATTGATAGTAAATAGTAATGGTAAAATGGCAATAATAAGTAGGGTCAGTTTTTAAAAATGCAAATGTGGAGGGAAAAACCAGAGGGCCCGGAGAAAAATCCACACGACCACAAATTTACAGGCGTCAGGATCAGGATCAGGATCAATCCCACGACCTCCTCCATACCAGGCGAGGTAGCTAACATCTTGCTACCGTGGTACCGCCCTGAGACAACTGCACAGGAAAAAAGCTAAACAGCAATTCAACAGAGCCATTTTTTGTATAAAAACTCACACTTGCCAACAATACTGCCTTAAAAAGAAAAACATATAGAACCGGTGACATTTCAGGAATTGGCCATTTCTTCATAGGGCCATTTCCCAAAACACCACAAATTATATATTTATTTTAAGGTAGTGTTGTTGACGAGCGTTTCGTGTTCTTTGTTAATTGTGCACCACTGCCAATGGAGCATCACCAAATAACGTGTTCAATAAGCAGTTCTTCCAGTGCCATGTCATCCCTGAAATATTGGGCACAAGTGATATATCCGGAGCATGATGTCATTATAAGCCGACATTATTAATCATCTCGACATTCTATAGCCGTCGCAGCCATACAAGGAAAAACATATAACAGGCCACATTTCCGGCAAAATCCCTTACTTAAGTGTTATGAAGGGTCTTTGCCTGAAACGTCGCCTGTTACATTTTTCCCTTTTAAGGCAGCAGTGTTATTGACCAATCTGTTGGTTACATTTTCTGGACAATATTGATTTAATCTTGATTTGAATCTTGATTTGAAGCTATCGTGACTGCAGGAATCCATACTCTTTGGTTCGTTCAAAAAATACCCCAAAGCCTCCAGGAGGTGGCAGCAAAATTCTGTTTATCGACCACAAATCAGAGCGCACCACGCACGCCAGGAATGTTTTGCAAACGGTTTACGTTAACTGCTACATACAGATAAATGAATGATCGCAGTGAAGGGGAACACAATAATGTTTGTACACTGTACTTCCTATTCAAGAAAACAAGCCCATGAAAATGTGAAAATTTGCGTTTGGTTGTTTGGGTCGCATCGTTAAAGTTTTTTTTTATATAAAAAAAAATCCTAACTATTTTCGCGAGCTATTTTAATAGCTCACAAGGCATTTCGGAATAAACAAGAGTATGTACTTGACGCACTGCGAGTCTGGGGGTGGGCTATCGGAAGTCATCCATTTGGCACACAATGTGCGCCCTGGGTATGTGGTGGCCGCGTTGGAGCCACGGTTATCAAGCCCATCCATCTGCTTGGTCTTGGAGAAGCTCGTGGGCGGAGGGCGTGGGGCAGGAAAAGCCCAAAACACAAAAGAGCAGCAGTCTCAAAGCTGACGCATGCTTAAATATTTTTTAAAAAACCCAGCCTGTTCACTGTATTAAAGCCATGACGGCCCAACGTTCCATGTTTACATGGTGGAAGGACGATAACATGTACGGTGCAGTAAAAAAAGACAAAATTATCTTTAAATTACAATTATTAGAAATACTGTAAACAAACACATCCCAGAAATTAGCGCACTGCCCACCATTATTCATTCAAGTGATGTGTCAATTAATTACCTTTATCCATTAACATCCGGGATTCTAATTACTGGACTAATGATCCTCCTTCATAAAAGCTGTTGTGCAGTAAAAAGCTGAGATCAAATGTGAAATTCCATTACGAGGTTTTACACAGGACTAACGTGTACACGATAATGGATTTAAATAATTTGGCTACGCAAAAGCGCAACACCATATTTCCTCTCCGCTGCACACACACGAGTCTCTGTGCTCTTTCCTGCCATGTTAGAAAGATCAGAAGACTCCTTTGGGCAAGAAGCCCATCTGCGGGTTAACAACTTTACATATTAATTGAGCGTTGAACAAAGGGGCATTAAATCCTTTAGATTTTTTCAATCAGTGGTGCAATAGGGGAAAAGCCGGAGTCTGCCCACATGCTGGGAGAGTCGCTGCCTCCCTGCTGTTGCTGTTAATTCCCGTGAGTCACACCAGAGCTCAAGTCCCATTCCCGAAGTCCGACTTGACTCCCCACTGCAACCCACTGGTGTGGGGGGGGGGGTTCACACACAGCAATCCCGGAATACAAAGCGGCACACATCCCATGATCTCAAGGCCTACAAAGGCACGAGGCCACGTGAAGTTGATGTTCATCCGTTCAAATCACATTATGAAATATTTTTTTACGAGCATCGTCTTTGCTGCTGCCCTATAACAGAGGGGACTTTTTTTTCTTCTTCTTCTACAAATCAAACGGGGAAATGCATCAATTGCATTTGCAAGCGAGATATCTTTTCTGGATATGGTTTCATGTTGTAAAATTTTAAACAAAAGCAGTGAATAAAAAACTATAACAAAGAAAGTGAGTTTGCACAACATTTTAAATGTAAGACTTTCTTTTTTACAAACGCCAAATGTAAAAAAGTTAACAAAAGCAGAAGCAATAAAAAAAAATCACAGAAGTGCTAAATAATACAAATTATAACGAGTATATTCCGTTCTAATATTCAACGTACAAAATATGTACTACACCGTACTTTATTACATTAAGTTTCATGCAAATGGTTAACAAAATTAAATCGAGAAGAAAACGGGCACTTCATTTTTCTGACTCTCTGTCACACGGCCAAGTACAGCTGCAGACCCTTTTCACTGCTCAGCAGGTACACCGCCTGCTTCACACAACGCTTGTTTCGCATTGTTATGGTTGCTGGGCTCAGGGTGCAATAATATCTCAATGAGTATACTTTCAAAAAAGCAACAGAACCACGGGACTGAAACTCCATGGCGACATAAAACAAAACGATTGCACAGTGCCAGACTGGGAAACATGTGTGGCTACACGGTCGATGCTCTTCAAGACTTAATATTTTCAACAGTGACCCATCTGATTTGCCACTCTAATATAACTTCGTGGTGGTTGCCATTTATCTCTTGCGGAGTTTCAAACATCAACAACAGCTTCCTCTGAGATATAACGTGCATTTGGTCCAAAAAAAACAATACCAATTTCAGCGTTTACTTTATCTACAGTCATTGCTCTAAGAAGGCCGAATGCTTTTGATGAAATGGTATGTGCCATTTGTCATTAGGCGCTTCAGTTGATAATATTTTGTGCATCAAAAGAAGAATTGTTTCATGTCCAAGCGTTGCACTTCCTAAGGTTTCGCTTGAGACTTCCAACAGCTTTAACTGTGTGGCAAACGTTTCAACATTACACATTTAACAGCTGATCACAAATTAACAAATGCTTCCAACTCTGACACGGTTAGATTTTAGAAGCACTGCACCGATATATGTGGAAAGTGCACTTCGATAGTGACACGTAAATAGCTATACTGGACAAAAAGAGGAATCACAGTTGAAAAATAAAATAAAGTGTCGGCAATTTAAGTGCAAAAATCAATAGCAAAACACATGTAAGCACCATAGGAGCAATTTTTTTTTTTACAAAATAAGAATATGAAAAAAGAATAGGTTTTACCCTTACTGCCAATAAAACAGGTGTTAAGATGTTCAAACACCAAATAGAAACCTTTAGCAAGGAATCAAGTTCGCACTAACCACACGTACTTGTGGTGAGCATGCAAACAAACATGCTCTGATAATATAACTACATATGCATTGTCTTTGAAACCGATTGGCTTCCACCAGAGACAGTTCTTTAGGGCCTAGTCTCACCAGTGTCAGACCAGATAACCTCAAAGAGCGAACAATGCAAAGACAATGCACCGTCAGAGCATTTATAGCTCGGGGTGAGCAGCTACAAAATGGGACATTTTTTGCCAGCATCAAAGTATGATCAAGTGCCATTGTAAAGGAAGCCTTTCACATTTGTCACATTTCCATCTTTTACATGGGTCATCTCTGCGTCCACTGTCGATGGTCCGACTGAGGCTCTGTAGGAGGTCGGCGGTGAGGTTTTGCTTTGAATTTGGGTTCATGTTGTTACAACTCGTCGGGTGAATTACCTGCCTATAAAGCCGGCGTCATCCATTCTACTCAAAAAGCTTAGAAGCACACGTGCGGTAAAAACTTGGTAACGGCATTTATGAGAGCATGTCGATATTTCCCAGCGTAGCGAAAACTCATCCGATTTTCAAGCACCCAATAACATAAAGCGAAGGAGCCACGATGTGATAGAGAACACGAGATGATACGGAGAATTCACAAAATAAAAGCGGCGACTCTCCCCCCCACCCCCATCACTGCTCACAATCTACAAATCAGTGCATTATCCAAAACGAAGTCGCGTGCCAGCCAGCGAGCGAGCGAAAGTGTCACTGGGGGCCAGGGAGTGTAGAAGCCCTCTCAGCGCTATCGCCACAGCAGGCTGGGCGCTATTACGTCTCAGGGCATTTGCAAAACGGGGTCGCCACCCTGCTAGGGTTTTACGCTTGACCGCAGACTATAATCGCCTTGATCGGGAAAATGTAATTGCCACCCAAAGAGCTTAGATTTTGTGCGAAGGGGGCGGGGGGGTTACCGAGAGCAGACGCTGACATGCCACTGAAAACCGAATGAGCCACCTCCCACCCGTAACACAATTACCACTCTCAACTTCTTTTTTTTTTAAATCTACGGTACTTGAAATAACCACATGTGATACTTATTCCACTACATCTAAGCCGTTATGAAACCGCATTACAAGTGCAAGAGCAATTTAAGCATTACGGATTATTTTAATATTGTAATTAGGAAAAACCATCAACATGTCTCCTTTGAAAAGCACGTAATAATTTTGTTACATCTCATAAATAAATGCAATTTTTTTTTATGCATTGCTATACAGAAGTTGTAATACTAATCGTGTTAGCAGCTTAAAACGATTGTTTATCCAAGTGCTACAGACTATATATTTTATTTTAAGACAAACTCTAATTATGTAATATCATAACATTAAAAGCCACGTAATTTATCCCCATGTCTTTGGCAGTTTATGAAGCTTGGCCAAAACCCAAAGATTACATTCATACACCAACACAATTTGCCATTAATCAACTGCACGTAAAAACGCCTCTGAAAAAAATAAACACACAGCTATACCACGAGACAATCGTGTGCCACTTTAGAGCAGATGGTTTAAACTAATCAACTATTAGTCATCCACTACTTAGTCAAGATTCATGATCTCCAGACACACTTAAGATATCGAATTCGCCCCAGCAGTCATTTCGAGTCTAGTTAGTGCGCGTCTTTCTGGGACTGAGATGGTGATGGCGTGCCACGCATGTAAACAAACAGGTCCTCCTCTTCTCTCGCTCTAATTAGCCTCGCAGAGTTGCCATTCTCAAGCCCCTTAAAGGTGGCAATGAATAACACTGCCAGAAAGGAGAACATCTGAATTGCTCAGCCACTGGTCGGGTGGGAGGGGGTGGTGGTTACACCCTCCGTGTGTGTCGTGGACGCTTAAGTGCATCACAACATCCTGCGAGATTCCAATACACTCCACAGTACCTAACATTACTTTATCATTTGGTTAATGTTAATATTTGACCTCTTTAACTCTCAAAAGCCACAAGGTGTAGGAGACTGCAACGATTATCCTTGGTACAGTACAGTAAATAATACTTAGCCGATCAAAACAAGCCGCTCACTCTCGAAGGGACGCTTTCATCAAAGCACTCCCAGCCGCACAGGCTGCGTGTGGGGGGTTCCCACGTGGAGATCAAAGTTGAATATCTATATTCGGCTGGCCTTTACTCTTCTCGGTGCGCCTGCCTTCTCTCGGGCACTCGACCCCACCAAATGAAATCACTTCCACTCTCATCTCAGCAGAAAGGCATGGCAGCAAAGTGGCTAATGTGTCATTGTACATCAGAGGTCGCAAACGGATTTTGATTCCTTACCCGTACCCGGCCGGGTACGTACCCGGCCGGGTACGGGTACTCGTTCCGTACCCGTACCCTACCCGAAATGAGTGACAAAACGGTTACACACCAGTGACTCACGGCCTACCCGTACCCGGCCACACCAGGGTCGCAAACGGATACCCGTACTCGTACCCGGCCGGGTACGGGTAGCTGGGTATCGGGTAGGGTACGAGTATCGGGTACCCGGTTGCGACCTCTGTTGTACATGCTCTATCTTCAAGATATTATACTTGTTGCCAAGTAAAGATGGGTCGTACAGCCATCAATATTTCCATCACTTGTATGCAGGCAGGTGCTGGGGGATGTTTGGTGGCCAGCTTACTCAGGAAGCCAGTTTGCACCATTTGCACCATTTGCAGGAAATTCCTGTTTGGCGAGCACAGAATTTTTGTTTGTCCACACAGGACGTGCTGTGCAGTGCTTTCGGTCTGAACTTAAGATGAACTTTTGCTTCCACGTACAGTACCGTATATATATACACAAGCTACCACCAAATTACTACAATGGTTGAAATAGAAATGTAGCGATTGCAGTTCACATGGGTGCCACAGGAGCGAGACGTTAACTACCTCGCCTGGTATGGAGGATGTCGTGGGTTCTATCCCGACCCTGACGCCTGTATTTTTGGGGTTTGCATGTTCTCGTGGATTTTTATCCGGGTTTTCCCTCCAAAATGTAGAAACATACGTTAACAGTTATTCTTTGGGTCTTTCGGTAAAGTCACGTAGATAGGTTCAAAGAAAATAACTAAAAACTACGAGGTTTCGATCGCAACGCAAGCGGTCGTCATCAGGCTGAACAAGTAAACCCGTAAAAACAAAGTTTTTCACTATAAATCCTTTATATGCGTGGCAGCGAACTTAATATAAAGGATTTAAAAATATATTCGCCTGTGGAGGACGTGGGGATCGATCCCGCGACCTTTGGCATGGGAAGCGAAGGCGCTACCAACTGCGCTACTCCGCCACGGCCTGTGGAGTGGTTACACTCTGGGCTCTTATACTGTGACGTTCAGCCAAAGCGATGAATGAGTTATATTTGAATATATGTAAAATATTTTTTTTTTGCCTAAAAAGTGTAAAATTGTCTGTCACAACGAGTCTGTGTGAAAAATGTCAGCTCGATTGGATCACGGGAAGTGGGTTAAAAAACGAGCGAAAGATTTGCACGGTCCTAAGCAAGCAAGCAAGCACGCAAGCAAGCAAGCACGCAAGCAAGCAAGCACGCAAGCAAGCAAGCAAGCGAACTTAATATAAAGGATTTAAAAAGAGAGGAAAGCTGCTGAGGCAGGCTGTTTTAAAGGTTTGAAATGGGTGCAACCCAAGGGTCATAAACGAAGTGGGCGGGAGAGAAATGAGCATGTAATGTAAGATCACCACGTCGGCGCACGAGGTGGCTTGAGAAATTTAACCTGTTAATGTAAAATCAGAGAGCCGCAAATAACTAACATCAGCCACCTCGTGCGCAGACATGGCTGCGGCTCTGCGATCTTACATTACGTGCTCATTTCTCTGACATTAACAGAGCCACCTCCGCACGCTCATCGTGGAGGTCGCTCCCTTATCTGCCATTAACATGCTAATTTCTCACATTAACATCAATAGCCCCGCCCAATTCGTTTAGGACCCTTGGGCTACACCCATTTCAAACCTTTAAAAAGCCTGCCTCAGCAGCTTTCCTCTCTTTTTTCAGCCTGATGAAGACCGCTTGCATTGCGATCGAAACGTCGTAGTTTGTTATTTTTGTTATTTTCTTTGAACCTATCTACGAAAGACCCAAAGAATATGAATTCCTGCAGCCACGAAAGCTTTAAGTCAAGATTTATACGTTTCCAGTATTTGGCTGTAATAATAGGGTTTTTCCCCTTTTTTCTGGCAACAAAAATGATAAAAGTATTTGGCTGCTATAAATATCCACATAAGCCACTTTGTTGAGCTATCATTTGCGGCCAGGTCGCTTCTGAAAAAAAACTTTGTAGCTCAGCGGGCCTTAACTGGTAGGGAACATGAAACATTTTTCCTCCACCATCAAAATCCAACACATTCAGCATCCAGGAGCCAAGCTGAACAGCGTGACAAATTGCACAGTAGTTCGAGGGACCAGGGGTGATCTGCAAATGTAATTCACTTATCCATGGGAAAAAACCCACGGATAGTAGACAGCATGGAGCTAATTGGAGTCGAAGGTAATAGGATTACATATAATAGTTATCCTGTAGTTAAATCTTTGGTAATGCCTGGTAAACATCATATGTAAATATAGGAATGCGTGCCCCAAAAAAGCACTGAACGTGATGAAAAAACGGTACGAATACTTCAATTGCACACAGCGCAACAAAAAAACACAGAAGCTTTATCTTACAACAAAGCAAGCGTTGCCGGTTTATCATCGGATGATGACGCGGGCACCACTCTTGACTGCAATGTGAAACACAGCGCCAGAATTAGCTTAAGATAAAGATTAGTGAAAGCGCAGATTGCAATGAACATGAAAAAACACACAATACAGTAACACACACGGCACACGTTTAATCCAGTCTGATAGGCACTGCTCTCAACACATGCGAATGTGAATTACGGAGCACCCAGTACTATAGCGCAGGAGCAACTCAAACAAAAAGCGTGTTTTCTTTTTACATTCTTGAAACCTCCGTGGGAGATTGTGGTTTGCATTGTCCGTTTGGTTGTTACGTTGTGCTAAACTTGCTGAAATTGCATTGTTCCGCAGATGGTTACCGACTGCAGGAAATCTGAACATTTTTTCCTGGTTACAAGAATGGGAGGAGCACTCGATCCTAATTATAAACCATTCTTGGCATGGATCATGTTGCTGGTGCCAAGAATGTACAAACTTGTGGGAAAATTAAATGAAGAAACGGACCTTTGGCCCCATATATATAATAAATAAAGTTAATAACTTAAGGCGCGTTTAGGATGTACTGTATATTTTTTAAACAATGAAACAATTTCGATTTAAAGCTTTCGTGACTGCAGGGATTCATCTTCTTGGTTCTTTCGGTAAAGTCACGTAGAAGGGAAATAATAAAATAATAAAAATAAAACATAATAAAATAATTCTCACGACGTTTCGGAGGCAACACAAGCTTCCGTCTTCAGGTGGAACCGTCACAGCACGATAGCTGTATCTTACTTGATACGATAGCTGTATCTTACTTGATACAGCTATCGTACTGACGGTTCCACCTGAAGACGGAAGCTTGTGTTGCCTCCGAAACGTCGTGAGAATTTTTTTATTATGTTACATTTTTATTATTTTATTATTTCCCTTCTACGTGACTTTACCGAAAGAACCAAGAAGACAATGAAACAAGTTTATATGAAAATCAATGTTCACAAAACTCACATTTATGTATGTTGAACTTCTTTCACACCCAAAGCAGCGAATCGTGCCAATCGGAGGTGTGGGTCAAGGACAACCAACTGAAGACAAAATCAGTTCTAAAGAAAATAGTTTTCAATCTAGATTTAAAAGTACATAGCTCCAGTGGCTTCCTAATATCGAAAGGACGAGCGTTCCTGAAGGCCGCAGAAGCACATCTTCAAGCGCACAATCCAGTGACCATCTTTGTTATCCTATGGATATTACGTTCACCAAACTACCCACAAAACTTGTACAAGCCATTTTGAACATGTTTTTGTGATTTATATTACATGTTTTTTTTTTAATGTTTCTCTTCAGAAAGAAAGAAGAATACATTGAATTGCTCATGTGGAAGTCAGTTATAATATTTACACAACAGAGTTTGGATCTTCAAAACAGCAGGCAACCGCAAAACTAACAATGTATCGAACATTTAAATGCCCCAGAATGTCTTACATGTTACCTGGGTAAAGTATCAGCATTCACACCACCTTCTCAGACAAAGTAATAATTCTAAACTAAGTCACTGTAATTCTTATTGCTGCTGTTTCTGTGTACTTATGAAGGAACTTGAGTGGTATAATTACCAAGACCAACAGCAGTTCCTGCCAGTGAAGCAATGGCATTGACTTCAGAATTAAATGGTACAAGGATCTGCCAAAATAATTTGCCAACCACAAACATGGTATTCTTACTGTATTAAGTGATTTTAACATGGGCGGGATTTGTCATGCCTTTCTTAGAATTGCATTGCTGTATTAGAACCCATCTTCCTTGTGTGCACCATTCCCAGATACATCTTAAATATATTTGCGTGGGTTTTAAAAGACGCTTCGCTATTACATTTATCAGAGGCAAACAACAAAGCATGTTCACCAATCAACAAGCAAGCATTACGAGTGGGCTGCGCTGGAATAGCTCCTTCATGGTCTATGTTCAGACTGGGTGCCTGATCACCCTCACCTGTGGACAAGCAAGACAATTGGTTCATGTTCAAATTTGTACTTCTCAACAGGCCAATACTCCCCAATCCCACCAAGCTTAGTAACGGCATGTAATGAATTGTCTCTTGGCCATATATCTGTGTATAATTTCAAAGGGGTTTAAAATGCAAATTACGAATGAGAGGAGCCTAAACATTGCAAGCTGTTGTAATTGTTGCATAAACTCCTTTGCGGATAAGGGTTGGCCACATGGGAAGCAGCGGGCTAGTGGTTGTGTGAAAATGAAATTCTGTTTGTTAAGCAGGAAAACATGCGCATGGTTTATACATGAGAATCAGTATGCATGGCAAACGTGATACAATGATGAACTGTGAAACGCTGAGAAAAAAAACGCTGGGCCATCTGCAGCTTACTCACCCTTCCTGGGGATGTAATGCCACAGAATTTGAATATCTGTGGGATGGCATTGAAAATGTATGGCGGTGCCTAGGGCATGCTCAGCATCAACATACACCACACAGTTAAGTATCTAATTATTTTCAAAGCGCAACAATGCACAAAAAGGGGTAATTGCCAATTTAACAATGGGATCTCAAGAGTTTACAAGAGCACAGCCCTGATTTGGTCTTGCCAGTGCCCTGCCATGCAGAATTACAATACCAAGGGATGCAAATTCATGTGAAAACACGACTAACCTTTAGGTTCCTTGTCTATGCTACGTTGTGCTGAATAGTGCTTTACTTAAGCTATTATTGAACAAAGTATGACTTTTTTAAACATGATGTATATGTAAAAATAAAAGTTATTTGTCAACACGCAGCGAGTTGATGGCCTCTCTACAACAACAACACTGTGCTAGTCCGTGTGCAATGTTGAAGGGGAACGGTCACGACTTAGAATAGGTTTTCCCCTTTTTTTCTGGCAACAAAACAGGAGTTAAGATGTGAAAACCAAACTGAAACCTTTGACAAAGAATCATCTTAACACCTGTTTTGTTGCCAGAAAAAATGGGAAAACCGATTATCGTATTTTGGTACTGGCAAAGAAGGTCCCATGATGGTCACGACTGGTTAAGATATTTCTCGCCACCGATGTGAGCTGTGGCTGGGAATCGAATATAAGTTGCCAGGTTTTAAGCGCTGTGCTCGAACCAACATATGTACATTACGTGTTGTACGAACATTCCTCAATGCCATCACAGCACACTGCAAAAGCTGGGGGAAGATTTCAATATAATAATTTACTAACAAAGCCGTAAACCCTAGCTTGAATTAGAAACGCACTAATTATTTGTTTGACATTTACTCCACCCTATATTTAGTGTGTTTTGTATTGCACTGTACTGTGCAGTTATGTACAGACCGTTCAGGTGCGTTTATGTCCTCTGAACAAGAGTAAATAAAAGCAAGAGAGGCACACAAATCAACGGACGCCAAGAAAGCAGAGGCTGCAAAAACAGCGGAAAAGGAAGGCAAAACACAGAAACAGCAAAATAATTAGAGAGACGCAACATCTGCGGAATAGAGGGCAAGAGACAAAGCTACATTACAGGGAGCTAGAGTACACACAGCAACAAATCATGCGGCCGCCTGCTGTGCGTGTGTGCTTGCACTGCAGCCCTGTGGCGTGATGTTAACAACCTCGCTTGGTATGCAGGAGGGCATGAATTCGATCCTGACCCTGGCGCCTGTATATTTGGCGTTTGCATGTCTCTCTCCCCGTGGATTTTTCTCCGGGCCCTCCAGGTTTTTACCTTCACATTGAGAATACAGTAATGCGTTTAGAAAGACCCCGGGGCCGGCCCAGGACACGCTGGTGGATCAGCTGGGCCTGGTAACGCCTGGGAATTCCGCAAGAAAAGCTAGAGTCTGTCACAAGGGAAAGGGAGGTCTGGACCTCCCTACTCAACGTGCTGCCCGCCGCGACCCTCACCAGGACAAGCGGACTGATAAACGAAGGAACGTTCAGAGTATTTGGCTGGTAAACATTTCCAAGTCATAAGCCAATTCGTAGGGCTATCACCATTTGTGGCCAGGTCGTTTCTACAAAAAAAAGCCATATAGCTCAGTGGGCCTTACCTGGTAAAATAAAGTTTTAGTTTAGTTTGTGTCCTCGTTAATTAATTATTTTCACTTAGAAAGCTGGGGTGGTTGAACTGAATGTGTGTAAAGATGCTGTGATGTGCCGTCAGCTGACATGTGTGGCCCAGAAAATCTTCTGGGCTGTCTTCTGACCTCGCAAGGGTGCTTATCAGTCGACAATGTCCAACTTATACACATTCCCACCACAAGAGTTACAACTTGAATAAGACATCCCGAGTAATCTTCTGAACCGATCTGTGTATACAAGCACTTTAGCCTGCACAGTAGGCGGCAGTCAAGAGGTTTGCACACCATTATCTGCATCAATGATTGGCATGTGAGGCACTCCCAACGAGGAATGCACAAGCCATAATTCCCCGACATAATGAATTAGTAAATCCGTCACCAATATATATGCGCTGATAAAAAAAAGCAGTCAAGACAACTCAATAATCAATATCGGCGGGCATGGCACGCCACATTGGTGGAACATGAAACAAATTAAGATACGATGGATTAATGCTCCTACAACTGAATACACAGTGGTTACGATTCCTTGCGTAATTTCTTTAGAACCACAAAGCACGCCAGCTGGTTTACCGCACAGGTAAACTTCAATCACACGGCCGTCTCCCGGGGAGGGGACACGGAGCACACAAACCCCCACAAAACGTCTCAAACATTGTTCCCTCCACGTTAAAGTCTTGTTTTTTTTGTTTATTCCAAGCACGGACGTGCATTAATTATACCCTACATAATTTAATCCGTATGGACCGCGCATTTTAATTGCGGTACACGACAAGGTCACTATCGGTGATACTTTACTTTATTTACGCGAGGGAAAAAAAAACACCAAGGCCAATAAAAGTGTTGGCGATATAATTAGAACTGGGGACTTAACGCAATTAACATGTTCAGCCCCGCTTAGAATATGTAGCAACAGCCGCTAATTAACGTTAATTGGCACGCTGCGTGCATTCAAGCTCCAGATGTTTGTGCTTCCACGGGCTTTTATCCCAGAGACAAACTCCCCCACCACCCCAAGCAGAGACGACGATCCATGACAACCCAAAGCCCAACACGTGAGTCTCTCTGCTTTTGAAACAACAACAAAACCCCAAATACGATTTTTAGAAACCCTTTTTTTCAGAATACAATAAAAACAATTCCGGCGCCTTTGTCAATTGGCGCGCCTGTCCGAGCCACGGATGTGGTGGCAATGTGAAGATGCCTCGGATCGTTTTAATAATGTTCAAGGCTGTCTGGTTTCCTTATCGGATAGTTGTGTACAGAAGAAGAAAATAATCGAAGCACATCAGCGTGGGTGACAATGTTACAACGCATTGGCGATGGGTATATCTCATTGACCCATGAGGAGCCACTAAAGTTAGTTTTTGCCAAATAAACATACGCTTGGCCAAGAAGTTATCAGCCACGGGAATGTTTTTTGTTACTTGAGAGCGCAGAAGAGAAACGCAGCGTAGAGAGAACTTAAGTTTTGGCGTCTCGGCATAAGACCCCCAGGGCAAGTACAGAGTACAGTCACAAGCATTGCACAGTGCCTTTAATTTCCGTGGTCAGACGTTCAGAACTTCGGCACGAACTTAACTCTCCGCTCTTTTTTGCACGATCCCAAAAAACGTCCGAGCCGTGGACACAAAACCCCACCAAGCATCATCGCCCGTGTTGTTGCCCCTTTTGAACAACACCGAGTGAATTTCGATTTAAAGCTTTCGTGACTGCAGATATTCTACTTCTTGGTTCTTTCGGTAAAGTCACGTAGAAGGGAAATAATCAAATAATAAAAATAAATCATAATAAAATACAATGACGTCTCATTTAGACGCTGTCTTTCCGACAGCCCTGTTTTTCACCTGAGGACGGCTGCTTGCGTTGTGGCCGAAACGTCGTGAGAATTGTATTTTTGTATGTTTTATATTAATTATTTCCCTTCTACGTGACTTTACCGAAAGAACCAAGAAGATGAACACTGAGTACAAGGGCCGTGAGCTAGCACCCGATGGGTCAACACCACCAACACCAACACAGCAGCAGTCACTGCACACGTGCGAGATCGACACAATTTTACTTTGTGGAAAACGCCACTTACAAAGCACCACAACACCTTTGGGTGGATTTGAAGCTTCCGTGACTGCAAGGATTCATACTCTTAGGTGTTTTCGGTAAAGCCACGTAGGTAAAAGGTAAATTCAGCTGTGACGTTCCACCTGATGACGGAGACTTGTGTTGCCTCCGAAACGTCGTGATTTATTATTTTATTTCTATGATTATTTCTATTATTTATTACTTATTTTATTTTTCACCTACGTGACTTTACCGAAAAAACCTAAGAGTATGAACCTTTGGGTGGGTACACGTGGCCCATTGCATCCACGACAGAATCGTGGGCGCGGTGATGCGGGCTGCATCATCCCCTTCTTCTCATCGTGGGCTCGTGTTACCTGTTGAGTCGCGACTGATAGAGGAGGTTTTGACGCCGCTTGGTTGAGAGCAAAGAGGTGTGCTACTCTCTTCCATCCACCTCGTCGTTAGGGTATTTTCTCCGGGGGGCTATAAGACGTTACGGGGAAAAAAAGTCAGGCTCGCCTACAAACTTATGCCCGGTGTCAACAAGTTACACAACTCATCTGAGCACACGCATCTACTACCGAATTATAATTAAAAAAAGTGCCTACCAGATTGTAAGACGCACCCCTTATCAGATTCTAAGACGCACTTCCATCCTAAACATTGTTTTTTAAACACAGGGGAGATGACCGTATGACTGAACAACACACCGACTTACACGACGTGCCACCACCTCCTTGTGTTTTGCTCGACACGAGGGCACTGCTTTGAAGTGCTTCCACACACTCCCCGACACGACCCCGAGCTCTCGTCTCAGACTTAAAAAGGATTCGCACAGCGGAGCAGAAGAGACAAGCTTTGAACTTTGAGAGCTCTACTATACAGGGTTATCCATTTGTAGATTGCCCTCCCCGCCCCACCACTCTTACGGATAAATTAAGAGGCAAATACCAATCCCATTAGAAAGCCTCCAGTCGGTAAGGTCTCCCACGTGTTTACACTCCCAACCTCTGGAGTAGAGAGATATGACGGGAAAACGTCATCGCGTTCACACAACATTCAATCGTCTTGCTGGCGAGATGGTGAAGTAGGGGGGGGGTCATTTACATCGGTTCGATGTCCACGAGTGGATCAACCTCGTAGCTGGATGGGGGGGGGGGGGGTCGAGGGATGGGGGGGGGGTCGAGGGATGGGGGTCGAGGGATGGGGGGGGGATCGAGGGATGGGGGGGGGGGGTCGAGGGATGGGGGGGTCGAGGGATGGGGGGGGATCGAGAGATGGAGGGGATGGGGGGGGTCGAGGGATGGGGGGGTCGAGGGATGGGGGGGAGTCGATGGATGGGGGGGGGAGCGAGGGATGGGGGGGAGTCGATGGATGGGGGGGGGGGCGAGGGATGGGGGGGGGGATCGAGGGAGCGGAGTGCCCGGGCTCAAGATCGATCGCGAATGGCGAGAGCCCCGGGAAATCCACGTGCTGGCCGGTTGCTGCTGTGTACGCGCCCCACGCCAAGTCAACACATCTCCCTGCGTGGTCGACACGGCCTGTCGAGAGGCAGGGAGGGGGGGGGGGGACCACGCGCGGCCGCCTTTGTCTCCCCCGCCGATGCTGATGTTCTCCACACGCCGCACCCAAGTGACGATTTCAGGGCTGATACAAAGACAAAGATCGACCCCGCGCCTACCCCCACACACCCGCGTCGCCGGCAACAAACTTGTTGGGGACACGTGCTGTTCGCGAACACCCATGAAGGCCGACGAAGGCCGACGCGGCGCACGAGGGGTTGGGGCGGGGCAGGAAAACGCAAGGCGCGGCCGCCTTTGTCTTCCCTCCAAATGTCGATGTGCAACACTCCACTCGAAGCGACGACGATTTAAGTCCGATTGACGCGCGAGCACACACACACACGTGTACACACACACAACACACACAGACACGTGTACACACACAACACACAGACATGTGTACACACACAACACACAGACATGTGTACACACACAACACACACACGTGTACACACACACAGAGACACACATACACGTGTACACAGACACACACATAGACACAGACACACACAGACACACATACAACAAGACATATAGACACACACAGACACGTGTACACAGAGACACACATTACACGTGTACACAGACACACACATAGACACAGACACACACATACACACACATACACGTGTACACACACACATACACGTGTACACACACACACGTACTGACTGCACTTAGAAGGGTCGCCGGACAGACGACGGAGGAGGGAGCCGGGTCGCCGCGTCGCCTCTCGCCATGGACCGCGCCGCGCTCACTGAGCCGGGGTCCTTCCCGGCCTCGGGAGCGGCGACTCCTCCTCCACCCCCCCCCCCCTGGGGGTACCGGGAGCGCCACTCGGAGATCGCCTCCCACTCTCCCCCCCACCCTGCTCCCCCCCACCCTGCTCCCCCCCACCCTGCTCCCCCCCACCCTGCTCCCCCCCACCCTGCTCCCCCCCACCCTGCTCCCCCCCACCCTGCTCCCCCCCACCCTGCTCCCCGCTCTTCCCCCCACCCTGCTCCCCCCCACCCTTCCCCCCACCCTACCCCCAACTCTTCCCTCACCCCTCCCCCCAACTCTTCCCCCCACCCTCCCACCAACTCTTCCCCCCACCCTCCCCCCAACTCTTCCCCCCACCCTCCCCCCAACTCTTCCCCCCACCCTTTCCCCCACCCTCCCCCCACCCTTCCCCCCACCCTCCCCCCCCCCCACTCTTCCCCCCCCACTCTTCCCCCCCACTCTACTCCCCACTCCCCCCTACCCTCCCCACCCTCCCCACCCTTCCCACCACTCTCCCCACCCTTCCCCCCACCCTTCCCACCACTCTACCCACCCTTCCCCCCACTCTCCCCACCCTTCCCCCCACTCCTCCCCCCACCCTTCCCCCCACCCTTCCCCCCACTCTTCCCCCCCACCCTTCCCCCCACTCTCCCCACCCTTACTACCACTCTCCCCACCCTTCCCCCCACTCTCCCCCCCACTCTCCCCACCCTTCCCCCCACTCCCCCCACTCTTCCCCCACCCTTCCCCCCACCCTTCCCCCCACCCTTCCCCCCACCCTTCCCCCCACCCTTCCCCCCCACCCTTCCCCCCACTCTTCCCCCCCACTCTCCCCCCCACTCTCCCCCCACTCTCCCCACCCTTCCCCCCACTCCCCCCACTCTTCCCCCACCCTTCCCCCCACCCTTCCCCCCACCCTTCCCCCCACCCTTCCCCCCACCCTTCCCCCCCCACCCTTCCCCCCACTCTTCCCCCCACCCTTCCCCCACTCTCCCCACCCTTCCTACCACTCTCCCCACCCTTCCCCCCACTCTCCCCCCCCACTCCCCCCACCCTTCCCCCCACTCTCCCCACCCTTCCTACCACTCTCCCCACCCTTCCCCCCACCCTTCCCCCCACTCCCCCCACCCTTCCCCCCACTCCCCCCACCCTTCCCCCCACTCTCCCCACTTCCCCCACTCTCCCCACTGCCCCCACCCTTCCCTTCCCCCCACCCCCACCACCGCCGCTCTCCCACTCACCCTTCCCACTCCCCCCCCCACTTCGCCGTATTCTCGGGTTTTTAAGACGCTCCGGAAAGTGAGAAGCAACCCCCAAGGTCTCACCCATCCTCCCCCCACCACCACCACTCACTCAAGACTCTTGCCGGTCACTGTCTGCTGCCCGGATTAAAACTTTTTTTTTTTGGGACTAAACTTTTGTCATCTCTTAAGAAAATAATGGGATCGGAAGCCGTTTGGAGACGTTTCGATTAAACCACAACATTAGCGTCGGTGAACATTGTATTTGTTTTTAATACAGAGATCAAAGCTCACAGGGGAGTAGTAACATCGTCCATAGACCCGGCTTCCTTCTGGGCAGAACGGGCCATTAACTGGACTGTATGCCGACATTTACGGTACTCGAGAAGGTGAAGTTTCTTATCTTGAGATGCACATAAAGACAAAGGCCCCCCCACCCCCCCCCCCGGTATATCCTACGCAAAGTTTATTGGAGCAAGTTCTGTTGGCGAGTAGCGACCGATGAAGGCCGACACGGCACACAAAGGGAGCAAGCAGCACCACGCCCTATCGCCTTTGTCTGCCCAGTGGCGATGTTTACACACCGCGCCAGGTACTTATTTGTGGCTTAGGGGCCGTCCATAAATGACGTCACGCACCTAGGGGGTGGGGGGGGGGTCAGACATTTGTGACGATGTGTGACGAGGGGGGGGGGTTGAGAAATGTGACGTCACATCAAAATGCGCAACTTTAAATAAATATAGACAACACATATAGACAACACGTTCTACTTAATTAAATAGACTTTTTAATAAATGTTTCTCCTACAACATCAGAGTGCAGCGCCAAATTAAATACGCACTACAATGACAATAGTTTAAAGCGATTTGAAGCATGCTTTATTTTGGGAGGGGCGGGACAGAGCTTTATGACGTCATATTTTAGGGGGGGGGTCTGACTTTTTGTGACGTCGTGTGACGAGGGGGGGGTCAAAAAATCGTCCAAAATCGCGTGACGTCATTTATGGACGGTCCCTAAGACAAGTTTTGTTCCTGGGTACTAAGTGTTATTTTATTTTTTATTGCTTATGCCTAAAAAGTATAGAAAATGGTTATTATTTCCCTTAAACTTTGCTTTTGTGACCAGGACTTTATGTGAAGGAATGACACAAATGCACACCACGTTTTCTCATCGAAAATAGGTACATTTCAAAATATCACTGTCCTGGTCACAAAAGCAAAGTTTGTGGGGAATAATAGCCATGCTCCTTGGTTCTTTCGGTAAAGTCACATCGGTAGAGAGAAAACTCTCTCTCCCATCTGAAGACGATTGCTTGTGTGGCAATTGAAACTTCGTGATCTATTATTTGTTCTACCTACGTGGTTTTACCGAAAGAACCAAAGAGTATGGATTCCTGCAGTCACGAAAGTTTCAAATCAAGAATAATAGCAATTGTCTGTACTTTTGAGGCAGAAGCAATTAGGAAATAACACTTACAACCCAGGAACAAAGTTTAGTTTTTTGTTACAGTGCTATCATCCCCCTTACAGCCGTTACAGCGTTTTAGGGGGGGCAAGTGCTGTTAGCGAGCACCATGTGAAGGCCGGCACAAAACACGAGGGGGTGGGTGGTCAGGAACAACAACAATCGCCATTCGCCACTAAGTGGCGGTGACGTCACCACGACGCTTGTGCCAGGCCATGTGCTCCTTGAGGCCACGTGAAGTGTCGAACGCCCACTGCTGGCAGGAGGTCACGGGGCAGACCCAGGTGCCACGGGTCGACTGACTGAGATGAAATGAGAACATGCCCATGCACACACACACACACCGATGACCCCCTGTTACTGAGCTGGACAAACGACAGCCTTGTCGGCCAATTACAGCCGCCTACTTATTTAATCCGACTCTTGGAATCGTTAAAACATACCATTAAATACATCCCGCTGCGGCTGTGCGTTAAAATAGTAAAGTTCGCACACTAACGTGTGAAGCAAATTGTAGTTCTTGGTTATGGTTCAAGTTCATTAATTAGGTGTAGCCCTAGTGAGCCATTCGGCTCTTGAATCGGGTGCAACCGCAACAAACAAAAAAACTAAAACATGAACAAGAAAACATCTTAAAGTGACTAAGTGCAAACAGAAAATCCAAGAAAAGACAGCAAAATATTGTAGAAAAAGCACCGTACATCAACGCTGTGTGCAAAAATCCCAGTGGGATGCAAGTCAAACAACAACAACCACAAGACAACTTAGATTAAGGCCATCAGTCTAACTCCGTACTCCAACAAACAAACATGGCCAAACCAAAACACTTTTCGAAAAATCACCAAAATAAAGCCATAAAAGCAATGAAACGGTGCAGTGATCTTCCCTCGTCATTAGTCGTGCTTCGTGTACAGCTCCTCGTGCAGCCACGGCGATGATTGTGGTGCCACTCTTGTTTATTTGTGAGTTGTGTTCACGATGTTACTGATGGTGGCGGTGTTGAGGATGATGATCACGATAATTGATGAAAGACTGATTTATGGTGGTGATAAGCAATGGCGGAGCCAGGATTTTCAGGTAGGGGGGGGGGCAACCCCTCCAGCAATGAAAAATGATGGAGGAGTTGTTAGTAGGTAAGGACTTGTCCCTTGCTTTTTATTCGACGCGTGTGCGGCGATGGCTCAGCCATCGATCGAGGGTCGAATTCGAACCGCGTTGTGTGATCGGCATCGCGCTCGCTGAAGGTGAATGCGTTCAGGGAAGTCGTGTACTGAATACGCAACTGCGCACAATTCTGTGAGTCACTTATAAATTGTGTGCCGTTACTTATTGCCAATTATGGACTCAGACGATTGTCCTATCATCTCATAGAGTCCTTGGCACATAATATGCTACACAGTGGCAGTGGTGGTCGCTAAATGCCGATTTATTACTAATAAACCCCAATGATCCGATCGAAATGAAAGATTTCGATTGGATCATCGAAATGAGAGATTTCGATCTTATTATTAGGGGGGCACGTGCCACCCCACCCCCCACTGGCTCCGCCAGTGGTGATGAGGCTGATTATGGTGATAGGCATTGGCCGATACTTGACATGCATAGTCATTGGATGACGATGATGGTGGCAGTGCTGATCGAAGTGATGGAAATGGTGGTTGGTGAGGATAGCGACGACGATGATGATGGTTACGATAGTCGTGATGAGTGTTATGATGATAGTTGTAGTGTCGATGAGGATAGCAGAGCACCGTCGTGATGCCCACGCAATTCTCTACAAATGGTTCATTACCGATTTAAAGCTTTCGTGACTGCAGGGATTCATCTTCCTGGTTCTTTCGGTAAAGTCACGTAGAAGGAAAATAATAAAATAATAAAAATAAAACATAATAAAATAATTCTCACGACGTTTCGGCCACAACGCAAGCAGCCGTCCTCAGGTGAAGACCAGGTCGCTGTCTCCCCGACAGACCTGGTCTTCACCTGAGGACGGCTGATTGCGTTGTGTTTTATTTTTATTATTTCATTATTTCCCTTCTACGTGACTTTACCGAAAGAACCAGGAAGATGGTTCATTACCAGCACACCAATTGTTGCTCTTTGCAATGAATGATCCCCTCTAGAAGCTCGCGACGTAACCTCGTGAAGCAGGTCTGACCCCAACCGTAGATCACGAGCCACATGCACTCCCGGCAGCTCGAGGGCAGCTTCATAGAAATTCAGCTCATTTGTAACGTTTCATTACGACTGCTCGTGAAACAGGTCAATTCTGCATTAGAGAGGGGGGGGGGGGCAGCCCAAGGCACTCGCCCCTGGCATCATAGACAGACATGAGTATACTCCAGGGGTGCGAGGTCGAATTTTGAAATTCAAATACCACAGCCAACCAGGAGTGGCAAAGTTGGTGGTATAACTTGTGGCTCCCGAACATATGAACACGTTATTATGCAGCTTGTGGGTTCAGGAAGTTTAGCCACCCCTCTTAATGAGCACCTATTTGTGCAAGTAGTCTTTGAATCCTCATTTAATTGTGTTTTGCATAATGCACATGGTACTAATTTTAGGCTGAGTCGACGTTAAGTAAGGCACAGTATATCTTCTATTCTTTGTTTTTTTCGCTAAAGTCATGTAGATAGAAAAATAATAATAAATGAAGTGAATACAAATAAAATAATAAAACAAAAAACACTAATGTAGACTGCAACCTGGTTCTTAATCGGAGTTAGTGTAATGGCAGTCTATAATGTAGACTGTAGCCTGGTTCTTAACCTTGGTGAGTGTACTGGCAGTCTATAATGTAGACTTATTCTGGTGCTTTCAGTAATACAAATAAAATAAGAATAAAAATAAAAATAAAAACAAAAACCACGACGTTTCGATCGCAACACAAGCGGTCGTCATCAGGAAAAGGGGGGTTAGCCTCTAAATGCAAACTGTTTACATTATAGACTGCCAGTGCGTTCATTCAGGTTAAGAACCAGACTACAGTCTACATTGACTGCCAGTACACTCACCAAACTTAATAACCAGGCTACAGTCCACATTATAGAATGCCAGTACACTCATTCCGATTAAGAACCAGGCTACAGTCTACATTAGTATTTTTTGTTATTTGGTTCTTTCGGTTAAGTCACGTCTAAAGATAAAATAATAAATTAAATTAAATAATAGAATACGACGTTTCGATTGCAACACAAGCAATCATCATCAGGTATAATGAAATAGCGACATAATATCTAACCAAAAAACTATAGACAGACATATTAGCAGACAGATATCACAAGATACATACATAGCGAGAGCAACACAGTTGACAGAGAGGGGTGATCGTCTCTGTGGGGTGGCCTTAAATAGACAGAGGGGGGGGCGGAGGCAGAGAGAGGGAGGGGGGTTAGAAAAAAATAGCATATCAATGAGTGGTCCAAAAGAAAACGTGGTGCTGCGAGTACGATGGCACAGCAAGCAAGCCTGAAAATCAGGAGAAAGACACACTAAAATTAAATAACCTAGTAAAATATCGAAATGTAATGTAATACAACACAGAGGGTCGGTCAACACACAATTAACGCATAGCCTGGTTGATTACGTATTTCAAAGATTGCTAAGTTAGAATTTAAGTGTGAACATTCTAAAGAGGACACAGGCAGAGAAAACAAGTCGCCAGAGAGAGAGAAAAAAGATAAGCTTAAAACTTCCCCGTAGAAGTGGTTCAATCTTAATTTTAGAACTTTCGTGACTGCAGGAATTATTATTTGGTTCTTTCGGTTAAGTCACGTCTAAAGATAAAATAATAAATTAAATAAAATAATAATAATTATTTAATTTAATTTATTATTTTAATTAAATAATAATAATTATTTAATTTAATTTATTATTTTAATTAAATAATAATAATTATTTAATTTAATTTATTATTTTATCTTTAGACGTGACTTAACCGAAAGAACCAAATAATAATTCCTGCAGTCACGAAAGTTCTAAAATTAAGATTGAACCACTTCTACGGGGAAGTTTTAAGCTTATCTTTTTTCTCTCTCTCTGGCGACTTGTTTTCTCTGCCTGTGTCCTCTTTAGAATGTTCACACTTAAATTCTAACTTAGCAATCTTTGAAATACGTAATCAACCAGGCTATGCGTTAATTGTGTGTTGACCGACCCTCTGTGTTGTATTACATTACATTTCGATATTTTACTAGGTTATTTAATTTTAGTGTGTCTTTCTCCTGATTTTCAGGCTTGCTTGCTGTGCCATCGTACTCGCAGCACCACGTTTTCTTTTGGACCACTCATTGATATGCTATTTTTTTCTAACCCCCCTCCCTCTCTCTGCCTCCGCCCCCCCCCTCTGTCTATTTAAGGCCACCCCACAGAGACGATCACCCCTCTCTGTCAACTGTGTTGCTCTCGCTATGTATGTATCTTGTGATATCTGTCTGCTAATATGTCTGTCTATAGTTTTCTGGTTAGATATTATGTCGCTATTTCATTATACCTGATGATGATTGCTTGTGTTGCAATCGAAACGTCGTATTCTATTATTTAATTTAATTTATTATTTTATCTTTAGACGTGACTTAACCGAAAGAACCAAATCATAATTCCTGCAGTCACGAAAGTTCTAAAATTAAGATAGTATTTTTTGTTTCTATTTTTTTTATTCACTTAATTTTTTATTTTTATATCTACTGTACGTGACTTTACCGAAAGAACCAATGAATATGAATTCTTGCAGTCACAAAAGTTTGAAGTCAAAAGTATAACTTCTTATAATACTTGATGCGGATTTTGTTCTCAACTGGAATTTAACCCAGGTAGTTGGTATGGTAAAGTTGTGCATTGCACGAACCGTTGCACACAATCTCACCACGCATACATAACTTGATGCAGACACCCATAGAGATACTGTAAAAGGCACGTATTCCTTGTGTAGCCTTTAACAGTGTGAGAAAGTGCTGTTGGAAAGCACCTATTAAGGTGAGAGCGCCTATGTATGCCGATAATACAATGGTTGTTGCCCACAGTAAAATACTATGACAACTCTTGCAACAACTATTCACATGGCTGCAATGGGTCTGGACTAACCATCAATCCAAAGAAGACGGTGCTCATGACACAAGGCGTGCCAACGGCAGCAAAGTTTCACCTGTAGACACCAACCTGGAGGTTGTGCGCAGGTTTTGCTACCTCGTGTCAACCTGTATCACGTAAACTCATCTTGAGATTATGAGATTGACTCACGGATTTGGAAAGCGTCCATGGTTTTCAGCCTACTGTGCAAGCGAGTCTGTGGTTATAGAATTCTGGCACTGAATGCCATCTACCAGGCATGTGTACTATAAGTATCCTGCTGTATAGGTAAGTGAAGCCTGGACCACCTCCAGGAAACATGAGAAAAAGGCTCAACAGCTTTCACGGCCGCTTTAATCCCTAAATACAAAAACGCCGAAGGAGAGGATAAGGTTCCTGACATCAACTTGAGAAAGGAAAAGTTACCCAGTCTTGATAGCGTGCTCAAACATTGATGTCTCCGTTGGCTTTGTCACCTCCATTCACGTGGAAAGATGGATGACTTCCCATCATAGGGGCCGTCCATAAATTACGTTACGCGATTTTGGACGATTTTTGACCCCCCCCCCCTTCGTCATACGGCGTCACAAAAAGTGAGACCCCCCCTCAAATATGTAATCAGTGCGCCACCGTTACCCGCTCATCATACTGACATATATACTGCACAGGCATACAACAGACATGTAGGCATAAACACACAGACACACATGATAGAGCGCATATACTCAATGATCTATGCACACAGGCACACGTAAATACCCATAGACACGTACATAAACACAGACACAAAGACTCACGTACAGACACACAGCGGTGGTACTGGCCCATTGGGGGCCCTAAGCAGAAATTGTTTTAGGTTGCGCCATCTTCAATGTTTACACTCCAAGTGATTGTTGCACTAAGTTTTGATTCACTGTAATCATCTTTCTCTCATAAAGGATGCAACACAGTTTATTTAATGCCGAATATATGTTTTATTTTTGATGTTTCCACACAAAGCTAAACAAAACACCCTGAGTGAGATGACGAGAGATGTTAACTATCTCGCCTGGTATACAGAAGGTCGTGGGTTTGATCCCGACCCTGATGCCTGTACATTTGGAGTTGGCATGTTCTCATTGTGGCCGCGTGAATTTTTATCCAGGTCCTCTGGTTTTTCTCTCCATATTTAAAAACATGCGTTTAAGAGTATTTGGCTGATTTATATGTCCACATGATAAACCACTTCGCTGAGCTATCAGTTGTGGTCAGGTCGCTTCTAAAAAAGAGATGTAGAGCTCAGTGGGCCTTACTTGGTAAAATAAAAAATACTGTAGTTGTCTCTATCTATAGCGAGATGAGAGAAATGGAGACAAATATAGAGGTGTAATGAGAAGAGAGATTAACAGGACAATATCGTTTGTGCTAACTAGCTTGGTATGTTTACAGTACTGGTACAGTATTTGAAGTAAAGCTGAGAGTTGGTGTATCCCTATGTTTTCCATGAATCCGGGGTCCCTTGAGCTATTTTTGGGCCCTAAGCGTTTGCTTATATTGCTTTTGCCTGGCGCCACCACTGCAGACACACATACAGACACAAATGTTACATAGACACACATGGACATATACTCATAAAGGCTGCAAATACATACAGACACACGCACATATGTAAATACATACATACACAGACACACATACTGTACAAATATGTACACCCATACACATCAAATAGTTTTCAAGCAGATGCAATGCTTCATATTCCAGTTGTAAAATGCGTAGACTATTGAGTTTACTTGTCTTTTTTATGGAAATTAAACACCAAACGTCTCTCCGATGAACTGTGAAAAACATGTTTTAGTATGATAAATGTAAAGTAACAAAATAAATAAGCAGACAGTTTGTCTCCTTCATACACCTTTCGCTTCATTAAAACAATGGAAGCATTTGTTTAAACATGCCATCAGCCACAAGGTCAAGTAGCGCTGGTTCAACACAAGCAAACTTCGACAGTGTCACATCAGCAGCCAGGCATCCGATTAGCACGGTTGGCTACGTACGGTGCGAAAGAAGTTCAACATACATGTACATACAGGCCCACCCGAACCAATGCCAGTGAACTGTCAGATGCCATTGGCAAAGGAACCCCTCTTTAAGCCATGAGTCCCAGTTCGACTGAAAGTGATGTAATAAATAACGCTAAATAATCATTAGCATAATTGTGGAGAAGAACACCGTCGACATAATCAAGATAAATACACACATCTGTCACTCCAAAGAGGGGCAGATGTGTGAAGGAGACATATCGTCGGCATATTTTATTTATATTTTCCACAGTGACGCAAAATTATCATTTCGTCTTACGTATGATGTAAGTTTACGTCACACTGGGGTACATATATATCTGGGTTTGGGCAGGCCTGGCTGCTGGTGGGACGCTGTGTCTTGGCCGGGCCAGAGTTTGTGTTGATACCCTTTGCTGCTGGAATTATGCCCTTCCGGAGGGCCTTTGTGGCTAATGGGATGTGTAAAAAAGGAGACATGTCTCCTTATTGGTACAGTTTCTTATATTCTAAACAAGGAATCTAATGATTTTGCGTCAAATGGAAAGTAGTGGCAGCAGAAATCAGGGCGCATCTGATAATGGCTGAAGTCTTTGGAGGCCTAGTTAAACATGTTTATTACTGTACAAGGTTTACAGATATAATTCAGCAAATGCCCCTCCTAGGTCAATCAATTTAATGTATTCTATTGGCATTTGTAAGAAAGCAATGAGACATACAAAAGCATTCATGAAAAAGACAAGCCGTGACATGGCCCTTTAAAAGGATTTGCCCCCATTTGTCCATGATCCTGGGTCAACACTCAAAGAGATCCTAATGAGGACTAAACACCAAAATTACATTAAACTCTGGTGGGCTTACTGTGCGTTAATTACACATTAAATGAGACATCATGCAAGCTCTTAATTTAATCAAGCAAAGTCCTGTCATAATAATAAATTTGTTATTTATTTTAAAGACGCTACTACAGCAGTAATGGACATATCCATTGGTTAGATTTAAACAAATTACAGTGTGATACTCAATTTTACGTGAGATTGGTAAATAATTTACGGTCCACGATTTTATATATATTTAATATGGTAATCCATGTCGTCAATAGATTAACAGGTTCGCTGAACAAAAGGAAATAATTATTGGAAGGAAACTGGAACACACAACGGGATGTGTACTGTACTGGGTGGTCCAGATGCTTTGTGACCCCAATTGAATTGATCCTTAACATCTTTTTCCTTTGCATATTAATTTCTGTTTTTAATTAACTTAATATTAAAATTTAGGGTATAAAATGGAGATCACAAAACATCTGGACCACCTGTACTCTGAGGGTAGGTCTCGGATATCGCCTCCAAAGCGAGAAGCTTTGAGAACATCAATGCCTCGGCCGAAATTCTTCGAGAAGGACTCAGCGGGTACGTGTTTAACAATCATATGGCGCGTGCAGCGTGTAACGAGTTATTATGAATGGGGAAGCAAATTGGTAAACCGGGAAACACGTAGTGTGGAAGGAAGTGAGGACTGGAGTTTGTAAAAACCTGCCCTAATGTATGATGAATAGTGCCTTAAACACAATTTGGAATGAAGTGCCATCTGGTGGCTAACAGACGGACATTCTCTGGGGAAGCACAAATAATTGTTCTTGAATGGAATCCTCTGCATTTTTGACGTAAACGGTGTTCTTCTGGCAGGCAGTAAGGTATTCTACAATGCACGTCCTTTGTTGTGTCCTGATTCGGCAAATTCCTTGTTGGACCAAATCTTCAATGATTGCAATGGTATCGGGCACAGGAACCTACAAACTGACCCGGTATCTGTCTGAGACCTTGCAACCATTCACTGGTAAGACCACCTCTTCTGTATATAGCTCAGCTGGTATCGTTAATTAAGGACATCTCACTTTCCCCAGGTGATTTGCTCGTTAGTTTCGATGTAGTTTCCTTGTTCACCAAAGTTCCTGTGCCTGATACCATTGCAATCATTGAAGATTTGGTTCAACAAGGATTTAATGCTGATGTACCAGCCCTGATGAGACACTGCCTCACCAATACATACTTCATCTGGAATGGAATATTCTACAAACTGAATTGCACCCCAATGGGTTCTCCCTTATCTCTGGTTGTAGCCAATATTTTCATGAAATAAATTTGAGACAGACGCCATCCAGGCATCCACTCTACACCCGTCCTTGTGGAAGAGGTACGTGGATGACATGTTTGTCATTTGGCCACATTGCCGACCGGCTCTGAACCAATTCCTCAACCACATCAATTCCATACACCCAGCCATCAAATTCATGGAGGTAGGAAAGAACGGCAAGTTACCTTTCTTAGATGTTTTAATCAAAAAGAAACCAGATGGCTCAATAAGCTATTCTGTCTACAGGAAAGCAACCCATATTGATGCCTACCTAAAACCTGACTCCCACCACCATCCATCCCAGAATAATTCCCTCAACAAAACTCTACACTATAGAGCTCAATGCCTCTCCGACCATGATCACCTAGCCAGTGAACTCAAACACGTACACCAAGCTCTCAAGGCGAATGGATATTCTGACTACACAATCTGCAAAGCCATCACCCCAACCGTGAGGAAGGACACATCTGAGGACCCAATCAAAACCATCACCTTGCCATACATAGCAGGGGTCACCAAAAATATTTCCAAAATCATGAACAAACACAAGATCCAGGTTCGATTTAACACAGTGCTATCAGCAAAGATTCGTTCATGAAGCCATCCATATATACAGACACAGAGACAATTTCAACCGAGAGGATGGGTTTCAAACTCAGCAATCATTGGAAGGACGTCATCAACCACTTTAAGTCATAACTTGTTGTGTGTTTACTTGTAACTTTCCGTGCTTCACCTTGGTGCTCTCTGAGCTCAGGGCACATATGCCCCGTCCACTTCGTTCTGACACCAGGACGCTTGTGCCACGCCCTTTTTAAATCCATTATATTAAGTTCACTTGCTTGCTTGCTTGCGCGCTTACGACCGTGCAAATCTTTCGGTCGTTTTTTAACCCACTTCCCGTGATCCAATCGAGCTGACATTTTGCACACAGACTCGTTGTGCGTGACAATTTATTTTCGTAAAAAAAATTCCCAAATTTGCCACTTTTTAGGAATTTTTTTTCATATTTAATTTAAAATACCAATGTGATAAAAATGAAACTCTTACTCAAGAAAAACAGAAATGAATAATAAAATAAAACCGATGCCACGCATATAAAGGATTTATAGTGAAAAACTTTGTTTTTACGGGTTAATTTTTTAAACCTTTAAAACAGTTGTCTTCAGTGGCCTTACCCCCTTTTTCCTCCTGATGATGATCACTTGTGTCATGATCGAAACGTCGTAGTTTTTATTTTATTTACTTTTATTTTTTCTATCTACATGACTTTACTGAAAGACCCAAAGAATATGATTTTAATAATGTCGAAGTTCTGTGCAAAACTAGCTACTACTGGTCAAGACTAATTAGAGAATCTTTCGAAATTGAAAGAAATAAAAATAACTTTAACCGTTCGGATAGCTAGTGCTGCATGGAAACGAATCATCAAATAATACATTATTTAAATGCATGAATACAAAGGGCAGCATACTTCAATAGGGATCACCTTTGGTACGGCTATTTTATTACACACAATAGACAGGAATGACAAGTTCAAAGGGCTCGCATAATGCACATGCATAATGTACGTTGCCTCAGTCATCCCCCTCCCGTACGTGGCGCAAGAGCGCAGAAGCGTGGTCACCACATCTACGCCTCTATATAAGGAACGAAACAGTTAAGACTTCTCCAAAAATCTGGCTGTCGTCTGATGTAGCTAGTTGTAATTACTGGCGAAACGTCGAACTCAGTTTGTAAATGTTGGGGCTTGCCTCCAACACGCCGGTGTGCTGTACTAGTGACGAATTGGCATGTTCTGTTTACGTGACAACCCTTACTAGTTCTAGATTTGAAGCTTGATGCAGTAATTGTTGCTGTGACGGTCCCACCTGATGACGGAGACTTGTGTTGCCTCCGAAACGTCGTGATTTATTACTTTCTTTTATTTCCATGATTACTTTTATTAACTTTTAATTTTATTTTTTACCTACGTGACTTTACCGAAAAAAACCCTAAGAGTATAACCCTTACTAGTTGGCTGTGTCGGGTGGCGGCGGGTTTTAACAACACATTTATATATTTACGCAATCTAACCCAAAAAACCTCTATTATGGATATCGTAATTTCTTTTTACTATTTAACATTCCTAAAACATTGTCTGCCCTTTTATGTACAGTATTTCCTGTGCGTGTAGGCCATTGTGTGCCGGCGTCATGGTTCAAATATGTCCTGAAAAAATTTCAATCATTGCCCCCGACTGTGAATACTTCAGAATCAGAATATGTATTCATACTGGAGGAATCCGATGAGTTATACATCTATTTTTCCACAGACGTCCAGTAGGGCCGAGTCAAAATGTTACAACAACAAACAATATGAAACCACAATGCGAGTGCAAAGTATAGGAAAGGTAAATAACTAAACATAATACAAATAAAACTAAACTGCTTTCATTTTTATCAGGTAATGCCAACAACTATTAGCTTCCTTTTCAGAAGCGACCTGGCCACAAATGAAAGCTCAACGAAGTGGCTTATCACGTGGAAATGTATAGCAGCTAAATAATCTAAGCACATGAATATAGAGTCATGATATTCATGAAGGCTTAATCCCTGGAGAAAGAAGCTCTCGCGTGTATTCAGCAATATTGGTAGACAACATGTACAACCGTGGTGCCTCTGGCTGATAACGGTTAACGGCTGATCCAGAGGTGAAGTACATGTGTATTACATTATGATTCATCATCATCAGCCATGGTCAATCCACTGCTGGATAAAGGCATCTCCAATGCACAGCCACTTCTCACTATTCTGCAATGTAATGATCCGTCAGGCACTGGCACAAACTGATTTCATCACAAGCATCTCCCCGGTGGACGCACTCTTGGACGCGTTCCATTCCTTGGCTGCAACTCCGTTATTATCCTTGACCATCATCCATAACGCCTTTTCTTAATAATTTTAATGAAGTCATACTATGATTTATTATTTGTACCCTTAGCAACCACTGTGCGGTGATGTCAACACTTACGAATACACATTGGAGATCTCATGTTTAATTGTGCTCTATACAGATATATTCTACAACGTTTATCCGGAATACTATTCATCGTATTGTTTATTCGCACAAAAAAAATAAGCGAAAGACACAGTCCAAATAAAAAAAGGTAAAAAACGTGTGCAGGTGAGGTTCGAACCTCAAGAGGGCTTATATGAAGACCACAGCAAAAAAAATAACAATGTACATACAAAACGGACTGATCAATTAATTAAACAAAGCATACTAATTAGAATTAAACATGTTAAACTCAGTGTTAAAAAAAACATGTTTGCTTTTGTGAGTGCATGTGTGCGTATATGAATGATCAGATTCTATGAATTAATGAATGGAAATGACAGTGCAAGTGAGCTGCTCATTGAACTGCATGGATTGTATTGTTATCATTATGATCCCTTTGTATACACGAGTCTTCTCTGGGTACTTCACGTTTCTTTCACGTGCATAGCACACATTAAAGAACTGGTAATTTCCCGTAGTCAATTTCCTTTTATTGCTGCAATGACACAGTCATCAGCTCATGAAAACCAATGACAAAACATGCAACAGCTGCAATGAAATTGCACAGAGGAATTGAACAAAATACGGATTTCTTTTGCATAGTTATTCACGGAGATATTTCAAGGTCGGTTCCCCGCCACCCCACTAATGGATTTGAGAAATAAATGCATCAATTGAAATGTGTGTGTCTGTACAAGGGTTAAGCAATATAATGTGTTGTCCTGGTAAATGTTGGTGGTGGAAAGGTGTCTCTTCTCGTGAGAAGAGAAACATGGAATACAATGTCCAGATAAATTTATATGCAACGCTTACTTCATTCAAACATACCCTTAGGTTGTTTAATATTTATTCGTAAGCTAACTCGTATATGCAATTTACATTTGTTGGCTATAAGAAGTACTTTGAGGCGTTGTGTGAATTGTGCTATAGTAAACCGAGTTTATTATTATAACGGACTATTCCAATATGTAATTCCTATTGCTGTATTGTGTGCCCCAAGCTGATAATTAAGTTACTTTAAAAGTGTGGCTGGTTAGTGTCATTCTAAATTATATAATGATTTCCATTTTTAATATTGTTTGGCAGAATATATATATAGTTTTAACAATGTATCCATTGAACATCATGACACTGCCAGGGCTACCGTGTTAAATCATTCCAAATTATGAGCAAACTCATGGCTAACTGATGCTCATCAAGTCTGCGGTGACGCAGGTGCACTCATGCGAAAGGGCGCGTGACTTACAACTTCAACCCTAAAAGGGTTTCGAGTGCTACCGAGAAATATTCGCGCGTGAGATGCTGAGAACGGCATCAGAGAGCACCTTTGGGCCAAAGAGACATGCACTGCGTAGGCAGAAGTCCAGTTCCCTATGCCTGGGCGTGAGAGGAATGGTGTTGTGTTGGGAAGAGCCGCAGCTTGTCCGACACAAATCAACGCCGTGCAGCTTCCGTCACCAACAAAGTCAATGAGCAAATCGATGAGCAAACCACTCTACAAATGTCATCTCAATAGCTCACGACATCTAACGAGCTAAATCAATGGAAGCACGTCTTTCTATAATCAATAAAAATCGTGCTGAAAGAAACTCTTCAGCCTTTACAGAGACACTTGGAAGTGAATTCTGATATCACCCCCATCACTGGCGCCAACATTGTGCATTGGCTTCATTGCATTGATCGGTAAGGTGTTGTTTCATTAATTTTTGCGATGTTACAAGGGTGTAACCGAATGTTAAGTTGCACAACTGATTGAGATGCGGAGTTCTCTCATTAAACAATATAGATTAGATACACTTTGACCTCATGAGTCATGGTTTTTGTGTCCATATATTATGTAACACGACTCTGGGCCTGCCTGGTTCACGTGGCAAAATCAAACATTTTCGGAAGGCGAGCAGGTATTTGATCAATTATCTTGAGATAACCTTTATACAATCAATCAAAATTTATCAAGATTTAGACTACAACGGGTGGCGGTCAGATTGACGGCTTCCGCTTGGGATTTGTATAAGTTGCTGTGGCGGATTTGTGAGCCCCCATTTGACCCTTCGGGTCACTGCAGCTTGAAGCTGCCTACACTCAAAAGTGCCATTTTTAATTGCAGTCACTTCCACGAGATGTGTGTGGGCATTGATGGTGGATCCATCATTTATGGTATTGCAGAAGAACAATGTGGTACAGTAATTTGCATGCCACCTTGCTTTTTTCGTAGGTGGCGTCACAATTTCACCAGAACCAGGAGATTGTTCATTTATTTTGTTCAACCTTTTTAGGTCAGATAAGCAACGTAGGTTGCACAAGCTCAGAATCAAACTTTATTTCAACTGCCAAGGTCCCTTGAGCTGTACAGCTCTTTTAGAAGGATGACCAGCCCAGGACAAGGTGGATGTGGTAAAAGCTCTGTCATTCTATCGAGATCGGACGGTAGAGTTTCACAAATCTGAACTTGCTTTTTGTTCATGTATGGGGACCAGAGGAGGGAGAGGCTGTGTCCAAGGAGCGCAGTGATGCTCGGTGCAGCCTCTACATTGTGGTGTGCGTGCAGGCTATCGGAGCTACTGCTGAGGAACCGTGAGCCCGTTCAGCGAGAGCCGAGGTGCTTGTCACGTAGATTTGTAGAGTGGCGTCCTCAGAGGGGTCTTCCTCGTTTGCTCCTCATCGATTGGAATCCCCTGTGCTTTTTGGCCGATTCAAAATTTATAATGGTTCTTTCAATAGTTTTGGAACCATAATTTAAGCTGCTCCTCCAGTGGTGTAGGCTCTGATGTTGTTTATCTTCATTGAGGGAGCATGTCAATGGCCACTGGTTTATGACGGCTGTTTATTGGGCAGCCGTTAATTTTCTGCATCACCCCTCCGCCACCCCTATCAGGGGCCTGAGCGTGTTTAGAATCAGAACCTAGATTGTTATTGTGGTTGAATATTTGTGTGTTATGTTTGTTGCAGGTGCGTTATTGTTGTCGTAGCTTGGATTTTCGACTGTTACCGATAGAGGTAAACAGAATGTAACAGGGCTGGAATAAATTTTCATTGTTCATGATTTTGTGTGATATTATGGCAAAGTAGGTACACGAGATGAGAGGGTCATTGTTCTTCCTTGAGGGGGGAGCATGTCAACAGCTGCCCGACGTGACATTACAGCTCTGGAATAGCTACAAGTTAAAAAATAATTACAAGATAGTGCAATCTCCAAAAACAGGACATGGAGATTTGGACTTTGATTTAGTTTATAAATACCTCCACTTTAATTTCAGTCACAAAATATACAGACATCATTATACGAGCAGTCTCGTCGCAAGTAAATCATTATCATCACCTTTAGAATCTCCCCATACAAGACAAAGTCTGACCACTGGGACAAAAAGGAACAAATATACCCCCCCCCCATACAACAGCAGCGTACACAGCAGCTACAACAGGTCCCCATGAAAAGCAAGCTGTAAGTCTGATCCCCCCAACACCAGTTTGCCATTGTGTTCATCTGCTTGTTCATGCAGAGGTTCACTGTTTGTGCTATATAACACAACCAAGTTGTGCGCATTAATATGATTGTTAACAAATGAAACACATTGCCTTTTTGTTGTTGTTGCTGGATAAATAAAAAAATCTTTGAAAAGATATTTAATCTCGAAGCATAAATTAATAAGCTCATCAGATTCGCTAAGATATTTGATTTATGAGTATTTTTTTTATTATAACCAAGTCACTGTCTTTATGAACGTTGCCTTTGAAGCACTTAAAATACATTGAAATCTATGTTTTAATACACACAAGCAATTTAATAATCTTGATTTTTGTTTAAATTACACATTCAAATAATATTTTGAAAACAACACAATTCATGTAAGGCCATACAGTGTTTACCGACATTAAAATACCCAGAAAAAAAAGTTTTCATAATCTCAAACTAATTTATACTTTACATACTTTATATACAAATGCAGGAAAATGTTAAAAACAAGAAATGCATACGTTGTTCATAAGTCCAATGTTTGATTTTGTTTTTACATCACACTGCAGTAAGGAGCATTATAAAATAAGAGTGGTCAGTTGTTGCAACACCTTCTTCACAGCTTAGAGTGGCAAATCTATAGAAAATTAACTATGGATAAATTCATTTTAACTTTGCACACTTTGATTCCATTACCCATCCGTAAACACACATTTCACAATCAGATAGAGGGTAATGTGTATAGAAAATCCCGAAACTGCATTTGTATCAAAAGCCTTATAATTCTATAATTTGTCAGCAATATTAGCCACTAACAGAAACCCGCAATTGTGTCAAAAATGTGGACGAGGCCACAAGGCATGACGTGCCACACAATTTCGCCGTCGTTACTTATCGCCACATTCAGTCCCAAGCATTGGTTTGGTTTCTGTTTCACGTGTGTTTTTTTACGTAAATATTCCGCTCCACCTTAAAAAGCAAAGGAGGGGTGTGTGATGGGTTATGCACGCGTAATGAAGAGCAACAAAAGCGATGTCGAATGACCCGCTTCAAGATATCGCTGCCACCGTCATGTTGCGCAGGATCCACTGCTGGGAGCGGCCGCCGTCGCACTCTCGCATGGTGGGCACCTGGCGGTCCTGCTCCGTGGCCTTGTCCAGACACTGGTTACTGTTTGTGTGACGCATGATCAGTTTCTGCATTTATAAAAAAAGAAAGAGAAGTGCGCACACAGTTAGCAAGGTCTAGATGTTGCCAAAGAGAGACACAGAAGAGACACATACACGTAATTACCGAGAGAGAGAGAGACGAGCCTGATAAAAACTCTTTAATTATTAAAGGGTGTTGGTGACATTGGCTCAGTAGTATGATGTATCTGCCACTTATTGCAGAGATTCTCGGTTAAAGCCTATTGCCCACCCTGGTTTATATTTGCAGACGTATTAACCATAAAAAGTGCCGTCTGCTTCAGTGGACAATAAAGATTCCATGACGTTATTCCAAGAAGAGTAGACCATGTGTGTCGGCGTCATGGTCCGAATTTGAAAAAACATACAAATGATTTAATTGGGGAGCAGAGAGCAATCGTTGCTCCCGACTGCAAAAGCTTGGCAGGACCTTCCTGACAAAGAGTCTTGAGACTCAGGCTTTTTCTGGGTAAACAAAAGTAATAAGGTTGTTTAAATAAATACAGGCATACTGGAAGCGAATACAAACATTTTAAAAAGTAAAATTTTGCATGATAATATGTATATAACAATACATAGTCAACTTCAAAGCAATAAATATGCTACTCTATGTTGGACACAATTCCTTCGAAGGACTCTACTGCCAGTCTACCACACTTTTGCACTACGTTCATATAAAGACGAACTAGAAAAGCCATTCGCGATATCACACGGTCACAACACTCACTGAAGCTTGAGAAACAATATCACGCAGGATATTGCAAAATCATTTACATTTGCTGCTACGGTCTACGGGAGAAGCCACATGCATTCGTAATCGGCCATCTACCGTTTGTAGAAAGTCGGCAATGCAATTCTGTTACACGCACAGATGGGTACCCTCTCCCACTAGAGCACATATTCATCGGGGCTGTCGAAGACGTTGCGTAGGACCTCGGTGAGCGTCAAGTTGCGGAGCAGCCACCTCTGCGAGTGGCTCTCCGGGTCACAGCGCTGCATGATAGGGGCCGTGTCCCCTCTGCCCTCTGGCTTACTCAGTGACAGGCACTGCTTCGTGCCCGAGTGTCTAAACGTATGCTTCTGCGCCAAATGGTAGCCGCATGAAAAACAAAAGTGCAAGTGCAACTAAAAACCACTTCAAATAATGAACATTTATGCTACACATTTATTTCGATGTTAATGGTCACGTTAAGAAACAGCGACGTGGAAAACAGAAATGCATCACGTTTTAAATGAATAATTATTCGTAATAAGCCTTGATGAAAAGATTTGTGCAAACCACACCCCCCCCACCCAAACTGAACACTAACAGAAGATAAATTAAATCGTGTTACCAGGCTTTTAACAAGTGGTAAGGGGGACACGGAGGAACAAATTCATACTTTAATTTAATTGTGGAAGAATGCTGGCGAACATTACCATATTTTTTACGGTGCGAGTGTGGAGAAAATGTGCACATGTTTTTTCGGCTCAATTTGATTCCAGTTCACAATGGTGCAGTGAAGAGGCTTAACATGGTGTACCAGCGAGCACGATGCACTGGGGAATGAGCCACGGAGTGAGGAGAAGAGGACGGTGGTGTGAACACGCGTTAGAACGCGACACAATGAGACTCGTGTGCAAATGCCTGATTACACACACACACACACAACCTGCACGGGTATGCACACGCGCACTGGTACACACGAATGCATGGACACACGTGCACATTTTTCAGGGTGTGAGTATGCAGATATTTTCCCATATTGCATTTTGTATGTAAATATACAAACACATACCAGTGTCAATGAAATTTGCGAGAAATGCTGTGCCAAACATAATTTTCCTTGCTTCAACGTATTTGGTAGCATTTCCAAAACAGCTGTTTGTGCAGGAAATCTGGGACCTTGTGACAAATGCTCAGGTGAGATGCACTCTCAGTTACCCCTTCCATTTCTAGGCCCTTGAATAAATAAAAAAAAGAGTGCTGTCAAGTGCTCATTGACAGTGAAGCAGAGGAAACATTTATGAGACAAATGGGAGTAGGTTAAAGAGCTGTTAGAGAAAAGAAAGTTCATGAATATATTCGAGTTACACAAAGGCAACACTAACCAGATGCCCAGTATCCAAATGTTCTAAATAATATGTAAATGGTGAGATTCATCTTTTGAATTCTAGATGAATGATGTGCTTTAATTACACAGAAGCATCACAAAGGGACAAGGAAGTGCCTCTTAAAAGGTGTACGCATGCCTGGCTTTGTCAGGCTTGGCTTAAATGTGTTTACTAGCACATCTGATCCGACCATTTTAGCAGAATAAACTCATCTCTCCTGGAAACGGTGCAATTGTTTCACAGGGGATGACTGAGGAAGCAATCTGCCAACAGGGTTCATTAACCTGCATGGCTTCATAGGCTTCTTAGAATCATCCATTCATGGGATCGCATATATGCATTTACTCGTACATATATGGACCATGCGGACATAGAGTATAACTGCCTACATATAGAATTAAAAAAATATGTTTTTGCGAATCTTTCCCTGTCTCATCATCGGATTATCATAATTTCAAATGTGGCCCATCTGAAGCCTTACCTTGAAGTCATAGTCCCATTTGCCTGCATTCTGACACAGTAAAGATGGACACAACAAGTAGACGTAATGCTGAGAGCTCAGCAGGAAAGGAGAGTCAAGGCGGGGAATGAGAGTCAAGGCGGGGAATGAGAGCATGCGATGGAGCGAGAAGAGAACAGCTGGAAGCTCTGACAAAGTGGATGCATGAAATGAGAAAAGGGATTAGTTTGCTCTGAATAAAAACGTGAAACCCATGTATTAATAAATGGTTTGAAGAGCCAGGGTGATTTCTGGATACTCGTGTAAAATATACTGGGCTATGTATATTTTAGCAGAATGTGTTTGCTCTGTCCCAGAGATAAACTCTTTGTCTCAAAGCCAACCCAGAGGTATAATAAATTACACTGCACTGCAAAATGATATTAAAACCTATTCCTTATTAACACAATGGAATAGTGGTGCACACCGGTGCTAAAATGTATCACATTGCCTGTTCTGCCACAGTCGCACGGATTAGACACACTGCACGATCATCCAACTGATTCCAGCATAAAAAAGGGAATCCTGCAGTGCCAAAAGGCATCGTAAAGCAGCGTGTTGTAAGCATGTCACTGTCAATCACTGAGCTCAGAAGGCGTTATATCAATATACTTGGAGCATCCACGCTTTACTACTTCACTCACTCGTGGGAGAAAACTGACAAAGTCACAGCAAGAATCCAGGAAAGCGTTTTATGCAAATAACCTTTTGATGCAAGGCACAATGGGAATCCAATTAAAACACAGCTGGTAAAAGCAATGCCATGAAACAGTTTTTTTACTGAGTAATTGAATTTCATATTTATCCTTAATTTCAAAGGCTTATTCTTTCTTTCACGTAAAGCTTAGCAGTAATTGCAGGTAGCGTTTTGCATTATAACAATGCTCTTTGTCCAGCTGACAAATGGTAAAATAATTATGCACCCGAGCCAATGCCAAATGCACTGTGGGCCCGCATGTTATACTTGCAAGGGACAAATTCACAGCCACTTCGAACGTCAGCCGATAAAACCCTCAGGTATTTGTGTTTCTCTGGACTGGGCTGTGATGTTCTGTGAAGAACACGCAAAGTGATACTTGGTGTCCAACAATGCAGACGCTTTTTTTTACCTGCTGGTCGTAGTCCCACAGCTGGTTGCCCTTCATGTGGTGGCACTTCAGCATAAGCACAGGGCCGTTCATGCGAGACACGTCCAGACAAAGGTCGTCCGTCCGGAGCTCCTTGTCCGCAGTGTACGAAAATACCTGGGAAATGGAAACAGCTCCAATAGGCATCATCGTTTTTTTAAATCAATAAATTGTACAGTGATGGCAGTGTGATGAAATAAATACGTGGGTTTTTTAGTATTTAGTTTAGGGTGCCTTGTGGCGTCATGCAACCACGGAATATTATTAGCATTTTGTGAAGGCGAGCAATACGGCAGAGGTTTCAAATTACAAAATGTATAATGCATGAGACAATTAGCAATGATATACAGCAGCGACATGGTTCATAATTCAGTGATCTACACCATTTGTAATTAGGAGGAACCCATTCATATATATTATAGCATGTGCAACCAGGCATCAAAGGTCGTTAAAAACACAAAAATGCTAAATATATAATTCGTGTGGTTTGATACGTGAACATCTGAACCATCCCCTGAGAACCAGTAGAGGGCATATTTCATGAATCCAGCACAAGAAACATATCATTGAAGCCTGCAACAGCAAAAAACTACATCTACTTTTGCAAGCCACATCATAAAATTCACCCTTCATGCATTTATTTTCATCATTACCCATTACACTGGTTGGTGAACACAATTAAGTCACATTAAATGTGATATATAAGCCCAGGTGCTCATCAGAAGCTGCCCTGCAGGTAATTTATTTCGAGAGATTTGTTTTAAGTCTTGGAGAGAGAGGGGGGGGGATCGGGTATTTCTTGAAAAAAAAAAGAGAATGAGAGTACAATAAAGATTTTAATAAAAATGGGGGAGCCAGCAGGAGACGTGTTTATAGACATATGTTTTGATTAATATTGTCTTAGTCAAGACGGCAACTGAAAGTAGGGGTCGGTGGCAGTTTGAAAAGGCATAAAAAATTACAACAAATTACTGACAACTTGTGCGTGTGCTCAGTGTTCTGTTACATTAATGTATTTGACAGGTTCCAGCATATGAGTTTGTAAGTGCTAAGGCGAGGTCTTCACCTTAGCACTTATACAACTTATAACAGTGAATCACATAATAAAAAACAGTAATCCTATATCGTGAGTAAAAGTGTCATTTATTACTACAGCATGGCTTTTCCTGTAGCACTTGGCCTGCCAGCCAGGTGGATCAGTGGTTACAAGCAGTGGTTCACAATCAAAAGCTTGCAAGATGAAATCCCAGCTGGGGGGGGGGGGTTAAATTGGCCCATCATCCCTCTGGGATTGATAAAATACGTACCACTTTGTGGGGAGGTCAATAGTGGTTGAACCTACGAATACTCACCCTCACCACAGGAATGTGGAATTCCATCAGTGGCTCAGGGCTGTAAATGGGTAATGAGCAAATGAGCACCACCTCAATGCCAATTTAAGTAGGAAATCACATTGATTTCTTCTGTACAACTTACCTGGTTTCCACCCATGCTGTGGCAGTTGAAGATCCCAATCTTTTCATTCTCTTTCCGACCCATGTTGTCCAGGCACTGGTTTGTCTCCACATTTCTCACCTGCAGTCACACAGTATGCATTGATCTCTCCGCCAGAATATTTACAGGAACATCATTTGCATGCACATGCTAATCTAACGTTTCTACATTCAAAATGAAATGGAACCCCGTTTGCAAAATACAGTTCTTAATGTACACATATATGTCTCTGAAAAAAAATCTGCCTTTTCGCCATAAACAAACATCCCAAATATTTAATTGATATGCTTGAAAGTTTAACTTTGGCGCAAAAAAGAGTTGTGAGAATTAACGTCAACAAAAAAAACATTTTTTTCTGGCCTGGACTTTTGCAGCTGTTTTAGACTAATTTCAGGGTGCTGATTCCAAATCTGATCTCAGATTTGCTCTATCACATCATTTTTATGCTATCCGCATACCCCATTTTCATTGATTTTACCCGAAATTAACTCTATCACTTATGATTGCAAGTTGTTGCGAGTCAGTGACTGCTTTAGTGTTAAAATATGATGCTGTATTTTTAGGATAGTGTGTTTATAATATAATTTTATGTAGATATCCACATTTATTTAATATTTTTCTTCTTCAGTTTTTATTGAAAATGCAATATTTGATGTCTCAAAAACCTGATGTGATAGACAAAAACTGATGCCAGATTTGGAATCAGCACCCCAAAATTACCTTAAAACCGTTGGAATACCTTATGCCAGAAAAAGTGTGTTGACCAGTGTAATCAGTGCTGAGATTCCAGCACAATTGAAGCATGCATTCAACATTACAATGTACAATGCACAGGACAATATACACCAACATTTGCTAAAATCCCAACAGTGTGATGAGAATATCAACCCTAAAAATGTTTACAGACCTGCATAACACACATTTTTTTAAAACACATTTCTCTTCATATAACTAAGTATTGAGAACCACTAAAGTCTGATGTTCAATGCACAACCTA
Organism: Lampetra fluviatilis; assembly: GCF_964198595.1. Taxonomy (NCBI): domain Eukaryota; kingdom Metazoa; phylum Chordata; class Hyperoartia; order Petromyzontiformes; family Petromyzontidae; genus Lampetra; species Lampetra fluviatilis. The sequence goes on from NC_136276.1 coordinate 11,726,183, forward strand.
CTCAAACAATTCGGTGACTCAAAAAGTGTTTTAGGTTTATGTATTAAATCATGTTTGGTTTTCCGAGCGACTGCAAGCAAACGAAAATTGAGTTGCAAGCTTGGAATCTCTTGGACATTAACCTCTGCCTCATAATAAATGGCTGATAATATATTGCACGCAAGACTAATAATTCAGGCTGCAGTTCTGGCCAGAAAATGTAATGTTGCAGATTTCCTGTTCCAACAGTTACATGCTCAATTAAGAATGCACGCCAGGCACGGTTTGTACAATCTCGCAATCAAATCACTAAAAACGCAATCTCTGCCAGCCCAAACCAAGCCTCCTAATACCTGCAAAGTGGCACATCGCAATGCTTGAAATTAACATTTACATCCACTTCTGCGCGCCACGAAAACCCAAGCTCTGAGAGAGCAATGATAGCAGATTGGCTCGACGCGTCCCCTGCCAGCAGCACTGCCATGTGGCGGCGAGGAGTGACTCGTAATGAGATTGTATCAAAGGGCTCCGGTTCCACACGGTGACAACGGTAAGAGGTCTGTTCAGCATACGGTACACCTAAAACTAAAACGGCAGGAAAAAAAGGTACATGCCGTATGAACTGACCACGTTTTACATGTGCACCATAGTCTTATGGTTATGACAACATGCATTTCATACTGAACAAAACCATTTTGTTAAATGTAAATTTTCGTACCAAGGTTTAATTAAATTATGGGGCACATAAAATACTTAACCTCATAAAAATGCTCTTGCCACGTAACTGGAACCAGACTGCAATGTGCCGTAAATGTGACAGTTTTCATTCCTTTGCAGAAATGAGATCCCTTTAAAAAAAAGTTGGATTTTCTATTTAGATTGTTTAAATAACATGCTGCTTAAAACAGTCCTATTTGTCTGTCCACCTTCATATTTGGCCGTGGAGGCAATTAATTTGCAATTACAACATAAATAACAGTTGTGTGGAATTTTCACAATTGGTTGAGTAGATGAATTTATATTCAAGCACTGGCCACGTATATGATAATTTTATTCTGGAGAAACACTTCTATTTATAATACTTATACTAAAATGAATGATACTCTGACAAGAAAAATCTACTGTCGTGGCTACATCCTAGGGTATTGAGTGTGTTCAAAGGAAGAGTGCATGCAAACTTTTAAACATGTGAAGTGACATTGAATGAGTCATTGTAGCGCGTGGCGCTGGGAGAATGGTAAACAATGGAATTAGGGGTAGCAGCCCGTTCTACCAGTTGGACCAGTGGGCCAAGCCCAGAGCCTTCTGGGGGATCAAGAAGGGTGCCTGGCCGAGGGCGGAGCCTGGCCACGCTAGGGAGAATAAAAGGCGAGGTCAGACTCCCAGTCGGGGCCGGCTGCCATCAGGAATGGAACTTGTCATGCTGCTGTCGTCGTGGTCTTCGCCTCTTTAAGCTGTGCGTCATCCCGACCCGGTATGGAGTTATCCCCTATGACTGTGAGATCCGGAATAAACAAGATGGATAACGCCTCCTACTAGTGTCTCTGAATTAGTACACTACATTTGGTGTCAGAAGCGTTAACGAAAATTTTTTTTTGTTAGGGTTGATAGGAATTTTCTTTTTTCCTTTGGAAATGCTTGTGGGGGGAATAGACTATGTCGAAATCCGCGAAGAGGAGGGCCCACATCAGCATATCCTCCTGGGCAGCCCCGGCAGCCGGGACCCCAATGGGGGGTCTCGGAGAGGCGGTCTCAGTGGGGCAACAGGCGAAGGACGACGATCCCACGCCGCCGCCGGCTAGAGAAGGGCTGCGGGCCACTCAGCGCGTGCATCGTGGAGTTGCTCTCTGTGGTGACGGAGCTGGTGGAACAGCTGGGTAAGCAAGAGCCGGTGGAGGGGGCTGTGACTCAGTGGTAGCGAACAGGCGACTCCGCCATCACTGCCGACCAAGGGCGGGAATTGAGTCCCGCCGAATGTAACTTGCCGCCGACAGCTCATCCGGGGGCGCCTTCCCTTGTGCAGTGGCTGCCGTTTATGAAGCAATTTTTGGCTGCGGGGGGTAATTGGGTGGCCTTCTGGCGGCGTTTTGTTCGGAGGAAGACGACCTATCCTTGATTCAGGCAGCCCGATGCATCCAGGCCCATTGTAACCTGCGACGGTGTGCCGGGGTGGCGGCCTGGGCTGTATTCCCGGGAGAAGGGGGCATCCAGGAGCACCGAGAGTCTTCTCGGGTCTGCACATCGGGGAGTTGGAGCCCGCACGGGAGAGTCGGCGTGGGACGACGATGAGACCAGCGGGGAGGGGACCTTCCCTCCGCCATGGCAGGGACCCTTTACCTGTTTCAGATGTGGCCTACCGGGGCACATCTCCAGGGGCTGCCATGCTGATTTGGGGCAGTTTTTCCCGGCTTCGCCGTCCTCCACCCTGCCAGTCTCCGCTCCTCTGGACCCAAAGGCAGGTCGCGATACATCACTCACCCGGCCGATACAGTCGCCTCATGCATCTCCATTGCAGTCGGTGTCGATTGCACATGCCATTGCCCCCCATAGGGATACGGGGTGCGAAGATGGTGCTTCGGTGTGCGATTGTTGGCCATGGGGGTCCGGGCAATGGACTGCATTGGCACACCGTGTTATGGCAGCGGGAGCAGGATCATCCACAGTCAGAGGATTTGTGCAGGGTGCTGAGGTACGGGTGCTCATAGATACGGGAGCATCCGCCACCATTGTTTTGGAGTTTGTTTACAGGACTTTGCCGTCGACGGTGGGTTGCCTTGGTCCTGTGAGTAGTGTTGCCGCTAATGGCAGGAGCTTAGGTATTATGGGCCAAATTGCGGCGTCGATACGGATGGAAGATATTGAATGCACAGACCCGGTGTTAGTTTCAAGTTCATTGGCGGTGCCGTGTTTATTGGGGACCGATTTTTTTAAGAGAATGCCCCTCTAGATTTTGATTGACCTGGGTTGTGTTGAGTTACCGTTGGGGCTTCGGTTGAACTTTTTGGAGTCCCCTACTGGGTTGCGTATGGCTAACGCTGTGGTTCGGGCCCTGGTGCGTGAAACTGTTTGGGTTCCCCCGGGTGCACAGATGCTCGTACCCTTGAGGCTGCGGAAGCGGCTCGGCCAGAAAATCACTGGGGGTGGGGTTTCTTTTAACCCCTTCTAATAGAGCGGTTCATGGTCTCACTTTGATAGGGGCCCAGACGATAGTGAGAGGGGATCAGGGGCCCTTCCTGCAAGTATTAAATGCTGGGCTGGGTACCGCAGTCATACAGGTGGGTATGGTGTTGGCCCATCCAACGGCGGCGTGTTGTTGAGAAACGAATAGTGTAACCACTCGGGTCGTGGCCGTGGTTGAACGGAAAGCGGTGTCGGATGATTCATGGATGCATCCGCTTTGTGCGGGTAATCCGGATTTGTCGTGGGAGCAGAGGGGCGAGTTGTGGGCATTGCTTCAGGAATTCTCCGATGTATTTAGTCAGGGTAAATTCGATGTAGGCCACACGTCCCTGATGCGTCACCATATTGATACGGGTGGCGACGTTCCCATTCATCAGAACTCATTTCGGTCCGAAGGAAAAGGACTACGTTCGTCAGGCGGTCGACGAGATGTTCGGTTGGGAAATGGACCGGTACAGCCTGGATCTCTGTGGTATTCAGGAGGTCTGGTAGACCGGCTCTGGCTCCTGCCACCATGAGAGGAGGACAGTCCTCTACTCAGGGCAGGAGACTGCCAAACAACAGGAAGTGGCTCTGAACAAAAGAATGAAGGGGGCGTGGGAGCGTGGCGGTGAGGTGTGGGAAGCTGTAAGCCCCAGGCTACTTTGGGCTCGCCTTCCCATCAACCAGAGGCGAGGAATGGTGGTCGTGGTTACTTATTTCCCCACCGAAGACGAACATCCGTGGAGGGATGCAGGCAAGACCATTAAGTCAGATGCCTTCTATGATCTCCTGTCGGGATAGAGTCATCCTGTTGGGTGACTTCAATGCCCGAGTTGGTCATGATGCTGGCACCTGGTCTGGAGTGATTGGAAGGCATGGGCCAGATCAGCTCAATAACAACGGCAGGAGGCTGCTAGATTTTTGTACAGCCCATGGGCTTCTAATTACCAACACTCTGTTCCGGCATCGGCGTATCCACACAACATCATGAATGCATCATGGATGCATAATGTTGTGTGGACATCTGCTGGACTACGTAGTGACGGAACAGCGGATGCGGGCCCATGTCCACGAGCTACCGTGGAGCTGATATGCCCACTGACCATCGACTTGTCATCTGTAAGATGCGCCTGCCATGCTTCCGCTCCGGTCGTGGGTGTACACCCAGGACCCCATTCAAACCATAGTGGCATGGTCTCAGCTAGCTGATGAAAGGTGCAAGCGAGAATTTAATCATCGCTTGCGGCCGGGGTTGGCATCGTCCCCCACTCCTCCTGATGTCGAGGAGAAATGGGCGAGATTTAGGACTGTTGCTCATGCAGCTGCAATGGCTGCTTTGGGTACGCGGCCAGACCTCCCCAGAGACCTTGGCTGACAGAGGTGGTGTTCAGGCTGGCTGAGAAAAAGCGACAGGCCCACTCTAATCGGCTACAGCATCCCACATTGGAGAATGAGGAGGCTTACCGCAGCCTTTGCACTGGAGGTTCGGAGAACCGTGAGGCGCTGCAATGATGGGTGGTGGTCGCGGGTTGCGGAGGAGATGGAGTCTGCCTCAATGGCTGCAATCACAAGTCGCTCTTTAACTCCATCAAAAAAGTAACCTGCAGCACCATACCTATTACCATAATTAGGGGAAATAATAGTGATCCAATCTCCGACACCCAGGAACAGGTTTACAGATTTGCTGAGCATTTCTGTGAGGTCCTGGGGAAGGGGAAATCTCTCAGCCTGGAAAACGTGGGACAAATTGGGGATGACCCTGCTGAGGCTGCAGTGCCTCAAATATTGGAAGAAGTCACTCCCTGTGAGTGGCTGGCTGAGGTGCCATCTATTGAGGAAGTACTGAAGGCAATCCGGAGTCTGAGACCAGGAAAGACACCGGGCAGAGATGATCTCCCAAGCGAAATGCTGAGGGAGGGTGACGTTTGTGCACAGACTGCCCTACATGACATCATAACAGTCTGGACCACTGGACAGGTTCCGTAGGATTGGAAGGATGCCCTGGTGGTCCCCTGTAACAACTAGAGGGGCATCACACTCCTCAGTGTGCCGGGAAAGGTCCTGGCAAGAATTATTCAACATCGCTTTGCTAGGTTCGCTGAGGAGAGGGTTGCGGAGCCCCAATGCGGTTTTAGGAAATGGTGGTCCTGCACAGATGCCATATTTTCTGTTCGCCTATTACAGCAGAGGTGGAGACAATTCCAAGAAGACCTACATCTCTGCTTTATTGACCTGGTCAAGGCCTATGATACCATCAGTAGGTCTTGGCTCTAGGTTGTTCTTTGTGCTTTCGGAGTCCCTGACCCTCTGCTAATGATCATTAAGGACCTTCATGATAGTGAGCGGGCCCAGGTAAAACTATGTGGCCGGGAGTCGGAGCCTTACCATCAGCCCCACCAAAACTAAGCACCTGCCTGGCTATTTTGTACCATCGGACACTCCACCCCTACAACTCCCAATTGGTGATGGGGCAGTTGTGGAGAGAGTGGAGTTTCCCATACCTGGGCTGTGTGCTTATGACCGGCTCCGGTTTAACAGCAGAGGTCTCACTCCAAATCAGTCGAGTGGCATTATCTTTTCATCGGTTGTGCAACACTGTGTGGAAGCTACCTAGTCTGTCGCTCCGCACGAAGCTTCAGGTCTTCTCGGCCACAGTCCTTCCCTCCCTTCTCTACGCTTGCGAAACGTGGACCCCCCTAATGGAACATCTTCGCCGGTTAGAAACATTTAGGCTGGCCTGCCTACAATACATCCTGGGTTTAACCAGGCTGGATTGTGGGAGGAGCTCACAAATCCTTAAAAGATCTGGACAAAGTCCCATCGGTGAGCTCCTCCAGCAGGCAAGGCTGCGTTGGATTGGTCATGTTGCCCGCATGCCCACCCACCGCATGCCTGAACAGCTTTTGTTTGGCCGGATCGAGGGGACTAGATGGGCGTGGAACGGGCTAGGGAAGAGATGGAGTGATGTGGTACAGGAGGATGTGGAGCTGAGTGGACTTACCGATGACTGGTACCAGCAGTGTCAAGATCGGCCTCTGTGGAGGAGGCTCGTGAAGGACGCTACTGGGCAGTTGGAGGCAGTCGCCCTCCAACAACAACGGAGGGCGGAGGTGCAACGCTCACAACGAGCGGAGCGCCGGGTGACTAAAGCACAGCAAGTAGGCACAGTAGGGGACACAGGTGGTGCATCAGCCACTCATTTCAGTCCGTCAACCTGTGGCACCTGGGTCTGCCCCGTGACCTCGTGCCAGCGGGCGTTCGACACTTCACGTGGCCTCAACGTGCGCATAGCCTGGCACAAGCGTCGTGATAATGTCACCGCCACTTAGTGGTGAATGGCGATTGTTGTTCCTCCATCTGCAGGATCCCAGGGCCTGACGCCCATGGAACCGCCGGCGGCACCACCCACAGGCGGATCGGGGTGGTCGGGACGACCGCCACCCGCTTCTTCTTTTTCTCCATCTTCATCCCAGGAGGGACCGTGCCCGTTGGGCCATCCTCGGGTTACCCCCGGGGTCCTCGGAGGACCCGTGGCTGGGCCCATACGAGGGGCTGGCAACAAGGGCCCGTTCCAAGACGGTTCGGTTCAGATGACCACTCCTACATGTCTTTGGGTTGCTGTTACTTTGGGGGCTGGATTGTTGCCATGCATTGTGAATGTTGCGTGGATATTGTTGTATTTGTCATCCCGCGACGTGACGTATAAAGGTCAGCAGTGACAGCTGTTTTTTTTCATGGGGGGGGGGGGTGATGTAGTGACATTGAATGAGTCACTGTAGCGCGTGGTGCTGGGAGATTAGTAGACAATGGAATTAGGGGTAGCAGCCCGTTCTACCAGTTGGACCCGTGGGCCAAGCCCGGAGCCATCTGGGGGATCCAGAAGGGTGCGTGGCCGAGGGTGGAGCCTGGTCACGCTGGGGAGAATAAAAGGTGAGCTCCGACTCCCAGTCGGGGCCGGCTGCTATCGGGAATGGAACTCGTCATGCTGCTACCGTCGTGGTCTTCGCCTCTTCAAGCTGTGGGTCTGGAAGCATGTTGGCTGTCCCGACCTGGTATGGAGTTATCCCCTATGGCTGTGAGAACTGGAATAAATAAGAGGGATAACGCTTCCTACTAGTGTCTCTGAAATAGTACACGAGATATGCAATCACCCTCACTTTGTCCTTGCCACTCTACTGCTCACAAATAACATGCTTCACTCGGAGTTTATTATACCTGAAATACTAAGCTATTTTTGTCTCGTAACCACTCTCCCCCCTGCAATTTTGATACTGCCAAAAAAAAAAACTTCATGCAATTCTTACATACTTCTTGATATTTGGATCGGAGCCTTTAATAGTAAAACTCTACGAAAATAATGCATAAAATGACCATGCTAGCACTCAGAATAAATTTTGCATAACTCGCTAAATTATCATGACGAGAATAGATATATATGTTTATCAAAAAGCACATATAAAAGGATAAAAACAAGAACACAAACCCACATGCACAACAAGGCTTGAGCAATCTGAAGGTTTGAGCTTGGGGGACTAAACTCATAAAATAATTTTAATAGAAGTCATTAATAATAAGCTCTTGTGCAACCCTTTCAAATGTAACTTAATATTGCAACCATCTGCACAGCAAAGCAACAAAGTGGTTATTACAAACTGTACGATAATAAGGATGAAGATGAAAAAATCAACCCATGCTTTTGTCACTGTTTTAAAATAATAAATTTAGTAATGCTACAAAGAGACCAAAAGTGAAAATCTCCCTAATAATAAAGCAAACGCTGCCTCCAATGAGAGCTTCAGTTAAATAACAGCCATTACTAGTAAAGTGGTGCTCCCATCCACTGCAATAACGGATTTGTTAAAAAGAAATCATCGTCGATGAATTGTAACTATTGTTGATATTTGCTGTGCTGAAGTTCAACTTACTTTATTCAAAACCAAACTCTGTTAATGACTTATTTTACACATAAGATAACAATGTAAGATTCACTTTATTACATGTATGCACGACACTATTTTAAGGAAAAACATGCACACTCATCGTGCTTTAATAAAGGGAAACTCTTGCACCGGTTTTCCTGGTGTACGCACGGAGAACACTGGGCCACCAAACATTGCAGACGTGTGCTGCAAAAGGGGTAAAACACATACCAGCTCTCTTCCCAGAGGGACAGCTGTAAAGCCCAGACCTAGGATATCTGGCTATATTGAAAGGCTCATTTACTAACACCTCCAGGGAGATATAATGGTGGTGTAATCAACTGGTAACATCTCAGGACAGATTTACTCTTGTCCTTGGAGCAATCTCAATGGCCGTATTGTCTGCCAAGAAGAATAGGGGGGGGGGAAGTGCTTCAATTGCTCATGTGGTCCTGGGGGATGTTAACGTATTTTTTAATTGCAAGGGAAAATGCAGCTTGCCACTATACCAACTTAACAGCAAAAATAAAAGTATCTTCTGCGAATTTGAAAAGTATAAAAATGGGATTGACAGATGAGCCTCGCCTTGAGAATAGAATTTTCGGAGTGCAATCTTCTCTCAGGATTGGAACGTGCTTTTACTTTAAGAGGTGGTTGAGGAAAGGGAGCACGCGCTTGGTTTACCCACCTCGCCCAGTGAGTAGTAATGCCTGGGAATCTGGGAGTTGGGGTATACATTCTCCAGGAACCAGGAGAATGGCTTGCACTTCAGGCGATCGCGTAGGGCCTTCCTCTGCGAGACGTCGCCATACTCCACTTTGGTCACACCTATACAGAGCCATTACACCACATGCAGCAACATCACAATGTTACATTTTCAGCTTCAAATTAGCTAAACACCCTTAACTAAAATAACCAGGTAAGAACCTCTTGAGGTAAAATATCCTCTTTATGAAAGGGAGATATTGAGGACCATTGCAAAGAGGAACAATTATTTCTTTTCTTAACGGATAATTCAAAAATATTGGCTGGCTCACAATATTCTGCTCTTGCAAATGATGTCCCGGAGTGTTTAATGTCCACTTAAAGTAGATGACATGGCTTGTTAGACCGCCATAAAAATGAGCGCGTGACTGCAGGAAACCAACCATCCACTCGATGCAAACTGGCTCCATGGAGTGTGCAGACCGCTGGGCTTTCTAATTTACCTAAGGCTTAATTGGTCATGGCTGGATACAAAGAAGCAAGGTCCTGCCCTCTACAGTTCCAGCACACTGGGGGAGTCACTGGAAGCATCGGCTCCAGTTTATACGTCTGCCTAGGCATTTAACATTGTCTCCAATTCAAATTCGGACCCGAGAAAGTGCCATGAACACTTAAACCGTAAATATCAGAACAACCTAAATTATTCAGTGACCTGTCTGTCAAAATTAATATATTTCTTCTTCTTCCTAGCGTTGTTCCCGCTGTGGCGCAGGGTCCGCTTTTCGGCATTGTCTTCTCCATTTGGCTCGGTCCAGGGCATCTTCAGGGGATGCGTTGACCGTCTTCATGTCTTCCTTTATTCGGTCCATCCATCGCTTCTTCGGACGCCCGCGTGGACGGCGGCCCTCTGGCTCAATACGCAAGGCAGTCTTGGCCACTGATGACTCTTCACTTCGCATCACGTGGCCGTACCACCGAAGCCTTGCCTCAAGCATCTTGTCCACAATGGGGGCCACACCAAGTCGCTTCCGAACGTCTTCGTTCCTGACACGATCCCATCGAGTGAGCCCGAGGCTCCATCTGAGCATCTTCATCTCCATGGTGTGGAGAGCTTGTTCGTGTACAGTTGTGGCTGGCCAGCACTCGGATCCATAGAGTGCCACCGGTCGGACGATGGTCTTGTATATTTTTCCCTTCAGCCTATCCGGAATTTTCCGATCACAGAGGACTCCGGTGACTTGCCTCCATTTCATCCACGCCGCATTGACTCGTGACCTCACATCAGTCGTGATGCTACCATCTGAGCTGATGGTGGAGCCCAGGTACTTAAAGTCCGTCACTTTCTTCAGATCTTCTCCGTCAACACTGATGGTGCCGTCGGTTTGGGGGCCACACTCCATATACTCCGTCTTTTTGATGTTGAACCTCATCCCGTTTTCGTCCAAACGTTCCTTCCACAGGCGCGTTTGTCTTTCCACTTCTCCTCTCTCTTCATCTGAGAGGAGGACGTCATCCGCGTAGAGAATTGACCATGGAAGGGGCGTGTGCAGGTCGGCAGTGATCGTGTCCATGCACAGGATAAACAGGAGTGGTGACAGGGCCGATCCTTGGTGCACTCCAACGCTGATGGGAAATGGCGGTGATATGCCCACTGCACACCTGACTGCACTGGTGACGTTCTTGTATATGAGTTGCACCCAATGCACGTAGGTTTCAGGGACTCCATGGGATCGAAGCGAGTGCCAGATGAGGTCGTGGGGGACCCTGTCAAATGCCTTTTCAAGGTCGAGGAACGACACGTGCACAGCTTGGTTCTTCTCTCTGTGCCTCTCCAGCAGGAGCCTCGCCGTCAAAATTAACATATAAAAAGGGCATAACAATGCAAAATTGGTCTTCAGGCTCTTATGTACAAGCCAGTTTTCAGAGGCGGCTGTCAACTCCATCCTGTGTCTGCACTCAGAAATCTAACACAATACATTGCACCCCTTAGGGCATTATTATATTACACAACTGCCCTATCTCATAATTCCCGAGCCGCCATTTTTACTGTGAAATCACCATCCTGGTCAACCTCACCAGGGTATGTCGACTCATTCACCAAAATAATGCAACACCAAATCAAGGCCCACAAAACCAACACGAGGTCTATAACAAGAAAGCAGTAAACAGCGTCCTTCTTGCCATCCCCTTATACAATGTATTGCTCAGCAGTTGAGTGGAGTGTAGACAGCTGCCTAAAAAAATAGGCTTAATATCACTAAAGCCCAGTGTTTCATACGGTGGCCATTGAAATGCCAATCCTCATAAATAGATAAGCTAGTAACAAAGCCCACGTAAGGTGATGGAAAAATCAATAAAATGGAGAAGGCAGCTAACAGTGGCATTGCCGTTGGGAGAAGAGCTAAAGCGGCCATCGGACATACCAGCGTGTCCAACCTATAACGCCTTGTAAAAGTGTGTGGTGACCACTATCGATGCTGCTGCCCTAAACATTTCCGGCAGGGACACCCCAGCCATGCTTGCCCTTGAGGAATGTGGTTGCATTTGCAAAACTGCCCCTAACCCATAGACCTATATGCTTCCTGGATCGACTTACAGTCTTGGGGCCAAATAATGCATTGAAAGCCTGATCTCCTCATCTTCTTTTTCAAGTCATGAGGGACAAAGAACTGATTCAATTCATACCAAGCCTCCCGTCCTCAAATGATCTCAGCGATGCATCCTCTCCGCCATCTGAAGGTCCTGGAACGTTCTCTTTGTGGCCACACTTGTGGAATTACTTGACATCGATTTCTGCGGTACCTCCTGGGATAACTACCTGGCATGTGCCATGTACACACCTTCTCACATTGACAACGCCACTGCTGAATGATTGCCTCACTTTTCTGTCCAAGGACTTATCCATTGTGTGCTGTAGAAGCAAGCAAAAATCACCGTGCAACCGAAGGCTTGTGTGGTAGCTGGCGTCTCCCATTCATGTTTAATAGGATCCACCATATGCTGGTCAAAGAATAATTATGTAGACCCTGAGGCCCCTTCTCATTTAAACACCAATGTCTTTGTATTTTCTTTATTATGATATTTTAAATTACGGGGTGCTTAAATGCCTCAGCTTCTCCAATCGCCTGACATTTCATCTCAACCATTCGAAGGAGCAACAGGAGCAGCTGTCCTAGTGTGGCACATGGTTGACTCTGCGCTAGGTTGCAAGTGGGCATTAGTCTGCCTGTATTGAGCCATGATTGCTGTGTAGTTCTAATTGAGTAATTTGCAGGATTCTTTTCAAATATGAAGTGGGATGCTGGCATACAACGGGCCAACCCTTAATGTATCTCTGATTTTTAACGATAAAATTGAAAAAAAATCCTCCTCCTCTCTTGGGGAATGGCCTTTATCTGTTGATAAAGAGGGACACGATGCAGAAGATGACTGGGATAAGGAAGATGGAGATCCTTTCCTCTTCGCCTATTTGCCTTAAAGTCACGTGAAGAGGAGGCTGCCTTCCCGTGGCTTCTCTTCCTGGAAAGATCTCCAGCAACATTCCTGCTCCTAAATTCCTTAAGAATAAAATCAAGTGAACACTCTTCATGATTGATATCTCGACCTGAAAACTGTTTTTGTATCCTTTAAAACTTCCAATTCAGTTTTCTTACTCTCTCTCTCTCTCTCGGGCCTCCACTTCATTCACCGCCACTTCTTCATATTCCGAGGTATATGCCTCCCAACAATGAGGTTCTACCATCACTGAAGGAACCCAGGTGACTCATACCCTCTCACTCCTGGTTTTTGCTCTCTGCAAGGCACTCTTCCACAACAGCATCCTGTCCTCTAACATGGCCGGCATGGAACCCGTGGGAGTAAGCGGTCCTTGCCCGGTGAAGGAACCCGCTGAGCTGCTCCGAGATCTCTGTCAGCTCACTGGCACCGCACCGTGGCTCCACTCGGGTTCATACCCAACCCGAAAATTTCCAGGGCCCTGCCGGTCTGGGGCCACGTCTTTTTGTGGGCCCGAAAGGCGATAGTGCTACAGGCACTATTCCCACGTGTCCAGGGTGACACTGCTGCTGTTGCCATCTATGCTCTGGGCCTCCACCTTTTCCGCACCAAACTTTTTAGGCGTCACACTCGGTCGTTACCATCTCGCGGTGCCAGCGCGATACACGGTGCGTACTCGTCCATCCCGTGGCTGGTCTCGAGACACTTGACAGCACAGGGAGTGGGGTCACTCACTTTGAGAGAAACCACACTCCCCACACCTTCCCACACACGCAGCCACACTTCGCAGGGACAGCGTAGGTCATGAGTAGCAATGACGGCCAGCGGGATACGCTTGTCCACACAAAAGTGACCTTGCCACGACAGCCGCTGCAACTCTCTTGGAGTGCAAAACTTTGCCCTAATTCCAACAAACGGGGCAAAAGACCCAAAAATGTTCCTCATTCTGGAGCCCAGAAAAAGACATCTGGGCACAGGACCGAAAATATAACACACTGACAAAATGGCAACTCTGAGTTAACATGGTCGGGTGGGTGTGTAACAGAATGACACCACGAGGGAGCCTTGCATGTGGTTTGTGTCGTGGGTGTGGGCACCGGATGGAGTTCATACATCTGCTGTATGAGGAGCGTGTCACAATGGCACCCATATAAAAACCCTTCATTTAAGGAACTAATGTTTATTTGTGTCTAATGCATGAGATGAATGACTTTATATGCACAGTTTGAAAATTTTAGTTTTTTTTAAGTCAGTACCAGTGTTCAGTGAATATTTACATTTTTAGGATACATTTGTTTCTTAGTAGAAACTTAAAATAGCATATATATTAGACGTAATACAAATGAAAAAACAGTAGTTGATACCTCTGATATAAAGAACATCACGAATACAACTAACACATTTTAAAATTATATACTCGTATAACTTTCAAGTATAAAAGTAAATGAAGAAGACATGGGCACACATTATTCACCATTCACAATGCTGAAAGCCACCGATGCCTTAAGTGTGATATACAGCAGTGGAGCCTGCCGCGAATGAGTTTTATATTATTTAATAGGTTTTTGTTGCTGCGCACCCAGGGGATTTCAGGTACAAAAAAACCCGTAAAGTTTAAAGGACAAGTTTCCTAAACAAATTTCACACAACACACAACAAAGATTCATTTGTAAACACATTAGGCACGGATGCTCTTTAAAGAGCCCAGACATAAAAAAAAAGGAAATGAGTATGAGAAGTATATCCCAAGAATTCCATTAGGATTTACTCTTCTGCAAAACAATTTTTGAGGTCAACATTTTTCATGGATAGCTCTTGCCAATAATATCAAGCCACTAGGTAATATTTATTTAATAGGCCAGAACCTGCCGATGACATGAAACCGTCAAAACCAATCCAGGGTTTGCGTTGTTTAACAAAAGCTATTGGAATACATTGATCCAGAAGTTCAATTGGTAGATTAATTCATCACCATCGTCATCAATGATCGATCCACGGCTGGATGAAGGTCTCCGTAAGCCATCGCCATCCCTCACGGCCCTGCAACGCAACAATCCATCTCGCGCCTGCACACGAGACGATCTTCTCGATTCATCTCCACGGCGGGTGTATTATCCTGTGCGTTCCGTCCCTTGGTTGCCACTTCGTTTTTGTTCGTCTCAACCACTGGCCATAATTTCACTTGGTGACTTGTTCTGGCAAGTCTAATTATTAATGGTCAAAGTGATGGATCTAACTTTCTGATTGTTCTCCGATCCGTGTGTTCTTCGCTCTGTCTCTCAGTGTAATTTCCAACATGTGCTTAACGCATATTTGCACACTTTTCAACTTTAATTAAAAATATTTTTTGTCTAATGTTTCTTATCCATGTAACAGCAGGTAAGAGGCACTGATTAAATATATGCTTGTACTTACCATCAATCAGGTTCCAGAAAGACTAGAGAATATCAAATATCATTTAACTATGAAGAAGGATTTGATTCAGTGGGCAATTATGCCATTATCCATGCTATCACAAACCCAGGCTTAAAGAAAATACACACAAATAATCAAAACCATATATAAAGATGGAACTGCGTCACTGAGGTTTCATAACGGAATAAAATATAAATATGAAAAGAAGTCAGAACATGCGATTTTATCTCACCAAGGCTTTCAACAGCAACACTAGAATACATTTTGCGGAAATTATTTTGGAGAAATAAAGCCATAAACATAAATAAATAAAGTATTACACACCTCAATTTTTGTTGACCTGGTCATTGCAACAACCAATGGAAGTTAATTACATAAAATTACTGAGGAACTTTAAAAATAATGCTGCCAAGTGGGGTTCAATGTAAATATGAGCAAAGAAAAAGCCAAGTGCAACAAAAGTTCACACAATGGGAAAAGATAAGGATGGCAACCAAATTAATAAGAGCCATTTTTGTCCGAATTCTGTAAAAAAACTCAATATTTCAAGACCTGCAATGCACATGAATACGAGACAATCCTTAAGAAATAACGTCATGAAGCAGTCCTTAAAGAGCCGCATTCAGCTCCGGAGCCACAGGTTGCCGACCCTAGGACAATCATTGAAGGTGGACCAGGAACAAATAGGTCAATGGATTAATGCAATTTAATTTTCAGAAAGGGAAATGCAATTCACATTAATTTCATTATTCACAATCCACCAGAACTCACGATAATTTTGCATCACATAAGCGGCTCACACGCCAAGCGCGTGAGATTCCTGACAAACCTGGCGAGATGATGTAAAAGAAATCTTTAAAGTTGTCCATCCACACTTCGGCGAGCCTGCGGTTGTTCTTGTTGATGACTTGTCCCGTGCCTCCGGGGAACGTGTACGGTGTCGCCTTGCGGAACACGTGGCCCACGTGGGAGCAGGTAACAATCTCCAGTGTCCCACCGCACTGCCAGATCTGCTCGTATGCACCGTTTAGCACATGGGGGGAAAAGGCACATTTAAAACCTATACTTAAAAAATGAAGATTGTTGTATCACAGGTGTGGAATATCAACTTCATCATAAATGTCACCATTGCATCTACAACTGCTCTCCTAGCGATTGAGAGCTTAGTTCGAGCAAGACGGCTGTCACTTTTTGGACACGTCGCCCCATCTTGATGCATAAACTCCAGCAAATTGTACACTTCAGTTGCCGGTTGACGTTCGAAGTGGACTGCGACCCTCAAAGGAATGGCGCCGCCCCCGTGGTCGCCTCCGTGATACGTGGATCAAACAAATCACTCGAGACACGGGTACGGCAGCAATAGCAGTTTATGCGAATGCTGTCACAAGAGGTCACACGTTTGGCACAAAGGTTCTTTGCTATGCATGATGAATGAATGAACGTGGAATATCAACGAAAATATTTCACGTGTCTAACAGCTTAAATATTTGATGCAGGGATATTTTTTATGAACCACCACACATTTTCAACAAACTAATGCACGTATGCACTAATGGCTGTGTGCACATTGCACGTATAATGATGCACACGTTAATTGATATCACGTGTATGATCGCATGCATTGAACTGTGTGTGAGAATTACTTATTTACAATTTGTGCAAATTATATGCGTGCGCTACATATACCCGAATGCAAGCTAAATTGTACAAATGAAATAACACAAAAAATGAAAAAATACGAGATAGAAAACAGGACCCAAAATTGTGACAATTAATGAGATTTATACATCTATTGCATTAATACAACGCAATTAGTATGTATTCAAAAGTCAAGTCAAATTGTCTCCACACTCAAAGAAGCAGTGGGGGGTAGCCCTCATGTTGGTTGGCAACTCTGAGCCATGAGTAGAAATTGTGATCCCCATGGAGAAGGCTGATGAACTACGGCAATCTCTCGCCAACTGTGGACTTGCCAAACGTGGAATTCACATACATCCGGTTTATTATTTATTCACCGATTTACCAATCACGGCCTGGAAATTGTGTGTATCCATGAGCAACCACGGGTGCGCAACACGCATTTACAAATGTTGTGGGGCCACGGTTCTCCTCCGTGCCACCGCTGCGTCATAGCTCATCGGCTGTCCGTCTGTTTTGTTGTGATTCGAGCAGCGCATAGACCCCGTCGCATCGTAACATGGTCTCGGTGTACCGGGACGTACAAAAAATGCACCAGCCAATTAATCCTCACTTTTTTAAAGAAAAGAATCAGCACCACCAGTTCAGCCACCAGCACCAGTGATCGAGCCAACAGCCCCACTGTGCCTGCCTCCTCGCCTGCCCACTCATCTGTCATTGATGACCGGGAGGAAGAGGGGAGGGTGGGCTGAGCCCCTCCTCCTTTAAACCACCCCTTCCCCCATCATCTCATTGTGATTGTCACCATCGTCATTATCATGGACTTCTACCCTCAATAGGTATGTAAAGTTACTTTAATGTTCATTTTATATTATGTAATTGTGTAATGTACTGCATTTTATTTTATTCGGTGTTTAGTGAAGAAACAGGCGACGTAGTTAAGCTATGATGAGTCTAACCGCAGCTGTGGTTCCCATAACCCCCTATTTTACATAGGCCATGTACTTTACCAACCGCGGATTTGCCTAACACGGCCTTTTCCAGGAACCTTAATCCCCCCGTGGTTGGCGTGGGATTACAGTACCACAATCCAAATCTCCACTTTATCAAACGTGGAAAGGGATGATGGGCTGAGACAACCCACATTTGGGAATTGGACTTGCAACCTGATTTCAGATAGATAGTAATACTTTATTACTTATAATCACGCAAGAGCTCATTTAGACAAGAAATCCCTTTTTCAAAGGAGACCTGCGATTACTTGCAAATCGAGAGCTCTGCCACAGAACTATCCAGCTGAAGTGTTCCACGTGAAAAAAAATACAATAATTATCCCTAGACTGTAATTCAGTGCAAATGTTATAGCTTCCAAATGCATACGATTGAAAGGTGGATAATTTTTCTGATACAGTTGCATTAGAAAATCTCAATCACATACATCAAAGCCACTGGAACATTTCTGTTCTTATTATATGTGACCTAGAATGCACAGCATACACGCAATTCCAACACAAACAAAAACACACACACCAACACTTTAAACATGAGATAAATTGACAGTTCCTTGTAATAGTACCGATACTCATATGCACAGTTACATTAATTAGCGCTCGTAATAATGTTACTGCAGACTGCATTATGGAAAGTGAAAAAGAACAAATTGGTGTGGTCGAATGCAACATGGCAAGCAGCTATATTTTCTCTACTGCCATGGTGATAACACCCGAGCCACATTCGTTTTTAATACACTATATGTACAGCAATACAGTTGCATTACGCCACAACGCCGGAGTCTTTTGATATACAATGAGATTGGTTATGACCCACCCACGTACGCATGTGTAATGAGCGACTTCCACGACACATCGTGTCGAGGGTACATCTTCTTTATTACTCAAACTGGGCACAACACAGGCCAACACTTGTTCTTCCTCAAACTTGAGTATGACTCTAGGTATTAACACCTCTATTGGCTACACACACAGCCGATCACTCGGCGTGGTCCCATCGCCCTCACTCGGCCACGCCGCTGACTGGCGGCGTGATGACGACGGCGATGGAAACCACGCAGGAGATCTTCCATGTGGCCGGAAGACAGAGAGAGATGTTGGCAAGCAGCAACAGAGTCAGGACCCAGAACCCCACACACGAGCCCCGAGCCTGCTCCCCCTTAGATCCCCCCAGGCGTGGCTAGACCCCGCCTCCAGCCACACCCTCTCGTGGAACCTTCGAGCAGGTTCCCGATGTATCTCGGCTAGCCCCACCTTATACCTTTGCCCCAGATACACCTCCTTCTCTGATTGGTTGGTACTTAACCGTGCCCGTACCCGTGATTCCCTTTCTGGCCAGCAGGTGTCACCCTGTCATTACACATGCACTTAGAATTTAAATGAGTTTTGAGAAGTAAAAGCAACATAATAAACTATGAAAAAAATATTGAGACTGCAAGAATATTTTAAAATCTTCAAAATAGGACATACTGTATAGACTTGAATTTCTGGGAATAAATTATTTTAGTTACACATTTTTTGTAAGAATGCATTAAATTTTTATTTTATTTTTATTTTTTGTTTTATATATTTCTTATTTTATTACTTCCCTTCTACGTGACTTTACCGAAAGAACCAAGAAGATGTTTTCTGTAACTTAGCAAGTCAGTTTATTAAATGAGTATCACACTTAAATGCTCAGTTTACAGATGCTGCTCAATGAGCCTTGGCTAATCGCTAAAATTATCATTTTAAATACATTCTAAAATACTGAGAGCATACAAATAATACCATCATAAGCAATGGTGCTTTCGATGCACGTACGTGGCACCGATAGTGTATGTATGGTGAACTTCTTTCGCACGGTACGTAGCCAACCATGCTAATCGGAGGTACGGGAAATTGGAGGTGATTATATGAATTAATAAAATTATCCAACTTAGACTGCAATACTGGAACAAACAGAATAGGATGCAACCATCAAAATAAAAGATACAATATATAATATTATAAAAAAAATTCAAATTACAATTGTACTCATGTCTGTGTAAGGAAAATTAATCGCTACACAAAACAATTACATAAAGCAACTAAAAGAAACCAAACATCACACTGCAATGCAAAGGTCAAGAGCATCTAGACATCATTTCATAGAAACGTGAGCTGAGAGTTTTAATTAGTATCACATTTCAAACACTACTTAATTACATTAGACTCTGAATGCTTAAATTACATTACTGTAATAATTCCAAGCTTAAAATACAAACGACAGTGTAATTCCGACTACTGTATTATCTACGTATAATTTGAGTATTAGAATACCACTTGCATATTTGCAATCTATTAAAAAAGCATTATTCCTCACGTGAAAGATCCAAATGGCTTACACAAGACGACATGCTGAAATAATTACACGTGGCTTAAGCTTGTCTGACCAAAAATCTACAAAATGAAAGAACAGTGATGATGACTGTTTTAATCTGAAGTGTGAAATAGAATGTGTTAACTCATCTGTTATTCATGCATGTATGACAAAAAAAATACTGCATATGCTCTCCTGATGACTTATTTATCTGTCCTTTTAAGCCAAAATAATAAAAAGTAATGGAGTACTCGTATGCACAAGGCAAAGCATGAAAATGCCAAGCAGTGCTAATTAACCAACACAAAACCAGATGTTTAATGAGGACATTTATTTTCCTGGTTCAAGTACAGTTTTGTAATGGTGACCTCTACTGAGACACATTCATGCATGACTAGCGCTGTAATTCCATCTCGATACGCAAGACCTGCATTTGCAGAGACAAACTACATGGGAAAGGAAGCACCACTCATCACCAGGTCAATGCCACGACATGTACCAGAGGCAGCGATGCTCAGAGAAACCACAGCGAGTGGGAAAGTTACAAATGTCAACGTAACACTGCTGGCCTGAACTGTCCACTACCCACACAACAACATTGCTACGCCTCCTTAGAAGTCTTCACTAAATGACTGCCTTCAACATGTAGTTATATAATTGTATTCACCTTAGCATTCTATTATTATGACATTAGATTGCACAACTAGACTGGTTTCTACATATTATTGGTTCTTTCGGTAAAGTTACGTAGAAGGGAAATAATAATAATAACAATTACACGTCCTAGGGACCAGGTTGTTATCCATTATCCCTGCATGGAGCTCATGAATCGGCGGCTAATATGGAGACCCAAATGCGTTGAAAGGGTCCAAAATATAATAGAGGCTCAGCTTAGGTCCCAGGCTGTTTAATTGTTTTACTTCATATTGGCATCGTGTATTGACAGACACAAGTTGTTAAAGGCAAAGGGTATCGTGAGTGCAGCAGTCACTGACCCGAAATGACATTTCCAGGTTCTCTCCACCCCAAATGTCCATGCCGGCATCATACGTGCCAATCTCTTGAAAGTAGTCACGATCGATGGCAAACAGCCCTCCTGCCATTGTAGGTGACCTGCCAAATGCACCAAAACGTCACTCTATTTCACATGGAACGATGTTAAAGCATCATTGTCTCTGCAGCCACACAAATGATTACGTACTTCTGTGAACAGGCTGATGGTTCTTTATCTTTCACGATCGAGCCATTGGATTTTATGTAATTATGTAATGCTTTTTTATATAACGACCTGAACGTCCATTACAATACACGATACCAATATGAAGTAAAACAATTAAACACCCTAATTAAATCTTGATTTTAAACTTTCGTGACTGGAGGAATCCACTCTTTGGTTTTTTCAGTAAAGTCACGTAGATAGAAAAAGCCTAATTAGGGTCCACAGATATTATAAAGGATGAAATAGAGGCTCAACATGAGTGTGAAAACTGTCCATATTGTTTTGTTCAAACATATAATATGTGAACTGGCACAAAAGCCACCACTGTACTTAATCTCTTATACAGTACAATACCATCTCCAGATTACCTGACAGGTATTGTCCGGTCTCCTTTCCGTCGGTCCATCTCACTCTGGGGCACTGGGTACCAGCGGAAGTTCAGTTTCCAGTTGAATCCACCATAGGTCATGTCAGAGCCAGCAAGATACTCAAATGTCTCATCGCTGATCACATCAATAATGGGACATACCACATTTTTCCTGCAATGACAAGGACACAGATCCAGTGAGCAACGAGAACAGCAAGATCAAAGACGAGATATTTTTTAAATCTGGTTCGACGCTATCGATTTATTTCACGTGTTTATTATGCATGAATTACATTCTGGCTTACAAGACGACACAATCCAATCGGATTCATAATTAATCAATATACTGTTGCAGCTTGGTATACTGGACAAGAAAACAGATGACATGAATCATGAGGCCTTGTGAAGAGAGGGGTTGTGATCAGCGAAATTGAGGAATGATTTTTTTTTCTGCATGAGAAAAAAGAGGAATTTTGGGGGTATTTTGCTAAACAAAATAAAAAACTGTTGAAGGAGAATTGGGATCAAAATGACAACATGATCATGAAAATGAGATACCAATGTGTCCGAAGAATAAAGTTTTCAATAAGCACATACGGCCAAATATGGCACAAATCAGAAAAAAAGACACTGACAAAGTTAACAGAAAAAAAATCTGCAAAGTGCAGAAAAACGCATGGGGAAATGCAACTTTGCATTACACCAAGGGACAAAAAAGGAACCCACACATGAGGGAACAGACACAAATCAGAGATGCGATATTAACAATGGACAATATTGAAGACGGAATGGCAGCCAAAAGAGAGAATGTGTCCAAGAGGAAGATCACCGTGGAGATGTAGTGATGAGATCAGTTTATTCATAGGAGTGAAATGGATGATAGCAGTGGTGGACTGTGAGAGATGGGGATAGCATGCGGAGGCCTTAATCCAGCAGTGGGCAGACAATGAATGATAATGAACGGAGGGAGTGATACAATTATACATTATAATTTTGGTTAGAATAATATAAAACAGATAAATTATTGTACGCAGAAGAGAAGACAAAAAGCACGTATAAAAAAACAAAACGTGAGTTTTCCATATCTGCTACAGGCAAGTCAGCACATTTGTAATAGCCTTTGAACATTCTTTAAAAGGGAAATAAAGTCTTTAGAAATTTTAAGATGGTGCCATGGGAGTACTATATTTAAAAAAAACATATCTACTGGAGAAAACACACAGAACTCTGCATGTCACAAGGCATCTTTTTTGCTAATTAGAGAAGACAATGCATGCCATCTATAATCAAACGAACTAAAACATTTAATTTACACATAAAAGGGATAACTCACTGGCCAAGTGGTACATCCTTTGCCTCTAGGTTTAGGGATTGAGCTGCCATCTCGGCCCCACCGTAATGATCCACTGATGCATTATTAATAAATGTGGCTTCCTCAAAGCAGATGCTAAGCCTGTTGTTCCATCTGCTTCCAGGCAGCTATGAAAAAAAAATCCCTTTAACTCATGTAGGCCATCGTGTGCAAGGATAGAATCTTGGCATAAAGACTCTCTTAGAACACAATAGTGAGTAATATAATGAATAAAACATATAGTAGGCCGGGGAATAAAGTAGATGACAAATTGTTATTTTAACACATTATTTTTAAAACAATGGATTCGTATATGTGATGGAGTATCAGATTTTTGGCTTTTTAGATCATTTATTTTACGTACTAATGGAAACTGTCTCTCTGTGCTAATGATAGCGGCATCACCCAATGTCATTTTGGTGGCAAAAGCGTGGAAGTGACGTTGTGTCAATTACATCACTTACCATTTTCAGATTAATCTGGATTGTCTGAAATGTCATAGCTAGGCCTGATTTTGGGATTTTTAGGATTAACATGAAATTTGGGATTAAATCCCGAGCATATGTAAGTATATATTTATATCATTGAACACGTAAATATATTTATATCTTTGAACACATATAAATATAAATAAAAGCCGTGATTGGATCATTGCAATCATAAGTTGACTCAAGTGGCCTAAACATGATAATGCCCTATCTTTCTACCCTCTGCCAGTTTTTCCGCAGCTTCTGTACAGTTGACAACCTGACCTCCAAGATCTGCCTGAACAATATCCCACCATCTAGGACGGTGGCGACCACTCCAATGTATGTCTCGGCATTGAGCCCCCCCCCCAACCACCTATCCCATACACGCCCCACCCGGCTAACCGTTTTTGCCTCTCGCATCAAAAACACTCACCTGCCATGTGTTCTTCCAGACTTCTGCATTACTTATTCTGTCTTGCCATGCAATTCCAAACATCTGTCTCAGACACTTGTGCTCACGCAAATGTCAATTTTTTTTGAACTACTTACTTAGCGTCCAGCTCTCTGATCCATACACTAATCCAGATAAAACTCCTGCCTCAAATATCCTGTTCATTACACTCAAACTTCTCTTTTTTATTCCAAAGTAGTTTTTCACAGCCCATCAAAAACCCACTCTGCAAAAGTAATACGCCACATTTGCTATATCTTTTCCTTGCTGTGTTCCTTCAACGTAACCCACATCCTCCCCTGTTCTTCCCTACTGTTCTCACCATGCAACTTTGGCATTAATTCCCCACCCATATCTACGGCTTCTTCAGTTTAAACACTTTTCCACTACTTCATTATTTAAAGATAGTGTTTCTGCTGCTGCCTCAACTATAATCGCCTTCAAGTATTCCCAGAGTCTCTTTTGCTTATGGCTCAGTCCCCTTCTGCTGTCAAGTTCACAAGCACTGCAAACCTACCTCCAATGCTAACCTGAAAATGTTGTAACACCTTGGGGGTCTTTTGCTTTGCTGTGTCAATGCTAGAAACAATAGCTCCTCTGGCTCGCTTACCGCCTAGCTTCACAACTAGTTTGTTGTCTGAGTAGATATCTGCAGCTCTGTAAGCTCTCATCCTAAGAACAGATGTGTTATGCTGCTCACTGGTTACAATTAAATCAGAGCTTCAGTCTTATCATCGGCCGATTTTCATGTCAGTTTGCGTGACTTCTTCTGTTCCAACTGTGTTACAGATAATTAATGTGTTGCTGCTGCACAACTCAAGTCTCATGGTTCCATTATCATTCAGCTGTCCTACATCACGTCGCCCTAGAAAACGCCCCCCACTCATCATAATTAACTCTTTCCTGGGCAATGGCGTCCCCGAGCTTGGGTGCTGTGCCCAAAACCGACTGTAGTGGATTATCAATTGCTTTGCCATCTCCTCTTCTGTGGTCTCAGAAGATGAATTAAGCTTCCACAACTCCTACATTACAATTTCTGAACCGTAGCCCGACTGTAATGATCCCCTCACCCACTGATACAAACCTGGACACGGTACTTCACTATCCTGTTACTAAATGACAATCCCTATTTCCTGCCCGATGCCTCCTATGTAGTCCTTTAATCCAGACCTGTCCCGAGTCAATTCACCTCGTTTCACTTGTCCCACAATTCGTGACGTACCGTTTTAGCTCACCAACAAGCATCCTTGGCTCCTCCCTTTCTGTTGCAGTGTCCTGACATTCCCAAGTCCCATTCTGGTTCTTGTCTTGCCATTGATCTCTAGTCTTCCCCTTGAATCTTCTTTCATCTCAGTCGGTGAGTCGGTTCATTTCTGGTAGAACCCATTGACCTCAGAAGTTCTTTTTCAATCGCAATCTACTTTCTTCCTTCTATTATCTTTCGTTAAGTGCCCTAAGATGATCATGTACGATATGACCATTTTTGTAACCAGAGATGCATTACATTAAATGTATCATCTATAACGTACAATTCTAAGGGTGCAGATATCACTAATTTGCCGCAAAATGTTACAATTCATACCGTGATGCCGCCGTCTGTGATACAATGTCAAAAAGGCACGTGACATTTGCATGCATTTTTCTAAATAGACTGTGGGTAAAAAAAAAATTAGGGGTGCATATGAAAATATAATCTGAGAAAATCCCATATCAAGCACCTCACAGTGTAAATTTAATTATGTAGATTTACACGTGTGATAATGGGGTGAAGGGATTACTTTTCAATTTTAACAGTTAATATAATGGTAATGCTCCCTTGTCAATGCTGAAAGTATTGCCAGTTTAAATCACCTAAAGGTAAAGCATAGCAGGAGCAATTATTGTTAATCATGTGAGTTCTCATTAGTATAAATGTAATCGATCACTGCACCACATTTCGTAATCAGTTACATTTATTCCATTTCTACATTTCTATTTATAGCTTTATATGTGTTATGTAAATGATGATGATGATGATGGCCTATCTACACCCCTGAGAAAGACTGTTTTTATAAGATTCATAGGTAACAAAACATTATCGGATCATCCAATAATATATAACTGGCTGTGGACGGTTGGCTATGTATGGTGCGAAAAAAGTTCAACATGCATACATACATACATACAAAATCCTTTTATCATTAATAAGATTCATAGGTATTGGGCTATGCACTGTGGTCAATGCTCAAGCTCACGCGGTCTCACCGGTCAGCCTTGATGCGTGCAAGGAGCGGCTCCAGCCATCCCGTAGTGCACTCACAGTGCGCATCCAGGAACGTGATCACCTGACCTCGCGACACGGCCGCCCCCCGGAGCCTGGCACGGATAAGGCCGGAGCGTGACTCCATGCGCACGATGTGCACCGGCACCGGCAGCTTGCTGGCGTACTCCTCCAGCGGACTCTTCAGAAAATCTACCAAGAAAGAGTCCTCGGAATTATTCTTTAGCGACAGTAATGGTAAGTCTTCTTGGTTCTTTCGGTAAAGTCACGTAGAAGGGAAGTAATAAAATAATAAAAAACAAAACATGATGAAATAATTCTCACGACGTTTCGGCCATAACGCAAGCAGCCGTCCTCAGGTGAAGACGGCTGCTTGCGTTGTGGCCGAAACGTCGTGAGAATTATTTTATTATGTTTTGTTTTTTATTATTTTATTACTTCCCTTCTACGTGACTTTACCGAAAGAACCAAGAAGATGAATCCCTGCAGTCATGAAAGCTTTAAATCGAAAAGTAACGGTAAGCTTCCGAGTCGACGTGTGACGGCGCAAGGTGACGCTACAACACAGGTGCGTGACGTCATCGCCTTAACGCAAAGGGCATATCCATTTAGCACTGTTTTTGTTGTTGTTGTTGTTGACAAATTATGGGCATACCTTTCAAATCAATTTAGCTTGGGTTTTTTTTGGGTAAGTCACTAACAGCAAAACAACATTTAACAAGACTTTTATTTATACTGGATAAAAGTTGAAGACAAAGATATTGAGACAGACAAGGCTTATGTTTTAAAGCTTAGTTAGAAAGTGTCAATAAACAACACCATTTCACTAGATAAATATCAGCTTCACGAATCATCTATCTGACATTTGTATAATTGATATTTGAGTGTTATCTCATCCTCTGTGGGTTTTCTTTGGACACTGAGGTTCTCCCCACTCACCCAAATAGAGTATTCATCCAGGAATTGGCCAAATATCAAAAGGAGGGCTGTAGTGAAATTCTTGAAACTACAAAATGTCATTTATTTAAAAAAAAAAACCTTTTATCTAAGAAAATAGTTTATCAAGCCATCTCCCTTCACGAATGTAACACCACTAATTACACAGCCAAACATGAACTAAAAAACAAACTATCTTACAATTCCCTTTGCAGCACAAACAAATAATGAAATCATCAGACACAATTCTTATATAAGTGGCTGAGTGTTGCAGAGGTCTAGTATAAAGCATACTGGAATCAAGACCCAGAAATGACAGGTATAAAATAACAGCTATTGCATATCTTTCAAAAGGTTGACTCGCATATTGCCAGCTATATCGTCTAAATCCAGTAACATACAGCTCGAGGGAAAGAAAAAAAACTGTCACAAAATGTAAGATAATATGAATTGTAGATAATGAAGCAGAATTGTGTGCCGTCAGTTTCTTTCCGGGGCTTCACCCCATCGAGTCAAAACCCCTTGCAGTAAGTTAAGCCTCCAGCCAGAAGGCTTATAGTAGCGTACTTATTGCTCACTAATTGGATTTGAGAATTAACAAAAGTTTCTTCTCAGCAGTTGCACTTGCAGAGTTAACTACTACAGAGGACATGACTTCTGATCAAAGCTAGCGCTTGTCAATCCACCTAAAACAAATGTTTAATCCAAACGCAGCCATTTAAGCGTTGCACTGCCTCTTCAGGAAGCATGGCTGAATCTATCAGAAAATCCATTCATCAGGGTGATACCGAAATGTCCACGGACAAGTGCATTGTGCGCATGTTGATCGAAGAATTGCAGCGTTCACTTAGCTGCTTCAGGCTATCTCCTTTTGGCACCGCCTAGGGACACTGTTTATTAAGATGGAAAGCGACAGCGGACAGATTAGCCCTGAGCATTCCTCGACACTCAACATGCACACCACACACTATTCCTTAGCTTCAGGATGTAACGCTACACTTTGATAAATAGGAGCCTAATTATGGCCAACATGAAAACAGGAGAAAGAAATACTGAGCAAACAAAAAACTGGAAATATTACATATGTTCGCTAAATATTGCGAAGCAGAGTAGTTAGTTTACATAACGACGGGCATCTGCTATACATTATTAGATTTACTGTATCTCAATCAAAGCGTGCACCATTCATTACAAGAACCGGAAGAAAATGGACACTTTTATAAACAGATGCTTCTAAAATGACATCTGTAATGCGGAAATGGTAGGAAATCACACATAAACTATCCACTATTATAATAAACCTGGCAAAGCACCATCATTACTGTCAGTTACTATAATCTACTTTAAAGGTCACCTTGACCTTTTCAGGAGTACAGAAGAATCTGTATCACATTCAGAGCACGTCTTTGTATTCGAGCACATTTACTTTCCTCCAGCAAATGCAAACCAATGGCGTAGTCCAGATTAAAAGAATTACAGTCTACAATTTACTCTGGCAAAATCCTTCCACATGCGACTCGTGGCGGCAATGACCCAGACAAGTGTGTATCGATCACAGTCACATTTATACTATTGAAACCACCATGGGTCACTCTGAATTCTCACGTATTATCGGGAAAGAAAACCGACAAATATAACACAAAGGTTATCCATCAATATGTTCCGGTCACGAAAGGAGGGAGTAAATACAGCACTTCCTCTGCCACAAAACGTCTCGAACAGTGTCTCACGGTGCGCCCCCTAATAACCGTGCAGAAGAACAGACATCCATATAGAATTGGAAACATATGACAAAGTGCTTATCAGGCAATTTATAGCTACAGGACTGTTCTGTTCCTATTGTTGCCCAATAATTTAGGTAAGTAATTACCATAGTATGCCATCTGCTGTAAAATGGAAATTAAAGGCTCAATTAAATGTTGTGCACACATTGTCTACCGTTTCATAACCCAAATAAAATTTGACAATCTCATGCAGCTAACATATGAAAGTGTTATTTTTATATTCATGTGGGTGTTCCTTTTTATTAAATTTATTCCCCCTATTTTTTTCCAATTCCCCCAATTTTATCCCGATTGTGCTATAGGCGTCACGGCAAGAGACAAAGGGCGCTGTTGGATCTGTCGCAGTGTAATGCAATCCTTCATGTTGGAGAATGGCCCTCGGAAATAGATATCACAGAGTAACCTCTGATCAACAAAAAGCAGATGGCTGTACTTTTTGCTCGCTCTGCTGATGAGAGCAAGGTTTGTAGCATGACAGTGAAAAAATATTAAATTCTCGGAGCTGAAATCTAGCCAAATAACGTGCAGAACCAAATTGAATGTGATGGATATTTTTTTTGGTGCAATCATCGGTGACTGGCCGGAGACCATCATTTCACTTAACTTGAGGACCCAATTTAATCGCAGGAGGCTGCCTGGAATTGAACCCAGGGACCTCGACGGTTGCCAAGTCGGCACTCTCACCTCCAAGCCACGCCGCCACCCCACAACGGGTGTTCCTCGCAAAAGAGACAATGCGCCACCCAGTTAAATTAAGGCCACCGAGTTAAACCGAAGGGTGCTATATGCACGAACGCTTACCTCGCTCGCTGGCGTCATCCACCAAGATTATCTCCTCGAGCATGTGGCGTGGGGAGCGGCCAATAATGCTGTGCACTGTGCGCAACAGTGTGCTCCAAGCCTCGTTGTGAAACACAATCACCACACTCGTCTTCGGCAGCCCGTCTGGGTACACCTTGGTTTTGCAGCTGGAAAAACAGAGTTGTGCAGGGAGGAAACAAATGGGAGAACCTTGAAACTCTCAACAATGAGCATTCTTCAGAAACGTAATATCCAAATCATAGACTGTTGTGTCGAGCTTCAAATGACTATCAGCATGTCAGTGTCAAAAATAGCAGTCACGTATTGATATTTAAACTTGTTCTAGGGAGGTCAATAATTAATTCCCAAAACCAGATGCATCTGCATTATTTACTGGAACAACAAAGAAAACAACAATTATCATCAATTACTTATAATGTCTCGTGCAATTAAAAGTTTGTTCTCTATGCCTTACACAAGCATGTCAGAATGCTGACCGCATGTTCCAATTAAGAAAATTATTATCTTCCTGTCTGAAGTGTTAAAGGAGCTGTCAACCACAAGCACATTATTGTAATGAAATAAAAAAAAAGGTCCACATTCAAAATCGGTAGTAGGTAAATTTACTGTCTACTCCTGAGATTGGTTACCTTAATTTATGCATTTTAACAATTCCTTTTAAAGCTTAGTTTTTTTGCTCCAGCTGTCTATCAACCCCCGGCTTCTTTAGGGATTCTAGGCTGCAGGTTGGTGTGCAGATTAAGCCATTAAGGCAATGCAAGGGGACGACTGCAGATTAGGCCTGAAGAGCTTTTCCAGATGCTGGCTCCAAGCCCGGCTTGGGCGACCAAAGTAGCACGGGTCATGGCTCGAGCCCTAATTGAAACATTGCAGCACTCTCTGCCATTAGGGACAATGTTGGTAGCTAATCCAGTTTGTCAGATATAACTTAGAGCTGTCAAAAATCGCAGGCAAATATTGAATAAATGAGCGTTCTCATGCAGATGTGGTATTTCATTTTGCAGGAAAAAAATTGCTCCATGTCACTAATTGCTATCTAGAAGGATGTTGCCATGTGATAAATGTTGGGAAGATATTTCAGAAGGATTGCTTGATTTGAAAAAAGAAATTAAATGGGTAGGCGTTCCAAAAAATATTCAAAGGCTGGATGCATAACGCACCATAACTAATTTATGTAATACAAATCATAGTTTTCACGAAGACTCTCTCATTCCGCTGTAAATTGTGAATTCCACATGTGGCTTCAGTTTGCTTGGTTCATGTCCAAAAGGCAAGACCAGCATCTAACACACCCCTAAAAGTGCTGACCTGGATCCAACTACTCTGTTATTTCACACCACAGCCACAGAATGCCACCTCTGTGGTGCCGCCTTTGTTGTGCGTATTCACAATACAAATAAGCAGAACAGTTAAATGCATGTAGTGGTCCTTGAGTGCATACTTTGTGATAAAAAAAAACTGCGGCAGCCACAAAGCGCACAGTCTTGCATTTTAACATTTAAGCCTTCCATGTGTATCCTCCTTGCCCAAGCTCCTAATACCACAGACGAGCTCCAGGACAGTCTGCTCATCACTGGTCCTCTAAATCTTCTTATATTTTTAGATATAATACGAAACTGCTGACTCTCATTAAGTGCGTGCTGCTTCCCCTGAAGATTCTGAAACATCTGGAACCACATATCTTCTGGAAAGCGACTTGGTTTGTTTGTGGATAACAAGTCTGTTGCCAATGCTGCACACAAATGTACTTTAAAAAAGGCAAGTGGTGCTCTAACTCAAATGAGCATTAGGACAATGTTCTGCTCTAGTGGTGGCCCTGAGTGAGTGGTGGATATTCCATATTATAATGTCAGAGGCCAGTCTCCACATAGGACAAACATTGTTGACTTCCTACAGAATGCAACTAATTTCATGAACTACAAAAAGGATAATAAGCCTAAGTGACCACGATCCTGGTTTTAAACTTGCAACCTTCGGGGTTGAACACTCTGCTAGCATCACCAGCAGGCTGAACATATGCATATAATATTTCCAGCCTTATACAACCCATTAAGTGAATTAGTTATACATTAGAATGGTACGACAATTGAGTTACTTGCTCAGCAGCAATACAACATTTAAAGCGGTTGCCATATGTAACCAGTGCTTAAAATTCTGTATTGGACATGCGTTCAGCCTCCCTGCGCAGAGAACGTGCGCTAAGAGAGGAGCAAATGAGGCGGCCTGGTGGCACGAGACCAGAACGGCCTACAGCGACACGGGCTCCGTGCCTTGTGAATAGATGGCCAATGGGCGGGAGCAGTGCTCATGGCCCTGTGAGATACATGTGCCACTTGATATAGTGGCGGTGTCAGTTTTGTGTACACGCACAAGTAACACCATTACCTGTTGAGAAACAGCGAACATCAGTTCGTGGGAAGAAGCGTACGATAGCAAAATGACATGCTTTAGACAATGAATGGACAATTATTGCTGGTTTTGAACAAGAATATTACAAGTGCACACATAGGCTAGATACATTTGCTATTACGTTTGTGTGACGGAATAGCAATGGCTTTGCAAAGAAAATTATTGCATCACATGGACTCAATGGCTAGTGTTCTTGGAATCTGTGTATAATAATTTTGTACTGTGTCACTAAGAAGTACTGTTCATTTGAGAGTAAGTGAATTATCTGCCTATTCATCAACAACAAAGCGAAAGATGATTTGTAAGTGACATGAGTATTTGGCCAGAACAAAATATAATTGTACTCTAGAATAACATGCTGCATTTTTAAATGCTCTCTTCATTGTAGCATCTATTGCAGCTTATACTTTTTTTATTGTGATCTTCCATAAAAATGAAATATAGCATTACCATAAGGCAAATTCTTCTCAAACATAATTGAAAAATAAACATTGCAAGTTTGGATACTTCAAATAAAAATTAATTAACTGCACAAGCCTTTATATAAAACGATGAGTGAACTGGAAGAGATAAGAGTTATAAACAATGGCATGCATATCTTTCTAAAATACCATGCCCAACCCACTCTCCTCCACCAATGGCTCTACCACATGCACTCCACTTCAGTAGAGCGATTCATGGTCATTGCTCTTCAGAGCAGACAAATCTCATTCTCCCAAGAGTGCCACTCACTCGATAACCCCGCTGTTAACATCCCACCAGTACTGAAAAGTTCTTTATGTAGGCATAACTAGACAATCATACCAAGTCCGTTTTTCCCCAAATGCACTTCTAAACAGAGCCCCACTACCTGAAAATTGCATTGCTGAAACTTTAAATCGTCACCAGATTTTAGGCCATACTGACATCAGCTTCTGACTGAAAAAAAAATAACAACGCATGGGTAACCTCCATGGGCACACGAGGGATTCACAATGCGAGAAATTATCATGTATTTTTGATTATAGTGTGCTGCTGCTGCTACTACTATTGTTACTCCAGCTATTATGGACTGACTCATACAGTTAGCGAAGGATGCTAGGTTTAGTAATATATGTTATGTATGTCGCTATTGTAAACTTTCAATCACATTTCTTATGATCACTGTTACATTGTTTTTTAGCATTATTTTAGTAATTTCTAGAAAGGTTTAGTTTAGCCCGATTTTTTGATGTAGTATAAAGTTATACTTAAAATTTTAATCTATATTGTATTATGATTGTTATTGTGATCTAACATAAAAATGGGATTTTTTGCATATTGTTGTACGCAGCATAAACAAATGGTGCATCTTCTGGAAGATTTTATTGTTTTTGTAGGGGATGTTTCAATTTGCGTACAGTAAATGTTAAATGTATCTTGTAATTTTATTGTTTGTTGCGGTTGCACCCGAATCAAGAGCCGAATGGCTCAGGGTTATTCCAAATAAATGAAACTGATAAATCAACTGTCCATAGAAGCCACTTAGCTGGATTTTTTATTTATACATGGATTGCCATTCAATTAATATCGCTAGAAAAGTAGAATTAAAACATTAATTGTTTTAAATACCAATCTAATGCAAAATTATGATTTGCTTACAGGATAATCTTTAAACATGTGCATGCACCACAGGTGAAAGTGAACAGAGTAGTTTGTGTTCTATGTAATGTACATGTTACCAGCGCCTGATCAACATACCCAAGCCTGCTAAGGCAGCAGGCAGGTTTAATGGGAGGCCTGCATAGTTTGGTTTTAGTAATTTAAGCTGCTATCTGGCCACGGTGTGGCTGGTGACATCTCAAAACAATGGAAGGTAGTTGCCATCTCTTAAGATGCCCCAATGAAAAAAAAGTCAATCATATAAAGGGCATGGCCAGTCTGATGGAGAGCATCAATCAAAATGCTTTTTGTGCAGATAAAAATGAGATTTTACTGAGTATAATGTTTTTAAACGCTGACAGAAAGGCAACATACACAGAAATGTTGTTCATTTGTTGTAGTTTATTTACATACACCTCATTCTAAAATTGTAATCAAGCTATCAGCCCTAAATAACAATAACCCCAAGAGTCAGAAAAGCCTCACTCAGTAAAAAACTATTTCAATATTGTGCTACACCAAAATACTCCACCAGTTTCACTTTGAGTAGTTTTCATGTTGCAGGGATTCGTTCTTTAGTTCTTTTTGGATTATCAGAGAAGGTTAAAATTACACTGCACATGAATACGTTTTAATTTTCAGAGGAAATGTGGTACATAAATATGATAATATCGTGTAAATTATTCCTCAGTGGTTAATATGAAATAGTAAAAAAAAAATCACTTAGAAGCTATCTACCAGAGGTTGATGGGAACATTTTTATTCATGAGCATTTGATGATAATCATCACGTTCTTAAACCTTTTCATGTGCATTAAGTTAAGGGCTGGAAATTCTGTATAAAAATCATGTGAAAAACATCCATTATATTTACAATGGTCAAAAACATGGGTCTGTAAATCCATGTATGCTATGCTATACAGGCATCCCTCGATTTACAAACATTCCAAAGTGCCACACTGGCCAACGTAAACGTAATTGATAAGTTATCGACCCTTTTCAATTAACGAAATCGAATTTCCACGTGAACAAAATTTCACATGGCATGCGGCATGAGATCCAACAAGAACCACCTGGGAGGCTGCGTTATCCGTCCATGACAGTGTCACGGTATTCCTCCAGTTGCAACAGTAACGCCGATACATCACCTTGCCAGTCAATCCAACATGCAGATCTGTTGGTGCGCGTTCTCTGAAAAAGGTTCATTGTTTGAATTTCATTTTTATTCAGTCGTTTTAATATTTATGTTCTTTATCATTATTTTTATATTGTGAAAAGTGATTGCGGTGAATGTATTTAGGCTAGGAGTAGAGTTGGAATGGATGTCCAAAAAAATCCCTGTTTTTAGTATTAAATTAATGGTAAAAGCCATTCTATTTTACAAAATGTTATTTTATGCATGTTTTTTGAAGAACGCATCCCTTTCGTACATTGAGGGATACCTGCATTTAAATTAATGTGTGCTTCTTCGTATTTTCTGCTGTACCGTTTAATTTGAATCATCCGTCTCCGTTACACTATCCGTTGCATATATGCGCTTTCATATGTATCGTCTCTCATTTGCACTGGTTTTACAATCTGCACGATGCAATATGTTTCGTATGATCCGACTGTATTACCTGCATTGTAAGTGTTGTTTTGCTCATTCTCTATTGTTTAAATTGTGTTGCCTATTCTGCCTGTTATTTGTGTGCCATTTGATATCGTTTGCTTTATATTTCGACTTTCACGTGTCTGTAACGTACTGGTTCTCTGGCCCGTATATATTGTCGAATTTGTACCATCTATTTTGGTCCTGCCTGTATCCCTCGTTGATGATTAAATGAAACCTGGCTGTGACATTCCTAATCATAATCTACTCAGCTACAACCCTCCCTTGCTCTCAAATGCAGGAGTGCTGTTGGCCATACCCCTTTCCAGGGCCCAAGGAGAATGAGACCACCCCAGCTCACTGTTCAGCCATTCCAACACCGACCAGTACTCCTACCCCAGGACACAATCTAATTGTACCACCACCACCACAGAGTATGGTGGTGGTACCATTAGATTCCCCAATATTTCAACTCGACCACACACCTCTACCTGAGTCTACCACCCACTTAAACAATCCCATACCTATCTTCTTGGTTCTTTCGGTAAAGTCACGTAGAAGGGAAGTAATAAAATAATACAAATAAAACATAATAAAATTATTCTTACGACGTTTCGGCCACAACGCAAGTATCCGTCCTCAGGTGAAAACCAGGTCTGTCGAGGCGACAGCGTCGACAGACCTGGTTTTTTTTTTTCTTTCATTCAGACGCTGTCGCCTCGACAGACCTGGTTTTCACCTGAGGACGGCTACTTGCGTTGTGGCCGAAACGTCGTGAGAATAATTTTATTATGTTTTATTTTTATTATTTTATTACTTCCCTTCTACGTGACTTTACCGAAATAACCAAGAAGATGAATCCCTGCAGTCACGAAAGCTTTCAATCGAAATTTAATCCCATACCTACTTCCCCGGACTAAAAATGCTCACTGCCGTGAGCTTCCTACCCACTCCGCACATCTCACAGGATATCCCCAAGAGCCCCACGAGTCCGAATGGCTCTGCCACCTCATCACCACGAAGTTTTATCCACAGGGACAGCAGCCACCTCCTGTTCATCTGGCCCCGCCGAATGTCCGCTCAATTAATTCAGTCACTTCTCATCCACGATCTCCTGCAAGAGGGCACCACTGACATCCTCTGTCTCAATGAGGATTGGCATGCCCCCTCTGCACTTTAATCACTCTCTGACACTGTCCTCCCTGGCTACCGCCTCCAACAAGCATGCACCTTCCTCTGGCATGGGTGGCAGGACTGTTATCATCTCTAAACCGAATTCTCTGACGTAAATTCCCAATTAGTACCTCTTTTGAGCATCTCTCCCTTCACGTCGCACCCCTCTACAACATCAAACTCTTCATCGGCTACCAACCACCGCAGCCAAACACAAATTTCATGTCCAACAGATTTAATAATCTCACCTTGGCATTGCCCCTCATCCCCTCCCTCTAACCATTACTGGTGCTTTTAACAAAAAATGTTGAGGATCCATCGCTC
This sequence comes from Lampetra fluviatilis, assembly GCF_964198595.1. Lineage (NCBI taxonomy): Eukaryota > Metazoa > Chordata > Hyperoartia > Petromyzontiformes > Petromyzontidae > Lampetra > Lampetra fluviatilis. Next base: position 11,762,623 of record NC_136276.1, read on the forward strand.
AACTCTCTGCCAGCCTCATCTTCTAATCCACCTGTCCACCCCCCTCCCCCACACCAGTACTCCCACCCACTTCCACATGATAACGACTCTCTTCACTGCTTTCTCTCTCAAATCGTTATTCAAACTCTCCATCATAGCAAAAGCCCATCCTACCTACTCTCCTTTGGACCCCATCCCTGCTTCTCTTTTACCTCCACTCATCCCTCTTATCCTTCCCAATCCCTCGTCTCTCGTCAATCTTTCACTCACCTCTGGTGTTTTTTCTGCCATCTTCAAGTCAGCCATCACAATCCCCCCCTTCTAAAATATACCCTCTATCGACCCTTCCAGTCCTGCCAACTACCGGACAAACCTCCCTTCTCTAAGCTTCTTGAACGTCTTTGTCCATTCTTGCCATACTCACGACATCTCATCAAATTCTCATTATCCTAATTTCCTATTTGAATTCCACCCATTCCAATCCACTGAAACGGCCCTCCTTTACTCTATGAAGTCACCTCCCAAACTCTGCCCATTCTGGCCTCTCCTCAATCTCCATCTTTCATTCGATAACCCCACATTTATTTCCTCTATCTCCGGTCTCGGTATGTCCAGCACAGCCCTTTCCTGGCTCCAGTCTTAGCTCTCTTCACACACTTCTGTTTCTTTGAACCATCTTCTTGGTTCTTTCGGTAAAGTCACCACTCCACCATTTCTTCATTTTACTGTTCACATCACTTCTTCGCCGACGACACCCACATTTTATTTTCCTTTTTCTCCTTTACCCCTGACCTCTCATCCCGCAATTCTGACTGCTTAAACGCTGTCCTGGATGTCACACCACTACCTCTTCAAAAATCCTTATAAAACTTCAATCCTCTTCTTCCCTTCTCCTCAATCCCCTCCACCCTGTCTGACCACATCATTCCCTCCCTGCTCCCTCACCCCTGCCACCTCTGCTGATAACCTTAGGGCTATCTTCAACTCCTCCCTCTCCAACCACATCTCTGCCAATTGCTGCACTTGCCACTTTCACCTATTCAATACTCGCAAAATCCATCCCCTTGTAGGTGTTATTCCGCACTCACCCATGTTGTCAGTGGGTAGCATCGCTATTAGGTCAACAGGGGGCGGAAGAGTGGCTACGCTTATATTAAAGAAATAGGGCCAAAGGGGTCAAGGGTGATCTCTGGGATAACGGATCCTGGGACACAATCCACAAACCCCGGGAGGGGGGACTGGGGGATGACGTCACCCTTCCAGGACCTGGTGGAAGGTTCTGGAAGGAAGGCGGGGCCGGGGCGGAGCAAGCCCCGGACCTGTATATAAGGCGGACCTCTAAACGATAGAGTCAGTCTCCTCCACTCCGAAGACCTGGGCTGAAGCTTGGACCCTGGACCCCAAGCTCCATCGTCCTTCTAAGGGCCAGAGCTCAGTGAGGCCAGTGGTCAGGACCTGACGACCTGGGCAGGGTCGGATCAGCATCGCCTCCACTAGGGCCCCAGCCGGATGTCGGGGAAATTATCAGGGTTCCCAGTGTTAGGGCAGCGTAGCCCGGAGACCATACCTCCCCAGGTATCGGGTAAAGGGGCCACTACCCCTTTGTGTTAGGGACCCTGTAGGAAAAGAGTAATAATATTGTGTTGCCTCAACTAGTGTCTCCCCTGGTTTCTGACCCACTACACCCTCATCTCACTATCTGCTGCTAAACTCCTGGTTCACTCCCTCGTTTTCACTCACCTTGACTATTGCAACTCTCTTCTTCTCGGCCTTCCTGCCTATGCCTTCACTCTGCTCGAACAGATACAACATTCCTCAGCCCGGATCATGGTTAACCTACCTCACAGTTCCCACACTTCTACTGTACTTTCCCAACTCCACTGGCTCCCTGTCTCCTATCACCGTCTGTTTCCCTCTAGTATATAAATCCCTCCGTCGTTTTGCCCCACCTCCCCTTGCTTCTCTAATATCTTAATCCATCCCCTCCTCTACACTCCCAGTCTCACTTTCGTTCCTTTTCCCTTCTTGCTCCCCTTCACTGGAACAAACTGCTACTGCACATAAAACAATCATCTTCACCGACCTGCTTCCATTCCTCACTTAACAGTCATCTCTTCTCCCTTGCCCATCCTACTGCTACTCCCTGCCCCCCAGCTACGACCAGGCCAACCGCAACCCATCCTCAACGACTCCCACCAGTCCTCCTAACCGCCACCACAACTACATCACCACTTTTAACAACCCCACTCTTTATTTTAAGCACTATCATCTTAAATACAATTTTATAACGATTGTAAAGTGCCTTGGACTAAGGCGCTATATACATCTATATAAGATACGATATGTAGGTGTCTCTGTAACACTTCTCTCCTGGTTCCATCCTTACTTCTCAAACCCCTTATAGGGTTACATGTAAGGACAATCAAACTATATTAAAGTGTCCCACAAGATGCCATCATCAGCCCCCTACACTTACCAATAAAATTCTCCCTTCTACTTGGAAAAATAATCTCCAGGTCTCACCTTGAGCATCAAATTTCATAACGAGGACACCCTCACTCTGTCATCTTAGATTGATTAAAACTTCTTCCAGCTAGTTGTTATTAAAACATTATTTTAAAAAGGCCACGCTTTGTAAATATTCCAGTCTGAGCGGGAAACCTTCTAAACTGAACTCTGCAGGACCTCATGCCTCGACCTGCAAAACATCTCCCACACCTGCCTTAGTTCCTTAGCCTCATCCATGCCTTCATCACGTCGACTTGACAACGGCGACTCTCTCCACTTTGGCCTCAACAAATCCCTCATCTAAAACTTCTGCATGCTTCAACATGCCGCTGCAGGACTTCTCACCCGCAATCCCCTCCATGTACTTTCTGCGACATCAACCAAGGCTTTCTGTCAAAGCCCCCAGTCGACATTAACTTTGTGAGTGAGTGATCACTAATTTCCCTATGCGGTCCTCAATGTGCGAAACTTCCATCCCCATCCAGCTATCAACTCCATGCCTTTATTGCAGTAAAGGCTCAAGAGCTTAATTTTTGCCTCGATAAAAAAACCCCACTGCCTCTGTAGTGTGCCTCGATATGGGGCTGAATTTGGGTACTATTTTATATATCCAAATTATACTGTATTGTATAGCAGCGTACAATGTCACACAACGTTGCAGAGGAGGTTTGATGCTCAATCAAAAGATAAATTGTGTATCACTTACAGCTAAATGGAAAGTGGCAGTCAATGATTCACGGCCATACAATGTCTCATCTCTAATGGCTGCTGGCAAATATTCTGATCACGCTGGACTGTTATGTTTATCATTTAAATGCTGCCAAAGATCTGTGCTTGAAAATTGTATGCATCTTGACATAGCTGACAAGAACAGTTGTTGAGTTATAGATCACATCATGTCTTTTTATGACCTTTCAAATGGTAACGCAATTAATTTAACAAATGGCCCAAGCTAATGCTATTTATAGTACTTAATTAGTGTTTTCGTTTTGTGATGCATTAATTCAATTTGACTCAACGTTCCTTATTTATCCAGAGCACGGCTCATTACGGTTCACTCGCTTTGCAGGGGAGCAGCTTTCTTGTAATTTAGTTGCAAGGAAACTGTGAAATGTTAAAATTGGAAAGTAAAGCAACACAGCGGCATCCCTATTATAATCATTTTTATTGTAAAAGTTAAAGGATATTGCGCTTCTTGGGTTTCGTTTTTACGGGTTTTATTTGTTGTTAAATGCTCTTTTAATACCCATCTTAAAGGAACTAGCCAAATATATCAATGTAGGAATTTTTCGGGAAAAAAGTATGTGCTCAATGAGGCTGTTCCAGATCAAAAAAGGATATTTAATAATTTCCAAATCATGTCATACATACAAAATACTCCTGCGTAATACAGCAAAAACAATAAAACTTTTTTTAATCATTATCATGCACGTGTAAAATTCAACTACTTAAAACACACAGTGGAATTTGTAGAGCCTGAAATTTTAAACTCGTGTTATTTCTTTTCGCCGCTTGCTATCAAATACCGCACGTCCGTGTCACGTGAAGCCAGATCTGTTCACGTAGCAGTGAAGCACTCTGCGTCAGCTGCCATCGCTGTTCTTAAGGAAATCTGAGAGCTATTACGTGTGTCAATACTCTTACAGTACTATTACTCCTATGTTGTATAATGCGAATACGAAAAATGACTTAAAAGACATCATACGCTTGGTCGTATGAGGTGGCTTCTTAGCAGATTTTGTTGCAGAGGGACAAGAGGTGGAAATGCTTACGTCCATTATTCTGTCAGGGAATCCAGAAGGAATGTTTTATAGCGAGTGGGAACAGTGTGGCGCTACGAGTTAAACGCTGTTCTTAATTTGATGTATAGTCGCCATTACTCAGATGGATATCATCAGAAAGCCAGCCTGAAGGGGTTTTTTCCATACGCAAGTACAGCTGTAATGTTTTTATTTTGCAACCCAACTAAAAAACGGCTAATTAATACCTGTACCTGTGGGAATCCCTTGGTGTCCACTGTATAGCGCTCGTTCATTCGCAATTCAAGAACTCGACACAAGGCCAGCTGCAGGTTTTCAATGTGGCATACACAACCATCATCTCATGAACGGATAGGACAGAAAGTGTTTTGTCATCCACAATTGACATGAATGAAAGTGCAACGGATACAAATGAAATATTACATGTTGGCATCCAAGAGGATGAGTTAGCAAATTGGTCTGTTTTGATAAATTACATGATATAGGAGACTAATAGATTCGTAAATTAGTTGAAAGCTATAACTAACACCAAACAGTAATTGGATCATTGCCTAAGTGGCACTGATTAATAATACATTTTACTGTTTTTTATTCCTTTTAGCTAAATACAAATAAATCACCAACCACTGCTGCAATTACAGCTGGTTTATTATTTAATTTGTATCGTAGTGCACTGTGTATAAGCCAAAGTTTTATCCAATAACCGTAATTCAGTAGCTACCATTTACAAATACGGAGGCACTCTCAAAGCAGGCCTACTGCTCAAAATGTATTACTATAAACTTTAAGTTCAAAGGCAGTGTTTGTTAATCAACACAGCTGGTGGAAAGCTTTTGGCATGTACTTTTAAGACCACAGCTCAGAGTTGTACGTCCTATTAAATAACGTACGAACATTGGTAGCCCGTGACAATATCGGCTACGAACATTGGTAGGCTGTGGTACATACCACCACAAGGCATTTCTAACGCTATTCACAGCTAGACCATATATTGTGGTTGAAAATATTCTTTGGGGAACTGAATTTTTCTTGAGGAAAGCTGAATAATTCTTTTTTTTACAAAAAAAATATGTTTAACATATATTTTTCAAGTCAATCAATGTCCAAAAACAAGGTTGCCAGGAGCAGAGCACATGGTGGGGGGACTGATGTGTCCAAAGGCACTGGTTCACCAATCGCGCCAGTTGACCACATGCCCTGCTAGTAGTGACTTTGCGCTCTCGAGGTTTTACCCAAGGGGCTGTGTGCGCTTCAATGCTGGCTGGTAAACACGTTTGAGGGGGCTGATCCTGATTAGCCCTAGCCACCTACCACCACCTATGGTAAAGACCACACTCAGCATTTCACAACATTTGCTAAATTCTGCGTGGGATGAGAATAGCAGACTACAGCACATCTCAACAGCAGCACTGTTGATGAGAAGGCAGAGTTGTTTGTATGGATGCCGAGACATGACAATGTAGAAGAGAATACATTTATTTTGTATTGATGTGTTGGCATGCTCATTGACAGTGGAATGGCCTTGCTCATAGTGAATCTCATTGAGACCAATCTTCAAATCTGCCAAAACAATACCTAATCTACTTGTTAGAGTCTGGGTTCTGTGACCTGTTCTGCAATCACACAGACTGCACAGCTCTTAGCCTGTTGTGACAGACACTATCAAAGCTCCAGGGCTTATCTTAACATGTTGTAAAGCAGTTGACGCTTCAGACGCTATGCACCAAACTATCTTCATGCTGTTGCTAAGCCTTTATTAATTGCATTTTACACTGTAACTGCGAGATTAATGTCATATGATCATAAAATAAATAACACGAAACTACACGTAAAAGGAGCCTACTCTTGTGGAGGAAAACACGAGGCATGTACTCTCCAGAAACCTGGTTTTCTAAGGCAGCCATCAGCATGTTCTGTAACATCGAGAACGTGAATCAGTGACCAGTCAAAACAGAAGGCAAATTTTTTAAAATACAATCATCTGCACTGGAACTCTAAACAAATGCCACTTCTGCAGCCCTGTGTAATAGATCACGTGGCCTTCCACAACCAGAAGTCCTCAGTGACAATACCAAAGCGACCAAATACAAAGACAATAATATATCCTGCAGACCAAAAACGGACTCAACGCAACGTAAAAATTAGAAACATAACTCACAACTCTAACCAATATTCGAGTGGCAAAGAAGGCAGGAAGTGGAACATGCTGAAGGCTGACTTAGAAGACCAGGTTTCAGGTAAGTGCAAACCTATTTTTACTTCCATCAGCATTTTCAATAATATCGTGAACCAATAGCAGAGCAGTGCCCTAGGGAGGGAGAATAAGAAACGACCGCCTCCAAATTCTGCAAGGCACCAGCACCCAATCGAAGTTGACGTCTCTTGCAGAAGGTGTCCAGCTTATAGCGCACAAAAAATGGGAGCGGGGAAGGCCGAGCAGCCACCATACAAATTTTTCGAAGAGGAACCCCTGCTCTGCTGGCCCCATGACAGCGCCATGGCCCTCGTGCATTGAGCCCTGCAAATCACTGGAAGCTGGATAACCCTCAGCTCATTGCCTACGCAATGCACATTGTGCTGCAATGCATCATATTCAATGTGGCTGACCTCCAATTCTGACTTAGAAGGACCAATTGCCCTTCTGCAGAGACCCTACCTCAGAAAAGATCAGATTCGGAATCAAAACATGAAAATGAAGATAAGGATGAGGTTGAAGCAGCAGAAGAAGCAGAACACGTATAATGAGCAGCAAAATAAAGATTATAAGCCTGGATTTTGGTCTATTCTTTTCCCCTTTCCTTCCCATTTTCCTTCCCATTTTCCTTCCCCTTTGCAGCTGTCTTATTTTTTTATTCAGAGGCATTCTCAGAGATATTGCCGAGGCATATTATGCACTTAGCCAGCCTATTATTTTTCTTCCCCTTATGGGCTATAAGCCTGGAATGATCCAGAAGCGTCTTGATCCTTTCAGTAAGGTCACAAGATTGATTAATCATAGTCCTCTTACCCAACATATTTTCAAGGGAGGCAAGTTCGACTTCTGTCTGCTCATCCTCGGATTTCTCTCCATCTCCAACACGTTTCACTTCCTCAGCTCTTAAAACTCAAGCTTTTAAACAGCGGTATGGGATGCTATTAGCATGAATGACACATAATAAAACAAAAGTATTGTTATTACTATACTACTAAATGCCCCCGCCACAGAAGGCCCAATCCAAATCCGCCTCCCAATTTGCTTAATTACCTTCCTCACCCTCTGAGGGTCTGAAGCCCCCCTGTGTCGGGAACTGTACCTTGGCCTGGAGTCTAACATCTTGCTTATCCACCTTCAACCCCTGATTCTGCTGAGAACACAACTCACTTGAGAGGACGAGTGCGGGGGGGGGGGGGCTGTGAGGCATCCTGTGTAGTCTGACACCCTGATCCATGAGTTTGGATTGGTGAATTCACCTGTGTGAATCGACGGGTCTAAGGACCCTGCGAGGAAGTCTCCTGGCCCGTTGTGGTATGCCAACCCTTTGTGTCACTTGTACTTGCCAATGTCTCCTCTCTTTGCTCCGTGCTTTTCCCGTAATCTAAACGTGAGAGGTGCGGGTGGCCCGTCGTCGAGTCTACAAACCACTGCACAAGATTGCCAAGCATGGAGCTTGGTCATGCGCTACTGCCTCTCCCACTGGGGTCAAGCAGGAGGGAAGCTATGGGAATGAACATTGGGGGTCCACAAATTCGGCACAGGCAACTGCTCGGGTTGCCACGACGGTTGCACATTTGCGCACTGTTTCCCACGTCACGGCGACGTGGCAAGGGGTGTTGTGGTGGGAGAAAACAAACACTGCTGGAATGTGCAGGGTGTGTCTTCTAAAGACGTTCAATGCAGCACCACACGCTTGTGTTGCGATCGAAACGTCGTGAGCTATTAATTTTCTATCTACGTGACTTTACCTAAAGAACCAAAGAGTATGGATTCCTGCAGTCACGAAAGCTTCAAATCAAGATCGAAATACACTCTTAAACAAATGTAAACGGGAGCTTCCAGAAAGTCACATGAGCTGTGACGGTGGGGTGGGGGGCAGAAATGGCAAGTGTTTATGCTTCCGAGGCAAACTGTCGTTCATTGGATAGGACTTCTGGTGTGACTGGGCAAGGAGGCTTGTTCATGGTTTTATGGAATAAGCTAACGGATGCTAATGGCATATTAAAAAAAAAATCATTTTGCCGTACAACTGACTTTAATAAATCTGAATAAATTATGCTGAAAACACACCCAGAGCTTCTTCTTCTTTAGTGCTGCCTAACGGCGTGTGCGACTTCACGATGAACGGCGTGTAGAGTTTGTGCTGCTGTTGTTAATTGTAGCCATGTTTTGATGTTACTGAGCCATGTCGTTTTTGGCCGTCCTGGTCGTTTTTTCTCTTCGATTTTTCCTTCCAGGATTTGCTTTAATAGCTGGTATTTGTGGTCGTTTCGGGCAATGTGGCCTAGGTAGTAACACTACTCGTGTTTAATGTATGAATACAAGCATTTATTTAATCACGATGTTTTATGGGGCACACCTAAACATGATTACAGAAACAAACCTTAATTAAAGTGCACAATTTTTGGTTGAAATATACAACACTAACATCCAATAGTTGTAATATTTTGGCTAAAACTAAAATGTTTCCTAGCTGTTCATCTTAATGACCACGACAACATTTGTGTGCAAAGAGCACTTCATTAAAAAGCAAAAGTTATGCACCGATGAATGAAAGTACACAACTAAGGCACGTTTATGTTCTGTACAAAAACAAAAAAGAATGGCTGGATAACAACATGTTCTCGGAGCAGCAAGAGCCACATTTGAAATATGTGTTTTTACACAATAATAGATCAACACTAATTGGATTCTGGTTAATTTTGCATGCAAAGGGGGCTGACGAAAGCGGTAATTACCTGACCTACTTTTTTTTAAGCAACAGACGCTGACTGCTGCCCACTATCGTGTGATCTAACCTCTGTGAGTTGCGCTTCATCAAACAAGATCAGCTTTGAAAAGATCACAGATGAAAACCAAGCCTGTTTGCAGATGTACCGCATGCATTTTATAAATACTGTGAATACCAAATAGATTATGTCACGGTAAGAAGCATTAGGGCCAAAGCGCCCATGTATTAATTTTTTTTAGCTTTTTAAAGCACAAAGAACATGACCAAGCATTTACTGCAGTTAAAAAAACTGTGTTCCCTTCAACAACCTGCACCATGTGCCAACCAGCCTGGTACAGGATGGTTTACAAGGTCGTGCTTATTATGCACAAAGTGCTTGCCACAAATGAACCACAATACCTTGCTGATCTCGTCAAGGAGCAGGAACCATCACGCAAACTCCGGGCATCCTCGCAGCGGCTTTTGGCTAACCATCGAACAAAGACAGTCACTGCAACACGCACTTTTAGATGCGCTTCTGTGGCCATCTGGAACGCTCTTCCTTCTGATATTAGGAAGCCATTGGAGCTATGCACTTTTAAATCTGAATTGAAAACTCATTTGTTGAGAGTTGCTTTTTGACTTTAGTTTGTTGTCCTTCCTCCTCACCTCCGATTAGCATGGTTGGCTACGTACGGTGCAAAATAAAGTTCAACATACATACACACCAGATGACTAACAGGCCTACACCATGGTCCCAATTCCCCAGCAGCTCTGCATCAACTAGTCATCGTATTGCCTAGCTAGGTGAATCAGCAGATGATGCTAATATTCACTTGGTATGAATACACCTTTTCGATTTGGCCATTGTTGCACACAAGACACTGTTTGGTGAACACATCTTCGTCAAATCGGAGGAAAAATAAAAAAAAAATTTATTACTACGTTGTCAGGCTCAGTAATGTGAAGAGAAAAACAAAGACCTTTATATATTTCATCAGTGGTGACCTTTTATATAATAGGAATGATGATAGCAATTGTCAAGAAGTAGGCTTTTTAGTTTCCTGTGAATTCAACAATACTTCAGATAGAGTTGACTAGAGAATATAAGGGCTCTCGAACCAATACAAATGAAAGGTACTTCAAATATATGCTCCCACAACAAGCCATGGACATGTAAAAGTAGACAAAATATGAACAAATTACTCAACTTATAAATGGGAAAAATAAACGACATGGTTGTAATGGGTTACTTCGATGCAAGAGATGAGATTGTTTTTGGTGAGTTTGGCAAAGGAGACAGGAAAGAGAAGAGAATGTCTCCAAGAGTTTACAGCCATCATGAAGACGAAGTTTATCAACGTATCTTTCTCAAATAAGTAGTCTAGAGAAAGGACATGTAGGAGTGCAAATGTAAATATCTGAAATTAAACTGACTCCATTCTCATGGACATAACTCAGATTGTCAGAGATGTCCTCAAGAAAGTCCACATGGGAAGTGATCACGGATGCAAGTTACAGTTCAACAACATTGCCAAAGAGACGTCAAATTTAATTACAGGCAAAATTAAGGCAGCTAATAGCAAAAATACACTTCAGGAGACAAACGGAGATGTGAAGAAACAAACGGAGAGACAGATGGAGAGGCAATCCAATGTCCTCCCATATCATCACAGAATAATGGAGTTCCACTCAAGTATATCGAGTGCAGTCACTGAGAGTGGATCTGGATCAAAATGATCAAAATAATTGAGTGCTTTTAGAATACTACACATTACCCACGAATACATTTGGATAACAAACATGGATGCTGACAAAACTAAATACAAACTGAAGAGTACAACATAGAAGCATGGAGTGGTGCTAATAAAGAAAAAAAAGGAACACAGATCAGACAGCAAATGTAAATGAAATACATATTCACTGTTAAGGGAATTAATTGGGCTTGGACACGACCAATTGCTCGAAGGGCCGATCGCCGATGCATGCGACTATTGAAGTGGCAGCCAAAGCAGAGAACAATAATAATAATTTACATTTGTAAGGCATATTTCATCTGTAGATCCCAATGCACTCATGTGTGAAAAGCAGGAAATAAACAGAAACAGGGTAAGCGTCCAGAACGAGGGCGTGAAGGCCAATTTAAAGAAGTAAGTTTTCAAGACAGGCTTAATATATCTCACGACTCTGTCTTATTTGCAAAGGCAAAGCATTCCAAAGCTTGGAAGCTGCACCGGCAAAAGCCCGATCACCCTGGGAGCAGAGCCTTGACGGAGAGGATGACCACCACAGAAATGGAGGGATGCAACCTACTCATGTGCAGGATTGAGCCGACAATGAGAGATGGCGACGACGTGTCGAGGCCTTCATCCAGTAGTTGATAGACCATGGCTGATGATGATGCGAGAGGGTGTGCGTTTTGGTGGCTTTTCAACATGGGTAAGGAAAATCGGTACTTGGTAGATTTAGTAAAATGATAACCGATGCTTATTTTAAAACATGCAACTTTATTTTCCATCATTCCATGATCCATAGGCATATATGCTATGAAAGGCACTATATAAAACTATTTTAAATAATATCGATAATATCATTTATGTGTCTCCAACCTATTTGTAAGAAATAAAGGTTGTGTGTCTGTTTGAAATATATAACGGGAATGCATTGAACTGTCCAAAGAAACATCACATTTTGAAGATGCTATAATTCAGAGGCTACCATAAAAAAAACTCCGTTATTGACTTTCCCACTGCAGCTATGTTTAATATTTTTTGAAAAGCATTTTTTAAGGGTTGGATACTATTTTTATGTTACTATTAAAACATCTTAGTTTTTTGTGCTGTATATTGTAGCACTGCAGAAGTTTAGAAAATCACACTACACAATTAACACATACAAAATGTGTTTTTTTCTGAGTAATGAACATGTCACTTTATTTTGATTTAGTACCCATGACTAGTTGATTTGATTTTCCTCTCTTGTTAGTAAAAAAATATAAATATCCAGGGTGATCCATTTATAGATACACGACTGATTTATGATGACCCTCTTAGATACGTGACTGCGGCCATCCGAACCAAACAATGGACCGTATCGTGAACGATTGCACCATTGTATGCCTGCTCTCCGGCGGACTGGACATAGAATTATTCGTGCTACTCCAGAAGCTATCACATGGCTCACAATCTTAAACCTAGACGTATTACTTGCACACATTTGTCATACGTAAGAGGAAGCAGAAGATGTCAATGACCTCAGCCTACGCATCATATAAGCAAATCTGAGCAGCTATGGTGGGGAAAAAGTATTTCAGGACTGTTAAAATATGCATCATGTGTTTTGAGATTGATGGATGACATGGAGTGACTTTCAATTAAAATTAAGTTCATATTCTTGGTTCTTTCGGTAAAGTCACGTAGATAGAAAACAAAAATCAAAATTAAAAGCAAAAAAATCCACGACGTTTCGATCGCAACACAAGCGGTCTGCATCAGGTGGAGAGAAAAGCGGGGGCAAGCCTCCAAATGTCGCTGCTTATAAGGGCTCCAGAGTGAGTGGGCGGGGGAAACTGCTGTGCAAGAGACAAGGGGAGAGGGATGGGGTTGAGCAAAGATGGGGGGGGTAGAGATGTGAGGAGGAGGGAATTGCACCTCGGTACACCCATCAGACAATGGGGGGGAAGGAATGGGGATACACAAATTCAAGTGCTCCAGAGTGAGTGGGCGGGGGGGGGAAGGCTGCGCGAGAGACAGGGGGAGAGAGAGGGGGTGGAGCAGAGATGGGGGGGGAGGGGTAGAGATGGGGGGGGGGCATTGCACCTTGCTACACCCACCCACACTGCTGACGGTAGAGGTTGACAAGGAAACACAAATTCAAGTTATATGACCCAAAGTGGTTGATGACATCTTTCAAATGATTGCTGAGTTTCAAACCGTCGTGGATGGCTTCGTGAACGAATCTTTGTTGATAGCCAGTCGGCTTGCAAAGTACCATCGTCTTAAAGAAATCAATTGCATGTGAGCCAGCCGCATTAAAGCAATGATCAGCTACGGCAGAAGGATTGGTCCTGCCGTGTTTCAGATCTGCCTTGTGTTTACGAACACGGTCCGAGACATGTCGTTTGGTTTCCCCAATGTAACTGCTGCCACAGGTACAGCATAGTTTGTAGACGCCGGGATATTGCATGTCAGGAATCTTGTCCTTCACAGATAGGATCAGGTCAAGAATGTTGTGCACTGTGTCGGACCTGGATCTTGTGTTTGTTCAAAATTTAGGAAATATTTTTGATTATCCCTGATATGTAAGGTAAGGTGACGGTTTTGATTGGATCTTCAGATGGCTCCTTCCTCACGGTTGGGTTGATGGCTTTGCAGATTGTGTATTCAGAGTATCCATTAGCCTTGAGAGCCCGGTGTACGTGTTTGAGTTCACTAGTTAGATGTCCATGGCCGGAGATACATTGAGCTCTATGGTGTAGCCTTTTGATGAGGGAATTCTTCTGGGATAGACGGTGGTGGGAATCAGGTTTTAGGTAGGCGTCAGTATGGGTTACTTTCCTGTAGACAGAGTGGCTCATTGAGCCATCTGGTCTCCTTTTGATTAAGACATCCAAGAAGGTAGCATACAATCCTTTTCTACCTACATGGTGAATTTGATGGCTGGGTGTATGGAATTGATGTGGTTGAGAAATTGTTTCAGAGCCGGTCGGCAATGTGGCCAGATGACAAACGTGTCATCCACGTACCTCTTCCACAAGGATGGGCGTAGAGTGGATGCCTGGATGGCGTTTGTCTCAAATTTTTCCATGAAAACGTTGGCCACAACCGGAGATAAGGGAGAACCCATTGGGATGCCCTCAGTTTGTTTGTAGAATGTTCCATTCCAGGTGAAGTATGTATTGGTGAGGCAGTGTCTCACTAGGGCTGGTACATCAGCATTCAGTCCTTGTTGGACCAAATCTTCAATTATTGCAATGGTATCGGGCACAGTAACTTTGGTGAACATAGAAACTACATCGAAACTAACGAGCAAATCACCTGGGGACAGTGAGATGTCTTTAATACCAGGTGAGCTGAGTTAAGAACAGAAGCGATAGCATTACTAGTGAATGGCTGCAAGGTCTCAGGCAGATATCCTCCTCCTCCCATCTCTACCCCCACCCCCCTATCTCTGCTTCACCCCCTCTCTCTCCCCGTCTCTGCCCCACTCCCATTGTCTGATGGGTGTACCGAGGTGCAATTCCTCCCTCCTCCCATCTCTACCCCTCTCTCCTCCATCCTATCTCTTTCCAACCCCCTCTCTCTCCCCCTGTCTCTGGCATGGCCCTTTCCCCCGCCCACTCACTCTGGAGCCCTGAAAGCAGCTACATTTGGAGGCTGGCACCCTCTTTTCTCTCCACCTGATGAAGACCGCTTGTGTTGCGATCGAAACGTCGTGGGATTTTTGCTTTTCATTTAGATTTTTGTTTTCTATCTACGTGACTTTACCGAAAGAACCAAGAATAACACATTCCTGCGGAGGGAGCTGGTAGGAACGTTGGGTTGCTCGTTCAATGGCCAGGGTCAATGGCGGCGTGGTGTATTCCGCAAATATGGCCGACTGTGAGGGCGGGCACAAGCCGGCGAGAGTAGGTTAAACGTTGAGTTTTATAAGGGCACCACGGGGTGACCAGCCCCTCCCCACCCAGCCCCACCCCTCCCACCCCCCACCCAGCCCGACCCTCCCCACCCAGCCCCTCCCCACGCTCCCCTCCCCACCAGCCCCTCCCCACCCAGCCCCTCCCCACCCTCCCCTCTCCACCCCTCCCATTTTTGGATGAACGACGGACGGACACAATAATCCCCTGTGGGCTGGTGGAACCAGGTGGTTCCTACCAGTATGAATTCCTGCAGTCATTAAAGTTTTAAGACTAAATACAATTAAGTTCACTATTATTTATTTCTATTATTTTCGTGGGGTATACGTGGATAATAATAATAATGAGTATTTGTTTTTGCTAGGCACCATTTACACTGGGGGATCTCAGAGTGCTTGAATCATGATATGCGACTTACATCACTTCTCAAACATCTGAAAGGGTACCCCCCCCCCCGAGTAGTTAGCTATCCCTGTGTGGCACACGGTGACTCAGCACCTGGCCTGCAACTGGTTATTAATCTGCCAGTAGGAGGTGAGGATTGCTATGTGCAATGCCAATTGAGTATTAATAAAGGATTATATACAGGATCACCCTGCTTACAAGGGGGGAGGGGCGGGGGGAAATAATCTCGGCATTGTGGCCTCGTTCAATTTAATCCAGGGTGTTCACTCAAGGCAAGAACTCCAGGTAAAGAGAAGCACTGAGAGTTAAACATGTTTACGATGGAGAAACTGTCAAGTCAAGTTTGTTTGTTTGTTTAAACAGGTGAGATCACAAGAGACCAGGGTAGTCTCATTTTCAAGAGTGACCCGTTGCCAGAAAAATGGCAAAATCAAAACAAATAAAAGTGCCTCAAATGAAGTACAGAGAAAACAACAAAAACAACCATGTCACAGGAGAAATGCAATGTATTGCTCAAACATAAATCAATGCAAAAAAAACCCTTTCCCGTAACGTAAATCGGCTTGAGCAGATTGTTTTCAGACTGATCATACACAGGACAATTACAAACCAAGTTAGAGTAACGTTAAACAGACGTAGGGTGCCTATTAAGTGTGACGATGGTAATGACTCACCCCTCCAGACGCACATCAGGGAGGCTCCTGTTGAGAGCGATGCGCTTGCTAGCCAGAAGGTTGAACTGATTGATCTTGAAAAGCTCTCGCATGTTCTCGTGCTCCTCCTTGGGAATCAACACCGCCTTTCCCATCTCCCCTGGCCCCTCCGGAGGCTTCATGTTCAGGTCTGAAAATTACACACAGGTTTCATCACTATTTTATTTCGGGTTATTTTAGCATGTGGCCCAATCCCGGGATGGCGACAGTCAGCTGTAATGTAACTCGAGCAACGAATGTAGAAGACATGTTAATGCACCGACCGACTTAAAATGGCATTGCTGTTGGTAAAAAAAAGGTCTTGGTTATAATCTTAAACAACAGTCAATCCCGTGTTTTCTCAAAGAAAATGTTTACCCCCTTCAAGGTACCCAGGTCGACCGATCAATGTCTTCGTAAAACCCTTTGATGGTCATTCTGTTGACATAAAGGCAGCATTTTACCACGTTCACCAAATGCATTCATAGATGCTTTAACACGGAGACATAAGCAATGCACATTACATAAATATATATATATATGCCAACGTCTTACATGTTTAAGGAATTAATTAATTCCAGAGCTGCACAATAAGAACATTTATGGCTAAACAATGAAATGGCAAATATGTATAATCATCAAAATGACTAACTATGATAAGAACTTCGGACATTCACGCAAAAACTACACAAACTGTTAATCTAAAAGTTTATGTTTTACTGCATGCCAGGCAATTGTTTGGCTTTAATGAATCCATGCATGTGTGATAATGCGCCTATTTATTTCCATGGTCGAATTGACATGAAAACTACGCCACTTCTCAAAACAGCAAAATTAACAACTTCTCACCTGCCACACAAAGAGAGCAGCACACATCCACGCTTGCACATAAATACAGTAATGACCTTTTATACAACAGTAACAAATGTAATATCAAAGAACACGCCTCTCCTCCTCCACGCAAAGATAAGAGTATTTTTTTAACACATCCCATCAGCCACACTGCTTTCTGGTAGTGCATTAATTCAGCAGCATTGGCTCAACACACGCAAACTCTGGACCAGTTTTGATATTCAGTGTCTCATCATTTAAACCAACACTGGTGAACTTATAGATGTTTAGAAATAAGCCTTAGTTCCACACAACAACTATATGTATATAAACACAAAAATAATAAGCGTTTTTGCGGAGAACATTACGTATCAAGCCAATGAACACATAATTGAAATAAACATTTACAGGGTGCAAGCCTGTTATGGCCTTTGAAAGCAACCATTTGACCACTGTTTATAATTTGTATTCGCTTAATGACTATGTGTGTGTGTAACTCATGATGCTGTGTTCTGTACCTTCCCATCTCTCATTGCTTTGGAAATGGCTCTCTCAGTAAAATACAACTGCACAACAATGAGTCATGTCCAAAATATAACAGGTAATGGAGAAAAAAAACTGCTTTTATGCTCCCAATGTCACCAGAGCATTGCCATTACAAACTGATTGACCGTATACGTGTGATTGTGGCAGGACTGTACTCGGTTATTTCCCACCTTACACTATTCACCGTGTACGAAGGCCATCGCCTGAAGCCTAACAGTTGTGCTATATTCCATGCTGTTACGGAGATCAAAATGCATGGAAGACATCGCACGTAAAAAAAGCCCACACACGAATGAATAAATAAATGGTCAAAATGTACACGGAAATAAAGGTTAGTCCTGAGGTCTAGTTTCTTCATAAACACAATTAATCAGAATGACAGAGCCACTTGGCTTACCAAATACACAACACGCAAGCGGTAGAAGTCAGTGCTGCATTCAAAGTATGTAGAATTGCACTTGGCAGGAGGGCATGTTGAGGTGGCTCCTGCGTATACAGGTCACATTGGTGAGAATTGACAGCGAATGTTAATCTAATTTTTAGAAGTCACGCTACTGCTTCACCATTCACGCCGTGGTTCTGAAATACTGTGTTGTATTATTATTATTGCACTGCTGCAGTAATTACTGAAGTATGGTATCTACATGACACAAATTGCCATCTGAACTAGAGTGCAAAGGGAAAACAATGGAAACAAATGCTGACGAATGAGTTTTGTAGATTAGTAAGCCTTGGTGTCGATTGTACATCCAGTTAGATCACACAGTATTTGGCCCAGTATTATGTGAATTACGCTCCAGGAGCTTTCACAATCTGATGAGAAATATGCAAGAACAAATATCCTGGAAAATAACGCTTTGTCAGCTTGAAGCTGGAGATGCGGAAGATTGACCGCACATTGTAGTTTTCGCTGGCCCTGTGATTACGAGCACACGTCATGGGTAGAGCGAAATTGAGAGAGCGTTTTGAGCACACAGACCGCCGCTGCTCACCCACTAAATTTAATGCTCCAGGAACCTGTCCAGCATCAATGGAGGCATTACATATAGGCATCTTAAAAGCTGATTTTATTTTACCTTTTGTGCCGGCTTCCTTTACACCGTATAAGAGGTTTTATATTCAATTGAACATGTGCATTTTTAAAATAAATAAATGGTGAAAAAAGGGGGTGTATAATTAGAAGCCTCTCCACTTTGAGGATATATCAATCACAGCACCACTGAACTCGTAAAACACTATAAAGAAAGGTTAATCTGTGAAACAATCACACATGAAGCTGATTGATGTTGATCTGTAAAAGTAGATTGGAATAAAATCCTTTTTTGTTGTTGTTACATTACCGGTAATCACCTAAAAAACACCAGCTCCCGGTTTAATTGCCGCATGTACAGAAATCTCTGGAAATAAAAAAAAATAACACCGTTGCCTTTTAAACTTAGAAACGAAAGGGAACTGTAATGGTGTCATGGCGAGCACGCCGAACTGGCAATCCTCTGAAACATTGGTGCAATTTTCTTAAATCTGTCTACACCCAGGGGAATAATGGGGTAGCTGATCGGCAGGTCGTGTGTGGCCAATTGTGGTTACACTCCCCCCTCTTTCAACACATGAGAAGCTCACTTGCCACCATGACCCGTTACAATTCCTTGTAGTGGAACGTGTTCCAAATCTGTGCCGAACACTAATTTTAACAAAAGTCTAATTGCATACCAAAGTTAATTGATCGGAATGCCACGTGTGCGGTGGGGTAAAGTGTAGGTAATCCCATCTTTTCCAAGATGTCTGGCTAGGCATGAATGAGTAGACCAAATACCCTGCAAAGATCACTCTCGTGGTGGCCCTTTCTGCCAGCAGTGGAGTGAGCATAGCAGGCAACTGCAGAGTTACATCTTTGCCTTTCAACTGAAAAACGTGGACGAATTTGCCACGTGGTGACTTCAGCCGCGTCTTGCCGTTGGAACGTTCACGGGGGCCATTCAGTGCATTCATTATGAACATTCAAACAATTACCAGTTCCTGACTGTCATAAGTGCTAATCGATTCTGTAAACGGGTACCGGTTTACCATTTAATAAGCCTATATTGTACCTGCCGAACAAAAAAAGAACTAACTAGATTCGAAGCTTTGGTTCTTTCGGTAAAGTCACGTAGAAAATATTTATTTGATTTTATTTTCTACGTGACTTTACCGAAAGAACCAAAAAGTAAAAAAATAACAGCCATAAAAACACATTTAAGGATATTTTTGCTATCACTTTTAAACACATATATAACGTTACTATTTCCAAACATGATCCAAGCAGCGTATTATACCAAGTACTTTTTTACACATGCCCCACCACTTTAGGCCTTTAAGTTTCGGCATCTTGTGACCATTGAGAGGTCGTGCTAACTGGTGATTTTTGTACAGCCTTGATTTGTGTTACGTTGGCGAAATCACAGCTCATTCAGTCAGCCCGGGGTAGTCTCTTTGTCTTCATATCAGTTTGCTGGAAGATATTTGCAGCACTGTTCATGGGCAAAAGCTGGCCAAGTGAAACAAATGGACAATATATACAATAACTATTATCCGTGACCAAATAACCCGCAACTCCGATTCTTCGCGAGGGGCAGTAGGGTCCATGAAAACTCATTATGCACGGTCTTATTCCTTCTCATTCAGTCAGCCCGGGGTAGTCTCTTTGTCTTCATATCAGTTTGCTGGAAGATATTTGCAGCACTGTTCATGGGCAAAAGCTGGCCAAGTGAAACAAATGGACAATATATACAATAACTATTATCCGTGACCAAATAACCCGCAACTCCGATTCTTCGCGAGGGGCAGTAGGGTCCATGAAAACTCATTATGCACGGTCTTATTCCTTCTTATTGTTCGTGACTTGTCCCAGATGTCTACATGAAAACGGTATCAAATTACAGATTCACAGACACACACACATAGACAAGGTGACACCGAGAGAGACACGGAAACATCCGCAGAGACAAGGAGACACCCACAGTCATACCAAAACACACGCAATAACCCTTCAACGGAAGTGGGCTTGGGTAGGACACATTGATAGAGCGGGGGATGGATGATGATACTTGCTAACAGCACTTTCCCCAAAAGTATGTTAAGGCTATACTGTACGGCGGGGGAAGGGGGGGTCTTTGTCATCCAGTTGGCTGTCAGTGTTCTCACCATTGGGTCAGTTTAAACAGGGCTGTTGGTGTGATTTTTCACACTGACCCTCCATTCTCTCAGAAAAATTGGCAAATCACACCACCTGCTGTAATGGCAGTGTAAAAAAAAACAACAATTTGAAAAGTTGACCAAAAATCTCAAACATATAAAGTTATATTACAGGAAAAACTCATGGGAATTTCTTTGACATACAAAGCTGTTCGCCATTAAACTCCTACCTTCACTGATCTTTTATAAAAATGCTGTTAGAGGCAAAAACTGTGTTCATGTAAATCCTTTCTAAAACTGAAATACATTTTCTCTGCAGCTTGTGATGGTGAGCTATTTTGTATGCGTGTTGAACTTTATTTTGCACCGTACGTAGCCAACTGCGCTAAACGGAGATGCGGCGGCGGCGGGGGACAACAAACGAAATACACAACAATCAGTTCTAAAGAAGTGAGTGTTCAATCGACATTCAAAAGTGCACAGCTCCAGTGGATTCCTAATATCCGAAGGAAGAGCGTTCCAGACGGCCGCAGAAGCACATCTGAAAGCGTGCGATGCAACAAAGCACTCTGCTTGTATGCAGCATCAGCGACCTTTTCAGTGCCCAAGATACTGCATGTGGCTCTTTACAGCTCTTTGTCCACCAATAGACACCACTCCAAATACAATGAACAAAACACCATCCACCCTCTTCTTTTAAGCCATAAACTTTCAGGATGTTTTTTTTAATGCACGTGTTATGAAGTGTTGCCACAACACATTCTGTTTTATACCACAGAGCATGATATCGAGTTACATCAAACTGGCATCGGGAATTCTCAAGGGGGCAACAACCACGACTTTGGCAATGAACCGTTTAACCACGTGCGTTGGCACATGTGGGATTCAGAAAAAAGCAGAACGGCTTCGTGTGAAAAAAAATAATAATCTATGCCCATATTTCATCTGTATTATTAATAAGGACGCCTTCAACATAATCTCTGTCATGCATTAGTCATGCCGCAACACAACCGGCCTCATCTCCGACACAAAAAACAAGCCCAGTCCAGTACAGAACTGGAATATGCCCTTGCAATTGTGCAACTGTGCACGTGCTAACGCGTTGGTCAGGAAATTCAGGATTGCTACATTATGAAAAAAAAAATCACAGCAGGCGTGAGAGCTATGGTTTGTACGGAAAGAGAAAACTGCAACAATCGGTTAATACTCCGGAGAATTCACACTGCACTTTATCCACCATTTCATTCAGTCATTCTTTTGTGTTCAATTCCTCTTCCACTTTACAGCAACGTGAGCAATATCAGCAAGAGGGAATGCCATAAACGACATATACCGTGCCACTTCTTCAACGCGACTACGTACGAGGCTTTGAATTGAATGCTATCGTAATTCTGCACATCTTATCAGAGCTGGTAAAGCATCTATTCAGTGGGCACAGTGGGATACAGAGAGAGGTGAACGGTGGGGGCCAATGTGACGCCAACAGGCATTTTTGTCATCGTGGCTCTCGCTACTTTGACAGGCATGTTCAAGGTACACGTCAGCTTTACAGGTTCACTGCCACGTGTACAAAGAGCATTAAAAATGTCAGACCCAGAAAGCAAGTCGACAAACGTGGCTGGCTATTGGTGTGTGTAAAACGCTTGTGGCGTTATTGAAGAGGTTAAAAACTGGTTTTTTTTCTCTCGTACATACGTAAACATTTTGAGAAAGTTCTCCAGTCACTATTAACGTAATATATTTAGGTCTAACATAATTACATATATAATGCGATGTTATAGACATTTTTATGAAAATGTATGCTTGACTTAAAGAGGGAGCACATTAACAGCGTTAGAAGGAACCTCATGGGTCCCTTAATTGTGGTGAACATTCATAATAATGATTCATTATTAAGCGTAGATAAAACAAGTGCTCGGTCACGTCACTGCCAGATATAGAATCTGATGCATTGCTAAGCCTTCTTATTACATTCGAAACAGTGTATTAAACAAGAAAAACACACCTCCCAATTTGACACAAACTGACATTAGTTTATCTCCATTATAATTAATTAGATTAGATATCGAATTTTTGAAAGAAACACACAGACATGGTAAATAACACAATGGAACCATAATATGACTACAAGAAAACAACAAATTACATATAAAACACGATATTAATTCATTCATATACTGCTGTTGGTTAAGATGGCATAAATAATACAATAAAAAACTCCAGCTCTCTATTATCCAATGGCCCAAGAAAAATCTACTAACCTTGCCAAGAGATGCATCATATTTCAATTTAACAGCATTCTATAGTCCAACCCATCACCCCAGGGGTTAATTACTTTCTTGTTCATCAGACTAAACCTGTGCGAACACAATGGCAATTCCCATATGAGTCGCTTATTTCATTATGCAGTGAGATTTATGAGCTGGTTTGTGCCTTCATAGCGATGGTATAATGTGCTAAGGAAATCTAAGCAATCCTCCTGCAAGCCTCAAGGTGCAAGTGTTTGAATAATGTGATATGTGATGGGTTTTTTTATTCTACACTGATGCATTAAGAGCAATGTCATTATCTCTTAAGTTTATGTTTACCCATTGGCTCAGGATTGCATTATGCAATGTACAATGTCCATGTGTCTTTTTACAGAACACAGCCTATGAGCTGTATTGATAGGATTGAGCCAAATTGTTTGGGTAAATGAGGATAAGAATAATTAAAATCAATATCATACGTTCATTGCTCCATTTCTCTGTCAAATTCCACTACAGCACTGTATAAATATGGAAACAGTTCATGTGTTGTCTGAAGTTTACATTCATATGACAATTATAATTGCCCATTCTAAATATTACAATGCCATTTTCAAAAATACATTCTCAAAGATCTCTACATCATTCTATTATTATAAAGTAATAAACAAAATATATATAAACGTAGGGCCCTTTAAAATTGTATACTTAAAATGTACCAATCACCAGCCGCCTGGTCCCTATTTGCAGACGAGAACCTCCATGCAAATGATGCGACTCGCACCACGAAGCAATATATTCTATTAAAAGTTATCCGGCGAGATATGTCAGGCAACCAGAGAAAAGTAAGGCTATAATTTTTTTCCACTTTGTAAGTTCATATGAACAGAGAGCAAATTACGAGGTGGAAATATTGCTGCAAGTTTTATAAGATGCAAGATCAATTAACATGATGCATTTCCTCAACTTTTCAGTGCTTTAGCGGGAATGTAATTGCAGTGTTATACACCACAATTTTATCTCTTGCAACATTACATCTTAATTAGTATATTATTGGTATCTTACAGTATTTTCAAAGCTCCAACCATGATCAAACGGATGTTGATGTGCTCCGATGCCCTGCTGGTAGATCAATCAATTCCGGCAGTGAGCTTTTGAGTCAGGATGTTTTGAGCTGGAATAGTATAAAGAAATTGTTATAAATGATTTAGGGGTTGAATCTATTTGGAGGGACAAAAAAAAATCTGTGGCCAGGCCAAGGTGGGATCCATGTGTGTATATAATGGACAGAGGAAGACTTTCAGGGCATGATATGGATTCTGAAATGTTAGGAAAGGGGCCAGAGGGAAAGCAAGGACATGACGGATAGCAGGATTTATTAAAGCTGTTAGGCCGCGAAATGACGACAACAAGCCATCTTGGAATAGAACGGGCGAGGACAAAACAGCCCCTTATGCACAAAAGAGCCGTAGAAAACCCAATCGTGATTTTGTGTGACTTGGCAGCAACCTAAAAACCACGTTCACTGTCACACAACCTAAACCACTTTTAACTTTTGCACAGTGCTGTATAGTATTTATTTTAATCTTCCCACACGGACAGTTTATGGCAAGCATGTATGTTCATGAAGTGGCCTAAAATGGCTCGTTATGCGATTTGATTTTGTGACTTTTTTTCTCATTCAAATAATATTTAAGAAACAACGTAGAGAAATGGATTTAGGTATTCTGTTGCTTTATAGTTTTAATATAAATGTGGCCTGTTTCAGTGTACTTCTATTGCTACCTAATTTTCAACCAGGATTTGTACATTGTCCTTTTTAAAACCGATATCCAATAAAAATCTGGCTCATCGATCTCTAAACACATTTAATAAAAGTTACCTTTACCTGTCTTTAAAAATCAAATGAATCTCAAAAGATATATTTTTGTTAATAAAGTTTATGAATTTATTCAACGTAAAAATGCTTTAAAATTTATAATTTGAGCAGTTAAGATCATTCTAAGGAGGTTATTTTCAAATATTCCCAAAGAATAACTGCTATTAACCCAACTTTCTTTTAGAGTTTTATCTTATTTTAACAAAATGTGGTACACGTGGGTTGATTAAAAACTATTCAGGCTCTTCTATTTACTTTATAATACGTCAATACAGACTGCAAGTGTATATTGTTACACTGTGTAGTATTAGGTTTCTATCAACTGCACATTAAATTGCTCGCAAACAGGTTTAACAAGTTACCAGCCAGGCTTGTATTAAAGGAGGCCAAGTTTGTAGAGAGCATTTTTTTTACAAGGTGCAATGAAGCTTTTCACTTGCATTTTTTGTGTTGACTTAGCTCGTGATAATACCGCTGAGTTTGCCTCTTGGCTCATATCCTCTCCACTTGCCACTCCCATCCAGCGTCGATATAAAAAAAATGCTCATGACTGCTCCTACAAGATGCTAATGGTGCGTCTCACTGGGGGTATAAAAAAAATGCATATTAAGCGAACAGCCTCTGCACACATGCAAAAACGAAATTGGAGCAAATGTAACAGAACGACCACCATGTGGCAGCAAGACAGAGAGTCTCAAAACAGAATTTTCCAGGTCTGCCTGTATAGATAGTGGTGCAGTTTACACAGACATACTTATACTGCATGTGTAGAATATATATAGGACCTCTGTTTAACCGTACATAGTCAACCACCATGCTAATCATATACTCACATGCTATATATATATAAACAACCCAGCTTAAATATACGCTGCCAAGCATGGTGGTGTTCATTTAGACGCTGTCTTTCCGACAGACCTGTTCTTCACCTGAGGACGGCTGCTTGCGTTGTGGCCGAAACGTCGTTAGAATTGTATTTTATTATGTTTCAATTGTATTATTTTATTATTTCCCTTCTACGTGACTTTACCGAAAGAACCAATAAGATGAATCCCTGCAGTCCCGAAAGCTTTAAATCGAAATATATACATATAGTTCTTCCAAATATAGGGTTTTAGTCAGCAAAGTAATATTCAATAACACTGCCTTAACAGGAAAGTTATATGCTAGGCGACGTTTTGGGCAATGGGTCTTCTTCACCTCACGTACCTCTGGCCTCTCGATGCGCTGTGAAGAAGGACCATTGCCTGAAACGCTACATATATACTTTATTTTAAGGCAGTGTTATTGACGAATGTGATGAGTTATTTAGCAATTGTAATAGTACGGGTGTGTGTTTCAAAATGTAAATCTGAGGACTAGCTTTCAGCAACCACAAAAATGGCGAGGCAAAACAAAGGTAACGGATTAAAATGCCAAAAAATAGACACAATACGGTAGGCAACAACTCTGTAAGAACCATTAGGCAGAGCATGAGAATATACATCAAAGAACTTCGAATAAGTCCTAATAAACAATGCAGCATGAAAGCAGAAAATTGGTAAATTACCAACGGCGACCCTTAGAGAGCATGATGGAACCATACTACATGAGAGCGAGAGAGAGCGAATGATAACGCTCGTGGAGACATTTTATACAGAGCTCTAGAGGAGAAAGAAATACAGAACTGTAATATATCCCAGGAGAAAAAAACAGCCTCAGATGAGGATGTTCCAGATGTCACACTTGAAAGAACCACTGCCTTTCAAAGGCCAAGGGGCCAGTGCATAAACGGGTAGCACCTAAGTTAGCAAACCTTTAGTGGTACTGATTTATTTATATAGCGAATGAGAGGGAATTATGTGATAGCCCACTCATATCAAATGGTTATTTATTGTTATTGGCCACATAAATTACAACCACTAAATGTATGCCACCTCGGATGGTACACAAGCAAAGTGAAATAGTCTGGGTCTGGACACAATGGACTAGACTATGAAAACAAAGGAACACTCCTAGGCAGGATGAAATAACCCTGTGTATGCCATCAAAGAAGAGGAATTTGGATGGTGGAGAAAAAACAAACATTGCACCTATTAATTAAATGTTTTCACAGAAATTAAATACCTCAATCGTTGCACACGACGCTCATTATCATTTTCTATTTAAAACAGGCGAGGAAGCCAATTTGTATAATTTAAAACCCAATAGCCTGCCATCCCATGTAGATTGTTTCCGGAGATCATAGGAACAAAGTAATGGATAGTTTGGAGGACAACAAACTATATCAACAAGCTGGATTTAAATAAGCATTTTCTTCCGATGACCACATGCATATACCATTAAACAGATCCAAGAAAAGACACAGTAACTTCTAACGAGTATTATTGATTAAACAAACCATTTTTCCACTCTTTTGCATATTTTGAACAAGGCAACTGATTCAGTGTAAACTGACCACAGTCATCCAAGTTGTCACTTACCAAGGCCTTAATAAAAAGTTAAATTATAAAAAAAAAACATTGACAAGGATGGAACAGCTTAACCAGAATTGCATAACGAAAAAAATGCTCATCTAAAGAGTTAGACAAGGACATATGCAAGAGCAACTGTAGAAAATTGAATGGGAAGAAATATAGCCACAAACATACATTGAGACAACCAGATGATTGACTATTTTAGATGTGCTAATCAGTCATAATAACAACCCTTGGAAAGGTGGTACAAAAGGTGATGAGCTGTGAAGTCGGGCTCAAGATAAATAGATGCGCAACAATAGTCATATTACAAACATTCTAAAACAATAATGAAATACATCTTGGAGAGACAACTGAGAAACAGCAAAAATGTGTAATACTGTACAAAGGAATATTGTTGAAAGAAAAACAGGATACAAATTTATGACATTAAAACGTGAATGAGATTAGGCCGGAGTGCTTTTGGAAAACTGAACTTGAAAAATTAACCCGTAAAAACAAAGTTTTTCACTATAAATCCTTTATATGCGTGGCATCGGTTTTATTTTATTATTCATTTCTGTTTTTCTTGAGTAAGAGTTTCATTTTTATCACATTGGTATTTAAAATTAAATATGAAAAAAAAAATTCCTAAAAAGTGGGAAATTTTGGAAAAAAATGTTCACGAAAATAAATTGTCACGCACAACGAGTCTGTGTGCAAAATGTCAGCTCGATTGGATCACGGGAAGTGGGTAAAAAACGACCGAAAGATTTGCACGGCCGTAAGCGCGCAAGCAAGCAAGCAAGTGAACTTAATATAAAGGATTTAAAAAGAGCAACGTATCCCATGGTTTAGAAAATAACTGCTCGTATCAGTTTATCAGTACCTGGTCTGACATATCGATCAGAAACACACATGCTGACAGTGGTAATAAAAAAAAACTAAAAGCATGCAACATAAATCAGGAAACAAACCCAAATTAGAGACATGATATTGCGATTGGGAGCGCTGTGATCAGCCCATGCGCTGCAGCAATACGAACTGTGGCCTTCAATGAGCAATGGATTGACCTGACCATAGGCCTTCATATAACACAAAATAATCACTCCCAGAAGGCAGTGCAGCTGATGGGAAGTGTAACAAAATATATTAACAAAACAACAAAGCAGACAATACACCTCTTTCACTTATCTGTCCATCGACATAAAAAATAAAGCATTTTTTACACATCCAATCAGCCACACAGCCTTCTGGGGTGCAGCATTTCAGCAACATAGGTTCAACAAAAGCAACCTCTGGACTGGTTTCAAGATTCAGTGTCTCATCAGCAGTTATGCTTGCTTGAACTATGCTGGTGAACTGCCAGATATTTATAGGAACGGGCCCCCTCTGTTAGATATGGATTCAACAAAGCACTATATTATACACCACACAAGATTATCATGAGCATTGTTGTGGAGAATACAAGCAAGAAACTAAGCACACAATATGCCTCCTTCACATATCTGCCCTCTACATAAAACATCAAAGTGATATAATGCTTCGTACAATGAATGTCACAACATTTCGGCTATGAGATTGGTGCGGGTGTCGATATTTATTGCCAATGTCTACAGAAGCCTCTTCACATGAGTATGTCCGCCTACATCAGCCATATCGACTCTATTTTATCCACCTAAAGTTCAAGTTTATTTTGAAAGTCTCATTTTCAAGAGTGACCTGGGGCATTAGCCTGCCGGTAGGGGACGGTGATTGCTATGCATAATCACAACTCGGTAATTTAGCAGGCACATTTGGAAATTGGCAATGTAGGAACCTCACACCGGCCTATTCTGGCGAATTATATCACAAGATCTTTAACGTTCATTGTGATGCATATGGCACATATCATTATTGCTATTACCAAGTAGTCATGATCGGGGCGTCCGCTCGATTCGAATCGTGAACCTCTGCAACAATCGTTGAGCGCGCTACCGCTGCAGCCCACATCTACAAGGAGTGAACTAAACACATTTTAACGATATAGCATTTCCATATGGAAATTATGATCACAGAACTCACGTTGACATGCTTATGTCAAAATAAAACCTCCACATGTGGAAAGCCCCATTGCGAGCACCATGTGTTCCGTACCAGGTGTGTTTATGCACTGGCACAAGATTGTACCAGCAGGAAGCAGAGCCACAACTTTAGCCATGTATAGCTGCCACTTTATGGCTGTGTGCAGAAATGTGCGAGTCGTACTGACTGTGGAAAATTTACATTTTATAAACCTTCTGTGTGTAGCCCTCTCTCATTCTTTGCCACTGAAGTTCTATTATTGAATCCCAATGCAATGTACTTGACCCGAAAATAAATGGCAAACCCACTATCTAAAATGTGGATGGAAGGTTAGGAGCAAGCCTTGACATAAACCCTTGGTGCCAATCATGCATGTGACGAGTCATTCTGTTATATTGGATGTTGGGTAAGCTCATAATTGGTAAGTGCCATGGGCTGTATGGTGATATAAATCTATGAATAAATAAATGCTTCATACATGATATACCATACAACAGTAGTTTTAAAACAATGTATAGTGGCATGCATGCTATCATTAAGGTCACAATGTAAAAGAGACATTTACATTCATTATACGTGAAATGTGTTGCTTCGTATCACAGTTTAAAACAACAAGATATACCCCCCACTCTCTGAGCTTCGTCATAAGCGAATAACTTTTAATGAATTAAAACAAAATCAATATCACAGGCTTTCACCAGCTGTCAAATGTTGGAGCTTGGAAATAGCAGACACATTCTGTTATATTAAGCTTAGCATGAGCTCCAATTTATCCGAAGGCATTTCACAGCATTTCATTGTTGCAAAGCCTCAGCCACAGCACAGTGCTGATAGAACGATACCAATCTCAAACCAGGAAATCATTGGAAACAGAAGAAAACTGAATGCATGGGAAGCGGTAAAATGTCACACAATGGGTGGTTGGATGGGCTCTATGGACTCTTAAGGTTTCCTATACACGCTGTACAGGGTTTAAAATCAAATGTTCTGCCATTTTATAAAAAAAAACATCTGCCAATGGATTTGTATTATCCATTTTTTTAAACGCAGGTCCTATTCCCATACAAGTCCTCAAAATACACAATTCTCACAATGTGCACCACACAAACATATAAACCTATCACATTAACTTAGTGTAAGTGCTGATAAAACCTTGCACACGACTGTTAGCTGTGCTCCAGCCATGAAATGAAATGCCATTCACACAAATCAGCACCCTGCCTCGTGTATTGAGCAAGGCGTTTTCAACATAATAAATTACAGTGAAAAAAACGAATCTAATATATTTAACAATATTGTTTTACAATCGACACAACTATTTAAAAATGTATTGTAAGAAATATTTCTTTCCAGAAACGATGACCGTTTGTGAGGTTTGTTATATTAATACCCAATTTTTGATTGGCTAGAAAATGTACTGAATAACAAAAATCCATTGTAATTCAACCGAAATACAAATGTTGCACATCAATAAATGTTGAATAAGATGTCCTATTAAGTTTCATACTATAATATACAATTGTGTACATTTCGCGATTAACATGTATAAAAATGTACTTCTGTAAAAAAGGCGATGAAATATATATATTTTTAAACACACTTTTGGCCCAAAATTTTAAAAAATAACATCTATTTCATAATTATCATTAATTGTACATTAACTTAAATTATGTATAATTATGGAATGACACATTTTAAAAACTGCGTGAAAAATCATTTAAACTAAAATGTGTTATACAAACAAGAAAGTGTTTCAATAATTATGGGGGAAATGCAAAAACAACATTTTATGGATTTCTTTCTTAAAAATGTGTAACTCAGCCACTAATACCACGAAATGTGGTTGAAGGTTTTGTGAAAACTTGGCAAAGGAAGCAAGCCGAGAGCCCACAGCTAGGAGGGCACTTTGATTCTCCAACTGCCCGACTTTAGCATGCTAGAACTGTAAGAACACAAGTGTACATTTTAACATAATAAGAATATTCAATCATGCTCATGACACACAGAGGGAAACGGCAACCCTTCCAACATTGTTTGGAAGCTTCCAGCAACAATTACTGCAACATTTTGCAGCAGCACATCCACCAAAGTACTGTGCTGTGCAAAGGCAACTACTGCACAAATCAATCTGTGACCAAAAAGAACAGATGGTTATTTAAAGTTGTAATGGGCGCGTGAATTCAAGAACCCCATTATGTAAATATCCATTCATGCTACTTATCAAAGATTTTTAAAGGATTAATTTACATCGTAGTCTAAACGTTGATAAAAACCACACATGCACGGTCTGTTCGTACACATCCATGACTGTTTATAGACCAGTTAATTGCGAAATATTAAAAGTTATTATATATTTTGTTGATATTGCAAATATGCAATACCTGAAGTATCCTATATTGTCAAATTACATAGAGTAATTTACAATTACTTTATAAAAAAAAAACACTTAATTGTAGGTGCATATCCAGTTGAAGCAATTTTGCTGCTTTGTGCAAATTCAAACTCTTTGTTGAAAGACCTATTTTAAACCAAGAAACCTCGAATTGTCTCTCATACAGCAAATTCATGGAAACACTTTTCCCACACTACTGTGCATTATTTCTTCATGCAAAAATAGAATCATAACGTTCAACGTTAATTCGGTGAAATGTTTTCACTAAATAATAACAACAAAATGTGGCTCTTCAACACCGCCGTCACTTGCCTGCCAAACTGGTTTCAATTACATCTGGTCAAAACAGCCACAAACACAGAGCGACCAGTTTATTCAGATGGAGCACCAGTTCGCCAATGTCCTCTCCACAAGGACGTCCTTGTGAGAGCACCCGCGGGTGTTTGCACAGACCCTCCATTCAACCCCAAGCCATACTTACAGCAGCCAGCCAGGGCTGCTGCACCTGATGCCAGCACAGAAGCAAACTCTCGTCAGGCTCCAGTGTAAACAGGGCAGCGGTCCACGTCATTGTTATACACAAATTTGGCGAAAGGTTTGTTTGCCAAAAGTGTAAGCGCAAACATTTACACTCTCACAAGTGTTGATACTTGAACGGGATTTTAAATTGATATTAATATCAATGTGTTGTGTTTTTTTTTCTGATCCTTGATGCAATTATTTTTTCTCCACAGAACAATGTGTTGCTCATCAAAAGCTCTGATACCAAATTGATTTACCATTATTACGACCAAGCACGACGCTTCGCTGCCATGGAGTAACTGGCCTGAGCCAACAAAATGATCATCTAAATATGGGTTACGTGTGGATCCTAGTCTTCGCGAGTAGTGCCCCCACTTCTACCAACAACTTGGTGAATATTTGGGGCACAGATGTGAGCCCAAACGGAATAATTACAAATAAATGATGGCCTACGCATCATTGAGGCCACCGCCCCCCCACTTCAATGATGATGCTGGTGAAGAAGAGAGGATGATGATAATAAATATTTAAAAAGGATGCGACACACCCCTTGTGCCGAGTCGACTTCTTTGCAAATGTCATTCTGAGACTTATTTTTCTTCCTGCTCTTACTCGGGATTCCCTTGATGCTCTATGAAAGCACTTTTCTCAGGTAACTCTTGAGGGGGGCGCCCTTTCCCAATGCCTTCTTGGCCCTTTTTAGGCTTTCTAGGCGAAACGCCTTCCCAGCATTGTCTTCCTCCCCCTCTCTATCCTACTTCCTCTCCTCGTTTCCCTCCTCTTCCTCCAGGACCGTGGCATAGTCCTCCTAAATCTGTGGCAGCTGAGGTTTCACGCCCTGCCTCGGTGTCGAACATGGCTCATCCGAGTGTCTCCCAGTCAACCGAGTCAATAATAAAGACAGGTTGCACCCCAGGGTCGACCCAGAGAATGAGACGCCATACTCTTGCGACTGGGCATTAAGTCAGTTTTTTCAAGTGGTGGGAGGCTTAAGAACCCCCCCCCCCCATTGTCCATGCACCTGAGTGCAGCCGCTTGCCTATTCTGTGCAGGGTCTGTGACCCTGAGACCTATCATGCCCCCTGCGTCAGCGTTGATTGCGGTTACCCCCACAGACGCATGGGGGTCATCGTGACCCTGCCAGTCGGCCCAGTCTACCGTCAACCTAAGTATCAATGGTTGCGGCCCAAGCCGCATGCTTGCTGTACCTCTCTTGGAGCTCCCCGATAGGCATCAGCTTAAACGCAAAAAAACCTATCTTGCTGTGAAGTGGCCCTGGTCAATTTTATAATACTCGGAATGGGCATCATTGCTTCCAAGCAGTGTCAAACTCTGCACACTCTCGCTGCTTGTCTATCGCTAGTATACCATCATCTTAAATTTTGTGCAAAAAAGCCACCCTCCACAATGGTGAGGCGCAGACATTTTTTTTCTCTCGTCGCCCGTGGAGCACAGGAAAACCCAATGATGGGGAATTGGCACAAAGAATAGGAAAGACTGTTTCTAGTAGAACAGGTAGGGGCTGACAGCATGGGGTGGCCAAAACTATTTTAGGTTTCAGACATTCTCCCCAGAAGGGATCCGCAGGATGAAGTTATTGATCTCGGATGAGGAGGGAGTGTGTAAACCGCTGTAAAAATAAATACATAAATACAATTACTGCAGTGTTTAAAATGCAATGTATGGTGTACAAGTATAATAGCCTGGGTTAATAATCAACCAAAGCACCGAGTGGTACCATGTTTGTGAGTCTTAAATCCGACCAAACACAAGCATTCAGGGGTTGCTAAGCAGTGTAAAAACGTAAGTCAACCCCTAAATCAGATGCACCTTCCATTACACTGCCACTACCATAGATCAATGGCAGCAAATCCCGCATCCTGCTGGAAATAGTTGAAAAATTCAGAAAAACTCCTAGTTTACTTTTCAGGATTGTGTTCAAAAATATCAACAGATGACCTTTCTAATTAACTAGCCTTTTGCCCGTTCAAGGACGGGTGTATTGCAGTAAATCTGAAACTTGCAAACGAAAAGCAGACTGCGACGTGATATTCATTGCATTAATGCGTGTGCAATTTGTAAGGGCACGGTGACACAGAGCCATTTCATTTTCAGGTTATAATCCCTTGTTCATCATGACGTCCTTTTTACTTCTATGTCTCAATAGCGTTACGGAGATGGCGTGACGTGAGGATTCTGCCTTTGTAGTGAGGGTTGTAAGTTGACGCCGAGGAGGGGGGAGGAGGCGCCTCGCCCCCCCCCCCAACAATGTGGAGTGACGTCAGCCGCTAATTATTATGAATGGGGGGGGGGGTGTCCATTTGGAGGACGTCAGCTGTTAATGATTATGATGAGGGGGGCTGTTCGATGTGGAGTGACGTCACCTGCTCATGATTATTAATGAGGGGGAGAGTGCTCAATGTGGTGACACCACCTGCTCATGATTATTAACGAGGGGGGGGGGCGGGTCCATGTGGAGGACGTAACCTCTTCATGAATATTAATGAGGGGGGCTGGTCGACGTGAAGTGACGTCACGAGTGTTAAGAACAGACATTCCTGGGTGATTATAGTAGGTATACTGCAAGCCACACTACTCGTGCAGGGAAAAGGGGAATTTGTATTATTTTATGGCATTGACAGACCATGTAAACCAACAAAATGTAGTTAAAATAAGTATCCTGCGTTGCGTGACAAGTACACAGCAGTATACATCCACATTTGGCTTACAGTGCACAGCGCAGACTGAGGTCTGGCCCAGCAGGGCAATGAGATTCTTACTTAGAGGATGGAGTCTTTTGGCTCAATTCTCCAGCTCAATTCAAAATAAATGAAAACAAACAGCTTCCCTTCTGGGTGCTTAAGACGACAAGGGTGGATATTTAGTAGATAATTTTTTTCAATGCCTTCACCGCCTAC
The DNA here is from genome assembly GCF_964198595.1 of Lampetra fluviatilis. NCBI lineage: Eukaryota > Metazoa > Chordata > Hyperoartia > Petromyzontiformes > Petromyzontidae > Lampetra > Lampetra fluviatilis. The sequence goes on from NC_136276.1 coordinate 11,797,510, forward strand.
AGCTTTCTGTGTTGTCTCCTTCTGGCAAAATGTAGCTTCATTGCGTCGTGTACCCTGGAGAGAATCCAGCATTACCACTTCAAAACTTTTCCAAGATATTTGTTAAAAATGGACATGTGATGAATGAAAATTCATTCATAGGGTATTAATAAAGTATATTCTGCAAATATACTGAATAAATTAAATGTTTCACTCAAAAGGGACACTCAGAGTGACGCTTAGATTTCAACATTTGCACATTAATTATATATCATGTGGCCCTTGTGGCCCATGGGCTGATTACATAAAATTTCAAAATTATGATGGAACAATTGTGGATATATTAATATAAATGTGAAACAGATGCAGCTCACGATGGGCAGCACATCTGATGAATGTGGCCTCATCACACATCTTATTCTCCACAACATTCTGACAGTTTTTTTTTTAAGATGTCCATGTCGAAGCAACATTGAACTGGTTGGTGCGAGAGGTTTGACTCGGGCCTGTGATCAATACATCCTGCTTTAAACCATGCACACTTGATTACATTCTTATACCAAGGAGCTTATAACCGGTTGTGTGTGAGGCACTGGAGCTTCAACACATTGATTCAGAACACAATCTTATATTTTCCTGACAAATTATTTCCACATTCGGAAGAAGTGAAACATCCAATGGCTGGACCTCAGCTTCTGATGGTGCTCATGTGGTTGTCCAATGGGGAAATGTGGCCTCTAAAAGCTTAACAACATGAAGGCCGCTATGGCAAATAATGGAACACAAGCAGCTAAACAGCACGTGGTGTGTGATGGGATGTGGATGCGAGGAGTTATTCCTCTCTTGCACCTGAATGAAGCAATAAGGGCAACATAAACTTTCACCGGTCCTGTTCTATCACCGCACAGAAGCTGAGACAGCCAGTCAGGTTTTTCAATGATAGTGGAGGTTCACACTCCATGCTGAGAAGATTAAAATGACAGTTTCTAGAAATTCTAGTCCTTTTTGACAAACATTTGTCTACATTTCATTGAACTCTTAAGAACTAGAAAAGATGATTTGCTCCAAGAGGGCAAGTGAGTTAGGTCTTAACTTTTACAACTAATGAAGACTTTTGGAGGTACAATCTGTACAACAGAAACCATTGTATGCATGTAACATTATATATAAGGTATAATTTATGTGCGCGTGTACATATTATGTGCATTAATATGTATTTTTCAAATTATTTTTTACAGATTACGATGGAAACGGCAGCTTTAATTTTACATTGCCAATGGAAACGCAGTAGGGTAGTTAAAAGTATAATGCACACCTTACTGTATGTTTCCTAAGGGAACAGATTTGTCGATTGGCTTTCCACCATGACAGCATGGTCCACTTATTGGCTTTGTCGTGTGTTTGGACCTGGGCCGAGTGCCAAGGAGCAACCGATACTGAGCTCTCCGTGCGGTGGAAATTAACATTCTACATGCGCCACCCGCTCTACGGTATTTTGGAGCAGGGAATCTTTTGAATTAATTTTTACAAAAGTCGAAACAATACTTGTGTTAAGACTATGCAAGCTTTCTGAAAATACCAAAGCATATTGTTAAATACGCAGTGTCAATGGGCACATTGTACAACTATATATACGACTGTAAATATATGTATTTATTCTATGTATTAAACTATTTTCTAGACAATAACACAACATTAAATGTGATACTATACCAAATACAAAACACAAATCAGTTACGACATCCATTTTTGGGCTACGTTTTGTTTAAGCAATAAATATAATATAAATATATATCTTTAACTGATTATGATGATGATGATTAAGTAATTTTCTGTATCATGGGCTGAATAATTGTTTTATAATATTGTAATTAATAAAGTAGAACTCCAAAAATCTGTCTTCTAATAAGCCGCGAGCCCTAAAATTTGCGACGCCGAAGCAGTTCGTGTCAACTCCCGTCATTTTCTGGGAGCGGAAATTATAATTTTTTATTTGAAGGCTGCTAAAAACGCCTCTAACCAGTAAAAAAAGAAAATTGCACATTATCGAAGCTAATTTCTCCTAAAGTTTGCAGGAATAATTTTTTTGTAACCAATTGCAGCTTCTTTCAAGCTCACCCCGTGCTTAAAATGTTTTATTCCCATTGTGGTGCCTCACGCCACCCACGCTGTAGCAGCACTTTAGCTAATCTCTCTATCTCCAAGATACAGTGAGATGCAGAGAGACAAATGGAGATGAGAAAAGACATTCGGAGAGGCAACGCAGCTGAAGAGAGACAAATGGACATGCAAAGATAAAATAGAGCTGCAGATAAAAGTTATTTAGATTTTTTTTTACATCACACAGAATAATGCTACTACCTTATTTTGTTGTCTAGTGTACGATATATTTAGACTTCGATTTTAAGTAAAAAAAATTGAACCCTAAATCCCTATTACAGATTTTCTTACTTTGGGTTTCCAAATAAAAAAGGCAAAACTCCGATGTGCATTTTTGTGGATTATTTGGATGGTTAGTCTCATGTCCCACCACTCATAAACCACAACGTACTTGTGGATTATTGGAGTCGTGTGGCTAAAAAAAATCCTGAAATTTGTGAAAATCCAAGTATTCAATGCGGATTATTGGAGCAATATCATACATTTCCTCAGATTACAGGGTCAGCAACACGTTCCCCTCACATCACCACAGAAAATAGTGTTAGATTGTAATGCATGTTTACAGCATAATACGTAGCAACTAAATGCATTTTTATTGTAACACAAAACAAAGTTATACATGACTATCACGTTTCTTGTAAATAGTATGCATAGTATCATCTTCTTGGTTCTTTCGGTAAAGTCATGTAGAAGGGAAATAATAAAATAAAACATAATAAAAGAATTCTCACGACGTTTCGGCCACAACGCAAGCAGCCGTCCTCAGGTGAAGACCAGGTCTGTCGGGGAGCATGCACACAGACGCTGTCTCCCCGACAGACCTGTTCTTCACCTGAGGACGGCTGCTTGCGTTGTGGCCGAAACGTCGTGAGAATTCATCTTTTTGGTTCTTTCGGTGAAGTCACGTAGAAGGAAAATATTAAAATAATAAAAATAAAACATAATAAAATAATTCTCACGACGTTTCGGCCACAACGCAAGCAGCCGTCTTCAGGTGGAGAACAGGTCTGTCGAGAAGGCAGAGTCTCATTCAGACTCATTCATTACAATTGATATCTATAACTGGTTGGATTATTCATAGGTTAATCAACATACATAATGCATGCATATCATGCATGCACACAATGCATGTCCATCCTGCTAGGTTTTGGGTGCAAGAAATTGCAATACCTGCTATTGTCTGCTCACAGTTTATCACCATCGAAGTATGGTGACCTGTATAGGCATGCACTTAAACAGCTTCCAAGCAGCACTAAGCCTAGAACTATCAGAACAGTTCAAATCATATTTTATTTCTCTCAATTTCGATAAATTATCTAATTGGTCTTGGCGAGTAGTAACTAGTTTAATAAAGAACTTCAACATTATCTAAATAAATTGAGTGTCCATGTTGGGACGCATGTTCTGCCTCTGCCAACAGTTGTATTTGGGAGTATTTAATATTCATTTAGTGTTCTTCGTCTCATGCTGATCATTCATCCTGTCTGACCAACATAGCATTTGACACAGGAACAATTCATCTGGTATACACCTTAAATAATGTTCCCTGCTGCGTCATTTGGTTTGGGCATATATTTCGACTGATAATTGTACAATTAAGTTAAATAAACTTTATACAGCTATAGGGTGACTATTATACTAATATGTAAACAGACAAGGAAAAATGCCAAATGCCACTGAAAATAAACTTATCACGAAAATTTGACAGCTTTTACATCAAACTGTGATTGAGATGGGAGCGTAACCAAGGACATTTTTAAAGGGATGGAATGCCAGGCCGTTTCGGGCATCAACAGCCTGAGTGAGAACAATGTGCGGTTTTTGTCCTTGGTGAAAAGCACTTCGTGGTTGCGGGAAGACTATTTTTAATGAAACAATAAAAATGCATTTCCAAAACTACACCTTGTTATCATTTGCGACTGCACTGAGATTAAGCCAATGGCTGCACTTGAACAATTAAAACCGATAAATATATTTATATATATTCTTATGAAAATTGTTCAGCAAGACCAAGAATTTGCTACGTATAAATGTTTTCATGCTTTGTGTTAAAGAGAACAAACCTAAAAGTATCTAATTACTGCAGCTAGTCAATGAACAAGTTTGTATAACTTTGACCGTGGCATAAAATAAAATGATACCAACATTTTTTGCAAATATACAGGTTAAGAAAGTTATGAAATGTTTTTTGCTATTTAAATAATGCACCTACAACAAATACTGAAAATAATATACGTGAACATAGAAACAGGAGTCTACGTTAACCAAGCGAAATTCTGAAAACTTGCCGTCCCAGATGTCTTGAACATTGCATTTGTTGAAACTCGTCTACAGAATACAATGTCTATCAGGAGCCCCAAACACACACACGCATGTGATGCAGCGACTGGAAAACTCCCCACTGAATTTATTTTTAGGCTTAAAAACCGATATTCTTGGAAACAATACGCCAGATAAAAAAAAATCCCCCATGGTCTATACAGTAGTTTCAAAATATGTTGTGCACATTTTACTGCAGATTTCGTGTGAATCAATTCGACATATCCCTTTGAAAAGTCAACACCACAAAAGTTAAATTGGACCAATAACCTTTTCACCACATTTCTAACGGTTGGGAAAAGTTATTCAATTTAAACATTCAAATTAGCTCAATCTGCTTGTTCTGCTCACATGTAGACTGAATTTAGTTGGAGAGATTGTACTTTCGAAGTAAACATTCTGCGTGGGATTTACAGACGAGTTTACCCTCGTATGAAATTATTTTAACATCTTTCCGTGCTCATACCATACCTTCCGTCGATTAAACTGGTCTACAAAGCATATGATTGTGTAAACAATACCAACTAAATACATAGGCGCAGAAGTTAAATGGGCAGCCACATCCCATGTGTGCAAAATTCCCAGGACATCAATAATTCAACTGACCTTTTGTATTTGGCATCGTCCAATGTGGCAGCCAACGCAGTACTTGCTTAGCTATCGAGTGAAAGGGGACAGTTTACTGTACAAGCCCATTAAGATGCCTCCTTCTGCCTTCAGCGCCAAGAATCCTAGCACCCAACCAATTCTCGGCACGCAAGCCGGATGCTCTAGAGCGTGGGGATCACGCTGCATAAATAAATCATCACAGACGACTGCACACGAAGCTGCCGCCTCGTTGATGTCCTCTGGGGAGGAGTCCTAAACCGTACCAAGCTTAAAAAGAGGTTTCCCGGAATTAAGGAGAGTTGGGAAAATGTAATCCCCTAATGATAATCCAGTGAGCCAATTTTAACGCAGGGCATGCAGACAGAGAAGAGATATATTCAATAAACTACTTTATTGTGATTAATTATAAGTAATTCTAATATACAATGACCTATTTTGGTGTACATTGTTAACCTGAAACCATCAAATTAAACAGCTGTCATTTGAATGCATCTTCAAAGTGGATCGCAACATATTTATAAACACGATCAATATAAACTTTTATAATCAATGAATATTAAATGCATAAGTAATTTGTGTAGAGGTACATTTTTAAAAAATACGTGTTTTATTCCCCAGTGAAAGGACACGATCAATTCTTATGCCAATAGTCGTCGTTAAAACTCTTGGAGAATTTCAATTTGAACAGGAAATAATTCATTTACTTTCTCTACAATATTTTTTTCATCCATTTGTATTTTTCTATTATACAGGAATGTAGTTTCTGTAGGTTTTTTCTAAAAATCAATCACATTATGCACACGTGAACATTCGAGTACATTCTCCAAATAGGTTTGAAATCAAAAGCAAGCAAAGTAAAAAAAACCTCAGCTAGCCAGACCCCTGCCGAGCCGAATATCGCATTCAGTCAGACCAATGACCGGCAAAATAATAAACTAATTCAGAACATTTCCATTTAAAGCTTTCATGACTGCAGGGATTCATCTTCTTGGTTCTTTCGGTAAAGTCACGTAGAATGGAAATAATAAAATAATAAAAAGAAAACATAATAAAATAATTCTCACGACGTTTCGGCCACAACGCAAGCAGCCGTCCTCAGGTGGAGAGCAGGTCTGACTTTACCGAAAGAACCAAGAAGATAATTCAGCACAGCCTCCAGCGCGCAACACTCGTTGGTGGCAGCGCAGGTTTTGTAATTGTGCGCAGTGTCCTTTTGGCCTTTATTGAGGTTTTTTTGGGGTTGGATCACACAAATATAATCGTGTAATTCAACCCGCCACCACCCGACACAGACAATTAATAAGGTTCATGACGTAAACAAAACATGAAAATCAGTTACGAGTTAAGAAAACCGGTGTGTTGGAGAGTAAACCCGCAACATTTACAATTTGATTATGACGTTTCGCCCGGAAATTATAACCAGCCTCATCAGGCAACAATCATACTAATTGTCTGTGTCTGGTGTTGGCGGGTTTAATGACACATTTATATTTATGTGATCTAACCCAAAAAAGCTATATTATAGATATTGGTCGCGAAAGCCTACATGTTAAACTTTCCTGTTGGCTTGTCTCACTCTGTAGCCCAATGTCTTTCTTTGTGCGCCTTGCGTTGTCTCTCACTCAACGTTTGTCCCTCTTGCTGTAATTTACTCCGGTTTGATGTTCACTGTCTTTATTACATCTCAGAAAGCATCAACACACCTCACCGGCGAGTACAATGCAGCACACAGACCGATTATTTTCGCTAGTCAAGGTTTTACTGTTTTGATAAAGGCAAAACAGGGCCACAATCGACAGCGTACAACTACAAACAAAACATCTGATCATCTTCACTTCAACAATGGGAAAAAATACAACAGGCTAACATTTCGGTCACATTTAAAATCCTCATATCTTCTTGAAAGCTCTTAGTACACCCGACAAACAAGTTGATTGTTCACGCATCATTGTCAAAACAGAAATCGATTATTCAACTTAAGTATTTGTGTTCTGTGTTTTTTTCATAGCCACTCTTAACCTTAGTGTGAAGAACGCTTTCGTCCTCATCCAGTACTGCTCTGTTGTTATAATGAATTCTTACATTTCTCTCAAACAAATACGGGAGCATTACTTTTATATCTTCTATATCCAGTATATAATACGCATTTTAATGAGCAGATGCATCGAGCTAAATGGTGCTAATGTAAACCTTTTAAAGCTCATTTTTTTACTAAAATAAATATGCGGACCTTAGCTCATGGGCACAGCAAGTGAGAGCACATAAACACGTCACACAAATTTGTCCCCCCTGCATTTCATTCCCTGACGTGGAGATTAAAGGAACGCAGTCATGAACAACGTCATCTTTTATGCCCCCCCCCGTCCCCACCATCCTATTCCTCCGGTGTGTCACACTCTGTGCCATGTTTGTGAATCATTCTTTTGCCCGGTGCTCAAGTGAAAGGTGTGCTCATGTCACCTTTGCCATTCATCATGCAGGCATCTCTCACGGTAACTTATCTTCAAAGACATGCCATGCGATTCTCCCTTTATTTTCTGCAAGGATGGCTCCACATTCAAAAGATCCACTACACCCAAAATATTCCATATACATATTTCAGGTAAAAGCTGAAATACAAAAATATTTATATAAATCACTTACAGATACTTTTAATGTTTATAAATCATTTAGAGGTGATTTAAAATTTTACATATGCATGATACTTTTTTAGTAAACACTCAGAATACAGTCCATGAAATTTCAATATCCTTTTTTCATCAACAGCTGTGATAACTCCACTGCTGGATGAAGGCTTCCCCACATCATAACCATCCATTGGTCTTGTGATAAAATTCACCAAGCTCCTACTCGTGAGTTTAATCTCATCAATCCATCTCGTGGGAATCATTCCTCCTTTGACTGCCATTCTGTCACTAATCTCATCCATCGCCCATCATCCGTTCTCGAGATGATGTCCTATCAGGCCCACTTATTTCTTGACAGGCCATATGTCCCTAATTATTGCTTGCCCTTTCATCCATATCTTCCTCTTTTCGTCTATCCAAGGACTTATCTCCAAGAACTCATCTCCAAGGACTCATCTCCCCATGCTTTTTTTCTACACTAATCAGTTTTCATTTCATCTTCCTTGCCAGTGTCAAAGAGTCTGATTCATGTCATAGCAGGCAATCTATACTGATTGAAAACTTTCCTCTTCAAGCACACTAATTTGTTGCTTTACGTTATAAAAATAAACTTGATAAAAGCAGTGCAACCTGCTCTCACACACCACTTTATTTCATTATTTTGATCCTGATCCACTATCGATTGCCCTTGATATATGTATTGTTGTGCTTTCTAAGTGCGTCCCTACAACAATTTTTTTCATTTTGTTCAGCCAAACTTGTATATGCACGGGTGACCACCATGCATGCCAAGTTGTTACAGACAACTATGGAGCAGTGCAACCACGTCTCAGAGAGCAATGCACCGATTAGAAATTGTACAATACTTCTATGCTCCCTGTCTTCACCAACCCACACTGACCAGCATGGTGAAGTATGGTCAACCTACCACCACAACCCTACATGGCGTGGAAAGGCCTTCATCCAGCAGTGGATTGACAAAAAAATTATTATAATATATAAATCGAGTATTGTATTAACAAAGATCTTACCAAGCTAATGTCAATACTTGCGGTGTTAGATTAAAACACTAATAAAAATCCAAATAAGACTACAACCCTGTGTCCATTGCTGCACGCTGCACTAACTGGGCTACGCTTTTATCAGCGGATACCAAATGAGCAAATACGTGCTTTCTCCTCGGCAAAATTGTATACTTCGGGACGTTACACTGCAGGCTGGCGGCGGTGACACGTTCGCCGTGGGACTCGGGGGCTCTCGATGATGGACAGCGCTCCCGCATTAATTAGCCGATAATGCTCGGCTTTATATGGGAGGATTACAGCTATGGCAGTGTTAATCCAAATATTATCAGCTGAGAGCCATGTATGTTGCATTATACCGAGAAGGTACCTTTGTTAAAAGAAATTATTTACTTTGATATTGAGCATTTTATTTATATTTTTGTTTAAAATCAACGATGATTTACAAGGTGAGATTTTCATTGTATTAATTGGTACTGACGTACAGTATTTTAACGTCAGTAAACAGATACATTATTAACAAACAGCTAAGTTATTTTTTTACACACGATGGCTATAACGGATTTTTTAAAGTAGGTACGGTATACAAGAAAAATGGTAAACCTTCTTTATTCGGCTTTAGGGACATGTTACAATCAATACATGTAACCAACGGCAACACACATTGCTTTGGAGATTAAACTTCAGTCACAGCAAAAAATGTTTTTAACAATATCAATTGCTTCAATAGCTTTTCTGTCACATTGACAACTCATGCAGGGGGAGCAAGGGGGCATTCAAGTGAAATCGGAACAAATCATTGGACTTCAGCCTCTCAACATGAATCAGATGAATAAGCCACCTAAGTAAATGGCACAAGTATGTAATTGCACGCTATGTTTCTTGATGACGTTCCGCTGCATTAGACCGATTTGAAAAATAGAACCAATATATATCACGCATTTTAAGTCAGCGTGTGTGCTACATTCACAAAATTTGACGGAGGGGGAGGTCCAAAAATAAATTGTGTGCGAGACACACAAAAGAGAGACACATTGAACCAATTAACACTCACGAATCAGAGACGCCATATTGACCGTGAAGAAAAGTAAGCGAGCTTGGGCAGCAGCACACGTCACTCCGAGGAGTGATGTCTTATGGTTGAGCCTAACGGCAGTGGCAACCAAAGGGGACAGGACCCACTGCTGAATGAAGGCCTCCCCATGCCATGTTAATTATAGGAGTTGTTCACCATCCTTCACCATGCTGGTGAGTGTTGGTTGATGAAGGAGATGAGGGGAGAAGGCACCAGAACCAGTTCAGGTATCACTCATCACCGATGTCGCTCTGAACGGGAATCGAACTCAGGTCACAGCACGATAACGACTGAACTACCGCCCCACTCAAAGTGTGACATACCAGGATAAAAAATAACTCTTGAGAGTCCAGAGGAATAACATATGGACAATGACATGTGAGTGATTTGATGAATGAAAATACGAGGAATGTGTCACCTCTAATCATCAAAAAACCCTGATAGTTTGAAATGTGGGTGTACATCGGATTCTAACATGACACCAAAATAGAGCAAAGACCAGGGCACCTTTTGCACAGAATGGTGTCACCAGTAGCAGTTACTTTAAGTTTATTTCCATGCATTGTGGTCAATGACAATTTACGCAGGACAGTTATAGGACTTTTTCAGGAGAGTCCTGCAAGATGTTTTCAGCCAATATACAAAGTGGGAGAAACCCGGAACACCCGGAGAAAACAGACGCATGTGAAGGGGCAACCCTCCTATCTCCATACAGATGGAAAGAGATGGTGATTAGTCCACCTGCTGTACTGCCGTCTCCTGGCAAGCCACAGCTTGGCACATCGAAACCCATGGGAAGGGAGTTTCAGAACATTTGTTTAATCCACCAACCTTTGCCTCCAGTGCTGGATTGCAGGCACGCGTAGCTATCACTGCCTGACAAAATAATTATCATGGCACACCAGTGTCATAGTAATGAGTGGCAGAGTGCATGGCAGACAGCACTCAAACAACTCTAAGAACAACTGTGCAGCAGAGTGACTGGCAATGTAATGTTGCAATGCCAGGACATAATCCATGCCAAACTGTTGCCCCCAAGTAAGACAAAGTTGGCTCAGTACAATGCTGACACAACTTAAAGAAACCCATGCCTTACAAACAATGTGGAATAATGTCCTCACACAAGCAGCTACCAGATAGAAACACATGATGAAGAAGGTATATCCATCAAATTTCCGTTCCAGATTCCACCACAAAGAGTTGCTTATACATTTATAATAACTGCAAACGTAAGGGTATTTTCTATAAAGATGACTCCGTGTAAATACATATTCTGAGAAACATCTGCTACACTCAAGCAATGTTATGCTACACAATTTGATATAGCAATATATAAAAATTTACATGCACTTTTATTAACTAGGCTACATCAAAATGGGAAACTACATATATGAACGCCTGATATTTATATTTAAAATGAGAAATTACAGCAAAAAGCGACATTTATCATAGGAAAACAGTTGAAATAATGTATTTATAATTCTGACATATTTTAGCAAATAAGGATTAATTGAGAAGAGTTAGTAAACAGTGAATAGCGTTAACTGTAAGACCAGTACATTAAGTAATGAAAATTGGAGGCAATCATATAATTATGCCCTTATTATTCTTATAATACACACACACACAACCTCAAAATCAGGACACTTGCCACTAAGCCAATCTGGACAGGTGAGATGGGTTTATTCCCAATCTCTTCCAGAGATTCTGCTCAGCACGTCGTAAGTGTAAGTGTGCTAAAAAAAACGCCTGCATGCCAATGTAAATCTGTGTTGAAAGCCCAAAACCCCAAACAAAAAATATACCTACATTTATAGAGGAAAAAATATGCTAATGCAGGTCTCCTTTGCAAACGGCAGAATTAATCTCCAAGTACTCGTCCCTGCTGATAAATGTGGTAATGATTAATTGAGCTCACCTCCCATCCTTGGCTGCTGCCCATGCTCCTTCTTCTCCTCGCACTTGTTACACTCGCTGAAGTACAACAGCAGGAGGACATCCACCAGCACCCACACCAGCGATGTGGCCAGAACAACCTTGCAGTACGCAAACTTCCTCATGGCTCCGTGGACGGCTCAGGCTGAAAACGCAGAAGGGACGGCTCGATGTGGCTCGCGTGAAAGAGACCTGTTCAGTTGGGAAAGGTGTTGGAACACGCAGATTTGTTTGGTCAACGCACTTCTAGGATGAAAACTTTTTTCTTTAGAAACATACACACATAAAATGAAAGGGAAACTGCGCATTGGCGCCGTTAATTACCACCGATGGTCCTAATCTGTGCATAAACTAAGTGAAATTGTAATTGCCTGCTACTGTTGAACAGGATTTTTTCACAGAGTGAACACAATTAATTATCAAAGCCAATGACCTGTATTGAGCTGTAATTTTAGACAAAACGATTAGATGTTGGTAAAAATGGCTAGAGTTTACCACCACCCTCAAGAGAAAATTAAGGTTCCTTTGTTTCCTTGGCCAAGTCTGTCAACAAGACCTTTGTTTGAAAATATAGAATTTTTTAAAAACACACACGTATGATCCCTTCTTCACTCATTGCACAATTTCACATTCAGTATTAACAACGTAGTGCATTCATATTCTGCACATCACTCAGGGACTCGATATGAACACACTGCACAGTGGAAAGCAGCGTGATGAATAAAACCATCAACCCACAGCAGTAATGCAATGTCATTCATTAACACACAAGTCTGTCGCTTCACTTGCAAAGAAAATTGCACGAACCAATTTTATATTTGCATGCTGTCTGAGAGAGAAAAGTAGGCACCCACACACAATATGTTCAGCTCAAGCACTACATGTACAGAATTTGTTGATACTCAACAGTTGACTTTGCGGTTGCATTTTTTTTCTTTTATAAAATATAATCACCTACAGTAGTTGTTTTGGATGCCAGTCTTATATAACCGTGTCTGCAGAAGCACCCGTCTGACAGGAAAATTGTGAGATGAGACATCTCCAGGCAACAAGTCTCATTATCCACATATAGGAACAAAGGAGCGCGCGCACTGCTCAAATCACATTGCTCAACTGCTGCCCTTTCATATCAATCAGCTGCACAGAAGCATAACACCACGTTGCTGCGTACCCAGATGGTAGCAAGTGGATAATTTAAATGTCATTTTATCTCACAAATCTCACACGTAAGGCTTCGGCATTTCCCCCCCCCCCCACAATTATTCTACAGTGGCATGGTGTCCATCAACAAATGTACTCACAATAAGTGACCTTTCACACATTATACGAGTATTTTGCGGGAAGCAGTTTAAAACATCTTACAATTAAATAAAAACAAACAGGTACAAACTATATTTGACCGGCTGAACGGGATAAAAAAAAAGACAATGTAAAGGCACTTTTTTAAGTTTGTACTTTTCCCTCAGTTTTAAAGGCACTTTGAAAGAAAATCCTGTCAGTTATAACACTTGGCCAGCCAACGTGTGTGTTTTTGGCAATTATTTTTAAAACATAAACGTGGTCTTTATTCGACAATGAAACTCTATCTGAGCAGCTGAAAGAAATGAACCATTATAAAATCACTCAGCCTGGCTTGATAACATCTGTGTCTTGGCCAGAGCCACTCCCAACACTCATGCAGCACATATCGGAAGCTAATTTGCCAACATCTCAGCAGGCATCAAGTACAACTTGAAGCATCAGCAATGCACACACTTGATCTTCATAAAACAAACTGCATTATTCACACACCACTGCAGCAAAGCTATTCAGCGTGAATGGCGTTTATTACAGCACAACAGGGAAATCAAGCAAAATTGTTTCATGGCTTCCAATTACTTTTAATGCATTATATGGTGTAGAGCATTGTTCTCTTCTTGCAATATAACTATTCATTTTTTATTATTACATTTCGATTGTTATTTTTTGGTGAACAGTTAATGCGAAAAATAATTAATTAGATTTAATATATAATATTGATCGGCCTCATTCACTTGGTATACGCAACCTCATCAAGCACCATTATAGCTTTGAACTGTGTGCTTGGATAAATCCCTCATGTCATTGCTTTTGATTAACAATGCTTATTTTTTTAGGCAGTATTAGGAGGTACACCGTCGTGCGTGAGTGGTGTGCTCCCCATGTCAGAGGTGTATTTTCATCTGACTTGCACTGACCAGCGTGATGAAGTACAGTCACATATTATTTCATAATGGTCGTGAGGGCCTGAACCACGGTCATCAGCAACTGTGGTTTCACCAAGCTTTGCGTCGACAGAGAAGTTGAAGGAACACAGGGGGTGTTATAATAAGCACTGGGTAGGAACAAGGCACCTTCTTTTATCTGACCATTGCTACATAACAACACATGGACTCGACCCGAATAATCAAACCTTGTTGAACTGGAGACAGACTTAAGATAAATAAATTTGGGACATACGTTGATTCGGTGAGGTGAGAAAGAGAACTCCTTACATCTGAAAAGTGTCTGCTGAGTCTATCTTCGGTACAGACAAATTACAGTAATTATGGAAGTGGAATTTTAGTTTCTCCGGAACTCAAACATGTAATTTTAGGATTCAAGAATACATTGGATACAGTTTCTCAGCTAATATTAAAGCTCTCCAACAATGACTTAAACATTATTTAAGTAGATCATGGGACCTCCTTTGTCAGTAGCAAAATATGAGAATAGATTTTCCCCTTTTATCTGGCAACAAAACAGGTGTTAAGTTTTTTACACCATTGGAACCTCATTTGCCAGTAAAAATATGATAATTGGTTTTTTACCCTTCTTCTGATAATCTGATAATGTGCACATTATCAGAGTTATGTTTTTTGTTTGCATTATGACTGCAGGTATTGTGGTCTATGCAAACATGACTCCTTGTAAAAAGGTGTCAGTTTTGTTGCCAGATAGAAGGGTAAAAAATCAATTATCAGGTGTTAAGTTGTTAAAACACCAAACTGAAACCTTTTACAAGGAATCATGTCTGCATTAACCACAATACTTGTGGTCAAAATGCCAAAAAAACATACTCTGATAATATATGCATGAAACTTGATTTGAAGCTTTCTTGACTGCAGGAATTACTCTTTGGTTCTTTCGGTAAAGTCACGTAAAAAGAAAATAAATTAAATTATATAATACGACGTTTCGATTGCAACACAAGCAACCGTCACCAGGTAGAACTACATTTGAGAGAGAGACAAAACACAGACACGGAGACACACAGACAGACACACAAGCAGAAAGACAACACAGACACACAGAGAGAGACACAACATAGACACACAGACACAATGCCTCTGTGTCGAGGCCTGAAATAGAGAGAGAGGGGGGGGGTTGGGCAGAGAGCAGCAGACCCACCTCTCTCTCTCTGCCCCCCCCCCTCTCTCTCTATTTAAGGCCTCGACACAGAGGCATTGGGTCTCTGTGTGTCTATGTTGTGTCTCTCTCTGTGTGTCTGTGTTGTCTCTCTCTGCTTGTGTGTCTGTCTGTGTGTCTCCGTGTCTGTGTTTTGTCCCTCTCAAATTTAGTTCTACCTGATGACGGTTGTTTGTGTTGCAATCGAAACGTCGTATTCTATTATTTAATTTATTTTCTTTCTACGTGACTTTACCGAAAGAACCAAAGAATATATGCATTGTCTTTGAAACTGATTGGTCCACACCAGAGACAGCTTTCTTTTGATCCTTGTCTCAAACGGTGTTAGAACAGAGGACGCCTTTTGGCCTTTTGGTGTCCTCTGGTCAACACCGTTTGAGAAAAGGCTCAAAAGAAAGCTGTCTCTGGTGTGGACCAATCCGTTTCAAAGACAGTGCATATATTATCAGAGTATGTTTTTTTTGGCATTTTGACCACAAGTATTGTGGTTAATGCAGGCATGATTCCTTGTAAAAGGTTTCAGTTTGGTGTTTTAACAACTTAACACCTGTTTTGTTGCCAGATAAAAGGGGAAAAAAATATTCTCATATTTAATTATATGTTCTAAAAATCCTTTAATATGTAAACATATAGCAAATGTGTAAATAAATTAACAACATTTCAATGAGACATCATTATGGGTGATGTCAACATTTTGACACAAAAGTGTTTAACATGAGCATGGATGACATGATGTTGGTAAGTTTGGCATTGGAATGAGGATTGACAAAGAGCATCTATTGGCATTTGCAGTCAACGTGGGTAGTAACATTATATCAAAAAGGAGTCTAGGAAAGGGCCACGGAGGAGCCCAAATGGAGGAATTAGAAATTAAACGAACTCAGAGACAAACTCCAGATTGTCGGACACATCTCTATCCTCGCCATATTCAACACGGGAAGTGCTCGCAGGTGATACAATTCAACTTACACTTCAATGTAGCCAAAGGGAGGATAAAGCCAATCACAGGCACAAAAGGCAGTTCACATCAAACATCTCAGTCATGACGTAGCAGAATTAAGACAAGCTTTAGGGAAATGGATGTCTCCACTTAAAAGGATTAAATAATTTCCTCCTTTAAAAGAGTGCACTGAACGCGTTTTTGTAACCACAAAACATGTGATGAAGAGGAGAGATACGACATGGACAAATATGCCAAGCAAAAGATCGAAAACACAACTATGTAAAACTATCAATTAAAATCGGAAAATAAATCAAAGCGCATAACAAAAATAATTGAAGATGTCATAGCAAACAATGGGGGCTTAAAGCAACAACATGGAAGTTGATGGCTGGTAATTCACAAATGGTACATACCACACCAGGGATAGAATCCTGAAATTAATAGAGGAGGTTTAAGTTCTCTAAAGATAAAAAACACATCCCAGGAATAAAAGTACTTTATTTGTCGGATGAAGAGAAGAAAGTACAGTATCATAAGTAACACTTGAAAGTAGTGAATACTGCTCTTGGCAGTGTGAAAAAAGATAAAGCTCCTGGACCAGAAAGAATAACTTTGGAAATTATCAAATAAGCAGAATCGGCAGTTGTAAAAAATAAATTGCAGACCTATCTACCGCATTCTTACAAAGCAATTAAATTACTCGGTCATGGAATGATGCCTCAATCATTATTCTATATTTTAAAAAATTTGAGACAAATTGACTTACAGAGTTACAGACAAATGTGCCTTTGATTTCGCACACAGAGTATTCAATAAGTTGATTGGGAACATAATAATGGGCACTTTATATGCCAAGTAACTATTTGAGCAAGCTGGATTCAGAGAGTGTTTCTATCATCAACCGCATACATTGGAATCAATCATATTTTCATAAAGACAACTCAATAAATGTATCTAATTATGCCAAGCCTTTGTAGGCTATGAAAAGCCAATTGACAAAATGAATGCAATCTAAGTAGGCAAGCTCGCAAACCGATGGACAAGCTCCACCAAAAATTGCACGAACAATAATACATATTTTCGATTTGAAGTTTTCGTGACTGCAAGGATCCATACTTTTGGTTCTTTCGGTAAAGTCACGTAGGTAAAGAAAATTTTTTTTTTAAATAAATAAAATTTTCTTGCTGTGGTGTTCACACCTAATGATGATTGCTTGTGTTGCAATCGAAACGTCGTGATTTTTTTATTTTCATCTTTTATATTTTATTTTATTTATATTTTATTTACCTACGTGACTTTACCAAAAGAACCAAGAATAATACATATCAGAAGGGGAATAATAACAAGGATAAACGCTCTCACTAAAGTTATTCAAGGTGACGTGAGAATGTCATCCATTGGTTGGATTGAAGAAATAAAGACGTAAACATAAGTAGATGCTTTAGTCATCTCTGATTTACCGATGACGGTCATTATGACAACCAATGGAAATTAAATGCAGGGAATAATTTAAGAAATTTACTGGACATCTGTGAAAAAGAGCTTCATGACTCATTGGATTCCTCCGGTCTAAATACAGATTCTGATAAACGTAATAAGTTTAATATTGGGCCTCATAATAAATGAGTAAAACGAAATGCATGTACAAAATGTTAACTGAATAAAGTAAGATATTTGGTGGAGGGACACCTGGAAAACACATCAGTGAATGTATATCTTGGGCGATTATTGAAGGCGCACCAGGATCAAAATGATAAAAATAAATAGGCATACTACAAGCGGTTTGGAGTGTTAAAATTTAAAGCTTTCGTGACTGCAGGGATTTAAGAAATTGAATTCTTAAATTAAAAGCAACATTCAAATCTGCATGAAGAAGACATTTATCAATCAGTGCATCCATCTGCTACGACATGTTTATTGGAAACATGAACATTCTCAAAGACCCTTGGAAAAAGCTGAAAGGTACACCAAACATGAAGAGGGTGCACGCTTGGAATCCCAGCAAGAGACAGCAAGAGGAACACGTAGATCGGAGAACAAACACAAATTAGAGACATCATCTTGACTGTTAAGATAAATAAGTGGGCTCCAGGTAATGACAACCAGAGGTCGGGACTTCACGATGGAGTGTCAGTCAACTTTTGGAACACACCCACGAGGATTACCACAGTGGAGGAGTAATGAGATTAGCTCATCTGCGCGAGCTAGAATTGTTATATAATGAAACCGTAAGGGATAATTAATGACGTGGGGGGCATATATCTAGTAGTGGATATATCACAGGTGATGATGAATGTATTTTTCACAAGCAGATTGTGGTCTACCAAACTGAAAAAAGTGCAACTAAGAACATCTAGGACAGATTTTATATCTTTGTTTAGTGATCCTTTTGCACAAATGCAATACACGTCAGAAAGACCTGGTGGCAACTGTTCAGATTTTGGAAGGCAGTGTTTCCATCACGCATCTACACACTAGATAGGTAGCTTTGGGCTGAGATCAGGGTTGCCATTGACTTTATTGTGCCTTGAACCTTACCCCTCAAGTTCAAACAAGCCAACAACCGACAACATCGCAAGCCAACCCTTAGCCCGAATAAACCGAAAATGGGTATCATGCCTGCCACGTAGCGGCATTACAGAATCGCGCGTAAGGTATTTAACGGGTTGTACACGGTGACATGGGTTGATAACATGAGCCACCCAACTCGAGGCCTTGAGCAACATTGTAGTTGGTCCATGGTGCATTGCTCGACAGCGCAGGAAATACATCCCCCCCCCCTGGACCCCTGTCCACTGGGAACCTTCTCTCCAGCCCTGTCGGGGTAACCTTGTTTAAAGGGGCATAGAAAGAAAACCCAGGAAGTGGGAAGGAGCATGACATCGCCAATGTTACATACACTTACTATTTGGGTCTTTCGGTAAAGTCACGTAGATAGGTTCAAATAAAATTACAAAAAGTAACAAAAAAACGACGACGTTTCGATCGCAACACAAGCGTTCGACAGCTTTTTTTTTCCTCCTGATGACGAACGCTTGTGTTGCGATCGAAACGTCGTAGTTTTTGGGGATTTTTTGGTATTTTCTTTGAACCTATCTACGCGACTTCACCGAAAGACCCAAAGAATATGAATTCCTGCAGTCACGAAAGCTTTAAGTCAAAATTTACATAGACTTGTTTAACCAAATGTAAAGCACTGAAATCAATTGAGTAACGGTACGAATGGCTTTTTTTGATCGCGCGTTATGCCCCAGCGAACACTCCCCTATGTACGGGTAAAGGCTTTGATGCCTCATCACTTGATTGTTGCCTGTGTTAAATATTGTATTGACGTATTATGCCTTAATCAGAACTTAGAAATGGGGCAGAGCCTTCATGGTGGGGGGGGTAATCCTTCTCAAGCCCTCCCCACCACCTCTACGGAGCTGTTGCCCTTGAGAAGACCGTCTCCCAGCAACTTTGGTGCAAGGTTCCCAATGTTCACTCCGAACACACGAAAAGTACCAAGAACAACTGACAACACACACACATTTCAGCACTTCTGCTGATACAATTACTGTCAAAGTCTGCCTCCTCAAGAGCGTGCCCATCATCACCTTCTTTGGCAGGCTCGGAGCCAGAGGAAGAAATTCCACATTCCTATGGCGGGGGCGAGTTTTTCATCGTACAACCTAGTCAACTTCAACTACAAGGCGTTTACTTATTTTTCGACCCAAGGGAGATGATGGGATGAGTCAACAACCCCTAACCAGACTTTGAACTTGCAACCTGCAAATTGTCAGCCACTCCCTACTGCTATGCCACCTGGCCAGTTCATACAGCACAATGTCGTGCTATCTATAGACTGTACTTTGACAATGTAACAGCAAACATTAACACGTACCTTGTGCAGTGGTATAATTAGGAACAGCTAAATACACACACACGTATGCACCAGCACTACAGCACTATATCCTGACATTTATAAATGTACAACTCAAGTTGTCATTACGTGGCCGGCTTGGTATTTTAATGGTTAAATCTTCCACACTTTTACACCCGCTGGCCACAGTGCGTGGATGAAGATGGTTTTGAGAAACCAGTACTCTTTGACTTCCCACCAATGTCATCGGATGCCGGTGATCGGAGTGTGTCAACCACTGCGCCACCGATCCCTACTTACACACAAACGCAGTTACATACCCGTGGCAGCATAGTCACACGCGTACGGCAAACTATTAGCACGGTTGGCTACATACGGTGCGAAAGAAGTTCAACATAAATACATAACCATTCAAATCACACATCTGCTGCTCGGTTTGCATATACAGGACACGCGTACACCAACAAACGATCCCCAGGAAGGCATGCAGACTTGTTGGGCAAGGGCTGTCAGGCGAGCATGATGTGTGACAAGTATGCACACGTACTTTACACGCGGGCCGATACAATACAATAGCACACACACACACCCTGCTCGACTTACATCCTTACACACACCCCGTACATCTTACATCCTTACACACACACCCTGCTCGACTTACATCCTTACACACTCCCCGTACATCTTACATCCTTACACACACACCCTGCTCGACTTACATCCTTACACACTCCCCGTAAATATTACATCCTTACACACACCCCGTACATCTTACATCCTTACACACACACCGTACATCTTACATCTTTACACACACCCTGCACGACTTACATCCTTACACACACCCTGCACATATTACATCCTTACACACACACCCTGCTCGACTTACATCCTTACACACACCCCGTACATCTTACATCCTTACACACACACCCCGTACATCTTACATCCTTACACACACACCGTACATCTTACATATTTACACACACCCTGCTCGACTTACATCCTTACACACACCCCGTACATCTTACATCCTTACACACACACCCTGCTCGACTTACATCCTTACACACACCCCGTACATCTTACATCCTTACACACACCCTGTTCGACTTACATCCTTACACACACACCCCGTACACCTTACATCCTTACACACACACCCTGCACGACTTACATCCTTACACATACACCCCGTACATCTTACATCCTTACACACACACCCCGTACATCTTACATCCTTACACACACCCTGCACGACTTACATCCTTACACACACCCCCTGCATCTTACATCCTTACACACACACACACCCTGCTCGACTTACATCCTTACACACACACCCCGTACATCTTACATCCTTACACACACCCTGCACGACTTACATCCTTACACACACACCCGTACATCTTACATCCTTACACACACCCCGTACATCTTACATCCTTACACACACCCCCTGCACATCTTACATCCTTACACACACACCCTGCACGACTTACATCCTTACACACACCCTGCATCTTACATCCTTACACACACACCCGTACATCTTACATCCTTACACACACCCCCTGCACGACTTACATCCTTACACACACACCCCGTACATCTTACATCCTTACACACACCCTGCTCGACTTACATCCTTACACACCCCGTACATCTTACGCAGTGAAATTCCTTTGCCGCCCCCCCCCAATACGGTATAAGTCTTAACACGTCTGACCCAACTCAACATACAGTACTTGCTTCGTGAATAGCAACTTGATAGCCACACGAAAGGCAACGAGGTGCTCGTAATTCATCAATCACGACGCACTCGTGCTGAAAATTAACACACACGCGTATAATATAAATACAATATCTGCATTCACGGACCCATACACACTCACTCACGGCATCGACAACGTTACACGCAGTGGACATGGCAAGACTGTGCTCCTACATTAACACAAAGATGCTCCGACGTAAAGGAATAGACACTGGGAACATCACGGGCCACGCTCGCCTACAGAGAGACACGCACATGTCCAGCAGCCCAATCACACGCAGTCATTGTCCACGTACACACACACACGTAGCAGTACACACACACACGTAGCAGTACACACACACACGTAGCAGTACACACACTCACGTAGCAGTGCACAAGCGGACAGATATACATCACAGAGACAACGCATTAACAGAGACCGATGGGGAAAGCGTTGTTTATAGCGAGCGAACACGTAGGGAGCACTCACCCACACATACACATTGACTCACCCACACTCACCCACACATACACATTGACTCACCCACACTCACCCACACTCACCCACACATACACATTGACTCACCCACACTCACCCACACACACACATCGACTCACCCACATTGACTCACCCACACTCACTCACACACACACATCGACTCACCCACACACACACATCGACTCACCCACATTGACTCACCCACACTCACCCACACTCACCCACACATACACATTGACTCACCCACACTCACTCACACATACACATTGACTCACCCACACTCACCCACACATACACATTGACTCACCCACACTCACCCACACATATACATTGACTCACCCACACATACACATTGACTCACCCACACTCACCCACACATACACATTGACTCACCCACACATACACATCGACTCACCCACACATACACATTGACTCACCCACACTCACCCACACATTGACTCACCCACACATACACATCGACTCACCCACACATACACATTGACTCACCCACACTCACCCACACATTGACTCACCCACACTCACCCACACATACACACTGACTCACCCACACATACACATCGACTCACCCACACATACACATTGACTCACCCACACTCACCCACACATTGACTCAACCACACTCACCCACACATTGACTCACCCACACATACACATTGACTCACCCACACTCACCCACACATACACATTGACTCACCCACACATACCCACACATACACATTGACTCACCCACACATACACATCGACTCACCCACACATACACATTGACTCACCCACACTCACCCACACATTGACTCACCCACACTCACCCACACATACACATTGACTCACCCACACTCACCCACACATACACATCGACTCACCCACACTCACCCACAGATACACATTGAATCACCCACACTCACCCACACATTGACTCACCCACACTCACCCACACATACACATTGACTCACCCACACATACACATTGACTCACCCACACATACACATCGACTCACCCACACATACACATTGACTCACCCACACTCACCCACACATTGACTCACCCACACTCACCCACACATATACATTGACTCACCCACACTCACCCACACATACACATCGACTCACCCACACTCACCCACACATACACATTGACTCACCCACACTCACCCACACATACACATTGACTCACCCACACTCACCCACACATTGACTCACCCACACTCACCCACACACACACATTGACTCACCCACACTCACCCACACATCGACTCACCCACACTCACTCACACATACACATTGACTCACCCACACTCACTCACACATACACATCGACTCACCCACACACATCCACATTCACCCAAACAAACAATACACAAAGATCCCCCCCCCCCCCCCCATATTATCCTCATCAGACTTTTGTGGGCAAGTGGTGTTGGCGAGCACTTCTGAAGGACCCCCCCACACACGCACAATCACACTACCACACACACACATGTTAATTCACCACACATTCATTCAGACACACGTTCACGTACAACCCACCCACTCACTCACCGTTCACCGGGCTCGTTGCTGCCGCAGCCAGCCACGCATTGATCCTCCTCCCTCGCGGTGTCCGAGCCCCGTTCGCGAGGATTCCTTCAAACAGCTGCGGCTTCCTCAACAGCAGCAGCAGCCTCAGCAGCAGCCTCAGCAGCAGCAGCAGCAGCACAGCAGCTCCTGCACTTCCTCCTCCTCCACCTCCTCCTGCTCCACATCGCCCGGCGCGGCGCTAGCTGACGAGCGCGGAAGCGCACAACTCACAACCCGCCTACACACAACCCCCTCCCCGCCTCGCCCCTCCCCCTCCTGCCTGCCCCCGCCCCCTCGGGAGGACCGAAGCGCACCGCCGACGGCGGCGGAGGAACACAACGCTCTGTGGTTGGGGGCCGTGACGGAAAGGGGGCGGGGACTAAGGAGGCAATGGGTGTGACGTCACAAGCCAACTAATTTGCATATTATGTAAAATATTAACGATCTTCTTGGTTCTGTCGGTAAAGTCACGTAGAAGGGAAATAATAAAATAATAAAAATAAAACTGAATAATAATAAATATTATTTTATTCTTTTATTATATTATTTATTATGTTTTATATTTTTTATTTTATTATTTCCCTTCTACGTGACTTTACCGAAATAACCAAGAAGATGAATCCCTGCAGTCACGAAAGCTTTAAATCGAAAAATATTAACGATGATGATGATTTTTTTTATTTAAAACTTTCGTGACTGCAGGGATTCATATTCTTGGTTCTTTCGGTAAAGTCACGTAGAAGGGAAATAATAAAATAATAAAAAATATTAAACATACTCTGATAATATTGTTGTATATTTGTATTATTTTATTATTTCCTTTCTACGTGACTTTACCGAAAGAACCAAGAATATAAGATGATGATGATCTTGATTTAAAGCTTTCGTGACCGCAGGGATCCATACTCTTTGGTTCTTTCGGTAAAGTCACGTAGGGAAGAAAAGAAAATAAAATATTTTAAGAACCAAAAAGTCACGTAGAATATTTTATTTTACCGAAAGAATCAAAGTGTATGATGATGATGATCGTGCACGGACTTTGTCCGCACCGCATTACCACCAATGCCGCTGATTTAGACGAACCCTTTCTGAGAGCCGCGTGGCCAATGCGATGTGCAAAACATTCGCTTCACGTGGAGGGACTGAACGTGAGAAGGAGACGCGTTGTATTACGTGCGCCGATTCATTCGGTAATATAATTTACTCGAGGGCCAGGCAACCTGCACCTCCGGACGGCGTGAATCTTGCCCATGCAACCAATTGAGACACTGCCCATAAAGCCCGCACAATCCCCAGCCGCTGCGCGTATGTGTTTCGTGTTATATTTGTTTGTTGTACATACAGATACTGTGAATAATGTATCATAATAAGAATAGAGTTTTCCCCTTTTTTCTGGCAACGAAACTGAGACATTTTTTTTTACAAGGAATCATGTCTGCATTAACCACAATAGTTGTCAGAATGCAAACAAATCTAAATGAAAAAAACATACTCTGATAATCTACGCATTGTCGTTGAAACTGATTGGTCCACACCAGAGACAGATTTCTTTTGAGCCTCATCTCAAACGGTGTTAGACCAGAGGACGCCAAAAGGCGTACAGCTGTACGCCTTTATTATCAGAGTTTATTTTTGGTTTGCATTCTAACCACAAGCATTGTGGTTAATGCAGACATGATTCCTTGTAAAAAAAAGGATTCGGTTTTGTTGCCAGAAAAAAGGGGAAAAACCTATTCTTACATCTTGGTACTGGCAAAGGAGGTCCCAAAATGTATCGTAATCTTCGATGTTGCCACGGTGTTGTGGTGATCACGCTAGATTTGCAAACAAGAAATCGCTGGTTCAAATTCGATCTCCAGACGCGGCAGCTGAAACGATGGACACGTTTATTAAATCCCCCCCCAGCAGTGTAAATGGCTACACCACAATGAGTCGATCGGCAGGTGACGTGTCGTGGGGTAAAGTGTGGGGGGTGCTCACACCTCTCCAGAGATGTCTGGCCAGCTTAGAAGAGCAGGCCAAGATAAGAAGACTCTCTGGCGAGACTCTCTGAGATCTCTAGAGCTGCTCCATCTAGCGGACGCCCCCCCTCCCCTTTGGGGCCGTCCATAAATGACGTCACGCACCTAGGAGGTGGGGGGGGGTCAGATATTTGTGACGATGTGTGACGAGGGGGGGGGGGGGTTGAGAAATGTGACGTCACATCAAAATGCGCAACTTTAAATAAATATACACAACACGTTCTACTTAATTAAATCGACTTTTTAATAAATGTTTTCTCCTACAACATCAGAGTGCAGCGCCACATTAAATACGCACTACAATGACAATAGTTTAAAGCGATTTTAAGCATGTTTTATTTTTGGGGGGGTCAGAGCTTTGTGACGTCATATTTGAGGGGGGGTCTGACTTTTTGTGACGCCGTGTGACGAGGAGGGGGGGGGTAAAAAATCGTCCAAAATCGCGTGACGTCATTTATGGACGGCCCCTTTTCGCCATCAGTGTCGTGAACAAGCAATTGCAGGGCTGCACCGTTATCTTTTATATTTATCAGCAATGATCGATCGACTGCTGATGAAGGCCACCCTCGGCCCACTTAATCTCTCATGCGATGCAACACTCCATCTAGCATCTGCACCGGAACAAATCGCACCCCCTCTTCATTGGACATGAGGAGGGGGAGCACTTGCCATTCCTTGGCGGCCACTCCATTGTTATTCTTGACCATTGTCCATCATCCCTTCAAAGCGACGTGCGCTGCCCAAAAACATTTACAAACAAGTGGTGTCTGTGTGTGTGTGTCTCCGTATTTATTCCTCGAATTTCTCTGTATTCGTGTCTCTGTGGATGTCTTCGTGTCTGTGTGTGTGTCTCTGCGTATGTGTTTCACGCTGATCACCTTATCCTCGAGTGTAACACAATGCGGGTGTAATTGGACGCCGTTACACGGAAACTTATGGCAAAGGCCGCGAATAATGTCGGAAAATAGAACATGAATAAAGCCGCGGGTAGCGGGAGTTTTCACGGACCGTACAGCTCCCGCGTATAATTAATAGGAGTCGAGGGTAATATGATTGCGAATGAGGAGTTCTGTATGTGGTTGATTGTAGAGAAATATCCCAGTAAGCGTGGAACTTTGGGCCAAAGCTGGTCCAACGGTTCCAACCACTTGTCAACGTTGGCCCAAAGTCGCATATTTTCTGGGATTTCTGTTTGTTTGTTCCCAGACATCTTTGAGACCACAGGGAACAACACAACAGAGAATGTTGAAGCCAACCAGCCGCACGAGCAAGCTGGCCTTTAGGGACGTTTTCGTGACCGCCGATCACGTACATCAATATACGCAAATGAATCAAGACATCAAATCGGCTGCTGTTGCTATTGCCCTCTGTGTTTTATAGCTCGGCGTGAGCCCATTGAGACATGGAGCCAGAGGGTCGCTTGTGCACAGTGCTGAATGAAAGTCCAGGATGCTCCCCAAGTTCCTATTGCGAACTCAATGAACAAATCCCCTTAATTTACAGGTGGCTCTCAGCTCGGACGTACTGTTTACGATTTTCAATAACGCCCGCGTCGGTTTTCCGCAGCTACGCTGCAAAGCTGTCTCCCGCGTGAGCGATGTCAGAGGTTGCGTGAGCGCGGCTATGTGTGGTTGGGCACGATGTCCACATGTTTTCGCTCCACGTTCAGGTCCTCATGAAGCCCCCACAACACGTGTAGCGAAACGTCCAGGCAACGGTGCCGAACAACACGTGATACAACCTGAAAACACAGCAGATGTATGCAATCACTTTCAATTATTCTGTAGTGATACATTTGCCTTTGTTTGCAAATTGAAGCCCTACGTGATGTTTTTTCCACCTTAGCCATAGCAGCATTCTTAAAAAACACATATCCCTCAGATTCCAGTGGTAACGACAGAAAGTGTTTAATTTGTATTTTATGCAACCTGCCACGGGGTGTTACATTAATCATGCATCTGGAAATATTATTCTTGTTTCAGGCATATCTTATCTACAAACACTGCAGTCTACCTTGAAATCAAGACATGCCCAAATTGCCTATCATCTTGGAGATGGCTATATCGTATGGTAATGTGGAAATGTTACTACTACTGTATATATGGAAATGCTTGTGCAGTGCAGGATCACATTGCCCCTTTAATAATCTACTGCTGGATGAAGGTATCCTCATGCCGCGTCGGTCATGGATGTTGTTTGGCCATCCTTCACGACCATGCTGGTTCGTATCGCACTCGCCACTGATGTGTTAGCCACACCTGAGAATCGAACCCAGGACAACCGGGCTCATAACCCAGTATCCTAACCAGTGCACTATCGTTCCACCCAAATTACCACGGCATTATTGCACTACGATAGCAATGATTGTATACAATGTTATAAAATAAAATTAAATATTGAACACTCTGCTATATTTTTCAAATAAATTGACAGATTATATATTCAGAATTTTTCTTTAGTCATACGAGAGTCCAATTCATCATTATAGAGTATATCTGAGAAATACTTGGATGATAATATTCGGTACAGAGGTACGGTATATTTATAAAACGTGTAAATATTACACTGTACGGTGCTGTATTTGGGGTGCTTTACATCATAGCGATGCATGCAATGCATTTTCATTCCTTTGTCAATCCACTGCTAGATGACGGCCTCCACACGCAGTGTCGGTCGTGGGATTGTTTGACCAAATTTCTCTCCGCTGGTTAGTGATGTTTAATAAAGGGGGGGGGGGGGGGGATCCGTACTCAATGAGATATCACATGCCCAGTATTTCAACTTTATTGTTTCACCATGTGAGAATTTTAAGGGACCAGGATGAGTCTCATTTGCAAGAGTAACCTCGGGCATTAATCTGCCATCAGGGGGTGATGATTGTTTTGTATAATCTCAATTTATTAATTTGTAGATAATATAAAAAAAAATATGACAAATTTGGACCCTAACGCCAGTGCACAATGGTCTATTTTTGCAAATGGCATCAAAGTATTCTCAACGTTCATTGTGAAACATACAGTGTGTATTATGAGGATTATTAACACCCACAGTAATAATCAGCGCGGCCACTGTATTCGAACCGTTAACCTCTGCACCAAGGGGAGAACGCGCGACCCAAGTAGCCTGGTCCAATAGTGCAACGCGCAAACCACTGCACCACTGGAGTGAAGGATTTTGAAACTCCGTGTATGATTACGTATACTGCGGTAAAGAAGAGACATGTCTTTGAATCTAAACAAGAGAGTATAACTACAAGCATGAGGCAGTTACAAACGTTGAGATCATCGGAAGAGGAAGAACAACATCCCATCATGTTGACTAATGTGATGCTGGGAGAGTCGGCAGTATTCGCTGAATAATGCACGACCACGTGCTTCACGACTCCACTCCCTAAGTGGTATGGAGAGCTGATCCGATCACTTGCATTTTCCACTGTGATGTTGATGGACTTTACGAAAGCAAACTATTGTATTTCCCCCCACCCTAATTAAAACCATACAGAATCCTATACATTTGATGGTTCACGCTCGATATTTATTGGCTGCAGAAGTCCATCAAATGTCGCTATAAAACGGGCAATATGTTTGACAATGACAAATTGAACTCCAAACAAAATCAATTAGTCATGTGATAAGCGGTAAATAATTCGACTTACACAAGCATTGTGATATAAGTGGACAGTCAGGGCTGCATTATAAAACATAGCATGGTCATCAGGGATAGAACAGAGTATCCCGAAACACCATCCAAGCATACCAACAGCAATAACGCATCGTTCGCATTACATTCAGCTCTTGATTCTGCATTGCTAGGTTAGCTCATTAAATACTATAAAATCATAACCCAGGTAGAGCCAATTTACCAATTGATGTCATGTTTGCAAGGGAGACCGATGCACAAGACACATGAATTAAGGTTATATGTAAAATAGCATCAAAGTCGCCTTAATTAACGCACAGCTTTAGCCTTTCTTTTTTTAGACGCAATTATTTCGATGAAAGGCGTGTTTGTATTGATATCTTATTTTATGGCCAACAGACTGAAATGCTTCTGACAGGATGTGATGAAGCAGGATGAAAATGAATTGTCAACCCGTAGTTATTTTTTTTTCTATCGCACGCGATCGTTAATTACAGACGTTAGTAGCAATCACGTTTCATTTATATCTATTTACGGCGGAGTTTCAGTTGTCTGCTCTAAAACAACGAGAGTGGTGCAGAATGGGTCATGTGGAAGCTCAGTAGGGGTGCGTGCGCGTACGGAGAGGTGTGCCCACTGGGTGACTTTATACATGCCTGGGTGCGCTCTGCAAGAGTTCAAGTTCAAGTTCATTTATTAGGTATAGCCCTGTGAGCCATTCGGCTCTTAAATCGGGTGCAACCGCAACAAACAAAAAACAAAAACATGAACAATAAACATCTTAAAGTGAATATGTGACTAAGTGCAAACAGAAAATCCAAGAAAAGACAGCAAAATATTGCAGAAAAAACACCGTACACCAACGCTGTGTGCAAAAATCCCAGTGGGATGCAAGTCAAACAACAACAACAACAACCACAAGACAACTTAGATTAAGGCCATCAGTCTAACTCTGTACTACAACAAACAAACATGGCTAAACCAATAAACTTTTCGAAATCACCAAAATAAAGCCATGAAAGCAATGAGTGAAATCAGGAAGGCGTGCAGAGGCTATTTACATGCACACGATGGGAAGTCGCGGTGACTACACTTCATAGCTGCCAAGCTCAATCACTCTTAACAGAAGTGACTGCTGTGTGATGCGGAGGTCGCTGGCTTCACAATGCCGTGAACATGTGACCAGCCTAAATTTCGATTTAAAGCTTTCGTGACTGCAGGGATTCATCTTCTTGGTTCTTTCGGTAAAGTCACGTAGAAGGGAAATAATAAAATAATAAAAAAAAAACATAATAAAATAATTCTCACGACGTTTCGGCTACAACGCAAGCAGCCGTCTTCAGGTGAAGAATGAGACACTGCCAAGCTAGGAGCTTATATATAAGCTGGGTTGGAGGTGGAAGAAGAAGAGAGCCTTAACAAAAGAATGTGCTAAATTCCTCTTGATATGCACATTCTTTTGTTAAGGCTCTCTTCTTCTTCCACCTCCAACCCAGCTTATATATAAGCTCCTAGCTTGGCAGTGTCTCATTCTTCACCTGAAGACGGCTGCTTGCGTTGTAGCCGAAACGTCGTGAGAATTATTTTATTATGTTTTATTTTTATTATTTTATTACTTCCCTTCTACGTGACTTTACCGAAAGAACCAAGAAGATGTGACCAGCCTGTTGTTGTGTTCAGTCTGAACAAGCTGGACGTCACCTGGACGACAACCACGGCCACAACGGGAGGCAGTATTCTGTCTCTCACTCGCTCCTCTCACTTTCAAGTTGCTGACCGCATTGTAGAGTTTAACGATTGGCGGCATTATATATATGTTTTATCCGAACATGGTGTTTTGTGAGATCATCCATCTATTATTTACTTAAAAAAACCCTAAAATTACCGCGATAACAACCTAGTACATCCTGTATAATTTGCAATGAATGATACGGTACTGCATTAACTCATGGATTTACGCACCACAGTGGTAAGGAACAGATCCATTTAATTTGGAAAACTTTTACATTTCAACTTTACAAAAAAACCCACATCAGACGTTCTTATCAGTGCATTGCTATATAGACTGAACACTCGTTTCTTTAGAACTGCTTTTTGTGTTTAGTGTGGTGTCCTTCCCCCACACCGATTAGCACCGTTGGCTACATACGGTGCTAAAGAATGCCAACATATATACCCACATATTGGTATAACGTAACTTCATGAAAAGGCCGTAGGGGCCGTCCATAAATGACGTCACGCACCTGGGGGGGGGGGTCAGACATTTGTGACGATGTGTGACGAGGGGGGGGGGGGTGAGAAATGTGACGTCACATCAAAATGCGCAACTTTAAGTAACTATACAACACGTTCTACTTAATTAAATAGACTTTTAAATAAATGTTTTCTCCTACAACATCAGAGTGCAGCGGCACATTAAATACGCACTACAATGACAATAGTTTAAAGCGATTTAATTTTGGCGGGGGGGGGGGCAGAGCTTTGTGACGTCATATTTGAGGGGGGGTCTGACTTTTTGTGACGCCGTGTGACGAGGGGGGGGGTCAAAAATCGTCCAAAATCGCGTGATGTAATTTATGGACGGCCCCTTAGCTGCACACAAATGTTCAAATGTTGAGCGTTTAGCGCCTCTTGATAACTATTCTCCCCGAGCTCTGTCATGGGTGGTAGTTGCATTGTCACCACGTGACACTCGACGGCTCCCTCCCCAAGGGTTACGAAGCAAAAATAATAATAATCTCCTGCACAGTTACATTGTGAGACCACAGGCTCTTACTTTTTGACAAGAGACTATCCTGGTCTGTTGATCTGACCTGGTTAAACATGTCCGCCTGCTTCAGCAGTTTTCCTGTTGTGATTGTCTCACCTGATGACGATCGCTTCTGTTGCGATCGTAACGTCGTGATCTATTATTTTCTACCCACGTGACTTTACCGAAAGAACCAAAGAGTATGGATCCCTGCAGTCACGAAAGCTTCAAATCAAGATTAAACATATACACTTTACTAAAACGTAATTTGGTCATATGTATAGAATAGCTTATTTATATATATATATGTAGTGACATCGGGGATGTGACTGTATGGTGCCGGCCCGGGAGGATCGTGGTGTGCGATGTTCCTCCATCACGGACAGCACTCGGTGGGTTGCTGCGTGATCCCGGCTTAACTATTGCACGGCGTACAATGCCCTGTCATCGCGTACACCCCATAGATGGGTGTAGTACCAGCCCTAGCGGGGCTTGGTGAGCGCTGGGATAGCGCGGGCACCACGCATCGCGTGCAGTGCGGGCTCCCACAAGGGGGAACGGGAGAGTGTCAGCCCAGGGGCAGGGTTGCTTCGGGCCATGGGACTCAAGTTGACCCCGTAGACACGTGATCTGGAGTGTCCACATAGAGGGCCCCAGGTGGGAGGGGTTAGGGGGTGATCACGTGTCCGGGGAGAGCTCTCGAGAGGGATCGAGAGGGAGCTCGAACGCTCGCGAAGGTGGGCGGGGCCAAGGGCGGAGCCAGCCCCAACCCGGGGGGATATAAGGTGGGTCCCTGAGAGGGACCGGGGTCGCTTCGTTCTACAAGCTGGAAGCTCCACGTACTACAAGCTGGAAGCTCCACGTCCTACAAGCTGGAAGCTCCACGTCCTACAAGCTGGAAGCTCCACGTCCTACAAGCTGGAAGCTCCACGTACTACAAGCTGGAAGCTCCACGTCCTACAAGCTGGAAGCTCCACGTCCTACAAGCTGGAAGCTCCACGTCCAACAAGCTGGAAGCTCAACGCGCTAGAAGCTGGAAGCTCCATGTCCTACAAGCTGGAAGCTCCACGCGCTAGAAGCTGGAAGCTCCACGTCCTACAAGCTGGAAGCTCCACGTACTACAAGCTGGAAGCTCCACGTCCTACAAGCTGGAAGCTCCACGTCCTACAAGCTGGAAGCTCCACGTCCTACAAGCTGGAAGCTCCACGCGCTAGAAGCTGGAAGCTCCACGTCCTACAAGCTGGAAGCTCCACGTACTACAAGCTGGAAGCTCCACGTCCTACAAGCTGGAAGCTCCACGCGCTAGAAGCTGGAAGCTCCACGTCCTACAAGCTGGAAGCTCCACGTACTACAAGCTGGAAGCTCCACGTCCTACAAGCTGGAAGCTCCACGTCCTACAAGCTGGAAGCTCCACGTCCTACAAGCTGGAAGCTCCACGCGCTAGAAGCTGGAAGCCCCACGTCCTACAAGCTGGAAGCTCCACGTACTACAAGCTGGAAGCTCCACGTACTACAAGCTGGAAGCCCCACGTCCTACAAGCTGGAAGCCCCACGTCCTACAAGCTGGAAGCTTCATGTCTACAAGCTGGAAGCTCCACTTCCTACAAGCTGGAAGCTCCACGTTCTACAAGCTGAAAGCTCCACGTGCTACAAGCTGGAAGCTCCACGTCCTACAAGCTGGAAGCTCCACGTCTACAAGCTGGAAGCTCCACGTCCTACAAGCTGGAAGCTCTATGTCCTACAAGCTGGAAGCTCCACGTCTACAAGCTGGAAGCTCTATGTCCTACAAGCTGAAAGCTCCACGTGCTACAAGCTGGAAGCTCCACGTCCTACAAGCTGGAAGCTCTATGTCCTACAAGCTGGAAGCTCCACGTCTACAAGCTGGAAGCTCTACATCTACAAGCTGGAAGCTCTACGTCTACAAGCTGGAAGTTCTACGTCTACAAGCTGGAAGTTCTACGTCTACAAGCTGGAAGTTCTACGTCTACAAGCTGGAAGCTCCACGTACTACAAGCTGGAAGCTCTATGTCCTACAAGCTGGAAGCTCCACGTCTACAAGCTGGAAGCTCCACGTCCTACAAGCTGGAAGCTCCACGTACTACAAGCTGGAAGCTCCACGTCCAACAAGCTGGAAGCTCCACATCTACAAGCTGGAAGCTCCACGTACTACAAGCTGGAAGCTCCACGTCTACAAGCTGGAAGCTCCACATCTACAAGCTGGAAGCTCCACGTCCAACAAGCTGGAAGCTCCACGTCTACAAGCTGGAAGCTCCACGTACTACAAGCTGGAAGCTCCACGTACTACAAGCTGGAAGCTCCACGTCTACAAGCTGGAAGCTCCACGTCTACAAGCTGGAAGCTCCACGTCTACAAGCTGGAAGCTCCACGTCCTACAAGCTGGAAGCTCCACGTCTACAAGCTGGAAGCTCCACGTCTACAAGCTGGAAGCTCCACGTCTACAAGCTGGAAGCTCCACGTCTACAAGCTGGAAGCTCCACGTCTACAAGCTGGAAGCTCCACGTCTACAAGCTGGAAGCTCCACGTACTACAAGCTGGAAGCTCCACGTCTACAAGCTGGAAGCTCCACGTCTACAAGCTGGAAGCTCCACGTCTACAAGCTGGAAGCTCCACGTCCTACAAGCTGGAAGCTCCACGTACTACAAGCTGGAAGCTCCACGTCCAACAAGCTGGAAGCTCCACATCTACAAGCTGGAAGCTCCACGTACTACAAGCTGGAAGCTCCACGTCCAACAAGCTGGAAGCTCCACATCTACAAGCTGGAAGCTCCACGTCCAACAAGCTGGAAGCTCCACGTCTACAAGCTGGAAGCTCCACGTCCTACAAGCTGGAAGCTCCACGTACTACAAGCTGGAAGCTCCACGTCCAACAAGCTGGAAGCTCCACGTCCAACAAGCTGGAAGCTCCACGTCCTACAAGCTGGAAGCTCCACGTCTACAAGCTGGAAGCTCCACGTCCTACAAGCTGGAAGCTCCACGTCCTACAAGCTGGAAGCTCCACGTCTACAAGCTGGAAGCTCCACGTCCTACAAGCTGGAAGCTCCACGTACTACAAGCTGGAAGCTCCACGTCCTACAAGCTGGAAGCTCCACGTCTACAAGCTGGAAGCTCCACGTCCTACAAGCTGGAAGCTCCACGTCTACAAGCTGGAAGCTCCACGTCCTACAAGCTGGAAGCTCCACGTACTACAAGCTGGAAGCTCCACGTCCAACAAGCTGGAAGCTCCACGTCCAACAAGCTGGAAGCTCCACGTCCTACAAGGCATCAACACGTGGCCGGGACCCGAGTGAGGGTCCGACCCTTCGTAGCTGTAACTCCTCCATATAGTGTAGTTAGCTGGGTGGTCACCGCCCTAGGCTGTATCTGGTAAAGGGGCAGTTACCCCTTGTGTGTATTACGTGTTGATATCATAAATATGTTGCCTTTAAAGAATAACATCTGCAACTCAGTTGAACTCACTACATATAAACACCTCATCGTATATAATCATTCCACTGCTGGATGAAGGCCTCCCAAAGCTTTCACGATCTCTCACGATCCTGCGATGCAATGACCCATCTAAGCACCTGCACACGACTGATTTCATCACTCCATCTCCTCAGTGAATGTCCTCTAAAACCGGTTCCATTCTTTGGCTGCCACACCATCATTAGTCTCGCCCACCCACTGGTCATCATCCCTGCGAGCGACGTGTGTTACCCAACCACCAAATTTACTTTCCTTAACAGTTTTAACGACAGCACGTCATTAACCTGCATATGTTTTCTATTCCTCCTCCGGAGATAAATACTGAAAGACGTATACCGATACGAATATACTATTTTGCCACCTTCATTCGATGCTTTTAACTCGAACCCCAATGGTTTTATGGTTGAAGAATGACCGCACGCGTTGAGCCTGGATGAAGGCGAATTACTCAGCAGTTCGTAGCTGTGGTCAGGGCCCTCATTGCCGCTGTTGACCGATTGGTGGTTGATTGATTGGTGGATGATGATTGGTGGTGGATTATTGGTGGATTATTGGTGGATGATGATTGGTGGATGATGATTTGTGGATTATTGGTGGATGATGATTGGTGGATGATTGGTGGATGATTGGTGGTTTAATGGTGGATGATGATTGGTGGATGATTGTTGGATGATGCAGCCTTTGTGCTCCAATCCAGTGTGGATGTGATCC
Organism: Lampetra fluviatilis; assembly: GCF_964198595.1. Classification (NCBI taxonomy): domain Eukaryota; kingdom Metazoa; phylum Chordata; class Hyperoartia; order Petromyzontiformes; family Petromyzontidae; genus Lampetra; species Lampetra fluviatilis. The sequence goes on from NC_136276.1 coordinate 11,833,900, forward strand.
CCGGAGCCCCGGAACAATCATCAACTTATACGACTGGAGGCCATCCTCATTTCACCACCTTACCCCATGGGATGGTGGGATGCCCCCGACTGCATCAGAAGCAGCGGCAACCAAAAAATCAGGAGGTGCATGGTCGTACGAAGACGGAGGTTAGTCAGAGCTACACTGACAGTATGAGCCGGCATGAAATTCAGCCGACAGGGAAATAGAGATGGGAAGCTGTGATAAAGCGAGGTGTTGATAGTTTGTGATGTCTCGCATTACACTGGCTGTCACCCCTTCTGTAGCGATACATGCACGTGGCTTTACATATGAAGGTGTTTGGCATGGTGAGCATGTTTTGTAATGTAGTAATGGGACATTAAAAAAATCTAATCTTTTAGATCATCACGAGTATTACAATATCTTAAGTACATGACAATAAGCTTCAAATTTGACGCAAAAATATACGATATATCGTGCCGTAAATTGAGTTATACGGTAGTGTACTCGTCTCACAGCTTTGACGTACATTTTTGTTTGCCATTGCAGGTACATTAACCAAAACGTAAAATGGGAACGTCTGTAATATCTGATGAATGCATTCGACTTTAATTTATGCCACTGCAAGTGTAAAAAAAGGATAATGATGAAAAATGTAACCTCTGTCTCTTTATAGCTGAGGTTTGATGGTGCATAGAATTATTGAATGCTGCTGAATAATTCCACGCAATTCATGTGTGAATATTGTAGAACCATCCAATGAATCTAATTGACATTTATCAATGTATGCTGGCATTTATCTTTATATCATCATAGAAAAGGAGATACTTACTATATGAATAGCTTATTATTTATCAGATTGTTATACTGTGACATTTGTCATGATTACGTCTCTCATTAAATGCATAGGGGCTATACATGGGCTTACGTTGCATGAACATTTTCATTGAGAATAAACAATAGTGCAATAGAGTATGTCAGCTTAGATTTGTATTCAATCGTAAGTATTGACATTTGTTAGTTAAAACTGCTTTAGTTAGTTAATTATGGGTATAATGGTGCTATTTCTATTTGGTTAGAGCTGCGAATGTATGCAGATAGACAGTCTTGTACATTTCCATCCTTTGCTTTATAATTAAAGGAGATGGATGGTGTTCGCAGTGAGGGTGAAGATTGGTTCACATGGAGGCAGCATTTTATCTGGACCCTCACCAGCCAGGAACAACTCAAAATGCAAATTATGGACATGCAGAAAACGTCACCTATATGTAAAATTATTTAATGACCATGCACCATATTTGCATCATTTTGATAATATCCAAACATTCTGGAACGTGTCTGTGCATACTTATGATTAACACTCATCCACATTTTACTATCAACTTAAACAATGATAAGCTTCACACGTCCTGATGATGATCCTCACTTCTGTTTTCTTGATTGGTGATTACATAACCACCTTTCAGATCCGTATTGTTTGCAGTGACAGTCACGGAATGCAGGTGTCTTGTAACATTTCGCTTGACTAAAACGCAGCTGCACCAAGCAAACACAATCCAAAATGGTAAAATGTTACTGCCAGTTGCTGTTGTTCTCGCCTAAACATGTGGAGGTGCAAATATGCATTTGTGCATTGTGTGCACTGTGGCTGTTGCTACCTTCCAAATATTGATGATAATTACATTTGTCAAGCGTATTTAACCATTGTTTGTAGAAAATTAACTCGTATTTGCTACATATGTTTAATAGCACTGATGATATTTTTAAACATTGGCCTCTGGACCAAAGCGCTAACAATGTAACGAAGCCTGCATTCTGGAATGTGTGAGCACTGAGCACCATTTACCTGGGGAATACGTTGTAACATCACTGTCAACCAGTGAAAACCAATGCCTGTGGGGATAAAATATTTATAGGAAGGATAGTGACTAATTTGTTATGTATGCAAATTAATACATGGCAATCAAAGGGGGTTCTGTAACCAGAGAAAGGAAAAAGAGTACAAATATCGCGTGAGCATGTAATACTCCACACAGAAATGTAAAAAACTGAATAGGTTTTTCTACAATATGGGTTGCTTTACGAAGGATGCATTTCCACCACATTCCAGCTATTCTTTGTGACATTTGTCTGCAAATTACTTTTATCCAGCAGCTGCCTCTTCTCTTAAAATGAATGCAACTCCGAGATGAGGAGAGGTCATAGGGGAAGACTATCACAGCCCTTCACCAGGAGCTTGACTCTTTTTCTGAAAATCTATTGGGGTTGAATCGGTGGCAGGGAGGGAGGCAGCGGAGTCGACACAAAGGGGGAGGTGGGGCTGGAGCAAGTCCTGGATTCTAAGTCCCAACCATACAGCCCACTGACTGTATGCAGCTGGACCATATTCACCACGTTTCCCTGTACCAAGAATGGGCATTGCAACCGTCTAAGTTTTCACAGTTGTGCTGTGGAGCTCACCGATGTGCGATCGGGTTGTACATCGTTTTGTTCGGCACGATGTTTGACGTTTCGCTCCACTCGCTGGGAGCTTCTTCACGATCTGAATATTCAGTTCGATTCAGTTCCTGAAGAAGGTCCCAGCACGCGAAGCAAAACTTTGGTAATTATGCCAAAAAACACAGTACGAACAGAAAACGGAGGTGAGAGCTATTGGTGTTCCTGCAGGGGTGTGAGCGATGTTTGGCTTCGTTATTCCTATTTCGTGTGGCATGTAACAGAGGTAAGCAACTGATTTTTGGAACAGCAACGAATGTTATAAATGTATGTCTACGTTTTTTTAGCCATTTTACAGCATTCATTGTGAGCCGATGAACGGCTTCGGTGCCACCGTTCAATTGTCTTAATGGGCAGCAGTTGACCATGCACTCCGTTGTTTGTTCCGTTCTGCAGTCTCAGGCGGAACGGTGTTTTATCTTTTGGAATGGTGACATGGCCCGGCGGTAGGACGTTTGCCGCTTGTCGTGGCGGTTCCCATCACGACTCCAGCGGCCACCCTGGTTAATACTGAGGAGTGTATTAACCATGAAGTACCCGCCGTCTGCTTCACAGTGGACCTTAAAGGTCCCGTGACGTCATTCACAAGAGTGCCATTGTGTTGCTGGCATCATGGTCCAAATTTGACAAATTACACGTAATTTACACAATTGGGATTTTACAAATTCAATCATCGCCCGCTGCAGAGAAAACTCGGAAGGACCCCTCCTGAAAAATAGTCACGAGACTCGCTGAGGCTTTCCTGGGTAAACAAGCGTAGTCACCTTCCACTCGTTTCGAAGATGAGTACATCAGCCATGCAGTGTCCTTCACCGTAATGCGATTACAGGATATGACAATTTAGTTTACATAGGACATAAAACATGGAGTGTTTTTTTCTCTCTCTCCCATGTATAATTTTAGTTGAAAATTAAACAACAAGGGTTATTTGGACCCCTGTAAGCAAATTGCTAAATGTGAATCCAGAATTAATTGTTATCGTTAATTCTGTTGGCATGAATTTTACAATTACAGATTCGTGCAAATTGTATGAACATAAAAAATAAAGTAGTAGACTGGACATCCATCATAAAGTAACAACACTTCCCACCACAAACACAACGATGCACTTTAACACCAAGTACAGGTACGGTGAAGGTCTTGTAAAAGTACATCTACATAAATAATAACTAAATAAACAAACATATAGCAATACATTTTCTTGCTGTGGTTTTCACACCTGATGATGATTGCTTGTGTTGCAATCGAAACGTCGTGACAATTTTATAGTTTTATTTTTATGATTGTATTATTTCCCTTCTACGTGACTTTACCGAAAGAACCAAGAATATGAATCCCTGCAGTCACGAAAGCTTTAAATCGAAATATAAAAGGTTACTTCATATAAAGGTAACTTTAATTATAAAACACTTTACAGTTTTATTAACCTGTGTTTTAATGCTCTCAATTTAACTCAATAGTAATTACAATATCATATTTTACGATGAGACTTCAATTATATTTACAATCCACAGTTAACTGGAGATACCATAACTGCAGTACAGTACTGCAATGCTTATTAACACTTACCTGGAGCAGTTAACTACTACCATGAACCCACTAATGCAGTAATGCTATACAGTACGATTGTAACCATAAAAGCTAAAGATAAGGCGCAGCTCTGCAACTACCTACTCACGCCACTGCTGGCAGAAGGGCCTCCACTAACGGAGCTCTTAACAGTCCGTCCAGAGGATATTTGGCCTACTCTTCCACGTGGACAAAAGCTCGATATTTCCTGAATCGTCAAGCTTTTTGTGCATAACGAGACCGTGGATGAGTAGGCTAAAGTACCCTCGTGCGGGGGTCTTCATAGCTGCCACTGGTGGAGGACCTTTTTCCCAGCATTTACAGGAGTGAGAATTTCAGGGCTGCACTGAACATTTGCACCTTTTTATATTACAGTCTGTTTGCCTACAGCGCGGTAGTGGAGTTCCTGAAGAACACTGCGTTATGGGAAAATAAATCGCGTAATAATAAATAATATAGGGTTAAGCACAGTCCGAGATAACGCGTGAGATGCGTATGCAGGCTGAACAAAGACCAGAGGTCGCAAACGGGTTTTGATTCCTTACCCGTACCCGGCCGCACCAGGGTCGCAAATGGGTACCCGTTCCCTACCCGTACCCGTACCCTACCCGAAATGAGTGACAAACGGTTACTCACCAGTGACTCACGGCCTACCCGTACCCGGCTGCACCAGGGTCGCAAACGGGTACCCGGCCGGGTACGGGTACCCGGCCAGGTACGGGTACCCGGCCAGGTACGGGTACCCGGCCAGGTACGGGTAGCCGGGTATCGGGTAGGGTACGGGTATCGGGTACCCGATTGCGACCTCTGACAAAGACTGAGGCGTGTGGGTAGCATCCAGAAGCATCCAGCAGCCGTACAACCGATTATAATCGGCGAGTAGCAATAATTATTAATTTGAAGAGCAAATTGCAGAGTAGGCATATGTATATTATATATTTGCACGTGTTCCCCTTTAATTGGGGGGGGGGGTGGGGATTTTATATGCCTTAGGACATCGCCCATCTATTTTATAAATGGGATATCCCAGCATCCACCAATGATTCTTTGAATTTTCGAGCATGAAAACTACGTTTGGAAAGTTATAAGGAAAAACTCAATTTAAATTATCACAACAATCTGTTAACAATGTGCCTTTCATGCTCACAATACCGACAGTAATTGAGTTTAAACATGGAGAGTGTTGCAGTGGTTCCTGGGTTTCCATTATATTTCATTAAATGTTAAACCAAATGGGGGTATTTGCAATTTCCATTACAGCCAGAAATCTGATTTCCCATTAAGTGGATTAAAGGCATCTCAAAGAAGTGATGAGCATTCTACATAGTCACATATAACATTACATTATATTTTTTTGGTTTAAAAATAATTCTGTGATCTAGGAACGGCATTGATTTTGCAGCTTGTTAATGGTAATCTATGGATATATCAGTTAAGAACCCAATTTTATTTCCACTACTCTTTGATAAAAAAAACAGGATAACTCTTATCCGCGGTGATATCGGAAACAATATCACAAATCCTATTACTTGTGAGTTTACTCTTGTGCGCAACAAAACATTCTGAGTATTAGGAAGCTGTTTTCCTATGCATTATGGGTACAATTTCAGATAACTGTGGATACTGGGGAGAAATAGGGTCGCAGATAAGAGGAGTTTTTTCGGGCAATATGGCCGTGGATATGAGTAGTTCTGTACTGTATTTACAAATGTGCTGTGTTGTCCCCTTTCACAAATGTGACGATTTTTTTGATGAATATATAAAGATTTCCTTATTTTATTGCTATCAGCTACAAAATTGTGAAAAAAATAATGGGAATGGTTAAATATGTTGGGGAGCTGTGAATAACACAATCTGCAATGTAAAAAAAAACGATTTCAAATATCCATGTGCATTATAAATACAAATATGAAAGCTTTGGGGGAGGGGGGGGAGGGGAAACAAGATTGAAAAAATAGACATTACTAATGCATCCCAAAAACTTTACATTATAACTGACAATATTCAGGCCAGTCTTGTTCAATGTTCTGTTGTGTCTGTCCAGGATAGTGACAATAACTGTTTGTAAATAATTCATTTTAATGGTTCCCCTGCAGCACTGCAGAATCGTGAGTTGCCCGTGTAATGTTCCCTCCTGCACGGCATCCACCAATGAGTCTGTGAAATTATTTAAGGAATTTTTGGAAGCATTGGACTGTCATATATGACCCAAAATGACCTTCCTTTTTTTCTCTATAGAATTATTAATGAATATCCAATGCAGAAAAGTTTGCCCTGGATTCTTGTTTTCCCTAAGGTCCAGTTAAGGGTAGAAATGTCACTCCTGGTAATTTCAAAACCAAATGCAAAATGCAGTACAGTGTTCAAGTTCTGGCCACCACAAGTTAACCGATATCATGTTTTTCAGTATTTATTCTTCCTCTCTCTATATATATGTATTTTTAAATATATTCATTGTCAACCATCGACGAGCTAACTATGGAATTCAACTTGAACATATTCATTAACCCTTTAAGTGTAACAAAAACCTAGCCAGAATGGATAATTCATGGGCAACCGGTTAAATAATAGCACACATTTTTTTTATATATAAAATCTTGCTAACAAAAGAAGATATTGCTGTTTTGGATGATGCACCTCCTTCAGGATAATGATATACCCGAAGAAGGAAACATTTGGTGGCTATGCATGCTTGTAAATCATTCACTGTTGAGGTGGAGGTCTGTTGATTGCAACATTAGCAAAATTCCCTTCCTAGGTTTATCGAGGTGCCATACACAAAGTTGCCAAGAGAAGGCAGCACATCAAAGTGCGGACAAAATAACTTGCTCCTTCAATATGGGATACAGTGTTTCCCCCTCACACGTGTGGGTTTTCTCCGGGTGCTTCACATTGCTCCCCACACGTATAAATACTTGGGCAATTGTTGACTTCGGCTCACTACCTTGTCGTTGATTCCTCTGCGATTGTGAGATACAATTTGCACGAACAACACTATAGAAAACTAAACATGATTATTATTGTTGTCGATGATTACTGGAACCACAAAAATGCAATTAGTTTAAATTACAAAAATGTACCCTTAATGGAAATACACACCTGCCATGGAGAATGTGGACGATCCACGGGACTCTCTCAATTAGGTGTCAGTTTTGTTGCCAGATGAAAGGGTAAAAAAACAATTATCACATTTTTTACTGGCAAATGAGATTCCAATGCTATAATGTTTTGAGAATTACTACTATAAAGAGCCAATAATGTCTGTTTGTGTGTAATGCGCGTGACGTCACTCCACATGCCGCACCCCCCGTCATTAATATTCATGAGCGGGTGGATTTTTACACTCGCGCAGAAGAAGGTCGAGCGGAAACATTTTTTGTTTGCAAATTCGCTTTAATATTCACGTTTCTTTATTGAAAGTGAATCTAATACATAAATATACACAGCAACAAAGTGGATTTAGTGTCTTTATTTATTTCTTCAGCACTTGAAACAAAAGGTAAGTCTAATTATTGCTTCTACATTATGGTAAAATAGACATTTCTCGGTGATTTCCCAGATATTGTATTGATTTCCAATTGATTTCAACCCCGGCAACCGAAAGCAGAAGAGAATAAAGTGTCAGAGCAGTGAATTTGAACAAATTGAAGGTCAGTTATATACAGTGCTACAGTGACATGAAGTGAAGTGTTTTATGACTTCGTTTTATGGCAGATTCACTGCCATTAATACAGTGCTACAGTAAAATGCAGTGAAGTGTTTGATGACATACTTTTGTACAAGATTCACTGCCATTAAATTTACACAAGACACAATTATACTGTTGCATTTTTTCGTAAATATTACAGCTTCCGTCCTAGGACAGGCAAAGAGGCTAGTAAAGGCGATGTTGCCCCCTTTCAGAGCAAGTTTATTGCACAATTCATGCACAGATCTATGCCTATACAGCAGAGGTGGGACAAAGTCATTGTTATGCAAGTCCAAGTCGAGTCGCAAGTCATCAAATTCATGACTCGAGTCTGACTCGAGTCCAAGTCACATGACTCGAGTCCACATCTCATAGGTGGGACAAAGTCATTGTTATGCAAGTCCAAGTCGAGTCGCAAGTCATCAAATTCATGACTCGAGTCTGACTCGAGTCCAAGTCACATGACTCGAGTCCACACCTCTGCTATACAGTACCTGTAATATTTTTGGATCTTTCGGTAAAGTCACGTAGAAGGGAAATAATAAAATAATAAAAATATAAAACAATAAAAATTCTCACGACGTTTCGACTGCAACACAAGCAATGATCATCAGGTGTGAAATCCACAGCAAGACATTTTTGTGGATTTCACACCTGATGATGATTGCTTGTGTTGCAGTCGAAACGTCGTGAGAATTTTTATTGTTTTATATTTATATTATTTTATTATTTCCCTTCTACGTGACTTTACCGAAAGAACCAAGAATATGAATCCCTGCAGTCACGAAAGCTTTAAATCAAAAAGTACCTGTAATGTTTGCAGATACAGTTCAACGTTGCATTTTCGACCGTCGCATATTCTGCCCTGATCAATTAACCACCCACATACCCAGCACAGAATTCGTGGGAGGTGAACTAATTTGTTTTAATATAAATGTACCGAAATCCGACCTTTTCACACATGGTAATGTATTCTTACTCGTGCATATATTTTCTGAAGTCTACACTATAGTGAAGCATTTTCTCCAAGTTTAAGGCAATTTATATTTTATTTTTGTTCAGTAACTTGTTTGTGCACGATGGTATAAGTAGCATTTTCAATTGATATACACATATACGCCTTCACCTCATTCCCCAGCGAGTTATATGTTTATGCGCTGTGCTGTAATTGGGAACAAATTTTACAATGCTCCACTCTTCAAATAGCTTATTTGGTGATTATTTAAACAGGTGTTTTTTTTACTTTTCTTGGGAGATTAACAGGTATAAATTAACTAGTTTTCACAGTCACTGCACGATTTTATGGAGTGATCTTGCTCTTTAGAAAATGCAATCACTTGAGCTGAAATAACTTGATAATAGTTTATTTTGTATCTCGAGGCAAGCTACACATATAGTATTTAAAGGAGATCCTCATATTGGGTGATAACAAAAATATCACGAAGCTGTTTTACAATAATAAAAAAAACATACGTGTTGATTATAATTATTTGGCTGCTTTACATTTCCACATGTTAAGCGACTTTCTTGAGTTATGATTTGAGGCCAGGTCGCTTATGAAACATATAGCTCAGTGGGCCTGCCCTGGTAAACTAAAAATAGTTTAGTTTTAGTTTAATAAGACTAATATATATCTCTAAAGATGTTACAGCTCTTGATATACATCCTATCGACATAACTTTGCCTCTCAGTCCAAAATGTTAAAAACATAGTTTTTAAGATTAATACTGCACTGAAGACTGCATATGCAAATTAGTAACTTGAATAAGAAGCAGTACAGTATTACCGAACACGTAAGTTTTTGCAGCAACTAGGAGAGATTTTTTTTATGTTCGGCCATGGAATAATCTGACCAAATATGTCTTAAGACCCCCTCCCACCCAACACAGCCAAATACATTCAATTGTTACGTGTACCAACCAACGTTTAACGTGCCAATTATTATTGTTTCAACTCACTGTTAAGTTGGAGAAGAAATCTCAAAACCAATTTCAGCAATTACATACAAATTACTTGTGAGAATCGTTCTTTAACTGATCGGTTAGTGAGCTGAATCAATAGCAATTGGCGCGTTGAACGATTATATACGTGACAATTTAAATGTTTTGGTTGTGCTGGGTGGTGGAGGGTCCTAATGACACAACTTTGGGCATATCATCACGTGGCCTAACACACAATAGAATTATGAATCAAAAAAATAATACTCAGTATTTTTACCCCCGAGGCAAAGAGTGGATTTTTGAAATGGCTTCATCTGCAGCAATTTAGGGTCCACTCAGAATGCTGAAATGCACTCAGAGTTGAGCTTTCCACGTTTTCAGTGAGCAATGTGGCCTGGAGCCTGGCACCGTAATACGGTAATCTCTAGGATATGACAGGAGTTGCACAATGTACCCTTTGTCTAGGCTAGCGTTGTTATACGACAATTGGTCAACTGTTAACTGTTTTTTTACCCTTTTATCTGGCAACAAAACTGACACCTTTTTTTACAAGGAGTCATGTTTGCATAGACCACAATACCTGCAGTCGTAATGAAAACAAAAAACATAACTCTGATAATGTATGCACTGTCCTTGAAGTTGATTGGTCCACACCCGAGACAGCTTTCCTTAGAGCCGAGTCTCACATGGTGTTGGACCAGATGACGCCAAAAGGCAAAGTTATGTTTTTTTGTTTGCATTACGACCGCAGGTATTGTGGTCTATGCAAACATGACTCCTTGTAAAAAAAAGGTGTCAGTTTTGTTGCCAGATAAAAGGGTAAAAAAAACTATTATCATATTTTTTCTTCTGGCAAATGAGGTTCCAATGGTGTAATTGGTAAACTGTTAACTGTTTTCCGAATCTATTTGCCGATTCTGAAAGTCGGGGAACCGGTAATCATTTCTAGCTGAATGGTCTTAATTAGCGCACTAATTGGCATCCACAAACATACAAACGGCACGGCGGTCTAAGTCTTTGGCCCTCGTGTCTCAGTTAAAATGTGCAGCCTTGCAATTGCTCGCTTGCTTTGCTCATGCCAATTGCTTGCAGATGAGTCTCTGCTAAAGGGAGCACTCGAGGGTATTTGGCCTACTCTTCCATAGTGACCAGACGTCTTGGAAGATCTGTGGATTGCGATGGTATCACAACGGCGACCTCTAGATTGTAAGTCCAGGGTGCTAACCATCACACCATGGCAGCTCCATTCGTTTCTCAGTTAAAAAGGTAATAATTTTATATGCATTGCCAGATATTGCATTACGTGCTGTAAACCAGTAATCGTGTTTTGATTCGGTTACTAGTCATGCAAAAATTTATATATTTTTAAAGCACTAGTTGATACTCAGGCATAACAAACTATTAAAATGTTCCAGAAAATTCAAATAGGGATGCGGTGGTATTTCTGTTGTCACTCTATGCGAATTATAAATTGACTGCGGACAAGATAAGAAAACTTTGTAAGGAATATTTTCTTAGTTAGAGGTTTGCCTGTGATATATTCTGGTGCTGTTCACTACTTGGAATGCATCCTGCTACCAATAACCTTGTCAAGAAATCCATAAAGAGTGGTTCTGGGTATATATTTTGTATATGAATGTGTTTGCTTGTGTATATATATACATATGCACGTGTAACGCTTGTATTTTAGCACCGGAGTTCCATCATCATTGGTGAACAGACATGTCGTACCCTGAGGGGAGTCGTATGCAGTTGATTAGAAAACAATACTGTATTTTCTATTTTCGAGTGACGCGAATTGTCTTGTGTTAAATCATTGACCTGGATGAGAGTGTACACAGCAGTACAAAGACAAATACTCCCAGTGCAGCCTTAACAGACTGTTGGGGCAAGCGCTGTTAGCGAGCAGCTATGAAGGCCGGAATAGCACACGAAGGCCGGCATAGCACGTGAAGGCCGGTATAGCACGTGAAGGCGGGCATAGCACGTGAAGGCCGGTATAGCACATGAAGGCGGGCATAGCACGTGAAGGCCGGTATAGCACATGAAGGCGGGCATAGCACGTGAAGGCCGGTATAGCACATGAAGGCGGGCATAGCACGTGAAGGCCGGTATAGCACATGAAGGCGGGCATAGCACGTGAAGGCCGGTATAGCACATGAAGGCGGGCATAGCACGTGAAGGCCGGTATAGCACGTGAAGGCGGGCATAGCACGTGAAGGCCGGTATAGCACGTGAAGGCGGGCATAGCACGTGAAGGCCGGTATAGCACGTGAAGGCCGGTATAGCACATGAAGGCCGGTATATCACATGAAGGCCGGTATAGCACATGAAGGCCGGTATATCACATGAAGGCCGGTATAGCACATGAAGGCCGGTATATCACATGAAGGCCGGCATAGCACACGAAGGCCGGTATATCACATGAAGGTCGGCATAGCACACGAAGGCCGGTATAGCACATGAAGGCCGGTATAGCACATGAAGGCCGGTATATCACATGAAGGCCGGCATAGCACATGAAGGCCGGTATATCACATGAAGGCCGGCATAGCACATGAAGGCCGGCATAGCACACGAAGGCCGGTATAGCACATGAAGGCCGGCATAGCACACGAAGGCCGGTATAGCACATGAAGGCCGGCATAGCACACGAAGGCCGGTATAGCACATGAAGGCCGGCATAGCACATGAAGGCCGGCATAGCACATGAAGGCCGGCATAGCACACGAAGGCCGGTATATCACATGAAGGCCGGCATAGCACACGAAGGCCGGCATAGCACACGAAGGCCGGTATAGCACATGAAGGCGGGCATAGCACGTGAAGGCCGGTATATCACATGAAGGCCGGCACAGCACGTGAAGGGGGTAGGTGGCCATCACCACGGACCGGCCCCCTCTGTCTACACACCGCACCAGGTACTCATTTGAGGCTGAGCCGTCCTAGAGGAGGCTCAGACACGGTTCCGATAATATACTGATGAAAATCAGCCCCGGTGTTGGCCGTGAACAGGAATCGAACTCGGGTAGCCGGGTTCATATCGCAGTGTGCGCTAACCCCTACACTACCGCGACCCCCCCCCCCTCCTGAAGTTTAAAGACGGCTATTGTATGTCGTAGACCATTTTTGAGAGATGTTTTTGATTGTTTCATAATTAATCAACACATATTTACAATTAACACTCTTAGAAAGACAATTATATATGCCGTCTGAAATGTATTGGTTGGCCTGGCACTCACTGTAACTGTGATGCAGGTGCACTGTATACATACACAGAATAGTTTTGGCTCAGAGATGCCAGCTATTTCAACCTCAATAAAATTGGAATCCAAGTCTGTAGCCCCAAATAACATAATTTCCATGGCATGGCGAGGCTTCCTCCCAGTGCACCCATGGATTCAAATCATGTCAGCTTAGGACTGCTGTCCTACACGGAGGCAATTTAGGCACGAGGTTGGAGGGGCTGGGGGTCTGGTCTATAAGCCTGTCAGCTTAAAGCATGAAATTGAACACTCCATACAGGAAGACACCCATGGGAGCTTCAGTGGGTCCAACACTGCCCGCACTACTCCTCAAAAAAAATATTGTGCAAATAACCAAAGTAGAGATGCAGGGTATGTGCAGTTGCAGCTGCGGTGTCGTTAAGAGGTATTGGCGTGAAAGTTTTCTTCTCCAGCACCCAGCTCTGTCCTCTTTGAAATGTAAATTTTAAGGATTCTCATCGCCATGAGCTAAATTACATTATGAGTGTGGTGCGGAACGAGAACATCATAATACAGTGGCCAGTTGTTGAGGCCTGGATGTATCCATCCTGCGAGGCACACAGTGGCACAGAGATTAGCTATCTGTGAGCCCCACAACAACACAGATTCAAGGATGTCTTACTATTCACTATGATGATGTTGCTGGACCCAGAGCTGGGCCAAGACCCTCTCACGCTTTGGTTGTCTTGGAGAATTTCCAGTAGGCTGCTGTGATCTCACAGAGTTCAGAAGAGGGTGGGCATTAGTAGACCCAAAGACATGGGGAGCAGGAGGCCAAAAATATACACTTGGCATGCGGCCCAGAGTGATCTTTATTCAGACCTGCTGATTTTTAAATCCGATTAGCCAAAGCAAATTAACTGAATTGTGTTCACAGGCTTTGAAATAGCATTTAGTGTTAATAGAGCTTGTTGTTAACATGTATATATATTAAAAAAGAACATCTTTGTATTATTGTCTACTAATCCTGTCCCATGGTAACTTTATAGAGCAGCCTTCCCACTCGTATAAATTTATGCCATGCTGTGTTTCAAGAGTAACCCCCCCCCTCCATAGCTTACAATTAAATAATGTCCACTATATGTGCACTGCAGTACAGTATATACCTATAATTGGGGACTGTTGAGAGATATAACTGAAATGACAGCTGTCACTGGCTCTTTCAGAAGCCTGACAGGGTTGAATGAGGGTCTACATTTACACAAAGGGTTGTCGGTAGGTGAGGGGTGGCGCATATATGGATTGGGGGGGTATGGGTGATCCTGTGGGGGTGCGGTGGGGGGGTGAACTGCAGTGCCTCCCATGCTCTGCACCAGTCCCAGTGTGGGCTCTCTTGGTTTTAAACCAGCATGTAAGGCGGGGGGGGGGGGGAATCAATACTTCTTCCACATTTTTCTTTTGTTTAAATATCACTAACTTTATAGAGTACGGTATACATCGTTGTGTTGAGTGACGTGCGCTCTTTCGCATAACCTATATGCGGTAAACTCTATAACACATTTTTCCATTTTGCTTTCATCGTGTGCCATAAACCGGTCGTCGAAAACAATGTACTCCTGCGTGCTATTGAAATCTGAGTTTTTTTGTTAAGGACGACGACGACGACTTGCACTAATGTCCCGCGGAGGAAGCCGTGTCACTTCGCGGAGCAGGGCTCCGTAGCTGATAAAGCTGGCCCCGATGATAGCCTGCCAGTGTGCGCATGATAGGGCACAGTCAGCCGAGCTGTTAATGGAGACGAACGAGCGAGGTAGCATTTTCAGCTCATCGTTGTCATCTGATTTACAGCAACACCGGCGTGGCGATATGGAAACGCCTCTTTTTTTAAATGTTGTTCATGCTCCATCAAAACGCACGCAAGAGCTTTCCCCGCACTTGTTGATATATAATTAACGATTGCGCGTCAATTAAAGTTGTGGCGACGAGGGCGCATCGCTGCTGACTACGGTGAACTGTGTTTGTGTGCAGCGATTTGGAGAAAATGACAGTGTAACAATTTTTTTTGTTCCTGGGTAGTAAGTGTTATTTCCTAATTGCTTATGCCTCAAAAGTACATAAAATGGCTATTATTCACCACAAACTTTGCTTTTGTGACCAGGACAGTTATATTTTGAAATTTACCTATTTTTCAGAACATTCCAGATAGATTCTGTGCTGAGTAAACTTGGAGTAACTTCTAGAACATTCTAGAAGTTTCCAGTAATATAGATAGTAGCATAAATACCGGGCCTTAAGCCCACCAGTTCAGTTTAGTTCCAGCTGCCTAAGTGGATACATATCTGCATTTTTCTGAGATGGTATCAAGAGGCTGCAAGCATCCAGCAGACGCATTTTGCTATGTATGCGGCCAATTTATCAAGACAAGAGCGAAAAAATACTCTGTGGAAGCATCTGCTAAGATGTGTGAGGTCTACAAGGCATACTTCGGCATGTCTGTCGGGGATCAAGACAAACCTGGGCACCTCATTTCACCTGCGAGCAATGTAAAAAAACTCTGGAAGGTAAGATGGACAATTGTTGCTCGAAATTTTACGTGATTCAATTTGTTAAAAATTTTAGAATTATAAAAGTTTTTCATTTAAAAATGTTTAACAATTTTCAATGTTATTGAAAAAAGTATATCATATATGAAACATGTTGCGAGAATCTCTTACACATTAGTCATGGATGAAATAAATGTATTTTTGTAGGATGGTACAGAGGGGAAAAGAGAGCCATGAAGTTCACTATCCAAAGAATTTGGTGGGAACCCACTGACCACTCCAGCAACTGCTACTTCTGCATGGTGGACCCTTCCAAACGTCGGACTGGCAAGAATGCACCTGCTATCACGTATCCGGACATTCCTTCATCCATCACCCCGGTGCCACACTGCCATGAGCTCCCCATACCCACTCCTCCGCCGGAGAGAGAGCAGCCGTCTTTAGAAAAGAGCAGCAAGTCAGAGAGCGAGGGAGACGTTGTAGATCCAGATTACAATTTCAGAGGTGGAGCTGAGGAGAGAAACCCATACTACCCCAACCAAAAAGACCTCCACGACGATCAGAGATCTTGGTCTCACCAAGTCCAATGCCGAGCTTTTGACGTCTATGTTCAAGCAGTGGATGGGCTCTGCTTCTGCCACAATGTGACCAGTCTGTTCGAGGCAATCGGAATCGCCTGTAACCAGAATGAGTGGCGCTTCTTCATTGACAGCTCATCCAGGAGCCTCAAAGCCATGCTGCTCCATAATGGTAACAAGTACCCGTCTCTACCCCTGGCTCACTCGGTGCACCTCAAAAAGGATTACAACAGCATGAAGACCTTGCTGGATGCCTTGAAGTATGATGAGTACGGCTGGGAGGTCATCGGAAACTTCAAAATGGTGGCATTCCTGATGGGTCTCCAAGGTGGTTTTCCCAAGTTTCCCTGCTATCTTTGCCTTTGGGACAGCAGGGACACCAAGGCGCACAACCACAGGCAGAACTGGCCAAAGCGGACCGAGTTTTCTGTGGGGAGGAACAGCGTCAAGTGGGAGCCACTGGTGGACCCCCGGAAGGTGCTGATGCCACCACATCAAATTGGGCCTCATGAACATTTTGTCAGAGCTGTAGATAAGGAGTCGGCAGCCTTGAAGTATTCTTACCTAAGCTGTCTGAGGCAAAGGTCAAAGCCGGTGTCTTCGTCAGACCACAGATAAAGAACATCCTGGAGTGCAATGAATTCCCCAAGAAGCTCACTAGTAAGGAGAAAACGGCTTGGGACAGCTTTGTCACAGTGGTTCGTCACTTCCTGGGCAATCACAAGGTCGAAAACTATGTGGAGCTGGTTGAGACTCTGGTGAAGAACTACAGCACAATGGGCTGTAGGATGTCCCTCAAAGTCCATATCCTTGATGCTCATCTTAATGAATTCAAGGAGAACATGGGAGCGTCCTCGGAGGAGCAAGGCGAGCGCTTCCACCAGGATATACTGGACTTTGAATGCCGCTACCAAGGACAGTATAACAAGAACATGATGGGAGACTACATTTGGAGGCTGATTCGTGAAAGTGATTTACAGTATAATCGTAAATCTCGAAAAACAACTCCTAAATCTTTTGTATTAATTTTTGTATGACTTTAGTATGAATACATGTAAATTTTCATTCATATGTTGTTTTTTCTGACTTTATGTGAACGAAAAGACACAAATTCGCCCGTTTTCTCATTGAAAATAGGTGAATTTCCAAATACCACTGTCCTGGTCAAAAAAGCTAAGTTTGTGGGGAATAATAGCCATTTTCTATACCTGTTAGGCATAAGCAATTACGAAATAACACTTACTACCCAGGAACAAAAATTGTGTTACACAGTGCAATCACTGAGCAACTATTTAAATACAACATGTGGAGATGAATCCGTCAAGCGGTACGTGACAAATATATTAAATAAGTAACAAAATAAAATAGTTTTAGCAAACATGTTTTCACTTCACGCAAGTGTGAATAGTAATAGCACATGTTTTTATCACGTCAGGAAATATTGTTAGAAAGTTTTACTTTTTTAAAAAGGAAATATAAATTTAATGCAGTATTAATTATAATACTTAAATTACGATATATGAATTGAGACTTACAAAAATCATTGGATTGAACCAAAGTCTGGTCATTCAGTGTTTACACATTTGTTTCCTGCTTGCTTTAACCAAGTAATTAGCAAGTGCGGAATCCAGTGCATTTTTACGAAGGCAGGCAAATTGAGACAAAACTCAGCAGGCTTCGAGATCTTTTGACAGCGCTCATCACTTCACGTTTCACAACCCGGGGCTCTGGGGAGCTCAGCACATTACCCAGTCCAATTCTATCAGGGCGTGCAGGCTGCCGAATGGTATAGCAACACATCTTCAGTGAACCTTCTAAGCTAATTGGAACTGGGTCAGGCAAATAGATTGTCAATGTATTCACCATATATTTGCGAGCATCAACATATTTTGCCTTATAATCACAGGTAATGGGAATTATTGTTGTCTGTTCATTAGCAATGGACAGAAATAATAAATGTAAAAGATGTTTCTATTCAAAGTACACTTAATACATTCTCCTTCTATTAAAGCCAAAATTGCTCTTATTAGCGGATGTGCATGTCTACTCAAGGTTAATGTGAAATATTTTGAGTTTGTGGATGTTATCTTTTTTTATATAATGGAAATAAGATAGGAGGAAATTTTAGTTTAATTGAGCACCACATGAAGAATATATTACAGCTGCACTAAAAATGAGTTTTCTCACAATGAGCCTTGGGAAGTCTGCACGATGGACATATAATGCAAATTTGCGAATAGGTGTACAGTATATGAAATTACAAGATTCTTGGTATTTTAAAGTTGTGCACACATTCAGAGACACACTCTCAATGTGGTGTGAAGCTCCCTTTATCTTGAACAAATCTGGTCGGTTGTCATCTGAATGTGTTTTTGTTAGCATTCAGGCTTGTAGAGAGACAAACGCTAACACGGTAAAATCCCCAAGTGGATAATTAAAATGCCGCGAGACGGTTAAAAAACTTCACCTCATCTATAAAATGCGCTCAACAACAGCATCTCCATTAAAACATCCTAATTAGCATAGATAGCGAGCATATACAGTGAGAACAAAGTACACATCTATTTTGTTGAGATTGGTCATTTAATCCCGTACAGCCAGGACAGGAGAACAAGCTGCTAAGGATGTAATGGCTAGAGTCACATAGCTTATTATTCACCATCATTATTGATCAGGTGCATAATTAAATGCAGAAGCATATTTTTAGTCAATGCAAAAGGTGGCCTTTGAAAACAGGCACCTCTGTACCCGTGTACACATTCCGTCCGAGAGATTTGTCTTTGTCAGCAATGCAAACGGAAAATCTACGTATTATTCCACAAAATGTCCACATGTATATCATCATATTTATTTAATAACAAATTGTCCGTTAAGCAAATAATTTTCTGTGAATATTCTCACTTGCGTGGAGTGAACATTTTTTTTTCTTATTTTTGGATACAAATTACTACAGCAGAACTTGCAGTATTCATATTGTACATTCATACGTGTGAACTAGATGTTGACTACCATCGACCATGATCAATCCACTGCTGGATGAAGGCCGAACGAAGCCGCCATCTCTCCACGAGTCTGCCATGCAACAATCTATCCAGTCCCAGCACATGAACTGAATCTCATCGCTCCATCTTCTCAGTGGACGACTTCCCTCAACGCGTTCTATTCCTTCGTTGCCACTCCATTATTATTCTTGACCATCTTCCATGATCCCTTCCGGCGATGTGCCCTGCCCCCAAGCCCCCTTACTTTTCTTAACAGTATTGGGTCATGTCACTAAACCTACGTATATTCTACAATTCACACGTTCCGTTATCTCTTCGCGTAATTCCAAGCATGCATCTCTCCATGCGTATTTGCTCATTGTTCCAATTGTTGATCGATATTGTTTCATGAACGACCATGTTTCTTAACGATGTAGTGGAGTAGCTTTCTTCAAGAGGCACCTATTTAGTTAATATTTTTATTATTTCAGTCCGACTTCAACAGCTGTCTAAGATAGACAAATTCCGCTGTGCTTTCCAGCTGCATCCCTCTGACAAATATCTCCAAGTGTTGAGCGAACTAGTTGAACGTGACCTTTGTTCAGCTCATATTCATCCCGAGCCGAACTTTGCAGTCCTCAATCTTTATGAGCTTCTTCTATCATTTGCTGCAGTTCATTCCCGTTGAACGCAGTAATGATTGTGTCACCAGCAACATCTGAGATGGTTAATATTTGCTCCATTTATATGCACGCCCTTGTTTCTGAAATCCAATTTTCGTCTAATGTCGCGATGAATAACCTTGGCGAAAGTGGGTTAGCTTGTCTAACTCCATGTTTAGTATATGTCTTGCCTATGATGCATTGTTCGCAGCGATTGTTAAAATCCAGACGGCGTCCTGTTCGTACCCAGTTATTCTTAACACCGATCCCTGCTCCTTCACTTGCCCAGCCAACACCGTGGTTGGTGGATCCAGAGCCGCTTGGGTGTGGGTGACGGAGTCTCCGCAAGTCGGTCGTGGAGGGGAAAGGCAGGGGTGGGATGGTTTATTGGTTGACCATACTTCACCACGTTTGTCAATGCGGGTTGGTAAATATAACACATTTGTTTCCCCCCTCGATGAGTACCTAAATGGTTATGGGTGGCCCTATCCAATGTCTTGGATACTCCTCGGATATTCAGGACCTCCGATTAGCACGGTTGGCTACGTACGGTGCGAAAGAAGTAAAACAATACAAGACACACAAGCCCCTTCGCTCAGTCCAAGGCAGTGGATTGTTCTGTCAAAAACTGGACATCAGGTGCAATATTTTTAGAGCAAAAACCATCAACAGCCTTCAAAAAAATAAATTGTCTGTGCTAAGTCTGCCACCTGCCGGCCAATGTTATCGTACAGTAACAGGGAACTCAAGCGCACTAGGATTGCGGATTACACAACGTCTCAAATAATTATACGGTAATCAAAAGCACATGTCTTAAAGGACAGCCATGACACATGGTATATGATGCAGATAAAATATATCCTCTAAATTCTAAACTTGAATTATAATTAAAGCAGCACTGTCATATAACCTTAAACATAATTGCGAGCAATGATTAATTACGTTAGCTAAACAAGCATGCGGAATTACTATTGAGCATGATGAATAATGGTGACGTATTAAGGAAGCATGCAGGAAACAATTCCAGTGAACATGAAACGTTGGGCCAACATTTATTGGGATACTCTTTTTTCGGTAAAGCTTGTGTTGCCTCCGAAATGTCGTGATTTATTATTTTATTTCTATTACTTTATTATTATTTATTTTTTACCTACGTGACTTTACCGAAAAAACCTAAGAGTATGAATTCTTGCAGTCACGAAAGCTTCAAATCTAGAATTTATTGGGATGTTAAAATCGCAGTCGGTGTAACGGTCAGCGCGCTGGACTTGCAATGCAGAGTTTCGCCGGTTTCATTCCAGCAACTGGCACAATGCAACAAGTTTATTAAATCCCCTCGCTTCTGTCCACCACAGTCGATCGGGAGATCGTGTGTGGTGGGGGTAAAGTGTGGGTATGCCCACCACTTCCAAGGCGTTTCGTCAGTGTGAAAGAGTAGACCAAATACTCTCTGTAGATCCCACTAGTGGATGCCCTTACCCCCTCCCCCCCCAGCAGACAAACAGCATTCAACTGAGACTCGAGGTCAAAATGTACTTAGGCAACCGTGCGGTTTGTACGTTGGCACGTGTCAATGAGTGAATTCATGAATAACATTCCAGCGGAAGCGGTAACCTATTCTGAAAACGGTTACCGTTTTACCGGTTGTCTTTTAACAACCGTAGTCGTAAGTGCTGTTGCGTAGTGTGGGCTGCATTTGCCGCAAATGCCCTCTCCTGGTCAACTTTTATTGCCTGCTTATATAATAACAATGTGTAACAAAAAATTGTTCCTGGGTAGTGTTATTTCCTTATTGCTTATGCCTCAGAAGTACAGAAAATGGCTATTATTCCCCACAAACTTTGCTTTTGTGACCAGGACAGTGATATTTTGAAATGTACCTATTTTCAATGAGAAAACGTGTGCATTTGTGTCATTCCTTCAAATAATTGTGTTACATAGTGTAATCAACAACGCATTCAATATTATACCATTGGTCATGATGACGACCTGAACATATGTATGTTGAACTTCTTTCGCACCACACGTATCCAACCGGAGCTTATAGTAGGTGCTAGAATGCCATGCTTTGGCAGAATGCTTTATTCAACTGAAGCCACGGAATTAAACACATGGACAGGCGTGCATTACAAGGGAACACCCTATTGCTCACGGGAAGAGAGTTTCACAACATTGGTGTGATCCACCAATGCTCGCATGCACACTGCTCTATCAATAGAGTGCGAGTATGTTGCAAAATGTGCGTGTCTACTAGTGCAGAGTAATTCACCCATCGTGGTCAGTTCGTTACACTCAAGTGCCATATGCAAGGCTGGCCTATGGATAACGAAATGACCACGATGTGCATTGGCAGACACGAGCAGAGCACTCATATACCCAAGACTGGGCTTAACGTCCTGATTAACTAAGCATGAGCTGCGCTTGCGTTCAACACCACCAAGCTACAATCCATAACCCTGACTCACCACTTTCACCACAAGACAGGCACTAGCATTGTCCACATAAACCATCCGATTCACCTTGCCTTCTCCTGTCATATCCAACTCTCCCAAGTCCCTCATGTCTTGTTCCCAGTCAGACAGTTCTTCACTCCTTGCAGTGTACTCTACGCACGCTGTAATACCATACATCATAAACGATAATCATACATCTCGACCCCCTCCCCAGCTGCTCTCATAGATATTTCTCTCATTTCCCGAGAACAGCTTTGACTCCACATCAAAGCCACATCTAAGACCCATCATCCACCACCGGCTCTGATTCCTCTGCAACACCCCGTAAGAAAACAGCGTGCAATGAATGACACCTATGAGACTGGGCAAAGAACCCCGGGCCCGGCCCAGGACACGCTGGCTGGACGATGTCGGTCAGCTGGCCTGGGGACACCTGGGAATTCACCAAGAAGAGTCTGTGTATAGTAGTGTATAGTAGTGTAGTGTATAATAGTGTAGTGTATAGTAGTGCAGTAGTGCTGGAGTCTGTCGTCAGGGAAAGGGAGGTCTGGACCGCCACGACTCAACATGCTGCCGCCGCGACCCTCACCAGAACAAGCGGATTGAGAAACGAACGAACGCACCTGTGATACTGTCCATATATGAATATACGCTGTCATCATCTGGTGAGTTACCATTCAGAAAGACTGCTCGGATGTAGCAGAGCACAAGTTCTTGTGGGTTACATCGTGCAATAATGAGAAAAGGGGGTCAATTCCAGGGATATATGATTGTTTTGCTACATAAAAGCCCTTTACTAATGTAAACATATGGCTATTATGTGATATGGTTTCATCTTTCTCCTTAAGGGCTACCATTTGTGAATTGCCCGTCATAAGCCTTCTTACTGCCTTTTAACTTTCATTTAATGGCGGAGCCAGGATTTTCAGTTAGGGGGGCAACCCCTCCAGCAATGACAAATTATAGTTGTTAGTAAGTGAGGAGTTGTTAGTAAGTAAGGACTTGTCCCTTGCTTTTTATTCGACGTGTGTGCTGCGATGGCGCAGCCATCGATCGAGGGTCTAATTCGAACCGCGTTGTGTGATCGACATCGCGCTCGCTGAAGGTGAATGCCTTCAGGGAAGTCGTGTCCTGTATACACAACTGCGCACAATTCTGAGTCACTTATAATTTATTTGCCGTTACTTATTGCCAATTATGGACTCAGACTATTGTCCTATCATCTCATAGAGTCCCTGGCACATAATAATATGCTACACAGTGGCAGTGGGGATCGCAAAATCCCGATTTATTACTAATAAACCCCAATGATCCGATCGAAATTAGGGATTTCGATCGGATCATTGGGGGGGCACGTGCCACCCCATCCCCCACTGGCTCCGCCAGTGCTTTCATTGCTAATGATGACACCCTCAATCACGTTTTGGTTGTACTCTCTGACTCTCATTTTTTCATAATTGTTCCGTGTATTCAATGTACTGTTTTCAGATGAACATAAGGACATTCCAGATGTCATAGTTAAAAATGAAACAGTTTGCTGCACATGTTGAAATGTTTGGCTGTGAACACCATCAAAGAGTGGAACCATTTTTAGAACAAAAGTAGTAGCTCTGTTCCATAAATATTTTCACAGAAATGGAAAATCTCAATGATGGAATTATGTGGCGATAATTCTATATATAAAATATGGTGATAAAACTGACTCGGAGATATACGGATCTTGTAGCCTCTTCTTGCATGCATAGACATTGTTTATGAAAATCACTGGGAACAGAATAATGGTGAGGTAGAGATAATCGAAACAAAACAGCAAGCTGGGAGTAAGAAAGATTGCTCTACCATTTACTTCGTGGATATTTTCTTTAAAATACTAGTGAATAGTCTTTGTGGTCTTTGAAAAGGCATTTTACTCAGTAGAAATTTATGAAGTCATTTAAGTTCTGAATTTTAAAAAAAATCAGGCCTAAATAGCAAAATATCTTTTAAAAATCATTGACTTTTATTATAAAATTAAAGTTCAAACTTTTAATGAGAAAAGGGTTCAGACAAGGAGACGCGCTTTTTCCGAAGTTATTCACAGCAACATCAAAATATATGTTCTTCTGATAATTGGGTTTAAGAAATATAGCCAAACAAATTTGAGAAAATATGAACATCTGATATTTTCTGATCACAGTAATTTTAAGAGATGAAAATCGACTGCAGCATAACATTGAATAATTGAAAAGAGAAGTCTGCAAATATGGATAAAAAACTAAAGTCATACGGTGAATGAGTTATTGAATTTAAAAGGCAGATGAGAGTTGATGGATCTTGTTTGGAAATGAACTTAATAACGAAAAGAAACACACCAATGTTTGAAAATAAGAACGTTTCTAAACAGTGTAGATTACCTGCTCTGCCACGTATGACACAACATAGAATAAAGGCTGATAGGTGCACACTGAGAGAGACAGAGAGATGGACACTTGGATTAGAGAACATACGCACGTTAGAGACAACCATATTAACCGTAGGAAAAGTAACTGCGTTTTTGGTAGAAGGGATAGTGGCAGCTAAAGGTGGGAACATGCACGCTGTGAGGAATCCACCACGGAGACGGGGTGATAAGAAGAGCTCGTGTAAGTACGTTCGGTGGATTGTTGCATTGTGAGACCATGAGAGATGGTGATCGTTTGTGGAGGCATTGATTAAGCAGTGGATAGATCATGGCTGGTGATTATAATTGATAATGATAAACAAGAAAGACAGACATTTCTGACAAACACTCCTACAGCGTGTACTGCATATAAAACAACTTATTTTTATCAGGTTAGGCCCACTGAGCTTTACAGCTCTTTTTCAGAAGCGACCTGGCCACAAATGATAGCTCAACGAAATGGCTTATTACGTGGAAATTTACAGCAGCCAAATACTCTAAACGCATGTTTCTAAATGTGGAGGAAAAAAATACAGTCGTCAGGATCGGGATCGAACCCACGATCTCCTGTATGTCAGGCTAGGTGATTAACATCTCGCCACTGTGGCACTCCTATAGCGTGTGGATTTAGATAATGAGAATACGAATGTATCTCATTAAGCACAAAAAGGTCAGGATACAGGTAAGACACAAACATTATCATTTGCACAGGTTGTACAAAGCACACCCTGTTTCTGTGTGCACGGGGAACAACTAATACAAGACAATCAGCCTCAGCACGTTTAGGCAGTGATCAAATAGACGAGCAGCCAAGTCAAAAATGTACTCCAAAAATTCACAACAATCTATCTTTAAAACTAAAAACACACATTGGTTTCCATCAGAAATATTCATCATCAAGGTGTTATTATTTTTCTTCTCCTCCAACTTCAACATTAGTCATGCTGGCAAGAGACCGCATGAAGTGAAGTCAAAGTAATTTACTCACCGCTGATTCCACGGGGTCCATTGTGACACAAGCTGATGCCAGTAGCTGACCTGCACTCTGGTGACCAGTTAATTACCCTTCCGCACCACGGCAATGTACCAAACGCGACCTTCAGCTGCTGTACAAAGTCTCTCCGTACATAGCCCCGTGATTATTTTTTCCACTGTTAACAAATGGTGACAGGCCATTTCGTCTCGGCACAATGCAGCCCTTACAAAGCGGCCTCCCCTTCAGCCACGTGTGACCTCCTCCACACTCGTGCAGCTCCTTCCACCAACACTTTCTGCCTCTAACTGCCTTTAAAACAAGCTCTCCACGTCGACCACTCCACCTCCGTCACTCCACTACCCCACCACTCCAAGCTGCCTCCACGCAGCAGCTGACCGCCACTTCAAAGCACCTCGCGGTCTCTTAAGCGGACCTCTTTGCTTGTCAACTCGATAGCCCTCCCCTGGCGTCATCCCAGAGTCACGCTGCACGACTGACCAGCTCTTTCGCAAGCCCCCAGTTCATCGTGCTAAACGTTTTGACCATTTGGACTGTCGTAGGACATAGGCAAGCAGGAATATAACTGGCGGTGGTGGCTCTGCGCGCCTTTGATCATTCAGTGCCGTGGAGGCGAGGTTTGGTGGGTCACACAGAATTGGATGTCGAGGTGCCATAACCCTGGCTTGCCAGAAGGCGGCACAGCAAATGTGGACTCACAACTGTTGTTGTCTGTATGGGCTAAAGTGTTTGACCCGAGTACGCGTGGTTCTTTCATCCGGTTTCCTCCCACATGCAAACAACTCATTAATCGACCGAAAACACCTTAATACATCGAGGACCGCAGAGCTTTGGTTTGTTTTTGGGCGCCCCGCTCACCAACGTGATTGCCTTCCCGCTTGTCTGCGCCTCCGACTCGTTTTGTCTCCACGAGAGTGAACGAAAACTGTGCGCGTTACGAGTTGAACACGTGGATGCGCGCGTGTGCACGTTGCATTAAATCCGTGTGAGTTTGCACACCACACACCGTGACAGTGGTCATGGATTGCGCGCGCGTTGTGTACGCCTAACATACGCGACTCGTCGTGCCATCATTGCAGTTGACGTACAAGTCCATATGTTCACGTGGTGCTTCGTGTGCAATCACCCATTCATACACGGGTGGCATCTAAATACCGCATCATCCGGATTTTGAGAGGCTCCGAAAAGACGCACCCCAAACCTGTGCCATGTGTCAATAACATTAAACAAATATCAACAACAACACGGGCATTCGCCACGAAGTGGCGCTTGTGCCAGGCTATGTGCACTTTTAACAAAATGTCATCACACACACACCGGTCGGATTATAAGACGCAACCCCCAACTTTTGCGCTCAAATACAGGGAACAAAAAAAGATGCCGTCATATAATCCGGGGAATACGTTGACTGTGGCATCACCATAATTAAAAGAAAATTATCGACTAAAATATATATCTATTTTGTTTCAGTATCCTAGCATTTCCCCGATATTATCTCAGCGTGATCTATACAGCCTCCTCCTCCGAGGCACCACGACTCCCCAACCCACCCCAACCCTCTTCCACCCCCGCCACCTACACGTGGTCTCTTCCGAAGTCTTTTAAAGCTCCGTGACATGGAAGAGCTGCCAGAATCAAAACCAGCGGCACCGGGACGAGTCACGCGCGCCACTGCACCCCCCCCTCCTCCTCCTCCGCTTTGGCCAGAGCTTCTCTCTCCATCTCTCTCCTCCAGCTCCTCCAGCGTGAGTGAAGACGCGTTGCTCCCCAATGCGCTCGAGGACGCAGTGAGCAAGAGAGTTCACCGAGAGCTCTGTCTCTCTCTCTCTCTCGCTTGCGTGGTGTGCGTGGAGCTCGCTGCTTGGCGCCTGTTGGGAGGCGACGGGGTGCCCCTCTGCAGCGTCGTGCGGCAAAGATGAACGCGAGCGCAGTGCTCAGGGCTGCCCTGAACATCAACCAGAGCAGCGGCGTCCAGACGTCCAGCTGCTGCGACCGGGCACTGGTGGTGGTGTCCGACGACACGTGGCCTGGATCCTCGTCTGCCGAGCTGGAGGAGCGCAGCCTCTACATCACGCGCGTCGTGCAGATCGCCGTCATGTGCGTGCTCTCCATCACCGTGGTGTTCGGCATCTTCTTCCTGGGCTGCAACCTCCTTATAAAGTCCGAGAGCATGCTCAACCTCCTGGTCAAGGAGCGGAGACCTTCCAAAGAGGTGGAGGCGATCGTGATCGGAAGCATGTGAAGAAGTGCGGGAGAGACGCTTCACTCCCCCCGTGTCCCACCAACCCCAGGCTGAGGACCAAATCTCAGCCGCTCGTGGATATGGAAGAGCGTTTGGCCATTGGACACTTGATTTGGAACTGCGTCTGCGCCGACTGGAACTGTGGTTTACACTCTCGTGGGTATTCAAGAACGAGAAATGGTGGGGACATGCTCACGCACGTTTTTTTTTATTGTTCGATGTAGTGTGTAAAATAATCCTGCCTTGGCGAAATTTATAACACCTGTGCTGCATTTTCAAAAAGGACGTAACGAGTATACGGATTTAATTCATGTGATGCCTAAAGCAGGATCACCGAGAATTAAAACCTTAAGTTATGTTTAAATCGTCAGTGCCGTTTTCCTCTCCGAAGTCGTGCTACTACCGTGTACTTACTTGCGTTACTCATGATTGATTATTTTGAGAATGTATACATGTTCGGTCGTGAGCGGTACAAAGGTCATGACAATTAAAACAAAGTTGTTGTACATATTCAGAGATTTCGATTTAAAGCTTTCGTGATTGCAGGGATTCATCTTCTTGGTTCTTTCGGTAAAGTCACGTAGAAGGGAAGTAATAAAATAATAAAAATAAAACATAATAAAATAATTCTCACGACGTTTCGGCCACAACGCAAGCAGCCGTCCTCACCGTCGTGAGAATTATTTTATTATGTTTTATTTTTATTATTTTATTACTTCCCTTCTACGTGACTTTACCGAAAGAACCAAGAAGATATTCAGAGATCGTTAATCTGATTTCTGGCGTGCGCTGCGCGATCCTCAATTATCCTCTGCAGGGCGATCCATTCGTAGACACACCGTGGATTTCTCATGACCACGTTTCAAACCAACAGGTGATCGAATAACGCGAAGACGATAGCTCCATGTCTCACAGAGGAGAGTGTTCAAATATGTAGCAAGTGAACTTTATTGATATTGGTGATGGACATGCAGAGAACATTAACGCAAACGTTGCCTATTATATATAGATTTTCTCTCCTTTGAATGCAGTGTTATTAACAAGCGTGTTGGGCATTTTAAAATTATTATCTGTGGTTGCGCACCGTGGCGAAAGCTGTATCGCTATCTTAAACTGTAATTTCCTTTAAAATATTTTCCCATATATATTTACAAGTAGGATATCTATAAATGGACCACCCTATAGCTGTTTGAACCCAGTGAAACTTTTCATTCGGAGATTGGTTTAGCATTGAGGTAATGTCTTATTCGTATGGACTATTAACCGTGTTTATACGAGGAAGGGACACTATATATTGGTCGCAATGTTAAACATGTGTTTACGGTACTTTAATTAAACGATTAAACGGCAGCGTGTGCGATTTCAAATGCAGTGTATTTGGTATTCATTGCTGTACAATTATAAAGTATACAGTATATCGTGTCTTCTAGATTTGAAGCTTTCATGACTGCAAGGATTCATATTCTTAGGTTTTTTCGGTAAAGTCACGTAGGTAAATAATTAAAATTAATAAAATAAAATAAAAATCACGACGTTTCGGAGGCAACACAAGCTTTCGTCTTCAGGTGGAACCGTCACAGCACGATAGCTGTATCAAGGTACAGCTATCGTGCTGTGAAACGTGATTTTTATTTGACTTTTATTAATTTAATTTTTTACCTACGTGACTTTACCGAAAAAAACCTAAGAATATATATCGTGTCTGTTTTACGTGGGAGGGTAGAGCGGTGGTGGTGCGGTGGTTAACTAATTACGCTCCATGAACCCCGGCCACCGCAGTTGGATTCCTGGCCACGGCTCACGGGCATCAGTGGCGAGTGATTACTATCTAAACGAGTCCTTCCCAGGCGTCCTCCTTCGCCAACCCGCACTGACCAGCGTGGTGAAGTATGGTCAAACGACCCCCAAAAGCGTCATCAACTCGTGGATTGAGAATGGCTATAATGTATTTGTCCTGTGTCTCTATACTCTGCGTGTAGCGTGCATCCTTGTTGGGCAAATCCGTGCAACTTGTATGAATGCAGACGACTGATTTCAGTGTATACTTTTAGCCCACTTGTTAATTAAATGTAGTAAAAAATAAATAAACCTTTCACAACGCTGTCATTTCATACTTCTTCATTAACGGCGGATGCTATTATTTTTGGTACTGGGTAACAGCGCAGCGCAAATTGCGTCATTCAGTATCGAGCTGTGAGTATACGTGTTCAAGTACAGCCCTGTTCATCCACTGCTGGATGATGATTCTCCATACGCCATGCGGGTCACAGAGGTCGTATGCCCATACTTCACCATGCTGGTCAGTGCCGGTTGGTGAAGGAAGGCGGGAGAGCATGGACGTTGGAGCACAGTATGGTACAACGCTGTCCCGACACCAGCACATGAGTCCGAATTTATGCATGGAGACTGCCCATCCAACCACTTTCCAGGCCCACACATGCTTAGCTGCCGAGATCTGACGAGATCGATCGTATTGCGGCAGAGGCGGTGCAGTGCTAACGCTTGCGCATCACGACAAGCAGATCCTGGGTTCGATTCCTGACTCGGGTGCATTTTCTGTGTGGAGTTTGCATGTTATACCCCGATTTTGGATGGATTTACTCTGGGTTCTCGAATTTTCCCCCCATAGTTGAAAAAAAAGAACGTTCAATGTAATTGGTGTTGGTCAAGCATCCCATTGCTGCCAGATTACCAACAAACTACTCAATTGGGATTAGACACAGCAACGTCGCTCCTTACTGAAAAAACGTGGCAGGGCCCACCCGAAATGGTGCCACAAGCCATTATGGCCGTTCCACACGCTTTGACAAGCAGGGTTCTGCACAGCTTATTACGACTGATACCACATAGCACGGCACGTGCGGGAAAACATTACAGGGAGATGTTAGGAAATGTAAGCGGGAGATGCCATGGAAAGATGTAATAATATAATCCAGCTAATGGGGAAACCCGTTGAGATCACACAAATAAATGTACAAAAAGCACTCGACGTCTGAGCATTATGCAAGAACAATTATAAATGCTGAGTGGTGTTGACACCTGTATGTGTGTTATTTGAAACTTGTGTTATGAAGATGGGTTTTTATGGTCATTTTAAGATTTGATTGCCCATTAAGATTCAAGGGTAAAACATCAATTACAATTAAGGAACTTGATCAATCATACCCGTTAAACAAAACAATAATGATTATAGCCTTATAATGATAATAACACAAGTATACAATGTTTTGGCGCAGTGATGCTGAGAAGTAGGTTCGTGTGAACAGCGCCTGGGCCTTTGCACCAAAAAAAATATCGATCCAAAGGTGAAACAAAATAATGTTTTTCATATTTACGACAATTTCAATTGATAGCTCACTCACTGAAATCCGTGGCGCGTTCAAAGAGGAGGTATTGAAACAAACATTTACACGGACTAATCCGTTTATCTAAAAAGTACTGAATCACACAGCAGGAAAGCCTTGCTTGAGTCTCAAGGGTCTTCAGGATGGTCCTGTTTCTTTTAGATGTTTGGCCGATATCATGAATGTTTGGAGATCTTAGCGGGAAGATGTACGGGGAATTGCCTGAGAGATGTATGATGATGTGCTATTAGAAGATACCAGAAAGATCACTGAGGTGTTTGTAAAATGAACCACTGAAGATATCCGAGAAGATGTGCGCAGGGGATACAGGAGGTACTTGACAGCACGATATGTTCAAGTAGGTTGGTGACATACTTCAGTATATCTGTGCAAAACGTTGCCTTGTTATCCCTTCATGTGTGCGGGTTTCTCTAGGTACCCCAGTCTCTTCCCAAAGGCAGAGAAGCGCTTGATAAACAATTGGATAAACATCCCAAGCGGTAAACTTTCAAAAGAGAGTCTCTAAGCTTGGGGGGGGGGTCTAACATATTTCTTAAGGTCTAATACGCATGGTCCAAAATATACTGTGGATAATTCTACATTTGAAGCTTTCGTGACTGCAAGGATTTATACTCTTTGGGTCTTTTTCGGTAAAGTCACGTAGGTTAAAAATAAAATAAATGATTTATTTTAAATATTTTAAATATTTATTATAAAATAAATGATTTATTTTATTTTTAACCTACGTGACTTAACCGAAAAAAACCAAAGAGTATACTGTGGATAAATATGGTATAATATATATTATAGTAGAAGATATAACCAGAATGGAAGATGGAAGATGTTTTTGGGAAAAGCTACAAGCGGCTTCGGCCCCATAACTCTCGGGACTGAGGGCAAATCCAAGCTGATGAGTTGAAAGAGCCAAGGGCATTTGCCGGTATATCTTTCGTTTGAACAATCATTCGATGCAATTATGTTCAGTCTTCAGTATTAAGTCTGGAATGTATGATATAACTATTATTGTGATTTGAAAAATGTTGCCACAAAGTACGGCAAAAGAAAAAAATGCCAAAAGGATGATCTTAGATGAACGCATTCTGTTGATTAGTTGTTTTACATTGAGATTACCCTTAAACTTCACACATTTGACTCTATATTTAAACGTGTGATCTAACAGCCACACGCTGAGCGAAGATTTAAAAAGTCAAATATTAGCAAATCTGGGATGCTGCCATTAAGCAATTGTTATCACGCGTGACCTTCAAACCAGAGGTCGCCCAGCGGAGCAATGAAAGCGTGGGCAAGGTAAATCCTTGCGTCGTTACTTTATTTAACTCATTGCTTTTGCCATTTTTGCGATTTAGCTCACTCTTGCAAACGAACCTTATCCTGGTCTCTTGAGTTATTACCTGGTTAAGCAAATAAACTTGAAATAGTCAACGTCATTGGTGACTTGGAAGGGCACTTGAGCCACACTCATTGTGTTGATGTAAGTGGTTTGATGCCAGTCATGCATGACACGAACATGATTAATTCGGCAATTTTACCGAAAGTTCAGCTAATGTAGGTTGTGGGGGTCAATTGCCATAACATATGAACAGATGTCATGCCAGTTCATTATAGTTGTGTTAATGTACAGTACTGTAGTCGCATATTAAATGAAGGCAAAGATGACCTTGTTGGTCTGATGAAGAGGAAGGCCATTATGTATTTATATCTAAAAGGCTGAATGTCTGTCAATTTAACAATACTGATAACATTCTTTCTATATGACTTTACAGATAATTGTGACTAAAAATGTAATTCGGTCCGAAAACCGAACGTGATTCGTTTTTTATGAGCTCAACTGTGCTGTAATTACACATATTGTGGGATTCCAGGAGACATCCGATGCCAAGATATTGAGCAGGTCCCAATGCAATATCAAGCGGCACTTCACACATCTAATTTCAAAGTCATCTCGCTGTGCTTATAGTTGAGCTATGACCAAATAATTGAATTTGCTCAAGATTCATTGCCCTGCGGATTACATGTTGAATATGTCCTTCTTCCAAGCGTCCTCACGATGCTGGCTAGAGATGTGTGTGTTATGAGTTTTGAATCGCAGCTTCATCACTCCCGGACAGAAAGTCGAGAGATTTACATATACATGTGCAAATGTGAACGCGCATTTTTAATGAGCACACAAACGCATTTGGCAGTACTGTAATTGAGTTAAAACTGTCGTACAACGGTTGACGTTTAATTGTAAATGTAACTAGGAATGGCACTCATGCACTTATAATGACCAGTCAAGTGAGTTTTAGCATACTGTACTGTAATATATGGACAAAATTAATCAAAATAAAACAATACTTGGTAATAAATTAGTCACTAAAATACCTATAATATTCTGTTTAATATATACAGATGAAGGTGCGGACCATTTTTTTAAAGAAGCCATTTTACGTGTAAAATGTGGGTTTCGAGTACAATCGTGTGTATATCAATCAATCGTATTAAAGAACCGAAAACAATCTTCAAGTGCTATGAATGGTGCTTGTGCACCACTGCCAACGTAGGCTCACCATTGATTTTGTTATGAAAGACCAATATTGTCTTACGGAGACAATGATCTGTGCATTGAAGTTGTGGAATATTTACCGCCATCTCAAAAATCATCAGTGAAAATCGTGATCACATTATTTTTACAGTACCTTCATGATATTTGATCTTTTTTTTAATCACGGAAATAAATGTATTATGTAAGAATATTGATATATAACAAAAAAGTAAAATAATTTACAGCCCTCTGTCAACTTGTTTGAAGTCCTCCCCAGCCTGGGTTGGTAATGGGGGGTGTTTGGCCAGACGACATCACGCTGGCCAGTGGGAGTGGTGTAGACGGGGCCAAGGACCTGTTCAGATATCACTCACCACTGATATTACCCATAGCCGGGAACTGAACCCAGGTCACCGGGTTTGTAGCGTAGTGCACTCTTCACTGTGCCACATCTTACCCACACCAAGCCGAATTATTTATAGGGTGCAGTTAATTATTTTCAAAAAGTCTCAGTGTAACTGACTGATCGCTTGACCATCACAGAGTGTTTGGTCACTGGCTGTGTTGCTGTTGTGCGAGAGAGAGAGAGAGAGGCAGTCCCCGGGGCTGATGCTGATCACCGCAAACCCTTTCACGGTGCTCAATCGCGGCCACAGTAGACCGGTCTGTGGCTCGCAGCTAAACTGCGAGTCGTGTCAGCTGCACTGCGTTCCGGCAACGTCGTTCATTTTGCACAATATTGCGGCACGGTGTGAGCTCACGCGTATCTCAGCAGAATCCCACTGCTCCTACACGTGAATAAGACCAATATTGGAGAGCAACATTTGTTCAACTAAACAAACTCTAGAGCAGCTTGAACCTGGGTTTCATCAGCAGATGGTACTGTATTATACAAATGCAATTAGAAAGTTAAAGTAGTTATGTTATAATTGTCTTTTTATATAGCACGGCGATACAATTAATGTTACAATTAATTCTAATCGTGGTTAATCTGTACGTGAAATGTAGTTATTTTTAGGTGGAGATGGTTGATAATGCGGATACGCGTGTGAGAATCACCTGTGTGCATACAAACAAGATGCCTGTAGAAGGTAGTACAGCAAGTAGGTTTCTGTCAGGTGATCTGTGCAGGCTTTGAGTGTTAGCCCCTCAAACTGCTGGGTCTTCTACAATAACTTTGGCTTTCTTTGTATATGTACACTATTACAACATAACTTTGGCTAAACAGGCTTTCACGTGTAAAATGAATAGAATATCATAATAAGTGGTTAAGTCAACCGGGGAAGGCAGTCAAAAAACCAGGCAAGAGAAAAGCTTCCCAGCTCGACGGCTACATACCATTTATAACAATTTGAACTTATAATATTTTTTTGTATTTTACCAGGTAAGGCTCACTGAGCTATGTATAGCTCTTTTCCAGAAGCCGCTTGGCCTCAACGAAGTGACTTATCACGTGGAAATGTAATGCAGTCACATACTCTCGACGCATGTTTCTACATGTGGAGGGAAAAACCGGAGGATAAAAATCCACGCGGCCACGGGGAGAAACACGCAAACTCCAAATATACAACAGGCGTTAGGGTTGGGATCGAACCCACGCTCGCTGTATACCAGGCGAGGTTGTTAACATCTCGCCAACGCGGTGCTCACAGCAGCAAGCTCAGAGGCATGTTGTCATCTCCATGGGGAGCCCGTGCCCAAGAGCTGACATTTACAGCTTTTGATTAAGTGCAAGAAAATGACACAATAAGCAACATCACATTTAGAGATTGGACTGATTAACATGGATTTGAATTACAATCAGCATATTCATATTTAATAATTATTGTCCATGCACATTAGGGTATTATTATCCAGTGATGAACACTTGTTTCAAACACTTTTCGTTATTTGGATCAGAAGCGTGCATGTCCACGCTTCTGATCCATTTGTCATAGCAGGGAATATTTACGCATTCATCAACTTAAAAAAAAACTTGCGAGCAATAATAGCACATTGGAAAGAGTTACAAAAACCATGCATATAAGCATGATTTGTCTTGTCTATATATGCATTTATTAATGGCGCCAACAGATGGTCAGTCAGTCGTAAGCAGAAGAGAAGAGGAAGCTGTAACGCTTGGACCTGAGCAGTGAAAATCAATGTGACAGACGGCCACAGGAAGCTCCAGACCGCGCGAGCAGCAGGGATAAGGAGCGACCTCCTGCTGAGAGAGGGTTAACTGTGGACATTTTAATATTAAGTGAAGTTTCTGTACACTATACACGCAGATATTTTGTTTTCTTTTCCGTGAAAATGTTCTTGTCGCAAAAGTTGTTTTACAGTTCCCCTTATCATCACATTTTAGCATTGCATTGAGTGTATACAATGTTTAGCTTGTTTCTCCCCCCCCCCCATAATATTGATATAAAATACCACAGCAAGATTTGTCATGGACTTTGGGGAATTCGCTTTACATGATATAAAAAGCAAACGGACTTCAACAAGATAACAAAGGCTACCACAATTACGTTAGCACTCTGTCACCTTTACCTCCTGAAAGATTCCCCCCCCCCCCCCCACAAATAGCTGAAAATCAGGCACGATGGATATTGAATTGTGCAGTTAGCGTGCTATTTTTACACGCTGTAAACAAAGTGGAATTGGCTTTTGCGTCGTTCTTGTTTTTGTCTAAGTGGGTTAGAGTGATGCAGCCCTTGGGGCAGGACCTCAAAATCCCAGCGGCGGCCGTCAATGTACAGAAAATGTAATGAGACAATTGTTACGCAGTTCTGAGAGTACATGTGGTAATTCTTTACACAGAAGTGTGCACATTAATATCATGCAATTGATTGTATTCACAGACGAGAAAGTACACACTAAACTTGATTACAAATTCAGCTATATACTTGACCAGAAATACATTTTATATTTTCAGACGACTCACTGTATTCATATAGTGTTTTTCGTCTAAACAGAAAACCTGAGGCATATAAAAGCTGATAACAATAATTTGAAATATTTCCACCAGTGCAATGTACTGTAATTGAAAGTGCATTAGCTCTCATTACGTTAGTTTTTATGCTATGTCTATAATAGTAATACAAGTATAACAATTAAAATTGACTGTTTTTTTTCTTCTTGGTTCTTTCGGTAAAGTCACGTAGAATGGAAATAATAAAATAATAAACATAAAACATAATAAAATAATTCTCACGACGTTTCGGCCACAACGCAAGCAGCCGTCCTCAGATGAAGAACAGGTCTTTACCGAAAGAACCAAGAAGATGAATCCCTGCAGTCACGAAAGCTTTAAATCGAAAATTGACTGTGTTTTATCAATCCGTTTCTGGCTCTATGCCTCCCCACACAGTGTTGGCCATGCAGGTTGTTTTACCATAACCTCACTATGCCGGTCACGGTGGATTGGTGAAGGGTGAGAGCCCAGGACATTCACCACTCGCCATTGATGCTACCCGTGGCTGGGAATCGAACTTAGCTCTCCGGATTCATAACGTTAATGATTTGCTAAGTACTGTGCACTGCTGTGTATGTGAATACGCAGTGAACATTCAATTCAACACAAATGTGCTAAACTTAATCGAAACTCATAAAACTGTTAACGTCATAAGATGTAGGTTTTCGTTGCTTGCATGCCATGTTTTTTAAGGAAATGTATATTAATTTGTGATACTTGTATATATTTATACGAATGTAACATTTAAGAAATTAAAAGTTCACGTTAATACGGCAATAGACAGAGGTTTACTCTTGCAATACGTTTCATTGATTCATATATGACCTGGGACAGACAGAACATGAGCACTGGTACAAGGATTGTCTCTACAATTAATAACCCTTGAGCCCAGAAAAGTAACCTGACTACAGTTTAAATCAATAATCAACAGCTGATGCACACGTATGGGTCTAACTTAATCACACGCCATTCCCCGTATGCCGTATAACAACGTGTTACATTTTAATGCGCAATTGGCGAAGGCAAGAACCATGCATCTCTGGCATAAGCACGTTAGAGGAACCCTGGCTTAAAATTAGCCTAAAGGAATACTCCACATGCGTAATGCTGCTGCCACTGGTTGACATGGACTGACATTCGTGATGGCTATTCATTGCCGTGCCTGCTTCTTTTTTAAACAAGTCAAATCAACTGTATGTTAGACATGAAACTCGCTTTACAATAGGCTGTTTTTCTCTCCGATACTTAGAGGATGTTATCACATTCATATCAATGTGTGCAAAGCATGAAGATGTAATTTCAAGAATTTGAAATTACCCTGAGCAGCAAAAGAGGAACGCAGGAATCAGGGAACAAATGCAAACGAAAGACATCGTGTTGACTGAATCAAAGTAATTTGTCTTAGGCAGGACATAATGTTACAATAATGATCGATGATGATGACGATGATGGGCCATGATCAAGACTGGAAATGGAATGGCAGCCAAAGGTTATAATGCATCTGAGAAGATGACTATCATGGAAATAGAGTGATGAGATCAGTTCATATGCAGGTGTGAGATGGATTGGACCATGAAGAATGGTGATGGCTTGGGGGAGACCTTCATCCAACAGTGCATTGACAATAATGATGATAGTAATAACGTGTCTATCATTACACTTAAGAAATCAGTGTATCACTAATATAATTATGAGACGCATGGAGATCATAGTCGTTTTTTAAGGGAGTCCTGGTAAATCAAAGTGATGTAGGAATAGTGAAAATGTGTTATCTTAATTTATCTGCTGTTCCTGAAACAGACAGGCGATAGTCTTTTCTTGTGAACTAATATGTCATGGATTCTTTAACATCCACTACTGTATTGCAGGACCTGTTGATAAATGGAAAAATACGGAGACCTGTGGTTTTCACAAGCTTCCAGTTCAGCCTAAAACGTGCACCAGAGAATCATGCCGAGCCACCTGCGTCAGCTGAAACACCAATGTACGGTATAATCCCTTTCGTTACAATGACGTTACATAAAATTATACAGCCATAAACATACACCAATGAGTAGATAATTATTATATTGCGCAATGGATCAATACAACACACACCTTGTTGTATTACGGGATCCCCATTCCGTCCTGGCAGTGATAATTACTTGGTCATACTTCACCATGCTGGTCTGCAATTTGGTGAATGTGGTGGGTTGTTCCT
This sequence comes from Lampetra fluviatilis, assembly GCF_964198595.1. NCBI lineage: Eukaryota > Metazoa > Chordata > Hyperoartia > Petromyzontiformes > Petromyzontidae > Lampetra > Lampetra fluviatilis. The sequence continues at coordinate 11,872,698 of NC_136276.1, forward strand.
GTTGCGACAACAGCACTGATGTTCGTCATGGCCCGGGTATTGAACTCGGAAACCCGGTTCACAGCATGGTGCACTAACCACAGTCCCAACACTCCACCCAGTATCATTCTATTATGCTGTATTTCCTACTCAGGATTGTTTTTTCAACAATAATTTGACCAAAGTTAAAAGATGTCGCAGATTGTTTTGACCCTCATTTTTTTCAGCATCAACTTCTGGCTATACAATGAGGCCACTGTGTTTCTGCAGATTGGTTACTATGGAGATAATTGCGATACGAGTAACCAAGGTGACACCGCAACCTATGGGTGACCTCAGTAATGTTGAGAAAGACCGTTAAATAGATTCAGAATATTTATTTATACTGGAGGAATCCGATGAGCTACCAAGTTCTTTCTCACAGATATGCAGTCGGAAAATAGATCATGAGCCAAGGTAAATGGCCCTCAATTAGGTACCAACCAATCTCCTCCCCCCCCCCCCGCCCCACTCATAGAACATCCCACACAAGTGGAGATATCACTTGAAAAAGGCCACATTAAGGGAATTTCTCTTCCAACGAACACTAAATATACATCTCTATTCAACGTCCTCTTGATTTTGATACAATTGGGGAGTAAGTTGTCATATTGGGGTCACCTGTGTAGGTGAGTGGTCCCAGCTACATTACCGCAGCAAACGATCATTGGATATCCGTTTTACATTGTTAAAGTAATGTAAGATAAATCATGAATAGAGTGTTTCCCTAAAGTTTGTGTGACAGCTTCTCACTGCAGTGCCAAACAATGGTCTCTGTTATTCAATCACCTTCGCCTTAACATTTCTATTTACAGTATATATGTGTCGAAACCTCAACACATTCGTCAATAAAGCTGCCTTCAAAGGAAAAAAATTAAAATAGGTCACGTTTCTGCCAATGGCCCTTCTTCATTCTTCATTGCACATACAGAGAGACAGAGTGGATCATGGTCGGATACCCACTTTACACCATGGGGCCTGATGAGAACTACACATTTTTTCTTATTTTGATGACCGGTATTTAAATTGGCATATAAATAGTTACCTCGTAGTTGTCTGGAACATCACCTATTAAATAATTTGACGAATGTGTTGAGTTTTGTTGTTGTTATTTCTGCTTGTGCACCACTGCGAAATAATCTTTCTATTTAGTAGCTTTCCAAATGCAAAATTAAAATTTTTACTCAGATTTACACATTTAAAATTGTTTCACTGCAGTAGTTCACATATGGCGATAATAAATGATGATATCTGATTACTTTATTACTATTATTATATAAGAGAGAGTACATACTTGATCACAACAAAAGGCAACAAAGTATTATTATTGGAAATCAATTCAAAATTTATTTTCCTGCAGGATCTAAAATAGCGTTTTAAAATTAATCTTGCACCATTCATCATCCATAAAATAGTTTCAGAATTGTATCGAAGGTCTACTGTGTGCCGTATAGACAATAACGTTTAAAATCATTTGTTTTCAGTTTCGTGACAATTTAAACAATGATTGAGTAGCACATGATTACCCTATACAGTTTAGTTTTAGTATTATATTTGCTGTACCATAATTGTATTACCGCACAACATACGGTGAGCTTAACACTTAGGCTTTCACGACCAATATCATCCATAATAAAGGTTTTTTTGGAAGCGCAATACCTTGATCAAACCAAGGGCACCAAAACCACCAAGACTTTATGGTCAAACAAAGATTCAGAAACCTGATGTCCTATTATAACCCATAGTGAGTTCAATAGGCTCTGCCACATACAAATTAGCACAATATATAACGAAACAAATACAGCCCTACATCGGTAGGACCTCTTCCTTCATTGAAAACTCAGAACATCTCGTAAATATAATTAAAGCTATTAAGCTTAACCCTAATGATATTCTCATAAGTTTTGATGTAACTTCTCTGTTCACGAAGGGTTTCGGTCAACGAGTCATTTAAATTACTCGATACTCTGGTAACGAACACAGGTTCTGCCAAAGATATCCCACGACTAGCTGAACACTGTCTAAAGAACACCTATTTCTTGTGGAAAGGTAATTTCTATTAACAAAAGGAAGTAGCAGCAATGGGCTCTCTTTTCTCTCCTGTGATTGCAAATTTGTATATGGAAGATTTTGAAGCAAAATTAATATCCTCAAGCACACTAAAACCCTCTGCTTGATTTAGATATGTGGATGACACACTGGTGGTCTGGCCACACGGCAAAAATACACTTAACGAATTTCTAAATCATCTCAACTCGCAAAAGCCATCCATCCAGTTCATCATGGAAGTGTAAGTTGACAGAACTCTCCCATTTCTGATTATTCTGCTCGGGCACAGCTGAAATGTTAAAACAACACACAGCGTTTACCGAAAGAAAACGCACACGGACACCTATCTGAACGTAGTTACACCATTACCCCACACAGAAATCCTCTCGCATCAAGACACTCATATATTGGGCTAAGAAAGTGTCAGATGGTGATAGTCTGAGAAGTGAAATTAAACATGTTAAAGGAGCGCTGCAATATAATGGTTACAATGGTGCACAAATCAACAAGGCACTGAATGCCAAAACCAAATCAAATAAAACGAAAGGTGACACTGACCAAGTAAGTAAATTATTTTTAAAATACCGTACATTGTGGGAGTAATTGATCAACTAGCCAGATTTTTGGAAAAACAAAACATCCGAGTCAGATTTGGCATGGTACATAAAATATAGAAATTAATACACTAATACAGTAATACATTAGAAACTGGTAACGTGTTCACCTTGGGAAACTAATGTATTACTGAAGCTATCAACAGAAGGTGTGTCCCGGATTAATTGCACTTGTGGCAAATGCTATGTCGAGCAGACAGGACGAATGATCAGCACGAGACTAAAAGAACACCAAATGAACATTAAATACTCCAAAATACAACTGTCGGCAGTGGCAAAAGACGTGTGTAATGGTTTCCGGAGACACTTGTAGAGGTAACTTCTTTATTACAATACAACACTCCAACAGTCCTGATACTCTGTACAGCCTAGGGACACAGCCTAGGAACACAGCCTAGTCTGGCTACGCTCTCGGGTCCTCCGGCTACAATTACCCTAGGGGAGGCTACCTGACCCGACCCAGCCAAGGTGCGGATCTAGACTCTGGCTTCCTCGGAACTCGCCCTTACAAGGGCGTAGAGCCGGGAGTCCCAGAGTCCCACCACTGGCCCGCACAGCGTCCCGGCCCTTAGAAGGACAAGCGGGACGAGGGGGTCCAGGGTCCTAGCTGGCTGGTCTTGGGTCTTGAGCTGCGACTGGCCCCGATCGGCCAGGGAGCGGCCCTTTTATGCCTCTTGTCCATCGAGGGGTGGGGTTGTGTGTGCTCCCAGATACCCCACAGAGCACACACAGCCCCCCCCCCCCCCCCCGTTGGTGGCGCCAAGGGGCTTAGCTCTCTGGGTTGCCTGGGATCCCAGAGCCTGGCGCCGAGGGCTTAGCTGTCTAGGATCCTAGAGCCCCCAGCAGCCCCTCCCCTCTTGGGCTGGCACAGTGGCCCCTCCCCTGGGGGTCCAGGTACCTGCAGATGGGCCCTGTCCACCACTGCTGGTAAGTGTGGCCCACCTATGGCACTACACGTGTGCCAACAAGGACACTCAATTGATTTAATAATGTAAAAGTTCTGTGCAAAACTAGTTACTACTGGCCAATACTAATTAGAGAATCGATTGAAATTGAGATAAATATAAATATTTTTAACCGTTCGGATAGCTACAGGCTTAGTGCTGCTTTTAAGCGAATCATCAAGTAATGCAGTGTTTAAATGCATGCCTATACAGGCCACCATACGTCAATGGGGATTACCTGTACGAAAATAACAGGTACTGCTATTTTATTGCACGCAAACGACGGGAGGTACAAAAACAATGTGCATGCATAATGTACGTCGATTACCATATGAATAACCCAACCGGCAATGGATACCGATTGTAATTTATATACATTCATTAATACCCTCCCCCCTTCGCACGTGAAGGGCTCACAAGTGACGTCATCACGTCTACCCCTCTATTTAAGGAACGAAACAGGAGGATTTATCCACAAATTTGGCTGTCGCCTGATGAAGCTAGTTCTAATTGCTAGCGAAACGTCGTACTCAGATTGTAAATGTTGTGGATTTTCTCTCCAACACACCGGTGGTGCTGTACTAGTGACGAATTGGCATGTTTATTTACGTGACAAACCTTTTTAATTGGCTGTGTCGGGTGGTAGCGGGTTTAACTAATCATTTATATTTACGCGTTCTAACCCCCCAAAAAACCCCTATAATATACGGTGAGCTGTTACTGGGGATTTTTTTTTCATGGAAGTTCATTTTACATTGTATTGTGTTTGACACCTTTTTCTTTACCTTTTTTGCTCTGTGGCGGAGTGGTTAGTGCACTGCACAATTCCTGGCCAAGGCTGACATCAGTGGTGAGTGATATCTGAATGAGTCCTGGGTAGAACCCTCACCAACCCCCACTGGCCAGCGTGATGACATATTGCTCAAACAACCCCCCCATGATGAACAAGACGTGGAAAGGCCTTCACCCAGCAGTGCATTGAGAAAGGTTACAATAATTTTGCATTTTTCAATCGTTAACTCGAAACAAATTCTGAGAAATATTATCTTTACATGGCTGTACAAGTATGAAGATTAAATTGCGTCTACATTTGTATGAAGCATTGCTTATCGCTGGCAATGGTCTTCAGTCAGGGGTTAAAATTCCACATTCCTGTGACGGGGACTAGTCCAATATATATTTAAGGCAGCCATTACTGAAACTTAAAATCGCCAAAGGAATCCAGTGATATGAGCCTAAAATCACAAAAACAATACATTGATTTTTTTATTCGTCGGATCTTAACCAGTTAAATAACCTTTTATCCTTAGTCACTCATCAGTGCCGGCCCGAGCCTCTTGGGGGCCCTAAGCAGAATTTGATTTGGGGGCCCCCCTCCCACCACGCAGACTCATCTGTGCTAGAAGATTATTGACACAAATGTCACACTATAATGTTATAGCGAATATTATAAACGAATACAGTGAGGTTATGTATTAATAAAAAATAAAAACAACACTTAAAATACTTCACTCTTTTATTAAAACTTCTGAATACAAACGGTCACAAAAAACATATTAAATAAATTATTTGCAAATGTGCATTAAATGTGCAATCTTTTAAATAAAACCAAAATAGACAAACATTAATCTAATCAAAAATAGAATGTTACAAAAAAAAAGATACTTAAATAATGAAAGCAAACATAAGAACAGCAAGGGTTCAACAATGTCAACTGTACAACAATGACCTCAAAATCGTTCCTTCCTAGCTTTTCTGGAGGCAAAGTCACTAATGACATCATTGTATGGTATTGCTTGGCCAACTTTGTTATTAATACTAATGACTGCAAGTCCACTTAGTCTTTCCTGGGCCATTGATGATCTCAAATATGTTTTTATCAATTTGAGCTTGGAAAAGCTCCTCTCTGCTGAGGCAACTGACACAGGCAGAGTGCAGGCTATCCTGAGAGCTACCCAAAGATTTGGGTAAAGCTCACACATCTCATTTTGTGAGAGGTATGTGAGAAGCTCAAAGGCAGTCATCATAGTTTGGGGAAGTTCAGGAAGACTCTCTATCTATCAACGTGAAATACACACCTACTACCTAGATAAATGTATATTAATAACATTTCACTGTTGTGGCGGGGATTTAGCTCTGGTGCGTTATATTACCACTTTTATGGCTTATAAAAATATCATGAGTCATGACTAGCTAGCTGCTTCCTCAAGTGACGTGAGCACAATTTGTGCTGCTGCTGCACAAAACATACTGTAAATAATAATGCAAACATACCTTTATCTCGCTCTTTTTTCTCCTCCTCGGTCCTTTTCTTTTTTCTTTTTTCGGCACCAGAGGGATACGTCCTTTTTTGTGACATGGCTTAGGCGTATTTATTATCGTGACGTACAATTGCGCGCACCTGCCCGCGCCCGCGCCCGCGCCCACGCGAATTGTCAATGAGCCGTGACATCCGTGAGCCGTGACAAAGCAGCAGTTGTCGACAGAATTTTCTTGTCTTGAATCATTTATTCATTCATTCATTAATTCATTTATATCACTTGTTTAAGTTATTTAATTGTAAAAAAAAACGATTCGGGGGCCCCCTGGTGGCCAGGGGGCCCCAAGCAGCCGCTTAGTTCGCTTATGCCTCGGGCCGGCCCTGTCACTCATTGATTCCTTTATACAACACTGTGTGTAGAGCCTCAACACTTGAGACATTCCATTAACATCTGTCAATTTCAGTTCCCTATAAAACACCCAAGTGTTGAAATATGTATGGCAGCGATAATTGGCAAATCTGCATATGAAAGCCCAATTAAGTAACATCGTAACCTTCGTATGATTACAGTAACATAATATAACCATTGATTGATTTGTGATACGTTTGAAAATGTCATAAAAATATGTATTGTTCATAAAAATAACATAAATATAATAAGGTGATTTAAGCAATAGAGGTTATACATCACATTTCGTTTCAAATAGTTGTTTTATATGCATATATGTGCGCTGGTGATTTACAATTCTATTAAAAAAAACATTTAACGCGATTAAATGTGTAGGAAAATATTGTCAGTGAATATTTAGCATATGAATGTAACGTGGGAATATTACTGTAATATTCAGATAGTCACTATAATTAGCATTTTATAAATTGCATGCAGTTTAAATGCATACATTATTTCTCATAATCACAGTAATTTCGTGGACGATTAAATAACAACTACCATTCAACTTTTATTTTCTAGGTAATTTTCCATTATATTGGTTTTAAAGCGGTGAAAATACAAGGTGTTCACAAAGGGTTACTAAAACGATTAATGTATTACAATCGAATTGCTGCGATTCTTATCTCAGCCAATATAATTTGCAAAAAAAAAATTATCTGCTGCATGATTCATATGCAGAAAATATGCTTTTTGCCAGCCCGAAAGTCCATTGTTGATAGGTTATGCATTTTTGCGAACCAATGAGAGGCTGCGAGGCATTTCTCTCATTGTTCTCTGTGTGTGGTAGCCCTAAGTAGACGCGATTTAATCTTCACACGCGTTACATCGCCACTGATTGGGCTATTTCCCGATTAGCATGGTCGGCTATGAACGATGCGAAAGAAGTTCAACATACATAATGCATACATTGCAGCCCAAGGTGAACACGTTACCAGCTGCTGCCTTTCTCCAACTGCTGACAGAGCACACATGTGAAGGAATTAGGAGGTTAAGATATAAATAAGAATAAATTGCCAACACAATTCCCTCAGGTACACTCAAGAGAAGGGGTTACCTTCATGAAATGGCACGCACGCCTTAAGGACATTTACTTAAGTGCGGTATTTGCTTCTCCGGAATATTAATCCAAACAGTATTACTGACTTTTTCGCCAAGATGTCAAGATGATAGTCATCTATTTTTTCGATAATATTCGTAATTTTCAATGACAAAGGGCAACTTTACTTCTGAAATATATGGGCCAAATATCACCACCCACTGCTAATGTTGGTGAAGATCGATGTTTTTTTTTACCAATGGGGTGAGGCTATGGCCATTTAGGGTACGAAGGGGACGAGGGTTGTAAGTCTTACGTTTCTAAAATATCCTCACAGCGGATAGAGCGGGCAGAGCGAAGGGCACGCGGCAGTGAAAACGTGGCTCCAATCAATTCACGTGTCGCCCTACGAGGAAATGGCCAGCTGATGTTTTAAAGTGTTTTTGGCTGGGCTAATACTACAAATGCACACGCACGAACTGTTTGGTTCTGTCATACAGCTGTGGTGGCCCAAGCCACCGCTGTGATCCCGCGTTGGTGCTGCGGGAGGGTGCACAGCCACATGTATGGCAAGTAGGGCGACCCAAATGCACGAAGTCCGCCTACTCCAGGCTCACGAGGACGTTGACCTGCCGATTTCTTCCCAGGCGGGATGAGAGTTTGGCGGTGGGCATCTTATCTCCAACACACCGTAGTTCCCACCAACTTTCTTGGCTGTGTTAGAGGTGCGAATCGCTGGGTGAAACTGCCGTGAAGTTGAGAATTTTCTGATATTAAGCCCTGCTCACTTTGCTCTAAAAATAGTCCTAGCACTGCCCCTTTACCTGCCAATGGACCGATTTTCACAAATATATTTTAATAGGATCGCAACCCCTGTGCTACAAAAGCCAAGGCATACCATGGGAAGAATATCTCACAATACTGCAAGATGGTAAAACTACATGTAAATAAATTAATTGTCTATAGCGCAGCGCATTTTTAACCAACGGACCAAAACGGTGACTTTTTATGTCCCGGAAAATGTTCCAGATTTCCCAGGACAGAGACCTCAAAGATAGAATGAGCCGGGGAAGAGGGGCGGCGTGCAATGTTTTATGCCCATCTGTCCACCATCAATCAGGGGGGATGTTTATTTTAATTCCGATGAAAAATATGTTTGTATTGTGTATATTTTGTACGTGTTTTTTTAATGACCGCCACTTATTTACACGAATGCACCTTTTAGTTCATTAACATGTAAAGGTATATTTTGTGAAAACGTCAAACATTAGACTCGTATGACATTTAATCTGCTTCTCAAAACATTTCAACTACCCCATACACGTGAATGTGCGTATGCGCTTACAAAAGACCATTCATGTGAAGGCAGCTTGGAAAACAAAGCATGTGTGGCTGGCTGTTTTATGTGCAATTTAAATTCAAATGAGCACAAATAAAAATAGCCAATACCAATTCCCACGGGTAATCACAATGCTCATGCTAGGCAGTTGGTGGGGGCCAGCCACAGCTCTGAGCCCTTTGCCCAAATCGCCACCATTCCACCTCCCCTCATGAGTTCTATGGGTCTCCATTAAGCACTCTATACACAATCATATTTGGTCCCCTGATATTTTTTTTATAAAAAAAATGCCGAGCTCTCGTCATCGTGGCTGTGATATTTTCATGAAGGTGGCTTTTTTTCTTTCAGCCGAGATAGCACAGACGGTTCGCTCGCCTCTGGTGCCGCGTGCACACCTCTCTGATGTGTAATAGACATTTGTTGAGAATTAAAAACATATAAAGCAGATGCATTATGGCAAGTGTTGATAAATGACCCGCTGCGGTGACTAAATTGCAGCGCGTTTTAAATGGAAACTATTTAAAGAAAAACATTCTGTCAGCAATGCAAGCCACTTGTTTGAATATGAATGTAAATCATGATATAGAAGATACATTCTTTTAAACCTCATTATTCATAATAAGCAAATGGACACAAACAAATATTACAAACCCTTTCTGCAAAATGTCTAATTCTGGGCTGCAGAAAGCGGATTAAGTCACCACCTATTCCAGATGCATTTTTAGGATAATTATAATCGCTTTATGTAACTCTTAATTTATTATTTGGTGTAATTAAATCATATTCCTCTGAAAACGTATTTTGATCATTCAAGCAAGTTAATGATATTTTATTTTCACAATGTAGTAATAACAAGCGCTGTAAAGTTTCAGTTTGAAATTCGCCAGCACACAAGGTGTGTGCCTCCATGTTTGCAAGGCTGTCTACATATTTCAACCACTGTAATTATTTTACAATAGCACCTAAAATTAAACGTATTGAATGGCTGTTTAAGGAAATGGAATGGATATTATTATATTACCTTCACGTAAAACAAATACCCCAAAACAAAACCTTCCGGAATGCACCCAATCCCGTCAGACCTCGAAAGCTTGCATGGATGACCGCTATGCACAAACACATGATCATGGGACTGCTGCCGTGCCTCATTGTGGGCAGTGCACACAACATCTACAGTGGTTCGATATATCCATACGGGATCAAATTCTATTACTTCGTGCCTTTTGTTACACGCAATTGCCAGCCTGGTAAAGTATGGTCAAATAACCCCAGTGAACCGCACCGTGTAAGGAGGCTCTCACCCAGCAGTGGATTAAAAAAAGTGCCGTACATGTACATGTAAAGATCTCTAAAAATGGTACATGTCTGTAGGGTTTATAGACAATTAGGTAAATGTCTCTTTGTGAGGACACAGCACAAAGTGGGATAATTTCAAAGGCATAAATGCTTTTTTTATCACATCCAATTGCCAGCCACTTAACAATGACCTTTAGAATTCCGCTGCAGATTACAGCAGCCTGATTGAGCCTTGTCATGTTCAATCTTCAACTGATTATTTTTTTTTAATAAAACATGGATGTGGCACAATTAGGTGCCATAACGTGGCCAAGCGGTAGCGAATTCTGCGCTTGTTAGAAGTTCACGGTTCAATTCTGGCAGGCCACCCTGGTTAATACTGTGCGTGTACTGACAATAAGATATACTTCAAAGTGGAGTAAAAAAGATCACACAAGGCCTCCCCACATCGTGTAGGCAGTGAGGGATATTTAACCATGCTTCACCTCACTGGTCAGGGCTGGTTGGCGAAGGTGGGGGTAGTACATAACGACAAATTTTGCTGCAATACCCTCTCCTGCCGACAACGCCCACCGCACCTGTATATTCCCGCATGGTGGTCGCCCGTCCAATCATTATCCAGGCTCTGAAAGCCTTGACAGGATTTGGCGAATTCTGGGTGATTTGGTCATACCGTTATATGTTTTTATTCAGGCTGCTTGAAGCGTAGTGGTTAATGCAATGCGTTATGAAGCCAGTCACCCAGGTTCAATCCCTGAACCATGGACATTGTGATATATAAACAGGCCTTAGCCCTTCTACCACCGTAATCACCAATACAATCTAGTCAAGTATGGTCAAACAACCCCCATTGACTGAGACTACATGGAGAGGCCTTAATCCAGCAGTGGATTGGCAAAGGGCTGTAATATATGTTTTCTGTGTATGTGCTAGTACTTAAAGTTATATTAATTGTGGAATACAACACTGTATTATCAGACTGTGATTACCCAGAGAAGCAATTGTAAGCCAGATAGCACAAACTGCCTACTTTGGTGAGGAGTTATAAAATATCACTTGGATGACACAGGAATGATAAAAATTTCAATTAGCTCATTTGAATCACTTTCATTCATATTTTGTGCCTATATATTTTAAGATAAAATCTCACTGTAGTACTCTCCTTTTAAAAATTCACAATTCATTACATTGTGTAGTACTTGTTATAAACTTCAATAGTTTTCCAGGTATTACAATAATGTTTTGTTTTTTAAACCAAGTGCATATGAAATTGTAAACATCTAAAATTACAAATTTCTGTGCTCATATAACAATTGCAACACAGGTGGCTGCGTACAGTGCAAAACAAGTTCAATATACACACATACAAACAATTGCATGATGTCCTAATGATGACTAATGTTTCGTGATTAATGTTCCAGCTAATGGAAATAGAATATCATTGTTCAAGGAAGCTCACAATTTTGCATGTCAAATTGTACCAGCAAATTCTAATTTATATTAATTATTCCTTTCCACTGTTGCAGCACAGATTTTGCAATTCCATGTGCTCCTAAATAAAACAGCGCCTATTACTCATCGCAGGAGAGAGGGTGGAGAGACCCGTAATTGTATCTTAACATTTAAATAGGAAAAAAAGCCGGGCAAAATGAGAGGTATATTAAATACGCGAGCGAGGTAACCTAAATGGCCTCGCTGTCAGCATGTATGCCCGCCTGTCACATGTGCACACAGAGATAAGCATTGCCAAAAGGTAAACCCGCCCACCTACACTGCCTGACCTTCATTCCAGCAGCCAGTAACCCCGCGCAAATACCCCCGTACGAGTCGTTTATAATTGGCACTTTCCAAAGCGTGAACTCGACTAGAGTGCAGTGCGGCTACCAACAAATTTCATCGTTTCGTAAAATATATATGCGTTACAGGTAGGCGAGTTGGTCCGTTACATTGGGAGTTATTTGAACTCTGATGCTTATTTTATGTTGGTCATGATCAAGGGTTGTCAAAATCGTTCTATTGTTTCATATCTGGTAACCGCATGAAAAACCGGTATAAGTGTGGGTATGCGCAGCCCTTCTTAGGCCTTCCGTCAGCGTGGAAGAGGCCAAATACCACCGATAGCTCTCGAGTGGAGGCCCTTTCTCCAGCAATGAGCAATCAATTGCAGGAATGCACCTTTACCTTTAAACTATCCACGTATTGTTTACCTTTATTGCCTACCGCCGTGCTGTTTGTTCGCGAGTGGCAATCACTGTATTCATTACTTATATTTCACTGGAATTAATCACCGGTTCCTCGTTTCGTAACTGTTAATCAATTCTTAAAAGTTACTGGTTATTATTTGACAACCCTATCAGGAACCCATGTGACTCTGAGCATGTTGTCCAAAGAAAATGTATGAAGCTTAATGAAATGGCTTTTCATTTGCAGAGGTGTGGACTCGAGTCATGTGACTTGGACTCGAGTCAGACTCGAGTCATGAATTTGATGACTTGCGACTCGACTTGGACTTGCATAACAATGACTTTGTCCCACCTCTGTTCATTTGTATCAATAACTCGCCTTTTGCCCGTCCAAGACGGGTGTATTGCAGTAAATCTGAAAATTGCAAGCAAAAAGCAGACCGCGACGTGATATTCATTGCATCAATGCGTGTGCAATTTTTAAGGCCGCGGTGACACAGACCTATTTCATTTAAAGGTTATAATCCCATGTTCATCATGACGTCCTTTTTACTTCTATGTCTCAACAGCGTTACGGAGATCGCGTGACGTGAGGGTTCTGCCTTTGTAGCGAGGGTTGTAAGTTGACGATGAGGAGGGGGGAGGAGGCGACTCGCCCCCCCCCCCCAACAATGTGGAGTGACGTCAGCCGCTAATTATTATCAATGGGGGGGGGGGGGGGGTCCATTTGGAGGACGTCACCTTATAATGATTATTAATGAGGGGGCTGGTCGATGTGGAGTGACGTCACGAGCGTTAAAGACAGACATTCTTGGGTGATTATCAATAATAATAAAGCAAACTTCACTGTATTTATTGTACAATTACATTGAAAATAGTTACCACATTTATTGCGTCAATTCAATCCATGTGTAGTGACATCGCTGGATGTCACCATGCTGTGGGTGCAGTACCGGCCCTAGAGGGCACGCTGTGTGTGTATGCCGACCTAAGGGGAAGGTCGTGTGAGGCCATGTCACTCTGGTTGACCCGGGAGGACACGTAACCGAGTTGAATGACGGGGGGGGGGCGAAGAGGGGGCTAGGAGGACCACGTGGGTAGAACCCAGGTTCTTCCTGACGGTTCTGGAAGGGGGGCGTGGCCAAGGGCGGAGCCGGCCCCGCCGTAGGGAATATAAGCCTAGTCCCGAGAGGGATCGGGGTTGTTCATCCTGGGAAAGAAACGCTTCGTCTACGATCCCCGTTCTACGAGTCTTCCAGCACGTGGACCCGGGCAATATGCTGTTGGTCCCGGGTCCGTAGTTAAAAGTTACGTGGTAACTAATGTAGTTAGCCGGGTGGTCACCACCCTAGGTTGTTATCGTGTTAAGGGGAAAGTTTACCCCGTGTGTTGGAAATAAATGCGCTTCCTCCAAGTTTAAGTGTGCGACTCAGTTGAACCCACTACACATGGAATAAAACTAGAAAAAAAAAATCCTGCCAGGAATACATTTTGTATTTGATCATCAGCCCTGATCTATCCACTGCTGGATAAAATCCTCCGCAAGCCGTCGCAGTCCCTCATGGCCTCACGATGCCACAATCCATTAAGCTTCTGCACGCGAGCCAATCTCATCCCGGCATCTCCATGGGGAAGTTGTTATCTCGAGATATTCTCTCGTTAGTCTCGGTCATTGGCTATCATCCCTTATTACAATATTTCCTGCCCAAGCCAACTTGCTTTTCTCTAATTTACAAGCGCTTTCATCCATGCGTTCCTTTTTGTCTCAGTGTAATTACAGGCATTGACCTCTCCATGCTCGTTTGCACACCGTTTGCAAAATGTTGTATATTCTTTGTTATTGTTCAGGTTTGATCGATAGGTTATAAACATAAATGTAAAAATAGTAACAATTCTAGTTTTTCCTATGACATAACCAATACAACTGAATGACAGATGATTAAACAATAAAAACGTTTGCATAGTTGGGCTTGACATGAATATGTGCAAAACAAGTAATATCTAAAACCGCCAAATGAAGATATTTGCTGGAGGGAAACAACATCAGAATATGCAAGCTCATGGAAATTACTGAGGGTGAACTTGGGACAAAATGTGGTGAAATATGGTGAGCAAGAGCAGGTTTGGAGTGCTTTTGAAACACTTAACTTGGAAATGAAGATCAACAAACCAATGTTACCTGTCATGGCATATTGGATATGGAAAACGATTTAAATAATGATACAACTATTACCCTAAAGTCTGGACATGTTTTGAGCACAGCAGAGAACAACCAAAATGGAAAGAATGAAATACATTTTTTTTAAATTTTACTAGGACGGGCCAACTGAGCTACATACTAATTTTTCAGAAGCGACCTGGCCACAAATGATAGCTCAACGAAGTGGCTGTGATGTGGAAATTTATAGCAGCCAAAACCCCGAAACGTGTATTTATAAATGTGGAGGGAAAAACCGGAGAACCTGGAGAAAAATCCACCCGACCACAAGGAGAACATGCAAACTCCAAAAATACAACAGGCGTCAGGGTCGGGATCGAACCCACGACCTTCTGTATACCAGACGAGGTCGTTAACATCTCGCCACCGTGGCCCTCGTAAAGTTTTAACAATATTTGATGGGGAAAAAACAATTCCATATTTGCAATTCAATTTTCTATTAAAAGCTAAGTATTGCTCGAGGACAAGGAGTGTGTGGAAAAAGGTTTACATATATTTATTATCGGACAGTGGTGACTGATTACTCGTGACCTTTTCTTTTCGTGAATTAAAAGCACAGCATGACACCACAGGGTTGGTTGCTTGCTTAAAATTGGCTATAATCCTGAATGGACAAGTCAGTGGAAAAAGATTGTGAGAGTTTGTGACAATATCGTAATAAACAGGGCACGTTTTAATTTAATGTAATTTTGAACTCAAAATAATCCACAAAATGTGTTGAAAATGTTGAATACAATTTGATAACGTAGTAGTCTCAATGCCGTGTCCACTACAGCAGATGTGATGCATGACAGGGTTAATGCAGCAAATTGCACATGCGTACCGGAAAAATGCAAACAAAAATATGTACAAATAAATCAAGTGAGGCTGTAAAGAAAAATATATATATTCAGCCCTCTGTCCATTTACTGCTGTAAAAAATAGATTATCCATGCGTGCTGCACATGGGGATTGTCCGACCATTCTTCATCACGCTGGTCAGTCTCCATGCCATGCTGGACATGGAGATTGTCCGACCATACTTCATCACGCTGGTCATTGTCGGTCGGTGAAGCCCAGGGTGTGAGGGGTGTTCCAGGACTGCTTCAGATATTGCTCTCATTGTGATGTTGGCATTAGCCAGCTCATGTGCACATGGATTGTGGCATCGCAGGACTGACGGGCATGGTGGTGACGCCTTCATGCAGCAGCAGGTAAATCATGGCTGATGATGACTAATATTCAAAGAAAAACCTCTGGAACATTATACTCTGGATATTAGAGATGCGCGGGATTAACATTGCATGCATATTTGGAAGATAACTACCAACAATGTGCAACACAACATGGTGATCAAGATTGAAATGTTATATATTACACAAAGTGAATGCATCATTTGCCTGTATGAGAAATATCATACACGTGCGACATCGGACGTGTATGATTCGGACCGAAGACAAGATCCAAAGCATAGGGGGTATTAAAATGTACAGTACATAGAATAAAAAAACATCAACCGTTGCAACAAAATGTATGCATTTAATACAGAAGACATGAAAAACAATTTTAAAAAATTCCCCGAATAAATAAGAGAGGGATACATGGGTTGACATTTGCCGCAAGCAAAAATGTATTGCACAAGAATGCATCTTGAAAAAATGCTGCCACGCCACCACACCTTACCAAAATGAACTCATGTCAGAATCACAATCTTCATTTATATTGCCGGAGGAATCCGATGAGCTATGAAGTTATTTTTTCACAAATGTCCAGTAGGGGCAGGTCAAATTCACAACGTAACACACATCAGCCCATGTGGGTGTGTGCAAACACGCAATACACAACTATGGAAGAAAATAGTACTGCATGACGAACCGCAATGGTATGGGTTACGAACAGCTAAAAACACATTCCTGCGGAGGGAGCTGGTAGGAACGTTGGGTTGCTCGGTCAATGGCCAGGGTCAACGACGGCGTGGTGTATTCCGCAAATTTGCCCGACTGTGAGGGCGGGCACAAGCCGGCGTGAGTAGGTTAAACGTTGCGTTTTATAAGGGCACCACGGGGTGAGCAGCCCCTCCCCACCCAGCCCACCCCTCCCACCCCCACCCAGCCCCTCCCATTTTTGGATGCACGACGGACACAATAATCCCGTGGGCTGGTGTAACCATGAGGTTCCTACCAGTATAACTTATCACAGCTGAGGCTATATAATTTTAGAACAAATCACACATGAAGAAATGTTATTAGATTAACATATAAAATAGTTAAAACCATGGAATCATGTAATGTATCTTTACATGCTTCTTTGCAATTTAAAGTATACACATTTTTTGTTGGTATTCTGCAAGACAGTACAAGCTAAAGCACTGTTTTCAATTCCATTTTGACTGTTTATTCCTATTGATGTAGCATTTTTAATTATTTACAATTTAACGTTAATATTTAAACATGTTTTACATATTTAGTGTGATTAAATACTTAATGTATGACTGCATGTTGTTTCTATGATTTGCACTATTTCCCTGTGCATAAAAATCAATGATATACGTCAAACAATCCGATGCAGAATTTGAATCCAGTTTTCATTCCCATCATTTGCCATTGCGGCAATGTTAAGCCAATCTCTCAAAGTGGCAGACTGGATCAGTCGGAAAAATGTACAATTATGATCAGATACGATGGCAACACCCCAAGTGGACATTAAGTTAGGAACAATGTACCATGAGTGTTCCGGGAAGAAGCGGTGGTAAAAAATATCACGAACGAGAGAGTAATCAGAGCGTATCGGTATTTAAAAAAACTTTTATTTGACGTTAACAATGTTAAGAATGATTTAGAATTCCAACGTACATTATATTACTGACCATTATAGCAAGTTTCTCAAAGGAGACCTGAGAAAAAGTATGCTTAAATGTGTCTTGAAAAACCTCTTAACACCTTTCAACTGTCTAATGTAAGTGTATGTCATGTATTGTGTATGAATATAAAATACATGGGGGACACAATGAAAAATACTTATTTAGTTTCACCCACACATTTTATTTACATAAAGTCCTTATATAAAATTGGGGGAACATACAAAAATATATCTTAAAAAGTAATAGAGGAACACAGGCAGTATTTCTTCCGAATGCATGATAAACTATACCAGTATGTATACCAGTACAGAAGAATTACGGGTTCATATAAAATTTCCAGAGTTATAACATTGCTGTTTTTCAAATTGACCTTGCATTGTGCTTCATACACTTTAAAAACCAGCCTTGTTTAATTTTACAAATCTATATAATTTAGGATGAGGGGATTGAAGAGGCTGACCATGAGAATTGAGATAATCGTAGAGGGATGAATGAAAGTCTCGGCAAGTGGCTGAGTTTAGAGTAAATTGGAGGTATTGAGCAGGTGGAGGAGGTATGACGACCTGCAGAGTTGATGTCGGTGACAAGCAAACGAGAGCTCGGATCAATGACAACGAACAGGTTTTGCAAATGAAAAACAACCGTTGTCGGGAAACCAAGACAGAGTGGCTCGATAGGTAAGAGTGGAAGTGTGAGTGATCTGTGGTGTCAAAAGCAGCAGAATTATCTAGAAGTGGTAGTTAACCAGTGAATCAAAATGTATTTATAGTTGCATTGCCAGAAAAGAAGAGAAACGCAGCGCTGGCCACGTGCAAATAATACACAGCGTGCCACAACAACACCCCGAAATGTAAAATACTGTATAAAAAATACAAGTCCCACTGCGTAGAATTAAATGTAATATGAGCGTAATACAATTATGGGATTGCATGGGTATTCACAAATAACACAATGAGGCCATCTTCTTGGTTCTTTCGGTAAAGTCACGTAGAAGGGAAATAATAAAAATAAAACATAATAAAATAAAAATTCTCACGTTTCGGCCATAACACAAGCAGCCGTCCTCAGGTGAAGAAACAGAACTGTCGGAAAGACAGCGTCCCAATGAACACTGTCAAGCTTGGCAGCGTATATTTAAGCTGGGTTGGGGGAGGAGAACGCCTTGACAAAGGAGTTTACATATCAACAGCGAAATTAAGCATATTGATGGAAAATGCAGATATGGGATTAGTCACTCCTTGTGTAATGTGTAGGTGGTGAGGCCATTTGCCAGCTATGGCTGCGACGTTTGGTCGTACATGTTGTGTATATCGTTTATTGTTAAATTTGAATCACAGTTCCTATGATCACTGTTACATTGTTTTTATAGCTTTATTTGGAGGATTTTGAAAACGTTTTGGTTTAGCCATGTTTGTTTGTTGTAGTACAGAGTTAGCCTGATAACTTTAATGTAAATTGTCTTATGGTTGTTATTGTTTGACTTGCATCCCACTGGGATTTTTGCACACAGCGTTGAAATACGGTGTTTTTTCTGGAAGACTTTGCTGTTTTTTCCTGGATTTTATTGTTGCGTGTAGTCACTTTAAGATGTTTCTTGTTCATGTTTTTGTTTGTTGCGGTTGCACCCGAGTCAAGAGCCGCATGGGCTCACAGGGCTATACCTAATACATGAAACTGAAACAATTAATGTGGGTCAATCATCAGCACAAATGACTCCTATGGAGTGCACATATGGAATTTGTGCTTTTAAACAGCACATTTCTCACCTCTGGATAATCACGTATGTAAAATGTTTTAAAAAGTGCATGCAATAACTGAACATCAAACATGGAATATGCATAAAAACTCAATCAGAATATGTATTTATACTGGAGGAATCTGATGAGATGTAAATATCTTTTTCATACAAACATTTTTGGAGAAATTATTATTCACCACCGGACTGCAACCAAGACAATATAAGATAATAGCATTCCTTTAAAAATTTGAATATTCTCAAATTGATTTAACAGAAATGTTGAAACAGACTAGAGTATTTTAGTCTCTGCAAAAAGTACAGTTAATCTGTAGAAGCCAATGAAACCATGGCATTTGTGCTTCAGGGATCTTACGGGCATTAAATCATTCATGCATATTCTTCTTATGCATTAATGTCACCATATAATTAACTTTAGCTGTGCCTTGACTTTTGAAGGTAATACGTTATTCCCATACAAGTGCAGCAAACAGGTCCACTGCGTAGGGTTTTCTCGGCCATGCCGTACAGCTCTCCCGATGTGCTGTTTGTGTTGATCCACGTGTGGTTTCCGCGTAACGTTCAACATTTCGCTCTATGTGCTGGGAGTTCAGTTCCTGAAATAAGTGGAGTGAAGCGTCAGACATCACAACCCGAACACGCATCAGAGAGCGAAAAGGGGATACTTTCCGAAAGCTGTAAAAAATCCCGGCAGTGGGATACAGAGGAAGACAAACACCGACACATTCTGCGCTCACTTCCCAGGGCATCAAGCGCCAAGACATTGGGAGTCGACTCGAGCTCCTAAATAAGCCACCATATAGTCATCAGGAACATGGCGACTCCATTGAGAATGGCCATGCTGTAGGCCATGTGAAATGAATGACCCGTCATCTTGCTGCAAGACAAGAAACACACGACACAGGTTAGGGCATGCTGAAATGTCACACGCCAATCAGGCAACTTTAAATTACAATTTTACATTGTCTACTAGGCACATATATATTCATTTATCAATTAAAATCGTTATTTGCACTCGTGTTACATGCATTCAATCATGTGTGTCAGAATAGATGATTTATGATTCATGTGTTGGATATGACTGGTTGTCGAAAATCGTGCAGCAGCTATAGATTATACGTGCACAACAGGGCAAAATAAAACATTCAACATCGAGCTTAAGCACAACCCTGAACAATGACAATTTACGGAGTTGTGGAAATGAAACATCACATTCCTAGCTGATGAGGTGTATTTTATTTTAACAAAAATAAATTTAGCTTAAAAAAATAATTATCATGCCCAGTATTCATGGGTGAGAACAAGTAGACACCAAGAACCCTATTCCTGTAACCCAGGTGATCCTGATGAGCACTGACGCACATCATGTTCGTAACACAGCAGAAAATACACACACACACATTCTCACTAACTACCACCTGCCACCGATCAGTGACTAAGCGGCCAGAATGTAATTGCTTTCAATGTTGCTGGGGCATATCATGAGCCAAGACTGAAACATGCAGGAAGGAAAAAAAAAAGCAATTCCCTGCCTGTGGGTTGCAAAAAATGAAATTTGTGGAAGGAGTGACAAAACTGCCACCAGTTTTAATAAAGCATTTCATTAAATTAATTAGATGGGTAGATTGGTTGTTCATTAACCCTCCAATTTTGCACCAAGCCAAATGAAATGTTATTAAAGTGCTTCTCTATAATTTAATTGGTTCCGCACATTGCTATGGCAATGTATTTTCAAAAGCAAGGGATGGTTAAATGACATCGCAATAGCAAACTCCCATTGCATCCCTTGTTGTCTATGGCAGCAATTTCCGACTAGAATCACCCAGAAATGTCTGTCCGTCTGGCGTGTGACGTCACTCCACATGAGGCCCACCCCCCTCATTTATATTCACGAGTAGGTGGATTTTTACACAAACGCAGAGGAAGGTCGAGCCGAACTAAATAATTTATTACGCAAAGTCGCTTCAAATATGACGTTTCTTTACAGAAAGTGACGGTGAAAAATAAATCTACGCAGCACAGTGCTACATCCGTGTGTGACGTCACTGCAAAAGAGGGCCCCCCCTTCATTAATATTCATGCCCGCGTGGAAATTTACACGAACGCACAAGGTTGCGTGCTCCACATGCTGCACCCCTCCCCTCATTAATAATCATGAGCAGGTGACGTCACTCCACATGCTGCACCCCTCCACAATAACCATGAGGGGGTGACGTCACTCCACATGCCGCACCCCTCCACAATAATCATGTGGGGGTGACGTCACTCCACATGCCGCACCCCTCCACAATAACCATGAGGGGGTGACGTCACTCCACATGCCGCACCCCTCCACAATAACCATGAGGGGGTGACGTCACTCCACATGGGGCAACCCCGCCCCCTCATTAATAATCATGAGCTGAACAATCTTTCTATTGAATATTTCAGATTTACTGCAATATACACCCGTCCTTGGACGGGCAAAAAAGCTAGTTGTTAGACAAGACCCAACCTTGGTTTAACATGGGTTACAAGGCCTCCCCTTTGGAATTCTTACACGACACGTTGCTAGAATGGTAAATATATTTCTTGATCGTTATCGTTACAACAGTTTAGCCCAGATATAACAACCTCTACAACAACACGCACGCATCTTGTCATGGAAAAAACCTGGAAGAGATAAGCTGGTAATTTGCCAATTTGCTTTTGTTTTGGAAATGAATCCATGACACAGCACACGTGTCTTAGAAGGTAATATAATTGCATCTTACAAAGCTACACATGCTCACAGACAGCTCAGTGTAATCAAGCGTTTGTACCCAGAGAGCAAGCCCACTGTCCTAGTCACCGATATCCCTTAAATTATTAATTTACGGAAATAAATTTGGCTGTCCACTATCTAATTTTAATTGCATCTACAGGCTAACACGCAATTTAAAGCGAGTTAGAATGTGTTAATTAAAAGAAACAATCAAACATTGTCACAAAATAATGACTTCCTGGAACTATAAATATTGTAGCCAATGGCAAGCTCATTCATCTAAAATTAATTAAAATAGTTATCCTATGAGCATGGCTATGATATAAATTGCTATGCAATGTTATGGTTTCTCCAAGGAGGGTTATGTCCCATACATCTTGCTTATTATTTGTGATTTCAAAAGTAAAGCGAAGATTTAAAAAAAAATTGATTGTTCCAGGCGCACTGGAAGTAATACACTTTTAAGTAGATGACTGTAATCAAAATAGGCAGGAAGAGAATAAATAATATCCACAGAAAAACACCATTCGTAGATGCCCATGCAAATAAATACACACCAATGTTAAACTACAAGACTAACTTAAAGATAAATTTTAGGTTCAACATACAGTATTACACTGTTACATTTTACAGCATACTCGATTAGAAAACGGCAAGTGCATGTATCCCGCACATGTGTTCGGCCAGTGCAATGCTATCTTATTACATTAGAAAAAGTTAAACCACGCTCGAATGCGACATGGGAGATGTGTGTACACCTTCCATGAATGGACGATCACAGAATAACCGTTCTGTGACTGAGGGGATGAAGCACGGATATTCCAAAAGACGTGTGGCCTGCTAGTCAAGTTGAAAATACCGTGCAGTGTACTATAGTTATGAAAGTGATGAGGTTTTTAACACGCATTTAAAAACATACTTTTGTTGATGTTACTAACCAACAGTGTCATTGCATTCATTCACTGGTAGCTTTAATAAAACAGGCCACATTTTATTCCGTTTCCTATCTCATAAACTAACAACTCATTGTGTACACATAAGGGCAAATCAAGCATCCGCAAGAGTGGCGTTAATTTTGTTGAACCTGATGGGAACTCCAGCAATGCAGATGGTCTCATTTGTTAGAGTGACCTGGGCCACCAAGATGACAAGAGCAATACAATAACAGACACCAATAGAGCAAATATAATATCAGAGAAAAGACAATCGAATTAAAGGAAAAATTGAAAATACTGCACAACCAGAAATGAGTATTAAAGGAAAATAAATGTCCTGTAATGTAAGGTGACTCGGTCAAATTACTTTTAAACTGTTTGCAGTGATTAAATAACAGAAATATAGAACAGCTTCAAGGCGATTATTGCACTAATATTCTTTGGTTCTTTCGGTAAAGTCACATAGGTAGGAAAATAATAATAAAATAATAAAAATAAATCACATTTCGATCGCAACACAAGCGGTCGTCCTCAGGCGGAAAAAAAATTATAATCCAGCAGTGGAACTGCTGAACCAGCGAGAGAGATGTTACAACAAGGAGGTTATTTATGTGGCGATGGGCAAGCAGCGGGGTCTGAGCTGGAAAGGAATTCCATCCCCGGACGCAAGCACGTCTGTTGTGTTAATGGGGGAGATTAGGGAGAAAAATTTGCATGAAATTAGCTTCCGTCGCCGCATAACAGTATCGTGCCCGCATATGCGCACAACAGCAGTGTTAATGGGAGGTTAGCACGA
Organism: Lampetra fluviatilis; assembly: GCF_964198595.1. NCBI lineage: Eukaryota > Metazoa > Chordata > Hyperoartia > Petromyzontiformes > Petromyzontidae > Lampetra > Lampetra fluviatilis. Next base: position 11,896,175 of record NC_136276.1, read on the forward strand.
TGTTGATGGGAGAGATTAGGCAGGGAGATTAGGGCAAGGATATCTGTCAAATAAAATCGTTAGTGTGCCTACAGTACAATACATATAGAACGTGGATGATTTGCGCTCAAATAATCTACAAATTCTAAAATTGTCAGTGACACTGCAGTTTGCAGATACTCTCGTCATCTATCGGGGGGGGGAAGGATGAATCCTGAAATCTGTTTTTCTCGCGGATGAACGGAGTCACGGGGATAAACACTCCGAAAATGTGTGACACACTGGGCTTGCGCGATTTTTACTTATTTATTTCTGCCGCGGTTTGTGAATTAACCACCGCGGGCATCCCGTGCATTACAGTAACAGAGTTTGACTGAATTGTAGGTGGCACCATCTAGGGGCTATCACCTGCAACGAGATAAACTCAGGGGATGAGCAAAGAGACTTTAGTTCCTAAAGACTAAACTTGATACAGTATATGAAAATAACAGCAAAAGTTGTAACCATAAGCTAATACTTCTTACTGATAAATACAATCTACACTGCATAAAAAGTACAAGGTCAGCCCTGTAATTGCTGGCTCGAGCCATTGCCTCAGCTAGAGGGATCCCCAGAGAACGCCTCGAGGAAATTTGGCCTACTCTTCCACGCTGGGCCAGACATCTTGGAAGGGGTGGGAGTACCCACAATTCACCCCACCATCTGCGACCTGCCGATACACGAACCGTGGTGTACCCACTTATAGTGCCGAGTGGACAGAGGCAGGCAAGCAGAGGGATGTATAAGAAATCATTGTTTCAATTTCCAAGCTGGGAGAGATCAACCATTTCATCACGTCAGCATTCTACACTGTATATGACATTCAACCATGTAATGAACTAAAGATTATTATAGGAAGAAAATGACATGGCTCAGTGGATAGACGCGATGGCTAAGGAGGTAGGAATTCTAACCAGGGCTTGGTGTTGAATTGGGCCGCCTCGTCGCTTCTTACCCTTTTCAGCGACAGCACCTCCACGATTTTTATATACACATAATTATTTTCCAAATTAACAACACCTAAGCCTTGCTCCCCACCCCTCTCCCCCTCGGTGCCTTACCAACCTGCTGCAATGCCAATTATCTGCTCCACTTGCAAAACAGTGGCGCCTCCCGTGTCTATATTAAAATATAAATCACCTTTGTGAGAGGTGCTCTTCTGTCAAACTAGGGGTCGATAAAATCCTTGACCCATGTGAGCTTAACGTGAGCTAATCTTCGTGTGGTTTGTTCCGCTGTGCGGTACTCATTTGTGTCCTGGCTACACAAGCAGCTTGGTGCACGTTTTAGGGAAAGTCAGTCACAGATGATTTGTTGCGAGTGGTTAATTTTCCTTTCACACCAAATCCTCATCTCTGGCAGCCTGTTCATTAAGCAAAAAAGTGGTTATGGGCTCCCAGACAAAATGGCCTAATTATGTTACAAAGCAGTTTCATTATCACGATCATTATGCAGGGCTCTATATAATAGCAGATTCATATTTAATTTCCATACCATGTTCTTTTTTCTGAGAGTTCAATGCCTACGTTGAAGCGGTATCAAAGCCAAGATTTTTTTTCTAAAAATACTTGCCGAAAATTACTTTAGATGCTGACATTTTAATCATAAGTCAAAAGTAAAACACATGTACTTTCTCATGTGCACATTTGAAGTAGATAACATTCTAAACAAGATCATCGTTTTATATACCAATCACATAATTTATATTATTGGACAGAGGTGTAATTTTAATCAAGCTGCATTGACATTCAGGTGTGTCTTTGACAAAATCACCATGCTGCAACCCGTTCCATTTAACCATATTTTCCTCTCAAGTGGCTTCACGCGTTCATATAAAATGCCTGGTCTCTATAATCAGCAAGGCAGATGTTGCACCTGTTTGCTGAAATCCGACTCAACGGGGTGATTGAGTAATTGCTTCCATATTGCAGTTATTAATAATTTAACATTGTTTTACCCTCTCGACACATGAGAATCCGACTGTCTTTGTGCCACAGATTCTCATAATTCAGTCCACGTGGCTCTCCATGATCTAGCTGGTCATTATAACCAAGTCAAATTGTTGCTACCGCCAGTTCACAAGGTAGCCTCATTCTCTAAATGAAGGCATCACCGCACTTACAATGGTTAATGGATAAAATAATTTATATTTTTATTAACTCAAACCAGCATCAGTGTTGTTTTACATATTATTACAGTATTATTAACAAATAATAATTTAGAGTGCTTTGTTAATCAACTGATGGGCAGAGGCCTTACCAGACCGTGTCAGTCGTGGGGGTTGTTTGACCAAGCTTCACAGCGCTGGTCAATGCAGTTTTGTAAAGTGGGGGTCCAGGGACTGGTTAAAAAAAAATCACTCGCCACTGATGTTCGCTCTGGAAGGCAATCTACCTTAACTACCACCAGTTGACACCATTATTATTGATAACACCAATTCTGTTAATTTACTCTTTTGATTAACATATAATTCCCACACTGCTTTTGCAGCCAATAATTACATTTAAAGACCATTAAAATACACGTTAATAAAGTAGCACATTCACGTTAAATACAGATTCATCATCAATAGACCACTAACAATACAAACATGAAACACTTATAATGTCGTGCCTCCTTACACTTTAATTTACAGTTGATGCACACAAAGTCTTTCCGAGAAAAAGTAGAAATACGCAAAGTTTTGGACCTAATGGCGCTCATTCATAGCACATGAAGATGGGCAATTTGCGTGGAATGTTGCCGATCATATATTTATCTTTTAAAACAGCGTTGTTAACAAATGTGTCAAGTATTTATTACTTGTGCACCAATGAGAATACAGCATCACTAAATAATTTAAGTCCTTTCATGGACGTTTAAGAAAAAAAAAATTGGTGACTGCAATCCACAAAGGCCCAAAGTAAGACCAGCCATCACGATAAGCACCTGTAATATGTCGATAGCCTCGATAACGTACCTCCCGCGGGGTTCAGTGCAGGTTCATGAATGCTATTTACAATGCACTTGATGTTAAGGTTTATATTCTGTAACCTTTGAAAATATCTATCAGCTGGAAACTCCAAAGATGTTCTGAGCACTTTCCTTATCACTGTTTTTCCTATTTAACTGATTGGAACCAAAGACCAGGAGTATACTTTACAAAGGAAGTGTTGCTACATCATTACTTAAGTGAAAAGGTGCCCTAGAAGATTGTTTTCAAGTAATTTCAAGACATGCAGTTAAAACAGGCCGCCGTTAACAGAATCATGAGTGTTTCGTGTAAAGAGAGCATTTATAGGACAGACTAATTGTTAATTTCCATCATTTCAATTAGGTGAGAGCACAGCGAAACTACTAGCCTCTGTTTGAACGGAGACTTTGGTTCCAAAAGCAAAAAAATAATTAAAAGGCACAACACTTAAAGTTAAACATAAAGTGTGAAACACAATTCACACTTGAAAACGTCAGAGGCGACGAAGTGAAGTGATAGCGCTTAATGAGATGCGGCATGCTCCACGGTGACGTGAGGCACATGGAACGTGGAACGTGCGAGAAATCGCAGGGGCCTTCAAGAACACTCAACATTATTCTACAGCGGTTTCTAATGATCTACCTACGAAACACGTACCCCAATATCCCAAATATAACAAAAAGCACTTGATAAAGAGTTTAGTCAAATAAACTGTACAACATATTATTGTTTTACGTAAAAAAATAATTGCACTTTAAGCATAATAAACTGAAAGAACATCTTGAATTTTAAGATCAAGCAGAAGCTACATCTTCCAGATTATTAAATGAAGGCCCACTGGTGAGGCTCTGCCACGAGGGGTATAATCACAGTCATGAAATGTATTTACCCCTAATTCCTCCTCACCCCGAGCTATTCAGATAAGTCTAAGATTCAATAGTTTCCTTTGGTTTTACTGCATGTTTTGTACTTCTCATTTTTCCGTCTCATATTGTACAGCTTTGTCCACTCAATTTGCCATCATGAAACATTTTACATGCAATGAAGAAAGGTCATTGCCCAAAACGTAACCAAATGTTTTTCTTTTATGGAAGTGTTGTTTGACAAGTGTGTTGAGGTTTTTAAATGTACCGTTAGTGTCTCAAATGCATTTTGTCAGCATAAATTGTAATTAATTCTTATAAATTACCATTTGCATAATTATTGGTTTTAATCAACAATTTTACGCACCAATACATGATCAATCAATAACAACTAAATCCGACATACTGCAGCAGGGGTCCTTACCGCAACCGAGCTGGGGATAGTGGTGTTGGAGGGAACATTCCTGGCTGAAAGGAGTCAAAGTAAGCCAGAGACCAGGAGAAACAGCAGCAGGACAATCCAGTCACCAGTGGCAGGAGGAAAGGACAACATAGACCTGTAACACAAAGTGTCATCAAATATAGGTGCAGGGCCAAAGGGCATCTGAGACCTCAAGACACTTCTCAGCTTTGTCACACTGAAAAACACCTGCTGCTTAAGTAGGTCTTATATACAATTAAATGCGGTGTTCTCACCCTGCTCTGCATGAGTTTTCTCCAGGATATCCAGTTTCCTCCCATAGCTAAAACACAATATAACTGATATTGCTGAAAACTCACCTGCAAATTACTCGATTGGAATGACAAAATGCAATATAGCTCCCTACTGAAAAAATACTTGGCAGGACCCTCCTGAAAGAGTCCTGAGACTCCAATGAAGCTTTACTGGGTAGACAACTGTGATAACAAGAAATAATTAATGCTCATACAACTGCAGTAAGACTCTTGAAGGGACCCATTTACCTTTGCCAACACACCTATACAAATGAGGTACATATGATTCCATCAATTAAATATTCAAAGGTAAAATTATTAATTATTAGCTGTACATTCACAAGAATAATATTATATGCTGTAGTGCAGAAGCAGGTGGTGAAACTATAATTGACACATTACAACCAAATAAAAAACTTACCCAAGATGCTTAGAATTACTGAAGAGCCCTTGTTGTCTGTGTCTCCCGGATCAGCATCTATAAATAGATATAACTTAGTACCTGGAAGCAATGCAATACACATTTACAAACAAATACCTAAGGCACTGAAGATGCTTTGGGAATCAAAATGATGAAATAAAGATAATACGAGCGGTATGAAGTGCCTTTGGAAAGTTGAACATGATCATGAAAAGGAACATAGCAGTGCGTCTGAAGAAAGCATTCAATCAGCATGTGACAGATGGATTAGAAACATGGATACTGACAAATAAAATGGAACAAAAACTTTAAAGTGAACAAAGATGAATTCCGTGATAAGAACACAGATCAGGGGGGTATATCGATAAGTGCCTAGAATAAATCATTACGATCGCTTATAAACGTCAAATTTACTCGCGATATTGAAGCTCACATCAGCATCTTACCTGCACTGGCAGAAACGAGCAATGCCCTGATCATGAGGGCGATGAGAGAGATGGTCACCAGGCAGGAGAAAATTGCGCTGTAGCGAGGAGCGCCGTACGAAGGATGTTGCTCCGGAGAAATCTCCGGTTGCTCCTCGCCTTGCCCAGAAGACTCGTCTGACACCTCCATCATCTCTCTCTCCAGCCTACGAGCGACCTTTTCCGAATCGATGCCTCCTGGGTTCTCCATCGCAATGAAAAACTGCACAATGCACAAACAGTCCATTCTCGATTACGTGAGGAAATGGGGGGGGGGGTGAAAATTGATTTATTTGGGAATATAAATGGCAACATTTCCCCCTTCTGTGAAGGCTTAGTAGGACCCTCACGAAAAGAGTCCTGAGACTCAGTGAGCCTTTTGCTGGGTACTGTAAAAGAAGCGTATTGTTTTACATGAGCCATTGACAGCTGTAGGTTCAAAAGAACATTATTCTAAGTTTACAATTTAGCTGTGAATAATTAAACATTCAATGCTCAAGGAGATTGATAATTGGCGACCTGAAATACATCAAGATCCATTTAAGACCACAATATTTTTAAGCTTTGACATAATAAATGTTGACTAGATTTAACAATACATTAATACAGTATGAAGTGAATAAGGCTAAGTAAAAAAAGTTAATTGCACTTAAAATAAAACTTCACGAAAGGAAAGTGATGACATTAAGTGGGGGTAACTGAGAAATAAGACGAAACATATTGCACTTTAGTAACAAATGGCTGTAATTAAGGTCTTTCATTGCCAGTGATCATTAAGTGTTTCAGTCTTAACTCACCTGACTATGTACTTTAATGTCTCATAATTAAGAAAAAATTGCGTAAACATTTTACAACTCTTAATGTGTTCATGGGATCATATGCAAGTGAACAAAAGCTAGAAATGCACAAAAAAGGTTGAAATTACACAACGCACAGATCGGAGCACAAATAGTAAGTTGGAAGGCGATGGGCTTGGAGGCTGATCACGTTGATGGACCACCTCACCGTATTGATAAGCATCGCCTACCATTTGGATCACAACAGGCAGAGGGGTGGTCTGCTTGAGAAGATGTGGGCCAATTAACTCTCACGCACGATTCTATTTCTTTCACGCGTTATTTTTGGAAATCGGGCCCTTTTGATCCGCACCAACACCTCGTACATTATAGCGGTTATGCAACCACTGCTCACAAAAGCTGTCAAAATTACAAATCAGCAGCACCACGTGCAACAACTCATTACAGTGCAGTGCTAATTGTGTAACAATTAGAACCCCCTGCGGATTGTTAACGGACGGTGGCAATTTGAGAATAGATGTTCGCACCCCGTGGTGATCTTCGCGACTCTCAGTGGCCGTCGGGGTCACCGTGAACCCATCAAATGCCACGCGTGTGCCAGATGACACTCAATCCACTGCTGGATGAGGGCCTCCCCGCGCATTGTGCCGTCTTTTCTTGGATTTTCTGTTTGCACTTAGTCACATATTCATTTAAGATGTTTTCTTGTTCATGTTTTTTGTTTGTTGCGGTTGCACCCGATTCAAGAGCCGAATGGCTCACAGGGATATACCTAATAAATTAACTTGTGCGTCTCTTCGGGGTTATTCGACCACACTTGCTGGTCCCCCCAACCACCCACCGCAACCTCCGATAAGCACGTGCGAAAGACATTCAACGTACATACTTCACCACATTGGTCAGTGGGGGGGGTGATAGAAGTACCGTACAACATTGAATTGCACTGCCCACAAAAGTTAGCCCCGCAGTCTGTCGTGCATGGTGATGGTAGCCCATCCAATCGATATCCAGGCATTCGGTTTGCTCGGCTTGTCCTGTGACATTGACGAGTCGACTATTCCACTGCTGGATGATGTCCGCCCACCACACCAAGTGTATACAGACAAAGATCCCCCGTGTAGCCTTAACAGACTGTAGGGGCAAGTGCTGTTAGCGAGCACCTATTAAAGCCGGAACGGCACACGAGTGGGTGGCCAACACCAGGCCCGGGCCGCCTTTGTCTCCCCAGTGGCGATGTTTACACCCAGTTAACCAAAGTTCGATTTCCGGACCCCGGTTAACATCAGTGGCAACCCCCCCCAACCCACCCCCCTCACGTCGTTGACCACCAACCCCCAGTGAAGCGACCAGCGTGGTGAAGTATGGTCAAACAAGCACCGCGTACGACGCAAGCTTCGCGAGGCCTTGTGGATTATCTCGCCAAAACCCTCGACGCAATCGACTACAATCCAACACAACACACTCCTCAAACGACGGCGACCACCAAGCACACCTGTTAAAGATGACTCGCGTTAACACACGACGAGTTGCGTGCGGGGTTATCGCAAACGTAGCGCGAGAGAAGAAGCCTCCCCAGGCACGCGAGGCCACAGGCGGAGATGGCGCCGCCTTTTTATACTCGCGGCACCGAGAACGTCCCCCACCACCACGTCACTACCCCCCACGTCACTACCCCCCCCCACGTCATCCACTACCCCACCCCCCACGTCACCCCCCCCACTACCCCACCACTACCCCACGTCACCCCCGCCCCACGACCCCACTCCCCCATCCACAACCGCCCCCACCCAATCACTCACCACTAATGCCCCCATTACCACCACAACTACTATACCCACCCCACCCCCACTACCCCAACACCGCCCCACCAATACCCACCCACCGTCTACCGCACCCACCCTCCACTACCCCACCCCACCCACCCACCCAACCCACCACCACCCCACCCCACCCACCCAACCCACCACCACCCCACCTCACCCACCCACCACTACCCCACCCAACCCACCACCACCCCACCTACCCCACTAACACTACCCCACCCACCACTACCGCCCCCACCCCACCCACCACTACCCCACCTCACCCATCCACCACTACCGCCCCCACCACACCCACCACGACCCCACCCACCACCACCCCTTCCCACCCACCACCGCCCTCACAGGACCAACCCACCACCCCACCCTGGAGTTTTGAAATTTCGCACAACTCCTCTAATCCGCGGTGAGATGCGGCGACCCAACATTGCGAATTTGTCATTTGGAGACTCCAGTTATCCATGAACAAAAATCGCTAGTGTTAGGAAGCACTATGGGCAAAATCGCGGCTAATGCACAATGTCGTGTTCTTGCTTTTGCTGATAAGCCATGGCAATCATCACTTCACGATGCAAGCCGTGTTGTCTGTTTCTTGGAGATTTGTTGACAGATGATGTTCAGAAAAGGTTTGCTGGAGGCACTGGGTTATTGTTCGCACGACAGTATAACCAATTTCGCACAAACATGGCCCATGCGTCATCTGCTGGGAGGCTTTTGTGTTTTTAAGGTGCATGTGGATTGGGTTATTGGATCGATTCATGCTAGAGTTTCTTTCTTTTGGAAAGCAGTGGGCAGTAAATGTGAGTCCTGGCGAAATTACTAAAGCAGCAATTTTCTTCACGTCTACCCAGAGTGTAGTCATGAAGATGTTCGAAAAGAAACACATTTGACCCGCAATGCACTCATACCTTCATTAAAATTGTAGTGATTTTTCATGCAGGCAAATTATGCACAAAGCAAAAAATGAAGACATTTTGCCAACTCACTACTCGATGAGGGCCTCCGCACACCACGTAGGTTATTTCGCCATGCAGTAACTTAATTTACGATGGTCAGTGTGGGTTTAAGGTGGGGAACGTAGCATAGAAGTACAGGACAACACGGGATTTCGCTGCACTGCCCTCTTGATGCCCATAATGTAGCCCCGCAGCTGCCCGACGACCACGTTTGTGCAATGGTGGGCACCAAACCAAACTCTCTAGCCTCAACCCTGCTCATCTTCGGATATCTGATGGGATAGGATGCATACTGGGTGATTTGATCTCAGGCATTATGTTAATTTAAAGGGAAGTCAAAATGTGACGTGAAAAACTTTCAAGAAAAATGTGATATTTCGTTATAACATTACTGTAGCTGGATACAGTAGTGTATTGGCAGAAGTAATAGTAGTTAAGCTAGTTAATCATGTACTATGAATAAGGGCCATTTGCCTGAAACGTCACCTACTATATATTTTTAAGGCAGTTTTATTGACAGACGTGTTTATAAAACAAAGGTACGCTTAGTGGACATCTGTCTAATTCTAAACTCGTGCTGCCATATTTAAGCAATCGTGGTAAAGGTCTAAACCAGGGGACCTGCGGCTTCGGAACCGCATGCGGCTCTTTAAATACTGTAGAGTATTTTTACTGAATTAGGATAACAAAAATGCTCTTGTTATTTTGTTTGCCGACCCCTGGTCTAAACCAGTGATTAATAATCCGGAGAATACAGTAGCTGCAGATTTTTTAACTACTCAAATGCAGAATATGAGAATAGGTTTTCCCCTTTTTTCATGCAAAAAAAACACAGCGTCCTCTGGTCTAACACCGTTAGAGATGAGGCTCCAAAGAAAGCTGTCTCTGGTGTAGACCAATCAGTTTCAAAGACAATGCATATATTATCAGAGTATGTTTTTTGTTTGAATTCTGACCACAAGTATTGTGGTTAATGCAGACATGATTCCTTGTAAAAGGTTTCAGTTTGGTGTTTTAACATCTTAGCACCTGTTTTGTTGCCAGAAAAAAGGGGAAACCCTATTCTCATATTTTGGTACTGGCAAAGGAGGTCCCATGATGATACTCAAATGTAATGTGGTTATAAAAGATGCAAGCACAACTGAAGAAAGTTATATCCAAACAAGACATAGCATGAAATAGGGCACAAAAGAGCTGTTTATTTCATGGCGACAGCAGAAACGCAAGGGGAACCCAGGCCAGCTCGTCACAAGTTTGAGTTACTGCATCACACATAACTTTCCAAACTGGTCAAAAACTACAGCAATTTTATGACTTTTTAGTTAGTTCCGCTAGAACGACGCGCTGCAATGGCCTGGGCACCGTAACTCAGGAGCAACCTTGAAAATAATAGTCATAAAATACACATGCAGATGTATCTGCGTTTTTGCCGTTTCACTAAAAGCTCCAACTAGAGAGAAAGATAGGTGTTGCAAAAGTGCAAGGACAAGCAGTCGTTCGGAATGGTACGCAAAGTGGCAAGTCCGTTTTTTTTTCTATCACTCACTGTTAGCGCTAGAATCTCCTGTGAGTTACACGCACAACTTCCCCGTGTACAGGAAAAAGCCAGCCTCACCTAATCGCACGAGTGACAAAAGGAAAAGGGATACAAATTTCCAAACTTAGCCTTCGTCACTCACCTACTGCATTTTTCATAAGTAAATAAGGTTTAGATATTTTTTACATTTAAAACATTAATTTTACGTATTTTTTGCCGCAACTGCGTTGATTTACAAATTCGCCATATTTTCAATAGCTGGCTTTTTACTGTAAATAAAATGGTACAGAGGCCAACGTCTATGACCACTACTGATGGGAGTGTCTGTACTTAAATAATTTTTAGAAGTTAAACATCAAACAGAATACTCAAAAATGTATGTAACAGTCTTAACTTTTTTGTTGTTGCTACACTTAAAAAACAAAATATGACGAAAGCAAAAAGTAAGAGCATTTACAAAGCCTTATTATACAGTTCATATTCGTAGTTTTTGTTTTACTTAAGAGAGGTTGTTGGCTATCACTTTAGCATCCTAACTACAGCGTGTAAGCCAACGTAGCGCAACACTGCCAATACAGTATTTACAGCAACGGCTGCTCTGCGAACAGAAAATGTTCACAACACGGTGCCAAATCGCGAGACGGGTACAGGGCGAGCCAAAGCAAAGCAATGGTCAAGTTGCGAAATGAGGGCCCCCCCCCCCCCCTTTAGCTCCACCCAGGCCCATGGTTCAATGATGTTGGGTCCTTTTATTAAGCACATCCTGACAAAGCGAACCCACTTGTGCGTGGACATGCTCTCCAAACACACTTTTACCCCTTGAGCTCTGTTGGGGATTACGGGCCGGAATATGAAACGAAGAAGAAAAGTTTTGTCGGTTAAAAATAGAGGAACTGAAATAAGCGATAACTTTGAAAATTTAATTAAATGCCAGAGCCAGTAACATGTGGCCTCGGAAAGGTTAATCACAGATGCCCTTAGCTTTAAATGGTAATATAAAAAGGCATTAACATTTGTATTACTTGCTTATCTTGTGCTCCAATAGTGATTAATGACCAGTAAACGTTAACCCTGTCAATTACTGGATTGACCAAATATTCATCTACACATTTTAAAGATCATTTTACATTTGTCGGGGGTTTAAAAAAAATTCCAGTACGTCAACGCAACAATGTTAGACATACTAATCCTAACAATGTTACAAAAGAAATGACCATTAAAAAAAAGTCATATATGATCATTACTGAGAAGGTGTGGTTGCATAAATAGCATCATATAAGCTACGTAACAATTAAGACAACAGCGGTCAAGACCAGCTAATGCGTACATAGTTACAAACATCTGCGTTGTGCACCGGCTTTTACATTTACTTTGTAAATATGTAATATTGCATTATTTTTAACACCTATGGTCGATATCTAAAAACGAGAAAGTTGATGGATAATGTATTTGAGTTCATCCTGTCCCTTTATGAAAAGTGTGTTGAAAGTGTGAATAGGCTGCAAATGTCTGGACTGGACTTTCTCTCGTGGCGTTGTTTGCGAGTTGGTGTAGTGCCCATTTCCTCCTGGTCCCATCGTGTGAATTCCCATTCCTATCCCATGCCATGTTTTGGTAGATCAGTTGACTCTTAATTTGGCTGCTGAGTACATCTTTGATTTAAACTGATTTTGTGATTCTGGGCTTTTAAGTGCACGATAATGTAAGACTCAATTCGTATGTGTCTCAAAAAATATTGTTTTGACCAATTCCTCTCGATAAAAGGAAACGGATTCAGCATTAACGTTCCTTGGTTTACTAGCACCTAGAATCATGTATATTTACAAAGTTTAAGTTGTTATTTTGAACATTCTGAATTTCCAACTTCACTGCAACGTGTCTGCACTCCCATCAGACAGTCTTACAACATGACAGATTCATTCACGTAGTATGCACATACCCAATGCTTAGAAGCATGCCATGATGCCCATTTCAATAGCACAATTTTTCAGTCACAACCCAGTTTAGACTTGACACAATTTCATCTTTGTTCTCCTTAAAATTTCTCCCCAAAAGGATAAGACTTCATATTAGGCACTTTATGTTCCTGTTATGGTAACAATGACAAGTACAGTACAAGTTACCTTATTCAATTATACACCAGAAAATACAGAAGTGATTTAAAAGTAAATCAAACGTCATTAAAGAAACCTCATTAGAGTACGAACATGAATTAAACCACTTAGGCCTCCAGTAAACTGCATCACTGTAATTTTCAATGATTAGGTCAGCGGTGTTTTTTTAAAAACAGTTCGAGAAAAAAACAAAGCTTGTGGCCATTAAGAATCTGGTTCAACATTATATTGTTTTAGTGCCGTCTCCCACCCAAATCTCGAGAGTGCAGGAAGTGATATCAGTCACCACTATAATGTACGGCAGCTGTTGTGTCTACAGCACATGCGGTGCTCAAAAGCAAAGCATCCTGCCACCGGGAGAGAGAGAAGGGGGGGGTGGTGCCTGTCGGCGGCGTCCAGGGCAGGACGTGAGCGGTGCAAGAGGCGCGTTCGGTTCACAGCGCGATCTCGCCGCTGTTGGCCCAGCGGCCGCTCTGCTCATCGTAGCGACGTCTCACGCTCCGGCGGACAGCGTCCGCGCGCCGGTACGGCTGGTTTCTCAGATCTGCGCACGCAGAGCGGGAGTGTGTGTCGTTGGGGCGTGGGGCGGCGGGGGTATGGGAAACACGGTTAAAGAACACACTGAATCAAACCGAGCGGCAAAGCAATACGCGTCTATACTGCATCCTGTAAGTTTGCTTACGGTATCCGAAGCAATCCTAGAAGTTTATACCTGGCGAGCCTATTTTACATTGCTATTATTCTGAGCATATGTTTTGTCTGCATGCCAGCATACTGGATTTCAAGACTGTATGCAGAAATACAATACTTTTTTCGAGAAATGCAATTTAACTTTACATGCACGATTTCATACTAGCAACGTATAGAATACAGAAATAATTAAAGGCAGAAAAAAAACAATGGTGCCAACATGTTGCCTTCTCAATCCTGCATGTATAGTTTAACTCCTGAGTTCCATTGACCCTCACATAAACAATCTATAAACACACGTGGTCAAGAAATGTTGCCAAACATTCTACTGTAAATAAAGCCAAGGAGCATGTAAGCAGGGCATCATTTCAAACGTGAATTAGAAGGTTCACTTTGTTTAAAAAAAACTGTACTAACAAATGGTCATCTGCCCTTTGCTAAGGCACGGACGAGGCAGATGTTTGCAGAAGCGGCAAGCAGGATTGAAAGCATTTGCTGTGGGGGTTCTTCACCAGCAGTATTTTTCTGCAACAAGCTTTGATCTTACCCTCAATCGTCTTTTACCGTAGGTACAATTATTCCTCAGAGCTAGCAAATAAAATGAGAAGGAAAAAAATACACGAACGCTTTTAAGAAGGATCTCCAGGACACCCAAAAAGAGATGATCGTTAGATGGGTACAGAGGAAACGCTCATTAACTGCCGATTGCGAAGATTTTGAAGAGTTGTTTGTATGTCATGCTCTGTTACATATCTTGTAAAATGTTGAGTAAAAAAACGACTTGATAGTAGACTGTAGAAACATACAGTTTCCAGTCTAGAAGGCATGTCCATTAGAGTCTAAGTTTGGCATGACACGAAGTCTATCTATTGCAGCTGTTTGCCCACTCACATAGACACACTTTTGTGGTAAATGTATTTGCTTTATGAGCAAAAAACAAAGCATAATGGCCACCTCTAGAGTTTGCTCGTGATTTACAGAAAGCAGTGTGAAAGGAATAGTTAATGGTCAAAATGGTGTGGATTTGCAGTCATGACCCGCCATGATCAATGCACTGCTGGATGAAGGCCTTCCCAGGCCGTTGCCATCTCCAAGTCCTGTGATATGACATGAGCTGGTTTCATCGCTCCATCTCCGCAGTGGACTTATTATGGAGGTTTGTTTCCTCCTTAATTTGGAGCTTTCGTGACTGCAGGAATTACTCTTTGCTTCTTTCGGTAAAGTCACGTAGATAGAGAAAATAATAAATTAAATACTAGCATACGACGTTTCGATTGCAACACAAGCAATCATCATCAGGTATAAATGAAACTAGAAACACAAATCTAGTATACTTAGAAATGTAATGTAATACAACAGAGAGTCGGATAACATAAGTCAACACCCTACCTGGTTGATTACGTTCTTCCTGAGAATGCTAAATTTGAGAGAGAGATAAAACACAGAACCAGAGACATATAGACAGACATATAAGTGGAGACAGATTTCTCTCTCTATATCTGTCTCCACTTATATGTCTGTCTATATACCTCTGGTTCTGTGTTTTATCTCTCTCTCACGTTTAGCATTCTCAGGAAAAAAGTAATCAACCAGGTAGGGTGTTAACTGTTTGTTTCCTCCTTTGGCTGCCACTTTATCATTCGTCTTGACCACTGGTCATTAGCACGTTTAGCAATGTTTTCAGCTCAAGGCCAATTACTTTTATGAACGATCAACACTGTCCTTTAATTCCATTTTCTAACTCTTTGGTTATTTCGGTAAAGTATGAATTCCTGCAGTCACGAAAGCTTCAAATCAAGATTGAACCGCCTCTACGGGGAGGATATTCATGCAACTCAGACATAACTTCAACCGAGAAGATGGATGCAAAATTTATAAATCTTTGGAAGGACGTGATCAACCAGGTAAAGTGTTAACTGTTGTGTTAGCCGACTCTCCGAGTTGAATTTCAATTCTAAATTTTGTTAAGTTTGATATCTAAGCTTCCTTTTCCTTTTTTCTCTCTCTCACCTAAGCCCTCTTTGAATTGTACCCCCACCCCCTCGCCCGTTACAGCCTCCCTCCCCTCCCTCCCCCCTCTCGGATCTATATAATGCCTCGTCACGACGGCATGCTTCTCTCTCTCACCTGAAGACGATTGCTTGTTGCAATCGAAACGTCGTGATCTATTATTTATTTTCCTATCTACGTGATTTTACCGAAATAACCAAAGAGTATGAATTCCTGCCGTCAAGAAAGCTTCAAATCAAGATTCCATTTTCTAAGTCATTGTCTATGTTTCTGATTCATTCCACCACAGCAGGTAATATTAACTCATTAAAGCATACTTCTGTAGGCACATAGTTCAACTTTCTAAACCTTTTCATGTCTGCCTCGTAATTTCATAATTTGATCAAAATACCTCCAGTTGTTTGCCAAACTTTTTGTATCGGACTTTTACTCAAATGTATCTTGACCCCAACTTTCCAGAATTCTTTATTAAGTTCTCCGAGCATTTTGTGTTGGTTTTTTCCCACATTATAAAGACGATGAACATCCCCAATGAGGCAGGGACCAGTTGTTGGAAATCAAGGGGCATTCCTATTCACTGAATGATTACTCAGAAATTAAATACCTCAATTCTGGAACACCTCGATCATTATAATAATTAAAGAGGGGAGACAAAAGTTGCTTGAAAAAGTATAGACCCATTTGCCATTTATCATGTTTATGAAGATCATTGCTAACAGAATAATAGAAAATTTAGAGGCCAACGAACCACACGATCAAGCATGGTTCAGGAAAGGTTTTCTGCAAAATATACCATACTGCAAATAATATTCTGGAAAATAAAAATTAATTTAACTTAGCACTGTGCCGAGCGTTTACAATGTAGCCGATACAAACAATTTTATTTAATGGATACTGATGCAGTCATCCAAGTTATAATAAAACCAAAGCTTGAAAAAAGACAAATGTTTATAAATAATTATGAAAATTGACGTGTAGAAAATACTAAAATACATATATCTGGCTTGCTATGCATGGCAATGTGCATTTATGTCACAACATGCTATGTTGCATAATAATTTAAAATGTATAGCAAACATTACTTTGTTTACTATATTACAGTATATAATGTATCTAATTTCAAATGAGAATAATGTAAATATATAATTTAATATAAAATCTGTTTGGATAGCGCAATATATTTTCAGATGGTGGCAGCTTTGGGAGGCCTTCAACCAGCTTTGAAAATGATCTCAAGCAATACTGCTTGAGGTCATTATGGTAAATGTATTGCTACTGAAAAATAACACAGATAACAGATTGCGTCTAGACAAGGCCTGCTATTACAGGGTTTGATATTCCTGCATAAACAGGTCCTTGCTTGGAACACTATAGGTGACTGTCAATGGCTGTCTGAGCTAGATCAGGAATGTGGCAATAGATGGCAGCAGATGCACACACACTGTGTATGGAAAATGCAATCCATGTAATATTTAGGACAAATACATTGAAGTCATAATAAGGCAAATATCTCAATTGGTGATATATTTAGGCCACAGGTATGAAATACATTTACCATTATGCACTCAAAAGTGTTGTGAAATGCTTGAACTCTTTAACAATTAATAATGCATTTATAATGCACGCAATATTTCACAGACATAAATGACCATGACCCTGAAGAGCGCGGAGCCAAGCTCAGTGTCACTCGACAGCCACGCGAGAAAGTTAGGGCCTTTAAGTAGCAGTGGGTGTGGATTGAATGCTGCTGGAAATGTGCAGCAGGATGGCGTACATTGTTTAAAGTATGTAATATAATCACGCCCTAAAATCCTTGATGAGTATGGAAAGTATTTCTAGGGTTTGTTTTTTTGCGTACATTTGTTGTTAAAAAGGTAACCTGCAAACATTCCTTGATATGTTTTACATGTAATATTTGGTACGCTTAAATAGCAAGTACTGGTAAATTAATCTGTATGTAAAAGTTATCTCTCTCTGTGTTAAGGAAACATGATGGAACAACAGCAAAAGCAAAAACAGTTAAGTTGGCATGGCTAAATACAATTCTTTTAAAGATGTATACTCTGAATATTCACGGAGACATTGTGTTGTTTTCATGAAGTGTGGTGTAAAGCAGGACAGAAAAAGTGCAGATGAAGATACATAAAAATAATAGTAGTTTAACACAGCCAGTGGAATTCGCTGCCACAACATTCAACATTATTTGTATGACTTTTATCCAAAACAGTGATGCAGTACATACAAACTGTAAAAGAGCATTAGAACTCCAGTCATGAGCGTAGAAATTGGGTGAGCATTGCGGCTAACCAAATTGGCAGGAAGTACAACGTCACATCTTGTGTGATGAGGCTTTCTATGTCATCCAAAATTTCCAGTATTGAGTGGAAAACCGGAGGAAATTATATTATACCCAGCTGTCCATACTGATTAAGTGTAGAACAAAGGTGCCATGTTATTCAGCAGATTCCCTCTGATTGGGAAAAATGCAATAAATAGTTACTCAGAACTATCCCTGCAACGATTTACTACAGATTCATTGAATTGCCACGATTCAGGATCATTTTATTTAAACATGTATTCTTAAAATATATATACTTTGTAGTGGCATATTATAGCGCCTCTAGTGGTTGCAGATTATCGAAAATAATTTAATCTCAAGCGCACAATTCAATGCATGCATCGTAAAAAAAAAATCTATTTTAACTGATGCATAATTTCACCCCTATTAATACCATTAATATATTCTCAAGAAAACGAACACTAAATTAAGAATCAGCATACAGCTCGGCTCAGCAATGCTGATATCACATTTTCATTAAAAGACCTTGCCAACAGTTGTTTTTAATCACATCGATATTTAAACATATCTCAGTGTTATATTGTATTTGGGTAGCAGTCACAATCGCTCTCTAGTCCCTAAGGTGTGATGCCAATATTAGACAAATTGCAGATCTATCTCCTGCCACTGTCACGTTTGTGAGGTTTAATAAAATATGGAGTCTTATCATCTGAATCATAATCTTTCTTTTTAAATTGCTGCGAGGCCAAATGTCTTTCAAATCTGTTTTTAATAATATCAGCGGCAGAATGGAAGTTAATGGTTGTGCAAGATATTGTAAATTATGTGGATAACCGGAGTTCTAATATCCATATACTGTTTATAGTGTGCGAGTTATTCGAAGGGTACAATCCATGCAAGCAATATCAAGTTAATGAAATGAAACAACATCACAAATCCTTCCACAGTGATGGGCACAGGAAAGCTTGCGTCAGACATATGCAATATGACCCTGTTCCAACGACAGTTATCAGGAGGTTAGTACTAAAGATGCAAAAAAAAGCCGATAGTTATTAAGCAAAATAGGAATCCAAACGTCGGAGGGCACACTCAGCGAGCAAAGAATACAGGGCGCACTGCGCGAGCAGGGAACACAGGGCACACCCAGCGTGCAGAACGACACCAGGAAGACATAGGCAGTCACAGCTTCTGGGTTGTTCGGCCCGATGTCCGACATTTCGCTCAACATGCTGGTTTGTCCATCGCAACTTCAGACATCGTGCCGAACAGCAACACACGGTGTTTACTGGTTGTACGTGTTGTTCGGCATGATGTTCGACGTTCCGCTCCATCGTGCCCAACAGCATGCGGTACAAGCCGAAAACGCATCGGAGAGCGATACAGCACAACTGCGAAAACCTATGCAGTTAGAATGTTGCATCTATCAGGCATTAGCAAGGAAGCAGAGCAGAGAGTTTGCGGTGTACAATGGAGGTGATGAGGAGGTGAAGGAGGGTGGCTGGGGGATGGGGGGAGGCGTGGGGGCAATGTGGGCGGGGGGGGGGGGTCTAAGACCTTGTTAAAAGCTGGGAAAGGGTGTCCTAAAGCAGTTTTAGGCGTGGGACTCCTCGCTCGCAGATGTGTTCTCGCAGAAGAGGCGCGAGCAGCGCTTAGCCGACCGGGCAGTAAAGGGGACGCTCTTCAGCACTGTGCGGTGGGGCATTCGGGGGAGGAAGGGAGGGAGGGGAGGGAGGGGATGGGGAGGGATGTGGGGAGGGATGGGGAGTGCACAAATACACGTTACCAACCAGGATAGGGAGGGGTTAGGGCGGGAGGGCGTGAGAGTGGGGTGAGTGGGAAGGAGGGCTTAAGATTTCGCTATGAGTTAATGCATTGCTGGCAAAACGTCTGCTCAATAATTCAGCGGGTTATTAAAGTTAATTGTAAGATATGTACATGACTAATAGTTAAAAAGAACAGCACAGATGGCATACGGTAAGTCTTGGTTTACATTTTCATCATTATGTATGTTCATTTCAACATTTAATTTGGCTATAGAATGACATTTCATTCAGTACGTGTTTTACAAACTAGATGATAATGTTCATTAGCATAGTGCTGGCTCAACAGGCCTCACTATAAAATGCTATTGCAGAATAGTGCAATAGAATAGAACCTGGGTGCCAAATAAGTTGCTGGATTCTAAGCAACAACATCACTATACACAAAGTTTTGTGTAGTATCCTACTCATCATTTTTTCTTTCATGAAGTTGTACCAATACGCGACACCTCGCATTAATAAAAATTGACACTTTGTCATGGCAAACCCAAGACATACCGCACGCATTGGTAATGGATTTACTGCATTTCGATGTTTTTTATTCTAACAGCGCTGCAGATAATATGTTAATAATTACACCACATGACAAATTATGCACACGCAGTAGAGATGGCAGGCAAACACTGCATGACACACATCTGTGACATTTATGACAGGCATCAATTTGGTCTGCACAATCACAGAGTAACTGGGCAACTCCACAGTGACCCTGGAGATGGAGAGGTAGGTGGCTGGAAAAACAATACCTGTGATGATGTCCTCAATGGCTCCATCTTTGCCCTCGTAAACCATTCGCTCCTTCACCTGCTTCTTCTTCAGCTCGGCTATCAGCTCCTGCTGTTGCCGCCGGTTACGGTGCGATGGAGACAGCTGCGGTGGTGATATTTGAAGGCAGATGGGTACACGTGCACGATCACGTGCAAACACACACAGAAAGACGCAAACACCATTTGTAAATGTAAACACTCGTACATGGGAACGTGGGGTCGTGTATGGAAACAAAATTGCACAATTTAACCAAACACTTTAATTGCCACTCAAATCACACTGCTGGTAAAACACCGACATTAAACGCAAAACTGCCACTTACAACTTCTTTTAACCCTGCCTTCCTGTGCTCTTTTTGAATACGTCTACTCAAAGAGGTTTAATTTAGGATACATCAAGCCCCCACCGAGTGCTTTATGTCAAATATTGAAAATACCTTTTGTGCCGCCAGCAACGCTGCGGCTTCCTCCTCCTGCTTTTCCTTGAGGGCCTCCTCCTGCCTTCGCTTCATCTCATTATCAAGCTCGGCTTGCTGCGGGAGAAGAGAAGCAAGCAACGGAGGCACTTGACACCCACTGTGCCTATTACCATCGCACCCCGGCTGGCTATGAGGCCCTGGCACAAAACTCACCACTTTACAACACAGTCGCTTTAGCCCCCCCACCCCCCACCACGCAATTGCTTCCATTTAATTTTTAACGGCGTTATGTTAAAAACATGCACATAATGCCCCCAATTCTAAGGATTACACAACTTTCTGTGAAACAAGCACTGCGAGAAAAGCACAGGAAAGAAATATGCAATGAAATGTCAAACATAGCGTGCGTGATGTCTGAGATTAAAAAAAAAATCATAATTCGGTTCGGAAGTTCTTCTTAAATAATGAATACAAATAAATAATGCGAAAAACACATCTCACCTTGTATGCCTTCACAAATCTCACTAAGAGTGGGAAGAACACAGACGGGGGAGTCGTCTTGGGGTTTTCCCCAAAATACTGCACCACGGTGTTGTACGCCTCCTGAATTAGTTAAAGAAATGAGCATAAAAAGAATAGTCACATAGTTCCCACGTTGCACTCTTAACCAATTCATTAATGAAACAACAATTTCCTGGCTTGTGTATGAATGTAGAAGATTGATAATTTAAATCTTGACTTAAAGCTTTCGTGACTGCAGGAATTCATATTCTTTGGGTCTTTTGGTAAAGTCAAGTAGATAGGTTCAAAGAAAATAACAAAAAAACTACGATGACGATCGTTTGAGTTGTGATTGAAACGTCGTAGTTTATTATTATTTTTTCTTTTCTTTTTTAACCTATCTTCGTGACTTTACCGAAAGACCCAAAGAATAAGATTGATTTCGATTTAAAGCTTTCGTGACTGCAGGGATTCATATTATTGGTTCTTTCGGTAAAGTCACGTAGAAGGGAAATAATAAAATAATATAAATAAGACAATAAAATTCTCACGTTTCGATTGCAACACAAGCAATCATCATCAGGTGTGGCGTTTTTTTCAAATGTTATTGTTTTATTTTTATTATTTTATTATTTCCCTTCTACGTGACTTTACCGAAAAAAACAAGAATATGAAACAACAATTTTTTAATGTTTGGGCCTTGTGACGCATTGCTCATTGACACTCAAATTATGATTTACAGACACACAAAATACAGCATTTATTTCTAGACGGGAATAACTAGTGTCCATTTGGCTCGTACGTGCGGCGTAATTTTAATATCTCTGGGGCTAACAAATCCTCGTATTCCAGGACTGGGTCTCAACATAAGGAGCAGCTGCTATGGCGTCCATCACGCCACACAAAGATCTGCGTTGCAAAAGGATCCAGAAGCTGCAAACAAAAAATCTGCCAGCAGGGGGCCACAGGCACCATCATTGCTGTCATATCCTGGCTGTGGTGACCATCGCTAATTTAGTGAGCATTTAGCCATAGTCTAATCGACAACAATCTGTGGCAGTTTATTCAAGTCTTGGTCTGTGAATTTCATCGAATCATTCTCTTAGTATCGTCAACTAAAGTAGACAAAACATTTAGTCCATTCACCGTAATTAAATATCGGGCACGGACTTTTTACCCCCCTAATATCATCCGGTCAGCCAATCGGTGAACTAGCTTAATCTTTTGATATACTGTACATATAGAGCGTCAATTACCATGTTTAGTCTTCTTCAGTCACTGTGGTCTCGAACATCGTTATTTCATGATCTGTGTCTTCATTTAGACTCGTTCAATTCATCTCGTCAATAGTCACGCTTTGGTCATTGTTAACAAAATAAACACTTTAGTTGACAAACATTTGAGTCACAAATTTCGTTTACACAATCAACACTGTTAGTGACGGGAGAAGCGGCGTCAGCAGCACCTGCGCGGTCTTGGTGTCGCTGAGCAGCCTTTCCAGCCGGGCCTCGCTGGGCGCCAGGAACTCGCGCAGAAGGGTGTTGCTCTCGTGCATGCTGAACTCGCGCTTGGTCAGGTCCATGCCGCGCTGCAGCTCCCGCACGTCCTGCAGCACGTTCTCCATCGACACTGCGCCAGAGCAAGGCGACAAGCAGTGCAACGTCTGCGTCAATCGCTCTCAAAAAATGACGTATGGCTCAATGTGCAATGTGCTTTCAATGCCGATTTAAATAACAAATAAATCGCCATCGCACCCCCTTGTCCATAATATTTTAAGAATACGTTTGCAGCAACACGACAATTGGCATTGGTTATTGATATCAGGATACATACATCGGTAACGCTCGATCTACAGGTCGCATACTGGCAAAGTGTGGGTTACTCCCACCTCTTCCGAGATGTTTGCCCAGTGTGGAAGAGTAGGCCAAATACCTTCCAGAGATGCTTTATAGAGCTGCCCCTACCACCCGCAGTGGCATTATTAAGCAGGGCTGCACCTTTGCATTGGTACTGCAATGAATGTGTTCGGTGCAAGGACAGTGCAATGTATTGTAGGGCTATTGAACGTACCAATCTGCTCAAATAGGTTAGGTGTTATAGGTCACTTGTCGTTCTAATGCCATATTTTTCATCTGGGATACACATCTCATTTGGAGGTCAACTGAATGTCCTGTTAGAGGGTATTTCTTTCTGTGAAGTCATATACACTACAGGACAACCCTTTGAAGGTCATTGTTACACAGTGTGTATTGCCCCAGGCCAATCCTTCAATTTGGGAAACAAATGAACGTGCCACAGTGCAAGGTTGAAGCGGTAAGATGGATTGCATAACTCCTCTGAGCTTAACAAATGTAGTGAGTGGACCATGGTACATTTTATGCTTCATATTTTTTTTTATTTTCCCCAATTCTACACCAATTGTGCTCCTGACGTCATCGGATGGAGTAACCGTTCGGAACTCTTAGAGACGAGTGCATCGCCACAGGTCTAAGAGAATGGCTGACGGAAGGAGATATCACAGAACTACTTCTGGGATCCCTTGAAGTGACATTTATAGCCACTAAGTCGGGGGGTGCACTCTCCAACATGTCCTGCTACGGAGAAATGCTTGTCACATGGCAGTCCAACAGATATTCGTTTTTAAATATAGCACTTGGATTTATGTAAATGAAGTGCAAAACGAAATAGATATGTTTTATGTGCAGTCATTGTTGACTGGTTTGAGACCATGCACTCGCCACACATGAGAACCGGGTTTAAGCATGGGTGGCTACCTGGATGCTAACCCATAACTTTCAGCGGCGCTGGCTTAGTGACTGCACCCAGCCATAACAATCGAGATAATTTTAAACGATCGTTTCTCTGGAGATTGTGTAGCACGCGTGGAAACAGAGCGCGCACCTGCGGCAGCTTTCTCGATGTAGCGCAGCTCATTGTAAAAAGTGATCAGGTCTGGGTACTTGTGCTGCACGATGTTGGAAATGTAGTGCAGCAAGGTCAGTTTCCTGTCAGTTGATTTCGTCTCCATCAGCTGCAAGAGAAGGAACGACAGGCATCCAAGAAAAAATACAACGTTGTGAATAATGCATGACACGTATTTAAAAAAATACATATATCAAGGTTTCTGAACACAGGCATGAAGGCCCAAAACACCAAGCAGCCAGCAACAAACAGCACTTATAGGATTTGTAAAAAGTGCACACTCTTACCAGATCCAAGCTCTGGAGCTTAAAGCCATACACAGCACCTCTCTTGCTGCTGTTCATGTAGTTTCCAAAGGCCAAGATGATCTGTGATTTCGCAGAGGATAACAGTGCAGTACCAATGACAAAAGGTTTCCGAACCAATATGCAGCTGGAAGCAAAACCAATGCAAGCTGTAATAAATCAGTGGTGCCTTACTACAAACGATGGCTAATTTGTTTTTACAATGAGACAATAAGGCTGAATAAACATGATTGAATTACATTGAACACGTTTTTTATGTTTAATGTTATTATATCTTGCAGCCTGTGTAAATAATAAGCATGTTAATGTCCCATGTTCAATACCTATTGACGGACCCTTGTAAATGTTGTACTTTGCACACATACCTCCAATATCTTTTTTATTTTGTGAGAAGACTTAATTGACATGGATGCTGCTATTATTGCATTGAGTTGCTGTAAAACAAAAGGACACAGAAATAAAGATGAGAGAAGACGTGACAATGACGGACCTCATTGATGGATAACTACTGAAAAATATAAACAGCTCCAAAACAAGGCAAGTTACAGCTGTCTGTAAAATGATTAAAACTTTGCGCAAGAAGTAACAATTAGAATCAGTGCTCCCTGATAAGCCACCACTAGGAAACAGGGAAAACTGTACAGCTCTATGACACAACTCCCGTCTACTTCCTAAAAAGTGGTACTCGTTTTATCGCTCCAGGTGGAATTATAGGCCGAGTCAAGCACCGACTGTGACGTGAACTCATAACTTGAGCACTCTGACCTTGGTGCCAACAATTGTTACGAGCACAATCAGCCTCGAGTAGCAATACAGTAAAGCGTTTCAGCACAAGCAATGGGATGGTTCTCATATTTTTCCAAATTTGACAAATTACTCGTAAATTACTTAATTGGTGAAGCAGCATAACAACATTGCCCCTATTGGCCAACTGATGCCCACTTTCTGGCCACTGCCAAGCTAGCAGGGACAGCAGCCACAGGGGGGGGGGGGGGCAGCGGGTACCTGGCTGCAAGGCGCCATACACAAGGTGCACTGTGTGTGGTGTGGTATAACTCACTGGAGTGAGCATCTGTACGTTCTCGGTGAAGTTTCCAATGAAGATCATGATGGTCATGCGCTGCGTGAGGCGCTCGATCTTGCTGAACTGTAGCATGAAGCGGTCCTCGTCTGCCAGCTCGTCCAACGGCTTGCGCTCTCGCTCGTACTGACGCAGCAGCTTCACCTCAGCCTCCGATGGGAGGAACCTTGTGAGGCACTCCACAAAGTCCAGCCGCAACGTCTGCAGGTCAAACCTGCCGCACCCGAACAAAAGAAAAACAGTGACCGCCCGACAACCGTAGAGCGGACATGTGGTGATCACACAGCTCTGGGGGGCGTATTGGAGACTCGATCGTAATAAGCACCTTTGTAAATGGTGTCGTATTAATATTTAGTGTTTGTTTTTTTAAAGGAAAGTTCGAAGTGAGTGGAAAGATTCTTTTTCCAGAAGGGCCTTGAACAGGATATTTGGTCACTTTCATATTGAACGTGTTTAGAATTGGGTAAAACAAATTGCTTGGATAAAACACACTTGTATGAGTGGGCAACATTCAAACACATACATATGGGCCAGCTACCACTTACTGATCTGGCATCTAATGGTCACTGTTTAGCCCTTCAGGTGGATACCTCACAAATACATTAGCTCCAACTTCCAAGTTGCTGCATTACAGGGCGTGCACCACCCTGCCCAGTGTTATTACTGGTAGTTCGGTATAACATCAATCTACACTTACATCTACTGTGGGAAAGACTGCCACTCACAGATTGGTCTTCACAGCCACGGTTACCCACACAAGTCATGACACTGTCAGCACTGTCATCTTTGGTCCAGAAATACAAAAATAACAATTATCGGTACTGTACATGTTAAGCTCGGCATGCTGGGACGTTAATGTGACTGCATCACACGACTTACATTTGTATGGCCCGGCAGATCTCTTCGGTGGTAAGGCCACCTTTCCGCAGAGTGATAGCCAGGTTCTTGGCACGGTTTGTCTCCAGCAGTGTGACCTTGTTCTGGGTCTTGTGCACCATCTTTATCTTGGAGAGGCACAGATCCACCGTGGCTCCCTGTGCCCGGGTCTTAAACATCTCCTCAAACTCATCCATGTCCAGGTCCTGGGGTAATACAAAGGGTAAGGCCGCTTAGGCTACCTGACAGGTTGAGAGGACCCCTCCTGTATCTGACGATGAGGCTGATAACGCAGGCAGCTGTAGAGGTTATTGTGAATTTACATGACATTAAAGTGCATTACACAATCGAGTTGTAGCTGTTAATTTTGTCCTTGCATACACTTTTATTGTTTCGTGATAAATATATAAATGCTTAACCTGTGTGTGGAAGTAGTTTATATCATTTGCGATGGCTAAAATATACTGTATATGCTATGTTCACTGAATTTTTAAATATACGAAATATTTCCTTCGTGTATATAACTGTAATTGATACAGGATAGATTTTTGCATCATTTGTTCATTTTCAAGATGTTCTATTCTATTCATTGCCATTGTATCTCATCAAATTTCCATAGGTCTCTCTTGTAGAAGACTGAATAGGCACTCTCATAGTTACATCAAGTGTTTAATCAATGACATTTATTTAAATATAGTTACTCTTAAGTCCTCTGCCCAATGGCAGGTCTTTGGATACATTGTTACGTACAATGTTAAACGTCATTTTAAAGACTGTCATTTGTAATTATTTAGTTTTGCCAACCAATCATGTTTGTCTTTGAAGCGGAAAGGACATTTACAATACTTCTAGATTTGAAGCTTTCGTGACTGCAAGGATTCATACTCGTAGGTTTTTTTCGGTAAAGTCACGTAAGTAAAAAATAATACAAGTAAAATAATAATAAATGCCACCCTTTAGTACCACCTTCACCTTCCTGGCTCCACGCACACCCCAACCCCCCCCCCATCCAGCACCCGTCCTCCTTGGCTCCTCCCCCTCTTCTTACCCTATACCAGGGGTCGGCAACCTACGGCTCCGGAGCCGCATGCGGCTCTTTACGGGCTGCTTCTGGACGATATGTACGTATGTACAGTATGTACTCAGATGCATTGCGGCTCTTGAAATACTGAATTTTGTACCGAATTGGAAAGAAATGGCTCTTCTTGTTATTTTGGTTGCCGACCCCTGCCCTATACAGTATAATAATGTCTCACCACAAATAACTCTCACTACAGTTATTTTGCTGTGCCTTTTTTACACCTGATGAAGGATGCTTGTGTTGCCTCCGAAACGTCGTGAGTTAATTTATTTATTTTCATTTATTATTATTTTATTTTTATTATTTTTTACCTACGTGACGTTACCGAATTTACAATACTGTTGAATTCAACATCATATTGTTCATGTATAATATAGCTTATAGCCAGCTGAGAACAATTACTCTGTCCCATTGAAAGCATGAGCAGGTCAGGTACCTCCAGAATTTTTTCGTCATCCAATTCATTGAAGACGGTGCCATTGATTTGGTTGGGTTTAAGAGCCACCCAATTGAACACAGGCATGCGAAACTTGGTTTTGATGGGCTTCTTAATTCGCACAGCTGTAGAGGAAGAGAATAGAGAACAATTTCATCGTTAGAAATGTCACAAGCTGAATTCGCCCTTGAAAAGACTGTAACAAATGACCGACCGTGTGCTGAATTAGACTGTACAGATGGTGATGGTGACATACAAAACTGTGATGCACACTGGCGAAAAAGTGAGCTGTGCTGTCAGCATTGACAGTCTAACCGTGAAGACACACAATGGCATGAAATCTCTGGGGGTTAGAATTGCACAAAAATAGACTACACAAATAAAAAAAACCATCCACATAGAAAACAGAAGCAAAACTTTATGAGGGAGCAACAAATAGTAAAAATATATAGCGAGACGTAAAATTCAACAATTAATTGCTAAATTCTTTGATTTGTTTCTATGAGTACACTTTGTTTTAAAATTAGGCCAATTCAGGGTCAGGTTGGGTTTCAGCTCTGTTTTGTCCGATGCAGGTGATTTTCTAAAACTGTGCAAACAGTTATATGGTTGTTGTTGTTAGTAAGACAGATACGACTTTGGAATGGGATAAACACTGCACAGCGAAAAAGCAACGCAAAGCAAACCTACAGAAAAGCTTGAGAAGTCCTTCATCTGGAAGCGGAGGAGCAAGCATAAAATGAAAACATAATCATTTAAACATTAAAAACATGAAAGTAACAGAGAAAAAAAAATCCTCCAGGAGTCACTGATACTGCCAAAACGCATGATACAATGATATGCAGTATTAGAATACTGTTACAATGGTGAGAATCAAAAAAACACAAGGCTTTGTTGGACAGACTCAGCAAAACAACATATCGGTGCAATTAAAAAGCTTACGCAAGGGTGGTTCCGTTACCTCACCTCCGATAGCAGCTGGGTTTATGAAGGCACCCAGTGGTGGGGCTCCGGGGGGAGGCGGGGGAGGAGGTGACGGCGGGGGCCTCCCTGAGGGGAGGGGCGGTGGTGGCGGTGGCGATGGTGGAGATGGCCCATTTGGAACTGCACCAGGGAAACATAAACCAGAGGCAAACCCATTACCGGGGCAACCAAGAGAAAACAACCAAATATATCTAACAAAAAACCCACAATAGACCGATGTGACTGATCTTTCACTGGAGACGGCTTATTGCACGCTTAATTTAGTTACAAATATAGTTGCAATTTCGGATCAACAGTCGTATGTGTATCTAAGAGGTCTTGCATGAAATGTTTTGCCCAATCATTACTGAGTATTTCCCATGTGGGAGGAAAACAAAGTGCTTGGACAAACCCCATGCACATTGAAGCGATAACAAGAAAAACAAAATGTAAGGGCTGCAAAAAAGTATTAACCGGCTCCATTCGGCAGCGGGGGCGGTGGTGGCGGAGGAGGCGGGGTCAGCGGTCCCATGTGTCCGATTAACGCCGCTCCTCCCGTAGCGCCGCACGACGCCGCTGCCACCCCCGCGACCCCAAAGGCGCCCCCAGCCAGGCCGTTCTCGAACGAGCCCCCACCGATTCCGCCCTCCATGGCCCCGAGGGGCGGCAACACGGGCAGAATCATGATGTCCCCGTCCGGGCGTCTGTGGATGCGCACGGTGCCCTGCCTCTCGAGCTCCTCGATTTTCTTCTCAAGGTCCGACTGCCGCAGCATGGCGTCCTCCTTCTCCTTGATCATCATCCGCAGCGTGTTCACCTGCGTGTTGGCATCACGGTAGATCACCTGCAACAAAAGGGGTAGAGAGCAAGATAATGCCAGTGGAATAGTAAGAGTGATCAGTGAGCATCTGTGCTTACTGCTTACTGTGTATTCGTTTATCATTTGAAGTAATCCAAACAGCAATCCAAACATAAGAGCACTCATCTCACAACTGAAAGATCATGCTCAAATCCTGGTTGTGGGTCAACTCAGACAAAATACCTTCAAGGATCATAAAATGTGTACCGTATTTTGGAAAATATACCGCAGTCATTTAATTGAAAAAATTACTCCTGGTATAGAAATTTGGCATTTCTATCACTAACTATTTTTTATTTTACCAGGTAAGGCCCACTAAGCTATATAGCTCTCTTTCATAAGCGACCTGGCCACAAATGATAGCTCAACGAAGTGACTTATTGTATGGAAACGTATAGCAGCCAAATACTAGTCCAGGGCCACCATGTGCAGTCCAATGCTCATTTGAGTATGCACATCATTTGAGTTAGACATTTATATTACCTATACATCCACATTTTAAAAAAATATTAACAAACAAATAATCCAGATCCTTTTGCTGACACTACATAAAGAAGAGGAAGACTTTTCAAAAGGAAAGTTGCATAAAAACTGAAAATGCATGACAATGCGCATTGCACTTTGCCAGGACTCGTACCTTGATCGACTCCAACTCCTTGTTAGCCTGCATCAGCTGCTTCTCCAGCTCCACAATCTTGGCCATGGCCTCATTCTCACAATCGATCAGCTTTTCTGTCAACTGGGAGAAAGATACAGCCATCACTTTTATTATGCTTCGAAGAAACTCTTTGTAAATATGCACAGTGGACAAACTACAGAAATATTTTAAACAAAAGCTATTAAATTCAAAGTTCATAACTGAGAACCTAAATCGTGTGTTTTCAGAAACGTAGCCTTTGCTAATATTCAGTAAAACAGCAGTGATAGGAGAAGTGCAGCCATGCTGTGGAAGTTTGGGGGTGTCCCACAAAATAATTATTCCCAGAGGCTATTGGTTAGATAACAGATACACTATGTGACGTTATCCCCCACCCCCACCACTTCATCATTAAATAGCAGTAGTTCTACTGCACTACAATTATATTACATCTTCACGACTCTCTCATGAACTAAACTAAACTATTTTTTATTTTTCCAAGTAAGGCCCGTTCAGCTATATAGCTCTTTTTCAGAAGTGACCTGGTCACAAATGATAGCTCAACAAAGTGACTTATCATGTGAAAATGTATAGCCATCAAATCCTCTGAACCTGGAGAAAAATCCACACGACCACCGGGAGAGAGAACAAGCAAACTCCAAATCAACTGGAGTCAGGGTCGGGAGTCAACTGTTCCTTGCGCTGATGTCAATTTTAAAAGATCGAACATCAGCATAACGCACATTCACGTCGCCTTGTTTAAAATAAGTGTGCATCTCTTAGTCACATGTAAACATGTTTGGGCTCCGCATACCCAGGACCTCCACAAGGCCGGATGAAGGTTCTTGTTGGCCTTCAGTGATAACTTTCTCCAGTTGGTACTGCCGCCCCATGTTACTACCCCCGCTGTCACTCGCTTGCTTCATGCGTACTTTGTCCAGTCGCTGGACAGATGTCGTTACTGATACGTTCATTATTTAGTATGTGCCCTAATTCGATGGGAGAGCACTGTGTGCCGCAGATAAGCAGATTTAATTTGAAACACTGCGACTATGCTTGGTATATAAATATATTTATTAAAGAAGATATCGTCGTTATATGTTTATCATACAAACAAAAAACATGCAAAATTTTATTTTTCGTCGGCCCTTTAGTTTTGTAGGCCCGAGACAGTGCCTACTGTGCACCTATTAGATAATACGGCTCTGCCCCCACAGCAGTTGCACCCGAGCGGCAGGGTAGACTCACGTGCGAGATGTGCTCCTCCAGCTCCTCAACCCGCTCCAGGGCAGCGTTCTTGGTCTCGGCGTCCTCCAGAAGGGCTCCCACATCAAACACATTGTCCAGATAAGCCTGGATCTGCACCTGCAGCTTGTCGCTCTCCGTGTGCTTTAGTTTCTGCGGGATCGGGACAGACGCACAAATGTCAACCTCGAGCCTAATGAGAATTGGGGCCAGGTTGGGAGTAGCGTTGTATTAACTGATGTGCCACCCATCTATCCAGTGTATTACTAACCCTCTCTCTTA
Organism: Lampetra fluviatilis; assembly: GCF_964198595.1. Taxonomy (NCBI): domain Eukaryota; kingdom Metazoa; phylum Chordata; class Hyperoartia; order Petromyzontiformes; family Petromyzontidae; genus Lampetra; species Lampetra fluviatilis. The sequence continues at coordinate 11,928,025 of NC_136276.1, forward strand.
GGCTTAATATCCTGAACAAGTGGCTTAAGCTGAGATATTGAGACGTTATGTTATATTCAGACAGAAAAAAAAGCATCTGCTTTTTATTTTAAGTAATCAAATATATACAGGATCAAACATATGAGGGTCGGCCAAAGTGATCAGCACAGATATGCAGCAGTGTTTGCTGATGGCTTCATTAGATCTTTAACATCTTTAACAAGAACTGTACAGGACATGTACAGCCCTTTTGTCAATTCACAGCTGAAGGAGAGTCTCCCCACACCACCAGTGTTATTTGATCACTCAATCACGCGAGTCAATGCGGGTTGGTGAATGTGAAAATTATAGACGTTGGAGCAAAGAAGTACAGTATAATATTAGATTTTTCTGCACTTCCCTCTGCTGCTCACCACGGAAGACCACCAGCCTATTATGTATGGTGGTTGAGCATCCAAGTCCTACCGAGGCTTCAACCTAAGCTTCTGAGATGTGAGATCAGGTGCATTTCAGGTGATATGGGCATAGGCAATGTTGTTTGTGTGACCAAGCAACAGTTGATTACCATGTGGACAGGAAGGCTCAGAATGTAAAGGTGCGGGATACATCTTCAGGATATCTGGGGCATCCTGTTCATGAACGCTCACCTCCAGGTAGCTGTCCAGAGCTAACTTTGTGAACTCGTACTGGAGATGGACCCGGAAATTCATATCATCCACGGAGTGCACCACAATGTTAATGAACTGCATACAGGCCACCTTTGCAAGAAAAGAAAAGAAAAAATATTAATGCGAAGTGTAAATACGCATTTTTTTGCGTATAGTCTTACATTTGAAAAAAAAATCTGTTTGTCTCGGCTTGTTTCCGTTTACCATGAAGTCGATGTTTGAGTCTTCATTTCTGAAATACTCCATCAACCTTTCAAACCGTTGTTTCTCGCCACACACCTGTGCACAATCGAAAGGTAAGAGTTAACTGGTGTTTGGGTGCCATGAAACAAGATCATCGTTCTGATACACCCATCCATCTAAATTGTTGAAGGCGTTAATATGTTTGCTCAATTGGTTTGGTCTGTCTATAACAGAGGATGCACGATAATGGTCGTGAAGATGATCCAATATCAATGACATGTTTGTGTAAACTTGTGTTGTTTTATATAAAACTGGTCAGATTGATCAAAGTATTGCCCAAATTTTGGCAACAAAACCTAGCATTAAATGTATTTGTCTTGACAACCAAGGCCATGATGCCACAATGAGTGTGTGCCCTGCCTCCCCCTTTGATGTTATTGCGTGTGATGTCACCTCGAGACCTCAAACATCACGTGCTATGTGACATCATCGCATTGTGTGGTTTAGAAAGTAACGTTATTATCTCTAACTAAATACACCCGAGGACAAATGCAAATTGGAAAGTATTACAGAAACCATACGTATTCATGACTTTGATTTTTAACAGCATCATGGATCTAAATCTGCCAAATATATAAAAGTCATCCATATTACAGCTTCATGCCAGGAAAATATGTTTTCCATTAATGTACTGTACATATTTTTTTACATTTGCTCGTGAGTAACAGACTTCGCCAATCAACAGACACTGGCACTGCATGGGTTATAATTGGCATTGGCAAGGCATTCCATAAAATTGAATGAGCTGCTGGTGGTAACTGCATGCCATACATTTACTGTGGAGCCGAGTGATGGATGAACCTTGGAGCACTCAATTCACAGTAGTAGCAAAGGCAAGGCATTCGGTTCAAGTAAACATGCGAAACGTGACAGCTTAACCCTAAGACGAGAAAAAAAGCTCATAGCAGACAGGAAACGCTATGTCTGGATTTTAGGATACTCCAAGGTTTCAATAAAGCATGTTGGAAAGTCACCAACTGTGTAGACTCAAAATCTTAAAGGAAATATACTTTTCATGCTTGCTTATATAACATACAGTATATTGAAACCATACAAAATTACTTCCATGCTATGTCAGTGGAAAATATTTCTTGAAGTTTCATACATTGGGGTGCATAACTCTGAAACACATCTGGCATGAAGTTCTTCTCGCATGCAGGTTTTAGAGGAAAGTGGAAATTCTCTACAGAGGTTCTTCTTGGCTAACAATCCCAAATCCCTGTGCAATGAAGGCTGCACTTCCGCAGCATCGCAAGTCTCATCACAGGAAAAAAACCGTGAATGGATCAGGACGGCTCAATGTTGCATATCTCGCTCGCTGGTGATGGGCCCAGCACGGGGATTGAAACTCGTGGATAGATTGATCTGCCACAGGGAGCCACTTGGCCAGCTGTTTAAATTATAGTTCAACGTACAGCCCTGAAATGTCTTTCTCATCCCACTCTGGCAGAAGGTCCTCTACTCGAGGGAGCTCTACAAGTCCCTATAGACGGTATCTATTTTGGCCTACTCTTCCACGCCACCAAGACATCTTTGAAGAGGTGGGAGCATCCACACTTTACCACACTTTACCACACCACGCGCGAGATGCCAAATGACCAACTGTAGTTAAGATTGTGTTAAAATTATTCTTTGGTCATATTAAGCCTTCACACAGAATGACACAAATTGCACCAGAAGAAATTAACAGGGGGTTATGGTGGCCTGTAAGATCATCTCTCATTTGCTTAAAATAATTATGCAAATATGGATATTAAAATACAAAAATACGTGTTTTGTATGTAGAAAGATATTCTATACTCTTTGGTTCTTTCGGTAAAGTCACGTAGATAGAAAATTAATAGATCACGACGTTTCGATCGCAACACAAGCAACCGCCATCAGGTGAAACAAACACAAACTGCCGACACACCAACTGCAACACGTGTTCTAACCACAAAGTATATTTTAGCTAGTAGAGTATACATTATATATCATACATGTAATGATGCATCAATTCACTAATTATAATCGACTATTATGCTTATGATGTTAATGATGCATGCATCATATTGATATTAGGAAGCCGGTGAAGCTATACACTTTTAAATATAGATTGAAAACCCATTTCTTTAGAACTTCTTTTTGTGTTTAGTTTGTTGTCCTTTCCCACACACCTCTGGAAGATTGATTGCTTGATTTGTATGCAAGTGGTTCATGTATATCCTGCAGACACTCTAAATGTATCACGATGATAACATTTTGATTCACTTATTGAATCAAATCACATCCCTGAGTTGCAATGTCATTGTAATGCATGGGGATGTGGAGGGGAAGGCAAATCATTGCATGCTTTTTTTATGATTTGCATTCAGGTAATGCCTTAACTGGTTGTTGTTGTTTCCATCCTACCTGCCGTTTACTAGTAAAATTTTTTCCCCGTGTCCCACACTCAGCTTGCGACTTCTAGCCCCGCCCACTTCCCCCCCTCCAGCCTCACGTCCTCTTCCCCTAGCGCTCACGCCTCCCCCTTCCCCTACTCCACCCCTCTCTCTCTCCCCCCTCTCTCTCCCCCTTTCTTACCTATATAACCTCTTGCCACGGCAGCTCTCTCGCCTACTTCAGCATTTTCTTGCTGTGGTTGTTCCACCTGATGAAGATTGCTTGTGTTGCGATCGAAACGTCGTGATTTGTTTTTATTTTATTTCTACCTACGTGACTTTACCGAAAGAACCAGTTATTGTTTTAAAGTGATTTAAACTTTTATCGATGGAAAACCATGTAAATAGCCAGCAACATTGGATATAACATTTCAATCAGACTGGAGCGGGGCGGCCGTTGACTTTGAATATACTACAATTTTTATTTTAGCAGGTAAGACCCACTGAGCTATATAGCTCATTTTCAGAAGCGAGCTGGCCACAAATGGTAGCTCAATGAAGTGGCTTATCATGTGGAAATTTAAAGCAGCCAAATACTCTTGTATGCATGTTTCTAAATGTGGAGGGAAAAACCGGAAGACCTGGAGAAAACTCCACATGACCACAGGGAGAGAGACACGCACACTAAATATACAGGCGTCAGGGTCAAGATCTCTTGCATACCAGGCGAGGTATGTGTCATACAATGTAAATGTCACATCTTAATACTTGTTTTATTGCTAGAAAGGGTAAAACCTATCTTTATATCACACTGCACTACTCATGATCAAATAGGTAACTGTAAAGGAAACTTTACGCTGCACATATGAGCACCTTGCATGGCACTTCATCTCAGCCATGCCAAACAAGTATCTCTCACTGGTCTGTCAACTCTGATGAAGACTCACCTCCTTGAAGTTGTCAAAGGCAGACAGGATGATTTCATGTCCTCCCCGCACCAAACACACAGCTGCCAAAAGCTCCAGCACCAGCGCTTTGGTCCTGACAGGCACATGACCCACAAAACAGCAGCATCACCCCCGTGTGAAGCGTAATACACCAGCAGTGTGAACAATAACACACTCCAATGTTATTAATCATTTACATGTGCAGCCTCAACACATGTTGTCAATGTTTTTCCATTGCTTGCCAACAGTGATACAAATTTAATGTAAATGTTTGTCCTGTTAATATGGGGGCTTCCCATACGATAGTCTTCGCACACTACCACAACATGCCTTTCAACAAATATCAATCTTATTCTTTGGGCCTTAAGGTAAAGTCACGAAGATAGGTTAAATCAGAAAAGAAAAAAATAATAATAAACTACGACGTTTCGATCACAACTCAAGCGATCGTCATCGTAGTTTTTTTGTTATTTTCTTTGAACATATCTACTTGACTTTACCAAAAGACCCAAAGAATATGAATTCCTGCAGTCACGAAAGCTTTAAGTCAAGATTTAAATGATCAATCTTCTACATTCATACACAAGCCAGGACACTACATAATGCACACATATGACAATTTGATAACAACATAAACCCGTGCTGAGCGAGTGTGTGGACTTGGGTTTGAAAAGCCCTGCTGTTTTAGTTGTACAATAAGCTAACGTATGTTTCATACCTTGGGTTTTTGTTGTTCAAGCTGAGAGCAATTTCATTAACGCACTGAGGGTGTGCCATCACCATGTTGAACCCATACTATGAAAGAGACAAGGAAACATCAAGAGGATGAGCAAACCACAATTCGATTATAGACACAATTGTGAATCTCATAAACAGCATAAACATTTAATTTCACTGTGATCATTTTCATTAAGTGCCCATTTATCTGGAGCTTAATGGACTCATACATCAACCAAGAGTCATCACTGTAGGTGAAAATTAAAAAGTCTCATGGCTTCAGTTATGATCATATCTTACTGAGTTTCAAAAACATAAGTGAACACTACTTTTAGATATCTTGCTACAGTATATGATGCAAATGACCTCAAAGTCACAAGTATTTTTAAAATTGTATATGTGATGGTCAAATGTTCATACTTATTTGCCTCTTTTTAAAGAAATACACTTTTGAGAAAGAAACACTCACAAAATATTGAACTTACATTAGGTTTACTTTTAGAAAATATATCTAAACTTTATAGATTTACTATAGGTCACAAAATAATAAAAAATCCGGAAGGCAGATAGATATATTGAGTACCCCTAATATAAACGTTATAGAAAACAGAACACTGTAGATTAACGGTGGAGATGTTACTGTTGTATTATGAATGTAAAAGGAGTGATTAACCCTTTCCCGTTCCAAGACATCTGAAAGGTGCAAGGTGGGTTCCATTCACCACTGAATCTCAGAACGCACAAGTGGTTCAGCGTTAATTTCATTTAGAGGCATAGCGCCGTTGTTTTTAAAAACATTGTACTCACTGCACAGAACTGTAGCGACACAACCACACTGTATGATAGATGGTGCCAAACAGTGCCACACGCCCTCTCGCATGGCCTTGTGAGAGCCTTGGTACCGATAAAGTTATTTTAATGTAGTTTTTCTCACCTGGTTCGTGTACATCATTGGAACGGTACATCATCGGAAATTGTAAAGGGTAAAATGTCAGGTTGTTGAGAGACGCTGCCTGCCCACCTGGTAGTTCATGATGGCCCGCAGGCACATGATGCACACGTGGACATCGTCCTTTTGGCTGACCAGTCGTGAGTTCTTGAGCGTCTTGCGACTGGGCAGGCTGTTATAACTGAGCCAATACACAACAGCACGGGTGTCAACGAAAAAAAGCACAGTAAAGACCTTAAAATCCTAACGTGCTAATGCAGTACAATTGTTTGACGTTTCGTTCATTTCTTCAACCTGTATTAAACGCCAGCGTTTGAAACATTCCATGGAGAATTTACAAGTAACGTTCAAGTAATAATGTGTTGTTCAATAAAAGACCATCACTGTAGCAGGTGCAAAATGTGAGGATATTTTAGGCTACAACAGTAACGACGAGAGGCCTGTATGCACAAAGAGGGCTGTGGGATCATTTGTGCGGCATAATTAAATGGACAACAGAATGGATGTTCGTTTAAGGGATACTGCTTCTTGGTGCCCTGTGTCACATATATAGAAGCAAACAACGCTGGGGACTGCAAATACATGTTATTGGACTCAGAGGCAAGTGCACTCACAAGACAACCTAGGATTAATACAATTACAGATTCCGCAAGTTAGCCACTACATATGCAGCCTTTTTTTCACGTACGTATTACAAGGAGGTATTTATTTCAAGTAACGGCACAGACATTATAATGTTTTGCTTTTGGTGCAAACGTGTAGACACACAATACAAAAACACAAATATCCCTGCATACAGCCTACAGAGACTGTTAGAGCAACTGCTGTCAGTGAGCACCTATGAAGGCCGCACACAGGGCACGATGGGGTGGTGTGACCAACACCACGCATGGCCGCCTGTCTCCCAAGCGCTGATGTTTTCACATGGTACAAGACATCATTTAAGTCTCAGGGAGGCCCAGGACAAGTTCTGATACCACTTGCCACTGATATTAGCCAGATGTGATTTTTTTTACTTAGGCTTCCAGGTGCATAACACAGTGTGCTAACCAGTGTACCACCGCTCCTCACATACAAACACTACATCTATTGGCATACACTTTCCCAAAGTGGCTGCCATCATTACATTTTACTAGATGTAGATTGGCACAAAAACAAATATAACGTTGAAGTGAATGTTTCGATGCTGTGATTGGATGTTACACTGAACATAATGCACCTGAAAGGATCTATTGTATCAACTGTCAGATGGGCTGCTCTTTTCAGTGTCAGACAATAAACACAGAGCAGTTGAGTCAACACTACATCACGCCCATCCAAAGCAACATGCATACGAATGCAGTTGAAGTTTGGGTGGCCACAGCAGCGAGCTGATTTCTTAATTCACATGCAAATGTGTTGAAACCCTCACGATAAAACCAGTGGCTATTAATGCCCATGGTGACGGCTAGAAGGGAAGTGTGGCATTCCAAATATACCACTGTATATTGAGGCTTGAGAGTCCCTGTGTTTTGTTAATCAGAGACGACATTTCTGATACGGATACCTCACAAAAGTGAAATGGACAAAGTCAAATGAATTTTTTTACAAGGGCCACAGCTTACAGAAATTAGTTGCTGGTGTCCATTTTTGGGAAAATATAATGCTGCCGAAATAATGAATAGGGATTATGACTAACTTTGGGCTGATGAACCTTCAAATGAGCTGATGGGTTCTATTGGGAAGCATTTTTTTCTCTGACATAGTGGGCAGTACAGATGGACATTGATTCATGTGATGCTTGCCGTGTATGGACAGCACATACCAATTTTACCACTTCCCTCCATAGATCGTAGTTCGAGAACATAGGGTCAAGTACGACATAATCGAGTTACAGATCAACATACCCATCACTCTCAGTGATGTTCCCCCGTCCACGCGCAGAAAGGGAAAAAAACCAGAATATTCATAGTCACATGGCAGAAAAACAGAAGAAGAAGAAATACACATGCAAAGATTTATCCATACAGTATTTTATAACATGATTTACAGGTGCAATATAGTGAAAGTTGCAGGTGGGTAATGCATATACAAGTTAAAGAGTTATTAAGTGGACATAGAATTAATTGGACCATATGTGCTGCACACCAACAAACTAAAGCCACAATTCTAACTGTATTAAATTAGGCTTCTTCATTAATATTTACAGCAACCAATATTGTGATTATAAATGTACCTTCCACTGAAAAGAAATACTGTACTAAGATGAACATGAACCCTCTCCAGCATAATGATACAACTGATGGCTTGAAAATGATAAATGCATTTAGCGCTCATTAATTTGCCTTGGGCCACCATCGTTTCAACTTGCAAACTATCAAAATATCACTGATATTTGATTGGTTCTGCTTTCCTTTGGATGAATGTTGGTACCATCATGACTCAGAGAGGAATACATATTTCGAAAACTGCTAATGAAGCTCCATAATGAAAAGGTCGCAGACCAATGCCAATACAACCGCTTGCACCATGCCAAAATGTCACTAAATGTCAGATTGCAGAATAAATTTGACAAGGAAAGAATAAAATACGCATAATAAGATTCCTCCCTCTTATTTCATGTGTAATGGATGCACCCACTCTGCATTCGTCAAAGCGACCACATTAATGGCCAGCAGGAATTGTCAATTGTGCAAACTGGGAGAGTGGTACGATTACTTTCTTTGGTCGATGGAGAAATGGCATATAAAAATTACGTTCCACTCAAATACATACTCTGTTCAAAGGCAAGTGCTTACGACAAATATTACGCCATTAATAATTTTGGATGAGAATTATGTCTGATAACTACAGTAGTTTAAAATAGCGCATGGCATTTGCTACTGTAATAAACAGCTCATGGACCTTCACTGTGTTATAATTTCAGTCAATTTAAAAAAAAAATCAGCGTTTGTTCTCCAAACACACTAATTTAATCAGAGCGTACAAATATTGACGTTTTGCACTTAAGATGTTCCTAAAAGACCTGTGGTGAGGCAAGCCACAAACTTAAGCAACCATTCGACTACGAATTAAGTTATTTAAAGGCAAAAATGCATTCGCTTGCGAGAAATAAAAAAGGTAATTATGCCAAATGTTTTAATATTTTGTGAGCATTATTATATATAAAAAAGTAACACATTAGAAGCTACAGAGCTGTGTGATGAGGTTACAATTTACTTGCATACATGATGCACACAACAGCTGTAATGCAAATCGTTATTTGTTTTTACCTAAATATAAACAAATGCAATATATGCCAATGAACATTTTATGAGGTCTGTTATTTAGATGTGGAAAAAGGCATTTGGAATACTCTTGCGTTAAGTGAGAAAATATTTCCTTTAAAAAATAAGTAAAACTAAACACCTATTTGGAAGAAATAAAATATCCCCATTTCATGGTTTTCCGGAAAGAAGTCACATCCATTGCAGAAATAAAATATCACAACAGTAAAGAAATTCCAATCTAATATACAGAAAAACTATATTTAAAAGTATAAGATATTTTGACAGCAACTTGAGTTACAATTGTCGTGTCAGTAAATTAATATCACTGTCAAGGCTTGCCATTCAAACTAAATTTGGCCCTACAACAGCAAGCCCATCACCGAGACTGCATAATCAAAATAGTGCAAAAGTCTTAATACCTATGTCCACTCTCACAGCAGGTATTCCAATTTAAGAAAGAGGAATGAATTTGGAGACCGATCGGAAGCTGCATATACGTGTGCATCCCTGGTGTAAACAATCCTATTTGTTAAATTTTCTCCAGGCACCCCCAATTTCCTTCCGAATGCAAAACAATACTGAAATAATAAACTGGTTAAATATCTCACAGACTGACCCTCCTGAAACCGAGTCTTGAGAGTCGAGTGTGGCTTTCCTGGCACGATTAGTAAATTAATAACGCGGTACATCGGTAAAAAACAAACTTGCTTATGTCATATTTTATTCCCGACGCACACTCACCGGAGGCTGAGGTGGTGGCGAGCCATCTTGGCCGTGGTGGTACACACAGCCGCATGCAGCCCGTTATTCTTGCCGGAGAGGTCCTCGATGGATCGATCCAGAGACTTGGACCGGCTGAGCGTGCCATTGCCAGCACCTTCTGCTCCTTCAATGTCAAACCTACAGTGAGGAGAACGGAGTAGGAAAGGATTATTGCCCACAGAATGCATATCAACAGGGACAAAACATGCACATAGCCCAGAGGTCGGCAACCAAAATAACAAGAGACATTTTTTTCGAATTTGGTAAGAAACTCAATATTTCAAGAGCCGCAATGCGTGTGAATACAATACGGTTCTAAATAAATAATGTCACGAATCAGTCCTTAAAGAGCCGCAGGTTGCTGACCCCTGACATAACCTGTAGCTAACCAGATACATTAAGTCCACTGGAATATTTGTAATATTTGGCATATTAAATTTTTATACTACTCATGAGGGAACCTGGGACTTACTATCTGTAAGTGCAGGCATACATAAACACGAGTATGGATAAAAGTTAAAATGTGCATTAGAGCTGGGTAAAGAAGTAATATTCACTTCCAATGATTACAACGTGGAAGAATCCTGCAAAATGTGTGATTCTTCCATGGGTAATACCCATGTTAATGTCTCCGTTCATTTTAATGGGATTTCAAAAGGGATTCTGCACATACGATTTGTGGATTTGAATGGGATTCTACTGCAAATATAGCATAGCTAAGCTTTAGCTATGCTTAAATCAGCTAAGCAACACCGATTCTACACATCCAGAATTACCATTGCCAACGACTAGTGCATAGTATTGGCCCGATTCTACCCAAAGTCTGGCGTCGTGTTCAGCCAACCTATGTTTAGAAAACTACACGGATATTTTACAAATTTACAAAAGTTATACACGTGCTCTTAAAATATTACTGTACTGTCCACCATTTTCACGTTTTAACATTAAACGTAAGAATGTTTATAGTTAAACATGAAGTGTGTCCAAAAAAAACCATCTGTGTAAATGTTGGTGAAATACTCACGTGACGGCGTATTGCGCAAATGACAAGTATTCTATCAGCACATCCAGCCCTTTGTTTTCTTCGTTCAAGAATTCCCGCACCCAGCTGCACAAATGAACATTGGCCCTATTATTGTTATCTCAAGTACTTAAGTGTGTTTTCACATATATGCATGTGCTTGCATTATATAATTACAGCACTGTGTTATGTGATGAATTATTAAAAAATTAAGGAAAGACTGGGTACCACTTAAAAAAAAACACATAAATGCCCAAATTCTGGAACTTTGAAACAAGTTTCAGATAAAATTAGTTTATCTCATTATCCAGGCCTGATTGCTTTTCACAGACCTTCATTTTATTGCACCATTATTTTTACAACGTTCTAAAAATAAGGCCCTTGAACAAAAACAGGTACGTAACAACATTGGGAGCATGGCAGAGAGTGGGCGCAGATTTAGCAACAACTAATTCCGACCACAACATCAACACCAAAACCAGCTGAAAATACTACACTCGCCCTGTCCCCTTATATCCTGCCTGTAATCGTGGGGCTGCATGAACATACGTCGAACCATTTTGTGGAGGATGGGGCGGAGGCCAACTGCTTCCTGCTGTGGTTGACAATGGGCAAGTTAATCAGCTGGGAGACCTTGAAGGGAGTGCTTGGAAGTTGGGACTGGTTTAATGCAAGCTGCTGTGAGAGGGGTGGGGTTGGGGGAGTGAGCGGAGGAAGTTAGGCCTCCCATCCGCTCCTTCTCTCGCCACTTCAGATTCAAACTTACGCCAGGCCAATTCCACAGGCACCCTCGAGGGTGGTGGTGGGGAGGGGGCTTTCAAAAGTTGGCAAGAAATGGTCAAAGTAGCAGAGCAAAACAAAAATCACCATGATGCATGTGTGTATACATTCGACAGCGAATTGGAAGGCCGCAAGCTTTCTTGGATAATTTCACGCAATGGGACCCGTATGTCTGCGACAAAGGCTGGAGGGGTATTGTCTTTCAAAAAGAAATGGGGGATGTTCCAAATTACGAAGAAAAACAGCACAACAGGAAACACAGCTGCATGCAGGAATGCAAAACAAAACTCTCTTCGTATTAAATGTGAGGCAACAGGATGACAAAAATAGGTTCGCAAAGACAAAACAATGTTGTAGAAACAAAAACAGAGTACTTTAATATGAATTGTACTTGTTTATGTACAGTGATGGAAAGCATACTCAAGCATACAAACTACACAATAACGATAAATACTTGTGTAAATGTTGGTTGATAAATACTTTGCACAAACATTCCAAAATGTAACCGACACAAGATGAGTAAACATAAAAAAACTACAACGTACTTAGGTTGTGTGCAAACAACTCAAATATGTTTAAATGTTTCGAGTAAGACTGACAACATTGATCACACACATACACACGCTCGCCTGAGAATGTGAGTGTACTTGCCAGGAATGGTATGTACTATGCAGAAACTTTCTGCTTCCCATAGTCCCTGACATCCTAACCCATGTCCAGCTGGCCCAAATTGCAATCTCGGTGCACCTCTCTTTGCCCATGAAGCAATGGACAACTGTAGTTCAGTGGGCAAAATGTAACCAAGAGTGGCCAACGAACAGATGCATAGATCTGTAAAAAGCCACCAGCTATTCGTGTAAACGAGCTGCTTGCACGTGAACACTTCAGAACGTGCAAGAAATGTGTGGCTGCCACACGATACGATCTATGTGATATCGATGCCTTAAATACGATATGGCATACCATCATTGATCAACTTAACAGTATAAAATGCATTGACAATGCAATAAACTCTACATTCTCTGCCATACAACTGCAGCATAACACGATAAAAAAAATCTACCACCACACAAAACATTAAAATGAAAGGACAATTCCAATTATGCCATAAGAAAATTGTGGTAACTTTTTAAAATTAATTTTGTAAGGTGACCTAAGCATAATGTTTAAAGTTAAAACTTTCACTGACGTACATTGGCCTCAAGTTGTTAAAGACAAATTTTTTCTCCATTTGTTCTGGACTATACAGATGCTGTAATAATAACCACATTACCATCCAATACATGTATTTGAAGGTCGCCTACACCAAAAAATATGCGAAGTTGTTAATTACATTGGCTTATATATAGTGCAATTGTCCTCATATTTCACCGATGAATATTCAAAAGAAGTAGAGAATGCATCCAAAAGAATGCCACCATGAAAATAGAGCAATGAGATTAGTTTCATTTAACATGTAGGCTTTCGCGACCAATATTGTCCATAATAGAGGGGTTTTTTTGTTTGTTAGATTGCGTAAATATAAATGTGTCGTTAAACCCGCCACAATTCTGGCTGTCGCCTGATGAGACTGGTTTTAATTACCGGTGAAACCTGATGCTCGAATTGTAACTGTTGTGGGTTTATTCTCCAACACACCGATGTGCTGAACGAGTAGCTAAAAGGCACATTTTGTTTACGTGACAAACCTTACTAATTGGCTGTGTCGGGTGGTGGCAGGTTTAACGACACATTTATATTGATGCGATCTAACCCAAAAATAAAAACCTCTATTATTAGATCAGTTCATGTGCTGGAGTGCAGTGGGATGGCAGCGGCACTGGACCATGGTGGCAACAGCGTGGGGAGCCCTTCATCCAGCAGTGGATAGATAATGGTTGATGATGATTCCAAACAAATTAGCCACATCACAAGAGAAGAATTTACAGGATGAATGAATGTTGCCATTTGCAAGCTAATGGGTCCCATTGCGTAGAAGTGAGGTTCTCCGCACATTTGAGCTTCCCAGTGGCAGGCGTGGCAGCGGAAAGCTTTTATGACTGTACTGGTGTGATGAATCCTAATAATGGCAAAACTGGTTTACAGTTATATCTTTGTCTTACTATTGCCTGAAAGTTGGTCACAATTAGATTAATCTATTGATGGTGACGTAAGATAAAATTACCACAATGCCGTTCTGTGGGAGCTGGTGGTTTTACATAACGCCTTTTTGAACACAAAGTTGTACATTTCAGTGTGTTGTCGAAACATCTCATCACCCTGTGCACTGCTTCATTTACCCAATTTTGGCAAGAGGCCCCACTTGCCCGTGCGTTCGAGGGCTATCCAAGAGCACGACTGTGCCACTTTCAAGCCGGGTTGGATCATCTCCTGCAGTGGAGGGTGGCCGGGACTTACCCGATGTGATTGGTGCGCAGAGAAATCTCCAGCTCTCGCAGCACTTGTGTGGACTCCTGCACGCGCCTCCTCAACTTCTGCAGGGGCAAGAACATGCATCCCAGCAAGGTACACTTCTCTATGTTGACACCAAGGTCTAAAACACCTTGACATGTTCACATACAATATGCATTCCTTAATTGCGTGCATTCGTTTACTTCTGAAGTAGAGTTAAGCATGTTCCCATGTTTAAAGAAGTTTGGAATTTTGTTGTTGTTCTAGAACCTTATTTGTACATGGCAGAACTGTCATTTTCTGAAGATGTTCACTCATCCAACCTTTTAAAATATCCTCCTATACCTCAGTACCCAGTGTGTCGGGTATGTGACGTTGTACTGTATTTTGTATTCTCTCATACTATATACAATGTACCTGTATGGGCCTTGTGTAAATCCACTGCTGAATAAGGGCCTCCCTACGCCGTGCAGGTTATTAATCGTTATTTGGCCATACTTCACCACAGTGGTCAGTGTGGGATGGTGAATGCAGGTGGCATAAATGTAAGAACATAAAAATACAGTTCAACACTGCCCACCACATAGCCCCATAAATCCTATGACAATCTGTTTGTGCATGAAGTTCACCCATAGGTGAAAGGGCCTGTTCAGAGATCACCCTCCACTAATGTTAGCACATGGCCAAGAATTTAACTCAGCTGACTGGGTTCATACAAAACGAAGCGCACTCACCAATGCCACATTGCTTATTTGAGAAACTCAATAACGCATTTTCAAAGTGTATGGTGTTTTACATAACAACTTATTTATTCTCTCATACCATGCCAATATGAAACAGCATCCTGATGACCAAAACTGATTCGCGTAAAGTGATTTCTTCCAGGGGTTGATGTGCTCGCATTTCCAGCCAGTTCAACTTGAATCGGTGAGCAGCCGTGGAGATTGACTGTATCTGGCTTTTGCACAGATCACAACAATAAGCCAGGGCAAGGCCTCTGTTTTGACAAGACTGCGTCCATTGTCTAAGGAGCTTGCTGCCAAGTGTGAGCTGCATTGAAGCTTTGTGCTTCCTTCCAGCTGTCATGGTACAGCATGGTATGAAGAGTCATGTGCCACCCAAAATGTACCAACTATCTCAGTTCATCACTGCAGTCATGTTTTCTTAGAAACCATACGGTAATTGTTGTAATGCCGAAATGATAAATGGCTTCCAGAATCCCAATGAGGTTGCACAATTTTTGGAACGGATGTAAAAAAATCGTGGAGTTATCAAAAGTCATTGATGCCAGTTGTTAGAAGCTTGAGGGAAACAATAATATAAAAATAACTAATAATTTGAAGTTGGATTCCTTTCTGTTCTAATTGTTATTTATTTTTGAGTGAGCCATTCTTACAGGTGTGAAAACTGGTACAATGTTATAATCATAAAACGTCAACATTTACGTCTGAATCAGAATATCTATTTATACTGGAGGAATCCGATGAGCTGCAAACCTCTTCTTCAGCACGTGCAAACAAGTGCTGTAAATAACAAACATTTATCTCACTCGGGGTGACGATGATATTATTCGTTTAACGACCTTACTTTTTAAAAGTATTCAAAGAAGCTATTACGTACTGTATTACAAAATCATCCAGGAATCATGCATTTATGAAATTAAAGCCTAAATGCAGATCACAGGACCGGCTGGCACATATTGGTTACATCTCTTTTGAGTTCTTTATTTGACGACAAAAGACGCTCAACGAGACAGAACAGAATAACCATTTGCCTGGGATGGAAACAATTAGGTTGCTGAAATAGAACTGGCTGCAGTCCGAGATAGGGGCAGCTGAAAGCAGTTAGCAACGGCGCACGATTCCCTTACAATCCCCAGCAAAAACAACAAATTTCCCCAGCTGCCCCTTCCAGCAGAGGTTGCTGTGGCAACATCTCACAGGGTTTCCCAAACCCACTGGCAGGGGTAGAAACAAAGGCCTTGGTTGTGGAGAGCCTCCTTTAACCAAAGGAAGGAATCTGATCTTAACCCAACAAACCTCTCTGGAGGCCTGCCCGGGCCCTGACACTAGGCAAACGTGGCCCAATCCACCACGGCTCCCATGGGTCCGCACCAAGGCTACCAATCAGTTGGAACCATGCACATCAAAATATTTCCTTCCAAAAAACCTTTTTTTCCCTTCCTGCTCCCTCCACATTCAATAAATACTTTTCTGCATATATGTTAGCCACTCAACAATGGTGAAAATGCAATATTATTTGAGTTTGTAGACGATTATATGTGCCTTATACAGCAATGGAGGCCAGACACCACCATAACATACTATAATTAAATTGAGACAGTGCCTACATAATTATTTGCCAGTCTAAGTGAATTGTAATAATGCAATTATGCGCAATGCTACCCCATCTGTGCACAATGCACGGCACTGGGGGTCATGAAATGTGATGTACCATGAAAACCAATGCTGAAAAATGTCAAATCAAAGATTAATTGATTGGTCTGAAATGTTAGGAATACTTTACTAACCACAAAATATAAATGTTATAATTAATCTGATGTGCACAGTAGCCTGTGTGTAATGTTTTGATACCTTTCTAGTCACGCCTGGGTCCAGGTAGCTCTTCAGCTTCTGTATGTACGTGTGTGGAGGGTTCTTTACTTGGAAACGCTCCTACAAACAACAGAACATACAACAGGCATTCAGTATTCATAGCAGATACCACGTGGCCGTCAGAGCACCCCCTCCCATTTAGTATTTGCGAATGTCTCGAATATAGGGCAGCAATATATAAAGAGATTTAATGTCTCGTGTATAATCGTTTGCACTGATCTATTTGCATAAACAACAGTGCTGTACCACTGCATAGCATTTTCCCAGCAAGCTCTCGTTTGTGTTACACAATCCAACGACCAAATGGTCATCACGTGCAACTTATCAAGGCGTGTGGATTTAATAGCTTTTCTGGCCGCAAAATGTGACCCACATTTTAGAGCACTGCCCTCTCTCTCTCTCTGCAAGATGGCAATTTCATCACGTTTGAGCCATGGCTCGTGTTCGCGCCCCCACCTATCTCTTCCCCGCTGCCAGTCGCAGGATGTCACGTACACATTGTCTGAGGCGACAGTTCTTCAAATGCAATACAGCAGAGTACTGCCGCGCGTTTACAGCAGGCGGGTCACAGAAGGGCAAGGGGTCCAGTGGGGGCAAGCATTAGGGGAGTTGTGAAAGGCAATTAAATGCAATTGCACCGGATCTGCTAAAGAAAAGATGATCTTGCATAGAGCTAGGCTTTCCGTTTATCGGTTTGATTACTCGACTAATCGGATAACACGACAAAGGTTGGGGAACAAAAGTGTCACCTCTATTCCCATGTGTGCCGCGGGATGGAAAATGATGGGCGAAGATTGGTGACTTCATCAGCATCATCAGCCGTGTCACCTGGGCGTGTACGATAGGGGATTCCTGTCTTCAGGAGGTAGAATGTGGGGGTACGGCTATTTTTTTATTGGCCAGAGTAATCAACCACAGAATAAGTAGTCGATAAATAATGGTTAGTTGACTAATCGACTTAATCAACTAATTGTCCCAGATATAATCGTATATATCCTTGATCAAGGCATCCAAGGTAAAATAGCCATCACAAGCATGACAATTACATTAACGGGTTTGCAGAGCTGCATTGGCCGAGTATGGATAAAAACCTTGTTCCTCCAGCCGAGAGGCTAGAGTTAATGCAGTGCAGTAGAATTCATTTTATTAGCAACTCTATTACCTACAATTTCTATTATCTGCAGGATCTATAGGACGGGTCCGCAAGACCTCCTATTGTCTGCGCCCATATCCTTCACATTATCTGCAATATGCACATTTTTTTCATGGATAAATGGGGTACAAAATCCAAATACGATCGCAGATTATAGGATCCGCAATGCTCGTCCACTACATCACCATGGTGAAGAAAAGTTCCACTGTATTGTTTCACGGCAAGCACCTCAGCACGTTGGAAACGAGAGCACCCCAAAGTGGGCTGCACAAGGCTCTTGAATCATATACTCTCTGATTGCTGCAGTAATTAGGGATGATGCAATATTTATCGTCCTTGAAAAAGACCAATGATGTATCTATACATTAGGTGTAAGGTTTTTATGCATTTTAACACGATGGTTCTGCGAGACAAATATTGTAGTTTAAAGGATGGCTGTCACCATTGGTACAACCCAACCAAAACATTCCAGGGAGGCAAAAAATATCAGTTGAATCGTTGCCATGTTTAACAACGTGCCAATTATTCTTATTATTACTATTGCTTCAGCTCACCATTTATTTGAAGAACAATCCTCACAACCAAATTGAGCCAAGGGGTACGACGTTTCAGGACAATATCCAAGGAAGTGATAATCATTGTCACCTGACACAGTTGCTTAAATAGCTGTCATAATATTCCAGGAACAAACCAGATATGAACCATTACAAATGAAGGTACTGTGTTCTAATTATATTATAATCTAACGGTGCAAATGATTCGAATTGCTTTTAGTTGTCCTTCCCCTGCAACTCCGATTCACACAGTTGGCTATGTACGGTGTGAAAGAAGTTCAACATACATTCCTTATAAGGAGCTTTATTATATGCATTATTCATTATAACTGCTCATGAATATACTACCCTGTAGCAGGATAACATTGCTATTTGACTGAAGTGTAACACTTTGTAACACATAGCTACTGGACATCTGTAATAAAGAGCTTCATAGCTCATCGGATTCCTCTAGTATAAATACATTCTTTTGAAGTGCGAGAGATGTTATAATTGTCTATTAATATCTTCTTGGTTCTTTCGGTAAAGTCACGTAGAAGGGAAGTAATAAAATAATAAAAATAAAACAATAAAATAATTCTCACGACGTTTCGGCTACAACGCAAGCAGCCGTCTTCAGGTGAAGAATGAGACACTACCAAGCTAGGAGCTTATATATACGCTGGGTTGGAGGTGCAAGAAGAGCGCCTTAACAAAAAAGAATGTGCATATGAAGAGGAATTTAGCATATTCATGGGAAATGCGTAGGAGGTGGGCGGGGGGGTTTCAAAGTCATATTATGCCCATGCATTATGCAGGATCAGCAGCACCAAGGGAGGGTGCAGGGAGTAGCATTAACAAAGGAAAGGAATGTTAATAGTATGTAGCTGCAGTTACTAAACAACCACGTAGAAAACTAAAGTATAAACTACATAAAAAAAACTAAAGTATGAACTGCATAGCACCATCAGTATACTTACTATACTCTACAATAAGCTGGGTTACTCACAGCAAGTAATACATTACAATTCTACGTCGTAAAAATTATATAATATGCTTCCATCTAAACTTTATTCTCTTACATCACACGAGCATACACCGTACTATATACTGCCATAGATAAACCCAACATTAAATTATATACTGTATTGCTATAAACCACCTTATACATTTTAATATAACACTATGTATTATTATACCCACCTTAATGTGTATCACACTGCTATATGTTTACTATACAGTTACGATACTATATATTACTTTGTACATTGTATTAAGCATATAAATGTTATACTATTTGTTATTATACACTGTACCATTGACCGTCGTGTCAATGGGTGAGTCGTGGGGGGAAAACTTGCAGCGGAGCAAAGAATCCATTCCCTGCGGAGAATACAATGCCAGTGAGTGGAAACGCGGTCTGAAAGTCACCGTAAACGTGAACACAATCAGTTAAGATCCGAAATGGTTTATTACGTCCTTCCAATGATTGCTAAGCCAGAATCCATCTTCTCGGTTAAAATTGTCTCTGTGTTTGTATATGTGGATCGCTTCATGAACGAATCTCTCATGATAGCCAGATGGCTTGCAGAGAACCTCTGTCTTGGAGAAGTCAATGTCATGTGAGCCCACTGAGTTGTAACAGTGATCTGCCACGGCTGAGGTGTTTGTCCTACCGTGTTTCAGGTCTGCTTTATATTCACGGATGCGGTCTGCAACCCTCAAAAACGCTAAGATGCCAGCTAGCAACATCAGCAAAGATGAGCGTTTTGAATTAGCTCAATTAAAAAAGAGGGATGACATTGTCATCCTCTCAGCCGACAATGCCACTGTCATCATGGACAAAATAGAATACAACAACAAAATTCAACAACTACTCAACGATGGCAGCTATACAAAAATAAAAAGAGACCCCACCAACAGCCTCGTCACTAAAACCAACAAAATCATTTCTGATTCAACCGCATTAATTGATCAGACCAAACAGTTCTCGTTAAAACCTTCTGCAGCCAGGCCACCAAGATTATACGGCTTGCCAAAGATACATGAAGAAGATACACCTCTTCGTCCCATTGTCTCTACTATCAACTCCCCCACCTATAAATTGGCTCGTTTTTTGTCTGAAATCCTACGGCCTTTCACTGGAAAAACCACCTCTGCGGTACTAAACTCTACTGACCTGGTATCGACAATCAAGGGGATTGCCCTGTCCCCAGACGACCTGCTTGTCAGTTTTGATGTGGTTTCCTTATTCACTAAGGTTCCTGTACCTGACACCATCGCAATCATTGAAGACTTGGTTCATCAAGGACTGAATGCTGGGGTACCCTCCCCTGGTGAGACACTGCTTAACCAATACATACTTCACCTGGAATGGAACTTTCTACAAGCAAACTGAGGGCACCCCAATGGGCTCCCCCCTATCTCCGGTTGTAGCCAACATCTTTATGGAGAAATTTGAGACGGACGCCACTCTACGCCCGACCTTATGGAAGAGGTACGTAGATGACACTTTTGTCATCTGGCCACATGGCCGGCCTGCTCTAGACCAATTTCTCGACCACATCAATTCCATACACCCAGCCATCAGATTCACCATGGAAGTCGAAAAAGATGGCAAGCTACCCTTTTTGGATGTCCTAATCAAAAGGAGACCTGATGGTTCAATGAGCCACTCTGTCTACAGGAAAGCCACCCATACAAATGCTTACCTAAAACCGGATTCCCACCACCATCCATCCCAGAAGAATTCCCTCATCAAGACTCTATATCATAGAGCCCAATGCATCTCCGACCAGGAACACATTTCCAGTGAACTCAAACACGTACGCCAAGCTCTTAAGGCTAATGGTTACTCCGACAACACAATCCGCAAAGCCATCACTCCAACCATCAAGAAGGATCCTGTTGAGGAGCCTTTCAAGACCATCACCTTACCCTACATTGCTGGGGTCACAAAAAAGATCTCCAAAATCCTGATTAAACACAAGATCCAGGTCCGATTCAACACAGTACATAAAATCCGTGATCTGGTACCGTCTGTAAAAGATGTGGTTCCAGACATACAGTACCCTGGCGTTTACAAACTAAGTTGCCTCTGTGGTAGCAGTTACATTGGGGAAACCAAACGACATGTCTCGGACCGCATCCGTGAACATAAAGCAGACCTGAAACACGGTAGGACAAACACCTCAGCCGTGGCAGATCACTGTTACAACTCAGTGGGCTCACATGACATTGACTTCTCCAAGACAGAGGTTCTCTGCAAGCCATCTGGCTATCATGAGAGATTCGTTCATGAAGCGATCCACATATACAAACACAGAGACAATTTTAACCGAGAAGATGGATTCTGGCTTAGCAATCATTGGAAGGACGTAATAAACCATTTCGGATCTTAACTGATTGTGTTCACGTTTACGGTGACTTTCAGACCACGTTTCCACTCACTGGCATTGTATTCTCCGCAGGGAATGGATTCTTTGCTCCGCTGCAAGTTTTCCCCCCACGACTCACCCATTGACACGACGGTCAATGGTACAGTGTATAATAACAAATAGTATAACATTTATATGCTTAATACAATGTACAAAGTAATATATAGTATCGTAATTGTATAGTAAACATATAGCAGTGTGATACACATTAAGGTGGGTAGAATAATACATAGTGTTATATTAAAATGTATAAGGTGGTTTATAGCAATACAGTATATAATTTAATGTTGGGTTTATCTATAGCAGTATATAGTACGGTGTATGCTCGTGTGATGTAAGAGAATAAAGTTTAGATGGAAGCATATTATATAATTTTTACGACGTAGAATTGTAATGTATTACTTGCTGTGAGTAACTCAGCTTATTGTAGAGTATAGTAAGTATACTGATGGTGCTATGCAGTTCATACTTTAGTTTTTTTTAATGTAGTTTATACTTTAGTTTTCTACGTGGTTGTTTAGTAACTGCAGCTACATACTATTAACATTCCTTTCCTTTGTTAATGCTACTCCCTGCACCCTCCCTTGGTGCTGCTGATCCTGCATAATGCATGGGCATAATATGACTTTGAAACCCCCCCGCCCACCTCCTACGCATTTCCCATGAATATGCTAAATTCCTCTTCATATGCACATTCTTTTTTGTTAAGGCGCTCTTCTTGCACCTCCAACCCAGCGTATATATAAGCTCCTAGCTTGGTAGTGTCTCATTCTTCACCTGAAGATGGCTGCTTGCGTTGTAGCCGAAACGTCGTGAGAATTATTTTATTATGTTTTATTTTTATTATTTTATTACTTCCCTTCTACGTGACTTTACCGAAAGAACCAAGAAGATGAATCCCTGCAGTCACGAAAGCTTTAAATGTCTATTAAGAATCAATTAAATTATGTTGATATTGCTGTGAATACATTTCAGTGATATAAAAAAAACACTGGTCATATTCAGGATGCACACAGTTTTGCATTACAATATTCGACCACGTGTAATGATCCACCCCAAGTATTGTCGAGATAATTATCGCAATTCAGGACAATGATTGCATTCATGAATTGATCATTCTATGGCCCATTTTTACCACATTTGATTTGACATTTTCATTTCGTTTGTAGTTTTTAAAACCCCATTACCATAAATTTTGTATATAATCCACATACATCGTAAACAATGTATTCCTAATACTGTACATACAACTCAATGCATGTACATTATATTGTGTAAGACATTCTTCTAATCAATGAATCAACGCATCGTTACCATAGAGTGTAATGTCTTCTAAATTCACAATCAAAACAGACGACTATACTGCATAATCTGCAGACATTGGGCTTGTGAGCACCAACAACAAGGTTCTGCGACTCATATCAAATCCTACAAATGCTACTTTTAAAACCTGCTTTTACAAACATCTTCACAGAAATATTACAAGACAATTCGGAAGGCCCATACACAAACGTATTCACGTTGAACTTCTTTCGCACCGTACGTAGCCAACCGTGCTAATAGGAAGTGTACTGTAATCTAAATAATGCATCAGCATTAGAGCTGCCTTCCCACCACCCTCTGAACCCACACACCCTGAACTGCACCCTTGCTCCTATCAAGGACCACACCAGTCACGTACATAATGGGGCACCACCCCCCACAACTCTCTTGCCATCTGCAGACCCAGTCACTATGACAACTACCTTGAGGCCACACCATCATTAAGTCCCCAGGCCCAACCACGTTTCCTGCTGGATCGGGTTTAATACAAACAGTTCTTCGGCTCCCAGTGAGCAGACACTTTCCCAAAGGCCTGTTTGTCCTTTGGCTGCTTTTACATGGAGCACTGGCTTTAAAAAAAATATATAAAGAAATATTTTCCCAATCCTTCAGTAAGGTTTTAAGAAAATAAATATGTAGGAGTGACGGATGAGAGTGTCTTTTGAAGGTCACCGGCTAATAGCACGTTTTAAAAATGTAAACGGCCTTCTTCAACCACTGAGCTCATTTTATCTTGTTACGGAATTATGCAATTGAATTAAACGATATTAAAGGCTATTTATTCTTCTCAGCACGCACGTTAATTGGAGCATTATTCTTTTTTGGGTCTCTTAAAATCTCCACTTGAGATTTTAATTAATCAAATTGATCTCAATGAACAAATATACAAAAAACCAGACACCATCCGTTTTTGGCCAAGCGCAATATTCCCTGGTTAGGTATCACAACGCTAATTTGTATGATAGAGGTCTCACCAACAAGAAGACCATGTGGTGATAATCCTGACTGATGTTTTCATGGATCTATCTAAGAAAATAATAAATGCAGTAAACAGAATCATAAAAGTACCATCATTAGCCAATTTCTATCCACCGCTGGGTGAACGGTCTCTCCCCCCCCCTCTTATTTGTCCTGCTATCTTCCCTTCTTCCCTTATCTGATGTATTCCTTTCTAGCATGTGTCCCTTCCCAAGTCCATCTACTTTTCCTAACAGCCAACGTGACGTCTGTAATTTCAGTTTCTTCTCCGATCCACGTGTTCACATTTATGTCACTAAGCATGGATACAATACTCTCCTTACCTAACTTCTCTGATGAAAAAATACAAAACAATAACTTACCATATACAACACAAGTAATGCATTCATATAATGATGAAAAACACAGCCCTTTTCAAGAACAACAGTACTGCACTGTGAGAACCAAATGGCCATAATTTGGTTATTGTATTTTACGTTAAATAAATTTTGTCCATATGGTATTAGGCTTTCTAAAAGCATGGGTACCACATTTATGTAATTATTGCAGCGTGAGTGAACACGTGCTTTCAATGAATTGCTGTATACACAGATAATAGTTACCACACCGATTTTCTTTTCCATTCAACGCCCCCGTATAAAGACGGAACAGTATTTAAGTGGAATTATACTGCAATAAAAGGACTGCACCGAATGATAAAGCAGTTTCGATTACCATTTTTAGCGTAACGTACTATGCTGTCCTGTAATTGACAATATGCGTTAATGTAATCACAAAGGTCTTTACTAAGACAGATGTAAGCACAAAGTGCTTAACGAATATAGATCCTCATACAATATGTATAGATCACTTTGTCTGCACACATCTATTCTGTAAACATTTCAGCAAGACTTTAATGACATTGAGGGATCATGTAAGGGGGTGACAGTGTTTAGTGACTTACCTGGTCACAAATTAGTTCCCATTTCTTTTCAGCATCATATTGTCGTAGCAATCTGGCTTTGTCGGGTGGTAGATTCATGGAATTCTGAAAGCAGAGAAGAATACACCACATTTAACCACAATAAGCTACACACAGTTTGTACAGCAATACGTAATCATCGTCGTCGTCATCACCTAGAACATATTACCACTTGAAACTCCATTGCGTCGAAGCGAGTACAGTAAAACAAAACTGAAAAAGCCAAAAAGACAAACCATTAAAATCAACACAGATTCCACAAGGATCAATCTTTTCCAGTAAAATGCAAGAACAAATAAAAAAAGAAGTTCAGTGTTACATATCACATTAATGTTACACATTAATTGCTGTAACACGAGCCATTCAATTATTCCACTGCCTGGTTATTGGGTGAATCGTCACGATTCGCAGTAGCAATTCTATGTAATAACGTTAGCTTTTCCAGTGCATGCAAAATGTACAGTTACTGTATGGTTAACGTGAAACAATAACATGTAAATTCAACAATTATGAATTGAAGGTAATCTTTTCTAAATGAATCATTCTATGCATGTCTTGCGAGTCAAATCATATTTCTCAGGCTTTTTTCATCTTCATTTCGACCATGTCATCAGGGACATGTCATGAGACAAAGTATCCATTTGGCACACTCACAGAGCAGTGTATTGCCCCGTGCATTAGAGAATGGTCCCCTTCAAGCCATTCAATTTTATTTGCACATTCGAGGGCACGTGTTCGCACGAGCCCTTCAGTCAAACTGATGTTTTGTTTAATTCTAATATTTTTATGCGATTTTTTTGTTGCGACTGGATTTAGACCATCAGCTTACTATTACAGTGCATACTTGAAAATATGATTTTATATTTTCACCCAAGCCAGCAGGTCACCAAAAAAAAACTGCAGATCAATAAATTATTGCAATGGCTAGACTGCATTTGAGTTGTTGAATTTGCTTCATTTATGAATTCACACACACAAACATTCAATACAGATGTCATTTCTGCACGAACTAAAATATACCAAAGGTTTCTAGCTCAGCGGTGGCCAGTGCCTGGAGGCATGCTATCGTCACGGATGATGGACGTGGGTATAGACATTGAAAGTAGGAAAAACAGCATTGTAGTTAAATAAAAGCCAGCATTACAATAATATACCTATGCACTTCATTTGAGTGAATGCACTTATAAGCAGAAGTCCTATCTGTGCATCCACATAAAAGTTAATAATACTCGAGTCCATCGTTCTGTAGGTTTAACAGACCAAAATTGATTGTCACTAAGCATTTGTTTATACAGTAGTACAAGCAAACGTTAGCCCAATTTAAACCTTCTGGGTCCCATCAACCGGCAATAATATTGGTCTGCAAAGCCTATAGACTGATGGACTACAAATATATTTGTATATGTGGAGACAGAACAGAGCCCTGTTTGTATATGATTTTACCCATAATGCTTCACAGCAACACATAATGAGTTAATTTAAGTTAATTATTGTGCACTCTCAAAGACAAAACACGAATGCATTTCCAAAACAAATCAATCCCAAAGGACAGTGCCTGAGTTTGAAAATAATGACATTTATACCCAAATTATGTGAGGTCAAATGTTCAACAACACAAGTGAATTACATGTTCACAACTGCACGGTATGACCTCTGTCATGAGCCAGAGGGCAACCTAACAAATAACCCACTGCTCTGAAGATGAAGAAGGGTGTCTATATGAACAATCAGTGTTCCACTTTTCTGTAAGTAAACAGGAAAATTAGGCATCATAAAACACCCCCCCAATATTACACAACAAATGATGATAAATGGTGCTGGCTCCTCTTTGTGGTATGCAATATGCAGCTAATGGAAGTGTGGCAATACAAAAGCCACCAGTCATCTGACAAAAGGGATCAACCACTCGAGCAAATAAAAGCATGCAGACGTTCGAATCATGTGCACAACGTTGAAGGAACGGTAACGTTGACAAAAAAATACTTGTCGGAAGAGAAAACATGGTAATCGAGTTAATCCCATTAAGTATAAGAGCTATATCTCTCAATGCAGGTGCATGAATTATGATATATTTTTCCCTGTCTGGAGGACACAAGAGTATACACAAACGCCTTTACCAGTAAGTTGGTAAATGGAGGAAAATCTAACATCCTTGTACTGCTACACCGAATTTACATTTTTTTCCAGTGCTGTCCAAATGTTTTATGGCAGGGCAGACAGTTCCCAATTAAAGGCCCGCAACTTTGGGGAATAGGATACATGGAGGGTGGGTTTTAAATTAACAAGAATCTTCCAGGCCCCTCAACCATCTGTTCCCTGTGCTACTGCACTGCTGGAGTGATACAGACGTTCGTTTTCGGGTCTCTTTCCACTGCAGCATAGGCACGGCACTCCACAACGCAGAGCGCTACGTCTTCTCATCGCACACTGAAAACATAACCAAGAAATAATGTAATCGTGCCTTACTGTGCTTTTTTGTTGTAAACTATTGGCAATGTTTTCTTTGAAACTGCTTTTTTAGTGAAATGTAAGAAAATGCAATTACAAATCTTATCCTTATCGTTTCAATAATAAATATATACCCGGTCAAATACGGCGAGTTAAATTACAATCATATAACGTAAGGCACCGTAATAAACTGTATTCATAACCTGGTGAAAAGCTTTTGTGAGACAAAATCCTGTTAAGCAAGGTAATCATACATAAAAGCTATGCTTCTCACATATTGTATATATATAAATATATTATACTGTAATAAAAAAGGTAAAGAAGCAACCATGAAATTAGTTGCGGGACTGGTGGTAGAAGAGCCTCCACTGGAGAGAGTGCCACAGTGGTGAGATGTTAACTACCTCGCCTGGTATACAGGAGGTCGTACGTGGTTTGGTCCTGACCCTGACGCCTGTATAATTGAAGTTTGCATGTTCTCCCTCTGGATTTTTGTCGGGGTCCTCTGCTTTTTTCCTCCACATTTACAATCAACATACGATTTGAGTATTTGGCTGCTATAAATTTGCACATAAGCCACTTCGTTGAGCTATCATTTGTGGCCGGGTCACTTCTGAAAAAAGCTATAAAGCTAAGTGGGGGCCTTACCTGGTCAAATAAAAAATAATTTTGTTTAAGTTTAAGCTAACCATACATCTTGGAGGAACACGGAGTTACCCACGCTTTACACCACGACACGTGATCTGCCGATTTGACGGATTGTGGTGCATCCATTTATACTGCCGGGTGGGTGGACAGAGGCAGGGGGCGATTTAGGAAACTTGCGTTGTTTCAACTGCCGGGCCGGGCCATCAAATCGGCGACCTCTGGATTGGAAGTCCCGCATGCTAACTCACCATTACACCTCGGCAGTGTCCCTGTTCAATTGTAATCAGTGCAGTAGAGCTCTCCTAAATGTTTATACATTGCAGACATAATTTAACCTAGAATTAATATGAAATATCTTCCATGTGCCACGCTGTACAACAATTTTTAATTAATTCACCATTAATGAGCTTATCTGACAATACCACACATTGTGCTGTACTTTTTCTCAAACACATTGGCACCGGTGGAAATCTGAAATGCAATGGTCATAAGAAAGCACATTGATTTGATAAATGTTTACTTTGGACTTGACATGCGAGGTTATATTGCTCTGCATCTTGGCAGGCAACAACAAAGGCTGCTGATTTTAAAATCAACATCGCATTAATATCCGACGCATTTACCCAAGACAACTGACTTCAATTTTATCGACTCAATTAAACAATTTACAGTAATTACCATTGAATGCAATGTACAGTAGTTTGAAATTAAATGTTCCTCATTGTAAAGTACTATACTGCACTCTACAGTACTGGAATACACGACACAATCAATTCTGGTGTACTACCTCATATTTACTACTTTACAATGGACATACAGTATATACGATACTAGCTTTACTACCCGGCTTCGCCCGGGACTTGGATTCACCAAGCTCGGCTGCCTTTGTCTCCCCAGTGGCGATGTTGACACACCACACCACTTACTCGTTTGAGGCTGAGTCGACCTAGGGGAGGCCCAGGGCCGGTTCAAATAATCGTCACTGGTGGTGGCCGCGAGCGGGAATCGAACTCGAGTCGCCGGGTTTGTAGCGCAGCGCGCTACCGTACGCTACACTACAATGCGTTACGCTTCCACGTGCGCGGGTGACATGACAGATGTGACGTCACAGCTCACTTGCCGTGCAAAAAATAGATGCATTATTGAGCTCCCCCCCACCCAAAAAAAACCCACAAAAGTGTATTTTAATAATTTTTGCATGGTGTACAGTCTGCAAAGTACCCACATGGCAAATTTCAAGTTTGTTGCATGTCGGGAAGTACGCTAAACATTTTGAGCAGACACACATATTCACAACTTTGCCTTTTATATATATGGAGATGTATACATTCAATATTTTGTGGCCGAGTTGCAATCACTTTTTTTTTAAACTGAATTTGGAAGGATGGATGTCTTTATATACGGTATACAGGAGAACTCCTCACATCCGCAATTATGTGGGGGATGTTATTTGAGCATCCGTGATACACCACGATAAATAAAGGAAACTCCTCGCATTCGTGAAAACAAATCATGGACGGAAGGAGTAATGAACCACGCTTATCTCATCTCCAATAAAAGAGCGGAATTTCGCAAGTCTGCACTCCTATGTCCAGCATTACCGTGCAATATCATTGGAGGAGAGACGTTTTTAGCTACTTGACAAAAATTTACTAAACAAAAATTGCATTTTTTGCCAATGCCACCGCAAAATATCAGAGTTCTCGCAGACTACAGATTTTTGGCGTCTCACTGTACCGTGTATAACATGTAATACTATCTACAGTATTTTGACCTTTTGGTTTATTACCATTTTCAGCTTCATACAGTATTTTGACCTTTTGGTTTATTACCATTTTCAGCTTCATACATGATCTATCCACTGCTGGATGAGGCCTCCCCAACCCATACACCATTTATCATGGTCTTTTGATTTAACAATTCATCTAGAACCTGCACATGCGCTAAATTCATCGGTCTGTGGACGTCCTCTCAGCTGTGTACCTTGGCTGCCATTCAGTAGTTAGTCTCGACCCCTCCGAGAGATGCAACCTGCCCAAGGCCACTTTTATTAACAGCTAATGTGACGTCTCTAACTTTACTATATTATTATAATCAGTGAGAAGTATTTATCTTTGTCTCAGTGCAATTCCAAAAATGCATCTCTCCATTCCTTTTGTCAGCCTTACATATGCTTTGTCATTCACCATGATTCTGATCCACGTGTCCCAGCAGGTAATATATCGCGGATTATAACTCATAAGTGATGCAATTATATAATGTAATTAGCATTACGCCATAAAAAGAAAATGTCAGGTAGTTACTGGATTAAATTAACCCAATGGATTATT
This sequence comes from Lampetra fluviatilis, assembly GCF_964198595.1. Classification (NCBI taxonomy): domain Eukaryota; kingdom Metazoa; phylum Chordata; class Hyperoartia; order Petromyzontiformes; family Petromyzontidae; genus Lampetra; species Lampetra fluviatilis. The sequence goes on from NC_136276.1 coordinate 11,958,516, forward strand.
TTTAATGAAAGGTTGATGCAAGCAACTAAAGTATCAAGCTTTGAGACCTTCAGCAGTCTCATTCACACGCAGGAAAGGAAGACAAATGGTCAATTGTCGCAAAGCCACTATAATGCATCTTGTTGACATGAGATCGATGTTTGATTGAGACTGCTTTTTCTCCTCCCATGACCTTTTACGCACAAATAACCATGGTAACGCAAGGCTCATCCTCTTGTGCACCCACTGCAGGTGTGCAAGCAGCAGATTCAACAATGATTTCCATTTAAAGCCCAACAAGCAACAAGATTTTCCATGAATTTGCTTCACAATATGTGAAATGGAATGAAGATACATAGAGGAAGTTATCTCCTGCAGCACCATGTGCAATACTCTACAATATTTTAATGAATTTGTGTTTAACATCGACAGTGCATATTCTGCACAATAATTTAGCTATATATGATAACTTGTCTTATCCGTTGTACTGTACTACAGACACATTTTTCATTATATTATCCACAAGGCCACCGGGTTCCTAACACAGTGTGTTAATAGCCAGCATCAATCCACTGCTGGATGAAGGTCTCCACCAAGTCACCCCCACCTCTCATGATCTTGCAATGCAACAATTCATCCTGGGCGTATCTGCGCCTTTGTGTGTCTCCGTGTCTCTGTGTTTGATCATGTGTGTCCTCATGCCATGTGTGCATCTCTCATTACTTGCGGATAACCTGCGAGTCATGGCAGTAATTTGCCGCACGATTCCTCTTGTCCACGAAAATATTGCGGGTAACTTGATGCCATTCCACGTAGAAGTATGGGAAACATCATGGATAAGGTAGATAATTGGAAGAAATAGGGCCCTGACTCAAAGTATTTTCGTGAAATCTTCACGAATGGCTAAGGACTGCCAAATCACAATGCTCATTTTGAAAAGAGTTCTTGCTGTTTTGTAATTAATATAACAGTACAGTACTATATAGGACAGCACTACATTACAGTGCTCATTTAAGATGTAGCCAGCTGAATCCAGCTAAGTACGAAAAAGAGCTCATTGCTTAAATCAATTGGCAAGCCATCTAATCAACATTAAGGTTGATTGCAATTTCACCAACGCCAAGATAAAGAGTTTTGGCTCGACCTTAACAGCACTACTAATGATGCACTGGATCTGGTTCCTTCAGGACAATGCACCTAAGCGGTTGGGAATGGAAGAATAAGCTCAGGCCTCACAGCATACAGTAACTGACGTATAGTACTACAGGAAAACTCTTCTTATCCGTAGTGATATGGTGAACCAATGTTAGGGCTCTATTATCTGCAATATTACTCCAATCTGCGGGGTAGAAAATTGTGCAAAACCTTACGGGTAATAGGATGCATTTGTCGTACGACCCCTGTTATTCGCAAAAAAACTGCGGAAAATAGAGGATACCTTTCAGCAAAGACTTATGGAAAAAGTCACAGATAATCAAGGAATCTATGAGGACAAGGGCCTAAGGATAATAGGCGTATCCGTGGACCACACAGTTGCCGCGAATAGTAGTTATTGATAATAGGGCCACAGATAAGAGTTCTGTAAAATCCAAAAATAGTTTTGAATACCTTTGCCACAATACACAAGCTTCTAACAACCACTCGCTCTTTTATAAGAGCAAAGAACTATGGTAAACTTAAAAAACAAATCTACAACCAGAACAACACACAAGTAATAGAAAAAATAGCAACAGGGTTTTAAATCAATGCTAAAATGTATGAACATGTACATGTTTTTTTTTTATCAAGAAGCATTTGCATGCCTGCGGACAGCAATGCATGCATTAGCAATGGGTATTCTTGAAAGAAAATCATTGAGGACTAATCCGAGATTATGCGAGCATAAAAAGAAATGCGTGCAAAGCACATTTTCTTAAACATATATAGAATTCTCAGTATAATTTGGGCTCAAGGACACGTAAATTGCACATAAAAAGAAATGCAATTGCAGTTTCAGCATATGAAGTGGGTACAGCATGCTTCACCTTCCCAGCGATTCAACAAATTGTCGCGATTTGGGGTCACAATTTCACTTAAGGATCGATTGTTTTTAGTTTTTTATCTATCTTTGATTGTCGTGTTTCTTGTTTTTTCTGTCTTGTTTGTACACTTCTATTTTGCTCCATAAACTACGACTGTAGACGGTAAAATCTTACCAAAAGCACCGAATTAAATCACTGAGGGTAAACTGTTACATGCCTAATATAATCATTCCATGTAGAGAAAAAAACTATAGGTTTAAAAGTCTGTACTATTTTACAATATTTGCAAATATGCAGCTTTGTTTCCATTGATAATTATTAATGCCACGCAAATATTTACTATTAACCAGGTCAAAAGCTATCATAGGAAACATGAATCAGGTAAGAAAACTGTTAAAATACAATATTTAAAGTAGACCGAAATCATCAAAACCCAGCAGAATTCATATTCAGCAAAATTGTCAAGTTACAAATGTGAAGTTGACATTTCACTAGAATCAAAGACAAAACACTTCCAGTATTCTCATCATAAGACAGTTCAACAGTTCAGTTATTTGAGACCAACTGAAGAATCTGAAGAGCTGTTGTGTGTTGCCAAGGATAACCCAGATTACACAATTAAGGAATTAAGGACTAAATGTCACATGGAGTAAAAGGGCATCTGATGTGTGCACGTATGTAATATGTTGAACTTCTCTCACACCGTACGTAGGACAACAAACTAAACACAAAAAGCAGATCTAAAGAAATTAGTTTTCAATGTAGATTTAAAAGTGCATAGCTCCAGTGGCTTCCTAATATCGGAAGGAAGAGCGTTACGGAGAGCTGCAGAAGAGCATGGTTAGCAACAAGCCGCTGCGGGGATGCCCGGTGTTTGCGTGATGGTTTATGCTCCTTGACGAGATCAGCAAAGTATTGTGGTTCATTTATGGCAAGCACTTTGTGTGTAATGAGTGCGACCTGATGATGTATTCCTTCAGCAACCGGAAGCCAATACAGCTCAGCGAGAACCGGACAGACATAGTTGGATATTGCAGTACTCGTCACGACACGTGCCCGAGAATTTTGTAAATTCTGCAGCTTGATAATGTTTTTGCCAGACGTCCCGTAGAGTAGTGAGTTGCAATAATCGAGCCTTGTCAATACTATGCTACACGCCACCATGTTGGCTATGTCACGACTCAACAGTGGCCAAATGTGTAGGAGAGCCCTGATATGAAAATTGTAGAACCTGACTCTAAATCTTGACTTAAAGCTCTCTGACTATATTTTGCACGTGGTGATCAAACCACACATTCTGGTCGAGTATGGTGTCGAGGCTCTTTACATGAGTAGAAAACTGAATCTCGGAGTCTATGACAGCCACACCTGTTCCTTCTACAAATGTTTTGCCTCAGCCCGAGTGCCAACCAGCAGAACCTCTGATTTTCTTGGATTAAGCAGCATTTCGTTTCGTGAAAATCACATGAGCAAATAATATATTTTTCTGAAATGAGCACCACATTACTGTATTGTAATGACATTGTGCACCTCTACATTTACAGGCCTTTGTCATTCCACTGCTGGATGAGGGCCTCCCATGCTGTGTAGGCCATGAGGATGATATGACCATACTTCACCATGCTAGTTGGGGGTTGGTGAAGGCAGGAAGCATAGACATGGGTGCACAGAAGTACAGTACAACAATTGATTTTTCAGCACTGGCCTTAGCTGCCCACCTCATACCACATAGCACCTGTTATGAATACTGTTCACCCCTCCGAGTACTGTACCGTGCAGGCCCAATTCTGCTTATCTTCCAGAATCTGAAATCGGGCACTTTTAAGGTGATTTGGTCAAAGTAATGATGTTAAGCACTATGTATTCAGGCGTATGCAATAGATTAACATTAGCTCTTAAAATAAATGGAGTACATCACCATCATCATTAGCCATTGCCTATCGATTACAAAACCAAGCCCCTCTCCTCACCATCCTGTCACCATCACTCACGTGGCCATAATGCTGCAATCCATCTCACGCCTGCACATAAACTCATCTTGTTGCTCCATCTGCATTATCTCCTCTGGCTGCCATTCCATCACTAGTCTTCTCAGCCATCATTACATAGAAATATCCATCCTACCCAAGCCCACATACTGTTTTTAAGTCTGTACGATGGTGAATTTGTACCTTTGCCTTGATCTGGACAATTTATGCCGAAATTGATGGGGTGTCTCAGGGTTCAGAGCACTGAACCAGAATTTCTGAGAGCGTGGGTTTGAATTCAAACTCCTACCCATGAATAAAACAAGGTCTCAAGTGTAATTGTTTGATGTTCTGTGAAAATTATACAATTTGGTAATTGACGACTTATATAAAGAGATTATCACATAAGTGGATTTATAGACAGGCTAAATGCGAACACACCTCAAGGAAGCAGTACAGAAAAAGTGGATCGATGTATATATTTATTTAAACACAGTAGTAGAGGAAAATAGAAATGTGCTGAGCTTGGACTTCTACAGGGGCAGAGAGTCAACAGCATGGATGACCGGGAGGGAGTTCAAGACTTTGGGGGGCAGTAGAGGACAAACAGGAACTTCCCACTGAGCCCCTAAAGTCGACAAAAGGGCAAAGTGAGAAGTGACTTCAGAGGTAAAGCGATATGTCATCGATCAAGGCTGTTTTCTGACAGGACATGATGGTGCTCGGCCACCTGCAAGGGTTCCAAACGGATCATTTACAGAGTTCAACTTTCCAATTGAGCCCCACCCTCTTGCTGGCCTCTTTATTAAATATGATTGAACCACAGCTGCCGATATTCATTGCACTACGTACAATATTCATGTTTACTTTTGAGTTGTGTAACTCAAATGTAAAAAAAAATATGTTAATGGTATAATGCTTCAGATACATTTTTAGAGTATGCAGTTAGAATTCACGTTAAGAGGTACAGCTGTAGTATCTACAAAGCAAAAATACCGAACTCCTATAATTGTCCCTTATTTCTGCAGACAACACAAGCTGCACCGATTCCAATTTCTGAATGTGACAAAACAATCCTATCATTGCAACCATTCCAGTTTCTCTTCTGTGTAATTCCATTGAAACCAGCTATAAAAAAAGTATAATGCCACCAAATGCCAATGAGGCATTTAAGTAACGTGCCACGTCTGCCAATTGGCAGTAGACTGCTTGCAAACACGTAAACGAATGAGCTTTGTCAATCTGGGTTAGTGTGCCTGCACAGATCGATATGAGGTTTGTAGAAACAGCCAGACAGGCCCACATGTGCTCATGAAGCCAATACGGGTCACTTGGTTCCCATTACTGCTGCCAGCGATCATGATGAAGGGGGCCGGGGGGGGATTGTGGGTAAGAGACAGCAGGGGGAGGGGGCACGGTAGGAACTGAAAATGACAACAAAAAGCACAGCTCAAAACACAAGCTTACGGCATTGTGAACAAATCATGGTTTGTAAGATCAAAGCTGGCAGGGACACTGTACACTATTTCAAAGGCTATGCAGCTCACCAGCCGCCAACGTTTAAACAAATCTTGAGCGTGTAAAACTACAGTACTTTGTATCATGAGCATATAGGCGAAAGCACCAATTGCATACATTTTATTGTTGTAAATTACTGCCAATTATGCCAGCCAGGTCGCATATTTAAAATATACTGTCTACGCGTTTGCTGGCTGTATATCACTGGCTTATCATAGCTAAATAAAGTATATGTAACGTATGTTTTATCCACACTTAGTCACACATCTCTCAAGGTCCTGCAATGCTTAGAAAATAACATCTCGCTTCTGCGCACAAGCCCTCTTTGACGTGTTTCCTCCTTTGTCGTCACCAGTCTCGTCCATCTGCTATCAATCCCTTCCGGCAATGTGTCCTGCACCATGCGCACTGACTTTTCTAACAGTCCAGTTGATGTTTTCAACCTGTGCATGTCCTCTACTCCATGTGTTCTTCGTCGTCTTCGTTCTGTCGGTCTCCTAGCACACCCCAGCACACACCGCATCTCCATCCTCCTTTATGCACTTTCCAGTTTTTGTTCCATTTTCCGCATTAATGTCAATGTTTCTGATCCGTGTCACAGCAGGTAATATGAATTTATTTATACGGTACTTCCGAGGACAAATGCATGTCGGAAAGTGTTATACAAAGCCATGCATCCGCATGATTTCTCTTTGTGTTTAACATTGTGGTGAAAGGGTCAAGTGATATCATTACAGTTATATACCACACAAAATTGATTCTTACTCGTGCAATTTGATGCATGTATCATGAGCTTAAGAATCAATGTTACTGTAATCGATGAATCAATATATAATTACGCCCCAAGTATACAATGAAGAAATGCAGTTTTCACGTGTAAAGCTACTGTTCAGATTGGCTGTTGTAATTTCACACAGATACCAGTGCAAGCGTGTGTGCTTCTCTCCATTCTCACAGACTGCATGGCCTTGAGACAAAGAGGCTCATCTGGAGATAATCCCACCATCCCAAGATTTTCCATCATAAACCTAGCAGATGGCCAGATGGCCAGGTAGCCCGGGTTCGGCGTGACCAGAGACAAACCGCTGCTCGCTAAGGGGTAAACTTATAATATCCTGTCGTACAACAGGATGTCATATCGGCAAGCTTATCCAGCTGGATTTAAGTCTTCCCTTGCTGATATGAAGCAGGAAAAACATACAAGGTCAAGGATATATATTGCTGACACCTATTTTTTTTATGTTGTTTTATTACAATACTTTATGAACACAGTACTGAATTGCATTCAGCTTTTTCGATTTAAAGCTTTCGTGACTGCAGGGATTCATCTTCTTGGTTCTTTCGGTAAAGTCACGTAGAAGGGAAGTAATAAAATAATAAAAATAAAACATAATAAAACAATTCTCACGACGTTTCGGCCACAACGCAAGCAGCCATCCTCAGGCGAAGAATGAAACACCCCAAGCTTGGAGCGTATATTTAAGCTGGGTTAGAGGGGGGGGAGGTGGGAAGAAGAGCGCCTAAACAAAATAATTTGCATATCAAGAGGAATTCAGCATATGGAAAATGCGTAGGAGGTGGGCGGGGGGGGTTCCAAATCAATACTATGCCCGTGCATTATGCAGGATTAGCAGCATCAAAGGGGGGGGGGGAAGGGGGGGAGCATTAACAAAGGAAAGGAATGTTAATAGTATGTAGCTGTAGTTACTAAACAACCACGTAAAAAACTACAGTATAAACTGCATGACAAACTAAAGTATAAACTACATAGCATCATCAGTAAACTTACTATACTCTACAATAAGCTGAGTTACTAACAGTAAGTAATACATGAAAAATTCTACGTTGTAAAAAATTATATAATATGCTTCCATCTAAACTTTATTCTCTTACATCACACGCGTCTATACCGTACTATATACTTCCATAGGCAAAACCAACATTAAATTACATACTGTATTGCTATAAACCACCCTATACCTTATACATTTTTAATATAACACTATGTATTATTCTACCCACCCTAATGTGTATCAAAATGGTTTATTACGTCCTTCCAGTGATTGCTAAGCCAGAATCCATCTTCTCGGTTAAAATTGTCTCTGTGTTTGTAAATGTGGATCGCCTCATGTACGAATCTCTCATGATAGCCAGATGGCTTGCAGAGAACCTCTGTCTTGGAGAAGTCAATGTCATGTGAGCCCACTGAGTTGTAACAGTGATCTGCCACGGCTGAGGTGTTTGTCCTACAGTGTTTCAGGTCAGCTTTATGTTCACGGATGCGGTCCGAGACATGTCGTTTGGTTTCCCCAATGTAACTGCTACCACAGAGGCAACTTAGTTTGTAGACACCAGGGTACTGTATGTCTGGAACCACATCTTTTACAGACGGTACCAGATCACGGATTTTATGTACTGTGTTGAATCGGACCTGGATCTTGTGTTTAATCAGGATTTTGGAGATCTTTTTTGTGACCCCAGCAATGTAGGGTAAGGTGATGGTCTTGAAAGGCTCCTCAACAGGATCCTTCTTGGTGGTTGGAGTGATGGCTTTGCGGATTGTGTAGTCGGAGTAACCATTAGCCTTAAGAGCTTGGCGTACGTGTTTGAGTTCACTGGAAATGTGTTCATGGTCGGAGATGCATTGGGCTCTATGATATAGAGTCTTGATGAGGGAATTCTTCTGGGATGGATGGTGGTGGGAATCCGGTTTTAGATAAGCATCCGTGTGGGTGGCTTTCCTGTAGACAGAGTGGCTCATTGAACCATCAGGTCTCCTTTTGATTAGGACATCCAAAAAGGGTAGCTTGCCATCATTTTCGACTTCCATGGTGAATCTGATGGCTGGGTGTATGGAATTGATATGGTCGAGAAATTGGTCTAGAGCAGGCCGGCCATGTGGCCAGATGACAAAAGTGTCGTCTACGTACCTCTTCCATAAGGTCGGGCGTAGAGTGGCAGTCTGGATGGCGTCCGTCTCAAATTTCTCCATGAAGATGTTGGCTACAAGGTTTGAAATCCGTTTTAGCTAAAGGACTAAACTTTGCAGTCACACCTAGACACATACCAGTTAATGATATAATTGCTCGAGTAGATGTAGCTCTCAAGGGCTTGAGTCACATCGCTGCAGACGTAGCAAGATCGGAAATCTCTGTAACCCTCAAAAACGCTAAGATGCCAGCTAGCAACATCAGCAAAGATGAGCGTTTTGAATTAGCTCAATTAAAAAAGAGGGATGACATTGTCATCCTCTCAGCCGACAAAGGCAATGCCACTGTCATCATGGACAAAATAGATTACAACAACAAAATTCAAGAACTACTCACCGATGGCAGCTATACAAAAATAAAAAGAGACCCCACCAACAGCCTCGTCTCCAAAACCAACAACATCATTTCTGCTTCAACCGCATTAATTGATCAGACCAAACAGTTCTCGTTGAAACCTTCTGCAGCCAGGCCACCAAGATTGTACGGCTTGCCAAAGATACATAAAGAAGATACACCTCTTCGTCCCATTGTCTCTACTATCAACTCCCCGACTTACAAACTGGCTCGTTTTTTGTCCGAAATCCTACGGCCTTTCACTGGAAAAACCACCTCTGCAGTACTAAACTCTACTGACCTGGTATCAACAATCAAGGGGATTGCCCTGTCCCCAGACGACCTGCTTGTCAGTTTTGATGTGGTTTCCTTGTTCACCAAGGTGCCTGTGCCTGACACCATCGCAATCATTGAAGACTTGGTTCATCAAGGACTGAATGCTGGGGTACCCCCCCTGGTGAGACACTGCTTAACCAATACATACTTCACCTGGAATGGAACCTTCTACAAGCAAATTGAGGGCACCCCAATGGGCTCCCCCTTATCTCCGGTTGTAGCCAACATCTTCATGGAGAAATTTGAGACGGACGCCATCCAGACTGCCACTCTACGCCCGACCTTATGGAAGAGGTACGTAGACGACACTTTTGTCATCTGGCCACATGGCCGGCCTGCTCTAGACCAATTTCTCGACCATATCAATTCCATACACCCAGCCATCAGATTCACCATGGAAGTCGAAAATGATGGCAAGCTACCCCTTTTTGGATGTCCTAATCAAAAGGAGACCTGATGGTTCAATGAGCCACTCTGTCTACAGGAAAGCCACCCACACGGATGCTTATCTAAAACCGGATTCCCACCACCATCCATCCCAGAAGAATTCCCTCATCAAGACTCTATATCATAGAGCCCAATGCATCTCCGACCATGAACACATTTCCAGTGAACTCAAACACGTACGCCAAGCTCTTAAGGCTAATGGTTACTCCGACTACACAATCCGCAAAGCCATCACTCCAACCACCAAGAAGGATCCTGTTGAGGAGCCTTTCAAGACCATCACCTTACCCTACATTGCTGGGGTCACAAAAAAGATCTCCAAAATCCTGATTAAACACAAGATCCAGGTCCGATTCAACACAGTACATAAAATCCGTGATCTGGTACCGTCTGTAAAAGATGTGGTTCCAGACATACAGTACCCTGGTGTCTACAAACTAAGTTGCCTCTGTGGTAGCAGTTACATTGGGGAAACCAAACGACATGTCTCGGACCGCATCCGTGAACATAAAGCTGACCTGAAACACTGTAGGACAAACACCTCAGCCGTGGCAGATCACTGTTACAACTCAGTGGGCTCACATGACATTGACTTCTCCAAGACAGAGGTTCTCTGCAAGCCATCTGGCTATCATGAGAGATTCGTACATGAGGCGATCCACATTTACAAACACAGAGACAATTTTAACCGAGAAGATGGATTCTGGCTTAGCAATCACTGGAAGGACGTAATAAACCATTTTGATACACATTAGGGTGGGTAGAATAATACATAGTGTTATATTAAAAATGTATAAGGTATAGGGTGGTTTATAGCAATACAGTATGTAATTTAATGTTGGTTTTGCCTATGGAAGTATATAGTACGGTATAGACGCGTGTGATGTAAGAGAATAAAGTTTAGATGGAAGCATATTATATAATTTTTACAACGTAGAATTTTTCATGTATTACTTACTGTTAGTAACTCAGCTTATTGTAGAGTATAGTAAGTTTACTGATGATGCTATGTAGTTTATACTTTAGTTTGTCATGCAGTTTATACTGTAGTTTTTTACGTGGTTGTTTGGTAACTACAGCTACATACTATTAACATTCCTTTCCTTTGTTAATGCTCCCCCCCTTCCCCCCCCCCCTTTGATGCTGCTAATCCTGCATAATGCACGGGCATAGTATTGATTTGGAACCCCCCCCGCCCACCTCCTACGCATTTTCCATATGCTGAATTCCTCTTGATATGCAAATTATTTTGTTTAGGCGCTCTTCTTCCCACCTCCCCCCCCTCTAACCCAGCTTAAATATACGCTCCAAGCTTGGGGTGTTTCATTCTTCGCCTGAGGATGGCTGCTTGCGTTGTGGCCGAAACGTCGTGAGAATTGTTTTATTATGTTTTATTTTTATTATTTTATTACTTCCCTTCTACGTGACTTTACCGAAAGAACCAAGAAGATGCATTCAGCTTATTTACCCCAGATACTGTGGTTTATTTGAGAAAGGACGGTGCAGTGCGAGAATGCTTCTTCTATGTACTACAGTGATGTATCGCTGTCACAAAACACAATTAGGCAATTCATGGGGACCATTTAAACTCGTGAACATATCCCACAAAATAACCATGCTTGATGCTGTATATGTTTCTTATTCACATTTCCTCTACCATACTTACTGAACTAAAGTAGCATAATGCAATACAGGAACGTTTCTCTGATCCACACTCATGTGTGGAGAAAACTTTACATGTCCTATCACAGTGCGAGCGATCCACATTTTTTACTCCATTTATCCACAAGGGGGGGGGGGGGGACGAACAACGTGGATAATTAATAGGATTAAGAAGCGTGCAGATGCAGTGTTTTTGCCGTGGGTAAATAGGGCCATGGACAAGTAGAGTTATACTGCAGCTCGGAATGGGAAGATTGCGGAGTTAAAATCCAGATTGGGGGGTTGACTCGTTCCCCATTGCCCCTCAAAAAGGTCAACACACCTGTCGGTAGGTCACTAGTGGTTGTCCTATGCAGAGACTCGCCCCTGCCATTGCACTATAGAACGTCTTACCCCTGGCCAAGGGCTGTAAACAGGAGACCAGCACCGTTTCAACACTCATGAGTAGAAAATAACTTCTGACCATATACAAAATGTGATGTAATTAGAATACAGAGCAGAGAGCAGATCACAACAATCTTGCAATGGAGCACAGTGTTCCCCTGTGGAAAACGTTCGTGTTTTCCTAGCAAAAGGACTATCCAGCGGCAGTGATATGCATCCCGATAGTAGTGTGGTAGGATATAGCGCCATTGTTATTTTCAAGTTTACTGCATAAGACAGGATGTATCGTGGATAAACACCACTGCAGAAACAAGAGGACACCACAGGAAGGAACTTTGACTTGTTTGCAGCCTTGAGATCGATTAAACATATCAATCTGCTGTGTTAAAGTTAAGTGCTCACGTTACCAAACAGTTATTATATTATTTCCACGTCTAACAAAACTCTGCTCTATATTCAAATGTTAATTACGATGCAGATAAATTGACTGCTAATCAGACGAATAGCCTTGGGAGAGCATGAGGACTGGGATTTGAGAACATCTGCATTTAATCCATACAGCAATAACACAAACAGTACACTTGGCCAGTTTCTGTTGTCAACAACACCCAACACTGGATTGCTGTATCTGCTATTCGCACTCAAAATAACGTCAATTAAAAATGTGATACGTCTACTTATCCTGCACCGTCCTGCGTTTTCATCAGTTTTCGTTTGTTATATACACATCGCATGTTTTCCATATTTCTTGCAGCATGATTTGAAGTTATGCTTTCCTTGTGATTTTTGTTCTCACTTTCACCCATCTCTCTCATCTCTTCACGCATAGAAATCCACAAATCTTGAAGCACTATCCACAAAAATAAGATGGCACATTTGCCGCATCACATTCATTCTTGCTTAATTGGGCTCGCATCAAGTTTAGTGTTGTACTGCAGTAAGGTACTGTACAACATACAACACGCACGTTTGCTTCATTGCGCATGATAGTTACCTGTACTCGGATTAATCACACTTCAAAAATACGGTGATGTTTTAAGGCACCAGGATAAATGTAATTAGTTACACGGGGTGGGGGGGGCATTGCTTAATGTGTCAGTTGCTTAACTGAATGCACGATATGCAAATAAGTGGTCAAGCTGTCATTTGCTAAAATTATCACAAGGGACCCAAAGTCATCCAGGAAAAACTCCAGCAGTCCTCATTGAACCATGTACGAGCAATGGAGTGCGGGCCACTTACATGTGGCAGTTAAAAGTAACGCTACATCGTGTGGTTTAGAAAACTTCTTACTGTGGTGCACTTACAATTAACACTAGTACTTATCGTAAAATGACGTACATTGCAGAAAATTTCACCAAATGCAGTATTGCGGGGCATTTACACAATTGTGCCATTAAATATGCAATAAATACAGTACTTTTCACTTCAAAATCTCAGTCAACCAGTCTACAAAATTGCCGCACCGTTTGTTGCACTGTGGGACTGAGCGACATCGGGGCCTGTGCCCCAGGCCAGCCTGGCGCCAGGTTTGTTTTTTTCCACTGTAGAAGCCCAAACCCTGCTGCTGATTTTACATGAAATATCATGACGCAATGATGCCGGGTCCTCAGTGTTACCGACCGATGTCATTAGCACCACCCCTGGCCCTGGTTTGGACCAGAGCCAGTATATCGTGGTTTGGTTCTGGTTCAGCAAAGAGCTAGTGGATATGAGATACAGCAAAGATCCTCTTGTCCGTCTTCACACGTGAATTCTAGTATCCGCGTGAAAAAACTGCAGATAATTGGAGTTATGACACAAGCAAGGTAAGGGCTGCACTATACCAGCGGATAACCTACGGGTAATCGGATGAATCTACTCTGTTAAACTCGCACATACCCATACAGGCACACGCATTCATACACACTCTCACAAAGACAAAGATCCCCCGTGCAGCCTACACATGCTGCTTGTGAGCACCTATTAAGGCCAGCACGGTGCACTTATGAGCGAGTAGTATGGCCAAAACCACCCCCGACCACCTTCCCCACCCCCAGTACTGATGTTTTCACACAGCACCAGGTAATCGTTTATGGCCAAGTCGACCTTTTGGAGGCACAGGACCGGTTCAGATAATCACAACTGACGTTATCCCTGACCGCGAATCGAGCTCATGCGGCCGAGTTCCCAACGCAGTGCGCTAACTACCATTATCAATCCACTGCTTATGTCCACCCAAAGCCACCACCACGGTGCCAACTCACAATATTGTGATACAGCAATGCATCCAGCAACTGCACATGGGCTCATTTAATTGCTCAATCTCCTCCGTGGTGGACTGCCTCTCAAACACTTTCCATACCTTGGCTGCCATTTATTATTCTTGACCATCATTCATCATCCCATATCCCTTCTAGCAATGTGTCCTGCTTAAGCCCAATTCTGGGAAAGGGTATCTCCGTGTCTCTATCTCGGTGTCTGTATGTGTCTCCATCTCTTTCTCTCCATGCCTGTGTGCCTAATGCCCATGTCTTTGTGTGCGTTTCCATGTCTGCCTCTGTATTGATGTCTGTCTCTGTAGTCTTTGTCTCCGTTTTTGTCTCCCTGATGGATACAAGGCGACACATAAATACACAGATCCCACTTATCCGCAATTGTGCAGACAAGTGGGATCCTGCAGCAATTTAATCCTATTACCCATCGGCTATCTGCAGGTATTGGGCGCCCCTTAGCTTACATCATTACTCCCATTATCCACTATCTTATCGCATATTGATGTAGTCCCAAAGCATGTTCATCCTATTACCCAAGGTTATCCGCATTTTCCCCCAGCGGATACGTGTCTTAATTTCACGGATAAACCAAGCATACATTGCAACAGGATCCAAAATATGGGCACCCGATATCAAACCGGATAAGAGAAGTCCTCCTGTACTCTCCGGTTTATATCCATGCTCTATGCAGTGCACATTTATGTATTTTTGAAACATGTGCACAGCTGATGGTAGCCTAGATGTTGAAACCGGCAGATGGGGAAGGCCCATGATCCTGTGCCCGGTGTAAATGCCATGTGGTCTGCCCCAGATATTGAAATCAGCAGATGGGGAGCACTTGAATGCGTGTCATTGTGTAAATGCCAGCGTGCACGCTGTGACATGCTGCCAAGCCGTTGCTCGACGTGTGAATCATAGGGCATTCAATGCAGACTGCAAATCCAGCAGTGGCTGCTGGAATGTATGTGTATGTTGAACTTCTTTCGCACCGTACGGAGCCAAACGTGCTAATCGGAGGTGCGGATGTCAGACACGTTCTTATTTAGAGTGGTTATTGCTTCCCTTCAAGCTGTCAATTTCCCTCGTGAGAATGCTCTAAATCTTACAGTGTCCTTAGAGTGCAAAATGTTTAATATACCATGTTTTAAAATGAACACACTATACTGTAACATTTGTACTTAATAGTACAATACTGTACGTTATAATATGTATACAACTATGCAATTTAAAGTTCAAGGGATTACTGTAAGTGTTGCTGTGCCACTATTACAAGATTAAGTGTATATTTTGAATGTAAAATTACGTACTGGACTAATAAACTTAATTTAAACTATCAAACAATAATTACCTCTTGACATATAGAAGAGATATTTCATATTGATGCTAAATAAAGTTACCTCTGCGCACTGTCAGGAGCAATTTTATTATATTTCAGAGTCAACATTGCATTTTCGTTTCCAGAAAAGCAACATTAAATTTGCCAATGCCAGTGTTAGTGAAAGTTTCTGTCCATGAAACGCATCATTGAAGTGGAGAAATTAGAACCAGATAATCAGAGGACACGAGGATGCCCGTGTGCATGACCACCCACGTGCCCGAGATTTGTTCTGGAGTGGTACAGCATCGTTGTTGAGGAAATGTCTCACTGGATTCCTCACCAAGTTGGGAGACCATGTGTGGATCAAGATGCCGTGCGTGTGTGTGTACTCTCCTTTCGGCAGCATCTCTCCAGTGCGAGCTGCTCGTGCATGTGTCCGAAGCCACGACTCGTACAGCATCTTAATGAGAAACTGAGATTTTTTTTTGAGTGTGGCTGGTTACCATGGCAATGCATCGTGATGTAAATGTAGGCTTGACGGGAGGAAATGTTATAACCGTTTGTCTATTTCAGCCCCGGGGGCATATTTTACGAGCCAAAAATTATACCAAAGCAGGCCAAAGGCAAATATTGATACAAAATGGTTGATGATGATAACAACCGCTTTTGCTGTTAACACTGCTGTACACTCTTCTCATTCATGGATCAAGATAGTAACGTGCAACAAGAAATTACCTACGCAGCGCCGTAATGTTATTCTTTATCACCATACAGTATTTCCCAAAAATATTCATGAACGTGACAAATTAGTGAGTCCAGACACAACCCAGGCTTTCTGTTGAAGCCCGCCTGTCAACTTTTGCTCAGTGGGTCGTCGCGAACTCTCCGCTGCTGCTCCAAAGCCCTGGGACTCCCTTCCCACCACGTCCATCCGTGCTGTTGACTCCCTGTCCCTGTTCAAGTCTGGGCTCAAAAAGTGTTTTTTCTGCCTCATTCTGCAAAATAAATATTCCTCCTGTTATTGTACAGCATCTTGAGATCTAGATGGTATGTAAACACAACGCTTAATTGTATTTCATACATCAAAGAACTGCATTGTATGAAAGCCACAAGATGAATATTGTATACTTTACCATTATAGAGGCATGTTCTAGTAATCAAATTGAAATGTTACACCACTCTTATGAATGACATCGTACCTGTGTAGTACTGTGATTGTGTTGTATGGCAGTATATCACAATAAGCATAGTAAACACCATACGCTATTGATTAGCGATATACTTTTGACCATTGAGCTCACAATGAAGAAACAACAAAAACATCAAACGCCACACACAGCGTTATTCTGTGGGTTGTAGAGTAACACTTTAAAGCTAACGGCTTCAATGTGTAAGGGTAATTCCCAAATCAGCCTTTGTTGTCATTAGCCTGCACCTTCCCAATATTGTATTGGGCAAAGGCATTTCCCATTTTATTCAATTCCTTCCTTTCCCAAGTCATCCTTGTCCATTAGTGGTATCTAAATTATCGTTGACTTTATCTCGCCATCTCTTCCGCTGTCTTCAAAGAACAGTGGGATATCGCAATCACATTCAGCAATGATGCGGTCTTCACTTAACAGTCCACTCCCATTCCCAGGTGATAGTGGCTCAGAAAATCTCAACTTCCTTTCACTCTCACAGCCTCACCCAGAACCATGATTACCGCACGTCCACACATTAACAAGCAAAGCACGTTCACGGCCTGACAGACTTTATTGCTTTGTGCTAAGTGTGGATTCTCCACATCAGAGAATGCGTTTTTATTGTCCAATAAACACTCCAGACTTAACAGTCAAAAGGCAAAAGGAGACCTCACACATGTCCCGGCATGCCCACACACACACACAAACGTATCGCTTTAAACCCACTCAGTACGTTCATATTATAATGCATACACACAAATGTGCAAGTAATATAACTAATTTATACTTTGTCTGTTATAGATGTGTTTTAGTCCGTACTGTAGGCAAGCGTGCTCATTTGTACTTTAATACTGTGAAAGAAAATGTTTTAGCAAATAACAATTACTAGAACTAAATGACTGCACATGGGTAAAAGACACACACACACAAAAACCATGATGCAGCCTTACTCATCTTGTCCTCAAATCTGCTAGCCACGTGAAAACATACCAAGTGCGGTAGAAAATATTCCCGGTGTGGAAAGTTACCATTCAGACATGCTGGTGACACTCACGGCTGGTCCTGATGAACTTTAAACCCCCACCAGCAGCATCACTTCCTCCCTGCCCCCGAAAGTGTGCCCAACCAGCATGCAAGCTCAACATGAGTGGAATTCTGACTCATCAAAAAGAGGTTCCTTCTACAAATTATCAACAGATGTCAACTTATTTTCAATCACCACCTTGAGTA
This sequence comes from Lampetra fluviatilis, assembly GCF_964198595.1. Classification (NCBI taxonomy): domain Eukaryota; kingdom Metazoa; phylum Chordata; class Hyperoartia; order Petromyzontiformes; family Petromyzontidae; genus Lampetra; species Lampetra fluviatilis. The sequence goes on from NC_136276.1 coordinate 11,976,140, forward strand.
CCTTGTAAAAATGCGCTTTATAAATGTAACTTGTTATTGTGATTTACACCGAAATTCATGTCCAATTATACAAATAAATGTGTCGATTTGGATTCATAGATGCTATCTTGTGTGCTTTTACCTGGAGGCCGCATTTTAATCAATGAAATGACTTGACCTGTTCTTTGTGGTTACTTAGATACTACATTTTTAATGACCTGAATTTTTTGTTTGTTTTTGATTGACCTGAAAGTATGTCACAAGAAACAACATCACATACAGTTTTACGTCACTAATGCACCCTCCCGCTGAAAAGTGGGGTCACGTGGCATCAGGTGACATCACTTGTTAGCACAAAGCCCCGTTAAATGATTATTAGATCAATTTAATAATCTGAAAAATTAGGAAAAAAATAAAAAATTGTCCTTAAAAATCCAAGCATTTTAAAGCCGAAGCTCATCACTAGTAATTTTGTATCTGCAATACTAAAAGTGCAGCACAAATAAGGTAAATTTTTCCAGGTGATGCTAGCTGGTCATGCTACGAGACTTGTGATATGTGCAGAGGTTGCTGGCTTACTCGTGGGTGGACATACACAGTAATTACTCGTGACCTCCCCAACTCAGCTCTGAGTGAAGACTCGCAGACTCCTTTTATGGACCTCTTTTTGGGTTTCTCTACGTTGAGTAAGTTACTCCCGAGCGAGAGATTGGGTTTGTGCTGAGCGAATACTATACAGTATTGCACTACAGGATATCGCGGATGCGAAATGTAAAATGCAAGGAAACATAAAATGTGCATGTACAGCTTCACAATCCATTTGTTAGATGAGGGCCTTTCCACACCATGCGGGTCATGGGGGTGATCTGACTATACTCCACCATGCTGATTCGTGCGGGCTGATGTGGGCAGAGAGAATAGATGGGGAAGCATAGAAGTACAGGATGGTACAATTATATTTTTTCTGCACTGCCCTCTGATGCCCACCCACACGAAATTTCGTGCACTACAGTACTGTATTGACTTTTTGACCAACATGACAAAGACCATTCTTTGCAGTTTTGGAGCTGGTGGAATTTTCTGAAACATGTTCCTTGACAAAGGTAGAGCAATAAATACGGCTCCACATAAACATTGACATCTTTGATCCCCTGAACAAATAAGCTGTGTCCACCGGTTGGGTGCATGATTGGAAACATGCAGCAACAGCAGAAGCAGGATGTGGGAGGGGTTGGTAACCCCTCTGTGAAAAAAGGAAAGAGAAAAAAACTCTTGACGTCCACAGTAAAACGCAAGCACACATGCAGACGCACACGCACCTCGGTAATTAAAGTCAGATCGCTTGGCTGTGAACATGGAAGAGGCATGCAGATCGTTTTGAGTAAATTCAGTCTCGAGCAAGAAGCATCGTAACTGGAAAGAGAAAATGTCTGGCCACTTAGACAAGCTTGTCAAGGTTGTCACATTCCGAATGGAGGAATTTAACGACAGTACACGATAGTTTTAATTTCTGCAGTGTTTAGTCTTTTAAAGAAAAAAATTGGAATGAAAAAAAACCCCACAGAAATATATCCAAAACAAATCTTCCAATAGCCCACGTGCAAAAAGCACACAATACAATCCTTCCAGTCATTCTACGATCCCGAGTAGTAACTGACAACCAGCTCCCTCCCACACCATCCTGCCCGGATGAGGCAGGGGCCATGTAAGGGATGTACGGCACCAAACATTCCAGCACAATCGTACAACGGAGCCTCCCCCCTTATGCACTGCTCGGTGCATTCGTTCAACAGAGTCCATTGCGACCCTAAAAATAGCTATAAAAGTCCAAAGCAGTTGTACATTAAAGTACATTATAGTGGAAATATTTTATATAACATAACAAAGAGAATAACGATACTGTACTCTTTATTGTGTGCGATTTTAGTCACAAGCTATTTACATGCATTGCAGCACAATTTTGGTCAGTTTTTCTGTTCAAAGTAGTAAAACCAAATATTTGTGTTTATTTTATAAAGCACAGCCACTTGCTGCTCAAGAAAGCATGATGTTCTAAGTACTGCATCTAGCAAAACAAGGATGATGGATAAGTATTTATAAACGGACAAATGTGAAATTCTAAAATTATTGGGCGACAAGGCCTAGCAGGGAGGCCTTGGCAGGGACCGTTGTCTAAACACACTGGTCAGTTACTCTATTGGCTTCTGCATGAATACCTTCTTTCATCAAGGCTTATGCTGACCTGGCAGACAGCCAGCAACTAATATCCAAGGCAGTGTGACTTATGAACCAGTGTCAGATAACCTCACCTTTATTCACTGGGTCTATCACAATTCCCTTGGCACAACTAAACAAAAAAAACCTCTCCCAGCCTAAAGCACTTTATAATATCACATCCACTTGATGGTTCAATAGACCACTTTGAGCGATTTTAATTATGAGTTAAACCGTTGAAACAAAGCACTTGCAAAGTGAAACAATCACACTTACACCTTTGGACACAACTCCATCTTGTACTGTGGAAATGCATCCTCAACTCAGGTACTCGAAATTCATTATAGTCAGAATTTATTTCACTGTTTAATTTACTTTCCAATTAAGCCTTACATTCTTTCCACCTTCAAGAAAAAAACGTCCGCCCATGTGCCTATATCCTACTGTAGTTCATGTGACTTTTAACCTAAATATATGGAAGTTGGATCATTCTTGAACAATGGGACTCAAAATAAATGTGGTTATATGCCACGTAAAATGGCTCTCAAAAGAAATGCATAACTACATCTGGAATAGGATGTCATCGGTTTTAAGAACATCCTTGAACTTACACAACATTGTCTATGTTTGGCATATCCCTGTAAACGCGCAACGTTGGCATATGGTTGGCACTGTTGGACCAACATTGGTTCAAAATTGGTTACCACATTCAATGTTGACCAAGATCTTCACTCTACAATTATTGTACAGTATGTATAATATACAGATTGGTTTTGGTCAAACTGTGGACTGATATTTCCAAGTTGCTCAATACAATTTGGCGTTTGTCATATCCTGAATTGTTTTGTTTTACAAAGGCCAGGATGATTTATGCTAAGAAATATGCCCTCCTTGTCCCATTTGTTCTGCTGGTCCCCTCGTTTGTTCTGCTGGTCCCCTCTCGTTTGTCCGCCTCCCCAGTCCTCTCTCTGCCCCGGCCCCTCCCCCCTCTCTCCATTTAAGGCCTCGGCACAGATTCGTTGTCCTTCTGTTTGTCTTGGTGTGTGTCTCGCTCGGTGTATCTCTGCATGTGTGTCTGCCTATGTTGTTTCCGTGTCTGTGTTTTATCATTCATTCTTACCTGATGATGGCTGCTTGTGTTGCAACCAAAACGTCGTATTCTATTATTTGATTTTATTTTTTACGTGACTTTACCGAAAGAACCAAAGAGTAATTCCTGCAGTCACGGAAGCTTCGAATCTAGTTTGATTTATTTTCATTAAAATTGAATTTGTTTCCCTACAAAACAGTACTGTGCTGTATAATGAAAGGCAATAATTTGTGCCTAATACGGTGGAACAAAAAAAATGCACAGATCGTACGCTATCAAGATCAATGCACTATTTAAATGTATACTTAGTGCAACTATAATCATTTGGTTTAATGAACTGAAAAACATTCTTCATAATACTGTAACAAGCACACGTAAATCATTAGATGATACAATTCTTGCCTTATGACAATATCACCTAAAAAGTGGCCAATCCCTTGAAAGCTTATCTGAGTTTAGCCTGATTTGTACTTGGCTGGATGACTACCAGGGCTTGCCAGTGTTGTAGATATGGGGCTACAAAGGTGGCCAGGACATATCAATATTCAGTGTTACCCCCTCATCGTGTGGGTGAGGTTTCTCCTGATATTCCAGGATGCTCTCACTTGCCACTGATATTTGGTAATGACTAAATATATCCCAATGCAAGATCCTCGTGAAAAAAACCATTATAGTACTGTAGTCTTAAAACTCCGAGATAAATGATAACCTAACAATTATGAGGTTATAGAAATGATTGAATGGAATTTAACATGTTATTTTTATACATTATACTGTAATGCTAAGGTTAATAGAGTACTCTATATGCTGCAAGCATGACCCACTCGGAGGTGAACCTTATCGGCACTTTATTTTATGCAATGGGTAATTCTTCATGTTTCAGATCAGGTATCATATCCGGCATTTCAATATGCCAATATAATATTCGGTTTAGTACGGTATATCACGGTCTGAACCTGCAAAAAAGGGGGGAAAAATCTTCAATTTATGTCCAGGCCACAGTCTTATCGGTAAATATTTGGACGGGCTGGTCATAATCCTTTTGTCGAATTATTACACCATGTCTGCAGCAGGAGGTCTGAAAACACACAGGATTAGGGCTGAACGATTTGGGGAAAATATTTAATTGCGATTTTTCTGACAGATATTGCGATTGCGATTTGATTTGCGATTACATTTTTTAAAGTCAAGCTTCAGTTCAATATTCACAGTGTAATAGATTTAAAACATGTGATGGAGGATTACCACATGATACCATCAAAATATTAACTGCTCTATATATTCTAATGCAAGGATGAGAACTTAAAATATATGAATTGCTTCCAGCATGTATTTATTAAAATGTTTTAATTGAAATAGAACAATCAAACATAGAACAATTGTTAAGTTAAATAAATAAAGTTATAATAATAAAAAAGCAATTCCAATAAGAAAGAAATAGGACTTTTCAAATCGCACAAAATCGCAGCCTTTGCGATTTGCGAATTGCATTTTTCAAATTGCGATTTAGATTTGAAATAGATTAATCGTCAGTCCTACACAGGATGTATGGAATGGTAAACACTGCTGTATCCAGGGTATTTAACAGCATCAATGCTCGAATGTAACTTACAACAATAAAAACAGATATGCAACTAACTTAGAAAGCAGTCATCTGTATTATGCTCCCGTTAACAGTTAATTTTCCAACTGAAGGCTATATTTTCCTGAATAACCAACAGTTGAATAGAAATATTTTGAAAACAAACCCATTTTCAAAGATAGAAAAGCTACACTGAGATGACAATGTACCAAAATACAAGAGACAAACTTCACCGATTTTATTTAAGAAGTTTTCAGAAAATTGGATTGGAGAAATGAAGGCGTAAATACAATTGACAAAAATATTAACCATCTCAGATTTCGATTTAAAGCTTTCGTGACTGCAGGGATTCATCTTCTTGGTTCTTTCGGTAAAGTCACGTAGAAGGGAAGTAATAAAATAATAAAAATAAAACATTATGTTTTTTTTTATTATTTTATTATGTTTTATTTTTATTCTTTTATTACTTCCCTTCTACGTGACTTTACCGAAAGAACCAAGAAGAAGACATCTCAGATTTGCTGATGGCATAGCCAATAGTAATGAACTACAGGAAACAGATGAAGAACTTAAAGCAAGCTGTGCCAAAGATACAAAATGAGCAAGACAAAACTCACGCTACAATAATTTCTCTAAAAAACTGGAGATATCTGTCGGAGGGACGCGACTGGAAAAGACAAAAGATGATGCATACCTCGAAGAGTTAGTGATCAGAGATCAGGCTCAAAATGATAAAATCACGAGGCAGACAAGAGCAAGTTGAAGTGCTTTTGGGAAGCTGAACTTAAACATGAAAAGTAATATACCAATGTGTCTAAAGAAGTGCACATTACCTGCTATGATATTGTTCAGAAACATGGGCTTTGACAAAGAAAATGTAAAAACACCGTTAGTGTGTGCAAATAAGCGTGGAATGGTACGTGATTTAAATTACACCGAGAGGCAGAAAGAAAAGCACATGGCTTACAAACCATACGGGAGTTAAGACATGTAATTTTGACTGTTAAAAGTGAGTGCACTGATGCAGGGCATGGGGCTAGAAGGGATGGTGGCGGCTGATGCTTGAGACGTACGTATGTACGTTGAACTTCTATCGCACTGTATGTAGCCAACCTTGCTAATCGGAGGTTTGGAGGAAGGAAAACAATTTAAACACGCTGCTGGATGAAGGCCTCCGCAAAGCTGTCAAAATCTCTTGTGATCCTGCGATGTGATAATCCGCTGGGCACCTTGCGTAGAGGCCAATTTAATCGCTTCTTCGCATGTTGTCCTTGGTGGACGTCCTCTTGTATTTGTTTTTGATGCCTTGGCTGCCACTGTCTATTATTCTTCATGGTCCCTGCATTCATTGTCCACCGAGCAGCTGAGCAGAAGTCCCACTGCAAAATAATGTTAACTTTTCTGTCTCACAAATCACGTGCACTTCAGCACCATGACCTTGCCATCAAGGAAGACGTTGCAGGAAAACACTTTCAGGTGTCAAAGCAATTTCTCCGAATGCGTTATATATTTTTCAAGTTAACTTGGTTTGGTACGCAAGTGTTAACCATGTTACATGAAATCAATGAAAAAAGATAAACACTGTATTTACAAAAAGCACACAATTCGTTTTATAAACCCCATGAAGCTCTTTGCCAGAAATACTGTACAACGCACGCTCCCATTCTGTTTACCACATGGGAACTAAAGGCCAAACCTTGTTATATATGTCAACTATCATCATCATCAAACACCATGTGCCATCTTCTCATGGTTCTGCAAAGTAACAATCCGCTCAGTACTTGCACACGAGATGATTGTATTGCTCCATCTCCTCGGTGAACGTTCTGTCTAACAGCTCTCTCATTTAGCTGCCACCATCAAAGGTGACGATGATATTTCTTTTAGACAATCACATCTAATGTTACTCTGAATCACTTTGGCTTAAGCCGGTCTCCTTGTCCAATTCTCATTCTAAGAACGGAAAACGTAGAGGCCATACAACCACAGGAGCAAACTTTGTTCTATAGCATGTATCGACCACATATATACTTTCTGCCCTGACTCAATCAGATTCTGGAAAAAGATTATGAAAAAGCATTTAACTCAGTGCAAATTGATGTAGGTAATCATCCAAGCTCTGACAAACCACATTTGAATTAAAATATTGATTTTAAAAATACAAGGACGGAACAGCTACACACAAGAGACTACAAGAATGAACAAAAAATTATTTATTAGCATTTTAAATTCTTCTACGACAGTTTTTTCCCCCAGCATACTCTACTTATTGACATTTTATGTACTACTGATATACTATGAGAACTACAAGTAAAATTCACTATGAAAACACAGCAGAGTACAGAATAAGTAGGCCTATCACACAGTAGTTTCCCTTTTAAATCATGCATGTGACCATAAGAACATAAGTGGCCCATTGTGTGTGTGAACAGAGCTCCATTAAATCGTTACTTTCAAATATGTTTTATTTTACATTGCAGGACCATTGCAGGAAATTTCCAATTTCTTTTCAAGGCAACACAGATTACTGTCATTTGCAACTGATTCACAGTAAATAAATATTCACAACTAGTGTGTTATGCCATTTTTTTTTAATAAGCAAGATATATTCATGAAAATCAATGAATTAAAGCAGGCTTACTGCAAAGCTAGCCAAGCATGTCATTAAAATGTTATTAAAGGCTTTCGCTGAGAAACAGCTGGGCCATCATGACCTGAAAGAAAAATTACTTTTATAAAACTTAAAATAAAAAGATGCATCTAGTTACATGAAATATTTACGTGGATAACACAATCATACATTCCTAATTTGAAGCTCTAGATTTTAGTTTCAGAGGAAAACATTTTAACGGTGGACAAGATGACATTTCGAGTTCATAATAATGTGACCGCAGGTACTGTGTCTGGCTGCCCTTCTAATAAACACTCGCATCTTCTTTGACAATCCTTGTAACATCTGCAAAGTGTTCTATCTTCAGAGGCTCACGCATGTGCTGTTGACAATATTTAATCACTGTGCTTCAGGAATGGACTTCAATGTAATCAGGCGAGGAGGGTTCTGTATTATGAACTCGCTCTGCATCCAATAATTGTGCTCTGCCATCAGCGGCCGAGCATCGTGCCAAATAAAACTCAGCACGTTTGCCACTTAAAATCAATTCTCACTTCATCTGCAATCGTGCAACCAAAAGAGTTTTCACGTGGGTTATTTTGCCAACATAACGCTTAAATTACGCACGGACATGACACACGGCTCAATGAATACCAATATTGCACAGTAAATGGAACTACTGTACACTTACACAGACATATTGTAGGAACCGAAAGTAAATAAATAAAAGACAAAGGAGCACACTGTTTAGTGCAAAAACAGGCGCTTTTGGGGCCATTGTCCCAGCTAGCACAGGGGGAAACCAGGCTCTCCCTGAGAAAACAAGAGCATTTCTGAAAAAGCCATTTCATACCAAAGATCCCAGAAAGAGGGGGGGGGATCCTTGCGGACAGGTCTTATTCCAGCAGAGCTAATCAGTAATCAAGCGCAGTGTGGGAAAAGACCGCGCAGAAAAAATCTGTTCCTTCCGTCTTCATAGCCACGCTTATCCTCCACAGTGGAATTATTTCCCAAGGTTAATTGCATGTAAAAAAAGTGTTTCTGGTGCTGATGCAATATAGTGCCTGTAGTAAGCTTTAATAAGAGAGACTGCACGGCACGGCACCACACCTCCCCCCATTGCTATTTAAAGTACATGAAAACTAATCACAACATTTTAACAACAACACACAACAAGTCGATAGATGATCCACTGACATTTTTATAGGAATACTGAAAGTAATTTCCCACGTAAAAATTACGGTGCTCAGCACATTTCCATTCTGTACCCATCCCGGAAAAGAGACCCAATTGCACGTCTCTTGTGGAGGTCACGTTTGCAGGAAAATAAGAGCAGAAAAAATTGCACAGGGCAGCTGGCCAGACAGGAATTCCCATGAGTTGCAAGTGAGCCAACAGCATTTGTCTGCAGTTTCAGCTTTGGCCGGAAGTAACGGTTCCAGCTCAAACAAAAGGGCCACGAAATAAATGCCACAGATTCATAATTTAGGTACTTGACACAGAGGGCCTTATTATTATGCCCATGTTTAAATGCCAAAATACCTTAAACGATGATGACTTGTGAAATGCAATGGCCTAAGCATGAGATCAAAACTACCAGCCAGGGAACAATAAATATCCCTGGCAATGCGAAGAATTGTCGCAATTCAAGGTGAAACTCAATTCAGATATCAATTATTTTGTTGTTATTATTATTAGTTAGTGGTTTCAGTAATAACATAAACCTGTGACATATACAATACTGTATAAGAATCTCACACATGCAATTCTATGAGAATATCATGAGTTTAGGAATCGACATTTAACTATTAATCGACACATTTTTCTAATCCTACAAATTATGACACAACAAAGTATTGTACAGTATATCCAATTAGATTGCATGGAAAATGTGACCATTACCACGCGACTTCACACAGCCTTTATATCAACTTTGAAAAGATGCAACCTGTGTCCATATAATTTGGCATCACATACACAAATATAGACATTTTACGAAGTTTTCATAATGCAACCATTGTGGGTTTGTCATCCCAGTTATTATCAGCATGCTAGCTGCGGTGATATCTTCTGACAGAGGAGAAACACCTGTTGAAAGAATGTCAAGCCCAGGTGAAGATTGCAGACCAGATGCTGGCAATCAGAAAACAGAAGAATGTGTGAACTGGAGAAATGCAGAGAGCCCATAAACAAAATAGACATCAGGAGATAAAGTAGGTGTTGTATGTGATTTTATCACTTAAACCCTATTACCGTATTCAATTTGACCCTTCATTATCGATAACGCAACAAATTAGTTCAGGTACGCCAGTTACAGTTTTGTCATTCGTTTCCAATTAAGCTTGCTTCGCTATCCTTCCTCGTAGATTGCTTGTTGGCTATCGACTCAGGTACCTAATTTTCTGAAACCCTCAACATCATCTGGTGGGAAAGCATTCGAAATAACTCAAAACTAAGTTTGGGATATGGGCACATGTCAATAGCAATCCAGCCCATAGCCTGAGATAGGATCACAAAGCAACAAACGTACTGAAATAGAGTAGTTACAGTAGTTGTAATTACTGGCAAAACGTCGTACTCAGTTTGAAAATGTTGTGGCTTGGCTCTCCAACACACCGGTGTGCTGTACTAGTAACGATTAGCTAGTTCTCTTTATGTGAAAACCCTTACTAGTTGGCTATGTCGGGTGGTGGCGGGTTTTAACGACACATTTATATATTTACGCGATCTAACCCAAAAACCTCTATTATGTTATGAAATAGAGGAGCATATCTCTTGCTTTGGAATAGACTGGAAATTCTTAACAATTCAGCGTTAAACTAACGCAACATATCTCAACATGCATGATGTGCTGTAAACTGGGAAGTACACAATACAAAATTAAATGTTATAAACTACAATTAATAACGTTTTACGAGGTGAGAAACCTCTCAAAATGTAATTTATCTCAAGTGTTCTTTGAGAATATAATGCTGGCTGCTAGAGGACATGGCTTTCTTCCGTCATCATCTCTTTGAATGCCAAGTGGAGCATCAGTCTGTTTCGACACATCCTAGCGAAACAAGCAACGGATCACGTTTGATTTTCCTTCCAGCTGTTGACCCTGATCCAATGGCAAAATAGCCTAATTTTCCTGCCACATATCTGAGGTTACCAAATGATGTGACCCAAGGGCCATTTTGTCAATATTTGTATTACTTAAGTTTGACAAATATTGTTCAATGCATCACAATGTCTGTATCCCGAATGTTACATTCTACATAAGAAAATAATACTAATTTACAGTCAATTAACTGGATGAAAGCCTTTCAACACGACATGCGGTCATGGGGATTTTTTATTTACCTTAATTCACCACACTGGTTAGTACGGGTTGGTGAAGTTAGCAGCCAAGACCAGTTCAGATATCACGTTCCACTGATGTTAGCTGTGGCCAGGAATCAGATTTGGGTTGTCGGGTTCATAGTATCGAGCTGAACACTGCATCACCACTCCACCAATTCTGATATACTGCACCAGAAATAAAAAAAAATGTATGTACTTGCTGTAAAAATGTTTTTTTACTTTCATTAAAAAAATCCATATAATGGTTTACATGCCTGAAAATGGAAAACTAATTTTTATTACAGTTCTGTACTATATGTAATTTAATAACCGACTTAATACTCTTTGGTTCTTTCGGTAAAGTCACGTAGATAGAAGAAATAATAGATCACGACGTTTCGATCAGGCGGAGGGGGTGAAAAAAGATGACGATTGCTTTGCGTTGCGATCGAAACGTCGTGATCTATTCTTTTTTCTACCTAGGTGACTTTACTGAAAGAACCAAAGAGCATGGATTCCTGCAATCACGAAAGCTTCAAATCAACACCGACTTAGGTTTTAGCCGTCCATTGGTACGCATGTACGACATGTAACACAAACCGTTTGGTTCACTGGCACACTCTAGATAGCATGTCCAGCTGACAACATGACCTGATTTGTGAACTTAACACTTGTTAAACACGTTACAGTACTTTTTTTTCGCACACAGCATCGCTGCAAAGTTTCTCTGACATGTATTCGCAAATGTTCGTTAACCAGGAATAAATTATTATAATAAAAACGTTTGTACAGAACTTGATGAAGTGGCTGATCAACTGTTCATGAGCTACAGGAAAACCATTGTTTGGACCTAAAGTGGTTCAGACTTCACTTGTTCCCATACAGGTTTGAAATATCACACAATTTAGAAAGAAAATTTCACAGGACTGAGAGTTTTCTTGTGTTATAGGTATATTACAAATGCAAGTTGTTGTCCGTTGTTTTAATTAAAACAAAAGAAACCACACTGCTTATGAAGTAAAGTAAGAGTTGTCTACTCTTGAAGCGGCATTTAAAATAACCAGAATTAAGTTCAGGCTATAGTGTTCCATGGGGAGCTGTAGGATTCTCAGGAATGTGAGAGGTGCAGACTCAGAATGGCAGGCCAACCAACAGTTTCCCAGACACTGCGGTGAATGAACACATATTTATAGCCCTATGGGATCTCGGGAATGTTATGCTGCTAGCAAGCACTTATTTTTTTACCATCACACAAAGATGCAGAGTGGCTACAACTCTATAAGCATTTTCTCAGTTTTTGGCAAATGCAGTCAGTGTTCTTTGAATGAGGCTCTTGTTGAGTGCTGATATAAATGTTACTTGCAGTTGGATAGTATTAGACTCAGCCAAGATCATTATGAAGATGCTCTGGCCAAGAGGGTGCAAACAATTGGCTAGCTTGAAACTAAAAACGTCCATTGGAGCACCAAGCAAAATTAAGCTAATTTCAGACCAGTAGTTTTAATTAACAAAATTAAGAGGAGCACATTCCATGTTTCAATTACGCCTTTGTCAATAAAAGGCACAAACAATGGGAGCTCATAGGCTAACAGACACAAACGAACCCCTGGCATATTGAGCCTGAATCATAAAGCCTTACTGAATGTGATGACCACCAAGGACAGAGTTATGTTCAATGTACCATGCCTCAAGTGTCAGCTGGAACCAGTCAAACTTTAATTCCATATTGCAAAAAATGCGAGGACTCTTTCAGCAAGGTCATTTTCGAGTTACTGAAGATTACATGTCTTCTTCTTGGTTCTTTCGGTAAAGTCACGTAGAAGGGAAGTAATAAAATAATAATTCTCACGACGTTTCGGCCACAACGCAAGCAGCCGTCCTCAGGTGAAGACCAGGTCTGTCGGGGAGACACCGTTCTCAGACAGATCACTCTACATTCAGACACTGTCTCCCCGACAGACCTGGTCTTCACCTGAGGACGGCTGCTTGCGTTGTGGCCGAAACGTCGTGAGAATTATTTTATTATGTTTTATTTTTATTATTGTATTACTTCTCTTCTACGTGACTTTACCGAAAGAACCAAGAAGATGAATCCCTGCAGTCACGAAAGCTTTAAATCGAAAATTACATGTCTTATTTACACACAGAAAATGAACATGTACTGAAATAATTACATTCCCCATTTTAATGAAACTACATCCACGATGCAATACATACTGTGTGGAATATGTTGTATAAAAGAGCCTTTGATAAAATCACTCAATGCGCCCGATCTTGTCAGATTTCAGAAGACAATTATTGGATGGGTGACCACCATGTACAAACAGGTTGCTATAGGCTGTTGGGATACACGGTAGGCAGCAGAGGGCATTGGAAACAAGTCCAGTGTTGTACTGTACTTCTATGGTCGCACATCTATGCTCCCAGCTTTCATCAAGCTATACTGACCAGCATGGTAAAGTAGGTCAAATAGCCCCCACGACCTACATGGAGTGAGTTTGGCCATCATCCACCACTTGTTTAGTTAATAGTGTTATACATGTATAACATTACCATTGATGTGTGCTGCGATAAACGGTAAGCTTACTAACACACATTTGTACATATTCAGGATTGTATTTAAACAAAATAATTAAGGCTTTAAGGAGTACAGCTGTCTCTTGCTAAGAATAACGTGTATTTTCATATCTATCCCCTGTTCAAATCCAGGCTATGCCAACCTTCAGACCTCTCTGCTATTTACAACTGCGATGAGTGAGTGCTTATGCATAGCAAGTTGCCACCTCACCGCATTTAGGTCAGCCGAGGGAATTTCTGACACAATGACACTGTGCAGAGAAGGAAAACTGTACACGCCCTTCTCTTGTGGCAAAAAAAGAGCAAAAATCACAAAGGCACCCCCAAATTTAGACAACACTGCATGTCCGAGTAAAGCCTTTTTTTAATAACAAAGCAAGCGACAATCACCTGTCTGGCTGATATCTTCAAATTGTAAACGTTGGTATAAAGCGGTCTATATGAATGCTATTTGTTTGAAGGACTACAATATATACTGTATATACACGTGTGGTTACTGGCGATTGTGTCAGCACGTTGAAGCGTAAAGCCGAAAAGGGTGATATGCACCATGATGTGGTGATGGTGCATTGTGTATGTTCAAACACATTCCTGCGGAGGGAGCTGGTAGGAACGTTGGGTTGCTCGGTCAATGGCCAGGGTCAACGGCGGCGTGGTGTATTCCGCTAATATGCCCGACTGTGAGGGCGGGCACAAGCCGGCGTGAGTAGGTTAAACGTTGAGTTTTATAAGGGCACCACGGGGTGACCAGCACCTCCCCACCCAGCCCCACCCCTCCCACCCCCCACCCAGCCCCACCCTCCCCACCCAGCCCCACCCTCCCCACCCAGCCCCACCCTCCCCACCCTCCCCACCCAGCCCCACCCTCCCCACCCAGCCCCTCCCCACCCTCCCCTCTCAGCCCCACCCTCCAAACCCAGCCCCTCCCCACCCAACCCCTCCCTCCCCACCCACCCACCCCTCCCCACCCAACCCCTCCCTCCCCACCCAGCTCCTCCCTGCACGACGGACGGACACAATAATCCCCTGTGGGCTGGTGTAACCAGGAGGTTCCTACCAGTATAAACTTGCATGTATGTATGTTGTATGTTGAACTTCTTTCGCACCGTAAGTGGCCAACCGTGCTAATCGGAGGTGCAGGGGAAGGACAACAAACTAAGCACAAAAAGCACGTGCATATTGCCAGTATTAGCATATACTGTACATGTCTTTACATGTCCGAGTTGGCAAATATGACTTTTCACAATGTGTGAGCTTTGACATGTGCTTACTCCACCGTACCGTACATGTGTTGACGTGTGCATATATTTTGGTCTTATTTGCATTTTCTCACGATATGACAGCATGTTTGTGTATCATGTGTGTGCACAAGTACATGTGTACAAGAATCCACTCCCACCACTAAACCCACACCTACCACCGAACCCACAATCCACAACCAAACCCAAAAAACCACCACTGAACCCACGCCCACCACTGAACCCACCACTGAATCCACTCCCACCACTGAACCCACTCCCACCACTAAACCCACCATTGAACCCACACGCACCATTGAACCCACACCCACTAGGGAACCCGCACTCACCACTGAACCCACCACTGAATCCACTCCCACCACTGCACACACACCCACCCCTAAACCCACCACTGAACCCACCACTGAACCCACACCCACCACTGAACCCACCACTGAACCCACACCCACCACTGAACCCACCACTGAACCCACACCCACCACTGCACACACACCCACCTCTAAACCCACCACTGAACTCACACCCACCACTGAACCCACACCCACCACTGAACCCACCACTGAACCCACCCCCACCACTGAACCCACACCCACCACTGCACACACCACTGAACCCACACCCACCACTGCACACACCACTGAACCCACACCCACCACTGCACACACACCCACCACTGAACCCACCACTGAACCCACACCCACCACTGACAAAGCAGCTGAGCCCTTCATTGTTTTCCCTGTCACTCCCTTATCTCGTATGTGTTTGCACTTAATGCTTCAAGGCCCGGCGCTGTGAAGCCCCTCCGTATCTACCACCGTCGACACATTCAAGACGACGACACATCACAACAGCGTCCTCCATCGCGGACAGTCAGCCACACAACCGACAGCATAACAATAGAGCCGACAATGAAAACAATTGGGGTGGGAAAAAAGGGCCACCACGTGTGACAAGATGATTTGGTGATGCCGCTACAGTATCAAGCGCAACAAAAACCCAACGCATTGCCTTATAAGAAAAACAAATAGAAAATTGGTAGATTTTCGGGCAACGGCCCTCTTGCAGAGACACCCAAGAAAATTGGCACTGCGATATTATTTTGGCGCACTCAAGCACGCCCAAAGACACCACATTCAATGTTATACAACGCTACAGTAGCAAACACTGGAGGTTGTTTCACCGCTGAACATCCAAGAGAGCGATGCTGCTCGGCCATGCG
Organism: Lampetra fluviatilis; assembly: GCF_964198595.1. Taxonomy (NCBI): domain Eukaryota; kingdom Metazoa; phylum Chordata; class Hyperoartia; order Petromyzontiformes; family Petromyzontidae; genus Lampetra; species Lampetra fluviatilis. The sequence goes on from NC_136276.1 coordinate 11,991,995, forward strand.
TTGACGCACCGATTCATTCATTCATCATCATCAGACGCAATCGAGTCTTTTTTAAATGTTGCAAAATCTCAGCACGCAAGGCTTGACGGTCTGGCCGAAATAAAACTGCAACAAATGTCCACAACGACTTCAACAACAACACCACCACCAACACCACCACCAACAACACCATCAACAATCGCGGACACAAATCATTGGTAGCAAAACGCAGCAGCGAGCAATCAACACCAGAGGCCATCCCCGGCACCACCGATTTAATCACGGTCGGCAACGTACGGTGCGAAAGAAGATCAACACACACACACAGACCAAGGGTGGCACAGTCGGGTTTTTTTACAATCGGGGTTAATTGTCTTTTTATATTAAACCCGATCATCTGAGATTGTGAGAAATCCGGTTTAATTGGTTCTAATTGCAGAACCGCACTTCTCAACGATGGGCTTCATCCATTCCAAGCGAAGGAACTCACTGGCGCCCACGATTGTGGAGAAGAAGCTCGTGTTCATCAAGACCAACCTGATCACCCACCCACCGCATTCTACGATAGCAGCACCGACGAAGAAGCAGCCTAAGCCTTGGATCAGAGTTTCGTATTCATTAAACCAGGTTTTAATTCCCACGAAATCGGGTTTAATTGTATTAAAGAAAAACCCGATGACTGCCGCTGGAAACATCGGTTTTTTTCCACCCATGTCACAGACACAGAGACACAGACCCACGACACAGACACACGACACACAGAGACAGACAGACGACACACACACAGACACACACAGACACACACAGAGACACGGCACACAGAGACACACACAGACAGACACACGACACACAGACCCATGACACAGATACACAGACACATGACACAGAGACACACACACACAGACAGACACACACACACAGAGACACGGCACACAGAGACACACACAGACACACGACACACAGACCCATGACACAGACACACAGACCCATGACACAGACACACAGAGACACGACACAAGAGACACACATACCCATGACACAGACACACAGACACAGACCCATGACACAGACACACAGACAGACAGACACACGACAGAGACACACAGAGACACACACAGACACACGACACACAGACCCATGACACAGACACACAGACACAGACCCATGACACACAGACCCATGACACAGACACACAGAGACACAGACATACAGACACACGCCACAGAGACACAAACCCATGACACAGACACACACACACCCACGACACACAGACACACACAACACAGACCCACACACACAGAGAGACAAAGGCATCATCATCATCAGACGCCGTCTCACCAGCACGACGGTGAACCTCTCCTCGAGCTCCCCGGGGTCCGGCATGGGCAGCTTGAGCGGCATCCCGTGCGCCCGAGACTCGGCGGCCGCGGCGGCCGCCGGCGGCTCAGGCTCCATGCTGCCCGCGTTTCCCATCTTGGCCGAGCTTTTGCTTTTCCCCGATTTTCTCATAGATGCATGCGAAAGTTGGTGGTGTTGGTGGTGGTGTTTGTTGTTGTTGTTGCTGTAACTTCGCGTGTCCCGTGGCTGCCGCTTTGCGTGATTTGTGGAGTCGCACGCCGCTGACAAGTCTTTCGCTCCAAGAAAGGTTCTTCTTCGTTCGTTTATCTTTGTCCGCCTGGGTTGTTGTTGTTGTTGTTGATGCTGTTGCCGCCTGTGTGTGTGTTTGTGCTATTCCTGTTGTGATTTAAGAAACGGAACGACGCGTCCGCCCGCCCACGGATGAGCGCGGCTTATTCTGTGCGCTTGACGCACCCGGGAATGAAGATCTCTCACGAACTACCCGAGGATCGAGAGCGGGATTTTGTTGTTGTTAAAACGTCATTTTGTTGTTGTTGTTGTTGCTAAGGACGTCATTTTGTTGTTGTAAATCCCGTTACAACCTCGCCAACGCGAGCTTGGCCCGTCCGCCGCCTTTGTTCCCCTGTCGCGTTTCCTCCTCCACAGCGGCGTAACGGGGACCCGCGGAGAGGCGGCGGGGGTGGGGGGGAGTGGTGGGGGGAGGGGGGGGTGGGGAGTTGTGGGGGGGGAGGGTGGGGAGTGGGTGGTGGGGGGTGGTGGTGGTGGGGGAGAGGGTGGGGAGTGGTGGGGGGGTGGGGGTGTTGGTGGTGGGGGGGGGAGTGGTGGAGGGGAGGGTGGGGAGTGGTGGGGGGTGGGGAGTGGTGAGGGGGTGGGGGTGGTGGGGGGGGGGGTGGTGGGAGTGGTGGGGGGTGTTGGTGGTGGTGGTGGGGGGGGAGTGGTTGGGGGTGGGGGAGTGGTGGGGGGGTGGGGGTGGTGGTGGGGGGGGAGTGGTGGGTGGGGGGGGGGGTATGGTGGGGGGTGGTGGGGGGGAGGGTGGGGAGTGGTGGGGGGTGGGGGTGTTGGTGGTGGGGGGGTGGTGGGGGTGGTTGGTGGTGTGGGGGGGGGTTTGGTGGGGGTGGTTGGTGGTGGGGGGGGTGGTTGGTGGTGGGGGGGGTTGGTGGGGTGGTGGGGGTTGGTGGTGGGGGGTGGTGGTGGGGGGGTGGGGGTTGGTGGTGGTGGTGTGGTGGGGGTTGGTGGTGGTGGGGGGGTGGTGGTGAGTGGGAGGGGTGGTAGGTGGGGGGTGGTGGTGGGGGGTGGTGGTGGGGGGTGGTTGTGGTGGGGGGGGTTGTGGTAGGGTGGTGGGGGGGTTGTGGTAGGGTGGTGGTGGGGGTGTTGGTGATGGGGGTGGTGGTAGTGGGGGGTGTTGGTGGTAGTTAGTGGGGGGTGTTGGTGGTGGGGGGTGGGGTTGGTGGTGGGGGGGTTTATTCCGCTCCAGGGTCCATCCGGGCTGAGTACGGACGTAGGAACGGACGCGGGTGGCTGCCGCCTCTCTCCCTCCCCTGCACCCCCCCTCCTCCTCCACCACCACCCCCCCTCCTCCACCACCACCACCCTCTCACCTCCACCACCCCCCCTCCTCCTCCACCACCATCCCCCTCCTCCCACCACCACCACACCCCCCCTCCTGCTCCTCCTCCACCACCACCACCCCCATCCTCCACCACCACCACCCTCCACCACCACCACCGTCGCCTCCCCCTTCGCCGGCTTCCTCGGCGGATGCGGACGGGACGTGGCTACTGGGAGACTGAAATCCGTGTGACGTCACCCCCCCCTTCTACCCCCCCGTTTCAATGACTCTTGAATTTTCGCGTCTCTTCATTGTCTGCAGGCTTATGTGGGGGCTTGTGAAGAAGGGGCCCTTGCCCGAAACGTCGCCGATGATATAGGGGTTTTTTTTACAAACATGTAAGGCGGCGTTAGGATTTGCACGAGAGAATATCGTCACCGGTGTTCATGCCCGACGGCTTGATGATCGTAATGAAACGTGTAACGTCGATGTGTCATCTTCAAAAGCCTTTTCGTCATCACCTTCGTGAAAAAAAATGCGTTCTCGATGTTATCTACAAAATAAATCGAAACGTTCATCAGAAATCAGCTAGTGGGTTAGAAAATTGCAATCGGTGACCAATGAATTGATAAATCATTAAACAATATATATTGCATGATCATCAAGACTTATTTAAAATTATAAAATCTAAATTGGCACTATAACTGTTAGTATCAATTACTGGAATCGTTATCAAAGCAACGCAATCATAATTGTCAATATCAATCCTCAATGATCTACGGTATTAACAATATCATTTAAAACATCAAACTCACCGTCTCTAAAATGGTAACAATGAAAAATTTACTGTATACATATTTTCCAATTTAAAAACGATTAATAACAAAACATATCCCAAAATCAACATAAAATACTGCATCAATGCAATTATGTCATGAACCAATTACTAAAACTGCAACATCACAGTCATCTCCCTAAAATGTAACAATCAAAAAATACATCTCCATACCCCAACAAAAATTAAAAACCGAATTACCATTACAATGACCACTATCATATCTAAATGCGTTGCATGGTTTTTTGAAAATCCAAAAAGGTCTGGGAATTGTACAGTACAGTGTTTGAATACGGCGTATGTAACATTGGTTAGATGTCAATTTTGTTTTTCATAACGTTGGAAGATTGCTCTGTCATTCATCAGCATTGACTGTGAAACGGATCACTTGCTCACTCATTTTGCAATGCCAATTAACTGACATGTTTGAAGAAATCCATCTCAGGGTGTGTTTAGAAATCGACAATGCTTAACATAAAAAATACACACTTTTGTCTGGTGACAGAGGAGACTAAGGACCCAAGGAATATACGGGTACAGTACATCTGCTTTCACATAAATTGGCTTGATACTCCCTTTAACAGCTTGGTGTCTTCTGCCTGTCACAATGCAGTGGGGGTCGCTGCACTCACCAATCAAGAGGCGTGAATGCCTGCTGCTCGTGCTGCTGAGGTGTGCCATTGTCTGGCCTTGTGTCTGGAAATATTAATATGCAAGATGAAAGAGGGTAATTATTGTGGATCTCTACCAATGGTTTACATGCCAATATGAATGCAGCGATTAGTATCATGTATAACGTGGACAACATTCATTTTTGTTAAGCCACTGGTGGATGAGGGCCTTCCCATATCGTGCAGGCATACTTCACCACACTGGTCAGGGGATTTAGTTGCGCTGCCCTCTGCTGCCCACAGCACCTATTGCATCTGTCTTTTGCACAGTGCAAACCACAGTTTAGTTTAACCGCACGGGTGATCTGGGATTTTAGTCTGCCAGTAGGGGGCGATGATTGCTTTGTGTAATCCCAATTGAGTAAGTTGCGGGCAATGTTCTCATTTAGCAAAATTCGGACAACACAACGGTCTACTTCTGCTGAGTGATGTAAGGGGATATTTAACGTCCACTGTAAAGCAGACGGTGCGTATTATTGTGGTTCCTACAATCGCAGTAATAATCGTGGTGGCTGCTGGATTCGAACCATGAACCTCAGCAGCAAGCGACGAATGCACTACAGTATCTAATATATCCATTGAAAATGAAGTCACAAATAACACGAGTTTTTTTTTTATAACTAAGATACATATTCCTATCAGACATTTGCATACACCAGAAACCTCTTACGCAAATGTATAGAATAAATGTATGGCCAATTACAGCTTCACACTTTTCAGAAGGATGATGATGGTTGCAGAACTTTCAGTGTTATCCCCTCCTATTTTGTGAAATTTATCTTGGTATTTCAATTCCTCCCACACAACGACATCCTTCACAGATGGAATCAGATCACGGATTTTATGCACTGTACTGAATCGGACTTGGATCTTATGTTTGTTTAGAATTTTGGAGATCTTTTTGGTCACGCCTGCTATGTATGGTAACGTGATGGTTTTGGTCGGAGTTTCAAGTGGCTGTTTCTGTGTGGTGGGAGAGACAGCTTGGCGGATAGTACGGTCAGAGTATCCGTTCATCCTGAGGGCCCGATGTACATGTCTTAATTCACCGGTCAGGTGGTGTTTGTCAGAAATGCCATGGGCTCTGTGGTATAGCGTTTTGATGAGAGAATTCTTTTGAGATGGGTGGTGGTGGGAATCCGGTTTCAAGTAGGAATCTGTGTGGGTGGCTTTCCTGTAGACAGAATGTCCCAAGGATCCGTCAGGCCTCCTCTCAAACAGAATGTTTTACCTACGTGACTTTACCGAAAAAACCTAAGAATATGATTTCTTGCAGTCACGAAAGCTTCAAATCTAGAATGCATTGAATATAACAAAAAAATCGAACATGTATAATTTGCAAATTTATCACACTTTCGATTGTGAAAATTTGAGATTATAAACCATTTTGCTGGTGAAGAAACGTAACGTTTTAAGGAACGTAAGAGATATAGAGTTAACTTTTTATAGCCCAAAAATGCTATCTCTCTGCCACAAATCATGTGTTCTTAGCTGTCCATTCGCACAGAAGGGCACTTTGTTGCGGTGCCATTGTCTGATTTTTATTAAGCAGTGGGCTATGGGCTCTTGAAAGAGTGCCACTGTGATAAAAAAAACAAAAGTGGACCATTTCCCTTTGAACAACTGCGCAACTGGAGCGCCAGGCAGGCCCCCTTGCCTCGATCTCCTCCAGCGATTCTTGTGGATGCCTGCTGCACACATCGTTCACCACTTCCTCCTTTCCAGGCCAACGAGAAGAACAATGGCCTCATTTGGATGCTTTGTTGCAACTGGGGGCTTGTGTGGAAGATGGGGGTGGGAGTGTGAGGGATGGGGGGTTGGGAGCCCATCTCAAGAGGCTGCTGTCTGTGCCATAAGGCAGCCACTCACTCGGTAGCATGTAATGTGAGGCGATGGCTGGGACTGTATATGTCTGGAAGATCTTCACATTTTAAATTACCTTGATGTGTGGTGATTTTTTTTAGAAATGGTATGCATGATGTAATTAATTCGCAACGAGACAGACTGAACGAATGTGGTTTTGCCGTTTGGAACGTGGTGTAGGCAACAGTGTTGTCCAACGAATTATTTTCTGTGGAAGAATCATTTCATGCGGAGTTGCAGATGCATTTGCACTGTATTTACAAAAATAAAAAAATATTCACGCAACATTATTTTTAAAAAATATATAAGTCGATCTGAGAGCAAGTAATGAACAAAGGTTTATTTTATTTCATGTATCAGACGCTGGGTAACACATGTTTGGAAGTTTCACTCATTCTCATCCGTCTCTGAAAAGCAAGACTCAGCCAGCTGTTGCCTGATTTCCATTGCCCTCGTTTAAAACTTGCGGGAAATAATATACATCATTGTGTATGATGCCACCCAAACCACTTTTAATATTTTCCAGGAAAATATCCTCTTACCACTCCGCATAACAAACATTCATTTGCTAAGAATGCGTTATTTTATCAAGCTTCACCCATAAGTCCTTTCACACTTGCCTTACACATTGCATCGCGGTAATAAAGGAACTGTACACACACAATACACTCAGTTTAATATAGGCACTAAGTAATGTAATGCATAAGAGAAATGCATGTAAACATGCTAACAGTACAATACTCGCACTGTTGATTAAAGTAATTACTGATAAATACATTTTTGGTAGCAGCAGATGACATAAACCTCTGGCATCTGATGTTAAATCACTGCTTTTTTTCATATTGTTGAAGTATGCACTGTAGCTAATTGCAGAAAATATAGGCATACTATTAAGGACGTACTGTATGTGTTTTGGTCGAATTTTCATTGAAGCCAATTGCTAAATGAGGAACACAATGGGACATATATACTCTCCAGCATCAAAGTACGGCATTACGAATAAAACAATTTTTACACCAGAATATACATTTCAGGGATCATCATGTTTCATAAAAAAAAAATCAGAGTTAAATGTTGTAAAATGGGAGCAGAAAACCCTGGATTTCCTTGCCAATAAAACCCCTGAAAAGGCATACATCTTTCCCTGAGCCTTCCAGCTGGGCTCCCTTTTCAATCAGGCTTTTCAGCCACCGTGGTAACGCCATCTGTTCCCCTTCCTGGCTGGCAGATTCCCATCAGCTTACCACGTTTATCAGTATTACGGGATCACATACATGTAAATCCCAAACACAGCAATGAGGGAAATGCTGCGTATTGCCCCTGTACACACCGTGTTAATTTATGCTATTAAAATACTATTTTGTTACTGCAATAACTTACGGCACTTTTTTTCTTTTATCACAACTGCTTCATTGAAGGCATTTCCTCACGCTGTATTTCTTACTATGGGGTTGCTTGATTATTTTTCATCACACTGATTCAATGTGGGTTGCGAGGGTAGTGGGAAACCAGGTCAGTTCAAATGTCACTCCCCACTGATGTGAGCCCTGGAAAGAAAATTTGATTCAGGTCGCTGGCTTCAGATTGCAGTGTGCTAACCATTGCACCACGACGCCACCCCATAATTTACCTTGTCAATCCACTGTGGATGAGTGCCACGTAGAATGTCATGGTGGTTGTTTTGAGCATAATTCACCACACTGCCCAGTGCGCTGTGGTGGCGAGATGTTTACTGCCTCGCAAAGTATACAGGAGGTCGTGGGTTCGATCCCGACCCTGACATCTGTATATTTGGAATGTGCATGTCTCTCTCCCCTTGGTCGAGTGGATTTTTCCGTCCACATTTAGAAACATGTGTTTAAAGTATTTGGCTGCTATAAATGTTCACTTGAGCTATAATTTGTGGCCAGGTCGCTTCCTAAAAATAGCTATATAGCTCAGTGGGCCTTACCTGGTAAAATAAAAAATAGCTTAGTTTAATAGTTTAGTTTCAGTAGGTTGATTGGCAGGATCTGCGGCCAGAAATCAAACATAGGTCGTCGGGTTTGTAGCCTGCACCGCTGCTGCACCCCCCAAAGTAACTGTGCACATGTACAAGCCCTTTTGTCAATCCACTGCTGGCTGAGGACATCCCCGTGTCGTGTAGGGGTTGTTTGACCATACTTGACTATGCTGGTAAGTGCTAGTTGGTAAAGGCAAGGACCATAGGCGATGAAAGCATATACAGTGCAGTACAACAATGCATTTCACTGCACTGCCCTCTGCTGCCCCTCACATAGCCCAATGGCAACCGCTGGTACATGGTGGTGGTTAGTCTTCAAAGCACTATCCAAGCTAATCATTGCTTAGCTTCCCAGATCTGACGAGATCGAGCACATTCCAGCTGATTTGGTCATAGGATAAATAACCATACTTGTGGTTAATTTAAAATTCAGACAAAAAAAAATCTCCATACACTAGTAAGTACCAACACGGTGATATTTTTATGGAATTATTTAAATTTATATAACCATGAACACATGACTGATGTGCTCATCTTCTACACAAGTGGAAGATAAAATATACTTTTACCTGCGACTCCGGAGCGGAATAAACAATGGGGCACGGTCAAATTCTAACTCCCCATCAAGAACACTGAACGGTGGCACCAAAGCAATTCATCATCTCACGAACAATGCAGTCGAACGTCTAAAAACAGATACTGTACATCAATTTATAACATTTGTTGCCGTACAAAAAAATATTTTCTTATTTCTGCAACAAGCCATTTTCTTTCTCAAAGACGTCGGCGATGATGGCCTTCTTCCATTTAGTTATTTTCAAGATATTACTCACGAATTTTGCATGAGACACTCCCAATTGTATTCAATTGTTCAAATGACTTCGAGTATACAGTATTTCATTTGCTGTCTTCCCATCTTTTTGTACCTATAATTTCCCCAGTCAAAATATCCTCTGTCACTTGTTTTCTCATTACATGTCCAAGAAATCAAACTTGCCATTCTCTAGTTAATCTAATTAACATAAATTTTCGTCTTTGCAATCCTTAATAGATTTCTATTGTCTGTCCACAAAGTAAAAAAAAAATCAGGAAAAAAAATGAAGCTTTATATTTCTTGGCACAAAAAAAATCTAACTCCCTCCCCCCCAGTTCTGGCTTGTATATTATTTTTCAACAATAAAAAAAATATCTCGCCGTGAATTGTCTTTCTCCTACTTCACTGTCTCATGCTGTCAAACTGAAGTATTGTTTTGATTGCAGTCAAAACGTCAGTTGGCTCCAGAGGGGTGGCTGCATCGAGCCTGACGTATTCCTGGCACATTTGGCAGTTTTCCACAAGAGAAGTTCAATTCCTGTGACATTTTAAAGGTTGTTGAAATGCATGAACTACGATCGGTTTTTGCATTGGAACAGTTTGTTTGCATAATGGTACGAAACAATTTGCATGAATATTTAACAGCCAGAGAATGTTGAAGCAATGAAGCAAAATATGCACATCTTTTAAAAATTACTTAGACAAATAAAAAGCAAGATTTAGAAAATTCCTGCAAAATGGCAACAACATACCGTTTTATTAAGGCTCACCGATCCTTCATTCCTACTGCCTTAACTGCCTACGTGCGTACAACGAATGGGACGATACTTGTCACGAATCGTAAGTGATGCGGTGCTGTGTTGATCACAGGAGGCTGAGCGTACTCTGCTGGCCAATGTCTGTCTGTGCAGGCACCCATCTCAACTCACAGCATGCCCAGGCTAACGTCCAATTATATCAAAGCCGAAGAGAACAGGTGCCTGCGGGGTGGGCTGGTAGGAACGAACAAATACGATACGAAGGGAGAGTTTGAGGCCTAGTTCTAGGCTTTAGGCCTAGCTGTAGGCTTTAGGCCTCTGTGAGTTAATTTTTAATTTAAATGTTTTAATTATTAATGTAAAAGCTTTAAATGTAAATGTTTCTATTTAAAAACATCAGGGAATGTAACATCGTTAAACATTAACTCCCTTTCACACATGCGGGGGTACGATACGAAGGGAGAGTTTGAGGCCTAGTTCTAGGCTTTAGGCCTAGCTGTAGGCTTTAGGCCGCTGTGAGTTAATTTTTAATTTAAATGTTTTAATTAAAAACTATCTCAGGGAATGAGTTAATTTTTAATTTAAATGTTTTAATTAAAAACTATCTCAGGGAATTATAAAACTATCTCAGGGAATTATAAGGGAATGTTACACTTGTTGAGCCAGGAAAGCCTCACTGAGTCAAAAGGTTTTTGTAGGGTCCTGCCAAGTGTTTGCAGTAGGGGGCGATGTTGCTACACCTAATCGGACATCGGACGCACGGACGATATAATCTATTGTAGGCTGGTTCACTTCGTTCCTACCAGTATAAGAACGTATTCTAGAGTGCAATGCCATTCACTACAGTATGTGCAAACAACTCAAATTGCTTTTTATCGATTCGGCACTGTGATGCTTGGAAATATCGGTCACGTGTTGTGTTCCTGTGTGTGGAATGTTATACTTTCTGGATACCACTTAATAGCATTCTTATTCAATGACAATGTACAAACTTTTACCCATTCTAAACAACGCACAGGAAAATATTTGTAATTATTAGGTATGAAATTTAAAAAAATCGTCGATGACATACGTTTTGCTTAATGTTCTGGGGGAGGAAACACTGATAATGAGAATATAAGGATGCATAGATTAATCTCGATTAAATAATCATTCATAATGTATGTTGAACTTCTACGTAGGCTCAAAATACATGCATCAAATTGTCTGTGTAAGATTCAATGTTTATCGATGTATGCAATTACTGTATATGTAAGTGAAATGGCTAATACTGGAGTGTGAATGCAAAATAAAACGAAAAACATTGCAAAAACACGGTAAAAATATATGAAGTTTGAATCAAATAGCAGTTCAGAATCTTGAAACTGCATCAATTTAACTGTGGATTTAACTACTATAAATACATATTCTGATTCTGAGGGATTGTTACATCCCTAAACGGAGTCGAACCGATACATGTTTGGGTATGGCTCGGGCTTGCGTTAATAGACAATTAAACAAATCAATCAACATCGCACAGCGTGTGTCAAATGTGCCGCTACACGTATTTTTTACCGATTCTTTTCTGGATAACGCTCCACAGTTCACACTTTCAATTGTAATTTTAATGTGAAATATGGAAATAAATTTAGCTGTAATCGAATCAGAAACATATTCGCCTTCGAGCCGTGTCTCTGTCCGTGTTGTGTCCTGTGTCTCGATCTGAGTGTCCGTGTCTCAGTGAGGCCCCACGCTCTCTCACCTCGTCGTCTGGTGCCCGGTGCCCAGCTCGGTGCAGTTTTGTCTCTCTGCAGAACCGCACCGAGTGGGCCCCCTTCTGCGTAGTAATAACCGTGAACTTGGCCGAGGCATCACGACCATTCTCACTTTTAACGATATTCTGAACATTTTATATATGTAAACCGGTTAAAACCGAAAACTGGATCCATTATATTCTTTGCTTTCGTCCAGGAGCAACGAGTTGAATTTAGGTTCATTTTTCGGTTTCGGTTCATGAACATGAGTGATTAACTCTGGTTTCCATTTTTCGGCTCGGTTTTATTCGCTGCCTCGACTGAGCACACATCCCTGAAGGAAGCATGCTTTTTGGCATGGTATTCCATTTCTAAGGAAAAAGAAGTGGCGCTGGCTTAAATCACACAAACCGAGCTCAATGGGACCACCAGCTGTGCCTGCTCAGCGAGTGAGGGGCCATGAGTCCATGGAAACTTTGCACTTTGTTAACGATACCTTTTAAATGTTGCCAGGTCAGGGCTGTGACAGATGTTCCTGCCCACATGGTGGAATTCCTAATCACAGCTTGAGACTGTGGAATGTGTGCAGTCTGTTGAGCACTTTGGCCAATCATACCACCATGGAAACAGCTTCCACGTCTGCCAGATTAACTCATATCAACCTTTGCTTTGTAGTGTATTACACAGCGAGGCGATCATTCGCTTTATAAAAATCACTTTGTACTTTAGTTTGAACGTGGAGCTAGGCTGTAACTATGCGTTTGTGGGATATTGCTGTATATTACTGTAACTACTTAGTCAAACTACTATTTGTGACTATGCAGACAATGTTCTTAAAACTATATATCGCCTACCCTATCATGGGCCATCGAGGCGTTTTAACAAGTGATATTACCAGGGTCTCATGAGATTAGTGGCGCCTTCCACTCTCTCAAACGTCAGTGCTAAGTCTACTCTGAGGAATTAAAACATTTTCTAATTCTTTTGGCGCAAGGTCAGACTGTGAACATTTGTGGTAGTGTCTGGTCCCTCGGTTCTGCCTAAAATATATTTTGACGAGGCTCTCAGGATATCGTCTGTGAACAAGTCTCAATCAACACATTTGCGAATTTGCGTCGTAACACATGCTACTGCGTGCTTATTGAGGCCAGGGCAATGACCTAAAATAACTATTTAACTGATTTATTTTCTAACTAGAGGGTGCTGTACGATGAAAGTGTCGGAATCGCTGGTTTAATATAGTTATTTTGCTAAGCTTGTACCTACAACACATTTAGTTTCGTTTCTGGTAGCATTCAAATGGCTTTCTACTGCCCTCTGTCGATATATTCGTATAATTGATACTGTAGCATGCTCCCGTGGAACGCTGATTCGTTATAGCGCTCTTTTACATGGCGACATTTTTTCCGAAAAAAAATGAAGAGAATCCAAAAGTCGCTTTCAAGAACACGCTGCACCGGTCAAGAAAACGCACCCGCCACCATCCTAGTTTACATTCACTCCAGTCAGTGAGAGCGACCAGCACTGGCGATTTTATTATGACGATTCGTGGTCATGCACGGTCCCCAAATATGCAAGAGACATCACAGCGATACACTCCGCCTGCCTCTTACGCGGTTGTTTGGCACGACCACCTGACGATGGCATTGTAGTTGTTGCTCTGCATCTACGTCAGCCAAACGAACGAAGAAGAGACGTACGTCGACGCCTTGGTCTTACTGTCTGGGAAAAGGCCTGCAAGTGTTAGCGCTGTAAATGTGGCCAAAGTGTCAAGGAAAAGTATCACTTTGGATGCTAAAATTCAAGTGATAAGGTGGGTCGAGGTGGGTGAGGGTCATCTGGATGTATGTCATGAGCATTGGTTGGGTACGCTGGTGATTATAGTTAATAATATTGATGTAATATAGCATTTATATTTGTATAATAACGTTTACCATCTGTATTATTATCGCTGTTACCGATACCCCAATGAAGCCCCTCCTAAATTGCCCATACGTAAGAAATAATGCTGTCGGGAACACATCCCCGTACATACAATGGTATAATAGCCTATTTTAGTGCTGATTCAATTCGCACTCACTTCTCCAGGAACGAATCTTGAGAACTAAGCGAGGTCTGCCCATATTGCCAGTTTTACAGCAAATTCTAAATCTATGCTATTTACAACTATGGGTATTAAAATAGTTTTGCATCACCTTGACCTGCATGAAAGAAACCAGTAAAAAATGGTTACCGGTTTGCCGCACATATATACGTCTAGCAATAAACGGGACACGTTTTACTTTTTACTGAGAAACCAAGGAATCTGGCGTGGTGTAACGAATGGTCAATACACCGGACTTGCAATCCAGAGGAAGCCGGTCCATGCTATCTCCAGGAGCGGCAGTTGAAACAATGCGGCAGGTTTCTTAAATCCCCCGCACCCATCTCTTGTCAACCCGGCAGTATAAATTCGTACACCGCAGTTATCGACAAGTTGCGTGTGGTGGGGTAGAGTGTGGGTAACTCCTCCATCTCTTCCAAGAAGTCTGATCGGCGTGTAAAAGTTGATCTGGAGCTCCCTCTACTGGAGGCCCTGCCACCAGTCACCGAGATACGAACGTCCAACTTACGAACATCCGCACTTACGAACGAACTGCCATAATATGTCATTTAACCATCCGACTTGCGAATGTTCCATGATATTTGCGAACCGAACCGTGGAACTATTTTGTTCCGTGGAGCGATTCTGCATCCCGCGTGATGCACAGCGACATTGAACCGCTCGTTCCGACAAGCAAGTCAGCATCAGGTTTCAAGATAAATGAAATGAAAACAGATTTTTTTTCCCCTTTTAACGTTACTTTACTTTATCTTTTATTTATTACACAGTATTGATTACAGTATTACATGCAAATGTAAATTAGTTCTTATGTATGAGTTTAACAATGAATATTTTTTTGTGTTGAACCTTAACACATTCTATAACACTGACCGTATGCACAGTTATTGAGTTCTGAAATACGAACAAATCGACTTATACAAACGGGTCTCTGGAACGTAACACGTGCGTAAGTCAAGCACTGCCAGTAATGGTAAGTCTGCACCTTACCTCTTTAATGAGAAACGAGGACAACATGTGTCCTCATTTCTCGTTTCTGTAACAAAATACTGTGCCACGATGTGACTTAAGCCACCGTGCCATTTGAGCGTTCGCGCATGCCAATCCGTGTATTTGTTATTAAATTTCCCCTGTCAACGTTCTTAGATTCCTAAAAAGTCGGAACCGATAATCGATTCTGAGAACAGTTATCGATCAGTTATTGTTAAGCAACCATACTTGTAGCATCATTGTAATGAATGTGGAACACAAACAAGTCATTCTGTAACGTAAACACTTATGTTATTGTGTCACGATAATATGCGTTGACTGTATTAGCAGCTTGCATAGCTCAGTCATGAGTGGGTTCTCCTCTGAACTAATTTCGACAGTCATTGGTTAAATTCTCCACTGGTATTTTCTGTGGGGGAATCATATCACTTGTGTTTTCTGCAAGCTGTGTCGATGACATTAAAAACCCCAATGGCGACATTTGAAAGATGAGCTTATTCTGTATGATGGCAGCGGCATAGTGAGAGCATCATCCAGCAGTGGATTGACCATGTCTGCTGCTGATGATTCTGTGCTCGTTCTGTACCTCAAATGCCAGATTTAAAGTTTAAATTAAAAAAAACCCTGCAACTGAATAGAATGCAAATATATTTAATATATCCATTTATAAATACCTTCTGTCCAGTTCCCACGCCTTAAATAAACAAACAAATACAAATTCCCATGAGGCTACATGCGGTGCGAAAGAAGTTCAACATACATACATAGGCTCTCACCTGCTTAAAATTACATTTGTTTTAAATATGAACACGTGCTTTGGTTTGTATGACTGTACAAAAATATTCCATGAGAGGACGCTATGGATCTGTTTGGTGACGTGCAAGTCATTGTTCGTGTGGGTTGAGTGTCCACTTTCAATGCAAGTTGAGTAGTAAAGCTGTTTCCTGTTGTGAAGTGTTCATGACGAATGCCCATGGCACACATCATCCCTCTTCTCCAGTTTGCAGTATATGCCACACAAATACAACTAAGAAAAACGAGTAGACTGAGTTTTTTTAGAAAGTAAGGGAGTCTACAATTGTGTAGGTTTTCGAAGTTGTGCATTCATTGCACTCTGATATGTTTTTATATGCTGTCTAACGATTCTCTGCACGGGCAGGTCCTTCAGAAATTGAAGTGAAACGTCGGACAAAATGCCGAACAACACACAGCACAACCCGAAACCATAACGGAGAGACATATCTTTTGGCGTGCTGTGGTTAATGTACCAATACAGTTTGTCAAGCTCTAGTCCACACGCCCAACCTATGCTATACCACTCCACGTTCAAATGCATTCACCTTATCAACCCGTCCCGTAATGGGGTGGAACGGTTTAGAATATGATAAACTCTGTCTTAAGCAATGCTTGCTAAGCACTTGGCATCCAAAAATATGGCAGTTACTGTACAGTATTAAATTTGTTTTAATTTCATGTATGCAATATGTATGAAAGTCATACGTAAAATACTTTACCCATGTTAAGCAAACTGTATTATAACGTTTTTTTAAAGCTGCAATTCGTGATTGTATACTCAGCTTTTTTTGTAATAAGTTATGCAGAATTTGTGATGCATTGTACATCTGGATGGATGATTGCACACGCCAGCTCAAAATTACAGGAACCAGTAATTTTCTCCTTTTTTTCTTCTTATTTTCCCAAGAAAATGTAAGTGAACTAGGTCATGCCCACAACTGTAAGGTTGATGGAACATATGTTTTCCTTGTTTATTCTCCAGTACCACTCCGTAGCTGTCGCATTTGCCGTACTTGGCCCACAGGATGGAAAGTTTATAATTCGCTCTGCATGTTTGACGTGCATGATGACCACTCTATTCAAGCTGCCACCCAAAATAAAACAAAGCATTTTTACTTCTTCCAAATGTGCACTTTTTTATCGATGGCTGTATTCCTCTGGTTGGGACTAACGACTCAGTGGCAGCCAATGGAGGGAGCATTTCCAAGAGCTTTTCCATTGCGGACTAAGAGCAACGGTATTCATCTTATTGGTTCTTTCGGTAAAGTCACGTAGAAGGGAAATAATGAAATAATAGAAATACAATTATATAAATATAATATAATAAAATAATTCTCACGACGTTTCGGCCACAACGCAAGCAGCCGTCCTCAGGTGAAGAACAGGTCTGTCGGAAAGACAGCGTCTGAATGACGCTGTCTTTCCGACAGACCTGTTCTGTTATTTTATTATTTCCCTTTTACGTGACTTTACCGAAAGAACCAAGAAGATGAATCCCTGCAGTCACGAAAGCTTTAAATCAGAAAAGCAACGGTATTGTTTAGCGTGCAGCAACCATAAGGATTGTTACATTGCGAGACCTTGATAGATTGGTAATGGCTTGTGGAGGCCTTCATCCAGCAGTGGATTGATCATGTCTGGTGATGATTACTGGAGGTTCATCTGCCCTTGGTGAGGCTGTGATTTTCCAATATTCCACTTCCCAGTTGTGGGTGCCTTTGGCCTACTGGAGGCACATTTCGACGTTGCACTGTGCTTGGGTCCCACAACCCAAGACCAGATCCCCTTTAGCACCTCTTTCAAATTCTATTCGTGATGTTGCCAATCTCCCACAAGAAGGTTAGGGGTTGCATTTCATAAGACATTTACAGTGAAACGTAATGCTCTGTACACTACAAATGGTGAAATTAGTTTTAATCATGTATTTATGAGAAATATGACTCGTGTGGAATAAACAAATCTAAGTTTCATACTTGTTTTCCTGTAAGTCAACATTTCCCTGTTAGTTTAATTATAAACGTACTGCATGTTAAACGTTACTTCCCCACTTAGGTTTTCATCAGATACGCAATTACTGTATTTCATCCCCAATGAATGTAAGCCATTAGCCAGTCAGCTCCTCACTCCCAAAGGATGCAAACACCTTCACTCTTAAGAGCCCCTGAGTCCTGGTCAACAGCAGAGGATTGCACTGTAAAATAGCAGGAAACACTTTCTAATTTGCACTAATGGCTCCTTAAATCTCATTCCATATATGGCTTTTGCCCAAGCCCATCACTAGCTTTGAAAAACAAGGTTTAGGATGAGTTTTTACGGGTTTAACATCACTTAATTGCATGACAATTCTCTTACGTGAATGCCAAGGTCATTGACGGAATGGGGATCACATATTTAAAACGCCAAAGTTAACATGGTTGAGTGGTGACTTGGTGCTTTAAGACCATCATCGACCAGGTCTCATCCTTGACCTGTGCGTGGGGGGCTGTGGCCTCGGGTGTCAGTCTGAGAAGTTCAAGTACTTGGGTCTTTCAAACTGGTCACGTGTAATTTCTCATAATGCTATGTACGTATGTTGAACTTCTTTCGCATCATATGTAATCGGAGGTCCGCGGGAAGGACAACGGACTAAAAACAAAAAGCAGTTCTAAAGAAATGAGTTTTGAATCAAGAGATAATTTTCATAACATTTCTAAATATTGACTGGTTATATTCTTAGGGTCTTTCGGTAAAGTCACGTAGATAGGTTCAAAGGAAATAACAAAAAACTACGACGTTTCGATCGCAACACAAGCGATCGTCACCTTTTCCTGATGACGACCGCCTGTGAGAATCCAGCCTTGACACCGGCCTTGGTCTTGTGGCTCCTGGCCTCTACCTTGGCCTTGGCGTCGTGGGTCCCGGCCTGGATCCAAGACTGGCTGAGCGAAATTTCCACTGCCATGTTTGGATGTCTACAGTTGCAGCAGGTGAAATAATGCATCGCATGTGTTTGTCTTTTCGCACCATTTTGGAATCTCTATTCTGGTATACACGCACAGTCCCTTTTGGCAATCCACTGCTGGATGAGGGCCTCCTCACGCCATGCAGATTGTCGGGGGGTTATTTGACCATACTTCGGCATGCTGGTGAGAGAGGGTTGATGAAAGCGGGGAGCTTATATTTGTGAGCAAGTACAGTAATACATCATAACAATAGAGTTTGCTTCACTGCTCTCTCCTGCACATCACGTATTTTTGCAGCCTTGCGACAACCCGTTTGTGCATGGCACTCTCCAGGCTCATTCCAACTTAGTTTCCACTGAGCACATTCCAGGTGCTCTGGTCATGTCTTGGTGTAGCCATATTAAGCGAACTACTAAACTATAAACAATTTTATTTTAGCAGGTAGGGCCCACTGAGAAAAATATCTTTCTTTCAGATGCAGTTATATCAAGGACTTTACACAAATTACATCAATAGAGTACTCAAATGTACCTAGAATATTTTTCCCCTCTTCTGTGAAAATAAAGAAACTGCCACTTCAATGCTTGCAAGGACACTTTGACGTTTTTCAGCATAAATTTCATTTTTATATTTTGTTGAGTCATCCATGCATCATGCGTTTTTAAAAGGTGCAATATTTCTTATTTTTTATTATTATTATTACATAACATTCAAAGTGTTTCCAGTATTTTCTGTCATGTAAGATCAACATTTGTACTGCAAAACTTAATTAACATTTCTGGTTTTATATTTAAACGCAGAATCATTTTTTTTATAGTGGGAAGACCTGTAAAAATGTCTTCCCAAGCTCTCATATATAAATATATCCACGTTATATTTTGCTTTAAACGAAAATAATTTTCTCAAAGGCCAAAATAATTTCCCAATGTACCGATGGAACTAAATATCAACCAAGTCTAACTTAATTACAGCCCTGCTCACGCTAGAATAGCCAGGAACTGATCAATCACCAATCATGCACCATTAGGCAGTACGCAGTATTGAATTATGACTAGATTTTCAAGGTAGAAAGAGCCAATACAAATACAAGCGCTCTCAAGTATTATAAGGTCTGGGATGTGGTATTTAAAAATATACATGTTTGCTCCAATCATGTGTTGTAGAGAAACATGACATCACAAAATGTGACTCGTTGTAACATGAGATTAACAATCAGCTATGTGAACCATATGTGCAGTTGCGTTAGGTTGATGAATATACGAGGAAGCATTCGGTTTCAACACGTTCCCTCTTGATTGGAGGTATTCTGTCAATTTTAACACCAGGATGTTGACCACAAATTCGTGCCAAAAAGTTTTACCGTTCAAAGAATGAGAAACATTGTTACAGCCCCTCACATACACAATGCATCGATGCTGACCTTGTGATTCAAATTGGCATAAAAGGCTGAGGAAATATACCTCTCCTACTTTAAATGAATGAAACATCTCACGGACATTATATACAGATTACTCGTTAAAGTATTTTTTAAAAGTATATATATAATGTGAACAAAACGTACGTTAATATGTAATATCACAGGAAATATGCCTATACATTCTACACCCCTCGCTAAAGAACAGTAACATATCCTCGCCCCGTTTCAGGAAATCTTATTGCAGATTATAGAAAGCTGTAAATCTATTACAGTATTAAAATTCCTCATGATACATTTTATACAACATTTGTCTTACCATTGTTTAGCACTAAAGTGAGGAACAATAATGGTCTGTATGTACAGCCCTCTATCCATCCACCGCTGTGTCAGTCATGGAAGTTGTTTGACCAGAATTCACCAAGATCATCAGTGTAGGTTGGTGAAAGAAGGACACAGGACTGGTTCTGATATCATCACCCGTCACGGATGTTAACTATGGTTTGGAATTAAACTCTAAAAAGTAAACTTCTTCTTGGTTCTTTCGGTAAAGTCACGTAGAAGGGAAGTAATACAATAATACAAATAAAACATAATAAAATAATTCTCACGACGTTTCGGCCACAACGCAAGCAGCTGTCCTCAGGTGAAGACCAGGTCTGTCGGGGAGACAGCGTCTGAATGTAGAGTTATTATGTTTTATTTTTATTATTTTATTACTTCCCTTCTACGTGACTTTACCGAAAGAACCAAGAAGATGAATCCCTGCAGTCACGAAAGCTTTAAATCGAAAAGTCGTGAACTTGTGAACAAGTTGACTCTCTTGAGAAGAATTCCACTTACGTCCATTATGTCCAAGCACTCTAGCTCGTTTACAGAAAGGACTGAGTAAGTAAGGCCACAATGTAACTTGTATTACATATTTACAACGTTATATTCTACTACATTAAATGTTTTATTTCAGCTTTAAAAAATTGTAAACCTACAAATACAACCTCATGATTTCTCTCAGTCAACAGTATTGCCATCGGGTGATCATTATTGTAAACAACAATAATGTGAGTGTTGAATGTGGTATTACCATTTACATTTTGACGCAAAAATGTGAAACCACGTTGTTTGTCAGTGCATTCCCTGGTCGGTGTGATTTATTGACCCTGGTTCTGCACATCGCATGTAATGATTAAAGCTCCCACAACTCTGTGTGAATGCTGTTATAGTGATCTGTCTGAGAACTTTAACTTTCCCAAAAACATGTGTACTGTAACCTAATCACAAATCAGCTATTTCCTGCTATTAAAGAAATCCTGCATGGGAATTTGCTCTGTTGACTCCCATATGTATTGTGAGTACGTGTTTACCACTGCCCCCACACTGTCACCAAATGTTGAAGGGTCAAGTATTTGAAGAGCAAATTATATTATTATTCGTAAAAGATGGGCTTCACAATGTTATGATTTAACCTTACGGGACGCTGTTGAGAATGTGACATGCATGTCGTATATCAAAGTGACTTAGTGAATACTGACCTGCAGCCTGTAAGTCCTAAGAGCAATCAACATCATCGTCAGCTATTCTCTATCAACTTATTGGGTGAAGGCCTTCTCACACCAACGCCATCAAGCATGGTCTTGGGTGAGATCATTACAAGTTGAAGTTTACATTTTATTTTGCTTAACCTGATGAGAACTCAAGAGAGACAATTTTAAGAGTGACCTGGGACATTCATCTGCCAGTAGAGGGAGATGATTGTGGGTAATTTTCTAATTAGGTAAATTTGGACTGATTTCTGCACAAAGTGGCCAACTCTTGAAGCAGATGGCACGTGTTGTTATCGTTTTTACACCCGCAGTAATAATCAGGGTGGCCACTGGATTCGCACCGTGAACCTCTGAAACAAGCGGTGAACGTGCTACCGCTAGGCCATGTCACTGCCCAAGTAATAAATATTTGGATACACAGGGGCTTGCCTAGGTGGTACAGTTTGGAAAAACTGCTTTGTGGAAAGGCTCCCTTGCATTCATGCCATGAACACAAACACATGTGTGTTTACATTACCTAATTCAGAGGCCAACCATCCCATACGTCTGTCTTTAGTGGTCAACGCTGCCTAATAGCTTCTCATGCAGGCACTTTTGAGACTCTGTCATGCACAAGACGCGAGTTACAATGTGATAGGGCCCAGGGGGAAAATCGGTGCAATGGTTATAGCACAGTGCGCCATGAAGCGGATGGCCCGAGTTTGATTTTGAGCCATCAGAAGCAAGTGAAGTCTCAACGAGTCGTGCATGTGCTTCATATCACCAGCTGACAATGACCAGCGTGATTAAGTATGGTCAAACAACGTCCCTTACCGACATGGTGTTGGGAGGCCTTCATCGTGCAGTGGATTAACAAAGGAATGTATATTATTATTCGATCATTTTCGGGCCCACCTTTTGCTACGGTTGTAAAATATTATTGAGTGGGTATACATAATATAAAAGTTAGAGTTTTGCTGCTTTGATGGTTTTCGCTGCAAAAATGTCTCTTGAACCCCAGTAATGTTACATTTTGCCTCAACAAATTTTTTTTCACAACAGTAGCTGTTATAATGTAAGTGCGTTTGTGTGGATATGCAGTGCTGCATATGCATGCGCAGTTTATTTGTATTAAAATAATCACGAGTGCTTCCTTGGATCATACACAACAGTGTTAAACAATTATGAACAACACTGTATGCAGTATTCAGCAAGCGTGACTTCAACCTATATAAACAAAGAAATAATTGCTGTACTTAGTAAATAATGTAAACAAACACACATATATTGTAATGTGTCTACGTGATTGCAATCAACAATCTAAACCCAACATTCCTTTAAGCAGCATATTCTGGTCAAGCACATGAGACATTTGAACATTTTTTTGTTATCCTGATGCCAATATTCTAGAGTTTTATTTGCAGATTACAGACGAATCACTGCCGGAATCTAACTTGTTACTGGATTTTTTTTTGTCTCGCTTTAAAAAAAATCATGTTTATTCTTCCTTTAATGAGCTGTTCTGCGGTGTATTTTGTGACATGTAAACATTTCAATTGAGAGGCAGTGCAGGTGGTTCGCCGTTTCCTCTCCCAACGCGACGGCTAAAACAATGGTGCACGATTCGTTCATTGCCCCGCCTCTGTATGTACAGGGACTCCTCTACTTACGAGCGAGTTCGGTTCCAGAGGTCTGTTCGTAAGTCCTACTTTACTCCTGTCGATTCCAAACGCGTTCTACGGCATGTACACTAAACACGGGAATGGCTTTAAACATTTCATCATTTCTTGTAGATATAGATGGCACTGGTTCTTTATGTTCTGCAGATGTAGCTGCCACCACCACCATCTATTGGGCGGCAGTTTAACTTACGACTCTCGGACCGAAAAGTTAACTGGACATACGGACAGGTTTGTTTGTATCTCTGAAAGTTTGTAAGTCGAATGTTCCTAAGTAGAGGAGTCCCTGTATTTTGAACTTATTTCACACCGTACGTAGACAACCATGCTAATCGGTGGTACGGGGGAAGTACAACAAACTAACACAAAAAAAAAAATCAGTCCTAAAGAAATTCGTTTCAATATAGCTGATTTAAAAGTGCATCGCTCTAGTGGCTTCCTAATATCGGAGGAGCGTTCCAGACGGCCGCAGAAGTGCATCTGAAAGCGCGCGTTGCAGTGGCCGTCTACCCAGCAGTATAAATGGGTTACACCAGGGTTGGTATATGAAGCAGGTCGTATTTGGTTAGGTAAAGTGTGGGCACCCCCACCTATTCTCAAACGTCAGGCCACTGTGGGAGCGTAGACCAAAACTACCCTCTCGAGGGGTTCTCTTAAGCTCCCTCGAGTGGAGGTCCTTTCGACAGCATTGGCACGAGCAATCAATGGCAGGGTTGCGACTTCACCTCTTTCACCGTTCACAGGTGGCTCTGGAATGCACGTGGGTTGGTGTGGGATTCACAAAGCCAAGGCCAAAGACTTCAAAACTGTCCCTGAAGTCTGTTGTTGGTGGCCAAGGCCTGGCCTCCAGGATTACACGACTGCAATGACAACTGTTTTATTAAACGGATATCTTGCTTAATTCTTTACATTTACACTGTGGGAGATCTAAACCCCGCTATTATCTGTATACGACCACATAAATTTCTAACAAAGCTATTTTTGTACCAACAGAATTTACTCGTAGAGCATTGCTTAAAATACATTTTTACTTTGTTTACTGCTGTCATAAACATTTACAAAGCTAGCTCTGGTTGCTTTCATACGTTCTGTGCAGAACTTATTATATTATTTAATGATAAAATGGAGTGATACAAGTCGCAATGTAAGAGCAATATTGTATACATTGTTGATCTGTAAATGTGTAATGCATTGTGCCGCTGCAAGTGACATTGGGTTACATCTGTTGAGCATCAAGTACAGTGTCGAATGTAGGGTTTATGCCGATTCACGTTTATAGCAACGTTCTTGAATGCGGTTGTGTTTAAAGCGAATTGCACATCATCCCGTATCGTCTTAGACATACCATATACACCGTTTCATTCACAGTTTATGGTAACAAGACAGGCAAATAGCTTTAACACTTTGGGAAGGAATTTGGCTTTATACTCAGTTTATTTTTTCGGCGACTAAAGAATAATTTCATTTAGTGGTTCGAAATAGCATTTCTCCAAAATGTGTACGGTAGATTCCCTTTTAGGGAAATGTTTACTTTTATATACAAGACACGGGAATATTGTCCATGCATAAGACTATATTTAATTCAAACACAATGGACTAACCTACTTTGTTGAGACAGCAAAGCTCTGAAGCTTATATAATGAAAATGGTTGATCGACAGGTTTGTTACAGAAGGAAAAAACAACAGCATTCACAAAGTTAAATGCATTACTGATATGCTCATTTATTTATTCACTTACATAATGCAGGGGAAGAAAATCTCATATACGATACTTCGTGATCCATGCTAATTGAGAATAACAACTAAAGTGTGGGGGTCTACACAATAAAGGAATAAGTGAACTTTCATTTTCTTGCACGGCAGTTGCCAGAGGTGGGACAAAGTCATTGTTATGCAAGTCCAAGTCGAGTCGCAAGTCATCAAATTCATGACTCGAGTCTGACTCGAGTCCAAGTCACATGACTCGAGTCCACATCTCATAGGTGGGACAAAGTCATTGTTATGCAAGTCCAAGTCGAGTCGCAAGTCATCAAATTCATGACTCGAGTCTGACTCGAGTCCAAGTCACATGACTCGAGTCCACACCTCTGGCAGTTGCATTAAGACATGCCCAGTGCGTAATTCGAGCGTGCAGGCACTGTCTGGTGCTAGGAACTATTGCCCCTGGGGTATGGTGTGCCTGTATTTTGGGGTTGCTGTTTGGTAACGTGCACATGTTAATGCTAAGAGTGGCATACCTTGGTCGCATTTTCTGGGTGTTTGGGATATCGCAATACGAACCGCTGTGTATGGTGTACCTGGGTGTGCCAGGAGCAAAGATAATCCACTTGATACAATGCAAATCAGAAGTGTAACAACGTCAGTGTTTTAGCGTCACAAAATGCCTCAATGCTGCCCATTAATGACAGCTCCCTCCTTCAGGGATAAAGATGTTTATCTTATAACGATCTTAAATGTTTTAACGACCCATAAAGTATGTTTTTTTACGGTTTAACGATGGATAGAAAACATTTGCTCAAAACAATTTACTTTGAGGCTACACATAATCCCTTTAACTTTTAATGTTGTTCATAGTTTATTTTCTAGCATCTTCAATTGTAAAATAACGAAACTATTTGAATACAGGTATCACTCGATTCATGAACGTTCGATTTACGAAATTTCGCGTTCACGCAATTGTCAAATTATGGACACTTCGATTTATGAAATCGAATTTCTGCGTGAACGAAATTTCACATGGCACGTGCCACGAGATCCAACAAGAAGCACCCGGGAGACTGCAACATTCATCCGCGACATCATCACGATATCCTGACAGTGCAACAGTAACGCATCCACATCACCTTTCCAGACATTCCAACAGGCAGATATTATATTTGTTTAAAACCCATTGTTATTCAATCGTTTTTAATGTCTGTTCTGTATTGTTACTTTTCTATTATATATGTGTATATTTTAGGTTAGGAGTATAGTTGTAATGACTGTCCAAAACACATTTCCTTATTTTTAGTATTGAATTCATGGGAATAACGATTCCGATTTTCGAAATTTAGTTTTTCGCGGCGTG
Source organism: Lampetra fluviatilis (assembly GCF_964198595.1). NCBI lineage: Eukaryota > Metazoa > Chordata > Hyperoartia > Petromyzontiformes > Petromyzontidae > Lampetra > Lampetra fluviatilis. Next base: position 12,018,067 of record NC_136276.1, read on the forward strand.
TTTTTTGAAGAACACATCCCTTTCGTACATCGAGCTATACCTGTCTTCGCTTAGCAATAAGGATACCAACTAGCAATAAACTTGTGTACATCTTTTATTTTGTGTGTCGGCATAAAGCATGAATAAACTACATTGAATAGTAAAACACTCATCTATATTTAACTAAAGCATGAATTATGTTGAAACAGAGCGGCTATATGTAGCTACATTTCCACCAAAATTTTAATGTAAAAAGGTCTGCATGTGGACATATATTACTCATCAAAACGATAACGAAAAACACAATTGGGCTTAGTAGGGGTGGGATTAAAATTCGCATGCACAATCTTATTTCACTTTCGGAGCTCTGCTTTGCGCAACATTTTGGTGGAAATGTATGAGCAGAGGCCTTCTTCTCCTTATCATGCCTCTACTCGTTCCCCCCATCGTCTTCTTCCTTTCCTCCATCATCCTCTTCCACCTCCATGAGTTCCACCAGCAGCTCACCGGAACAAGAATCCTCTCCGGCCGCGTTCAGGGCCTTGCAGGTGTAACGGGCGTCATCTTCTGCCAACACCTCTGTGATGGTGAGGGTGCACGTGCCATTCTCCTCGTACTCCACTTGCACTCGCAGCGTTTCTTCGATCACGTCATCGTTCTTGTACCAGGTCACTTCGGGGTCAGGGTTGCCTAACGTGGTTTGGGAACAGAAATAACACGCAACTCATTATGCTCTGATGTGAAGAGTTTTTGGGTAAGAAAACATCACGGTTAAAAACCACGATGCATTGTTTTTATATATGCGGTTAATGCTGCATTGCTCAAATGAAAAAAAACATTTCATTATACTTCACCTTCAACTTTGCACTCAAACTTTGCAGCACTTCCTTCCACCACCTCCACATCACGGAGAGTCTTGGTGAAACGAGGCTTTATTTGCTGAGCCCCATTATCAGACTTAACAGGGGGTTCTTCTTTCTTTTCTTCTGAAAACAATAATATAATCATAGTAGTAACAAGGATAATTGGACCATTTCATTTGGCATACCTTTGTATACTCTTCATACAAGGACATGTGCTCACCATCATGTTTACACAGTATTTATTTGCACAAACCAGAGCGAGCATAAAAGAGTGGTGTGTGTGTGTAATTTACTGATGACAGCTGAAACGCCGCCGCTGTGCCAGGAAGGCTGTGAGTAAAGTCACACTCATTATTGACTGTACTGGGTGGCCTGCAGGGCCTGCCCTGCAGGCCACCCACTCACAGGGATGGATGGCACCTCGCCGCTTGCGTTAACATAAGCTGAAACGCACCTTAAAGTATTCTAAGCAAAGCATCAGACGATACCGCTCAACCGCGTTTTGAACGTTTGAGTCAATGGACATTGCGTTTGCTGACATTAAAACTGATAACACTCAAGTATGACATTCAACGCTGGAGGAAATCTCTGAAGTCCCTGCTTGTGCCGGGGGCCTTTATGCCGACACGAGCGTGAGCAAGACATCGCTGGGATGCACCTTTACCTCTCGACATTTTTTCCTGCATTTAAACAGCGAAAAAAAACCTACAAATATCCGAATCAATAATCATTCTGCATTCGTTGCAAGGCAAAGCCGCATAACATGCACGCATGATATTTCCAAATTAATCTGGCAAATGTGCACTGCGGTTGGGGTGTGGGGGGTGGGGAAGCAAACCGCAAAGTCGAATCTAATGAGCATCAGCAATCCACCGTTACGCGAGCCTGGTGTCCTCTGCACACACGTACGTTTCTTGACCACGCCGAGGTTGGCTTTGCAGGATGCTTTCCCCGCAGAGTTCTCGGCCAAGCAGACGTACTGGCCAGCGACGTCCTTCCCAGCCTTCGCCACCGTCAGCGTGCACGCGTCTCCTGCGCCGCCAACGTCGAACGGATCGACGAAGAAACGCGACTCAACCACGTGCCATCGCATCTCTAATTGTCTCATCTCCAGCTATATCTATGCGCCGTGCGGGCAGTGAGAGTTGTCGAACGATACTTCGCCACGCTGGTAAATGCGGGTTAGCGAAGGTTGGGGCCAGTGCAGAAAAACGTGATTTTTATGCAGCGATCCTAGACAATTTTGTGTTTCTCTGCATTATTGACGTTTTCACTAAAGCCCAAAAACAACGCATATTCGCATGGTGGTCACCCATCCAAGCACTATCCATGCTCAACCCTGCTAAGCTTCCCAGGTCTGGCTTATATGCACACTTAATCTCTATTACTAAGGCACGAGTTGCGTCAACACACACACACTCACACGCACACACAAGGCAAGGCGCACCTTCCTGCGAGATTGCGAGGTCCTTGGAGGGGCGGACGGCCTTTCCGTTCACGGTCCAGGAGATTTTGGGCGCCGGCTGACCCACAACCCGGCACTGAAGCACAACCTTCTCGCCCTCGAGCACCTCGGCGTCGGACAGAGCCTGCGAGATCTTGGGCGCAGAGGTGGCGACAGCCGGAGGAGCCTCCTTGACCTTGGGAGCAAAGTGCCCTTTCGCGGTTTTGGAGGCTTCCAGCGGCTTGGGCTGCTCACCTTGAGGGCTCTGCTTCGGCTGCAAGAAGATGTTGCCCGATAGTTTCTTCGGCTCGGGGGTTTCTTTCACTTTCACGTGGTTGTCGGGAGATGCCCCAGCGGCTGGCGGGGTCTTCTTCTTGTTTAGCACCGCTCTGAAGTCTACCTGTGGGCTCGGCTCCACTTTGGGCTTTGTCTGATTTAAAGCACGAAAAGCCATGGTCGATGTGGGGGGACGCGTGCCGTCGAGAAGATGTTTCGGTGGTCGCCTTGGGCTTTTGACTGACTGCGCTGCCCTGCTTGTCTGGGTGGGGATGCCTCCTCCTTCTCTGTGTCTCGCCGTGACACCGCTGGGCTGTACGGCTCGCGAGAATGCCGGCTTTCTCTGCAAACGGGAACCCCGTGCAGATGGATCACAACAAGGCATGCCTATATAGGGATAAAAGTTTCGAACACGGCATCACAGAGGCCCCCACGCGGATTTTCACTTCCAGTAAATTCCGCTGGCGGAATACGAAATGTTTCATTTATTTTTGAGTATCCTCTGATGTTTGTTGTTGTTGTTGAGGTTGGATTGGTGCCAATTTTAGAAGCAAGATCAAAAGTTTCGATGGATATTTTTTTTATATAATGTAATATAAACGTGCTTTTTTCACTTTTACCGGCAGTCTTTTTATAATGGTTTTTTTTCTCCCGTCGCGTGATCAATTGTTTTACTCCGGAGGTTAAAACTCCACTCTGCCCACACCGCTGCAGCTATTACACAATAATATATGGTAACACTACCTCGTTAATCATCATGGTGGGTATTTTAGCGTCTCTAGCTTATACACACTGCAGGACCTACAGGCTGTTTGACAGCTATCCTAATTGAAGGGGGTGGGGATATGAATGTGCAAGGATATTGGTAAAGACATGTGGATGTTACATTACACCACGCGGAAGCATATGCAGCCCTTTGTCAGTCCATTTGCTGGATGACAGCCTCCCCACGCTGCGCTGCCCGGTGGGGATTATATGACCATACTTCACCACGCTGATCAGTGCGGGTTGAAGGCAGGGAGCATAGACGTGGGAGCATAGACATACCATACAACACGATGGTTGTAGTACCCTCCTGCTGCCCATCACGTAGCCCCGTACGTACTATGCCAATCCTTTACCTACCACGTACAACAGCACATTGTTCCCATGCACAGCAACCTGCTACCATGCGCAACCTTCTTCAACATTCTGTTGTGCATGGTAACGTGTTGGGGACTACAGCCACAATTGTACCGTGGGCCATTGATTGTTGATATCGAGTCGAAATCTACAAAGTGCAGCAGCCACGGAGAGAAGGACATGTTAAATCAATTCACGGGGACAGAGAGGATAAGAGTGGATCCGTTTCTGTGCAGGCAGCAGAGGTTGACGGGGTTAGACATTGCGAACAGCGTGGGAAGGATGAGAAGGAGCATCCCACCCACTGTTCGTGCACCGCAGTATGTTATATGTTAGATAACGTCCACATTACATGTAGAGTTACCTCGATATAATTTTCACGATACGATATTGAGGCTCACGATACGACGATTATCACGACATCAGTTTTCGAGGACGCAATGATTGTATTTTAACGTCCCCGCGTTGATCTTGTGCTCTGCTTTCATTCCATAAGGCGTACAACGCACATGCTGTCAGTCACACGATGAAGGTAAATTAAATATGAAACTCCCGAAGGTCGTGATATAATATAATCGCCAAGCCGTCAATTAGTCCGATTAATATTATGTAGTACTCGTATAATGTACGATATATATTTATTCACAAATTTTTATTTCTGTTTTGAGTTTGTTAAATTCTGGATATCGTGTCAGGAATTAAAAACGTAAGGGAACAAATTCATGAGCAACGATCATCACGATCTAATGATATGCTGCACAACGGACGATACGATTTTTGGTGGATCTTGAATTGTACGATATATCGCAGTATCGCCAAATTGCAATGACCCGAGTATTTATATAGTACCGGTAATGTATCGTGTACTCCAGACAGATTCGCATAGACTCGAATTAAAACTAAGCAGATGTGACTGCATGTCCGCTGCTGCAGTTTCGGGCCATGTAAACCAGATCCCAAACATGGTCTTGCTTGCAGAAAAGTCCCTATCTACGTATGTCGACTGGCCCTTATTTGCACAGACGCCCAATTTGTCATGACAAACGAGAAAGCATCTGACGTCTAAATCAAGGGGGTTAACGGGGCCCGTCGTTGACCTTTTGCGTCCATTCCGCGCAGCCATCTCGGTTATTCTGAAAATGTTTGGTTGTGTTTTGTAACCTTGTATAAAACTGAATGCGACCCCTAATTATGTTTAACGTTGCAGGTCACTTCATGTGGCGTTACATTCACAAGCCTGTGTGACTCCACACAAGTAAGATATGCAGATTGCACAATCACTGTGGGTTGGAGGGTCATGCGGTAATTGAGCCTGAACAAGACACGCATCCGATGGGCGTAGAGGTGCGGTATCGTAGGATACAGTACAGCAAATAGGTTTATTATATAGGGTGTTTTAGTGTTTTCCCAATCTTCTGCTCTAATTTTTAATCTGGGCACTCAACACACAGAAAAATTCAACAAAAGAAAACGTGGCCAAACATCCCAAAGCAGGATCTTCTTGAGAAAGAGATATGAGATTGAGTTAAGCTTTTATGAGTAAACTATGTTGTGGCATGCATCAATTTTGTAACAAAACTACCTTTATAAGGCTGAGCAAAAATAAAAATAAACAATTGGCCTCTTAAAATATGGCAAAAATGTTACGATCTTCACTAATAAGCCTTGATGCGTATTCCATTGTTTGTATGCTGAAGAAGGAAGCGCGCCGAGGCTGTATGGTTCCACATCTATGTATGGAAATTGCTAAAGCGCACCCTTGTCCACGTCAATGGCAACTTCTACGTCAGCGAACTGTCAAGTTACGGATTTATATGGACAAAAAATAAGCAGGTTTTGTCTATAATGGCCACCAACTTTTGTTTAATCTGCAGCCGAAAGTAAATAAGTAACATCCGTTGTATCGATGTTTATGCGTGCTGCACTCTGCACAGAGTGGGTGTCCCAAAATGACCAAAAAATTGCCAGATTTGGCTGGAGGATGTTTACAGCACAGTTATCTCGCATCGCTGCCTCTTATAATTATGGATTTTTGTTGCAATCTATTCCAGATTATATTTTCTCATTAAGGCATTAAACGAATACTGGTGTGCGTGTTAATTGCACCAAAACTCGGTGCATGCAGATGTTGGTTCTCATCTTCACATGTGGTATAACAAGATGGGATCAGATGATGAATGAGGAAAAATACACATTAAATACGGAGGAATAAATCACGATCCTAATCTGACAGCAAGTAGAACGTGGCAATTAATATTATGCTGCGGGCTGGACATTTTCAAATTTCACCAATTATTACGATGAACCCCAGCTGAATAATTTGCAGTGCTATATAAGGGGTGCCCAGAGAAATGTCCTTGTGATTGGTCAAAAATGCATGACGACCAAATAGCTTTCTCTCTCAGCGCATTACTATGCCGTGGAAGAAGGTCCAGTTGCATTGATCTGTGTGTACGCAATGCTTGGCATAGTGCAACCATGGAACGTTTGCCCACCTGACAACACTGATGTCCAACTGGCAGGACTGCTAAAATTAAGACTGTATAGAAAATTCTAAATTGAGAGTGGAGAAATCAACTGGAGAAAAAGAGTAATTGAAGGTGTTCTTGGGGAGGTTAAGAAGGAGAGAAGTTAACTTAGAATGCAATATTTTTTCTAAATATATGCATTGGGCAATCGCAACGATGGAAGCTTGATAAATACATTTCTGGAAGAATATTGTGAAAGAAACCAAGAGATGGAAAAATATGATTTTTTATTAAATTAAAAGAAGGAGGGTATTACGGTGAAATGAAAAAGAAAAATCAAGTTCAGAGAGAGTGGAGAAAGTTTCCACCAACGACCTGCCATTGGGCATTTGATTGAAACAGATAAGTGATGACAAATGCATAAATTTGGTCAAACACAAATGAACACATTTAGATGATACATTTATATTATCTGTAGCTGGCCAATTTTATTAAATAAACCCAAAGTGCATTCACAACAACAAAGCCAGCATCACAAGACATTCATTCGCATGTTTTATTGTTAAGTGCTAATCCATCATAAAGTACCGAAAACAAATAATCTGATGGAATATTTGCATATATTAATTTTGACTACTCATCAGAAGCTGTAAACACATCAAGCATCACATGCAACAACAGGTGCGAGTCAAATAGTGTACTTTATTGCAGGATATTGTGAGTAAAACTTGCATTTATTGACAATATCTGTTAGTAGAAAATATGTAACCATTTGGTATAAGCTGTTAATATGTATAAATTAAACTGAAGCGTTGGGCTTCTAATAAACGGCTATTTTCGATGACAAACATCAATACACATTACTGACAATTACTGGTAACTGGGCTTTTTTTTTTTTATAAATTTTACTTTTTTCAAAATAAAAAATCAGTGAATGTGTTTTTGTTCTGGTTTTACATGAAAATTAAACAGATGTACACCATCAATTAAAATATCACGCAGGAAATAAGATTTTTGAAGTACACTTTTCAAGATACAATGTAAAGTCCCAGTTACAATGATGCTAAAAGTAGTTTTATTTGTAACATGATGTTAATTAAACACATTTGTGGATTTATATATTTTTCAAATCAAACCATTGCAAGGCACAACTGTTTAAAAAAGTACATATTGTAGCTTGAGGGTATATTTTAACAACCCTGTCGTTACCTAATACAGCGTGTTAAAAATTCCATTATTTCTTAACATAGAAATGTTCTATTTAAAGCTTTCGTGACTGCAGGGATTCATCTTCTTGGTTCTTTCGGTAAAGTCACGTAGAAGGGAAATAATAAAATAATACAAATAGAACATTAAATAATTCTCACGACGTTTCGGCCACAATGCAAGCAGCCGTCCTCAGGTGAAGAACAGGTCTGTCGGGAAGACAGCGTCATTCAGACGCTGTCTTCCCGACGGCTGCTTGCGTTGTGGCCGAAACGTCGTGAGAATTATTTTATTATGTTTTATTATTATGATTTTATTATTTGCCTTCTACGTGACTTTACCGAAAGAACCAAGAAGATAGAAATGTTCTGTAGCATAAAGCAAACATTTCCATCAAGAATGTAAATCCTAGAACTATCACTACTATTACAATGAAGAAAAAAAGAAAATAATTTATGCTAATTTGTGCTAATTTATGCAATTGATTTTTTTCCCATGACGGTGGTATCGAGTTGTGGGAATATGTAGCTCACGGACGCACGCAACACGTCACAGAGCACCAGCCTGAGCGACTTCGCCAAGTGGGCCAGCCTCGCAGCCCACTGGGAGTCTGCGATGAAAATTATTTCCCAACAGCAGAACACGTTTACCAAAACCGCAAAATCGCATTTGCTCTCCGCCAACACACTGGCTTAGCAAATCTCTTTCAGCCGTCCTAATATCACTTTCAGCAGAATTACGCATGACAGATTTCTCTTTGCACTTTAGCTCTCGATGGAAACATAGCAGTACATGCATATATAATCAAGGGGTCCTCTAGTCTTTAATAATTGTCCTAAACTCATACCCCCTTCATCACATATCGGAATCCATCTTCAGAGTAAAACAACAAATATTATAAGTACACGGTGCATTTATTAAACAGAGGAATGCATACATGTTTTACAAGTTGATGCTCAATGATACAATTTATAGAACGAGAATGATTTTTATTTCTGCATTAGTTCATTTATGTGTGCATTACAGAAAATAATACTCAAGAGATATTGTACAAATATATATGATTTTTGTAACCATGTTTAGGAGCCAAATATAAAAGATACAAAAGTATTTTTTCGTTTTAACTTTGGACCACAATTAAATGTGGATGGCTTTTAGTAGCATTGTGTACACAATATTCTTAAAATAATCTACCCAATTATCTCCCCATCGTATTTGAAAATGTTCGGGTACTTTTTTTTTGAAGATACAAACAATGTAAATGTAAAAATAACATTAAAACGACAAACTCCATTTTGGAACATTATCTACAGTCTATTTTAGTTGTTCTCATAAACATGTTGCAAAATAAAGTAAAATTTTTAGCAATATAATTAATCTGCTTTATACTTTTTCATGGTGTAGAAACCACAAGCCAATACGGATGGAAAAACACCTGCAAATCTCCATCTTTAAGTGGTCTAAACATTAGATACAAACGCATTACACCGGGCAATATCGCTTGATTATATAAAAAAAAGCAATTACGCAATTAACTCAAAACATTACCAACACATCATTTGTGTACATTCTTCATTAAGCTTTAAATAATGGCCTTGCATACCTTAACAGAAATATATTTAAACTACCTGTAAATATATTAACAATTTTTTTCTCAGCGTGTTCGTGGTGAGAGGATAAAATAACTAAAATCGTAGTTTTTCAACCATTATTTCAGTGTTACTATTTCTATTGCTCGTTGTGTCGCCCATTTTGTTATTTATTGGCGAGAAGACGTGCAGAGCACGTGGCCTCACCAAGGCCATTGATGGCTTTGCAAATGAAGGTGGAGCCGTTCAGCTCCGAGCCATCCGTGATGATGAGGGAGCAGTTGCCTTCCTCGTCGTACTCGATCTGGAGCTGACGCGACTCCTTGATAGGCTGCCCGTTCCGGAACCAGATAACCTCGGGGTCTGGGTAACCTGCCAGAGGAAAAAGGAGGTGTTGAGTACGATGGACTAACGGTTTGCTACCTATCCCAAACCCACAAACAAACGTGTCCATTTGACTTTGATTTAAAAAAAAAACATTGTAACAGCGTGACAGTCATTCTAGCAAGAATGATGATGGTTACACGTATATATGATAAGTTACACGTCATTTCAAAACGTTATACTGAACTTTTTCCTGGGAATGTGATGAATTCCGACAAGTTTATTTCCCCCAGTGTCTAGTGTGTACGTGTGATTCATTTACAATAAGTGCACGATGCTTCACACAACACCAAGTAAAAAAATAAGATTAAAATTACCTTCAATCTTGCACTCAAACCTAGCTGAAGAGCCTGGCACCATTTTGGCATCTTTCATTTTCTTGCTGAAGTATGGTTTCGTTTTCGATTTTTCTTCCGCAACACGGCTGAGTGGATTCACTGTTGGTGAATCTGGTGTCACTAGGGGTACACAGTAGGAAAGCAAACGCTTTCAGTTATTTTACAATGGTTACAATCAAGTGTGCAATCACATTAATCCATTATCAGCTCAAACCGAGATGTATGAATGGACATCGCTCAGCTTTTCGCAAACGTGTTTAGGTATAACGACAATGTGGACTGTTGTTAAATGTTGTTCCTTTAATAAAACCCAAGGCTCAGATGTCCTTCTTTAATTGAAAAGACAGTAGCGGTATTTTATGAGGCAGGCTTTTTGATCATATCATACCCCAAGTGGCCTTCTGAACATTTAACCATGTTTGTGCAAACATAAATGACAAGGCTTGATCTCGTCTTACCAGATACATCGTTAGTGGCAGGCGGAGATTTTGGGCTGGGAGGAGACACACCAGAAGTTCGTTTACCACCAATCCCCAGCATCGCCATAGATGAAAGTCGCCCAAGTGCACGTACAGCATTGCCAGTTTTCTGTCAAACCAAAATATAAACATCTCACCGATTCAGCAATAAACATTTATACTTACGAGTTTGTTTAAACGCTAAAAATGCATTGCATGATGGTGGAACTGTAATTTTTTTAAATGTATGTTCACACATCCGACCATTTGACATATCCGACTATATCTCAATCCTCAGTGAGCCAGATCCGCAACGTTGTAATGTATATATGAAAAATCGACGTCTAACGTTAGCCATAACAATGGCTTCATGAAAACAAAATAATCAAATATGTATGTTTTTACCATAATAGAGGTGTTTGGGTCAAATTGCGTAAATATAAACCCGCCACCACTAATGCTCATTAACAAACCTTACCTTATCAACAAACATTACCTTAGTATGGTTACCTTAGTAAGGTTTGTTTTACACATACTTCACATCTTTAAGGATGCGTCTTGGATTGAACACTGCGAGGACTGGAGCAATAATACACTTGTTGGGGTTTCCCTTGCGGTGTTTGCAGTGCTATCGTTTAAACCGTGGCGCTGCTGGACGGCGTTTTACCTGCCACTTCCTTTTGGTGAGGTAGCGCTTCATCCTCTCCTTTGAGAGCTTCTTGGCTGCCATGTGCTCTGTGTCCATCTGCAGCCAGGGATGCTCCACACACTGTGTGCAAGTCAGACGCTCCCTGGCAAAAAATCAGTTCAGGAATCTTAAAACAGTAAGCGTACAATCGCATGCAAAGTGATGTACATGCACAGCTAATTTTGTGTCAATCTACTTCAGGGCCAGTCAATCGGCATGCCCATACTTCACCACGCTGGTCAGTGCGGGTTGATGGAAGTGGTGAGCGTCGTAGATGTGGGAGCATATAGATACAGTCCAACGATACATTTTACCGTCCTATCCTCTCCTGACCAACACGTTGTACAGTCCTGGAGCACCACCTACGTCAACCTGGCATGCACGGTAGTCGCCCGTCCAAGCACCGTCTAGAATCAACCCTGCTCGGCTTCGGAGATCCGATGAGATCGATGACATTCTGGGTGATTTGGTGTTAAGGCAGCACAATGTTAAATGCATTAATTTGCTTAGGTTATTGACTATTACTGTACTGCCCGGTCACATTATATTCGTGATTCTTTTGTCTCGTTCATTTTCAAAAGCTATTTAATTTTCATAAAAAAATATTTTACGTAATATCCTCATTGTTTCTCTATTTTATTTCAGATTTGTACAATACACTTTACAGGCATGCAAAAGAAAACAACCACGACGTTTGTAGCAAAGGGAAGACAAAAAGTAAAGACGTACAAATTAAATCGCACAAAAAAATACCTTACTTCATGTTTTTCTGTAGAAGTTGACTGATGAAGTCTTTGGAATCTTCAGATATTTCATCGAAGGCCTCGTCGTCAAAATCCCACGTGGCCGATGTGACGTTTGCCAGGGTTTCGTTGTCATTGTCACCCATCAATGGGGACAAACCACTGACGCTGCAAACGAGGCAGCAGTGCAGGTTTAGTGAATACGGTAACCACTGAATAAACTCGTGCAGGGAGAGGTGTGCAGTGCTGAACGAACCAGGAATGTGTTACCACGCAACATATATATCCTTTGAATTAAAACATGTTCCGTAAAATATGACGAGAAAACCCATCACAACGTGAAAAATGCATGCAGGCCGGAAACAGTTATATATCACAACAAAGGCGTGCTCCGAAACAAGGCCGAGTGTATTGTATACGCAATGTGGTGGTCACATGACACGTATGCAATGTAAGGCATAATGGGAGTTGTGAGCACAACTTTTGCGTTTCTTTAAATCTAACTGAGCAAAATCAGTACTTACAGTATGTAACAGATGACACCCACGCTCCACATGTCAGTAGCATATCCAATGGGCTCGTAGTTTATGACCTCAGGTGCCACAAATTCTGGTGTTCCAAACATGACCTTCAGATTCTTGACATTTTCTATGAAATTAGAAAAAAGTCACGAACGTACGTTAGAAAAATGGCACCAACAGTGTGCGTTTTAAAGTATGGATGATGAACATTATACAAGTTTTGAGGAAGAGGTACAACAAAGATTCACCGGCATGTTGTGTTTGTACATTGCAAAGTGTAGTATGCATAGTATCAGTACATGTACAGCTATTTTGTCACTCCACTGCTGGATGAGAGCCTCTCCACATCATGCGGGTTGCGGGGGTTTATTTGACCATACTGTACCTCCATGCTGGTCAGTGTGGATTGGTGAAGGTGGGCAGCATAGACTTGGGGGAGCATAGAAGTACAGTACAAAAGTGGATTTTGCTGCACTGCGCTCTACTGCCCACAATATAGATCCTTAGCGTTATAACAAGCTGAGGTGCACGGTGGTCGCCCATCCGAGCACTATCCAGGCTGAGAGATTTGACAAGGATGAGGTGCACTCAGGGTGATTTGGTCATAAGCATTGTTTATATGCCAACACAAATACACATGCTCACATGCATGGTCTGAATAAAACGTCTCTCCATGCCCAAACATTCAAAAGCATTCAAACGAGCATTGGGAAGTGTTCAGGCCCTGATTCATTTGTGGACATTCTACATTCCAGTGGCAGGGGTCTTGAGTTCCACAGCATAACCACTATAAAGATTGTATATACAGTATATGACATATATATGACAACAACACGTGTCTTGTGCGTCATAAGCAACCCGGCTAGAGTGTGGTTACCCAGTTTGCGAGCTAGCCCGAAGTCGATGATTTTAATGCGGTTGCCGGTCTGGTTGAGGCACATGATGTTTTCTGGCTTGAGGTCCAGATGCACGATGCCCTGCCGATGCATGAACTGCACCCCCTCCACGATCTGCCGCATGTACTTGATGCACTCTCGCTCTGTCAGCTCAAAGTCCTCGTCGATGATGCGCTCAAAAAGCTCCCCGCCAGAAATCCTGAATGCACGTCCAATGCCAACACAACGACAATTACCTTTTACAACGGCCATGCAAGTCATGTCAACGTTATTCATTGTTTACGTATTTCAATAATTCTGTAATCAAGTTATATGGAGATGAAATACTGGTACTTACAGTTCCAAGACCATGATAATATCTGTTTTTGACTCGAATGCATCAACACACTGGACCAGCTTGGGATGATGCAACGAGTTCATAAGAGCAATTTCTTGATGAATGCTTTCCTTGTCCTTTGCTGTGAGGGCCTTTATAAACTTCCCTGCAAAGGTTTTCCCACTCTTCTTTTCCACCAGTTTGAAAACTTGTCCAAACCGTCCCCTGTTAAAAGTTAACAATTGCGTCCCACTGTGCATTAATGCCCATTACTAAGCATTGGGCACACACAAGTTATACTGCATATACCGAAATAATGCGATGGTTATAAGTGTTTGTGAATAAGTAAAAACGTTGTTCCGGAAAAAAAAGAATAAAACTTACGTCCCGAGGCGTTCTTTGACATCATAGATATCGTTTAATTTCTTGTTTGGATTGATAGAAACGTGTCCGTAATCACGAGTTTCATTTTCCTTTTCATCTAGAAAAAGAATAACTCATTATAGTATAAATTATTGCATTATATCAATCATGTATGTAAGGAACAACTGATGCATTAGGCCAAAAAAAGTGTTCATACGAACCATCATCTGAAAACTCCTCTTCTGCTTTAACTGCTATAAAAACACAACCATACCAAAATATATTATTGTTTTGAAGTGTTTTAATGCATCAATCCACCATGCATCTGTATTTAAACTCTCCTGTGATCCCATTGGCACAATGACAATTTTTAAATGGAGGCCTGGTTTAGGCAAAAACATTTTTTTACAATGTAGAAGATTCAGTGCAAAAACTAAAATTATTCTGTATTGGTAAAGGTGCTTCCCTGCAATTGCTTGCTCACAGCACTGATGGTGGAAGGGCCTCCGCTAGTGAGTATTTTGGCCTACTCTTACATGCTGGATAGACATCTTGGAAGAGGTGGGAGTAAACACATCGCACCCTACCACGTGACCTACCAACTGATTAACTGTAGCATACCCATATATACAACTGCCGCGCCTAGAGATTAAACCGGCGGCCTCGGGATTGCAAGTTCAGTGTGTTAACCATTATGCTATGGCAACATCCTATTAGCGTATAACCTTTGGTTATATAAAATGTACGTATAAGCTCACGAGGGAGAACAAAAAAAGGCAAAATTTGGAAAACGTATAATCACTGCTAGATCGTAACGACTGAAATTGTTACTCAAATAAGCATTCATTTGGCGACGAGGTTAGAAAATGTGGAGCACCATTGACGATGCCCGGTGAGACGAGCGGTGACTCCTGGCTGGGCTCGCTGATGCCGTAGATGTTGGCGGCGCGCACTCGGAACTTGTATTGCTTCTGCGGGTCGAGGCCCTGCACGCTGTACGAGGTGCTGTGGCACGTGGAGGTCAGCTCCTTCCACCGGCTCTCCCCCTCGCCCTGCACCTCCACCGTGTATGACTGCACGAGACTGCCCCCGTCGTAGGTGGGGCCGTACCACGACAGCGTCAGTGAGTTCTCCCTGATGTCCGAGGCGCACGGTTGGCCCGCGGGAGGCTCCGGTTTATCTGCAGCAGCGACGGGAAGGTTACGTTAGCTCAGGGGTCGGAAACCAAAATAACAAGCCGAGCTATTATTTTCTAATTCGGTAAAAATAACTAAATATTTCAGAGCCGCAATGTATGTGAATACGAGACGGTCCTTCATAAATAACATCGCGATGCGGCCCTTAAAGATCCGCAGGTTGCCAACCCCTGCATGAGTTGAATTTCGGTGGTGGTGTAATCCAGTTGCTGCTTTCGAGGTGGGATTGGTGGATTCCAAAGATTTGGTCGTGTGCCTGGCTGAAACCTGAGGTGGCCGCTAAAAAGGAAAAGGGGTGTCAATTTGTCTGCTCAGACGTTTGCGCGTTAGCCCATTGATGTGCAAACTTTTCTCTGTGTACTCTGGCTCCCTCCATCATGTGAAAAACATGTGAAGCAATTGGTCAAATGGCCACATTTACGGCCCCCCTGAAATGAGGTGTTTAGATTCAGTGGGACCTTCCCAGATAAATGAAACGCATTTGTTATTTTAAAATTTTCCTGGATGGTTTGAGGTTTGGGTCTTTGATCTTATGATAAACTTGAACCATGCCACTGTACTTCACACACAAATTATTCAGGGCCAGCAGTAAACCATGTCCTTCATTTACAGCACATTACCACTAACGTGCATCATTTACTGCAGCAGTGCACTTCAGAGCGATGCTGAGAACAGAGCCATATATGGCCCATGACGCACGGAGTGGAGAGCTTTGGTTTCTCGTATATAGTCGCTGCTTTTAGTATAATTACATGTAAAAGCTACATTTAAAGGTTCAAAAACGCTCACTTCATAAGCTGCACCAAAATTTGATTTGGCTCTTCATATATACCATATGAACGTGCAATAGTTGGTGTTTGTGCAATTGCTATCGTGGCTACAAAGAATGACACTCACTGTTGCTGTCAGTTTGTTACAAAGTGTAAATAATATGCACAAAACCACTAGAGCATCTGCAAATGTTTACATGTCCATTATATTTCATGAGCAGGAGCATGAGCAGGAGCTTTCACAGCCTACTAAGGAAAATATATATTTTTTTTCACGTCATGCTTTTCCTAATATGGCCTTCGGTTAACAAAGTGATCTACATTCTTGCACTAAAAGCTCACGGGTTATGGACACAGATTATTTTTAGAAGAAATACCAGTTTATGTCTGTACAAGTGAAACGGTGGCACACACAAGAAGTGGAATAACAGGAATAATTTGCGTTTGTTGTATTAAATTCTATAACTATGGCATCAATTTAAAATACAGCTGCCAACAATTATATTGTTACAAGCACACCTTTCGTCAACAAACACGGGCGTTCATGCGATGCACACGCGGAGGTGTTCGTGGTGTGGTGGCAGTGCTAGCCCATTGCTGACCTAAGCAAAAATGACCTTGGGACGCATCACGTGACTACAAACACTATGTAACTTAATGATATCACAGTTGTGTGAAATTATTACGTGAATAGACCAATTATAATTCACATCACTTTAAACTGTTTTTAAAAGCACAAGCTTTTCATCGTTCTTACGAAATTACTTTTGAGCTAATCTTTGCTTGCACCCCTATTTTTTTTTATGAATCTGGGTTTCTTGAACCACTCGGGGTGGGGGGTGTCCTGAACTTTCCCTAAGCTCGCGTACTCCCAGCGCGACCACAGGGCAGCTGTGCACCACTTCCTACCGACGATAGTGACCCCGACGAGCGCCTGGGTGCTCCCATGCTTGTTCTCCAGCACCATCGTGTAGCACCCACAGTCGTTGTGCTGGGACGAGGAAATGGTGAGCCTGCTGCTCGCGTCTTTCGTCTCGATCTTGAGCCGCCCACCCGCAGCAATCTGGCGTGCAAAAACGTTGGATTGTATCACGTCAGCCAGCACCGCGGAAGTTTTCCTTTTTTTTTAAAAGGCTACGTACGGAGAGGGTCACACTTCTACGAGTGGTTGTAAAGCAATACAAGTTTAATTTAAAAACATATGAAATCCACCAAAGGATGAGGGCTTCACCGCGGCCACATCGGTTTGACCGACCACACTTCACCACGCCGGTCATAGGAAGGTTTGGGGAAATGTTAATCATGTTGAATAAACATTTCAAATGCTCAGAGAAGGATGGAGAAGTGTTCAGATTACTTGGTGGTGCAGTCAGTCGTGGAAACATTATCATTCCTATGGCGAAGGGCTGTTTTATTGAGAGGGCAACCATTGTTGATTTCCCACAAATCAGTATTTTATGGCCACAAGGCTGTGGCGCTCACAGAGGACCATGAGTAAAGTGTTCGGCCACAGCAATATCTGGCCAGGTGCAGTATTCTGGCCGGGTACAGAGTTTCAATCAACAACTTATTATTTTACGGAGTTTTAACATCCATTGAAGACCTCACCTCCTTTTTGAACCTCAGCCAAGAAGCCTTGATGGGCGGCGTGCCTTCAAAGGAGCACATTAAATCCACCATCTCACCAGCTCGAACCTTCATATCTTCAGGGAAGCGTGTGATCTGTGGTGCACACGCTGTAGACTGCTTTGCATCTACACAGATTGAAACTCAACATTACACATGCACATAACAGCCTGTGTATGATTCATAATTTAGAATATGCATGAATAATAGAACATATACAATACCTGGTTTAGCAGAAATCTTCGGAGTGGGTTTCTTTTTTGGAATGACTGGTCCTGATGAACATTAAAGAAAACATTGCAATGTAAGCTGGTAACAGCGTAGATTCATGATTTAGTTTTAAACTGAAATCTAAAACAAATTAATCCAAATACACAATTTAATCGAAGCTTTGTGCATAGAGGGGCCTGTGACAGTGCCGTTGCACAACAACAACAACAACACCGTGACACAAAATGAATGTTTGTGGCCAGCTTGGTGGTCCTGCTTCCGCAAACCTCTGCCGCTAACCACCAGGATCGCGTGGTATGTCCTGACAGCTCAGAAGAAGCTGCACAAACACCTAGGAAGTAGAGGGCTCTGTGGGGTAATTTATCTGTCAGCAATTAAATAACTCGCCTGCCTTTCATCACCGCAAATTGCAGTCTGCCTTTATAAACAGTTTAAAGTTGCGGTTCTCCATTCGACAAAACACTCCAGAGAAATGGGAAACTGAGAATGCATTCGCAATGTAAAATTATGAATTAAGTTTACAAAAGGAATAACGTTGTAAAATAGATGTCCATATTTATTCAAATGAGCGATGCAACGATTTCACTTACCATCATTTTCGACTGCACTGACTTGAGTTTTGGGTTCGTTGGTTTTTAGTTTTGATATTGTTGGCTTGACTGAACATGCTGGATCTGTACAATGAAATAAGAATCATTATATAATTATTTAAGGTAAACATTTTAGCTAATTTTATGGCATAACGTAACACACAAAGGAAACATTTTGCATTTAACTGGACATGAACACCATTTGAAATAAATGACAACTTCCATGTACGTATACATTAAATATATTTTTTAAATGTAAATAACAAAAATCACTCATACTTTGGACATCACTTAAAAGGTAAGATGATATCTAAAACAGGAGCCACGGACATGACTCAACAAATTACTTTCTCAAGTGGACATCGACCAGAGTATATATATCTTCGTTTGTCCATTCCATATCCAGTAGAACAAGCAATTACATCCCCGAGTGGCCTCTGGTTGAATAATGAACAACCTGAACAACGATCACGAATAGCTACAGTTTTACCATCTATGTAGACCATGGCCGATGTCTGTGCTTTTCCAGCTCGGTTTTCGACTGAGCATGTGTACTTTCCCTCATCCTCAGGAAGAACCTCTTCAATCGTCAAAGAGCAAAGGTCACCTACAAAAACAAACCCGTACAATTGTTGTTCAACATGTGGCATTGGCATTCACGAGCCTCAAAATTACAAATAAGCACATACTCTTCGTGAACATCTTAAACACACAGCAAGGCTTCGGGAAACAAACGCAAAGCAAGGCGTATGGCGAGCCGTACCTTTCTGAGTGATCATTATGTACTTGGAGGGTTTCAGGACTTTTCCATCGACGCTCCACGTCTCGACGAGGGGAGGCCGCCCCGACACGCGGCACTGCAGCTGGAGGCGCTCGCCGTCCAGCACCCGTGTCACGCGCAGCGGCTCCGTGAACACGGGCAGCGCCTGCTCGTCGCCGCCACTGCCACCGCCACCGCCACCCCCCCGGGAGATCCCACCGGGGGACACGGTCTCGCAGCACCCGTTGGAACCCTTCGTACAGCCCTTAGAAGATGCCATCCCTCCTCCTCCGCTGCCTGCAGACTCCGTCAAGCAGCGAGCCGAGGCCGGGCGACTCTGGCAGCGGGGGCCGTCCTGCACGTCGCACTCCGTGGGGCAGTGCTGTGGATCCGACTCGGAGCAGAGGCTGCTGCTCCCACAGCCAGAGAAGCAACCAGGGTGAGACGACTCCGACGAACACTGCTCTGGCTCTTGCTCGGGTGGATCACCGCAATCCTGTAGGTGTATCCGGCGAAAACTTGGTTGCTTGGGTTTTGGCGCCGGAGGTGGTGGCTTACGCGATGGGGCTTTCTTGCAGGCCAATGTTGCTCGGAAATCCACTTGTTCAGCCTCGCGTTCCTTTATCTCTTCTTCACACAGGGATTTTGTCTTTACTCGTCGCGAAAGGTTTCCACGGAAGTCCAGCTGCTCAGCCTCTCTTTGTTGGCTCTCTTCTTCGGATGAGTGCTTGGTAGAGCTCGATTTCTTGGCCGCACCACTGAGGACGCTACGGAAGTCTTTCTGCTCCGCCTCCTGCTGTTTCTGTACCTCCTCCAAGCGCTCCTTTGTTTGGACCTTACGGCGCAGAACACCTCGGAAGTCTGTCTGATCGGGCTCGGATCCCTTGCATTCCCACTGCTGTTCAGGGTTTTCTCCACTCGGGCTGCAGCTCTGCCTGACGTTTGTGCTGGAGCAAAGGCTCTCCGAGTCTCTTCCCCTACAAGGCAAAAAGAGTTTTGATCACACAGTTGAATTGCTGGCCTGTGAACTGGAGCCAGCTGGCTGCACTCCCAAGTGACGTTTGTTTAAATGAATAAAGCCAGACACTGGGAAAGAGGCAGCGAACTTGAATTTGCATCGGTTACCGGTGACTGCTAAGAGCCCTTTTTGAAATGTAACCACGCCGCATGAAAGCGCACGTCTCAAGTGTGTTTGAATTTTTGTCAGCATCAAGCATTACTTTTAATTGATATCACACTTACCACCTTTGGTGTACGGAGCCAGGGCCTCCACCCTCCTTTACCACCAGCGATACTGTGCAGTTTGACGAGCCAACAGTGTTTCTGTGAAGAGCAAAAAACACATGTAAATTAATATCGCAATTAATCATTCAACTCTACATTTATTTCAAAATAAAATGACCTACCCGAGCATGTACAAACACAGGTTTTAACTGTATGCAGGTTTAATCAATTAAGCGGAAAGTGGAACTAACTCAGAATGACAATCTCAAAATAAGTCATGACAGCTTATTAGCTCTCAATGGATAGTGATCCATGAAGCGACCTCCCAGTTGGCTTGTGTGCCCTCCACAAAACTGTGGGAAAGAGGAAAGTGCCCCGCTCTCGCATTCTCTCTGCCCAAACTGCGTCATCGGCAGGGGAGAGTTGCACCGCCCCAGGACCCTGAGCTACATGTGATTATATGTAGAACCAACTTTACAGTTACCCTCAGGGGCTTCGTTTTCAGCGCTAGAGAATGTCCAGAGTTTATCTTTCCATCAAGTATAGAGGGGAAAACTGGTGGTGGTGTATTTGTCCCGTTGCTAAATAAAGCTCGGAAGGGCACTGTTTTTGTTTCAAATATTTTCCAGAAAAACAGGACAGATAATAACTTTAATTGGGGCATTACGGGCAAAGACATTGCAGGTAATTTAATCTCACTAGTGAATTGGTCCCCTTGGGCCAGCAACAGTATGCTCACGCACTAAACGCCGATTTTCATGGCAAACCCTGCATGTTTTCCAAAACTGATGATATTTTTACAAACTCCGTCCATAGGTGGCCAAATTCTTGAAATATTTCATCGGGTGTAAGAGGCAGTGTACAGTTGCCGTTTATTGCAGCTGATTGCTCTAAATTGAACTTGTAAATTAATGAGTCCAAACTCAGATTTCCCAAGTAGAATTCTAAAACGATCAATTATGCTATTAATAAACACATGTTTCATCCTTGCAGCAAGATTTATTTTTGTGTTGCGAGAAGAGCACCACTTATGTAAGGATATAACAGGTCATTTACATTTCAGGAATTGTTTTACCTTTCAGAAATGTATTACAACGTCCATTAGCAGAAAACGATACAATATCACATCTTTGCTTCTCACTGAGCAAGGAACCTCTTCAGCTGATTTCCCCAAACGGGAACGAATGATAATACAAACACCTCTCCTTGGCCATTAATCACTGCATAAATTAGATAAGGGGTGGAAGAGAGGTGCAGTTGTTACCACACTGCGGTATGAACCCAGTGACCTGATTTTGATTCCTGGCCACGGCGAACATCATTGGCCAAAGTTGGTGAAGTATGGTCAAACAACCTCCATGTGATTGACAAAATGCTAAACATTATTATTTGTATTGCTTTAAATTTGGAAAATGTGTAAAAGCACATACACGTGCTGTTAAAGCTTCCTTAGTATTATTTCCCACTACAAAAAGAGTTGCGAGCCAATGGAATATGTTTGGTATTTTTAATCTGCTTCACCACTGCAACTTGTAAATTGCACCACTGCCCATTGTCTCTAAACCCTGAAGGAGCTCAGCATCGCCCATGAGCATGGAGCCCATTTGACTTTTACTTGACTCACTTTTTTCATTGTAAAGTAATAACATTGCTATTATCTGTACAGACGCAACTGATAAAATGACAGCAACAATGATTAAAACGAAATAACTATAAAATAACACATATGTCAAGACATAAGACACTGTAAGATTAATTAAAAATTAAACAATGACTTAATATTTAATGAATTTGGCAGCGGCAATATCAAGTGTTCGTATATACATCAGTCCGAATGAAAGACAAATCCCCATGTGTAAACATTAGACCAGCGCTGAAAGCTGACATGCACATTATTATTTCTCGTTGTAATACTGCGACAATGTCATTCCATGTAGGAGGAGCATGCACAGCCCGTTTGTCAATCCACTGCTGGATAAGGGCCTCCACATGCTAAACAGGCGGTGAGGGTTATTTGACCATATTTCACCACGCTGGTCAGTGCGGGTTGGTTAACATGTGGAGGGATTACACAATAAATGGGTTTTGCTGGACTGCCCCATGTTGTTCACAATGCCTACTACACCTGTTGTTGCGATTGATGGTTGCCCATCCAATCACTGTCCAGGCGAGGCACCGATTAGCCTCCGAGGTCTGACTGGATCAGGTGCATTTTGGATAAAAGTGTATGAGGAGCATTATACGCAAAAGACATTTCACCTAATTTTTTATAAGTATTTGCAAGACGGCAAAGAAACGTGGAGGCACATCACTATCTTAGATTTTGAGGCTTTGCCCTTCGAGTTCATAAATTTGTTAACTTTGATGGTAACACGTGAGCGGACACTATTGAGATAAATCTTCACCTAAGTCCGTCAGAGTCGAAAGAAAAACCACCAAAGGGCAACGCATGCTGAATTTTTTTCGCACCGTACGTAGCCAACCGTGCTAATCGGAGGTGCGCGTTTACAAACGGCGCCTCACGGAGCGGGTTCACACACGAGGGAGAGGGACTCGTACTGGATTCTGACTTCGTAGAGCCCCGTGTGCTCGGGGCACACGTTGTGCATGACCACGGAGAAGACGTCGCCATGCCGCTGCAAAACGGTGTCGCCTCCCGTCGACAGCAGTCGCCCGTCCCTGTGCCAGGAGACGGAGGGGAAAGGATCGCCGGCGACGGCGCACGACAGCAGAGCGCTTTGCCCTGGCGCCGCCACGGCCGGCCGAGGCTTGCTGATGAACCAGGGCTGCACGCCATCCTGGGGCTCTGTAAACAGTGCAGCAGCAACAGCAGCGGCGGTGGAGGGTTCACGACAGCCGGTGATGCATGGGGGTCAAAGGCAGGTTAGATCAGATTAGTGAGATGTTATAAACACGACCAAAGCGTATTTATTTTTATGTTTTGTGGGGATCGTGACCTTAATTGGATTAACGGTACGGGACCCTATTCATAACACTGCTGAATATAATTTTCCAGTTGTTGGCACCAAAGAATGTGACATTTATACAATGTATGTGGCCGTCTTCCTTTAAACCAATATCAATGTTAACTGCGCCATTATACACGTGTTGAAAATACCGCGAGTCAAGTATTGCAATATATGCATTCCACAAGAACATTCTAAACTGCTGCGCGTAGAACACAAGCAAGTACATGAATGGTGTGTAAATTTTAATACGATAAAAATAGAATATTGAAATGGTATACGTACACATTATAATATTCTGTATTCTGTGCATTATTGTTATAGTATCACCAGTTTTAAATAAAGAGGCTCTATTTTCTTTAACGACTAGCCCCATACACATATAATTAAACACTGGAAGCTGCTGTAGTGTAATGGTTAGCACACTGGTACAATCTAGAGGTTGTCAGTTTTCAATTGGATCTCCCGCTAGAGGAGGTCCTTCCACCAGTTGGGGGCATGGGCCCGCAATTGCAGGGCTGCATCTTGACCAAATAATCTTCACCCACACAAAGTTATCGTCGTGATGCAAATCACACACCAAGTAAAGCCTTGCCGAAACTTGGGAATCTTTCAAAGGGTCCTGGAATATTTGGAATGTTTGGCCAATGTCACGAATGAGTATTTCGCAAGTGGAAGGACACCAAAGTTCCCACAGAAGACCCATAAACACGAGGGCATAATGCTTCAATATATGCGACTATCGCCGTATGAGGGAGTTACACTCCTCCAGGCTGCCATCTCTGAGCCATCTCACAACACAAACCTGCTTCGCTTCACAACGCTGACAAGGTTGAGTGTATCTGAAAGTGATTTGGTCTTATCTACTGGTTATGAAATGCGTAACTACAGCGTCAGTGGCAAATTTGACATTTTGAGAACAAAGGGACCTAAACTATGCACTGGCTTCCATTAATTTTCTATTAGCCACAGTTATTTCATCATATCGTGTTACTCTAGTCTGAGTTGAATTTAGCACGAGGTATGTTTTTAATTTGTATATAGCTCTCAACTTGTTTTGTTTGCCTCGTGTTTGTGTGTGTACATCATAAAATAACAAAGCAGACATTTCAGCTGTTTTGGTGTCTTTGTGAGTGTGAATGCACGCGGTGGGGGGGGGGGGATGGTGCAGTGGCTCCCGGGCGCCCATACAAACCCAAAGATCCGAGTTCAATTCCTGAACACGGCTCATCACTTGTCGAGTGATATCTAGACTGGTCCTGGGCACTCCCCTTCACCGAGGAGGTGAAGAATAGATGAGGTGTGTGGAGGCCTTCATCCAGTAGTGGATTGACAGAGGGCTGTACATGACCATATATTACAATGAACAGCCATCGTATTTCTCACCAAGTAAGTGTTGCTTGTGCGTTGTTGTTGTCGTTTTTGAAGGGCCCGGATGAGCCATAAAAAAATCAGACGTGCATCACTGCGCTTTACCCAAACGTACAGCCTGGCATTTTTGTGTCATAGCTAAAGATTTGTTGATTTAAAACGTTGTGTTCAGAGTTAGTGGCAAACTCATGGCTCTAATAAAACATGGAATCATTAACAATCTCCAAAACTAATTTCAATATCGATGATTAATGCCTTCCTTCCCACAGCAGCAATCTTATCAGCTTGATCACATTTTGGTGAAAGCTGCATGATTAATAACAGCTCTTTGCCAAACTACTGCTAGATGCAGGCCTCCCCATGCCATGTTCCTCAAAAGGGTCCTTTGACCATACTTCATCACGCTGGTCAGTGTGCGTTGACAAAGGGAGAGCGAGGACTCATGACCAGTTGAGCTATAACTAAAAAATAATAGTGATACAATCCTGCACGAATAAGTGACATGGTTGAGATCCACATTACTCCATACAGTTCACAGGAAGTTCATCATTCACACTTACATTTTGGTGATATACATTTTACAACTTGCAGGTTTCCCCACGTCTGACTCATCTGGATAATTTCTTACTGGAAGGTCATATGTGCTTGATGGGTGCTCGGAGTCTTACCCTGCACGGTGAGCAAGGCCTGGCTCTGAGCCTGCCCAGCCTCGTTCCAGGCTTCACACGTGTAGCAGCCTGTGTCCTCTGGAAAGACCTCCTGAATGTGCAGGGTGTGTTCGTCATCCTTGCTTTCCAACACAAAGTCCTCCGACTCCTTGATTTCATTTCCATTGTGCAGCCAAACTATCTCTGCTGGAGGAATTGCTGAAATGACACGTACGAAAATATATAATTAAACCTCCTCGTGTCAGGACGTCGGTTTTTCGCAGACACCCGTAATCCGAGTGCGGTTTTCCATGTTGGGCCGCGGTTTGAGCATAACGTCTCTCAAACGTTCGTCGCGAGTCACTGAGGGCATATTCAACTCAATCAATATGCACTCCTGCGGGCATCCGCAACCCCTGAAGATGTCTGCAGAAGTGCGTGGTGAAGGCTTGATAGAATATGTGCCAAAAACCCGGCCTCTCCTGGAAGACCACACTTGCATAAAGGAGGATGACATGGTAGGATGTGCATTTAAAAAAATTGACACTCACGGCCAACATCAGTTGCGATTATTTGAACCAGTCCTGGGCCTCCTCTAGGTCGACTCAGCCTCAAATGAGTACCTGGTGCGGTGTATAAACATTGCCACCAGGGAGACAAAGGCGACCTCTAACAGCAATTGTCCCAACAGTCTGTCCAGGCTATACGAGGGGGGGGGGGGGGTATTTATGTCTTTGTTGTTGTTTGTGTCGTGGTGAACGAGGCATTGGAATTGTACCTGCAACTTTGACAGTGAGATGGACCTCGCTGCCGTCCATCACCTGCAGGTCACAAAGTCCCTTCACAAACACGGGAGGCGACTGCTTGACTGCCGGCTTTTCCTCGTTCCTGCGGCTCGTCCTCCTCCGTGGCTCTACAAGGGCACCGTGGACATAAAACAAATGGATTTGTTTGCGTGTGTAGATGCGTGGTGGGTTCGCAGGGGTGTGTAAACATCGCCACTAGGGAGACAAAGGCAGTCGGGCGTGGTGCTGGCCACCCACCCCCTTCGTGTACCGTGCCAGTCTTCATAGGTGCTCGCAAACAGCACTTGCCCCAACAGTCTGTTAAAGGCTATTGGCAACGCAATCTATTCCAGTTTTTACTTAACGTTATTATACGCACCCACAAATATTTATTGTAACATTTTCCGTGTAAAATATTCATCTTCCAAAAGTAGCATAACAGCTAATGTCCTTTCATTCACATCTGATAAAACTCAAACTTTATTTCCCAAAATGCATTTTTGGGCACTGTTACATTTTGGCGAGTACAAACGTATGAGTTATGCCAAGCATCAAATTAATGGTCAACTGTCTTACCTTTCCGTTGCAGGCATGGCAAACGAGTGGATTTTTCCTCATTGTCACTCACGTGGACCACAAAACTGCAGGCCATTAACGAGAGCTGTTCTTTCCCAAACATTTACACCAGGGCTATTTTTGTTTACGAAAAAAACAACCTCGTGACGTGGAAAACTCACATCCTTTAATGGCTGAATCTATCCAACCTCCCAAAGTCAGTGCTGTTTGCAGCTTGTGTCTTGGCCTCGATACGCCGGTTACTGTACTAATCAGCTTCCATTTATGGTTAATCCCGGCCCCGAATGCAACCAACTGGATGCATGTTTTTTTTTAGCCTCACAAAGCACAATCCTATTAACAGCAATCATCTACAAGACTAGACGCCTAATGGCAGTCGATTGAATCACGTGGATCAGTTCCAGCTGCGTATGCATTTGAATCTGTCGGGTTCATTACCTCGGACTATCACTGTGGCACTGCAATAGGCCTTTCCAAGGTGGTTCTCAGCTAGACACGAATACACGCCCCCGTCGTCCAGGCCAGCAGCTCCGACATAAAGAGTGCAGTATCCATCACGGCAAGACATTACTGCACTGTTGACAGGCTTGTCTGCAACAATGGCAAAAGCAACAACAACCCTTGTTATGTTCATACGGCGAATGTGCAGTGCTTTTGATGAAAGGGGCAATTGAATGTGTTGTTTGGATCTGCAGTAAGGTCTGACCATCTTTTAACCAAGTCACCGAAGGTTCTGGCTTCCCCAACACGTGGCACTCCAGAGTGAATTCCTGTTGCTCTTCAACAGCACATGCCACCAACGGGGCAGAGAAACCGGGCGCCTGGTCTGCGTCTGTCACACCAGCCAACGAAGAGCCACGGTTTTAAGTAATCGTAAACCTGTCTGTATAAAATACCGTCACAAAAACAACCACTAAATGCATTAACGACGAGGCCTTTCCTGAAACCCGATCTGTATTTCTTTTACATGACAACAGATTCACTGATAATTTATTGACTTTGAAAGATGGATTTATAAATATTTCTATTATTATCGAAGAAATTCACGTGTGTGCATCTCACCTTTGACAATGAGTGTGAAGGTGGCCTTTGTTGCCTTCCCGTCACTGTTTTTAGCTGCACATGCATAGGCGCCTCCATCGTATTTCTGCACATCGAAGATGACCAACTGATGGCCACCTTGGTTCTCCTCGACCTCCCACCTCTCGCTTGTTTTTATTACGACGCCATCCTTTGACCACTCTACAGCTGGCTTTGGGATTCCTGACACTGTATGGGGGTTAGAAAATACACAGCTTCAACGATGCACTTTTAAAAGTGGACTGACCACACTTCCCTAAAAGTGGGAATGTTTCTATAACATGAATTCAACTATTGGCTAATTATTGCACAGATAATAGGAAAAGTGATATCCAAAAAAAACACAATTACGGTATTTATCAAAAACAAATAAAGCTTGCACGCTACTGCAGTAAAGTAAACATGCCATGTGCGAGAAGGGTAAGCAAGTGTGGCTCGCCTCTGCAGCTGAATGCGACTTCGTGACCCTGTGTGACCTCGCGGGACTGTGGAGGATGAGTGAACACCGGGCCCATGCTGTTTTCTTTCTTAGACTCTTCCCTCAAGGCCATTCCTGTCATCGTCATCTCTGCCGGGGCGTTTTTGTTTGCCACATCTTTTGGGGCGACATATTTGGACTCCACCCTCTTTCTCTCAAGTGGCTTCTGTTCAACTTCTTTATGCACGGCAACCTTTCTCTCAGCGTCCTTCTGTGTCATCGTAAGTGTTGGCAACTTCTTAGATGCTGCTTCGTTTCTCTCAAAAAGCCCCGTGGGCGGTGGCTCCATTGTCTCTGTCGCTACTGCCACCACTGCGCCTCTTCCCATTTCTTTTGACACTGTTGACTTCACATCTATCCCTGATAGCCCTGCCGGGTTGACCTGTGGCAGATCAGCAGCAACACCTTCATTTCCACCGCTCTCTTTCCTCCTCACCACATCCGGTATTGATGCTTTTGTCTCTGTCTCTTTCACAGCCAGAGACTTTATCTGTATTTTCTGGAAGGCTGATTTCCTCTCAGCTGGCTGTGCGGGTAACTCAGTTTTCTGCAACACATTGGACGCTGGTTTAATTCGGTCTGCACTCCTTAACAGTTGCTCATTTGTCATCTTCATTTCCATCGCAGCAGATGGCGTTTTGTTGGCTTCCATTGGTGCTGCCTCTCTCCTCTCTGCCACCTCTTGGGTGACAACTTTCATCGTTTGTTTCTTGGATTCAGCCTCTTCTGTGTTGATCTCTTTCTTATTTGTCACCTGAAGAGTCAACCTAGAACATATATATTCAAGATATACCATGTGTTTAACATTTTCGTAGCCATGTTTTGGAGTATAACAACTCTTCCTGATGACGAACGCTTGTGTTGCGATTGAAACATTAGAGTTTTTTGTGATTTTGTATTATTTTCTATGAACCTATCTACGTGACTTTACTGAAAGACCCAAATAATATAATTGTATTCCACTTAATGTACGTGACAAATGTCACAACCTACTACAAAACAAATATAAAAGAGCAATTGTAAATCATTCTATATCATGTTTGACACGTATAAGCAGATATTGCCAAATAATTTCTACAATATTTTGAGTGGTTCCCAACTTTCATTAAAAAAAAAGGAATTCGAACATGCAACCCACTTTTAATAAAATCCATAAAAGAATCAGCACTTACTCAGTGGATGATTTTTGAACATTCAAATGAGGTTTCAAAACAGATGGAGGCTCTGAAAACAATATAAAGCTGCTTTACAAACAATACACTATAATGAAGTATTACAATATGCACTTAATTATGTGTGATATAAGATATTATACATTATGAAAATGCCAAACAAAATAAATAATTCACATAACTCTGCAAAACCATTATAAATAAAAGACAAACTAAAAATGCGGAACAAAACACAACATTTTAAAATGTCTTAACAAGCAATGGGAGCATGAAAGCATTACAAATGAAGTTGATGATGGGCAAATAACAATGGGTTGTAGCCTTGAGACAAGAAGATGGATCCATAAGAAATTCATGAAACACAATCATTAATCTAGTTAAGGAAAACTATGCAAATATCTACAGCGAACAAAATCGAATAATCATATACCCCGAAAAACAAATCACAATTGAACACATAAGGATGATGCTCCCAATGTTCAATGTGAAAAAGTAACCACTGCCTTATATCACACAAATCAAGGAAAGCTCATCGGCCAGACTAATAACTGTGGACATCAAAGAAGTGAGACCAAAATGATTGAGCATCATCATCACCAGCCATGGTCAATCGAGTGCTGGATGAAGACCTCCCAAAGCTGCCACCATCTCTCACAATCCCACAATATAATGATCCACCTAGGTTCTGGACACCAGATGATTCCATCGTTCCATCTTCTCAGAGAACATAATTTTGAAGGTTTTTCATTCCTTGGCTGCCACCCCATTATAATTCTTGACCATTGGCCATCATCTGTTCGAGCAACATGTCCTACATGAGCCTACTTGTGTTTCATAACACTTTGAAAAAGACCATTAACCTACGTGTGTTCTCGAATCCGCGTGTTCATCTCTCTGTCTCTCAGTGCAATTCAAAATATGCTTCTCACCATGTTTCCTTGCGCAATGAGAGATGGAGTGATAGAGCTAATGTGCAAGAGTGAGGTGATGAGATACAGGGATGATGTGGGGAGGCCATCATTCAGCAGTTTATCGATCATGACGAATTAAACACACTTTAAATTCCAAAGTAGAAAAATATTTTTAAACATGCAAATGAGTATTATAATCCCATGACAGCCTCTGAGTTTCAATATTCTTTTTCGGAAGGATCCTGCATTGGGATGCTTTTCCATTACCATTCATAAGTGATTTGAGAACCCTGAGAAAACCTGTAAATATGACGGAAAACACTCAACCGACTCTGTACTTAAATAAGCCAGCCTTCATCTGAAACACCGTGCATGCACAGAAAATACGGCAACATACATGTTAAGAGTAATCTAAATCAGCAGTTATTATTGGATAAAACCTTACCATTAGAAATTTGAACGATCAGTTCAGCCGATGCACTTGCTTTCCCAGCTGAGTTTGTGATGGTGCACGTGTACACACCCGAGTCTTCCTCTTTCACGTCCAAGACCTCCAGAAAGTGTAAACTTGACTTCTCGTAAACCTTGAAATGCCCATCATTGTGCAGCTCTGTGTCTCCCTAGGCACAATCATAGACATGCAATTTTTAGAGCTGACGTTTGAGCAAGCAATGGAGTTACCCGATGCTAATTGCACAATGACAATCCTTGCAAGGCATAAGAGGAGAGGGGGGAGCAGGGGAGTAGTGGTCAGCACGTTGCCCTGTGACCCTGCCCACCTGTTTGATTTCAAGCCATGGCTAACATCATGCTGACCAGTATTGAGGTTTTTTCACAGAACCTCCATGAATGAACTGTATGGGGATGCCTTCATCCAGCAATTGATTTTCAAAGGGCTGTAAAGAATGACTACTGCATCATTCTTTAAGTAACAAGGGATAAACAAAGTGCATTTAAGGCGACCGCACACCTTTTTCCAGGTGACTTGGGGCTGCGGTCGTCCAGTGATTTTGCAGTTGAATTTTCCACCCTGTCCCTCTCGCACTACAGCCCTTGAGGGCTTGTTGACAAACTTCGGAGGGCTTTCTCCCCAAATACTTGGCCTGCTCTCCACCGGTGGAATTGGAAATCTGTCAGGATGACAGAACAAAGACGTACATTGACAAAGACACCTCTGGTTAAAGTGTCATACATTTCTCACTTAAAAATTTTTTTATTTGCAACATAGAAATATTCGTTTTGGTCAGTTTCCTTTTTTACCACTCGCTGTAATGGTGCCACGCATCAGGTACCTGGATAACTTGGCACTGGCCACGAGGGATTTCTTTTCTGCATCACAACCTGGAGGAAGAAGAAAAACATCCAAAAGTAGATATGCAGCGTCGATGATGAATCGATGAATCGTAAATTTCGTTTCGATAATTGGAGGATTTCAATAAGTGCACGTCACACGCACACAAACCTATACAAAGACAAAATCCCCCGTATAGCCTTACCAGACTATTGAGGCAAGTGCTGTTAGCGAGCACCTATGGAGGCTGGCAAGGAACACGATGGGGTGCATGACGAACACTACACCCAGCCGCCTTTTTCTCCTAAGTGGCGATGTATACACACCGTACCAGGTACTCATATGAGGCTGAGTTGACCGAGGAGAGGCCCAGGACCGGTGAGCGGGAATCGACCTCGGGTTGCCGGGTTCGTAGCGCGGCTCGCTAACCGTGGTCTTCCCACTCCCCACGTCACCACACAGAACACACGAACCCGAACAAGCCGCAACGCTCTCATCGTGTCGCGTCAAACGCTGATCGTCACCTTCCACTTTGAGCTCCACCGTGATCTGCCTCGTCCCAGCCTCGTTCCTCGCTTCGCACAGGTACTTGCCGGAGTCGTCCTCCCCGAGGCCCACAACCTCCAGGCTGAAGGCGCCCCTGGAGCTTCGCTCGACGCGGAAGTGTTCCCCCGCTGCCAGCGGCTGCCCATTCCTGAACCACAGCACCTGCGGCTCGGGGTTCCCTCTCACCTGGAACGGGCGCGACACGCCACACATGCCCGGTAACAGGAACGTGCTTAAGATCTTATCCTCGATTTCATCTAGTTTTTAAAAACAAAACGATAATCATTTTACATAACAAACGTGCGGCGTTCAAATAGAAATGTGTACGTTTTAATGAAATCATCATCAGCCATTGTCTATCCGCTGCTGGATCAAGGCTTCCCCATGCTGACGCCATCCCTCGGGATCTATCGACGCCACCATTCATCTCACTCCTGTATATGAACTAATGTCATCCCTCCATCTCCGACGCGTTATTTCCTTCAGCAGCCAGTCAATCACCAGTCTCGTCCATCGGCCATCATCCCATCTAGCAATGTGCCTTGCCCAAACCCATTTTTTTTTCACTCTCAATATGAATTCTAGAATTGGTGCTTATTCCCTGATTCATGCGTCCTTCTTTCAGTTTCTTAGTGCGATTCCAAGTAAATATGTTACACTTCTTTCGCACCGTACGTTGCCAACCATACTAATCAGAGATGTGCGGGAAGGACAACAAACTAAACACGTAAAAAAAAGTTCTAAAGAAATTATTTTCAATCTAGCATGCAATCAGCATGCTTCTCGCCATGCTTCTTTGTGTACTTCTCAGCTTTTGTTCCATTGCCTTTGCTAATTTCCACATTTCTGATCCATGTCACTGCTGGCACGACACTCATTGAAAACTTTCTTCTTAGGACGCATTGGTCAGTAACAACATACAATCTAATGAATAGCTTTTTATTTGCACATGGTATACTAATTCAAATTTATAATGCGAATTCCATCCTTGTATCCCAATGCGTGACTGGGGTGGAAACACATATGATATCAGCAGCAATAATTCACTGGTCAACACACTTTTTCTGGCATAAGGTATTCCAACGGTTTTAAGGTAATTTTGGGGTGCTGATTCCAAATCTGGCATCAGTTTTGTCAGGTTTTTAAGATATCAAATATTGCATTTTCAATAAAAACTGCAGAAGAAAAATATTAAATAAATGTGGATATCTACATAAAATGATATTATAAACACACTATTCTAAAAATACAGCACCACTGACTCGCAACAACTTGCAATCATAAGTGACAGAGTTAATTTCGGGTAAAATCAATAAAAATGGGGTATGCCGATAGCATAAAAATCAGATGTGATAGAGCAAATCTGAGATCAGATTTGGAATCAGCACCCTGAAATTAGTCTAAAACAGCTGCAAAAGTCCAGGCCCGAAATTGTTTTTTGTTGACCAGTGTAATGCTCTTTGATGGATCTCACGGTTGACCCTGGTGACAAGAAACGTCGTGATTTTTATTTTATTTTACTTTCATTAATTTTAATGTTTTACCTACGTGACTTTACCGAAAAAACCTAAGAATATGAATCCTTGCAGTCACGAAAGCTTCAAATCTAGAAAGAGGACGGTGTTTGTTAGCGACAACTCTTGTGGTCACCACCATTGTTGGTGCAGCGCATCGCTGATGGACGTCGACCTTCTTAATGTGTCACTCCCTGCCCCACTGCATTTCTGCCATCCACTGAACGTTATTGAAACAAATGTTACCATTAATAAACCCAAGATTAATTATGTTTAGATATCATATCAATAATGCACACACTACTTTGGATTAGGAAAGATTTATCTTTTTCTATGCCCATTTCATTTTTTTCCAAAGAATGTGAAAGGTGTACGCTTTTGTGTCATTTTCAACGCAATTCACGGTAAAAAAATCAAACTGCCATTGAGCAGTGTAGCCGCGTCACACTGAGAAAAAGTCAGGGCGCTAATGGTCTAATGGTTTTAATATAGGAACAAAAAGAAGACGCAGTTTTTCTGCAGTTATTTAAACTCAGGGGTGTTGAGCAGACAGATAAGGTCACCATGCACTCTTGTAAATGCATTGAATTTGTGTCCTTTTAAAGCAAGTAGAAAAACTTTCCAGTCTCTTTCAAACATTTCATATTTCAGCTGGCTCGGAATTTTTTTTGTTACGCCAGTGCCAAGTCATAGCCAGAAAAGGCGAGCTTTAGCCACCAGTGCCTCACAGTGCCACACCATTTTAGGGAATGTTTTTTTTCAGATTGCACGGAGGAAAGAAGTTCCCTTCCTGTGTACTGTAAACCATACACTGGAATCTCCTTCACCTTTGCTGCTTGCACAGACCGTTTTTTTTGTACCTCTGCAGACGCTGCTGCCTTGGCAAGGCCATATCTCTGATTGATACGGTATTTCAGTTTCCCATTAAGCAAGGCATGGGAATATTTTTTACTCTAAATCACTGAAAACAGCAGAAACACAGAATGTACTTTTGAAGGTGTCAAGTATTCCATTAAAATAGAAATTCATGCAATAGACTGAAGTACATAATCTTACTTATCCAAACCATGGTGATGCAACATTAAATTATAAAACCCTTTTTTTTACCATATATGGAACTAATTTCATGCCACTGAGCATAAACGCATTGACATGAGAATGAAGCTAACCACTGCTGGGAAGCATTACCTGCTGGACATGTCTCTTTATTCAAGCCTGTGATACCCTTCAAACAACAATATGTTCACATTGTTCACATACAATCGTGGATATTTTTGAATATTTACGCAAATCACTGAACTTGCTTTCGCCAATATACAGCCAGCATTGATGGGAATACTCTGATGTATGAAACCATTCCATCAAATGTGACTTTTGTCTTGCAACTTCAAGAACATATGGAATTACTTTTCCACGTATAAAATGGTGCTATTTTACTTTGAGACACCACCTACATGTGTAATATATAGGTGGTGTGTAATCTTTAAAACCCAATATTGAACTTTGTAGTACACAATGACATCAATTGCCTACCAAAATAAGTCATAATCCATTTTTCCAAACATTATTTAAAAGGCGACCATTACAACCCCGTACTCTTTTTTTCACTCGATCCCTTGATGGCAGACTTTCCTGCCATTTGCTTCCAACGTATGTCCGCGACTCTTCAAAACAACCCCCGCACATGTTGTAGAGAGCAATTACCACCGAGCAAAGTACATCCTGTCATTAGAGCGCGCAAATACATGGGAGCGCACCCATGACAACACAGCACCCCCTTGCTACTAAGCCGTGAACTTCAAAATATTCCGATTCAACGCTTTTTCTCCAGTCATTTTCCGTTTAATTATGAAGATATAGTGCTTTTATATTTTTTCCATGGTATTTTGTGTTTCATCAGCTGTTACATTAATATAAGGTTTGTATAGTCCCTTTCAAT
This sequence comes from Lampetra fluviatilis, assembly GCF_964198595.1. Classification (NCBI taxonomy): domain Eukaryota; kingdom Metazoa; phylum Chordata; class Hyperoartia; order Petromyzontiformes; family Petromyzontidae; genus Lampetra; species Lampetra fluviatilis. The sequence continues at coordinate 12,053,394 of NC_136276.1, forward strand.
GTACGTTTTGTATTTCTCATCCATATGAATGAGGCAGCTATGGTGGTGGTGGTGGTGGTTAATGCCTGCACTGTAATGCCGTGATATTCTTAACAAACTTCATTAAACGTTCATCAACATGACCCATACTTTATTTACTGCTGGGTGAAAGGGTCCCCCACACCTACGCCATTACGTGCAGTGCTGCAATACCACAATCCATCTCGCTCTTGCACATGAACTGATCGTATCTCTCCATCTCCATATTGGGAATGTTCTCTCCTGGATATGTTTCCTTCTTTGGCTGCTATTCTGATACCACTCTTGTCCATCGGCCATGATAGCGACATAATTGTAAAGCTAGTACTGTAGTCATTTCCTTGCAGATCTGCATACAAAATAATCATATATGCACCAAATCAATCTTTTTTTTTCAAAGAAGAAGAAATTGCAGATGGTACACTTTGGAAAATTAACCAATGCCCTCTGTAGGATAAGAAGAGGGAATGCTCCCGCACTAGATAGAATGATTAACTGTGGTAATCGTTTATAAAGTGGGACCAGATGTAACACAATTAGCGGACTTATTCCCTCTGTGTTTAAACAGAAAGGCAATCGCTCAATTGTGAATGGCTGCCACACTAAGATTGCGTGTGTAAAGTAACAAAATGCAAATCAGATGAGGAGTCAGGCAAGGAGATACACCCTCACCAACATTGTAAGACGTTTTACTAAAATTGTAACGCGTATACATCAATGGGAGAGGGTATTAATCGCCTCAGATACGCCGATGGCGTAGTCATTATAACAACCAATAGAAATTAATTACAGGGAATGACTGAAGAACTTAACGATATCAAGATCCAGGGCTGCACTATCAGGCTTAAGATGGGTATGAGCCAAACACAAGTTACTTGCAGAAAGTTCTCCAAACACAAGGAAACAATTGTTGCATCTACGCCACTGGAAGAGCACAGCAGGACACATGTACACCTGGAAAGACTGTTGAAATCAGATGTGAATACAAATAATGAAATAAAGAGGCAAACAAGAGCAGGGTGCAGAGCCTTTGGAAAGCTGAATTTGATCAAGAAAAGCAACACAACTATGTGCTTGAACACAGATTGAAATATTCAAACATGGCACATTACCTACTTTGACATATGGATCAGAAACATGGGCACTTGCAAGAAATGGTACAAAAGGCTGAAAGCTATGCAGAAAAAAAGGCATGGAGAGGTGGATGTTGTGAATTATCCTGAGATCCAGAGAGAGAAACACATGGATCAGAGAACGAATGCAAATGAAAAACTCCGTGTTGACTGTTAAGGAAAGTAAGTGGACACCTCATGGGCAGAAGGAAATGATTGCCGATGGACGATGCTGGTGACGGAATGGCAACCAAAGCAATGCAGAAGCCCGAGGGGTCGGCCTCCGCAGAGATGGAGATGGAATGAAGAGATCGGCTCATGTTCATTGCAAGACTGCGAGGGTTGGGATAATAATGGGGAAGCCTTCATCCAGAGGTGGATAGATCATTATGATGATGATAATTTTGATTAAAACAATTTAACCCTCAAAAATTGTATCAATTGTCACAAATATGTTGTTATATGATTAAAGAATAAACTTTCTCTTGCCTGGATGTTATTGTCTCAATAGTATTGCTTCTAATTTTTATCCATCAGTTGTATAATTGTATTCGCTACATGACCCCTAATTGTAACATGAGCATATCATTTGCATTTCATTTTCGTCCATCATCAATCGATTCTCACGCGCATGATCGATGCGTGTGCCAAAAGTATAAGAATAAATTACAATCATTAATTCATGCACCGTTTTATATGTAATATATGTCATATAAAAGTGTTTTTTTACTGCTACGTTATGCTACTCTCATCATTCGCTGCTAGGTGAAGACATCCATCCATGTTGATGTAACAGCTGCCAAGTCCAGTGCCAACAACTTCACTCTCACGCATAACCAAATTGCCTTAGTTTGTCATCCCATAACACGAAGTCTTCATGACTGGGCCCTCCCAACCCATGCATGTGCCGCAGTGGTGAGCTGTTAACTCCCTTGCCTGATATGCAGGAGATCGTGGGTTCGATTCTGACCCTGATGCCACTGTATATTTGGAATTTGCATGTTCTCACCATGGTCGTGTGAAATTTTATCTGAGTCCTCCGGTTTTTCCCTACATATTTAGAAACATGCGTTTAGAGTATTTGGCTGCTATAAATCCCAACACAATAAGCCAGTTTGTTGTGCGATGCTTTGTGGCTGGGTCTCTTTTAAATAAGCCCTATAAAGCTCAGTGGGCCTTATCTGGTAAAATAAAAAAAGTAAGTTTTAGTTTTATGCGACTTAGTCAGGCAACTCTAAAGACACTGCTGTTACCGCACATGGGCCCAGCTAACTCTAAAAACACTGCTGTTACCTCACATGGACCCAGCTAGGCGCAACTAACACGGCCACTGTGTGAGACACAGAGCGAACGGGCACTGCCTCCTTGTGCTCGACCGAACAAATGCAGGTTCAGCTGCTGACATTGAATTTCACTGAAACCACTGCAGGCTGGCGTGCCTTGAAAGTGCCTTGCGTCGCACTCGCATTCGCCGTCACGACACGAGCACCCTCTCCTGGACACGGGGGAAATTAAACTTTTCCAAGTCTTCACTATCGTTATCAGTCATGATCAACCCACTGATGAATAAAGGCCCTACCCCAAGCCATTGCCATCGCTCACGATGCCGCGATGTGAATTATGCCCCTAGCGCCTGCTCACGAGCTAGTTTCCAAGTCTGAGCCTTACATTGGTAAAGAAAAATTGCACATTAATCACCGAAGATTATCAAGAACATATTTTGCTCTGCATTGCACAGGGTCACATGAGGGTTTTACATGGGGCTTTTTTTTTGGTTAGGGTTGAAACAAGGACTAAAGAACGCTGCGAAATGTCTCCATAATGCACAAAGATTCCGGCAAGTCAAACAAATCAGGAAAAGGGGTTTAGTTCGCATAAACTTCTCGACAAATAGCACACTATACACCTTTCGTCATGTTAGGGTTTGTTCTTATATGAAGTGGCATGCTACGTATATTTCATGTGAGACGTGAGTAATTAAGCCATGTCACTTGCAGCAAGAGAAACCACGTGCAACCTCAAGTATCTTCTCAGCCAGCATTGCATTGTAGGCGTATCTCTCCAATGAGAATCAAACACAACACGAAGCTTTCTTTACATGGCCCAGCTTTAAATCTCAAAGCTGGATGATATTGGTACCACTTTTCGTTTGATGTTCTCTCGAAGAGGAGGCAAGCATGCAGGCGTCCGCCGAGAGAAGGTTAGATGAGGTATGCAGCAAAGGCAAAGCGAGGACACGTCATACACGCACATGCCTGAGATTCCCACCAAAAGTGAAATGTGCATCTCGTTTATTCCACAGTCATATCATACGGCATAGTTATGGAGTGCGCCATATGACATACTGTATGAGCAATTGAAGCAAAGTGCATTAAAAAAAACCGCGAATATTGTTTTCTCAAATCTGTACTAAATGCTCTACCGAGATCTTTGTTTTGTTGAAGTGAACAGGGTTTTAACGTGCATTTTTATTTTTTACACAGATGCTAAGCAGGGCCCAAAGGCCAAAGACATCAAGTGGCCAGTGTGGCACATTAGGAATGGACCACTCTTTTAATTATTTCCTCGTGCAGCAAGGGGTTAAAGTGTAGTTTTGTGAAAGTCCTTATGTGCCGTGCAGCACATCAATGCATGTGTGTACACCAGCATGCGATAACGGAGTTGGGCCTGTAGGTGGCTGGCAGGGTTATTGATTAACCGGACGTGTACACCCGTCACGTGGTTAATGGCGACTCGGTTGAAGATTGCTGTGTGTGACACACGTGCTGTTGCATTTTACAGATTATCCACAATAAATGTGTTTGCCCTTGATTTGGAGCACCTGCCCACGTCCTTCATTTCGAGTGTGCAACACCAGCAATAAACAGCACTGCCAAAGAGTTAACGTGTTTTTTAGAATTGAGGAAGGTGATAAGAGCTTTGGAAAACAGACGATAGTAGGAGGGAATTCGAGGTAAGAAGCATAAAGAGAAGTGTTTTGACCTGTCTTGGAGACTGCCAATGTCACGTTGTTATGATCTCACGCAAAACCTAATTGTAGCTCGCGCTACAATCCCTTTTTCGTGCCAGAACCCTTCCGCATTATTTATTTATTTAAAATGTAACACCCTTTAGGCCGAGGCACCTCAGAGCCCTTTACACGCAATTCGTGACTTACATCACATCTCAGCTCAAATTTCAAAACCCCCCTCACCCCAGTGGGAGCTGTCCCTGTATGGCACAAGATGACTCAGCACCTGGCCTGTATATGGGAATTATTTTTCATATTTGGGCCATGACATCGGTGAACAATGGTCTACTAATTTTGAATGAAGTTAGGAGATCTTTAACGTCTACATTTAAGATGACGGCACGTGTGTTTATGGTGAATACTCCCACAATAATACCAGGGCAGCCTGCTGGGTCTTAACTGCGGGCCTCTGCAACAAGCTGCGACCTAGCTGAGCTACCTTTGCAACAATGTATCATTTAAAAAGGCCGGGATCGAGTCCCAGGTCAAATATAAACAAAGATTTGCTGCTGTATGATAGTATACAAAGCAGTTGTGTTATGTATTGCTTTTATTGGCCAAATAATATTAATTGGTATGCGTTGCAGAAACATTTTATGCCACTCTGTAACGATCCTATAAACCTCTCAGTGTGATAAAAGACACTACTATATTGTTTGGCTTGGAAGGCTTCCAAGTGCGCTTGATGAAGTGCATTAACGTCAAAATACCGGAGATTGAACGGTCTGCTATTCATTTTCCCTTTTATGTGTTCCCCACAATACATCTTATTCTAACCTTACCATGTTGCCATCTTAAAAATAACCATATGGCTGCAGGTTGCAGTTAATCAGTGGGTAATTAGGCACAGCAGGGAGCCATGGAGGGAGGCATTTGCAAAGCAAAAAAAATACTTATAAAACAGTAAGGAAACACATGAGCACGAAAAAAATGCCAGAATTATTTATTTTCGTAAGCAAAAGGCCATCTGCTTTTGTCAAGAACAAAGGACAATTCGTGCATTTTATTAGGTACCCCAAAGTCCACATGAGATAATGAAAATAAAACTGGGACCTATACATTCATATAAAGATGTTTTATTCTGATGAAATGAAACACAGTTCTTCAAAGCAATAGTGGGGGCGATTATTATTTTGCTTCAGACCAAAATGTACTTTGAAATGAGCACCCTTCAAAAGCCTCGTGTTACGGATTGTCCCCTTTGAGGAGAGTCCGAGAGAGACTTGAAAACTTACGACGATGAAAAAAATTGTGATGTATTAGGTTCATTGTGTGGCCATCTCTGGATAAGTGATACAATGAAAGTGGAAAAACTCTTGCGATGAAGTTACCATGGGATATCTGAAAGAAAATGCATTTGGGTTATCAAGCTTTGCAGGATAACCCTTATTGAAAAGATTCACACACCAAACATCAGCTGCCGATGAAATCCTCATCGTTTTCGTCACTTATTTTACATTGCCGTACGTTAAGATGGCATTTACAACTCCAAGTCAGATGTGCTGGCAACACGGTCATGCGTTGGTGGCAATACTTGCGGGCCAAGAGCCATACCAAACAGAACAGTTAGTTTTATAGAAATACAGGTAGTGTTATAAAGGATTAATGACCTCCACAGTACCATCAAGTGCATTTATTATATAATAATGTAGTACTTTAGTACAGCTAATTCGACTATATTTATTTTTAAAAACTGTTGCTCTCTATCTCCAAATAAATACGAAATCTATTCCAGTCTATCATCATACTTAGCTTTTCAGACACATTAACCAGCAGCAAATGTTTAAGTAGGCAAATCCTGGTTAGGCTTCACTCTTCCAGGGTCATCAGCAGAATCAGAGGTGCTAAACAAATATCACTCATTCACCAAATGCCATCAGCCAGGGCTCTGTCTCTACATACGTTTCTCAATTCCAGTCCTCCCGTCGCCCTGCGGTCGACCTTGTTGGGATTGCCAGTATTTTCAATGTACATGGTCACTGCACACTGCATGCGCCTGATGACTGGCAGTCACAAAAAGCTGTACCGTGGGGGGGGGGGGGAGGTCACGAGGTCTGGAGGTAAGTTAACAAACGCCGATATTTAATATTGGCCATCGGCAAGCAAGCAGTATTTTTTAAGTACAACAGACTCTGATCTGATGATGAGACCCAGAAGGGTAAAACCAGTCCACAGTTTGCGTGCTTAAACAAATGTTGCTCATTAATATGAGTCTGAAAAATCGGCGTGCCAATAAACTGCAATGCCATTCATATTTTTGTGGTGATACAGAGGGACAGTTTTGAATTGTTATACTATATTATCTTATGTTTGATTACATTAAATTTGAGCAATATCTGAACCAGCCTGGGGCTTCCCCTTTGTCGACCCACACTGACCAGCAGGGTAAAGCATGGTCAAACAATTCTGGTGAACTAACACACACTGTGGATAGGCCTTCATCCATCAACTATAAGTATACACCAATCATTTGGGTTGAGAATGATTATTTTCAACCACCATTTAAGTCAATGATGTGCACTTCGTTGCAGGCCAAGTTTTTTTTTTTCTGTGATCGCAACCCCTTCTAAACTTCTGAACATTCTGGATAAGACGGAGTCGATGTCTTAGACGTTAGTCTAATTTAGTAGTTTTTTTCACTGATGGCCAACACAGTTGACCAACTCCAGACATCGTGTGAGTAAAACACCGTAATAACATACTTTAAGTAAGTTAGTATTAGCATTCCCAGCTGAAAAATGATCTATCAATTTCGGTGCGGGAGCGGGGGAACGGGGAAATGTCATAAACGACTTCATATCTGGACCATAATTAGTTTAACACTAACTAAAAAAACGTCTATTATGGACCATAATCATTAACTATGCGAAGCTTGTCTACATTGGGCACATTTTTTTGACAGGTTACAAACACTTCAGCTAATTATGTTTGTCTTGATCAAAGGAATTCCACTTAGTGAGCTGTAATGATGCTACCACTTGGCCAATGCTCTAGTGGTACTTTCTTTTCACCCTTTCCACAGCTATTATGGAGAAAAAAAAATAACTTGGCTCTATTAGATTATTTTGAGCCTATTTAGCCTCAGGACACATACAGGTTTGTGTGTCACTATCATCAACAACTGAAGTCTACAGATTTGCCTAATTTAATAGCAACACTGATTGTGCCATTTTCATATTCTCAAGATACACTGACAGGCAACTTGACTCCTGCAGAACTCATCTTCTTGGTTCTTTCGGTAAAGTCACGTAGAAGGGAAATAATAAAATAATAAAATAAAACATAATAAAATAATTCTCACGACGTTTCGGCCACAACGCAAGCAGCCGTCCTCAGGTGAAAAACAGGCCTGTCCCCATTCAGACGCTGTCTTTCCGACAGACCTGTTCTTCACCTGAGGACGGCTGCTTGCGTTGTGGCCGAAACGTCGTGAGAATTATTTTATTATGTTTTATTTTTATTATTTTATTATTTCCCTTCTACGTGACTTTACTGAAAGAACCAAGAAGATGAATCCCTGCATTCACGAAAGCTTTAAATCGAAATCCTGCAGGATCAGTGGCAAGGAGGCGACAAGGAAAGCCGCCAGTAATAAATGATCGCAGACGCTCATCCAGGTGCAATTGCATCTCATTCTATAAAACAACTTGTAAACTAAATATAAAATGTATATACATTAGAACACATGAATACCCACCAAATTCAACATTTACTACTAAATTTACCCAAGAATGTCAATGTGTAACGTGCGTGACGTCACTCCACGTCGGCCAGCCCCCCTCATTAATAATCATGAGCGGGTGACGTCACTCCACATGTAGCACCCCGCCGCTCATTAATAATCATGAAGAGGTGACGTCTTCCAAATGGACACCCCCCCCCCAATTAATAATAATTATGGGTGACGTCACTGCACATGGGGGGGCGAGGCGCCTCCTTCCCCCTCCTTACAACCCTCACTACAAAGGCAGAACCCTCACGTCACGCGATCTCCGTCACGCTATTGAGACATCAAAGTAAAAAGGACGTCATGATGAACAAGGGATTATAATCTTTAAATTAAATAAGTCTGTGTCACCCGGCATTACAAATTGCACACGAATTGATGCAATGAATATCACGTCGCGGTCTGCGTTTCAGATTTACTGAAGTACACCCGTCCTTGGACAGGCAAAAGGCTAGTTAACTGCATCGATCAGAAGCTGAGCCATACCTGCCATTCGTCGATGATCTGAACAATATCCCACAATCATAGCTGAGATCCAGAAAGCCATCTTGTAAATGTGCACAAGCTCTGCGTGATGTGAATTTGAGCACCAAAAGGGCACGGACCATTTTGTGGGCTTCAAGGAACATGCCCAACAAACACGTGATCAATAACCCCACCACCAAACTGCATGGCTCCAATATTTTATGGAAACAATGGGCAACATTTAACCAGAACAGCACAAACTATGGAAGATCTGGACACCAAATGCACAATTCTGCACTGCCACAAGTATAAATGTGAAGACGGTGTATCTATAATTTGCCAACTCTCAAACACAGCAATTGAATGGCTAAATCACTTATAACTGAACCTCTAGTTGCTCTACATAATCCATACAAAAGAGTGGCTTATAAAAAATAGAATAGCTAACAATTTGGGCAATATCTCTTCCACTGTATCTGTGCTTGTACAGCATTACTAAGATGGTCCATTAGATCTATTAATATTTCATATACGCAGAATATAAAAGTTAAGTCATTATGTACAAAATCATATCCACATGCAATTGTTGGTTTATACAAATAAACACATTGATAGTGAAAAAGCCTTTTTAACTGCAGCCTTGCTTCTTTTGTCGAACTGGAGAATTTTCAAAGCTGCATTCATGTTCAGCAATATGAGCATCACAGTGACTGCACGATCTCTGCGGTTACAAAGGGGTAATATTGCACCGGGTTTACTGCCATGACCTTTTTTAACGATTGTTAGGCTGCCAAAGCCATGATTTGTTGCAGATCCCTGGCCTGTTGATTCTTTTCCCTTACCTTGCCATCAAACCGCGCCGTGGCGCCCAGCGGAGCCCGCGCATTTCGTGGAGCGACGGCAAAGGCAGGCGGCTCCATGGGGGGCCTTGCCGCAGACGGGAGCTCCAGAGTGAGCGTCGCTTTTGACACCCGCGATGGTGAGGACTTTGCGCTGATTTGGTTGTCGGCCATCATCCTGTGCGCAATACAGAAGGCGACAGACAGGATATTGGTAGGTGAAGGGAAAAGGTAAAAGCGCAGCCCTGCAATCGCTCCTTCATTCTGATGTTGTCGCAAGGGGCTCCAATAGAGGGAGCTCTATAGAGTCCCTCTAGTTCGTAGATAGGCAGACAATACGTTCCCATCATATATATGTCTCTCCACGTAAAAATGTTTACGAAGTTCTTACACAACCCATCAAAACGTACGTCAGATAAAATCTCACAAGTCAGATGCATTTCTTTAAATTATTTTTGTAATCCTATTGCACACAGGAAAACAAATATTGACTAAGTAATTGAACTATCTGTTGGATGAGTTTGTACCAGCTTTGAAGAATATAATAATTAAACTGCATGCCATATTTTGTGCTTGGAAAAAAAAGTTGCTAAACTTCGCTCGGGCTAAAGGAAATGTCTTACATTACCCAACGCTGGCTCTGTTTTTACAGCTGATGCTTACCACCGAGCTTCCTCTGGAGCAGGACACTGCGGCTTGCATGTGTGCGCGTACTCCAATGAATAATCACTGCCGAGTAATGCCGCCACGATGAGTGGCGCTTCACGAAATGAGAGTGAACGTGAACGAGTGTGGGAGGTTGGAGAATAATGCCACGGTTACGTAGCATGCGATAGCCCAGCGACAGGAGCACGAGATAACGGAGGCCGTGGCAACACGTGAATGCTTAGGGTCAAGCCACGTTAAATATCTGCACAAAACCAAGCACATCATAATTATGCTTCTGAAAGCAAACTAAAAAACATTTTTTAAACACGGCAAAACGTTTAAAATGATGGTATCAAATCAAAACATCCGCTATGGTCAACGATTGTAGAATAATTTCTTAAAACGATACTCAGCAGAGGAATAGAACAATCGCCATGGCTTTGTAACATAGAATAAGATAAGAAATTGAGTGATGGAACAGTGATTAGCGCACTGCACTTTGAACCCGGCATCCTGAGTTTGCTCCTCGACCGTGGGTGAGTGATATGTGAGCCGGTCCTGTGGTCCCCTGCTTCTGCACTAACCAGCATGGTGAAATATGGTCAGATAACCTCATGACTGGCATGTCATGAGGAGGTATGTATACAGCAGTGGATTGACAAAGGGCTATATTGATTTAAATTATCTCCAATTTGCTAATAATCTAACAAAAAATGTCCACCGTATTATTCGTTTAATGTTCATGAAATTGTATGTAATATAAACAACCCACAATAAATGCCCCCGTTTGTTTAAAGGCCGTGCGTTTATTCAAAGCAGAACTTAAGAGCTCAGATTTGGTGCAACGTATGCGCTAAACAGAAATGATCTTGAAACCATTTGGAATTAAGAGACTGTTGATTTGTATGTATATCAGGGTCCAATCAAGGCAATCGTGATGTCTCTTTAGGCCACATGGCACCACTTATGGAGGAGGCTTTGTTTGAGTACAATGGCAAGTAGTGGATCATCTTGGTGGTATTTGCAGCTTTGTACTGTGCTCACATGCTGTTGACATGAACAATTCAAGGACTCTGAGGGGCAGTGGTATGTTTTATGCACGCCGATCGCCCATCCAAATCACTTACAAGGCTCAAAATCTGATTAGCTTCAACCATCTGACGATATCGGGCATACAAACAAGCATGGCGATTTAATGTATTTATTTATGCTCGTCGAGGTGTCGCAGGCGTTGTGGGCAGCGAAGCAAAATCCACGTTAGTTTTCTACTCGCCCCCTACCGTTACCAAACCGCACCGACAAGCAGGGTGAAGTATCATCAAATCACCCTCAACGGGCCCGGTGCGGAGTGGCGAGGCCCTTATTCCAACAGTCGATTCACAGAAAATACGGCCTGTACGTGTACATGCACGTTGGCAAAGGGTTAAGCATGCACGGATACGCACAGCATGTTCACCATCAACCAGTTGGATAAGAGACATGTAATAGGCTAATGCATTTTAGGAATGCCCCTTCCTCAAGAGTAACACTAAAGACATTTCATTGGAGTGGCTGAAGGTTCGTCCGATTGTCTCTTAACCAAAACGTCAGCCTACTGCAGTTTCTTATAACAAACATGGTCAGGTTTAATAGCATATGCATGTATTTATTGTTTGTATTTTTTACACATTCTTTTCATCCATATAATACATCCATTCCATGTATACCGTAATTAATTCATAAAATACGTTTAATGGCATTTTACGTATAAAGGGTTTTATGTAAACCATATTTATTCAAGAACTTTGGAGGTTTAACTTTTAAAATCTACGTATATTCGGCACGTTGTATATATATAAAACTGTCTTTCTTTGTCTCTTAGGTTGAGGAAGTACAGATGCTTGAGGTTAAGGGAATGGGCCAGCAAACATTAATGAGACTGTGCATTCTTGCACTGTCTGCGACCCTTTCTGAGGCTGTTTCTTTTTTAAAATATATTGCGTGCAATTTACCGGCTTCTAATGTGTATACATCTTGAGACTAAACGCTGGCTTAGCACACAGTGAAATATAAGCCAGAGCAATATAAATTATTAAAGTGGTATGCACGTGAAAAAAAAAATAACCAAATTACTCTATATCCTAATCCAAATATTAGGCGCATTGCTTTAGGCTTGCACATTGCCTTCTGCTCATTTTCCTGGCACTCTCCTTTTTTTCTCCCTCTTTCTTGCACCACCCACCCACCCTATCGCATGACTGCCAACATTTCTGCAGGGCTAGGTACTGACTTTCCAGTAGCCAAGCAGCCCAAATGGCTCCCAGAATTCAATTTCGCTTATGCTTTGCCAAAATGGATTAAAAAACCCTCCACACCTGCTTTTGAAAGAAATATGCAAAACAGCTGTTGTTTGAAGTTATAAATCTCGACATTGTCTAAAACCAATGATCATAAATTGATTAGGCCTGGCCATGCCAACGGCGAATGATCGTAAGAATGCTTGTTATTAAGTATCATCCCTACAAATGCCAGATTTTACGAAAGGGGAAATGCCTGTGAGTATTGTTAATTTCACTTAGAGGGAAGACCTCTTCATACAAACCGCTTTGGATTCCACCGGTGATAGAACTGCACATCAGAACAAAAAGTGAAGTCTAAACACGTTATGATAAGAAGTATTACGTTATACGAAATTCCTGACATAGCTGCACACTGATGTTTGAAATATACTGCAGGGAAGAAATAAAGCACAGCTTTTCAGAATGTCTCCCACCTGTCGTGACTAAATCTATACGCTGCCAGACTGACAGCCAGCCAGCGCACGTCACATTAATGACACTACTCACGTCGGTGTTCATAGGCTGCTTAGTGGCCCCAAAAGGGGGCACGTTTCTACGGGTCAGTTCTACTATATTAACCTTCTGACACAGAGCTTTGTTCTACAAGCAATGAACACAATTTATGATCTTCTCATCAAATTTCACACGAATGAAAATGCATGCTGCTTGCTGTGAAATATGTATGAAAAATATGTGGCCAGACGGCTGCTGTACAATGTAGATTTACTTTGTTAGAGGTTAAAACAGGAAGTGTTTTACATATTATATGTAAATGCTAATGTTGATAGAGAAAACGTTCAATTAATGTTTACTGCTTGCAAAATTAGCACCATAGAATATTTTATTCTATGCAGTAGGCTCTGTAATAGTATAACCATATTTCCATGCTGATACTATAAAAAAAAGCATTTTAAGAGCTGGCTCGGGACCCAGTACGGTCTGGCAACAGTTTGAGATGACAGGTATTCTTTGTTTGAGTTCCAAAAGAAAATTAAGTTCGGCTGTATAGAAAAATCTTCTGGAAAGTGTGGTTTTCAGGTCCTAATGAATGCTGTATGTCATTTATTTTCTTTGGATATGGATGAAGTACAATATCTACAATCGGCATAAGACAATGTTTGAAGTGTTTGTAATAGACTGTTGTAAAAGATAATATACAGTACTGTAGTATCTGGTTTACATTAGTGTCCCGTCTTTTCAAATGCATTTTGCAAAAACCTATACATTTGATCAACAGCAGCTTTAAACATAACTTCCAATGCAAACAAATCACTTAAAAATATATAGAATCGTCAACGAATGCTTAAAATTAAATATGAATAGCAATACAAAACATCATGCAAAATTAAAGCTTGTGTTGACGTACAGAAAAAAACACGCATCATTCACTTCAACAAAAGAATATTTAACAAGCCATTGAAATGTAAATCACACCTTTTTTTTCTTCCCCCCACCAAACCTATCAACGCCTCACTGTTGCCCAAAATGTTGGTCCGGTGCAAGTTTGTTTACCGTACCATGGGAAACATGAAGCGCCGTGTCTCGTCGCGAGTACGCAGAAGCACCAGGGTGGCGTGAAGGGAACGGGGGGAAGCACCGTGTGGCGTTTGTCTATCGGCCGTGCGCAGACGTGCAAAACCCCGTGTGGCCGCAAAGCCTCGCAGAAAGCGATGATAAAGGGGGGGGGGGGGACGTGTGAACGCAAAGCCAAACGTCTCCAGGCAGAGTGCAGCGAGGGAGAGGGAGGGGGGAAGGGGGGGAGGGCCCTCCTCATATGTCGCTGAGCCACTGTTTGCCCCGGCCTCTCCCTTCCACTTCCCTGCCCCATTGGCTGCTGTAGAAACTTCTCTCTCGGCAGAGTCACAGACAAAACAACCACTTAGACCGAGTCAACAGCTGGCCTGCATATTCTCTGTGTGTGTGTGCGCGATTGCACGTATTGCTTAATTTAGTCTTACATATTTCCCTGCTCAAGAGGCAATTGCGTACACACTTTCAAATTAAATGGACAGGATCATAGAGCAATTATCTGCATACAACTGTGGAAGAACGAAATCAATTTAAGCCATCACCCTTCCTGGGGCAATAAAATAAATACCACCTTGTGAGAAGTCGATTGTGGCTGTTGTACGGACAGGCCGGTGATCTCTGCCATAATATCATGGACTCTCATCCCTGCTTTGGGACTGCCAACATAGTTGAGCAACACCCAACACTGGTCCGAGTACGTTTACACATTTTACATTGTTTTTTTGCAAAATGCAGTTTAAAAAAAAAATAATTCACCATTTAATTTTGACATAACCTTGAAATAAATAATATCCTGCAACCTTCATCATGCATGATCTATCAAGTGCCGGATGATGATCTCCCCAAGTTGTCACTATCCCTCATGGTCCTGCGATGTGTCAAATCCATCTCGCTCCTGCACATAGTCTGGACCGCAATCCTTCATCCCTTCTCGCCATACGTCTTTCCCAACCCCGCTTTTTTTAGTCAGTCATAGGGTATTTACTTTGTGTATGTTCTCTTATACGTGTGTGTAATTCAAAGCATGCACTTCTCGACGACTCTTTGCGCAGGTAATAGAGAGTACAATAATTACAAACAATTATTCCAAAGTCAGTGTTATGTCGTTTTTATATAGAAGAGAGGGGTCACTACACAATTGAGGTATTTAAGTTACGTGTAAATATTGAGTCATGAATTCTCTGCGAATTAAGTTCCAACCATTGGTCACGGTTCTCTGATGATGTCCATAGTTATACCTCGTCCAGCAGACTTCCCATGTTTCATACCGTGAAGGGTCGTGAATGCGTCTTCATGTGTAACATCTGGACAATTCTTCTTCCTCTCCATAAAATGGTTTCATTCCAAGGATATTGTTTTTTTATGTTGTTATCAGCATAACATTCCTCCACTAATTTTAAGATTGTTATCTCTGTCGTGTGCTATGGTCCCACGTTTCTCCTTAAGGGCTACCATCTGTGAATTTAGGAAATCATGAACCTGTTTTTTTCTGAAAATGTTACAATTCCAATCTTTTATGAGGCATTCCAATCTAGTTTTGTATTTTTCCTCTTCCTAAACATGCCTTACGTGGTTTCAGATAATTTCTTCTCTGTGGGTTGGTGAAGATATCCATCCAACATGCACATCAGACCACTATGGCATAGCAGAACATTGCCACATGTTACAGTGTCGGCAGAGTTTACATCATGAGTGGAGTATGTAGCAGGTTCAAGTAATCGTTGAATAATTGTCCTTGAATCAGTAGCACCAAATGTGAGTGTGGTATAACAACAACGGCAGTCAAAGTGATTGTATACCCAATTGAGCATTGAGGCGGTGCTTATCTCCTATTTACAGCCTTGAGGCAGTGGCGGAAATTCCACATTCCCATGGCAGGAGCGAGTCTTCCATAGGACCACCACTGTGGACTTCCGTACAATGTAGTAATAATTGTATTGACCCCAGAGGGATGATGGGCTGAGTGATCCCCCAACTAGGATTTGAAATCGCAGCCTTCCAAATGCGAGCCAATCTACTGCTGAGCGACCTCGTCAGACACTATAATAGCATAATAGTAACATAAATCTAAGTAATGTTATAATTTAACTATTTATATAAGTGAAACGTAATTAAAATTATAATACATAAATGTAAATGATTAAATATGAAGCCACTCCTAGTATCCACTAGAGGGAGCTCTAGACAGCCCCAGTAGAGGCGATCTTGGCCTACTCTTTCACAATGGCCAGACACTTTACCTCGCCACACCCCGTGACCTGCTCGTCGACTAAACGTGGTATATCCAAACTTGATTTGAAGCTTTCGTGACTGCAGTAATTACTCTTTGGTTCTTTCGGTAAAGTCACGTAGAAAAAAAAAATAATTGAATAGACGTTTCGATTGCAACACAAGCAACCGTCATCAGGTAAAACTAAATTTGAGAGAGAGACAAAACACAGACACGGAGACACACAGACAGACACACAAGCAGAGAGAGACAACACAGAGACACACTGTGTGTCTGTGTTGTGTGCTCTCTCTGCTTGTGTATCTCTCTGTGTCTCTCTGTGTGTCTCTCTGTGTGTGTCTCTGTGTTATCTCTCTCTCAGTGTGTCTCTCTGTGTGTCTCTGTGTTGTCTCTTTCTGCCTGTGTGTCTGTCTGTGTGTCTCCGTGACTGTGTTTTGTCTCTCTCTTAAATTTAGTTCTACCTGATGACGGTTGCTTGTGTGGTGTATCCATTTATACTGCTGGGTAGACAGATGTGGGTTTGGATTTAAGAATCTTGTTCATGCCGTGCTGGGGGATCAAACCGGTAACCTCTGGATTGCAAGTCCATGTAATAACTATGACACCATGTCAGCATCTATGGCAATATACATTTCAAGAATAAAATATATGATATAGTGGACGTTAACTTTTGACAGTTAAAGGCAGGCTGCTTAAGCATCATTACAGCTACCAAAAACTTGCACTTTAATACTCAGCAATCATTCAGAATGATTAATTTGTTTATCTTTAGAAATGTAATGCTGCGAAAAAACCCACCAAGAGACAATTATTTAGAGAATGTAAACTATTTGAGATGCTATTTTTCATCTGTAGCCAGCAGAAAGCATTAAAGTCGATCTCCGATCTCTAATGCGGATGAAACAATATCTTTATTCTGCCCACATAGTAACCACTGAAGAATGCATGACTGAAGACACCAGGAAATTGGAAGAAATTGAGGTTAACAGCTCACAATGGTTTAATCCTGGCTGTGGACATTCTACAAGGTCACAGTGAAGCCCAGGCAGAATGTCCTGCTTGATAAACACATTCCCTGCGTTGGGATCTAACAATTGATAAATGCCGTCAATTGTGCTGTAGTGAAATCAATTTACGCACACGTGCGTGTATGAAGTGGAAAAATTAGGAGATTAAAATCGCATATCATGCAATAAATAACCACAGAAAATGTGCCAGATTTTTGGGCATTCTTTACGTCTGGTAAAATAAATAGGTTATACCGCTTTTCCCGTAGTTTCCTCTGCTTGCGTGAGCAGCTGCTAAAATCAATGGAATTGAGCAAATGCAGTACTAAAGAAAACACCAGCTACAGTATAGCAGTTTGACAGCAAACATTCCTCAGCATTCCTTGGCAAAAAAGGAGCCGCCATAGCATTTGTTTAAAAAAAATCCACAGTTTCGCGGTATAACAAACATAAATCACGAATGTGTTGCTGCTTTTGTTTCTTTATTCAAGAACTTATAAAAGCCTTAGGCATATATCTGAAAATGTAATAGGAAGTACGATTTAAGGGTGGCCCTTCATCTCTTAATAAAAACATAGCCGCGGCACCTTATGTCTGCAAGAAAAAAAATCACGTGGCCAAACCTGAAGGTGACACAGAAATAACTTTCTTTCACAGTAGGTAAACCGGCTCAAATATCAAGATATTTTTTCGTGTGCATTAGAGTTTAGAATCATCATGGGAACCAAATACTTGTGAAGTTTCTGCAGAGCCCTAGAGAGCTGACCATAGGCTTATAAAACACCCACGCACACAACCTGAGCTGGGCCAGACCTTTTATGACATAACAAAGGAGAAACAATGCATTTATACCACACATAAGGTATATATATACAGTCAGCTGGAAACCAGAGCAGCCCTCATGTCCTAGCACTCCCACTAGGACTTGCCTGAGGCAATTGGAAAGGACAGCAGGGAATTAGTTACCAACAGCCATAACGTAAGTCAAAGGCTGTATACTTACACAAGGTCTCTAAGCACCCATCTCTTTCCCTAGGTAAAGGGCAAAACACTATGATGAAAACTGTATGCATCTGTAAGAAGGGCAATACGAAGTGTTTGCAAGAAGCAAAACAATACTGTCTTTGTATGAAATATGATTTATGTTCATTCGAGACGTGACTTTTCATCATCGCATCATCTACATTGTTTATTTTACTGTGCTAGCTGACCAGATTGCTGATTAAGAGCTGATGAACCAGCAAAGTAGACATACATTGCCGTGGATATATATTTATTCATTTAATGTACTGAATAGCACATCAACAACATGTTCAAACCCTGAAAACGATTACCTCAAACGACACAAATTATCATTCCATGGTTATTCACACCCCTCTCAATAACAGTGAGCAATCATGAGAAACCACTGAATTATCGTAATTACTTTAAACAAAGAACAATCTTTAGGCTGACTATCCGTGATTCTTTCACGAAATAAAACCTTAATGTTGACAGCAAATTGGCAAACGTAATGTTGACTGCTGCCATATAGTATTTGACCAATAAGACACATGAGCTAAAACGTTAAACAATGTGCAGCCTTGAAAACGAAATCGACACAGCTATAAAAATCATCATCGTGACCATCATCAAATCTTCCGCATAGTGTCTAGAGGCACGTTAGCCCGGTGGAATTAGATGGTCAAAAATAAACAAAAGTTACTGTAAAAGGCAGGCGTGTGAGTTCTCAGGCTGAAGGAAGCATTTGAACAGAAGACAAATGTGTAAATTATTTGTTGGAATCGTAATGAATTTGGAACAGTGCCAAAATAATGTATGCTTCTGTTTAATATTGGTGTGTGGAATTTAACATTGTAAAAAAGCTTATCCTTCCCCAATGCCAAGAAATGTTGTTTAATCGCAAAAGTATTGGAAACAGGCCCAAAACGGGCCTTGAACCTCAAGATTTATATTCCGGCATTCTAAGCATGGTTTGTTAACTCTTCAGACGATGACAACATTAAACTGTTATTTCTGCATGTTGCTTAAGGGTTGACCATCCAACTGATAACCATGCCAAAACGCAAAAGCTAAAAAGTATGTTGCAGTGTTAAAATCAAAACTGCGAACCACATATTGTTTATGAGAGGATGTTAAATATAGATCTAAATAATTACAGGTGGGTGGAATGGTGGCTCGGTGGTTAATACACTGGGCGATACACCCATGGCACCTCAGTTAAACTCCTGGCCATTTCTAACATCAGCGGGGAGTCAGATCAGAACGAGTCTGATTCAGTCCGGGAGCTCTACCCTTCACCAACCTACACTGACCAGCAACGCTGATGTATGCTCAAAACAAACCCCGTGACCAACTCAGTGTCAGGAGGCCTTCATCGAGCAGTGTATATAAAGGGCTATAATGTATTATTTGAATGTATTCTTAAACGTAGTGGGAGCCCATTAAACGGGCTCCCACAGCCGTCCCTCCCCAATTACGTACGTATTGCATGATCATGATATGAGGCTTCGGGCACATGCAAAGCTATTTTAAATTGTAGAACTCATGGGCATCAACTAATTTGCTGAAATATCTGGAGAAATGTGACTTTTTTTCAATTGCATAAACCACATATGATACCTTAATTCATTGCAAGAGTAGACTATCAGGATTTCTCCAGGCAAACATCTTTAAATACATACAAATTATCCGCGTATATATAGATCATAAGATAAATAATTCCTTCTTTGGGCGATAGACCTGTTCATAATTTTGACCCAGAGCCTATTGGTGGTCCAAATCCATTCTTCATTCACTATAATCCCTTTTGTAACGAATTGGCATGTTTTGTTTACGTGACAAACCTTACTAACTGGCTGTCGGGTGGTGCCGGGTTTAACGACACATTTATATATTTATGCGATCTAACCCCAAAAAAAACTGTATTATGGATGATATTGGTCGCGAAAGCCTACGTGTTAACCTGACCATTCATTGCATGTGAATAAACATGTTTCACAATATATTCTATAAGATTTTCACCACAGGTTTGTGGAGGTCAGATAAATTCACCTTCAACAAAATCCGGTGATGTCAAAACGACTAAACTGAACTGAATATCTACACCAATTCTGGAGCATACATTAAAATGTATTATTTCATTTATGTAGCTGACACTGTGGCACATATCTACCCGTGTAAATTAATAACAAATGCTGCACCTTTTCACTTACACATAATTTTGGTACTTTATGCGTGCCACTTTATGGTATGTCACTGCACTGCCAACAATTCTGTTGAGTTTTAGATTTGCATTGAGTTTATTTTATTAAGGGTAGACTATTTACTATACTCGTCACTTGTTGGAAACGTGATGTTCTAAGAGCTTGTGCTGACATTGTGTAATTAATCATGTCATCTGGTATTTAATGTTTTGGGGACGAGTAGCGGGACAGTGGTTAGTGCACTGAACTATGAACTCGGTGATCTGAGTACAATTCTAGGGCGATCTAAATCACCACGCGGTTACATTTTTCTCTCGTTTCTCAGTTAAAAGGCAAAGATGCAGGTCTGCTTACTGTAGCCACTGCTCAGAGAAGGGCCTCCGCGAGAGGGAACTTGGTCTACTATTCCACACTGACCCTTGGAAGGGGCGGGAGTAGTCCCATACTTTACACTGCCACTTGCGGCCTGCCAATCGCCTAACTGTGGTGAACCCATTTACACTGCCGGGTGGACATAGACCGGGGCATTTAAGAAACTTGCACCATTGTTTCACGTTGCCACACCGGGGGATAGAGTCGAATCGGCGACCTCTGGATTGCAATTCCGGTGTGCTAACCATTATACCACGGTATCTACCTTTCTCAGTCTCAGTAAAAAGAGTAAAATTATATGTATTCCTAGACACTTATATACATGGTTCTGAAAAAAAATGTTAACACTTCTGAGAATTTGCAACAATACCACACGAAATCTGCCTCTGGGCTCTGGAGACCACCTGGAGAAGATTCCAGGCATGTGTTGACAATGATGGCGAACAAGTGGTGGCTTTTTGAAGCTATTAACATACATTTATTATCATGTTACAGAGTATCATCCGTTCTTATTCCACTAAAAACGATAGTCTCATATAACTGTTAACATTTTTTTGAAGCATCCTGTATGTGTGTGTGTGTGGCAAACCGGTAACCATTTTTTACAGATTATTTTAATGTGGTTTCCGGTAATAAAATATAAAAAAACGATTTTAACAACTCCGCTATTAAATTCCCAGCCAAGACGAACATCAAGAGCACAGCAGTATGTGATATCTGAACCTTTGTCGAGTGTCGTCTTTCACCAACCTCCACAGATCACGGTGGTGCAGTAAAGTCATACAACTCCCATGCATGACTGAACTTCATCTAGTTAATTGACAAAGGACTTGCAAGTAGCTGAAGTGATGTTTTATTATCTCATGCACAGCTATTACCCGAGAAGTGTCAGTGATGACAATACAAATATAGAGGCATACATTATGGGTATAGTGATTCACTCAGTTGTGGTCAATACAATGTTGTGATTCAGGGTCATTATGTGATTTAAGAAGCATAGATTATTGTTTTACAATGTGGAGGTGAATGTTTTTCGTTTACAGTTCAGCTGAACCAAAAAGAGATAGAACCGGGTACAGTGCATGTTTGTATGTTTGTTGTGTACTGTATGTGTATTTAATCGCAGTGCAATGTTCATTGCTTTGATGGATTTCCTCTGGTGTAATAATGCAAGCCCAAAAGTTAATTCTCCAAAAGCAATCAAACAGCAATAAATATCGCACAGCATTTTATAAAATTTACTTTCACGGTAATTTTTTGGGGATCTAGGTTAAACTTTTAGAATTCAATTTGACTGTGAATTTTGGATAGAAAATTAGTTTTTATCAAATCGGCAAAATTGTCACCTCTCGCCCTATCTGTGTCCTGTGTCCGTCTCTGTCCGAGTCTCCGTGTCTCGAGCCCCGTGCACAAAGAGTTTGTCTTTCTGCAGAACTACACCGAGTGTGCCCCTTTGCGTAGTAATAGCGGTGAACTTAACTTGGCGGAGGCATCACGGCCATTCACACTTTTACATTCCAGCTACAAAACTATATACAAGGTCCCCTCTACTTACGAACATTGGACTTAAGAACTTTCAGAGATACGAACAAACCTGTCTGTATGTCCAATTGCCTATTCGGACCGAGATTCGTAAGTTCAACCGCCGCGCAATAGATGGCGGTGGTGGCATGTACATCTGTAGAGCGTGAAGAACCAGTGGCATCTACATCTAAACACTAGTTTATACAACTGTTAAAGCCATTCCCCGTGTTTAGTGTACATGCTGTACAACATGTTTGGACTCGACATGAGTAAAGTTCGGACTTACGAACAAATCGACTTACGAACAGGCCTCTGGAACCTAACTCGTTCGCAAGTAGTCCTTGTACTGTATATATATAAACTGGTTAAAACTTGTAACCAAATCCCTTTTTTCCATTCTGGAGCAACATTTTTGTTATGAACGTTGCTTTCGGTTAATGGCAATACGCGGTTACAGTACTTTCTGTTTCAGGTTTTCGATTCGACTTCGCTGGCCTCTTAATAGCTGGAGGGGTTTGCCGTGAGCTCATTACAGTACCGTACACCGCACATGAATCAAGAGGAGTAATTGGTTTAACAGGCACAACTGAATGCATGTGTTGTGGAGCTTAAAAATTCATAGCAATTGATGAATCGACGCATCGTTAACACGTCTGGTCTGCGTACTGGTGTAAACACTTGCATTTGTTAATTACTCTGTGTGCTTTGAAAAGCAAAACATAAATATTTAACCTTGTTTGTACAGAAATTAATCATTTTTAAATATGCCCCATGCTACAAAGTTCGAATGTAAAATGTTTGCTCTTTTTTGAGCGAAAAGCTGTTAATCAGTACTTTGAACCAAATACCTTCATGACATAACTGTTTTCTACAAATTATTGGCTGGCTTATGACTTTATACTGTATATAACTTGACAGTAATGTATTGTTTCATTTATTGCAGTCTGAGTGATAAATAAGCTTCATGACGAATCGCACACTTGTGTCGGAACTGGGCAAGTGAAGTAAAGTATCATTGCAACTGCAATTAAGTGATAAAATAACAATACCAAAATTTGTGTTGTTGTGCATTTAAGCCAAATGATGGATGAGTGCCTCATTTTGATTAAATAGCAGTCAAGATAGGGCCAGGGCAAACCGCCGTTTTTGCCCATGGAGCTGGGTGGCTATTATTACACAGGAAATGAACGGTGTAAGTTACCTGACATCTTGGCATGCAACCTGCATTCCCCTACTAAGTGAACAGTGACCAATTGGTTCCAACTGGAGGAGGAGGAGGATGAAAGAACAACACAAGATGGGCCCAAAATTTCACGAGAGAAAATAAACTAGAATGCATTTCTCTGAACAATCAGGTCATACATGCGTCTCCTACTGCGCATGCCACCAAGGACCACCCACATTCCAGCATTGACCTACATACATTAACAAAGCAGCCTGCACAGTCACAAAATAGGTATCGGTCAAGGGCATGCCGTCTGTGTTTACACCTCCTTATTTGTTGTGAATCTACTATCCTCTTGGTAGAAACCACGTACTCGCAAGAGCATTGTTAGATACAGGTGC
The DNA here is from genome assembly GCF_964198595.1 of Lampetra fluviatilis. NCBI lineage: Eukaryota > Metazoa > Chordata > Hyperoartia > Petromyzontiformes > Petromyzontidae > Lampetra > Lampetra fluviatilis. The sequence goes on from NC_136276.1 coordinate 12,076,966, forward strand.
CTCTCCGGGAAGCTATCCCTAGAATTGCCTGGCTCTAGGTGTTCTAAAGGAGCCTCTGGTCAAAATAAACGTTCAACAGGTGGATGTAATCAGTGTCGGATTCCCAAACGCTTACGTCGTTTTATTTTAGCACAGTGTGTACCGCACAATATTTTTTTTTATAATTTGTATGTTTTTTTTGGAAGTCACAATGCTTCGCCAACTTACCAACGAATATATTCTCTGAAAAATATATCGGCTACATATTTTAAGGAAAATCTGTTTAAAAGTTAAAGGAAAATGTTTGTACTACCACAATGTAGGATGTGTTTCAGTGACAAATTAATTAAGGGGTTATTTTGAAAATTGCTAAGAATAAATTGTATGATTTTCAACGCTGAAACTCTAGAATAAAATGAAAAAAGAATATAACATTTTCTTTTCTGGAGCATACAGTCTCAAGATCAAGCAGTGTAAAACTCTGATTCAGGCATTATAGAACTTCTGCCAACATATGGTAGATTCTCCTCCTGACTATCCAGCTCCATTTCATATATAGCAACAGCAGAACAGTGTCCAGTCAATCAACTATTTCTACGTTTCTCAGAGCTGTATTTTTGGCAATGAGAGTTGATACATTTGACATTTTTTGTGAAAATGTTGTGCTTAATTCTTTGAGACTGAGGTCAGACCACCAAACTTGCCGTACATCAAAGCCTTTTCAAATTTTTTTCCCTTTAATTGTGATGAAAGGTCATTGCCCAGAAAATAACGTTTCTCGTGTATTTTTCAATTGCAATATGGCAGTGCCTGGTGATAATAGGTATAGACAATCTCAGCTTAAAATTTTTAGAATAGGCAGCTACATTTATCCAACCTTTCCATGAAGTCAACACGTAACCACATCAGTATTAGCTAGGCCTGTAATAATTTGCCCCGCTCACCATTCAACGAATTGCCAGCTTTAAGGATTGCAATTCACTTCAATAATCGATTATTATTCTTATCATTGTAGTAGATGTAGCACCCTCTCGGCTAGTGGAAAATAACCGATTCTTAGACACACGATTCGTTGCATGTATCATGGACGTAGCATTCTACTTTAAATTTATTAATAGACGTTTCTTTACACCCCAAGTATTAACTATCCATGCCACTCAGCCACCTATTTGCATGCTTTTTAAGCTATGTGTCATATACGTACACAAAATACAAGTTTGGGCATAGCTCGGAAGAGTTTTTTTTTTGCCACATCAATTGACAAAACATAATTTAAAGCCTTCTTAATTTGAGCTAAATATTTTCTAACTGTGGGGTGCAGTGGAGTGGTAGCACAGTGGTTAGTGCACTGAACGATAAACCCTGCACTTCACTTCAATTCCCTGCCACGGCTATAACATCATCAGTGGGGAGAGATATTTGAACTGGTTTAGGACCTTGTCTTCCACATATCCACATTGACCAGCTTGACGAATTATGGTCAAACAATCCCCACTTTGTCGGGAGACCTTTGTCCAAGAGTGGATTGACAAAGGGCTGCAAGTAACCTTTTTTTTTCATTTGTGAGGTAAGCAGCTTTGCATGCTCTCACCAACGGTAACACATCATTGTCACAATGAAATAAAGATGTAAATTGTGACGTGGAACATTAGTCCATTGAGGGGGTGAGAGCTGCCACGCAAAACTAAAATCTGCAGATGCATTTGCTCGTGGAAATGTCGTAAAATACTGGGCATCTTTTCATCGTAAAATACTGGGCATCTTTTCATCGTAAAATACTGGGCATCTTTTCATCGTAAAATACTGGGCATCTTTTCAAAGGTAATCCAATGACAAGACCTATGAAAAATGCCCCGAAGTAGTCTGCCAGATCACGTTATTTTACAACTATGGACTGTATATTGAAAACAAAATGCCTCATTTTCTCTCTTAAATTAGTACAAAACTAGGTGCACGTGGGTCAACATGAAAAATGTCATCTAAACTGGGAGGCATGGCAATTCTTAATTTATCTGGTCATTAGTTTATTTCAGTTTTAAGGCTTTCATATTCACGTGAATGTACACACATTAATACGTGCATTACGATTAAACATATACAACTTAAGAAACTTTTCAATGCGAATACAACAAATGTTTTGGGTTTCTTGTCAGAGAATTAAATCACATGTTTTTGAAATTTACCACATCTTCAGGGTCAAGTGCAGTGTCCCAATGCGATCGAATGAAGGCTAAACTAACGTTGCCTAATTTAAAACATAATGCAGCCGGCTTTAACACAGAAAAAACCAACGTTATCTCTAGCAGCTGCGCAGTCACGATAGGACTATGCACTGTTACTGAGATGAAATAAGGAACACATACAGTATATACAACGGAACTCAGCCAATCGTCTCCCAAGGGTAAAACGTACAGCACCACGTTGTGGAACGTCAACACAAGCCGTCTTACGTGGGACTGGTCCCTGCCATGGGAACTTGGAATTTATTTCTAGCTCAGAATCACCCTAATGGTCATTTGAGAAAGAACAACTTTGGAATATAAATAAAATACTATACATTACTCTAAAAGTAAAAAAAATGTAGCCCTGCAATTACAATTACTTGCCTCTCGCCACCGCTGATGAAAGGGCCTCAAGAGGGAGCCCAAGATACTCGCTGTTCTCGGGGGTATTTTGGCCTACTCTTTTACCCTGGCTAAGCATAGTGGAAGAGGTGGGGGTACCCACACTTGACTCCACCACCTACAACCTTCCAATATGTATCAATTTCTACTGCTGCATAGACAGAGGAGGGGAATTTAAGAACCGTACCAATTATTTCAACTGCCGCACCTGGGGGATTGGACGGCCTACCTTTGGATTAAAAGTATGTGACAAAGAGCTTTATAGCTCATCGGATTCCTCCAGTATAAATACATATTCTGATTCTGACACCACAGTAGTATGCATTGTATTATGTAAAAAAAAAATATATAAAATGAATGTCTACGCAAAAGAAAAATAACTTTAGCAGTCTTCAGCAATAGATGATGCGGGTTGGCGTGCATTTAAACCGTGGGCGGTATTCACGATTAAGAGAGAGGCAATTAAGGCGAAGATCTGCCAGGAGGCGTGAGCAGCAGCAACAAGCGAGGAGGAGGAGAGGGGAGGATGAAAGATGAGATAAAGTTCACAGACGCAGAGAAAGGAGAAGGGAGTGATGGCATCAAAGAGATGAGTGGGAGTAAAGGTATGAAGAACTACAAAGAAGACGACGCGAGATCTTGCAACTGATATACAAAGTGAATGCAAAAGGTGCATTTCTTGTTGAAAGCATACCAGGTCTTTTACACAAACGCTGCGACCAAAAAACGGCGATAAAAAAAATCAAGCAGCGTTTGTTGAAATGAGCTTACTTTTATTCAATAACTTAGTTGGCGACACTACCTTGGCAGGAGCGCATGCGAGCACAAATTACAAAAAACAAACCCGACACGTTAGTCAAAAGCACTGCACAAAGGAGGAAAACATATCTATAATTGGACGACGTTTTGGACAGCGTCCACGTTTCAAAGCACATCGATTACGTGAATTAGACAGGAGGCACCAATGAGAAAAACCAGGCATGGAAACATTGCTGTGTGCCCGGTATGCAACCGTTGACTCACGTCCAGGGCGCGTCGTCTCTCCCCTGCATTCTTTGACACGGCGAAGCGATGTGGCCAGCCAGGTAAACACGCACTCAATGCCGAGCGGCTAGCCAGGTGTGTGGTCCACTACGGAGAGGCGAGAGAACGGACATTGCGTGGGTTTCCAAACACATTGCGAACAAAAAAAGTGAGTGAGTGAGCTTCAGGTGCGCGTGTGGGACCACGGGTGGGGTAGCGGGTACCGCTACGCTGCTGCGCTACGAACCCGGCGACGCGAGTTCGATTCCCGCTCACGGCCAACGCCGCTGACGATTATCTGAACCGGTCCTGGCCCCCCATCCTCCCTCCCTCCCCTAGGTCGACTCAGCCTCAAATGAGTACCCGGTGCGGCGTCTAAACGTCGCCACTACGGGAGACAAAGGCGACCGGGCGTGGTGCTGGCCACCCACACCATCTCGTGCGCCGTTCCGGCCTTCGTGGGTGCTACTCGCTAACAGCACTTGCCCCAAATAGTCTGTGAAGGCTACACGGAGGCTCTTTGTCTTGTCCGTGTCACTCCGACACTGAGACGCACGCGCGCTGCAGCTCCACCGCAACGCGCGTCTGTGCGCAGGGTCGAGTGAGCGCGCTTGGTTTTAAGGAATGCAAATATCAGAGCTGTTAAACATAAACAGAGCCGGTCGTGGGTGGGTATACGTGTGTGTGCGCGTGAGAGTATTTTGTGTTGTCGCGTGCTTTTAACAGTCCGAGTACAATGGAAACACCGACTTGCTCAGAATACGGCGAGCGAGTTATTGTTTTTTGTTTTGAGAAGTGACCACGAAGAGTTTGCCGCAACCATCATCATCAATGCCTCTCGGCAGGCACCCGTGCCCGCTCAGTCGTCGTGTGTGCGACAGTGACGGCGCCTGTCAAACCGGCTGAAGGAGAGACATCGGCGTGGAAAAGGAACGCGCTGCGCATCGACCGCGGTGTGAAAACTTCAAGGCGTCTATCGTTGCGACGCCGCGTTTGTGTTTTCTCCAATACCGCCTCTCAATGCCGTTCGCCCGACTCGCACACGCCACGCAACACCGCAGGCAGGCAGGCGAACGCGCTCACGGTTACGACAAAGAAAGTTTCGTCCATAATAGTTCATCAAGTTTCGCATCAAACAAAATACGACGTGACCATCACAGAATACAGTGCTGTGGTGATGTCCAAAGATCACGCCTTGATGTTGCTGCTGCTGCTGTTCCTGATGCTGCTGCTGCTGTCCCTGCCTGAAGAATGCCTCCTGCTTCTGCTGTTGTTGCCGTCTGCAGCAACGGTATGTACTGTTGATGCTGCTGCCTGCAAGATTGATACGTGCTGCTGCTGTCTGCAAGATTGATACGTGCTGCTGCTGCCTGCAGCGATGGTATGTGCTGCTGCTGTTGCTGGCAATGGTATGTGCTGCTGTTGCTGGCAATGGTATGTACTGCTGCTGTTGCTACTGCCTGCAGCAATGGTATGTGCTGATGCTGCCTGCCTAGAGTGAATGATGGTATGTGCTGCTGCTTGTCTGCAGTGAATGGTATGTGCTGTTGCTACTGCCTGCGGCAATGGTATGTGCTGCTGCTGCTGTTGCTGCTGCCTGCCTGCAGTGAATGATGGTATGTGCTGTTGGTGCCTGCCTGAAGTGAATGGTATGTTCTGCTGCTGCTGCTGCCTGCCTGTAGTGAATGATGGTATGTGCTGCTGCTACTGCCTGCCTGCAGTGAATGATGGTATGTGCTGTTGGTGCCTGCGGTGGCAGCAGCGTCCTCTGAGCACGGGGTCGCGCCCTCCCTTGTGACGCGGCCTGGAGCCACGCCCACATCCCTCCCGTGCGCGCGACCACGTGTCCATCAGAAGCGACGACAAATTAAAAAAACAACTCAACACACGTGCGACGGTTCGAGGCGCGTGTTCCTTCTCACGGCACATGCATTATAGCACATACATGCCGGTGCACGACTCCCAACGCAGTACAGTGTCACCGAATAATGTGTTTGCTAACATACACTCGATGGATTCGGGCAAGTAACCGTGCACCAATAGATTCATGCCGATTATTTGCACTCATGATAGATGCACCGAATCGCGCGTCTAAGATTAGATATATTATTTTAAATGTGTGGTTCGCCCATCAAACTGTGAATCCGGCTACTGGAGTTCGATTCTTGGTCAAGGCTGACATTTGTGGCGCGTGGTATCTGAACCGATCCTGAGAGTCCCGCATCACCAATCCAGCCTTGCGAACACCCATCGCCAATCCCGAGTACAATCAAACAACCCACTTACTATTTAAAAAAGGGGACTATTTTGTCGTATTACACACGTAGTGTCGTACCTGTCCCTCCGCTTGGCGCGGACAGCCCCGGAGATTAAATCTCCATGGGCAGAAGGTACTTCTGGTGGAACGGCAGAGATAAATATCAAAATAAAAACAATCCCACAACTCCTGGAAGCCCCTTCTCGAGAGAACCTGGGACGTTTAAATATCAGAATATGTATTTATAGAGGAGGAATCCGATGAGCGATAAAGCTCTTCTTCACGGATGTTCAGTAGCGCTGGGTCAGAACGTTACAACAATAAAACATACGATAGGAGTGCAAAGTATGGGAAAGGTAAGCAAATCATTAAACAACATACAATTAAACTAACTTATTATTTTACCAGTTAAAGCCCATTGAGTTGTTAGCTTATTTTTCAGAAGCGACCTGGCCACAAATGGTAACTCAACGAAGTGGCTTATCATGTGCTTAAGGTAAGCTTAGGAAGCCCTTCTCATTAGAAATCTTCTAGCAGATAGTAGCATCTTCCAACGACAGTAACGAGAATTGACGTCTTTCGGAGGAAGATCTTCCAGAAAAAGGCCACGAGTCGTAATCCATCTCGTGGAGACGCCATCTTCGTCAGAGCGCAAGTCCAGGGCGCATTAAGCGTCGCTAGGGCCGCGCTGCTCCCTGCAACTACACCTGACAAATTATACCTGGGAACTGCCACGGGCAGCCTGAAGATCAATGGAGACGGGCTTGGAGACACTGCGATGGGTTTGGAGAGTAAATCCATCGGGCGATATGCCAGAATTCTGGCAAAAATCGCCTAATGATGCTGGATGTAATGACCAGCGAAACGTTTTGCTCAAATTGTAAATGTGAATGTACTCTCCAACACACTGGAGGGTTAAAGTAGTAACTAATTGGCACGTTTTGTTTACATGGCAAACCTTACTAGTTGGCGGTGTCGGGTGGTGACGGGTTAACGACACATTTATACGATCTAACCCAAAAGCCTTTGTTATGCCTAATATTGGCCGCGAAAGGCTGCGTGTTCAAATTAAAGTCAATTAATATCCCTCCTTTCACCAGAGTATGTCAAGATGGGTGATCACAGCACCCTTGTGGTGCCGCATAGGTAACGTGTGACTCGCCAGTCATTGTGTGAACCTCGGGTCGGTGTTGTACATCGATGTATTTGTACGTCGAGCCCTTTGTAAACCCACCGCGAGATGACAGCCTCCACACGCATTGCTTGTTATTTGACCATACTTAACGGTGGTCAGTGGGAACATGGAAGTACAGCACAGCAATGGATTTGGATGCACTGCCCTCTGCTGCCCGCGTGTTGGTGTGAACGCGTATGCGGTTATCATTGGGATGCTCTCGGCACAAAGAGCAGCTGGGCAGCTTTGCGTTTGTTTCCTACAGCAAGCGAATGGAAACGTTACTGTCATGTCTTAGTCTTGGCCGAGTGTTAATTTCCTGAAACGCTTTCAAAACTCTTCGTCTCCAATATACAGTTTATGCATATTTTTTTCAGTTCGACCCATTAGTGTCTTTGGCCGCACAAACACACGCGCAGATATTTTCAGAGTGAAAGCGAAGAGTACATAGCGGCGTGCACAGAGGTCATTCCCCGATTGCCTGAGATTATCAGCCAATCTCACTTCAAAGCCAATCATTGCCTATCTCACCTAAACGTCATCAGTCCAGTCTATACAAGACCACCCCAATGTCATTACAGCCCAACACATCCTAGCCTAACATGTGCAGGATATCTAACTCACTTTATTAGAATCCAGCACATTATTATAGCTCATCCAAATGCAGCCTGATTATAGCCCGGCACAACTTATCCCATATCATCTTGTCCATCTACAACTCTTTACATCACAATTTATCATAGAATGGCAATGCCTGAAACAGCCCACGTAGCCCATCACATCTCAACTCAACTTCAACACAGCCCAACCCACGTCAAACCAACCCAACTATCCCATTAGAGCACAGCCCACGTAAAACCGGCCCACCTAACCAAATAATTGCACCTTAACTATACTGTCCAATTCATGTCAAAGCAGCCCATCGTTACGTAAACACAGCCCAACCCATATCAAACCAGCCGACCGAGCCTGTGGCAACCCAGCCCATGTCAAATTAGCCGACCCATTCCACCGTAAGTTAATCGCAGGAAAAAAAATCATGCAATGGAACTAGTATTTGCCAAACATCCCAATGTTACCAAATTAGATTTAAATTATTCAATTGGGATTAGACAGCGACTACGCCCCCTACGGCAATAACTTGGCAGGGTCTTGAAAAACAGTTGAGATACAGAGTAAGGCTTTCCTGTGTAAGCAAGCGTACACTTTTTTTAAACAGCCCAGCCCATGTCAAAGCACCCACGTCAATTCCACCTTAACCTAATCACTGCCCAGATCACGTAAAACCAGCCCACCCAGTCCGTCACAGCCCAACCCACACCTGACGCGCTCAGGAAGTTGGCCAGGCACAGGTGCAGTTACAGGTGGTGAGAGTCAGTGGGGATCCCCAGCCGACAGGTGAGTGACTTTGACATCCTTAGTAACACCTCGTCGTATCACACGCAAATTAAAGCGTTGTGAGCGAAATGAGCGATGAAGGGGTTTCAGCTGCCCAGGCGGCATGGCTGCTGTTTTGAGGATGTGCTTACACCTACCTGGGCTGAACGAGCCCGGTGTGTGTGTGTGTGACCCGGCTTGAAGGGTTTAGCACTCAACCCTTGCGGGTGACGTGGAACATTGCGTCGCGTCTGTAAAGCAGCAGGCAAGCGTCGCGTTTGAGATTTCTCACCCGCACGACGTTATCGGAACGGCCCGAAACGAAACAGGATACCTCTCTTTTAAATTGGCCATCCCGTGTCGTAATGAACGACTTATTTAGCAACGGTCAACGTGTGCTAAGTTACACGTAGTCGGCTATGTGTGTGTAGATATGTAAAATGATCAATTAAATAAACACGTGTCGGCCACATGCCCGTCTTCCCAGCATACAATCGAACGATATGAACGCTGTGTCCTAACAACATGCTAGCTGCCGTTGTCGTGTTTTATAGTACACGTAGCAAAGGCAACGGTTGTTAATGGTTATCTTAGACTTTTCCAAAGACATCTGCTCTTTTTTTAAGTTGGTACATTTCAGTACTCGAGTAGCTAGCTGTTCAACATATGTTAGTGGCATATGTGGATACTGTACTGTAATGCACAGTACTGTAAGGATTACAATTGCTCAGCAAACCCACACATATCTAATGAGTACTGCATTATCAGTGTAACAATTGTTTTCATTATCTCCAGAAGAATTCCGAGCTCGTCAGATCTCGGAAGTTAAGCGTGTTGTAGCCTGGTTAGTCGACTTATGGGAGCCTGCCTGTGAATACCAGGTGTTATAGGCTTGTGCTCCGTGGTGCTCAGAAGTACACGAACGGATTCTTCAACCTGTACCTCATACGGCTTTTCGAGTGTTGCTCCCTTGCACGTGAGTAGATGTTCTCTGGGTACTCCGGTTTCCTTCCATATGCTAAACCCTCGTGCAAATGGCCAAACATTTCAATGCAAGACTCTCCATGGGACAAAAAGTATTGTGCATAAATACATGACAATCGTATGAATACTGCAGAAGGATAATGACCACAGCTGTTCCATACATCAATATACCCATACAATAGTCTATAGAATCATATGATATTCTAATGTATAGAGATATCATGTATGGGGACATTAAATGTCATCATCCATGCTCTATCCAGTGCTGGATGAGGGTCTCACCAGGTCATCAACATCCCTCAATAGCCCTGCGACATAACCATCTGCCTCCTGTACATGTATCTGATCCAAGTAATATTTACTGAGTGAAACTCATCTGTATTTTCAGTAGTATGATCGAGCTTTTTTTTCCTTCCAAAAAGCACTCCTACCTGCTATTGCTAACTCTTTCGTTCATAATTTTGCCCCCAGTCCACCTTTCTTCTTCTTCCTAGCGTTGTTCCCGCTCTGGCACAGGGTCCGCTTTTCGACATTGTCTTCTCCATTTGGCTCGGTCCAGGGCATCTTCGGGGGATGCGTTGACCGTCTTCATGTCTTCCTTTATTCGATCGATCATCCATCGCTTCTTCGGACGTCCGCGTGGACGGCGGCCCTCTGGCTCAATACGCATGGCAGTCTTGGCCACTGATAACTCTTCACTTCGCATCACATGGCCGTATCACCGAAGCCTTGCCTCAAGCATCTTGTCCGCAATGGGGGCCACACTAAGTCGCTTCCGAACGTCTTCGTTCATGACACGATCCCATCGAGTCAGTCCAAGGCTCCATCTTTAATTATGATTAATTGGACCTGACTCAACACAAGTTGTGTTGCCTCGACAAGCACCTCCATATGTTTCGCAAACCTATTGGATACTTTACAAACATCATTGCCATTCAAATGTTGTGTTTCTTCTTATATATTGGTGTCGTCCATAACTCTTCCATGCATGTAGGGACGATGGTGGATCGGGCGGGTGGGGGCATCGAGACATCACAGGAACTCTTAAGGAAAGGAGGCGGGCCTGGGCAGGGACGATGATCGATGGACTAGATGAGTAACAATGAAAGCCAAATGAGTTCAGGAACGAACGCGTCCGGGAGAACGACAACTGTGGAGATGGAGAGATGAAATCAGTTCATGTTGAAGAGTGAGATGGAGTGTGGCCTTGCAGGAACGTGAGAGATATCGATAGCATGTGGGGGCCTTCATCTAGCAGTGGATAGGCTAATAATGGAAGTATTTGTTGGTGAACATTTGTTTCAAAGGTGGCATTTTCATCATACCGTACTGTACTGTAAAATACACTGCTACATGCAGTGCTGTGTGTGGCGCAAGTCAATCTGTTCCGTGGAAAATGCAGTTTGGTGTGGTCAATTGTAGCCTTTGTACATTCTCCCAGGAGGTGTGGGCTGTGTCTCACTCCAGTGGGTGTCGGCCCCCATCACTGTCGTCAGCCCCTTAACCAGGGCACTTAGCCTGGAGCAGCAGATCAACATCCTGTTCAGTGCAATACAAATACACTGCATACAGACGTATTCATCAACGTCGTCATCGTCACATGCACCACCCCCTTGTCTTGAGTGAGAGCTGTGTCACTCGGTTTCACGACTCGTTTGCCATAACAATACTATTCTCGACGAGCCAATGTTGTACCTAGAATGCAAATGTTAAACACTTTGATGATTAAATGAAAGTGTTGTGGGGTTGGGGGTGGAGTGGGGTGGCATTGGGTGGCCGGACTGAGACACTTGTGCCAGTGATTGAGTTCTGAATTGGCTTTCTCCCTCCCTCCCTTTCGCAGGCTATGTAGTTGCCTGGAAACAAACCACATCTCAACGTCATTTGACCAGGTCGTGGACGGAGTTTTCAAAGCCTCAGCAGTGGCCCAGGGGCTGTTCCATGGATTCATCGTCCGGCAATGCGACTGTGCATGACGGGAGTCATGTTAAAAAATAGCTGACTGTTCCCTTTTAAACATTTCGCTGACATTATCTTGCCCAAGCTGAATTTTTGTCCTTTCGTATTTATTTATTTTTATGGGCCGTTCGTGACACTAGTGGTTCAAGATCTCATCACACGAAAATGAAACATCATCTCAATTTTGGTAAGAGCTCATTTTGTGTACTTTATTTTTTTACACGTGGGACTGCCTGTCAACGGTACGGTGTTAAATGTTAGGTTGTCACCATAAGTCACAAACGGGTGACCATGCAGTGCAATTATTCAATACTGGATGATGGTTAATAGTTGCTACTTTAGTATGGGTATAACAACACTGTAATTCCATTATAAAATGTTGAGATTGAACTTAAAACCTTGTAATGGACATTAATAATAAACATTTTAAATTAAAAATGTTTGTCAGCGGACTTCTGGATGAAGGCCTCCCCCATGCTGTGTTGGGCATGGGAGTTGTTTGACCATACTTCACCGTGGTGGTCAGTGCAGGTTGAAGTGGATCAGATATCATTCACCACTGTGGCCAGCAATTGAATTTTGGTCCAGGGGAGTTCGTTGTGCAGTGCAGCAACCACTGTGCCACTACTCCACAAGCGCATTTGAATACTGTAATGGGTTTTATTATTGTACAGAGTGTACTGGATTTGTTCTGAAAAAATGTGTGCTCACTTATTGTGTTTGCTTTATGGTTCATTTCCAAACAGATGTGTATTCTAATAACGCTTCTTAAGCTCTATGCTTGGAAGAGGATTTTTATCTTTTAGTTGAAATGCTTTTAGGGTCTTCATGGTCACTGATGATAGAATATCAAGGACAATTTTCTTGTTTTGTTTTCTGTTTAAACAGGAAACAATTTGGGTAATATTTTGCTGAAATGAAAACTGTGTTTTATTGGGGCTTGGAGACACTTTGGAAAATTCCACTTTTTGCTATACTGTAAAGTATTTTGTACAATTTCCATATTCTGCATTAGGACATTTGTTAAAACTAGGGCTGTAGTGGATATGCACGCCTATAATCAGCACTTTGGAGGCAAGGATTGGTGGATCGCACAATGCTGTGAAACTCCCTTCCCGTAGGCGTTGAGGTGCCGTACCCTGGCTCGCCAGGACAAGGCAGTACAGCAAGTAGACGATTGTGTTGTGATTGAAACGTCGTAGTTTTTTGTTATCTTTTTGTCATTTTCTTTCAACCTATCTACGTGACTTTACCGAAGACCCAAAGAAAATGAATTCCTGCAGTCACGAAAGCTTTAAGTCAAGATTTGATTCGCCATCTGTTTCCATCTGTACGAGTGTAGTCCCCTCGCGTCCGTGGGTTTACTCCGGGTGCTCCGGCTTCCTCCCATATGTATAAACTCCTCATTGATTAGCTGAGATATCTTGAAATTAAAACCCAATGTGGCAGGACCCTTGTTAAAAAGTGTGGCTTTCCTGGATAAATAAGTAAATGATAAATAAACGAAAACCAAGCGAGGTGGTATAGACACCGCTGTGTATATAGTGATTGAGCTTTTGTCATCCTTTTAATGTTTCGTGGCAATATTCTAACGATTCTGTCTATTGATGGTAGAAACTCTTTTAAAAAGACATTTCAGGCAAGAGCACGGTTGGTAATCAATTATTTTATACTTAGATTGACGTATCCACAGCCTTGATAAAAATTCATATCAATTCTATGTAAAATTGAAACGTGAATAATTTTATACTCATAATTGGTTCTGCTGACATTACCATAACAAATGTTTCACAAATAATTGGAGCCCAATGTTTTGTGAATCGAATATACCTTTTGTTCAAAATATTCAGGCATATCGATTGCCTTTTTATGGTTGCCAGTGTTAAAATATGGATTAATTCTGGACTTTAAATGATTGTCTATGACAATTTGTGGTACATTGTACAAGAAAGTTGTTAATAATACAGTCAAGAAGCATAAATTACCATTTAAACATAAAATATGACCATGTGGAGATGGAGCAATGACATGAGCGTGTGTGCAGGAGCTAAATGGATTGTTTCTTTATGAGACCAGGAAGGATTGCAACAAATTGAGGAAACCTTCAACCAGTAGCAGATAGGCCATGGATGATAATACATTTGCTGTATTTAATAAACAAGATATAATTGTTTTTTTTATTTGCTGTAGGTATCCATGGAAGCCCATACCCTTAGAAACCGGCGAATGATCGGCCGAGTTCATCCCGACTCCAGAGGCGGCACATAAACGCACGGGCACAAGGGTCATCACGTCCTCAGGTCGCCATGTCTGGGGAAGACCAGGGTGACAGGACAGCCCTGCTCGCAGCCGCCACGGCGAAGGCAATGGCTGCAGACGACGCCGACGAAAAGGCCGAGGCCACGGACAGCTATGGCTCCACCAAGGAAAATGGGAAGGTGCAGGACCTCTTCCACGAAGAGACTCAGGCAAGCGATTCCTTTCCCACGCACTGTCGCCTGTGCCGTGAATCTGTTGTTATGCACGCGATCAGTAGTGCGTAATAGCCACGCGTCATTGTTTCTTGGAGACGGATGCCCGCACACACTAAAATGCTCTGTACGATGGTGATATTTGCCCCTTTTGATTTATTTAAGATTCTGCCCACTTGCTGTGCTGTTCTGCTCTGTACTGTCAGCGATCGGTGATCTCGATAACTTAACACATTGCAACAGGCTTGGGCTTGGGGTGCATGGTGGAAAGCCAAGTTACTTGCGAGGAAGCCTTCCCTCTTTGGCACGTGGACGGGAGTGTTCACATCCTGCCTCGTCAACATCCTTGGGGTTGTTTTGTTTCTCAGGACGGGCTACGTGGTGGTAAGGAGATGTCTGGCTGCAGCTTTTAGAGAAACTGATGTTACTGTGACTAATCTACACTTCAGAACCTCTCAGAATCTGCTCAGCTTAACTGTGAATATATTTACTTTTCTGCCAGGCATCCGCACACCCATGGGCAAAATGTTAAATGGACTTTGATGTAGAAAAGGCACTGATGGGTAACATTCATCATGATTTCATAAATTATAACTTTTTTTATTATCCCCACACTTTGGAGGAGAATCACCAGAGATCACTGATTGTAAGTGTAGATAATGGGATACACGGCGAGTGATGGTGCTGTGGTTAGTTGGGCAAACCTGGCTACTGGAGTTCATTGGTCACTTGAGTTTGGTTCCAGCCAATGGCTAACAACAGTGATATCTGGGACCTTCTTTTTGCCAAGCCGGACTGACCAATGTGGTGAAGTTTGATCAAACAACCTCCATGACTGCCACGGCATGGAAAATCTTTCATTTAGCAGTGACGAAAGTTTGTAAAAAAAAAATTATGTTAATGGTATAATTGACTGCGCTGGCCGTTACAACTTTGCACCTGCTTTGTGGGAGTGGCTCCAAATGAAAACATGTGAATATGACTCATTGTAATTTTTATATGTAAGGTTGTGTTATATTGATACTGAGCCTGGCAGAAAGATAAATATATTACATTTAATCATGTCACCTCTTAGTGGCTGCATTAAACATATTTTTTTCATTTCAGATCACATTTCATTTATCAACACATGCTGACATATACACACTTTAATTCCTCTTCATGTATGTATGTTGAACTTCTTTCGCACCATACATAGCCAATCTTGCTAATCAGTGGTGCGGGGGAAGGACAACGAACTAACACAAAAAGCAGTTCTAAAGAAATCCGTTTTTAATATCGATGATTTGAAAGTGCTTAGCTCCAGTGGCTTCCTAATATCCAGAGGAAGAGCGTTCCAAATGGTGCAATTTGTCGACCTTTATGTTGAAAATTGAAGAGGTAGTAACCATGTGGGCATGAGTCCTTGACCCAACTCAAGCTACGTTTCTCCGTCTCCTGACACTCCTACAGCCACCCAGCCAAAACATCATATAAAACAAAATAAATGTGCGAGTTACAGTACTTATGGCATTGGAAGCATCTACTTTTTCCCCGAAAATTTGACACATTTTTATTCAGTCAGTCGGTTTATTTTTTCTGAAGCCCATTGAGCTAAGATACTTTCTTCAATGGCTACCCAGCCAAACTGGCAATGAACATCATTATCCATTGGCGACGATGTTAATATTGTGACACTACAGCACGATTTGCTTTTGTGGTACCAAACTGCAATGACAACTGAATGCTACACGGATGGCTCAGGAAGGGGCCTTGGCAGTTGTCACTGCCGAGTTCAGGCTATGGCTGTCTGAGTGTTCATTATTTAGGCATGCAATGTGCGTTGCCAGTGGCTTCCTAAATATAATTTATCTTATCTTGTGCTAATACAAACATATAACGGATACCCCTATTGTCTGCTTATCTATTTTGTTATCTTATCTTAGATTTGCAATAAAATGTTTTTTTTGCTGAGGCTCCTCACCATAGTGTGCAATGTAGCACATCCCTTAGTAGTGCATTTTGCTGCTCTATTGTTAGTGTTTGGCTGAATCGTAGATCCAGTTTCATAATTTATTTGTTTTAAACCTTGCATGCTTGCTGGGGCGGGGGGGGGTGATGAAAATGCTGTGTACACCTCTGCACAATGCTTTTCAACGTCCCATGCAGACCACAAAATCCCAAGTTAGCCGATGAAACCTCTCCTCATCTAACTAGCCCCAGGAAACGTGCCCCTGTCTAACCTCGCAGCTCCTTTCCACCGCCCCTGTGCTGGTGCAGAGCGCTGCGGGTAGCCGGACCCCCTGGTGGAGGAGCCAGTTCTTCGTGCGGGAGCCCGTGCTCTTCGGCATGTGGGACGGTGTCTTCACCTCCTGCATGATCAACATCTTCGGGGTTGTGATCTTCCTGCGCACAGGCTGGCTGGTGGTAGGCTGGGCTGGGACCAGGGAGGCTCCAAGTCGGTGGGGCTATTAGCGGAATTGGCCGAAACTTTTTTTTAATTGGTGCTCAATCGTCAGATCTGGTTAGGCAAACAGTGCATTTCCTGTGTTGGTCTAGACAGAACCTTAGAGGAAGTTTGATTTTCTGTGCAGTCTCTTACTCATCCATATAAACCTAACGTTTATCAGATTTCTGGTCCATCTAATTAAACAAAAATTCCCCCAGACTTAAGTACAGTACTGTATTGCACATGTACATATGTAAGTGTGGATAAAGGCCAAACAAGCATGACATCAAGATGATATGCTATGCTATTAATGGTCAGTGTTTGCAGAGTGGTCATTGGCAGCTTGATGACACTCAGTTCCACGTAATCAGTTGGATTAAGTCATTCTACGTCACTTAAAATATTTAACCCGTGTAATTCAAGAAATGCACTTGTTACCCACCTGGTCTAATGATGTGCACCTGCATTTGCAAATTCTACGTAATTTGCCTATACCAATATTATTTTCATGTCCGGCTCACCGAGTGACCTACACGAGAGGTTGAGATGGGCGCTCCAGGCCTCACAGTGCACACCTTTTGTTAAAGACCATGCCATGCACATGTTCGGAGTCTGTGTTAAGCCTAACTTTTTTGTAAAGAGTGAAACATTTCTAGACATTATATATACATAGGTATTTTTTTGTCGTAGTGTACAATAACCTAGGTATGAATACTTGTGAAATCAAAGAAGTTTAGGAAGAAAAAATAATAGCGCTACTTTTTAAATATCTGTTAAACTTTTATTCTTGTAGTATGATCGCAGTACTCTATCATTGAATGTAACAACAGTAAAATGCCTTTACATATTTTACGATCGACAGTTTTCCACTCAAAATTACATTTGAGACGTGTCCCGCTCCAGGGACAGTGTCTGGCAGGGAGTTTGACGGGGGGGCGGGAGGGGCGATAACACCTGCCAAACGGTAATGTAGGTGTCCTAAGGTGAGCTCAGAGGGGACAGAACCCTCCCATGGAGCAGAAGGGCAAACGTTCGGAGTACCGACCGTTAAAACCGGGCCTCTTGAGCCTTTTGACTTTTTTTCTGGGTTTAAAGCAATATGTGTCAGAAAAGTTAACCTCGGGTTATAAAAGCAGAGCAATGGTATAAAAACAGTTGTGGATGGATTTTCCACCTGGAATCGCTGCGTATCAGAGAAGTACATTTGTGTTTTTAAAAGAGTTTAGTAGCCTACTCTTTCCTGTTCCCAAGAAAGAATGTTCCATAAAATCACCATACTATAAATTAATTTTAATTTTGTATTCGCCTCAAACATTCTGAAATATAATAGTAATGGTAAATGATTTCTAAGAATGGTGAAAACATCCCCAAAACCGACTGTAGCCTCAATGCAGAAAGTGCAACGCTTTTCTGCAAGACTCTCCTTTATTCATGTTGTATTCACTTGCATCAAGGATTTTTAGGTGCAAAGAACATATTTAAATGTTCACTTCTTTAACAGCGCTTTTTAGGTGCAAAGAACATATTTAAATGTTCACTTCTTTAACAGCGCTTTTTAGGTGCAAAGAGCATATTTAAATGTTCACTTCTTTAACAGCGCTTTTCAGGTGCAAAGAACATATTTCAATGTTCACTTCTTTAACAGCTCAATAGTAAATAGCCAGTATGATTGTAAAGATGCAGCCATTGATCAATGAATATGAATCCTTAAACTAAATGATACATGCATCGTATTGCCTGTGTCCTGATGAATGTGTTTCTTATTTGTATGTTGTATGCAATGGGTTCACGTGATCCCTGCAGTCTCTTGAGGCTGCTACATTAATTGCATTGTGAAAAAGAGAAGCGATTCCTGAATATAAATAAATTACTGGGGAATGGGGGGGGGGTGAGTAGTTAAATGTCTAAGAACCAGCATATGGATAAAATTATCCATTATGAACGCAATGTGTGCATTGAAAAGTACGCATGCAAAGTGCATTCCCAAAGAGTAAATGCAGCAGGTTTTACTAACCTAGAGCCTCAAAGAGCCTTTCACTGGCCCGAATAAGTTGACATTTCCCAAATGGAGAGCGAAACGCTCCAGAACATTTGTGCGTGCAAACAGAAATTACCAATTTATCTCTCCAACAAAACAAACCACCAGGGATAGAAGCAATTATTGTTTTTTAAGCGTCCACGTCTCCCGTACGTAAATCAAGGAAACTCTTTGCAGTAATTTTGTGTTTTTGCTGTATGGTGGTTACAGCAGCCTCGCTAGATGAAGCACAGAGCATGAATTACCATGTGGCAGACGTGCGTCATGTCACAGGCGAGCACAAATCCGTTCCGGCTCAAGGGTCATTGGCTGTAGCCCTTGGATGAGGTACATTTGCTCGATGGACGCACGCAAATTCCTTTAGAATATTTATGAAGGTTGAAGGGTATGTTGATTTCACATCTAAAGAGCATGGGAAGAACAGGGCTGTTGCTATACATATATAATAATATATGTTTCAAATGAAAAAGCCACTACATCATATGCCAAAAAATTGTCAACCAATCTCCTATAACACTGTAAAATGGTGTTCTCCAAACAATGCGAAAGTAGATAAGGCTCTCCTACATAGTACAAACATATTGTATAGCTCTGTCATTAGTTCAGTTTGGTTACATGTGCAGTATATTAGTCCACCCGTTGCAAAAGCTGTGAGGCCTTGAGGGCATGGAGCCAACTGTCCTGTTTATTTCTTGGAGCTGCCCTGGCCCTATTCCAGATTAATCCACAGTCTGTAAAAAAAAACACTGGGATTTTTTTTATATTCAACATTGTTGCTGGTAATTAAATTAAAAACTCGTGAGATCATTATGGTATTTATGCTGAAACGGCAATCGTGTCACGAGCAGACATTGTGCTACACGTGTCGCAAATTTTATCCTTACCCGACAGGGTTTTTTTCTTGACCCGTGCATTCTGGTTTTACAGGTCTAGAGCTACTGCTCCTGAAATGTAACTTGTAGTCTGAAACAAAACAACCACGTAACGGATATGTGTCCAAACCCCAAAAACACATAATGACAATTATCCATTACTCTGCTTTAACCACAGTATGCTGAATAGAATTAAAACTTTTTGAAGACACATGTCCTTAGATCAAAGGGAAAGGCGTTAGTGCTGTTCTTTTGTGTATTTTCAAATAACGTTTGTACAGACATTTTATTTGTTTATAAATGGTTGTTAAATAAGGATGAGCTACGGTGTCCTGGATCACAATGTTAAATTAATATGTTAAATAAGACTGCTTAACAGTTTTATACAAATCCTAATACCACAGCAGTCTTCCACATGTTACATTACAGAGAAAATAATACAATTATCCAAAAATAATCCTATTACTACCTCTTTAAACGAATATCACAGCCTGATATAGACCTACACCATTGTATTTGTATTTCTAATGCATTAAAAGTAGATGATGACAGTCAATCATAACATTCATGTCAATACCCAGATAACTTCGTCAAAATTAAGCGCCGCTTTCTGAATAACTTCTATGGACATTCCATCCTAATAAACACCCCTTCCTCGTTTAGACCATCCGGCGTTTCTGTCAGCTCACATTGGCATACAGTTCTCACCGGCTATTGGCATTATAGTATAATTTGAACGAGGGCAATATGCATACGAACTCATGTTCTTGGTTCCTTTGGTAAAGTCACGGAGATAGAAAACTAAAATCTAAATTAAAAGCAAAACACCCACGACGTTTCGATCGAATTCCTGCAGTCATGAAACGTCTGGCGCGACTGCTTCCTGTGTCACCGTGCGAGCCGTCACTCCCATTGACGGCCAGAGTACTTGGCTCGCCATGACTGCCCGTGCCAGGGAAATGCCGGCGTGCTGCTGGGGGTGCTCATGGTGTTCCTCGTGATCCTCGTGGCCCTGGTGTCCGTGCTCTCGGGCATCGGCGTGTGCGAGCGCTGCAAGATCGGCAGCGGCGGCATCTACTTCATGATCTCCACCGTGCTCGGAGGGAAGGTTGGCGGCACCATCGGCCTGCTCTACGTCTTTGGGCAGGTGACGGGCGCACCCGCCGCGCCGCCGACGGAAAATGCTGGGGAGGAATCGTTCGAAGTGGCCTGGAAAAGGAAAAAAATAATAATTCACAGGATATGTCGATGGTTGACCTCCATATCCTTGGCCGATGTACATTTGTTAACCCATCAAACTCCACGAGCTTGTGTGTACAGGTACCCCCTGCAATCGGGACCTTTGTCTAAAAGGTCTCACCTGGTTCTAAATACAGTATAGGTAAATTAATTGACCTGAACACTCAATACATATTTGCAGTGTATGTACTTTCAAGATTGTATCAATAACATAATACTTGCTGTGGTGCAGTGCATAAGGATGACGTTATTTAAACGGAGCGAGTTGCAACTGCTGCACGGAAGATGCAGACACAATCTAATTTCCCATCTCTACTGCGGCTGCTGCTCAGTGCGTAGTGGGCGCTCTGTACGTGACGGGCTTCGCCGAGTCTGTGGCCGACACGTTCGGGCTATCCAACATCTGGGCGGTGCGTGGCATCGCCATCGGGGTCGTGCTGGGCCTCCTTGGCATCAACCTGGCCGGGGTGAAGTGGGTCATCCGCCTGCAACTCGTGCTGCTGGCGCTGCTCGCCGTGTCCATGCTCGACTTCGTCATCGGCTCCTTCACGCACCTTGACCCCGGTGCGTGCGTGTGGCCGAGCTATGGAGTGTGCAGGCGGTGCAACTGTAACGTGGCCCACAGGTTGGAGGGTTATGAAGAGGGGGGAGGGGGGGAGGGTAGGAAGGCAGACAGGGATTCCCCATTTCATCTCTTGTACCAAATCCCGTGCCAATCACTTTACACCGTGGATGTGTGTGTGTACACACGTGACATGGTCTAGAAAAGAGATGGACTGATGTGGTACAGAAAGAGGTGGAGCTGATTGGACTTGCCGATGAATGGTGCCAGCAGTGTCAAGATCGGCCTCTGTGGAGGAGATTCGTGAAGGATGCTGCTGAGGATTTGGAGGCAGTTACACTCCGGCAACAATGCAGGCCAGAGGAGCGATACTCTCAAAAACGAGCAGAGCGGCCGGCGGCAAAAGCGCAGAGAGTTAGCACAGTGGAGAACACAGTTGGCGCATCTGCCAGTCATCGCAGTCAACTCGTGGCACCTGGGTTTGTTCCATGACCTCCTGCCAGCGGGCCTTCGTCACTTCACCTGGCCTCAAAGTGCACCTCGCATAGCACAAGTGCCGTGGTGATATCACCAGCACTTAGTGGTGCATGGCGGTTTTTATGTTACACGTGAATCCGTGCCAAAGAGAGCTGTTGCCAAAGGTGGCAAGCACACTTGGGAAGGTCAGGCATGTACGTCTGTATTGGCCGTTCAAGCCACATTCACACTCAAATTTACCCTTGCACCACTTCTATCCCAGTGGTGGTTTTCTCCAGTATATGGCTGTGTGTACAGGAGCAAATGTGGAAAGGTTTATGGACTGGTTGACAGGGTGTTAACACGTGGGTGATTGGATACGTGGAATAGAGCCTCGGTACTCAACGTCTAGCCCTGGGGAACAACCAGAGGATAGCTTTTAATGCCAACATTTTTTTGCAATTTATTTTATACAGTACGTGTCAATGCACATATGAAGCAAGTGGCCTACGTTATTTGAAATTGATGAACGTTAGACTTGGAAAACTAGACCATGGTATGAGCTCTTTTGTAGAGTTTCAAAACTATGGTATTTGTGTCCAGATGTCGAGCATGCTTGTTCCGGTGTCAAACAATATGCTGGTGGAGTCCAACTGTGTAAAACATTGTCCGCTTTGCACGTGGAATTTTAAGAAATCCCATACCGCTATTTGAAAGATTAGGGCATTGTTTGCCAGCACTGTCGCCAAATTAACGGCACTAGTCAGAGTGACCCTAAACAAAACGGCATGTCCTTGACAAAGACATACGTGTGACCTTCAAACAATTTGAATGGTCTGTGACGACGGTGATCGCATTGTCCTATTCAGCGTCGCTGTATGTAACTGTTCTGAAAGTTAGATATAACAACAACAAAAATGCTGGCATTTTCAGTGGCACTGTGCATGCGTGTGTGCAGAGAATGGATTTGTGGGCTACACCGAAGAACTGTTGAAAAACAACACCTTCCCGGACTACACCCCTGGGGAGAGCTTTTTCACGGTGTTTGGGGTCTTCTTCCCCACTGCAACTGGTAAGCAGATGTGTCAAACTTATGCAGAGACTGATTATGGTATAGGCTACTATTGAGTAATGGTTAGCACACTGAACAGAGGTCACCGGTTCTACCTGCCGTCGCCTCTGTACATCCAGCAGTATAATGACACCACAGTTAGTCGATCTGCAGGTCCTGTACGGTAGGGTAAAGTTTGGGTACTCCCTCCTCTTCCAAGACGGATGGTCTAGAGAGGCTTTCTGGAGTTCCCTCGAGTCGAGGCTCTTCCATTAGCAGGAGCATGAACAAGCAATTGCAGCGCAGCACCTTTACTTTGATTATAATATGATATTTTTTCTTGTCACATTCCTCTATCGGAGCAATTACTAATCGCAGGGCATGGGAACTACATTATTACATTCATATAGATAAATTGCTTTTAATAGCTCCAATAGAGGACTGTAATTCTTAGCTAATTCCCCCAGTTCACTGAAGATAACCCACGATAACTTCATTGGAAACTTGACGGGCAACTTTTGATTGTGTTCATTGTATCGTTTGCCCCACAGAGGGCCACAAAATATACTAAAACAAATTCACTTTTTTCATCCACTTATTGTCTACACTGAAAAAAAACCTATTTTCTGGGCAATGACATTTTAATGTAAAAAAATTATACGTAATAAATCTGACTGTTGCGTGCCTCAGGTGTGATGGCCGGTTTCAACATGAGTGGAGACCTCAAGACGCCATCCAAAAACATTCCCGTGGGGTCCCTGGCTGCAATTGGCATCACGTGAGTGCGAGATGCTTGGGACGCGGAGTGCCCTGCAGTGTCGCCCCCTAGTGGAACACACCGAGGCTCCTATTTTTTACATGGTGGTCCGGATGTATTGTGACCCCCCCCCGCCCGATTTAATCCTCTAAAACTGAAAACTTTGCATACGAATGGCTGTGAAAGCAAAAAGGAATAATTAAAGGGAAAAATGGTTCAGGGTGATTTAATTGCAATCGAGAGTAGTTTAAACTGCCGCACGTGGTAGTTTCAGATCAACGTGCATTGAGTCATATCATAGCAATTTTTATGATTTTTTTTGTATTAACACTCAAGATGTCTAAAAAAAGCCAATAATGCCAGCATTATAGTTTGTTGCAGCTACTCAGACAATGCTTCATTAATCGGACATTAAAGTATGCATATTAATTGTAAGTATAATATAATATAAACTAAATAAATATAGTTTAGGCTAATTAACAAAATAAGTGAAGTGATGAAGAATAGTGATTGTTGAAAACTCATCTCTTTAGAACTGCTTTTTGTGTTTAGTTTGTTGTCTTTCACCCGCACCTCCAATTAGCACGGTTGGCGATGTATGGTGCGAAAGAAGTTCAACATACATACACACATACATAGTTGTCACCTTGTTTCTTTGTTGTTGCTCACATTGCTTATTTTATTAACTAAACCAAATGCATGTCAAGGGCAGGAGGAGAGGGGCATGAGACCGACCCCTGGTGGGTCTGTCTACACATCACATGTGGTACTGGCTTGCTTGCCCAGTATTAACATATTTGAATGTATTTGCTATGGTCTCCTGAACAGAAATAATGCTTTTAAAATATTTAAGCATTGCAAGCACATTAACATTTTTTATACTTGTTTTTTTTTCAATGGAGGTTAAAACAACAGGCATACGTAACATTTTGGAGTTTAGAGTCAGGGTTATTGTTAAAATATAAACTGTGTTGATTTAAAATGGAATGAATTTTGGCAATATTTTCAATAATTTAAACTATCCACTCTTAACCAATATTTCTATAAAAGCATAAAAAAATGTACGTGCGAAATTAATTAATACTTGGCATATAAACTAACTGCCACAGAGCTACTTTTCAAATAGGAATGACTCGTGCCGAAATAAATATTTCCGCTTGAAACAATTCCATGTGTGACACCTGCATGCCCTCTCCCACTGCCTGTCCAGGTGGTTCCTCTACCTCGTATTTGTGCTGCTGCTTGGAGCCACATGCACCCGGGAGGCTCTTCGCGTTGACTTCATGATCGCAGAGAAAGTGCGACCCTTCATTCTAAACTCATTATATCGAATATTTTGACATGGGAGTTTTAATCACACACATTTTGTGTATTTATTGTTTTTTCATTATTTAACGTGTAATATAACAGGTAGATGTGCAGCCCTGTCATTTCTTGTTCACGCCACTGCTGGCTCGAGAGAGCCTGTCTAGAGGGTACTACGCTTACTCTTCACACACTGTACAGATGTCTTGGACGAGATGGGAGTATAGACACCCTGCCCCACCACACACGACCTGCCAATTGACTGTGGTGTCCCCATTTACACTGCTGGGGTGGGACAGGAATCTTGACAATTATTTCAACTGCAGTTCTTGAAAATCGAACCCGGCTACCTCTGGATTGCAAGTCCAGTGTGCCAAACATTACACCACTGCAGCATGTTACGTGAAGTATAATGATCTGCCTCAACAAATCGGAATATTTGGTATTTTTAACCAAATAATAACCCAGTAGCTTCTGTGGACTATAATGTATGTTATACGCTGGGGTTCAATGTGTTAGGTGTCTCTGGTGGGATTCCTCTTCCTGGTGGGGCTGTATATCTCCTCGCTGGCTTCCTGCATGACGGGGCTTTACGGAGCGCCACGCATCCTGCAGTGCATCGCCCAGGAGCGGGTTATACCCATCATCGAAGTCCTCGGCCGAGGGGTGCGTCTGACACTTCACCTAATAAACACGTGTTTCTCTGAGCTAAAACACCTGCAGCATCCCAAAACTAAATTTTATTTGCTATCATCAACCGTGACCAATCCATTTCTGGATGAAGCCCCCCCCCCCCCCCCCCAAGCTATTGCGATTTCTTACCATCTTGTGATACAACAACATGTCTAGCACCTGCACATGAGCAGTGGACATCCTCTCGGGCATGTTCCCTTCATTGACTGGTAGTCCATCATTCGTGTTGACCACCGGTCATCATCCATTCGAGTGACGTGTCCTCCCCAAGCCCACTTGTCCAAACAGTCAATATGATGCCTGTAACTTACATATTTTCTTTAATCCATGTTCTTCTTACTCTCAGTTAAGCTCCAAGCATGCCTCTTTGTGGAATTGTCTTTAATTTCCAAGTAATGTTATTAAATACAATCTTTCATATGCCCTCTCCACAGCATGGCCCAAACAAGACACCTGTTTATGCTATCGGTGTGGTGGGCGTCATTACCACAGCCTTCATTTTCGTAGGCCAAGTCAACATCCTTGCGCCCATCGTCACCATCAACTTTCTGCTCACCTACGCCACCATCGACTACTCTTACTTCGCGCTCGCCATGAGCTACGATGAGCAGCAGGAGCGAAGGCTGAGGCTGGCCTCTGGTGGCGTGAAGATGCAGCCCAAGCCGCAGGTTGCAGGTGGCATCAGGTCTGGACAGCCAAACGCAAGCGGCTACCAGCCTCTGATCGACAGCAACGGCGATGGCAACGGCGCAAACAGGGCTGCGGGCCAGGGTTCACTGCAGGAGTTCACCAAGGACATGGACCTTTTGTTTCCTAAGGAGTCCTCGGGCAGTTCTAAGGCTGACGCCAACAGTGGTCAGCAGCAGGCGCCCAAAAGAGGTCGATCTCGTAAGGCGGCCAAGGAGACGTTACAGGACAGCTTCATGCTGGACCTGGAAGGACAGATGTTTAAGACAAATGATCCCGAGAAGAGAAAATATGTTGATCCAATGAATGACGTTTCAGCCGAGAGTGACGAGCAGACGATCCACCAAGATCCCCTTCAAGACCTAGCCTCTTCGTCGGATTCTTCCCAGCAGGAAGCACAAAGTAAACCTAAGTGGCAACTCAAGAGAGGCTCATCAGAAAGTGACTCAAAGAAAGGTGATGAATTCTAATTTAATATTATCTTAACGAATGTGAAATACGAGTGTGTCTTGTTTGCTCAATGTATTATCAAATATGCTGACACAATATTTTACAAACTGTCATGGTTTATCCTTTTTGCTTTTGTCTTGCGATTCTTATTTTCCCAGTCATAATTATGCACGGTCACTAAAAATATCACCTGTGTTTTTTAACAGATATTGCAGAATCACGAAACCCATGGGAGGCAGAAATCAGCCAAATGTCAAACAAATTCTACGCAAAACTGTGCAATCGCTGGGTTTCTTTGCTTGGGGTATGTTTTATTCTGCATCAAATGTACTGAAATGCCGTTGCAGTCCACTGTGCCCTTTCAAATATAAAATACCGATATAATTGTGTCAAAACACATCCACATGGAAAGAACACTTTATGGGCGGACAGTTGTATATAAACAACTCCCATGCAGAAATATCAAACTTGCCTGAATATGATCTGAAAGAGAACAATGACTCCTTTATGTCATTCTTTATTGCTGTCAAACATACTCAAATTTAAGTGTGCAATTGGCACGTAGGTGCCCTTATGTTTTCACATTTATTAAGAGCAGGAAAATCCGATTATTGAAATTATTACACTGCCAATTATCGAATGGATTACTTGAAAAATCAGATTACGTAAAAGTTTGGAAAAAATGCATCTCTGTCGCCACACGTGCCGCTGGACGGGAGGTGATGGGCGAGGCGTATTGATATCATCGTCGTCATCAGCCGCGTCACACTTGCAGGGGGTTACCTGCCCACGGGAAGTGGGACGTCGAGGCATCTGCCATGTTTAGAAGGGCCTGAGTAATCGTCCATAAAAGTAGTCGACTACAATGTTTTGCTGACTAATAATAATTTAAACTTCTGAACAGCATTGACTCACTCTCACAGAGAGAAAGCGACTCAGGCGCGAGGAGGAACTACAGACAAGTAGGCAGTGAGCCGGTGCCAACAATCGGCCAAGCTCTGCAGTCCTCTAGATATTCATTTGTTATCAGCCAATTAATGATTGTTTACTTCAACTAATTGTCCAAGCTGTAATATTTATCAATATATGTATCGTATACAGCACCCTTCATTTAAAATACATAAATTGGATATTTGGAGTAACAAGTTGTTTTGATTAGAAGCTGCTTTGCAAGTGAGGCGATTGTAAACCACAGAAGACAATGTGACAATCATCCATGTTATTATGTATCTACTGTTCACACACACTTGCTTGTACATTTGAATTGATATTAATGCAGTGAATACAATTTGAGAAACAGTATACAGGATATGGTGGAGTCATTATCCAGCAACTTTTTGGATTTCCCTTAACGGTAGCATTGTCAAATCAAATTTTACAAATCGAACAACTTTTTGGGACGAGGTCATGCTGCCGATTTAGGAGCGACTTCAGGCTTATATTAAAACATCCTGTATCAGTTTACTCCGTTAAATCATGGATAACTTGCCTTGCAAACATTTTTAAAACGTTGTCTTACGACATCTCACGACTTTTTGAGGTTCGTTTGGTAACTTTCCAATTTAAGGACTTGGCAACCACCGCTGGCTATGGCGGGCGAATAATCATGGTCCGTACTGTCATGTGATGCCTCAGTGAAAACGGTGCGGTGCGTGTGCCCCCAGATGCTCGTCTGTCTCGTGGTCATGATGGTCATCCAGTGGATCTATGCGCTCGTCAACCTCGTGGTGGCGCTGCTGCTGCTCATTTATATCGGCCAGTCGAGCCCAGGGTTGCCTCCAGGTGAGCGAGGCGTAGAGCAACAACAACTCCTGAGCCATTCAAGTCATCATCACCATCGTCGTATTTGTCGCACACATTATACCGCGCCTGTACATCTCGAGACACCAGAACAAATGGATGTTAGAGAGAACCCCTCAACAATGAAGTGATTGCAGGCCAAACATTATGTTCCTAATAATACGCTATAGACAAATACAGTTAATAGCCCTCGTTGAAAGCGGCAGATCCATGACTCAAAAGTGCCGCGTTGAGCGAAAAACACGGAATGTAACGATAAGTTTGGCAGGATGCGACGTACGCACACGCAGTACGACGGCGGGACAAATAACGTTACTGGATCATTCCGCTCATCCCCGCAGTCGTTCGTCATCGAGTGCTCAGAAACCGCATAAGAAATTGGCGCATTCCGTGTTATCACGATGCCCGTTCCGCATTATAACGGTGCGTGTTCCACATTGTGCGTTGTGAACTCACATTAAGCTAGGACTTACTGTATGCACAACGAGAATAAACAGAATGTCATGAGGATTTGTATTTGATAAACTTTTTTTTATTACTGTTTGATCTGCAGAAGAGCTATTGCCAAAAATGTCAGTTAATTGTGTTTACATTATTAGACAGAGATAATAATTATGATTGTGGTGGGATTATTTTATTTGTGCTTGTGCACCAATGTCAATCAACTCAGTCCCTTATTGTTTTGCTTGATATAAATGTATGATGCGTGTAGTTTAGAAAAATGACAGAACCTAGTAAAATTGCACTTTATTTGCCGTAAAACTGCACTCTTTATTTGCAGGTATTGCAACGGACTTCAACTTTTTCACTTGGTTAAAGTCCTTGTTCCTGAGAATGTGCAGGTAAATAAATGCTCAAATTACCAATTGTATCAATGTCAAGAGTAAGCGATAAAATATCCACTGCTGGATGAAGAGCCTGCCCAGGTTGTTGCCATCTCTTACGGTTCCGTAATGCCACAAACCATCTTCTGCACATGAGAAGATTTCATTCAAAATCTTATTTCCTTGGTGGTCTACCACTGCTTTGGCTGCCATTCCAAAAATGCTTACATAATTTCCGTGTTTCATTGATATAAGTGTAAGTTTTGTTTCAATTCGGGCCAATGTCACTTTTTACTTTTAGAAGTGGGGAAAGACAAACATTTTACACCTCTCACCTTCATTGTAATGTAATCGTATTTCAGAAATAATGTCCAAAACTCAATTATCTATCGACAAAGCACAACCAAAAAGAGGGGCAATAAATTTTTGGTGCAATTGAGAATATAATGTAATCCATTATTTATGCAAGTTCTATTCTGTCAGCCAATTAAAGTGTTTCTCAGTTCTATATTTCAAGTTTTTGTGACTGCAAGGATTCATACTCTTTGATTTTTCGGTAAAGTAACGTAGGTAAAAAATTAAAATAAATTAAATCACGACGTTTCGGAGGCAACACAAGCTTCCGTCTTCAGCCTTCACAGTAATTTTGCTGTGACGGTTCCATCTGAAGACGGAAGCTTGTGTTGCCTCCGAAACGTCGTGATTTAATTTATTTAAATTCTTTACCTACGTAACTTTACCTAAAAAACCAAAGAGTACGTTTCTCAGTTATTTACTCCTCCCATACCTGCTTCAGTACTATGAATAGAAGTGCGAGGACAGCTAATGTGACGTAAACATCTAATTTTACACTACCTGAAATCAGATTATATAATCAGTTGTAAACTGATGACGCCAATGTCTGATTCAAATAACACGTCACTGCCGTATTTGCCTATCTAGCACGATATGCAGTCAAATTCCTTTATTGACAGGCTCATTTGGCTCAGGAACGCGAAGCCTTGTTCTTACATGAACAAACCTTCCCACAATGCATTGTGCCAGCAACATTTTCGAACGTTACTTTTTATACGAGTTTATTTAGTCATATTTTATATTATTGAAGGGTGTGTCTGGTACTTGATAGCTATTAATATGCCTATTTAAAACCTCGTGAGAATTTTATTGTTTTATTTTTATTATTTCCCTTCTACGTGACTTTACTGGAAGAACCAAGAATATGATCCTTAACTCTGTCTCGTATTCACATACATTGTGGCTCTTGATTTAGTGTTTTTGTTCCTAAATTCGAAAAAAATGGCTCTTGTTATTTTGGTTGCGACCCATTGCCTGAAACGCTGTTAATGAAATGTATATTTTTTCTTTTAAGGCAGTGGTGTTGATGAGCATACGTTTGTTTAATTGTGCTTGTGCACTACTGCCAACGCAGCAGCATCATCACATAATTTGTCTAGCAAGGTTTAGGTGCGCTGAGGCTTTTCTATTCAGGTATTCCTTTTTAGCAGCGCTTTTTGTCTTGACCGTTTATATGCAAATTAAGGCAGTGTGACAATTCCATTTATATGGCTCTGCTGCGGTAAGGTAACGCATTAATACATCACGTTACTATTTTAATAACGGTTGTGATTGATAGTCCTATGGAGCATGCGTGCTTACCCATAATTATTTTTGTCTAGCGCTTAATAACGTTCACTCGACCTTGTAAGTGCTTCTGTTTTCTATGTATTGATGTTTGCTAGGGATTGTGCATACGTTCTCGCTGCCAAATGCTTATGCGCTAGTGCTCACAAATCGTGATAATTATGGTGCTATTCTTCATATTAACAATAATTACTCTATATTCTTACTATTTTGCTTACTATTACAGCAATCCCTCACCAACCACAGGTATTATGTTCCTGGAAAAGGCCGTGTTAGGCAAATCTGCGGTTGGTAATGTACAGGGCCTATGGGAAATAGGGGGTTAGGGGAACCACAGCCACGGTCAGAACAGAATCGTCATAGCTTAACTAAGTCACCTGTTTATTCACTAAACACCGAATAAAATACTGTACATTACACAATTACATACTAAAACATTAATTTAACTTTCCATACTTTTTTATATTGAGGGTAGATGCCAGTAATTACGACAATGATGATGACAATGAGATAATGGGGTGGTTAGAAAGGGGAAGGGGCTCAGCCCACAACAAACAGAAGCTAAGTGTGCAGTTGCAATGCGACGCGGTCCATACCCTGTGAGAATCACAACAGACAGACGACCAGCTGATGAGCTGCGACGTGTGCTTACCTGTGCATGCATAACATTAGCAAACAGCATTTGGTAAATTTGTATAGAGATAATAAACCATGTGTACATGAATTCCGCGGTTGGCAAGTTCGTGATTGGCGACGGATTGCTGTACAGGACAAAGCACAGAGCTGGACTCATGCCGACCAATGCTTCCTACAATGCTGAAATCACATATTGTGCTTACCAGTGTTTACACTTGAGTGCTACAACTTCATAGTTCGGTGAACTAGGGTACCTACCCATTTAGGATAAATTGAAGGGATGATGGCCGAAGGATGAGACCGTTGATGTAATGGCAGCCAAAGCAGAGGGGCATGCTCGAGAGGCTGACCGCCCCAGATGTATGGCACAATCAGAGCAGCTCATGGTGTGGAAGAGAGAAGTTGTGGCATTAATAATTAAAACCTGTGACTGTTGAGAAAACCCATCGCAACAAAAAAAAGTTTCTGCAGGCTGGAAAAACGAATATCAAATATGACTCATCAATGCAGTACAGGCTGAAATTCTCACTTATGCCAAGTCTATCACTTGGAATTGGTGACTGAGCATTGGTGATGAAACTGTACTGATCAGCCCTAATGAGCCCTGAGGACGAAACCGGTCTACAGCTCACTCTTTTTCGATTTAAAGCTTTCGTGACTGCAGGGATTCATCTTCTTGGTTCTTTCGGTAAAGTCACATAGAAGGGAAATAATAAAATAAAATAATAAAAATAAAACATAATAAAATATAATTCTCACGACGTTTCGGCCACACCGCAAGCAGCCGCCCTCTTGCGTTGTGGCCGAAACGTCGTGAGAATTGTATTTTATTATGTTTTATTATTTTATTATTTCCCTTCTACGCGACTTAACCGAAAGAACCAAGAAGAGTTCACTCTTTGTCAATCTGCTGCCTGTTGGTTGTTCACATTTGCACAATGTATTAATGGTGACTTAGGACAAGATAACCACAATGAATGTCTTCAGGAACTGTTGTATGTCGCATCATGGATGAGGCTGAGAGCTTTTGCACATGCAGTGCACGTTTTCGGGTGTTGTTGAAACTGGTTGTGGCTTCTTGGGACTGTGAAATGGCTATAGTGTGGGAAGGCCTTCATCTAGCAGTGGATAGAACATAGCTGACGAAAATAATTACCATTGTAACCGATCACTTTACACGCAACAATTGTTTGCTATGCTTGACTGTGATATATTTAGATAGAAATTTAAACATTTAACTCTACAGTGAATTAGTTTGGGATGGAGCCACATATCTTGCTGCGTCTCCCAATAGGTGACCTAAACCCCGAGTCAAATTAAACTGAAAGTTCCATGTGCCCATTGCTGATGAACACCGGTTGTTGTGCCACTCATTTCAGGAGAGGACCAGCACCGAAGGAGCAGTTTGTCGTGACTCCATCCCTCCTGCCGATGGGCCTCTCAACCACGCAGCTCACGCAGGAGAATGCGGATTTTGCCTCGCGTGACCGTTTCCACCAGTCATCCGTTGTGCAACCTGCAGAATTCAACCACAAGCAAGATTAGAAAAGCTGGTTGATAAGATTTTACAATGGAGTTTATTATATATTTTACCTACGATAAGTCGTCCGTGACTCCTACCATTGTCACAGTTTTTTAGAAGTTTCTGTGCTCAATGTGATTAGGAGAGCTAATAAATGGCAATCTGGTATGTGTATTTTTAACCAATGTAGCCTAATTCGTGTACACTCAAAGCTGAAGAGGTACATGTTGAACAAAATAAAGATAAAACAAATTAGAATAGGTTTTACCCTTTTTGGCAATAAAACAGGTGTCAAGATGTTCAAACACAAAAAGATATATTTTGAAAGGAATCAAGTCTGTATTAACCACACATACTACGAGTGCTTGATTCTCTTTTATCGTTTAATTACACGTTCTTGTGATAACCACACGTACTTGTGGTGGTACGCATGGTTAATAGACTTGATTATCACGAGTGTCAGACCAAAGAACGGCAAAAGGCGAAGAGTACAAAGACAATGCACATATCAGACCATTCATAGCTGGGGCTGAGCAGCTATATCATGGGGCCTTTTTTGCCAGAACATCTTAACACCTGTTGTATTACCAGAAAGGGTAAAACCTATTCTTATTTTTCATACTTTGATACTGGCAGAAAAGGGCCCCAAAATAAAGGCTGCTGAAAAAAATACTGTATTATTGACATGTTTACAAATGAAAGAGTGAATTCTTTTAAACAAAATGAAATATTCACTTGACCAGTGTTTTTCCTTGTGATGCTTTGATTTTTCTTATCATTTATTGGTGTAGCTGATGTGATTTTTACGACACGCAAAACACAGTGCAAAAGTAAAATGTGAAAAGTTGAAATATCATGGTGAAAACTCATGACGTTTTCAAGACTCACACAAAAAACGATCGCATCCCTGTGCAAGTGAGATGGTTTTGCTGGGCCTTGTGAACAAGACGGGTCTGGTAGGAAGACTGACTCCAAGGCAGAGCCTCATTGCACCATTGAGGCATCTCAATGGTGCAATGAGGCATCTGGCACGCAGGACATGCGAGATGCCAACAGTTGAGTAGTCTGGGCACACAACGACATTGGCTTGGTGTAAATATACCCAGTTGTAAGTGGATGTAAATAGGTGAATGCATAATCTGGAAACGCAATTGTTTACGTGATGCAGCAAAGTAAATGCAAAGCTATATTATAAATTATTTTTACCAAGTTTGAGCCCTATGGGGTGGAAATTATCCAAGGAGATCTTGAAGATCAAATCAATGGTATGTACACTTACAATGTATGATTCATTTATATGAATTTGAGTGTGTTACAACACAAGCATCGTGGTCATGTCATGCAAAGAATAAAGGGCCACATTCTCGACTTGTAGAAAAGACTGAAACATGTTTTCACGCAAAAATATAACGAGAATGAAACCTCGTCAAGGTGAAAATCTAACCTATATAGTCCTCAGCTTCCACAATGACAGAATCACCTGATGAGATAAGTTATGGACTTTTATTAATCCACTGGATGAGGGCCTCTCCATGTCGTGTTGGTTTGGAGGGGTTGTTTGCCATTTCCTGCGGTTGAAAACTGAAATCAGGTTGAGAGGTTTATTGAACAGTGACCTAACGACTATGTGACCACAAATCGCGGGATATTAGCATTACATTATCAGCAAATATATGTAATTTCAACACAAAGTGGGGCTCTGTGGAGGCAAAAAAGGTGGGTCCTAGCTGGGCTCTAAAGCCTGGCATAGAGACGGGCACAGAGAAAGATATGGAGAAAAACTGAAATACAGCAAGGGACGGTGAGAAAAAGACTAGGAGACCGACATAGGCAGATGCAAGTGACAAACAAAATGCTATGGGCCTAAAGCAGTGGGGTCTCTACTTAAAATCCAATCTGACACCACTTGATTCCAGAAGAAATCTACATTGGATCATGTTCATCCATAACATCCTTATTGGAAAATATGCGCTATACTTAGCAAGTTATATTACCCTATTGTCAAACCCAAGAAACCTAAGATGTCCATCTAAATGCCTTTCAGCTATCCCAAGAACAAGATTTTGGAATAGGTGACAAAGCCGTTGCCTTTACAGCACCAATGTCTTGGAACAAGCTTGTTTCCTCCCTTAACATCGTAAATATTCCTTTCAAAAATATCCTGAAGCAGAAGATTAGTGTTGGATACAATCACATTTGCAAATGTGATTTGTAACTTTGATCCTGACCTTTGTATCAATAGTTCAATGTTTATGTGCAATTTTATTGAGGTACTGTGTGTTGTCTTTGTGTTGTCTGGGACTGTTTTTGTTGTTTTGCTGCCTTTCCCAAGTTCGGCTTTAATAATGTGATACATTTATTATTTTATTTACATACTTTAGTGACTTTCTTACTTTCTCTCTACTTTGCACTATCGTTTTTTGTATTCTTTGTTGTAACTTGCTGCCAACCCACCCCTACTGGACATCTGTGGAAAAGAGCTTCATAGCCAACAAAATGCTGGAAGAAACCCCACACATCTGAGGGGAAACACTCAGAGCTCCGCATAGACAGGTTTGCAAACCCATTTTTTTACCGCAACCTTCAGGCCACCTCACAGTCCAGCCGGATTGGGAGTTTACAAATGTGCATGATTCACCAACCCTTGCCTTCAAAGAAGCTACATTTTAGAAGTGTTTGCATCTCTTTGTCTAGTGTGTGATAAATTACGACAATAAAGATAAGAAATTACCCCATGGCCAGTGGGTAAAGTCCAGCATTATTTGTTGAGGTTTTCAGTCAGAAACAAACTAACCATGTTTTAACAAGCTTTTCTATAGTGATCGTTACGATGGCATTCTGGATGCAGTACAGAATGCCATATTCCAGTGACAGGGCTCATACTCTTCATAGGACTACCACTTTCATTTAGATGCTATGGCTGACCTCAAAAATGCCAAAGACAGTGACCAAGGAGGATGCACAATCACGCCAGTTCTCTGACCTAACACAATCAGTGGAGCTGATTGAGGGAGCCAATTTTAAACGAGGGTCGCAGTCGATTACACGTGGACTCTTTAACTGCCTGTGTCTTCTTGGACTGCAAGTGCAACAACCTGCCACAATCAGTGCACCTAGCAGCAATGAGGAACCTTTATTTTGGTGTCATATTATAAGCTACCAGGTATTATATTGTTGCAATTCACTACTTTACAGGACATCTGGCATAAGAAAAAAACATTAGCAAGCTGCAGCGTGTAAAAAAGTCTCTGGCACGTGTGACGGGTACTGCAAGATCCAACCATATCCGTCCAGTGCTCACAGAGTTGCATTGGCTTCCAGTTGCCGAATACATTATAATACCGCACTCATTACATGTGTAGTCACCTGTTCTTGCGCCAGTTGTAGGCACTCCTATAACTATCCGTATGGTCACATATACTTGACTTCTCCCCGCTCTTATCTATTCTGCACCTCACTTATCCAGCACACAGCAACTTTGCACTCAGCGACTCCGCACACAGCAACTTCGTACTCAGTGACTGCATCTCCACCGCTGCTCTCACCTACGCTCCCTCAGACCCGCTCACCCGTCTGTCCTGGGCGGGGGGTTCAGCCAACACCCGCCTGGTGACGGCGTGAGGGTTGAGGTCCCGTTGACGGCTGGAGCGGCAGCGGCGAGATGTCTTCACTCTTGGTTCCCGGGCAACAACCACCTCCGCTTACGCACACTCCCCTTATGTTTTCCCTCATTCCGAGTCCTCACGTGCTACCCCTCAAGCTCCCGCCAGGCCGGCGCCTGTTGCCCCATTAATCCCTTATCATCACCCCCCATTTCCCGTCTCTTCGACGGCAACCTCCGGTCACAGCGTACCCACCTGTTCGACCTCTGTTGCACCCTCTTCTCCCCTTAATTACTGGCGGTTTGTCGGTGCAAACCTCATGTTGCAACACGCACACCTGCTTGTCCTCAGTTGCACCTGCTTAAATGTGCACACCGCGTATTTCTCTCCTTTACACATGCAAAGTGTTTGCCACAAATAAACCACAATACCATGCAGATCTTGTCAAGGAGCATCACCATCACACAAACTCCAGTCATCCCCGCAGTGGCTTTTGGATAGCCATCGAACAAAAACAGTCACTGCATTGCGTGCTTTCAGATGCGCTTCTGCGGCCGTCTGGAATGCTATTCTTTCCGATATTAGGAAGCCACTGGAGCTATCCACTTATATAGATTGAAAACTAATTTCTTGAGAACTGGTGTTTAGTTTGTTGTCTTTCTCCTGCACCTCCGATTAGCATAGTTAGCTACATACGGTACAAAATAAGTTCAACATACATATATAAAGTATTTTAAAAATCTCAGGTCCAAAGAGCTATGCGGAAGAGGCAGATCAGATTGTAATTATATTCATGGAATTCAAGTGAGATTTGTTTTGCTCATATTTATCTTAAGCTTGACTTAGCAGCCTTCTTTGTGCATTCCTTTTTCTATGACGATGTTGTCAGAAAATCTGAGATGGATATTATTTCCGTTTATTTTCATGAATTTATGTCCCAAATTGATCTTTAACATGATATATTCTAAAATTCATGTGCATAGCCTTGCTGAGCGGGTATCGCCTTGGCCAATTCCTTGTTTTGTATTTTCTTGATATTTTCACACAATCTCTTAAGAGTTGCAGTTAGTTATTTGTTGATGATTTGTGAGAGCTTCGATGACTGCATCTGTTCCCACTGATACCAGCATGGTTCGGCATTCTAAAACATGAAGGTTTCTGTCACATTGATTCATTCTGAATATTAAACATGAGAATAGCAGAATTATACAACGTTTATTGATAAGAGGCCGTGAGCATATTCCAGCTTGCGCAACTTTCCAACAAAGTTCATTAAAATGAATGAACAAACAATTTTTACAGAACTTTACAAGGAAGGTGTCAAAAAAGGTGTCAGTTTTGTTGCCAGATAAAAGGGTAAAAAACTATTATCATATTTTGCTACTGGCAAATGAGGTTCCAATGGTGTAAATGCTTTCCCCGAGCTCTCATACTCTGATGGTGCATTGTCTTTGAGTTGTGTGCCATTTGGCATCATCTGGTCCAACACCATGTGAGACTAGGCTCTAAGAAAAGCTGTCTCAGGTGTGGACCAATCAATTTCAAAGACAGTGCATACATTATCAGAGTTGTGTTTTTTGTTTGCATTCTGACCGCAGGTATTGTGGTCAA
Source organism: Lampetra fluviatilis (assembly GCF_964198595.1). NCBI lineage: Eukaryota > Metazoa > Chordata > Hyperoartia > Petromyzontiformes > Petromyzontidae > Lampetra > Lampetra fluviatilis. Next base: position 12,114,988 of record NC_136276.1, read on the forward strand.
TACAAACATGACTCCTTGTAAAAAAAAAAAGGTGTCGGTTTTGTTGCCAGATAAAAGGGTAAAACACCAATTATCGACTTATTCAATTACAAGTAACATTCACAATAAGGCAAGTTGCAGGCTTCGTTGTTAATTCGGCCTCGTATTTATCATACCAATTTAACAGCATTATCAAGGCATTTACAGCATTATAACGGTCATTCTAACATTATACAAGCATTCCCAGTATTAGAAGAACATAAACGAACTCACAGACAATGCGTCTTAAAGTCCCACAATGTACAGTTACAGCCGTCTTCACTGGGACGCGATTTGTGCCACCATTTTGAACTGTGTAATGGCAGACGCCAGCCTCGTGGCTGAAAGGCTGTCAAATCGTAACTTCCTGGTCACGTGACCAAACTCAACCTCAAAACAGGAAATTCCTGTATACACACACCCCCACATCTGCCGTGAGGCAAAACACCTGCCGTGAGGCAGAACAGAGAAACAGGCTGCTGAAACAAATCCTTATATTGTGAGAGATTAACATGTCAATGTAAACGAACCAACGCAACTGTGGCTGTGCTAGTGAGACATCCAGCTCGTTAGAAAACGAGGGAAAACAAACGACACCACATCGAGGGCAGGATAGAGAGACACACCCACGCACAGAGAGAGACACTGTTGCGTTCTTTGTACTAGTTTTGCCATTTGATAACGTTGAGAATGATTAAACAGGGACTGAAACTACATATCCAGTACTTGCATATGTTAGTTACAGACCGATAGTCACCACTGTGGAGGGGTTTTTTTATTGCAGGAAGGATGCACAATATGCAAATATCGTGTATAATGAACGCAGCTGTTGACTCACATTCACAAGTCGTTCTTCATCAGGAAGATGAAGAAAGACTTGTGAAGGGTCCCAAGGTTAATGGTATTTGTCAAAGTGATGTCGTAATATGACTGAAACAGCAACATAGAAGTCAGATATTTTGTGGTCTCAGCATTCTTCACATTTATGGCTTAATAGCCTCCGGGTTAAAGTGCTTCCTACACAACCATTTTGTCAAGATTCATAGCCCAATAGCCTAATGAAAAGAAATCAAGCCAATGTCAAGCTGTCTTCGTGCATAAATACACTCACCACACGCAGCACTCATCTCCATTGGGAGTGATGAGCCAGAAGTCGAAGTTTAACGTTCCCACGGCAAAGCCCAAATCTCTTACAGAGGCAAACTCTACAGCATAATTGCCATCACTCAGGTCTCTCTCGCAAAAAAGGCATTCAACCTCAATGGACTCGCAATCGGCTCATTGTCCATCCACTGCTGGATGAAAGCCTCCCTACACTGTCTCGGTCATGTGGATTGCTTGGCGATACTTCACCAAGCTGATCAGTGCAGGTTGGTGAAGGGAGTGCTGTGCAGGACCAGTTGCCTTACGTTATGCACCTTATATACCCTATGTTTTAAAACAAATATTAATGTATATATTCACACTCTTTGATTCTTTCGGTAAAGTCGCGTAGTTAGAAATTTAATTAAATAAAAACAATTGCAGGAATCTATACTCTTTTGTTCTTTCGGTAAAGTCACGTGGTTAGAAATTAAATAAAATTAAAACTATTTATTGTACAGTATTTCTAACTAAGTGACTTTACCGAAAGAACCAATGAGTATGGATTCCTGCAGTCACGAAAGCTACAAATCAAGATTAATGTATATATTAGCAATGTAATAACTCAATTGTATCTTGCTCTGAAACTGCCACTTGTAAAAAAAACGTCTAAATTAACTCGCACTCACATGTTCTTTGGCACCGCACATAGCCAACCGTTCTAATCGGAAGTGCAGGGAAGGACAACGAACCTGTCAATCCATACGGTTTACCCGTATTCTTGTACAGGGAAAGTTTCTTCCTTATGATGGAACTTTGTACAAAGCACGTTGAGATTTATTAGGGCACGGGGTGACCAATAAGGTCTGAATTGATCTGTAAAGATGTAGGCACTGATAAGGGGTTGACAGGTATGCAAATTGAACATCAACATTACCGCCAGGGAGCCCACGGGTATGATTTTTCGATGGCGTCTGCCATCTGGAGGTCTCCTCCATTCGTGTTAGAACCGGCCATCACACCTGCCGTGCACAAACTGGAGGGCTGAACGCGTACACTGTTCAGCATGGTCCTATAAAACTTTTTGTAAGTAAGGCTTATTTAAAGAATGAAAATGCAAAGGGGCAACTAATGTGGGGTCACACGACATCTGGACCACCCTTCACACAGAGTTACAATGGTTTCCTGTCCGGTCTAAGCATTTACTTTATCCAGTGAGGCGAAGAGGCGAGTTATATGCAAGTTGTGAGCACATCTCACTGGCATTTGTAGAACGAATCTGACAAAACATATCCTCAGTGACCCAGGCTAGCTGTTAAGCCAAGTTAAATTATTTACTTATTAACGCTGTTAATTTCTAGACAAGTATTCACATGTTTAGGAGCAGTAAAATAGTTATCCAGTGAACAAGTATGAAAAGATACCACCCATTTTTTAAAATCTCAGTTCACATGTTGTGCAATAAAATGTCATGGGTATTTTCACGTCAGCCCTGAGATACTGGTTGATACCTAACATTTATCTGCTTTGGGCGAGTCTACCCATTTTACACGGAACGTTGGGCCAACATTGATCCAACACGTGCTAGCATTGGCCCCACGTTGTATGCTTACTGGGTATCCATATGATAACCACTGCTGACTTCCCACAAAAGTGGTAAAGTACTTATTTCAATGACCCTCGAGGGATGCAATGCTGAGTTGACCTCCAACCAGGATTTGAGCTTGCGATTCCTGGCAGAGCAATAAACTAAGTGCTCTGAAATTTTATCATACACTGCATAAGTGACTACATAATACTATCATATTTGCCATGTTTAGGCACATCATGAGTTCAGGGAAATTATTTGGTCAACTCTCAGGAAGTTATACACGTACAAAACTACAGTATTACTGTTATAGAGAACAGTCCTCGTGAATAGTTAATGTTTGATGGTGACCCGCAGAAAGTCTCTGGTTCTTGCATTCAAACGTTCGAACTATAAGTTCCCTTGCGTGAAATGGAGCTCATAAAATTCAAGTAAAATTAGCTCCAGACAACGGACTCTGCGCACGTCTGCCACCATCACAGGTGGCTGTATTATGGACTTGTGACGACGTTTTACTATTTAAGTGCTCGTGTTTAGCACACCACAATCAACGGAGCAACATGTGTAAGTGGACTTTATTCAGTTTGTGGAAGGCATCGTGGCTTTTTTTTACACACATATATACCTCAAACAAACTTTTAACAGTTTTACACACCTTCTAAATATAGCAGGCCAAAGGTAAATGCAGAATGAACTCTGAAGGCTTTAGGGCAAAATAGAAAATCATAGGTGAATTCAATCTTGTAGGGTTGTAAATACGGCAAGTCATCCTAAGACATGCTACTAAAATACGACTGTATATGCAGTTAAAAAAATAGAAATTGTAAATCGAACTGTTATATGTGGAACATTTTATAAGATTTAAGGAAAAGTTATTACATGTTTTATTTAATAGTGTACATCATTGTGTAACGCATAGACATATCAACATGCAGTACAGTACTTAATCATCACACAACTTCCATTGTAAGTTGAAGGTGCTCTATTTCGACTGACATCTACAATGTGGTCTAAATATTATTTCTTTCTCAGCATTTATAAATCAAACCTGTATGTGATGATAAAACCCCTCATAACAGAAACATCTCAGCATGTTAGGAATTATTAATGAGCACATAGGAGTCATACAATTGTTATTCAAAAAAATCAAAAGTTTTATTTTCACGACCTTACACACCTACGATTATGGAACTAATAAATGTGAACTGAAGGTCACAAGCGTGCTTGCCTTTTTCTTAAAGTAGTGCCATTTAAGATGATAGTGCCGGGGTTTAATTGTTTGGTTCACACCAGTATCAATAGTGTTTTAAGATCATTTGAATGCCTTTGTTTGGTGACAGTTTACGTGTATGCGCAGCTGAGCTGTGTGAAATCAAGAGAAAGATTAAATACAATTATAAGCGTAGGGCAATGGCACAGTGGTTTCATTTTTTATGTTTCCAGTGATGTTCGTGAACAATTTATGTATTGCAAAAATAAATAACACAAGTTAAATTAATTCAATAATATACTATTACACTTTTCAAATTAGAAAATAAAACACTGCACATAATTTAACAATATATTGTGTTTATCAAAAAATATTACGTATTTCCAGGGTAAATCATAATGAAAATAATTTACAGCTCTTTGTCAGTTCTCTGCCAGATGAAACCTTCCCATGCTCTGTTATTCATGGGGGTTGTGTGACCATAACATCTACTGCACTACATAGTGACAGAACAGCGAATATGGCCCCATGTCCTTGGCACCAGAACCTACAATACCTTGGAGCTGATCTGCCAACTGACCATCAGCTGGTCATCTGTAAGATGGGCCTGTCATTCTTCCACCGTGGTAGTGGGTGTCCACCTCGGACCGCATTCAAACCCACAACAGCTTGGTCTAGGCTTCCTGATGAAGGTTGCAAGCGCAAATTTTCATCATTGCTTGCAGATGGGGTTGGCACCGTCCCATCCCCTCCTTCTGATGCCAAGGGGAAGTTCAAGACTGTGACTCATGCAGCTGCTATGGCTGTTTTGGGGACACGGTCCAAACCTCCTCAGAAACTCTGCCTGACGGAGGAGGTGTTCCGGCAAACTTATAAAATAGCAGCAGGCCTCCTCCAACCGTCTCCAACATCCCATTTCCGAGAATTGGGTTTACTGTAGCTTTCGCTTGGAGGTTCAGAAAGCTGAATGTCACTGCGAGGATAAGTGGTGGTCATGGGTTGCTCATAAAATGGATTCTGCCTCAGTCACGCACAATCCAAAATCACTATTAAACTCCATCAAAAGAAAGACTTGCAGAATCACACCTATTATCATCCTTAAGGAAAATAATGGTGATCTAATCCCTGACCCCCAAGAACAGGTTTGTTCAGCATTTCTGAGGCAAGATGGGGTTGACCTTTCTGGAGTTGCGATACATCAAATATTAGAGGAATTAGCCACCCTCTGTGAGTGGCTGGCTGACGTGCCATCTGTTTATGAAGTTCCGAAAAGTGATCCAGAGCCTGAGACCAGATCTAAGACCAGGCAGAGATAACCTCTCAAGCTAAATGCTAAGACAGGGTGGTATTTGTGTGCAAGCTGCCCTATATGGCATCATTCAAATCGTCTGGTCCACAAGACATGTTCTGCAGGATTGTAAGGATACCCTGGTGGTCCCCATTTTTAACAAGGGGGACTGCACTGATTGTAACAACTATTGGGGCATATCCCCAGTGTTCCGGGAAATATTCTGGTAAGTAGTATTCAACATTGCCTTGCCAAGCAGACTGAGAAGAGGCTTGTGGAACCTCTATGTGATTTCAAACTGGGCCGGTATTGGATGGACGCCATATTCCCTGTCTGTTTGCGATAGGAGAGGGGTAGGACATTTCATCAGGACCTACATCTTTGCCTTATTGACCTGGTCAAGGCCTATGATATATCAATAGGCCAGGGCTCTTGGTTATTCTTTGTGGTTTTGTGGTCCCTGACCTGCTCACAATCATTAAGGCCCTTCATGATGGTCGGCAGGCCTGGTTAAAGCTGAGCGGCAGGGACTTGGGAGCTATTTTCTGTTCACATTGGGGTGTGACAAGGATCTCCTCTATCTCCTTCACTATTTGACATCTTTTTTGACCACGTAGTTTGTGACGCTTTCCATGGCTGTACCAAAGGAAATTCCATATGAAGAGAGATCGCGAGGCGTGAGTGAGGGGCCTGGGCAGGCTTTGGGTTAGGGTTAGTGAGAGCAAGGGAGCCGGGATAGAGGGGAAACCATGACACACGAGAACACTTCATAAATGCGATGTACTGAGAAGAAAAGAGGCATGCAAGATGGTGGAGGCGAGACCGGAGAGTGGGCTAATACAATTATTTCACATCATATTCTTCACATAATGGACACATTATGCAGACCACATTTAGACAGTGTAGCAACATGAAATCACATAACCTCAAAAAGTTGATTTCTTTAGTGAGTCTTCCAGTGGCACAATACATCTTATGAAATGAAAGAGGCCATGAGGTGTCCACCATCTTAGGGCAATTGATGCTATCTTGAGAGAGGGGAGGAAATTGTAGGAGAGGAGAGGCCATCTTAGGAGATGAGAGGCGATCTGTTGTGGGAGGAGGATGGGTTCTCAAGATGACGATGGGAACGTGCTGCTCCCACCCTCACCAAAAAATTCCTGAAAACATGCAAAGTTGTCAGAAGAATACAGGAGACCTTCACAGAGAAACTGACAACTGTGGAGGCGCTGGTTCACTTTTTGAGAGCGCAGCTGCTGACTTTGGAGGAGACTCTGAGACCCAGCGCCTCGTGGTGAACCTTGCACTCCCCTGAACCTGCCTAGCGAGTCTCAACCAACAGTATTCTTGCGTGTGGCAGTATGTTCAAGAGCTAAATGACAATTTTGATATCTGCTCGGAAAAAGAGGGCTTCAGGAGATAATTTGTGTAGTTTTGCTATTCCTCCTTTGAAGGAGCTCAGACTACACATTTACGATATAGTCCATAGTTTGGGTTCACCTACCTGATGGTATTATAAGGGTAACAAAACATGTCACTGGTGGGCTTCGAGAATGCTACCGTCTCCCGTCCTCTGTCGAGATTTATCTGCCAACACAGGATTGCTCCACCTTTCAACCACCAAGTGTTGTCTTATCAAATACAATGCACATCACCTTGTTTTGTACATTGCTGAGCGTAGCATTTAAAAGGATAGAGATACAGAACTGTTATCCACCGTGATATGTGAAACCAATATTATGGATCAAATTGTTCGTGCGGTTGTCCATGATTCTACTCTTCTTATTCGCGGAGTGAAATATTTACGGTTAACCCCATGGATAATGGGATAGTTTTGCTCACAACTCCTCTTATCCAACGGAAAAACGTGCGTGTTTTTTACATTTGGACAAACGCAACGGAGACTTTTTACAACTTGTACTCTTGTTTTTTTACATTTAGACAGTGCCAATTCATAACGGGAGGTGATCGTCTCCAAATCTCCAACCTTCCCCTCACATATAAGTATATTTGATTGATTTAGGGGTATTTGTGAATTGTTTACGATATACACACTTGTGAAATTAAAGCATGTGCACTGGATTCGACGACTGGAAGTCAGCCATTGCACTGAATCTTTACCATGTTTATTTGTATGCGTTACCAGTCATTATTCCATTTGCCTTGTTAATTATGTAGTATATTTACACGAAGAGCCCAGTCGTCAGTGTTAACATCAACATTTCTTTAACATAGGGTATGGCTGAGAGCATGTGTAGGTTGTGTAATGAGATATTAACTATCTTGCTTGGTATACAGAAGGTCGTGGGTTCGATCCTGACCCTGACGCCTGTATATTTAGAGTTTGCATGTTTCTCTCCCTGTGGTCACGTGGATTTTTCTCTGGTTCCTCCGGGTTTTCTCTCCACATATTTAGAAACGTGCGTTTAGAGTATTTGTCTGCTCTAAATTTCCAAAAGATAAGCCACTTCGTTGAGCTGTCATTTGTGGCCAGGTTGCTTCTGAAAAAAAGCTTTATATCTCTCTGGGCCTTACCTCATAAAATTAAAATGTTTTAGTTTAGTTAAAAGTATGGTCCAAGATATGTATAGCAGAACATATACATGCTTAAAAATAAATACTTGTGAGATCGAATGAGAAAATATGCAAATTACGATTATAACTGTCACGTGTTCGAGGCTGAACAACGATCTCGTCAGCAATAGGCTGAGGCTTGTTTGTTATCTTATCTGATAACGAAGTTGAGGGTGAGGTTCACGACTATATAAGCATGGCTCATTTCAAGCCATCTCAAGAGCATAGGGCAGTTGGTTTTAACACTGCTTCTGGAATAAAACACAAGATAGCAAATACAGCACAAGTTCTGGCTGCTATAGGATAATTAAAAACGAAGTATTTTTTTTCCTTTACAACATTTAAGTTATTGTTTTTATTTGCGAGATGGGCTGCCGAACGCTGACCGTTTTCATCAGTGGCCTTTTGGTCTTGGCTGCATCAAGTAAGTCCAGGGGTCGGGAAAATGAAACAGCAAATTAAATCAGGGACTGTATGCATACCTGTCAACAGCGTTGGTCGCAAATAGGACTGTATATGGAATTCATAATGTAATTTCATAATACTGGTAGCATGACTAATTTAACACTGTTTTATGGTTTTATGCGCAGTACATAGTTTATAGTAGTTTAGACAAACGTCAGATCATTTTTTTCCTTTTAACATGCAGCATAAAACACGATTGCTCTGCTTTTAATATTTTACATGATGTTAAGCACTTCTGTATGGTTACATTTAAACTAATGTAAATGCAGGTAAGGATTGGACACAAACGGCATGGTCCTCTATGTCAGAGTGGATATATCATGGATTTCATATGGATTGTTGGGTGTTTAATAATAAGTATTCGAGCGTGTTCCAAGTTGGATCTTGGCTGTTGTAATCAACAGTAGTGTATGGCAATGTTATTGACGAATACATTGAGTTTTTTATTGTTATTCGTGCTTGTGCACCACTACTGACGCAGTATCGCGAAACATTTTGTTCGTGCTTATCGGCATATTGTGTTTTCATTATTTAGCGCAGTATTTAAAAAGCAGTTTAACACGTAGGCTTTCGTGACCAATATTATTTATAATAAATGTTTTGGGTTAGAGCGCGTAAGTATAAATGTGTTGCTAACCCACCACCACCGACACAGCCAGTAAGTTTTGTCATGTAAACAAAACGTGCCAATTAGTTATTACTTCAGCACACCGGTGTGTTGATGAGTAAACCCATAACATTTACAATTTTAGTACAACGTTTCGCTGGTCATTACAACCAGCTTCATCAGGCGATATGCCAGAACTGTGAAGAAGTCTTCCTCTTTTGGTCTTAAATAGAGAAAAGGCGATGTCATCACTGTGAGCCTTTCAGGTGCGAAGACCAGAGGGGGATTCATGTAGTCAGAATCAGAATATTTATTTATAGCGGCAAAATCCGATGAGCTATAAAGCTCTTTTTTAAATGTCCAATAGGGGTGGGTAAGAACGTTACAAAAGCAAACAATACAATAACACGATAGTAGTCATATAAGTTACAACATTAATACAGGATTATGTTAATCTGAGAATATGTAGTACTTGATAACGGTTCGGTTATTTCAAAAGCACCCCTACCCTGCTCTCCTTTGCCTTTTCATTTAACCGTGATGATCTTGATCTGCCTTCACAAACTGCCCTAGGGATACATATTCTTACGTGTTTACCAGGTGTAGTACTCTAACAATTGTATTATCTTCCTTAGTGTACCTGTTGTACATGTGTTTTGTTTTGCTTGCATTTATGGTTATCCAAACTTTACAGCCGTCTTCATTAAGTTCTTCAATCATCTCCAATTCCATTGGTTGTTTATAACTCTTATCAGCAAATCTCAGGTGGCTCGTATTTGATCGATTTACGTTTCTGCCTTATTATTTCGAATAACATTTTGATCAAACTTCTGTCGCTGTGAATAACTTTGGTGAACATAACGATACAATAGCGGGCAAAAAACGAATAGTCTGTTGAAAGTGTGGGGAAAATATTAAAAAGAAAACAGAGAACAGTTTATCTTAAACCAAGAAAGATATGTTGACGAGGAGGAGAGATATGAATAAAATAGATAGAGGCTCAACAATGTTTTTTTATACAGAACAATATAGACCGCTATAGACTGATTAGGACATTATTAAATATCTCATAGCAAGAAATGGGAGCATGAAATCAGAAAAAAGTAGGTTGATGACTAGCAATTCACAAACCTCAGAGCTTAGGGTTAAAGATAGAATGATAAAAAAGAGACTGGAAGTTAGAATGTATATGTAAATGTATTAAGTTATTCATAGAAAAAAATATGTCCCAGGAATCGCCATTTTTCACGTGAAAATTTTACTCAAAATGTCACACCTGAAAAAGGAAACTGTCCTTAACAAAATGAAACAATTGGAGCAAATTCTAGAACTGGTTGACAAAATGCTTACACGATTGCACATGAACGAAATAGCTCAATACTATATCATTTTATTTTTAAAAGGTGATACATTTTACTTGAGATAGACTTATAGGATGCATATGAATAATTTGAGACCAACCATCTACACGAGCAAGCCTGGTTAAGAAAAGGTTTCACTATCATCGGACACGTACGTAATATTAATCAGATTTTGGAAAAAACTAACAAATGTCAAAATATCATTGGACCGACCCTTCATAGGCTTTTGGATAGCCATTAAACAAAGACGGTCACCGCATCGCGCGCTTTCAGATGCGCTTCTGCGGCTGTCTTGGAACGCTCTTCCTTACAATATTAGGAAGCCACTGGAGCTATGCATTTTAAAAATCTAGATTGAAAACTCATTTCTTGAGAACTGGTGTTTAGTTTGTTGTCTTTCTCCTGCAACACCGATTAGCATGGTTGGCTACGTATGGTGCGAAATAAGTTCAACATACATACATAAAATCCTTTAGAAATAAGAAAACTGAATTAAAAAATTGGAACTACACTCAGCTATCATGAATAAAGTAACAAACTAATTACAGTATAAAGGAAGCTAGATACCAACTTTTACCCAAGTTATTTGAATCAACATTATATTGTAGTAATATTGTCATATTACTACAGAAATTAGAAAAACTATTTAATTCGATATTTCTGAACATTGTAACTACTCGTGAATAATACATTCTAAAGTTTAATAAAATAATCATGTCGGTTTGTTAAGTTACTACAGTGCAGTAGCTACTTAAAACAATACAATAAATTTATTGAAACGCTTAAATTAAACTAAAAATGTGTTTTTTCCAGGCACCTCGACATCAACTAATTCACCAGGTGCCTCAACACCAAATATCCCACCAGGTGCCTCGACACCAAATATCCCACCAGGCGTCTCGACACCAAATATCCCACCAGGTGCCTCAACACCAAATATCCCACCAGGTGCCTCAACACCAAATATCCCACCAGGTGTCTCAACACCAAATATCCCACCAGGTGTCTCAACACCAAATATCCCACCAGGCGTCTCGACACCAAATATCCCACCAGGTGCCTCAACACCAAATATCCCACCAGGCGTCTCGACACCAAATATCCCACCAGGTGCCTCGACACCAAATATCCCACCAGGCATCTCGACACCAAATATCCCACCTGGTGCCTCAACACCAAATATCACACCAGGTGCCTCAACACCAATTATCCCACCAGGCGTCTCGACACCAAATATCCCACCAGGTGCCTCAACACAAAATATCCCACCAGGCGTCTCGACACCAAATATCCCACCAGGTGCCTCGACACCAAATATCCCACCAGGTGCCTCGACACCAAATATCCCACCTGGTGCCTCAACACCAAATATCCCACCAGGCGTCTCGACACCAAATATCCCACCAGGTGCCTCAACACCAAATATCCCACCAGGCGTCTCAACACCAAATATCCCACCAGGTGCCTCAACACCAAATATCCCACCAAGCATCTCGACACCAAATATCCCACCAGGTGCCTCGACACCAAATATCCCACCAGGTGCCTCGACACCAAATATCCCACCAGGTGCCTCGACACCAAATATCCCACCTGGTGCCTCAACACCAAATATCCCACCAGGCGTCTCGACACCAAATATCCCACCAGGTGCCTCAACACCAAATATCCCACCAGGCGTCTCGACACCAAATATCCCACCAGGTGCCTCAACACCAAATATCCCACCAGGTGCCTCGACACCAAATATCCCACCAGGCGTCTCAACACCAAATATCCCACCAGGTGCCTCAACACCAAATATCCCACCAGGCGTCTCGACACCAAATATCCCACCAGGTGCCTCAACACCAAATATCCCACCAGGTGCCTCGACACCAAATATCCCACCAGGCGTCTCAACACCAAATATCCCACCAGGTGTCTCAACACCAAATATCCCACCAGGTGCCTCGACACCAAATATCCCACCAGGTGCCTCCACACCAAATATCCCACCAGGCGTCTCGACACCAAATATCCCACCAGGTGCCTCAACACCAAATATCCCACCAGGCGTCTCAACACCAAATATCCCACCAGGTGCCTCAACACCAAATATCCCACCAGGTGCCTCGACACCAAATATCCCACCAGGCGTCTCGACACCAAATATCCCACCAGGTGCCTCAACACCAAATATCCCACCAGGTGCCTCAACACCAAATATCCCACCAGGTGCCTCGACACCAATTATCCCACCAGGTGCCTCCACACCAAATATCCCACCAGGTGCCTCAACACCAAATATCCCACCAGGCGTCTCAACACCAAATATCCCACCAGGTGCCTCCACACCAAATATCCCACCAGGCGTCTCGACACCAAATATCCCACCAGGTGCCTCAACACCAAATATCCCACCAGATGCCTCCACACCAAATATCCCACCAGGCGTCTCGACACCAAATATCCCACCAGGTGCCTCGACACCAAATATCCCACCAGGTGCCTCAACACCAAATATCCCACCAGATGCCTCCACACCAAATATCCCACCAGGCGTCTCGACACCAAATATCCCACCAGGCGCCTCAACACCAAATATCCCACCAGGTGCCTCCACACCAAATATCCCACCAGGTGCCTCGACACCAAATATCCCACCAGGCGCCTCGACACCAAATATCCCACCAGGTGCCTCAACACCAAATATCCCACCAGGTGCCTCGACACCAAATATCCCACCAGGCGCCACCACAACAACTATTCCACCAGGCGCCACCACAACAACTATTCCACCAGGCGCCACCACAACAACTATCCCACCAGGCGCTTCCACAACAACTAAACCACAAGGTATGTACAAGACAACAGCTCCTAGATCAACTATAGTGCATCATCCATGACAGCATTGCCTACAAGCAAATCAACAGCTGCATCTACCACAACAAAGACAACATCTGCACATGTATCTGCACCAACCACTGCTGGCAAATCACTTATGGCATCCTGGATCACCAACAACTAATCCACCAGTCACCTCCACAACATATTTTAACACAATCTCCATATATATAAGGCAAAGTTGTGAATGTGTGTCTGTTCAAAATGTTTAGCGTACTTCCCGACATGCAACAAACTTGAAATTTGCCATGTGGGTACTTTCCAGACTGTACACCATGCAAAAATTATAAAAATACACTTTTGGTTTTTTTTGGGGGGGGGGAGCTCTATAATGCATATATTTTTTGCACGGCAAGTGAGCTGTGACGTCAAATCTGTCACGTGGCCCGCGCACGTGGAAGCGTAACGCATTGTAGTGTAGTGGTTAGCGCGCTGCGCTACGAACCCGGCAACCCGAGTTCGATTCCCGCTCACGGCCACCACCGGTGACGATTATTTAAACCGGTCCTTGGGCCTCCCCTAGGTCGACTCAGCCTCAAACGAGTAACTGCTGTGGTGTGTGAATATCGCCACTGGAGAGACAAAGGTGGCCGCGCGTGGTGGATCCAAATCCCGGGGGTAGTACAGCTAGTACTGTATAAACTTCAAAGGGAAATATCGTTTTTCACGGACAATAGTGCATACATAAAAAGTATAGAACTCTTGTTATCCACGGTGATGTAGGAGATTAATATCGTGGATCCTATTATGCGCAAGCATTATCTACAAATTTCACTGCACTTGTCCACGGGAAAAAAATTGTATATAATAGCGGATAGTTGCATTAGTTTGCAACTCAACTCCTATGGTCTGCAAAAAGAGAATGCTGATAAGAAACGGTTCCACAAAGCATAATGACAACCTTTTTCGATAATCACGTTTACAGTAATAGGAAAAATATGATGGCTGGTAATAGTTTTCATGGACCCAATGGCTCCTGCAGATAATAGGGGTTGTGGGACTATGGACACACATGCAGTTGCATACACACATTGCAATGCATTTACTGAACAGTGTAATGTAAAGTACGTGCATACAAATAAAACTACTTTTTTTGTTTCATATCGAAGTTCATCCATGCGATGTCCAGCCTCCACCATGCCCTTCATTGGCCAAGTGCATTAGGAACAACGATTCGTTCCGATGCGAATGCCCGATAGGATATTACGACGACGAAACTTCCAAGGCATGCGTTGTCGGTAAGATTTTGTTGTCAATGCTTCATCAATATGACATCGCCAACACATCATTGCCTTCCCATTACAGTATTCTTTATTTAAGCGACGTTAATGTCTCTCTGTTCAAATGTGCAACTTCGTTGGTAGCCATCACACAGTGGTGGAAATTCCACATTCCTTTGGCAAGGGCCAGCCTCTGCAATTGGCAACCACTAATGATTTCCAACACCTTTACTCTTGTAAATGATCCCAGATGCATGATGGGTTAGTTCGACACCTGGCGAGGATTTGAATTCACAACCTTCCCATTGCAGTACAGTATTTCGAATGTGGTTTTATTTTCGGAATTCTGTTTTAATTGTACTTCCATGTCCTAACATTGTGTTCACCACACAACACAGCAAAGACATATGGTTCGAGTTTACACATTTCGACACCATTCTCTGATAAAATGGAGGACCCAACTTCAGAAGAATTCAGAGGCATTTCCATACCCATTCTAAAGATGGTAAGTAACGCAGGCCTTATGTCTTCTCATTGCGTTTTTTCTTTCAAATTACTTATTGTAAAGAAAATGAATTTTATTTCCATGAGACTTGTATGCAAACTGAAATACATTAGTTACTTAAATAGCACGTCAAAAACTATGGTAATATCGTGTATGCAGAGAGGTGTACATGTTTTGCACACAGGCTTCTTGTGTACATCGGCTCAAAAAAGTCGCCTTATCCCGAAGCTGCTAAATAAAAAATGCCACAATCTCGGTGGTGTTTTGTTGTTGTTAACTGGTAGCCAGTGCAGAATATGCAACAACAACAACAAATGGTGGCGTCATCTTGGCATGCAAAGCAAGCTCTCTTGCGTTTTTTTGCAGTAATGTACACTGCAGGCTGCAATTTATCTTTCCTGACAATTGTGTTAACAACACAGATAGACAATATCAGCTTCCTAAATGATTAGTGATGTGGGTGTGTTGTGCTGCACATTCGTTAAATGAATCCTGTAAAATGCAGCATTACAATTGATAGTTTATACAAAAATTAAGCCAGCTTTTGACGAGTCAGAGCAATTGCAATGTTCATTTTAAAGTGAATAACTAGAAAATAACCTGAAGTGACAACATACAGTACTAATCTTGTAAATTTTATTTTAAAATGTCGAGGTTTTTAAATCGATACTGTACATATTTCTACTACAGCTCAGTTCAATTTTTGGAGGTCTTCCAGATTATAAAGGATCTGCAGTCATCAAACTAAGGTGAGTGATCACTCTGTACCAGTCACACTACAAAGACAAAGATCCCCCGTGCAGCCTTAAACTGTTGGGGGGGGGGGGGCAAGTGCTGTTAGCGAGCAGCACCTATGAAGGCCACCCTGGCACTTTGGCAAACGAAGGGCCGTGGGTGGCCAACACCACGCCCGGCCGCCTTTGTCTACCCCAGTGGCGATGTTTACTACACACCGCACCAGACACTCATTCGATGCCGATTCGACCCAGGGGAGGGCCTAGGACCTGTTCGAATAATCGCTATCACTGGCGTTGGCCGTGAGCAGGAATCGAACTCGGGTCTCTGCCGGGTTCATAGCGCAGCAGCGCGCTAACCGCTGCACCACCGCTCCCCAAAAAACAACCACGCACAGCACCTGCGCGCAATCTTCACGAGCAAAATCAGTTGTTTTAAGTTCTCTAAACTAACACTGTCGTCTCTAAACGTGTTCTCCACAGAAGTGGCAGCGTCTTTGCAGAGGTTGTGAACATGTTTGATACAGAGTCTAACGTAACAGAAGAGTTTGTTTCATCAGAAGTCAACGAAACGATTACGTTATGTACAGGACAAGACAGTAGTACAGTATGTGGAAATTTGCCCATTTTGTCAGCAAGTAA
The DNA here is from genome assembly GCF_964198595.1 of Lampetra fluviatilis. Classification (NCBI taxonomy): domain Eukaryota; kingdom Metazoa; phylum Chordata; class Hyperoartia; order Petromyzontiformes; family Petromyzontidae; genus Lampetra; species Lampetra fluviatilis. Next base: position 12,131,169 of record NC_136276.1, read on the forward strand.
GTGACCGATTGCTTATCCTCTATAAGACTTATTTTTAAAGTACAGTACACATGCCATATAATAATAAGAAAATATTAAATGTGAAGGAGTGTATAATATGTTTGATTGGCCTTAATAATGTTTGATATGATCACAACCTGAATACTGTTCAGTCACACAACCAGTTGTCCGTGACACAATTATCCGTGAATTCTTTTTTATCGCAGTTGGCAAAACCCGGTTCTCTCTTCCAAACATCCGGGGAGCGTGGCCATCCAAATATCCAGGGTCCAGACCACAGATGAATGGACTTGTTGTCAAATTCTTACAAACTATATTATTTGCCCGTCCAAGGACGGGTGCATATTGCAGTAAATCTGAAATATTCAATAGAAAAAGTGTTGAGCTCATGATTATTAATGAAGGGGGGGGAGTTGCCCAATGTGGAGTGCCGTCACCCGCTAATGGTTATTGGGGAGGGGTGCGGCATGTTATTGGGGAGGGGTGCGGCATGTGCAGTGACGTCACCCCCTCATGGTTATTGGGGAGAGGTGCGGCATGTTGAGTGACGTCACCTGCTCATGATTATTAATGAGGGGAGGGGTGCAGCATGTGGAGGGCGCGACCTTCTTGTGCGTTAGTGTAAATTTCCACGCAGGCATGAATATTAATGAAGGGGGGGGGGCTCTTTTGCAGTGACGTCACGCACGGATGTAGCACTGTGCTGCGTAGATCTATTTTTTTACCGTCATTTTCTGTAAAGAAACGTCATATTGAAGCTACTTTGTGTAATACATTCTTGAATTCAGCTCGACCTTCCCTGCGTTAGTGTAAAAATCCACCCACTCATGAATATTAATGAGGGGGTAGGCCTCCTGTGGAGTGATGTCACGCGCGGGATGGACAGACTTTTCTGGATGATTATTATAGTAGGTAATTCCCTGGGTTTATCTGCCCCTGGGACCAGCTCCTGATACCACCAAATCAAGTATGGGGTGCAAATGCCAATGCAGCGCTTTCTGTGCTACGTTGTTGAGATGCTTGTCCTTCAGGCTCTCCAAATACTGATGGCAAGCAGAGCTCCTTTTCCCATACTTATGTTGCACACTCGAAATGAAGAACGTGGGCAGGTGCTCCAAATCGAGGGCAAGCACATTTATTGTGGTTAATAGCAATCTTGTGAAGAATAGCACCGTCACTTTGTAAAATGCCACAGCACGTGTGTCATGAACAGCATTTCTTCCGAGTCGCCATTAACCATGTGACTGGTGTCCAAGTCCCGTTAACCAATAACAGTTTGCTCTTAAACCCAATTCTACTACTGATAAACCATCTTTGTCTGACAATCACATTTGCACATCACTATTCGAATATTCCGTTAATCCTAAGCTGTATGTCTATTTATACCATCCACTTATATCGGTATCTTACACTCATTATATGTACTGTATGTGTACAGTATACGTACTGTATATCACAATTGTAAAGCTTACTACTTTACATGTGTTCTATTCTCAATAGCATTACAAGTAGTCATACTCTGGGTACATGGGCATGGTTATAGACTAAACAGTATTAGAGTTAAAGAAATTACAATGACAGTAGGTAATTACAGTGCGTCATCCTGACAATGCACAGTGCTAAAACGCCTCTAATTGCATATATCACAAACGAACAATTTAAAGCCAAGCTTAAAGTCTAGAACAAGTCTAGAACTAGTCTAGAACATTTATATAACGATCAAAAACAACCTTTGGGTCCTTTACCTGTAAAATGCAACAGCACGTGTGTCACAAACAGCATTTCTCCCGAGTCGCCATTAACCATCTGACTGGTGTCCAAGTGCGGTTATTCAATAACCCTGCCAGCCACCTACAGGGCCAACTCAGTCATCACATGCTGCTGTACACAAATGCATTGATGCACTGCACCGCACATCAGGACTTTCACGGAACCACACTTTACTCCCTTGCTGCACAAGGACATAATTAAAAGAGTGATCCATTCCTAATGTGCCACACTTATCCATTGGAAGAAATGTGTACAATTGCAGCAGCAGCATCCTCATGACTACAGAACACTAAAATTGTACTGCACTGCATTTCTTACGTGAAAAAGAACAACCACTCGAAAGACATGAATTAAAAACACCGTCACTATAACTGAAGTGCAACTTTTTTTTATATATATATGTAAATATTACTACGTGTTATTGCACTTTCAAAATATCAGATCCACAACAAATATTTGCCATGTGTAATTACTTGTATGTCGTTATACAGGTGCAATGCCCACGTGTGCACTTGGTGCGTGCGACTCAAACACATCTAAGTGCGTGGAGAAAGATGGTTTTATGAAGTGCAATTGCCTCCCTGGGTTTATACAACAAGAAGGATATGAACGTTTATGCTCAGGTACAGCAACGCCTATTGCGGCTCGCATTACAGTACATTTTTAATCAAGAAATTGCTATTTTTTTACCTTGTTATGAAACCTGAAAAAACACGTGTTTTTTATCTTCACAGTTTGCCCCATTGACTTCAAGGAGGAAAAAGGAAAATGTGTCGAGTAAGAGTTGGGGAGTTGGGACCCTCTAATCTCTTTTTCTTCAATGAGAAGCTTTACTGTGCTACAGAACTCATCTTGCTCGTCTTGATATGGCGTACACACATGGTGGATCCTATTATCCATAGGGTTATCCAGAAATGGACTTCACTCGTCAGTATGGAAAAGTCAGATAATCACGGATAACTGGAATAATTTTCTACAGGAATCCACTTATCCATGGACATTTTGGAAATATTTAATACGCTGTAAATAACGGTAGATAACATGACGATTAGAGGCCTGGGAATTGGAGTTTTCAGGGAGCCTACAGCTTTCATGCATAATAGGAGTCGTGGGTAATAGGGTTGTGGATAATAGGCGTTATATGTATATATATCAAGGTTAATTGAAGTTCTATAATTGTATAATATATTCTATAGGACTGTAATATTATTGTATAAAAATACAATACATATATTTCTGTACAAAGTACAGTATTTAAAATGTAATAATTGTTTCATAGCAATGGCACTACTCAGTCTGGATTCAAGGTATTTTTTCTTCATTAAAAATATCAACGCAAAGTGTGCATTGGCAGGTGCTCATTAGTGTCTATTCCTTGGAAACTGACAGATTGGAGAATATTCTCTTTTCGTTATAACGAAAGCCACTCTCCCCAAATTAGACCAAATTTAACTTCTCACAAAGTGATACTGATTTTATTGACCCCAAAGGGATGATGAATCGAGAGCAAGCCCAGCCTAGATTGTAATCCCCAGCCTTACAATTGAGTTACAATCATGAACCAGATTTCAATGCAACGCACTACAATGTAGAGTGTTGTACCGATGCAATTATGTCATTCCACGGTAACACAACCATGTACACAATATTTACGTGAAAACTCACGAATGACAGATGGACACACGAACACTGATAAAAGGCATACAGGGAGTGCACCCTAAAGGTGCATTTCCCAGCTGAGAAATGTGTTGTGCAACCAAATCGCTATGGAAATCTGACAAATTAATTACCTACGTATATGTGAACACTGCGACATCGTGTCTGTTCGCGTTTAGTCCACTTAAGAAATTCAGTTGCATGCAGCCACGTTGCACAGTTGTGGATGACCAGTTAGCAATGTTAAGTTGTAAATGTAACAAGTTGTTTTCGCCATCGTGAATTGCATTGCTTAATATTGTGTCTACTCTGCAGGTGTCCGAGTCCGGCCTCTGGATACAACTGCATGATCTGCCCAGACGGCTACAAAAATGAAAATGGAACATGCAGGACGTAAGCCCTTTACTACGAGTTTAATTAATTTAATGGACATCATACATTACATTGTTATATTCTTATCGATCTAGTATGAATACAATAATAATTTACTGTAGTTTTTTATCCAGTATTGTAGCAATGGATCAAGAAAGTGTTTTCTATAAATGCAAGCAAATTAGAGTGTTATTATGTACATGAGCTGTGTTAAATTATCATCATCTGATACGTTAGTTTCCAATACAGTCGTGTTAGCAGAAATAAGTGGTACAGTACAATGCTCATTTTCCACTTTCACAATCATAAGTTTAAACGTAGCTATCGCTTTCCCAACTTGGTTTGTGGGTAACCAACAGCCAACGAATGGTGTGATAGTTATGAACGGGGTGTAACTGTATACTTGTTAAAGTGAAATAATTCTGCTTCAACGTCCCCGTCATTATTTCACCGTAAAGAGAGCTGCCAACTAAAATATGCTTACTCTGTGTCACAGGTGTTCCTTTGGCTACAATGGGAAAAATTGCCAGGATGGTGAGCAACACACACCTAAAACAACACACACGCATCTAAAACCATGTGATAAGCGTAGGAGTTTTACGTATTCGGAGAACCCACCAAGTTGTTCTGGTAAATATTATAAATAAAACAAGTTTAAATGTGATATTTGGGATGTCCAGAAGAGCACTGATTAAATGGTAAAAGCACATCCCTGGCAACATATTTTGTATTAATCTGTTGTATGTTGGAGTATGTCATTTGACATAGCTATGAACTCGTTTTTAACAGTAGTGTTGGATGATAAGAAGCGTTTGCTAAAGTGAACACAAAAACCTAAGTGTTTCATTTTACCTCAGTTACGGAATACATAACATTGTCGTCTGAAGAATGTTTTTATTATTATGACCAAAGAAGTCACTAATTAAATAAATAGCTTCCATTGCAGCATAGAAAACATCACACAGGATGCTAGGCTGCATTGTTTTCATTTTCCTTAGTTAAAAGCCTTAAGTTAAAGAGAAACATGGCAACCCTAGATATGCCCCTGAAATTTCTGCCTATATTACCTGCGACAGGGCACCTGGAAGCCTTGATGTTACGCTGAACAAAGAGGGTAAAGCACAGTGAGTGCTTTGTGTTTTGATGATATTGGCGTGCCCTAACTTGATAACTGGTATCGCATCGTCCACCTGTGTAGGCTCTCTCTTGGCACTGGTGATCGTGGCTGTTTGCTGTGGGGTACTGATACTCGCCTTGGGAATCACATTAATCGTGACGTATATCAGGTGAGACTTGGCTGTGTGTTTTCAATTAATTTTGTGTGCTCTAATTTCTACGATATAACTAACTGCTCGAATACTGTAAAAAAAATGTAAATGGTGAAGCCCTGCAATTGTTTGAACTTGCCAATACTGACAGATCGGTCTCTACTAGAGGGATCACTTGAGACAGATATCCCTCTAGAGAATACTTTGGCCTACTCTTCGATGGCGGCCAGATGTTTTGGAAAAGATGGGAGTACCGACACTTTGCTCCACCACATGTGAACTTCGAATCGACTAAGTGTGGTGTACCATTTATACTGCTGAAATACTATGAATGTCCACAAATGTATAAAATGTTTACTACAGCGCCCATGAAAATGTGAATTATTGTACTTGCATGCCTTTGAAAGCTACCTTCAATTAAAAGTGAGTATCTTATTTGTTTTCTTGTGTAGGAAAAGGAAAGGAAAGGGATACAGCGATGATGGAAACGATGCCACACCAACACTTGGATATTCACATATGTAAGTTTTCCACATAAATTATCATTAAGGTCCAAACATATATTCTTAATATCTACAGATCTGTGTAAATCACAGGTTGAAATGCCTGTTTCAAGTGCAGCCTCTTAATCGTGCCCTCATTTGCAGGAAATTTAATGCAATGGAAAGCAGTGAAGAGAAAGTCAAGTCCAAGTCAAAATTGTGGTATTCAAATGTCTTCAGTCCCACGAATCATTATAGAAAATATACGTTTAATATGCCATACCTACATTTTCACTATATTAAAGTTGGATTTTCCTTCCATAATAAGGACAGCTTCTTAATTGTATTCTTGTGCGCAGGAAAAAGAAAGAAAAGGTTGCAGATATGGACGGCAATCCACCTTCAGCTCTGTATGACTTTTACACGGCGATCCCAAGAGTTTCTGCTAAAGTAGCGAGCGAGTCCTTCAATCATGCTCAGGTAATATAGCTTCCCTTGTCAATAGTTTGATCACCTTTTCAATAACCTGTATCTGTGGTGTTTGCCTGTTGAGATTACCAAAATCTATCATAATTGTAAAACATTGTTATAAAGGGCAACAGGTAAAGGTGCCACCCTGCAATTACGGTAAGGCCTCGGCATCCGCGAGGTTTAGGTTATTAAAAATCTGCACGAAAGTATAATTTGCGAATGTATACACTATATTTATTTTGGAGAAAAGGAGGTTAAGTTCCTGTTTTTGACTGAACATACGGGAAAAAATTTAAATGTTTCATAACATTATTCCTGTACTGTACACGTAAATAACATTCATATACTCAATTAAATTGTAAAATAATACAAATAGTTAATAACACAAATAAAACACAACACATCAAAAATTCTGCCTTCAATTTGGAAGTAAAATTTTACCTTGGATGATCATTATTATGGGGATTTATGATCATACTACTTTGGCAGTCATCGGTGCACTTTCCGCCACACTTTCCCTAATTGCCTCTTCGTTTTTCTTTATACATCTGACTGTTGACTTGTTTATCATGTAATAGCGGCCAACAGTAGACGCACTATCACCACGAGCAAGTCTCTCCAACAACTCTACTTTTTGAGCTAAACTCATCACTCTGTTCTGCCTTTTACTCTTGCTCTCACTTCCTCCACTCACTTGATGCTTCGACCCCCCAAAAAATACCACAAATAAGGCAAATATGGTACAAAATAATACAAAAGGCAACGGCACTTGAAGAGTAAAAGTTTCAGTATGTGGATGGCGGCACACAGCCACAATCCATTACTGGTACTGCGCAAGTATTGCACCCCTCCCCATGATCCAATGTTGCCGAATCGCGAATAGTTGAAGGAAAATTCCGAAAGTTAAATCATATGTACTGCTGGGTGGATAGAAGCGGGGGAAATTTAACAAACGTTATCATTTTTTATTTAAAGCCTTCGTGACTGCAGGGATTCATATTCTTGGTTTTTTCAGTAAAATCACCTGATGATGATTGCTTGTGTTGCAGTCGAAACGTCGTGAGAATTTTATTGTTTGAATATGAAACTTTATCATTGTTCAACTGCCACACTGGGAGATTGCACTGGAGACCTCTCTGGATTAGCGAGTTCAGTGTGCTAGCTTTTATACCACAGCAACACACTTAACTGATATTAAATGTGATTTCCATGTTATTCTTGATCATGGCGGTCACCTGCAAAAAAATTATATTTGCCTAACTTAATTAACAATAACACTCTGACCTGCCTCACAGGCATCTGTAAAAGACTATCTTTATATTAGGGTATTTGTGAAATATGTTTGGTGTTGCAGAAATTAATTCAGATACCATATTTCAACGTATAAAGTAAATTATGTTTCTTTTGCAGAATTCATCTCGGAATGCAACTGAAGACGATGACTCTGACAACAAAAGAAATTTTACTGGACACACAAATGTGGCTGCTAAAAATGATCATGACACCTACTATTAGCCTAAGGTGCTGTGTAATCTGTAGTTTCCATGGCTCTCAATTATTACATGAAAGTTACGAGTAAAAGGACCTCCATCTAAGTACAGTAACACCCCAATTTACGCCCTCCTGCTTTATGTACTTTTCTTATAACGTACTCAAATAATTGATACCCAATATAATTTTACGTACTGTGTATCTCGCGACAACATACTCGAGATTTACTAACTTAACCATTTAGCCCCAAATTGTTTACGTGCCAGATGGCACCAAAGTGTTAGCATCTCTGACTGCTGTAGTCTATTTCATGTGTACTCTATTAATATTTTTTCCCCACATATTTATGGCAACTATTTCTATACTAGCTTTTTTGCCCGTCCTAGGACAGGTGCATATTGCAGTAAATCGTAAATATTCAATAGAAAAATTGTTCAGCTCATGATTATTAATGAGGGGGAGGGGAGTTGCCCCATGTGGAGTGACGTCACCCGCTAATGGTTATTGGGGAGGGGTGCGGCATGTGGAGTGACGTCACCCCCTCATGGTTATTGTGGAGGGGTGCGGCATGTGGAGTGACGTCACCCGCTAATGGTTATTGGGGAGGGGTGCGGCATGTGGAGTGACGTCACCCGCACATGATTATTAATGAGGGGAGGGGTGCAGCATGTGGAGTGCGCGACCTTCTTGTGCGTTAGAGTAAATTTCCACGTGCGCATAAATATGAATTAGGGGGGGGCTCTTTTGCAGTGACGTCACACACGGATGTAGCACTGCTGCGTAGATTTATATTTTACCGTCACTTTTTGTAAACAAAATGTCATATTTGAAGCGACTGCGTAATAAATTATTTAATTCGGCTCGACCTTCCTCTGCGTTAGTGTAAAAATCCACCCACTCATGAATATTAATGAGGGGGGTGGGCCTCATGTGGAGTGATGTCACGCGCGGGACAGACAGACATTTCTGGGTGATTATAGAAGGAAAAAAACCTAATATACGTAATATAAAAGACAAGGTAAAATATCTTAAAATATCAATAATATACACGTAATTTTTAGACGATGGTTGTATGCGCAATATGTTACTGGGCATCCTTTGTTTAGGAACTGAGGCCTCTGTTTAGGTACTGTACCACGTTACGACCAACCAAAAATGCTTAGATTTAAGTACTTTCGATTTACATTCTGGCTTTCAAGAATACATCCTGAGCGTAAACCTGGGTATGTCTGTACTTGGATGTTACATGGACCACAGCAGACACTACATAAATGTAGAAAGTCATTATAACTTATCGTAGGAATGAGATTACTTTATTGGAGCCGAATGGAATAATAATTCTGGATTGCGATTTGTCCCATTCATAATTTAGTGTTGCAGAAAATTCAGTTCATCAGAATTCCTCAAAATCTATTCTGCTTGTCACCCATTTACAACTTTTCATGTTCACCTATATCGCTTACAAATAAAGTTGTTGCTATATGTCGCATGTATGTTGATTTAAAAACACATTGATTTACTGTTCAAATGAGCACATTGATTTACTGTTCAAATGAGCATTGAGGCGTACTTATTTGCATTTTAAAGCCTTGAATCATCAATAAAAATTTTTTACACCTATGTTAGGGGTCAGTCTATCCATAAGACAACCACTGTTGACTATCCTACGAATAGGTACTATTATTGTACCAGGTTTTTAACTTGCTTCCTTCAGATTGCGAGCCGCTCGCTTTACCATTGAACCACCAGGATTGGTAAAAATTAACCCTGATGCTTGGTAAACATATAATAATGTACGAGGGTCGCCCAGAAAGTAATGCCCCACTAGCAAGGAATACATGCCCTCGTTTCTCGATGGCGTAAAACCATTGAGGTGGAAAGGGATCATGTGGAAAAGATAATGTGCATGTAATTAATAAATCTGCCAATTCTATTCGTAGTTTTCACTTTTCAATACATTTTGGTTGAAAAAAAGAAAGTGGGGCATTACCTTTTGGGCGACACTCATACTGTGAAGTATGGGAGTATAAGGAATTCAGTTTTGAGAACATCTGTAGATAGCTAATAAAATACCAGAATACGTTTATAACTCGATGATTCCAAACACGAAAACACACAGCATCATGATGCCCCTGGGACCACCAGATGATGATAGTGCTGGTAACAAGCTCTATAAAGTGTAATATTGCAGTGAAACGTAAACAATTAGTGTCTATTATTGAAAAGCTCATATACAGTGTAGTACTCTATTGGATATTGAATGCACATGACTATACACATTTTATGAATCACTGGCATGTGTAAGAATAAATGCAAGTGATAGTATTTTTACTTCATAATTTTGAACAAATGTATACAGTAGTTTGTAAGTAATCTTCTCCATTGTGCATGTTAATTGCTAAAATCTGACATCAAGTAAAGAGAAGGAAAATGACCAAGAGCCACGCAACAATATACAATAGACTCGATTATCTGCGTGTCGTTTATCCAATTTGCGGATTAACCGCGCACCTGAGATTTTTCCATGCATTAATAACTCATGGATTTCCCCTTAAGGCCGAAATTAATAATCTAAAAACAGTTATGCACTGTTATTCTTGGAAATGTTTATTAAAAGTCACGTGCTTAAACTGATATATGTGCTCCGATTCATCCGAATTCCACGTGATCACCCCTATAGTACAGTAGTTGCATATCTTTACAATAGTAGGCGGAGTTTGATTTTAATTGCCGTGGCTCTGCTATTTTCCACTTATTGGGCAGAGTCTTCTGCGGGGGAGCAGGAAAGTATCATCAATGAGCACGTGCATCTATTGGTCGATCATCGGTATTGATAAAAAATCTAAAGAGTAACGATCCAAATCGTCAGCTGTGCTTCATTTTGAGTGATTTATCCAATCATTTTGTGAGTTTTAATTAACAAAACTGTGCGATGGACTTGCGTAATAAAACCAGGTCAATACATTCTTTACTGGAAATGTTTGTTTTGTTCATTAGCAAACTATTTTTTTACTTAAACATAATTATACCTATATTAGTTGTGTTTGGCAAAGAGATCCACAGAAAATTGATGTTTGTACTCTCCCCGATTTTTTATTATCCGCGACCTTCCTCCCCATCATTAGCGCAGATAATCGAGTTGACTGTATTACGATTTACATGATGAATAACCCGTTTTTTCAAGTCACTGGTGATTGAGGACCTGCTTACGCCATGCAGGTCATGGGGGTCATTTGACCATAGTCTGTTCTCCGATAACGCGGTAGTTGGTTAAAGCATACGCATCTCATGATAACACGTGAGATGTGTATGCAGGCTGAACAAAGACTGAGGAGCATGGGTAGCATCTCGATGCATCCAGCAGCATCCCGCCTTATATGATGTTGTCGAGTCGGCCATACAATCGCTTATTCCTACTCGCGCAAAGTAGTTTTGTTCACTCATTTACGTTATATCCAATTCGCGTCCCCGTTATAAAAAAATGTGTTGCCTAATAGATTACTCGCATTATATAAAATTTGCGTTATGAAAACACCACACATTGTAGAACAGATTGTATTTCACCTTGGTGTGTGCAGGTTTGTGAGGGCGGGAAGGATACGTGGGAGCATGAATGACTGCTGCTACTTAACCAAAAACCACATAGCATAGCCACATACAGAATATGGTAATATGCAAAACGTGCTTCAACTAGTGCAACATGGTATGTAACTGCCAAATGGGATATATAAAGTGTATTGACTTACGTGTTGTAAATTCATTCATTAAAAAAATGTCAAGTAATGCTTTGGAGATGTTTTTCCAAAAGTCTGAATGGTATTGATGACTTTGGTCGCCAACCTCGACGTTTTGGCGGAACGCTCTCGTACCCCATTGGCTGGCTTGGTCCAGCTGTCACGGCATCTACATTTAAATGCGAGCTTCGACTCGCGATTGGCTGCCGGCGAGCGCACGCCGGAATGCTGGGTCGTGATTGGTGCAACGATTTGAGTAACTTGCGTTGGATTGGCTTCAGGTTCCAGAAGCGGGGGGTGGGGGTTGTTCGCTCTTGAGTGGTTCCTCGGTTAACGATATTAATTGGTTCCCCGAAAACCATCGTTGATTGAAGCTGTCGTGAATGTTCATAGGAAATACATTTTAAAGGCTTGATCTGTTCCTAGACGATCGGAAGTTGACTTTTTTCACCCTAAAACATCGTTTATAATATTTAAACACGCATTTTTTTAAATGAACGTTAAAATAACATATGAAAGCATTAATATTAATACAAACATGGATAAATAATTAATAAATAGCATAAAAGGTGCATAAATAGAGCATAAAAAATGCTTACATTAAGCTAAGGGGCCGTCCATAAATGACTTCATGCACCTGGGGGGGGGTCAGATATTTGTGACGTTGTGTGACGAGGGGGGGGGGTCATAAATGTGACGTCACATCAAAATGCGCAACTTTAAATATAGACAACACGTTCTACTTAATTTAATACTTTTAAAGAAATGTTTTCTCCTACAACATCAGTGCCACATTAAATACGCACTACAATGACAATAGTTTAAAGCGATTTGAAGCATGTTTTATTTTGTGGGGGAGGCAGAGCTTTGTGACGTCATATTTGAGGGGGGGGGTCTGACTCTTTGTGACGAAGGGGGGGGGGGGGGCAAAAATCGTCCAAAATCGCGTGACGTCATTTATGGACGGCCCCTAAGAAGATGGCTTAAGGGATTGATGGAGAAGTTGGAGTAGGAGAAAAAAATATCCTCACTTTCTTGGCTTCACATTAATTTTAGGCCCCATTGTTATAGATCTTATATAACTTTTAAGTCAATAAAACACTTAAGTATTCAAGAAGGCTGTATCCATACGCGGCGCACATCAAACATTGATAATTAATCTAGCCAGTTTCTCTCAAAACGCTCATTAAAGGGCGTCGCTGATTGGCTGAGGTCTGCTGAGTCCCCTTAGGAGCGCTTGTTAATAGAAACAATGGGACCCTATGGGAGGTGGATCGTTAATCAAAATATCGTTGATCGATGACATCGTAAACCGAGAAAACCACTGTATAAGGGCTTGAGGACAAAATATATGGGGCTCACTCGGCACGGTACTCGCTATATGATGTTTTGTCGGAAATTAACTGTCCCCAGCTAACTACGTGGTGAAAAAATATGTTTTATCTGCAAAAAGCGAATCACACCAATTTACCTGTTAAAAAAACGTTCCATTGGTAATATCTGAACCAGTCCTCTTTTCCCCTAGGTCGGATCGGCCTCCATGAGTACCTGATAAGCTGTGTAAACATTGCCACTTGGGAGACAAAAGGGGGCCAGGTGTGATACTGGACACCAACCTTCTCGTGTACCGTGCCGCCGGCCTTCATCGGGGTTCACTAACAGCACTTGCCCCAACAGCCTGCGTGTGTTTGTAAGAGTGGGGGGTGTGTGGACATGAGTAATGGACTTAAGGCTGGCCCCTACCACCCTTGCTTTCTCATGCAAATGTGCAACATCCACTTGCATAAATCCTGGAGTGAATTTTAAAGAGTTGCCTCATCCGTTTGGTATTTCGGCCCCAGATCTCAATGCCGATTTCAAATTGAACCAGGTGGCAGCTGAAGGAATAGACGTGCCTGTCCAAAATACACAGTATTGTGGTAGACAGCTCAAGAAAAATCGCAGCACGAATACAATCCTTGAATACATTCATAAAGGAACTCTACACAACTCCACGCAATGGCGGTCATCACACGAAGGAAGCGACTTATTCTTGTATATTGTTGTGATTGAATAGCAACGAATGTACATATGAATTATTTAGCCACGAGCTTCTGGTAATTCTGACCAAAGACCTTTTTCTGCATCGAAACATGTAAAGGCGCAAGTCTCAATGGTGGTCTTCCACTCTGTTTGGCAGCCACACTCGCAGCTGCGCGGTTTTCTTTCATCGGTGTCGGTCAGAAGGTCAAATCTGTAATAAAATCCCATCAAACAACACGCAAAGATGTGCAAAGAGCAGTCACTGCGCGTATGCAAACACGACCATGAGCGTTGTTTGACCATACTCCACGTTGGTCAGTTGCGGGTAGATGCACTGTCTCGACTGGGGGGAGGGGGGGTGTCCAGGACGTGTTCAGATACCGCTCTCCACTGATGTAATAGCCATAGCCAGAAGTGCAACTCATCACTGGGATGCCTGCGCATATCCCTCCTCTGCGTCACGGCCGTCGCACCCACCGCAATGCAACGCAACACTGCACCGTACAGCCGATTTGCGCTGTGGTTGGAATTCGATTGAAAACGACTCTACCGTTAGACTCACGATCTTTCCGGGGGCAATACAATTCGTACAGTCGGTGGTGGCTCCCCAAAGAAAATACTTGACCCGGACATAACAATGTGGAATTTACATTGTGAATATGGGTTCTGGGTGATCAATGGCGATGGACAACCACCTCATAAGTCATTTTAATTTTAGCCGATAAACACTTTGACAGTTTGTCTTGCAGTCGAGTGCAATAGCAGATGTGAGGGAATGTTTAAAATGTGCGGGACAATGTTATACAGGAGTTCTCAATAAAACCTGTAGCTCCGAAACAGTGTTGAGATCAATTTCACAGATCAGCAATCACACGCCATTTCAACATTTCACACGGAATATATCAAATGTGTACCGCCTTATTTGCACGTGGAGTGCATATTTTATTGAAAGACGACATACTGTCCAGCAGAGGACTCGAGTCATGTGACTTGGACTCGAGTCAGACTCGAGTCATGAATTTGATGACTTGCGACTCGACTTGGACTTGCATAACAATGACTTTGTCCCACCTATGAGATGTGGACTCGAGTCATGTGACTTGGACTCGAGTCAGACTCGAGTCATGAATTTGATGACTTGCGACTCGACTTGGACTTGCATAACAATGACTTTGTCCCACCTCTGCTGTCCAGTAAACTCTACCTTTGCACCGCTCAAGTCATATAACCATTCCACACACGTTTTTGTCAGCAACATTTTGTATCCGTAAAAACCCTATAACGTTTAACTCTAAATTATAAACTAAATAGCACCCTACTACTGTTGCACATTAAACACGCTGACGCATCGCTTCAGATGGTCTCATTCCACGGCGCACGAGCTCCTTTGTACTGACGTCTGGGAGACGTAGACAATGTGTCTCTCACTCATCCAGTAAATTCTGGGTCAACGTTGAGCCAACGTTGGCATGTGGTTGGAACCGTTTGACCAATTAATTGTTCAGCGTTCCAACGTTTCCTGTCATATTCTTAGGTTTTTTCGGTAAAGTCACGTAGGTAAAACATCAAAATTAATGAAAATAAAATAAAACAAAAATCACGACGTTTCGGAGGCAACACAAGTCTCCGTCATCAGGTGGGAATTAGCTAATTCGGCTGTGACGGTCCCACCTGATGACGGAGACTTGTGTTGCCTCCGAAACGTCGTGATTTTTGTTTTATTTTATTTTCATTAATTTTGATGTTTTACCTACGTGACTTTACCGAAAAAACCTAAGAATATGATTCCTTGCAGTCACGAAAGCTTCAAATCTAGAACGTTTCCTGTCGTTTGCTGTCCATCCAAAAGGGATTGGGAGATATACATCTCCATTGTTTCTGTTTTCTGCTCTTCTGAAGCATTTTGAGACCGCTCGAGTGTTAGATGTTATCAACCATTCGCAGTTTTTGCACATCCCTTTGGTAAATCCAATTAAATATGTTCTGCTTTGGCTGCCATTGCATTGATAATTTTATAATTGGCTTCCAAACAATCTCGCCACACCTGTTCTACTCATGGACCCTTGCTTTCTGCAATTGTAAGTGAACATTTCGTTTATATTTCCTGCTTAATAATTTTACCTCTGTGGTTTTTATCAATCACGTGCATTTAGCTATACTTTATTCGTTGCTCTTGTGACAGTCTTATTTACTAAGTGGTGAGGTACTGTGTGAAGCAAACCATTTAACTATTGCAGTGAATATATTTTTCATCTTTTACACAACTTTACATTTTTGTTTGAAATTTTACGTACCAATAAATAAAAGCGTTGCTATGATACATGTGGAGCTGAAATGCTTTAGTAATTTAAATTATATTCGGCAAAACACACTTGATCAAACAAACATTGGAAAAGAAACGCCATGGAAAATATAAACGAGAAATGTAAAAAGACAAACAGGAATAGATTTTTATTTAAAGCTTTCGTGACTGCAGGGATTCATATTCTTGGTTCTTTCGGTAAAGTCACGTAGAAGGGAAATAATAAAATAATAACAATATCAAACAATAACATTCTCACGGCGTTTTGACTGCAATACAAGCAATCATCATCAGGTGTGAAATCCCTTCTACGTGACTTTACCGAAAGAACCAAGAATAGGAATAGATGTGTTAATCGAATCGTGATCCAGAATTGTCAAAATAAGTCGAATTGCCAAATGCTGGCTAGTGATTCATTTACATGCCTGTTGATTCTCATTATGTACAAACATAGATTTAAGCTACAAAAGTATGCCGTTATGTAAGCTTGTTATGAACATGATTCACATGTTGTCGGATGACTAATTCTGCAGAATGAATTATTCCCATATCCTTCATTCAATACACCTGCACTAACAAACCCAGATGTATGTGGTCATTAGTGAAGCTTTGAATGAATGTAAGGCTGTTCTTTTTTTCAAAATGAGAAGTACGGGCATTTTAGAATGATCTTATGATGATTCATATGTCTCGTGGAAGTGTATTAACGTACGGGGTTTGTGCAAACATGAAACATATACTCCCACAAACATAGATAATTATCATTGCTACATTGCAACATTGCATTTTAAGTGTTCATGAAACATTCCATGAAGGCATAATGGACCTGGCACAAAAATTCCAGTGATGAAGTTCCAAAAATAGATTCGGTCATAAAATATAAATTTAGATGTTAAAATTTTCATGGCAGTACGTGAGGAAAAATAACATGGCAATGATTGTTTTTTTGTCATGAGGAACTTCATAAAACCCTTCCTTGATGCGTAAGCCCAATAACAAGTTGATTATAAGTCTGAACAATCCACGTGAAGGTCACGATTGACGTCAGAAAGGTGGTCTTGAGATTTTACGTATATGTGGACCTTGTTCTTCACCATCGTGACATCAGTTTGGCATTTCAACAGAACTGTTAAACTAAAGTTGTGCAAGACACCCACCGCAACCAGTTCATCGTATGCCAAATCAATAGTGCGATAGTTGCAGAAAAGTGGGGGCCAGATGTCAGAATCTAATAGATATACATAGACAGACTGCAGACCTTTAACTGGGCATAGGAGAGACAGTGGTATGCAGTCACTATCTCAATAGACCCTGCAAAGTCCAAGTTCAGCAGGTCTGAACGGCACTTTCAAGGATATAAAAAAATTATTACGTAAAGGAAATCCTGTACAATATTACACAATGTAAGATAAGTAAATCTAGGGACTGTACTTTGAATATGTTCTGAAAAATAGCAATTATACAGTAATGATTCTACTGTAATGAATTAGTCAAAATCATCTTCAGCCACTTTCTTATCTACTGCTGGATTAAGGCTTTCCAACAGCATTACCAACCCTCAGTCTTGTGATGCCACAACCCATTTTACTCCTCCACATGAACCGAGCCCATTCCTCCATTCCATAGTATCACCCATCAGCCATCTTCCCTATCAATGATGTGTTGTGCCCAAGCCCTTAACAGTCAATATTATATCTCAAATTTGCAATCATTATCTGAACAATGTGTTCCTCTTTTATTCTTTCAGTTGAATTCAAACCACACATCTCCCCATACTTCATTGCACGTTTTTGTTGTTAGTGTTCATCTTTATAATCCGTACATCATATCTGACATTATGCGATGATATAAAATTAAGTTTTATGCAAGCGCTGCAGCCTGCTTTAGTTTGCCTCTTTATTTTTATTATTTTCATCATGATCTGGCTTTAATACATTCCTTACATATTCATATTCTTGAGTGTTATCCAGTTGTCTCTCCAAGCATTATTTTTTTATGTGTAAAAATGTGTTGTACATGTCTTTTGTTATAGCTTATATTTACCTTCAGCCCAACTTATCAGATGAAGATGTTCCAGCTATAACTTACACCTAAAGCAGTTTATTTCATTTATCGAATGCTTTTACACGTGATTTTTACACAGATCACCAGATACACGAGATAAATAATCAAGTAAATACGTATGTATGACGATGTGACGTGAATGTACGTCAGCCCACCTAGCCACAAAGCCATATGACAGCCTCCTCGTCCAGCACGTGCAAGGTAGCAGTCCACGCCCTGGCGGACTTCGCAGCCGGAGACGATGTGCGCCATGGTCTCCCGCTCCCGCATTCACACAGTGGGCTGTCACGTAGTACGCCCCAAAGATGTTAAGCAACGGCACACATCCCCTGGTCTCGCCGTAAACGATTTAACTGAACTAACTGGCGCCTTCGGAGGTTGAAGCCAGGAATGTGCCAGACGGATATCTGATAAGGTCCTTGTTAAGGCCCATCTACGCATCTCCATTCCTCACCCCAGGCAGTGCGGGTATCCCACATACTCAAGTCTTTGGGCTGTGGTAATGCCCACACTGGGTGTCTCGACTTCAGACGCACGGGTGGAGGCTTGAATACGTTGAAGGGAGGGGGCAACTCCGGTGCCACACGTACCTCGTCCTGGAATCTTGGCGGCGAATGTGTTGGTGGGTGGGATGTTGCAGAGTACTGGCAGCCAAGGTAGTGAGGTTGTTGTCCTAATTGTACTGGAGATGGGTCTCATGGTGACATTCAGCTGAGTGTCCACCAATTTGGTGTGGTTACTATCTGAAGCAGTAATCACTGTCCTTACAGTGAGGGAAAAAAGTGTTTGATCCCCTGCTGATATTGTACGTTTGCCCACTGACAAAAAAATGATCAGTCTATAATTTTAATGGTAGGTTTATTTGAACAGTGAGAGAGAGAATAACAACACAAAATCCAGAAAAACGCAAGTCAAAAATGTTATAAATGTATTTGCATTTTAATGAGGGAAATAAGTATTTGACCCCTCTGCAAAACATGACTTAGTACTTGGTGGCAAAACCCTTGATGGCAATCACAGAGGTCAGACGTTTCTTGTAGTTGGCCACCAGGTTTGCACACATCTCAGGAGGGATTTTGTCCCACTCCTCTTTGCAGATCTTCTCCAAGTCATTATGGTTTCGAGGCTGACGTTTGGCAACTCGAACCTTCAGCTCCCTCCACAGATTTTATATGGGATTAAGGTCTGGAGACTGGCTAGGCCACTCCAGAACCTTAATGTGCTTCTTCTTGAGCCACTCCTTTGTTGCCTTGGCCGTGTGTTTTGGGTCATTGTCATGCTGGAATACCCATCCACAACCCATTTTCAATGCCCTGGCTGAGGGAAGGAGGTTCTCACCCAAAATTTGACGGTACATGGCCCCGTCCATCGTCTCTTTGATGCGGTGAAGTTGTCCTGTCCCCTTAGCAGAAAAACACCCCCAAAGCATAATGTTTCCACCTCCATGTTTGACGGTGGGGATGGTGTTCTTGGGGTCATACGCAGCATTCCTCCTCCTCCAAACACGGCAAGTTGAGTTGATGCCAAAGAGCTCCATTTTGGTCTCATCTGACCACAACACTTTCACCCAGTTGTCCTCTGAATCATTCAGATGTTCATTGGCAAACTTTAGACGGGCATGTATGTGCTTTCTTGAGCAGGGGGACCTTGCGGGTGCTGCAGGATTTCAGTCCTTCACGGCGTAGTGTGTTACCAACTGTTTTCTTGGTGACTATGGTCCCAGCTGCCTTGAGATCATTGACAAGATCATCCCGTGTAGTTCTGGGCTGATTCCTCACCGTTCTCATGATCATTGCAACTCCACGAGGTGAGATCTTGCATGGAGCCCCAGGCCGAGGGAGATTGACAGTTCTTTTATGTTTCTTCCATTTGCGAATAATCGCACCAACTGTTGTCACCTTCTCACCAAGCTGCTTGGCGATGATCTTATAGCCCATTCCAGTCTTGTGTTGGTCTACAATCTTGTCCCTGACATCCTTGGAGAGCTCTTTGGTCTTGGCCATGGTGGAGAGTTTGGAATCGGATTGATTGATTGCTTCTGTGAACAGGTATCTTTTATACAGGTAACAAGCTGATATTAGGAGCACTCCCTTTCAGAGTGTGCTCCTAATCTCAGCTCATTACCTGTATAAAAGACACCTGGGAGCCAGAAATATTTCTGATTGAGAGGGGGTCAAATACTTATTTCCCTCATTAAAATGCAAATCAATTTAAAACATTTTTGACATGCGTTTTTCTGGATTTTGTTGTTGTTATTCTGTCTCTCACTGTTCAAATAAATATAACATAAAAATTATAGACTGATCATTTCTTTGTCAGTGGGCAAACGTACAAAATCAGCAGGGGATCAAATACTTTTTTCCCTCACTGTATAAGCACTGAATGAAGGAAAGCTCCAGGATTGGATAGACGAGCTTTGCATATCTTGAAGAAGTGACAGCAGCTGTTAGAACAAGTGAGTGGAGGACGTCACATCTGTGATGTCACCAGCATGCGGAAGCGTTATGCAATGTGCCTGCTGACGTCATCCCCCCCCAACCCTCCGCGTAGGCCGTGTATCCGCACAAATGCGCGGCTGGGGGGGGGGGTAAATAATGGATATATTATACTAAAACTAAACTATTAATTACCGTGCGAAGAACAGGTACGCCTGCTAGTAATGAATAAGAGCAATCAATAATTTAAATATAGTCGGATATCCCAACTCTAATAGGCAGCCAGGCTGTCGAATCTTGTGGCCTCCAGGGCAATGCACCCTTCACCCTCACGGCTGGCTTCCTGGTGTCATACTCTTAGGTTTTTTCGGTAAAGTCACGTAGGTAAAAAAAACTAGCCGGTGAAGCACATGCTCCAACTGCCACCTCTCAATGGATCTACTTTTGCCACTTGTGCCCAATAAAGTGTTTTTATTCCAGGCCCAATTTTCAGGGCTGCTTTGGTTTGATAATCATGACTTTATATTCTTGGTTCTTTCGGTAAAGTCACGTAGAAGGGAAATAATAAAATAATATACATATAAAAATGCAATTTTTTTAAATTGTTCTATATTTATATTCTTTTATTATTTCCCTTCTAAGTAAATTTACCGAAAGAACCAAGAATATGAATCCCTGCAGTCACGAAAGCTTTAAATCAAAATATCATGACTTTCTTACAATAAGTTTAGTTAAAAAGTGGCACTCTGGGAAAAGTATTTTTTCTTTCCATTAGCCATGGTGTCTGGCCTACTTGTACAGAACACGAAATTCTTGTCTGTAACTTCCTGGTCAACATTTTCAGATTACAAATTAACACATAGTTAACAAATATATTACTATACAGATGATATAAACACTTTAGACGTTGATCAATTGTCTATTAGTAATCAGCTCATTATTGTTGTGCATTTTCATAAAAAAAAATGGGAAACGGAGAGAGGCTAATATTCTCCAAGGGATAAATTAAGGTTTTATGAATAGTGGACACAGGGTAATGATTAATCAGTGACGGCCTGACAAATGATTACCCTGGCCGGAGACTGGAATAACACTGGGTGGACACCACACCTTAGCCTTAGTCTCGAGATTTTCCTGAAGTGAACAATACTGAAGAGAATAACGCCAAGGATCTTCACTTCAAAATGAATTGCCACGCGTTTGCTTTTCTCTGCGCTGCCCTGCTGAGCTCGACTTCTCTGATTGCATCAGAAGGTAATTGTTTGTTCCTGAAAGCATGTAACCAACTGTAATTTAAATACATGCTTGAAGAACCAGCATTAACATGAAAATATTTGTTGTGTCTTTTTTATATCAAACTTACCATGTCTCTTGAATTGCAAAATGACTTGCATAATCAAAACAGATCTAAAATATTTAGACTAATTATTTGGTGATATTGCAATAATAGTGATGTGCAAGGACAAATAAAAATAATCTCAATACATTTCTCAATAACACTGCCTTAAAAATAAATATTTATCAAACATATTTTAGGTGACATTTCAAGCAATGGCTCTTCTTCATATTACATGTGGTATGAAGAAGGCCCATTTCCCGAAACGTCACTTATATATTTCCCTTTGAAGACAGTATTATTGAAGAATGTGTTGATTTTTTCAGTTATTCTAAATGAACCATGATTCTTTACATTGCATTACCTGTAATAAATAACTGCGATGAGAGAAGCAGCAGGAGTGATCTCCCATTGAATAAGTAGGGCCCTGCGGTGGCGGACTGCTAACTACCTTGCCTGGTATACATGAGGCCATAGGTTCGATCCTGATCCTGACCCTGACTCCTGTATATTTGGAGTCTGTATGTATATCCCTGTGGTTGAATGGCTTTTTCTCCGGGTCCTCTGGTTTTTCCCTCCACTTTTAGAAAAATGCGTTTAGAGTATTTGGCTGCTATAAATGTCCACATAAGCCAATTCGTTTCGCTATCATTTGTGGCCAGGTTGCTTCTGAAAAAGAGCTATATATTTACATGTAAAAAATACATGTGTTAATATATTTTATATTTTTTAATTTTAAATTTTTTAAAAATTAAATACTTTTAATAAAATGTATGATTCTTTGGGATTTTCCAGCAGGCCTTAGCAACATGTGAAGGGGAGTAGAGTGAGATCCTGACCCTGACTCCTGTATATTTGGAGTCTGCATGTCTATTCCTGTGGTTGAATGGCTTTTTCTCCAGGTCCTCTGGTTTTTCCCTCCACTTTTAGAAAAATGCATTTCGAGTATTTGGCTGCTATAAATGTCCACATAAGTCAATTCGTTCCGCTATCATTTGTGGCCAGGTTGCTTCTGAAAAAGAGCTATATATTTACATGTAAAAAATATATGTTTAAATATATTTTTTAATTTTAAAATTTAAAAATTTTTAATACTTTTATAAAATGTATGATTCTTTAGGATTTTCCAGCAGGCCTTAGCAACATGTGTAGGGGAGTAGAATGAGATGAGAACAAGACAGTCAATGGGGAATTGTGAAAACACTAAGGGCGATCATGATGTTGACATGGGAAGGATTGTACTATGTCACTGCAAGCATTAAGTACAAAATCAGGCAGCATATCTACATATCTACATGGTCTGGTCATAGTGCACAGAAAATCCAAATGTAGTCTTCCGAAACAGTTTTTTGGAGTAGCAGTTACAACAGCTGCTGTGACAAAAAAGGTGTATTCAGATGTTAAATAATAATTGTAATAAGTTACAATATTGAAGCCCAGCAGCAAACATAACATATACCACTGAAGTTTTAAAATTGTTTTTATTACAACAGCATTTAACTTGTGGATATTTTTCATGAATGCAATGTTCAATGACCATTAATTGTGTGCATCTGGATTTTCCCCCACACACTTCATCAACCACCCGAATAAACAACAACCAATGGTGAAACGGCATCAATCACAGTGACCACGGAATGCATAACAGTCGACACGGCCTCAACCACAGTGGACACGGCATCAACCACATTGGTCACGGCATCAACGACAGTTTACACGGCCTCCACCACAGTGGGCATGGCAACAGCCACAGTTGACACGGCATCAACCACAGTTGACACCGCAACAACCATAGTAGACACGACAACAACCACAGCTGACACCGCAACAACCACAGCTGACACGTCAACAACCACAGTTGACACCGCAACAACCACAGCTAACACCGCAACAACCACAGCTGACACCGCAACAACCACAGTTGACACGTCATCCACCACAGAAAACACGGCCTCAACCACATTGGAGACGACAATAACCACATTTAGCACTGCATCCACCAGAGTTAGCACGATATGCATCACAGTTAACACGGCATCACCCACAGTTGACACATCATTCACCACAGTGGACACGGCATCAACCGCAGCGGACACGGCATCCACCACAATGGACACGGCCTCAACCACAGTGGACACGGCATCCACCACAGTGGACACGGCATCCACGACAGTGGACACGGCATCCACCACAGTAGATACGGCCTCAACGACAGCGGACACGGCATCAACCACAGCGGACACGGCATCCACCACAGTAGATACGGCCTCAACCACAGCGGACACGGCATCCACCACAGTGGACACGGCATCAACCACAGTGGACACGGCATCAACCACAGTGAACACGGCATCAACCACAGCGGACACGGCATCCACCACAGCGGACACGGCATCAACCACAGCGGACACGGCATCCACCACAGTGGACACGGCATCCACCACAGCGGACACGGCATCAACCACAGCGGACACGGCATCCACCACAGCGGACACGGCATCAACCACAGCGGACACGGCATCCACCACAGTGGACAGGGCATCCACCACAGCGGACACGGCATCAACCACAGTGGACACGGCATCAACCACAGTGGACACGGCATCAACCACAGCGGACATGGCATCAACCACAGTGGACACGGCATCAACCACAGCGGACATGGCATCCACCACAGCGGACACGGCATCCACCACAGTGGACACGGCATCAACCACAGTGGACACGGCATCAACCACAGCGGACACGGCATCAACCACAGTGGACACGGCATCAACCACAGCGGACACGGCATCCACCACAGTGGACACGGCATCAACCACAGCGGACACGGCATCAACCACAGTGGACACGGCATCAACCACAGTGGACACGGCATCCACCACAGCGGACACGGCATCCACCACAGTGGACACGGCATCAACCACAGCGGACACGGCATCAACCACAGCGGACACGGCATCAACCACAGTGGACACGGCATCCACCACAGTGGACACGGCATCAACCACAGTGGACACGGCATCAACCACAGCGGACACGGCATCAACCACAGCGGACACGGCATCAACCACAGCGGACACGGCATCAACCACAGCGGACACGGCATCCACCACAGTGGACACGGCATCAACCACAGTGGACACGGCATCAACCACAGCGGACACGGCATCCACCACAGCGGACACGGCATCAACCACAGTGGACACGGCATCAACCACAGCGGACACGGCATCAACCACAGCGGACACGGCATCCACCACAGTGTACACGGCATCCACCACAGTGGACACGGCCTCAACCACAGTGGACACTGCATCCACCACAGTGGACACGGCATCCACCACAGCGAACACAGCATCAACCACAGCGAACACGGCATCCACCACAGCGAACACGGCATCAACCACAGCGGACACGGCATCCACCACAGCGAACACGGCATCCACCACAGTGGACACGGCATCCACCACAGTGGACACGGCATCAACCACAGTGGACACGGCATCCACTACAGTGAACACGGCATCAACCACAGCGGACACGGCATCCACCACAACCTCCCCCAACACAGCCACAACCACGACAACCACCCCAACCACCACAGCTACAACCACCACAACCACCCCCAACACAGCCACAACCACCCCCAACACAGCCACAACCACGACAACCACCCCCAACACAGCCATAACCACCACAACCACATCGAACACAGCCACAACCACCACAACCACCCCCAACACAGCCACAACCACCACAACCACACCCAACACAGCCACAACCACCACAACCACCCCCAACACAGCCACCACCACACCCAGCACAACCACACGAGTGACAACTGCAGTTTTCCCAATCACTCAAGCGTCTACAACAGCAATAGGTAAGCTGCTTCTATTCTTAACATTTACATGTGCCACTTATCACCATGACATAAGGCCCCTTTGCATCCATGGTCATGAATATGTCATCCACGTGGCTTACTCGCAGGTGGAGTTATTTGGCTCTATACCAGGGGGTCGGCAACAGAATAATAGAAGTAATATTAAAACATCCTTTTTTTAAATCAAGCTTTAATGAAATGTACCCTACTCGTAATGGCAGAACTCCACGAGGCTTGCCATAACGTAAGGGACCGTGGCCAATTACAGCCAACGTCAGTTTACCGTGGACAATTAGACCCAAGGCGAAACATAACATCTAAAAAAGATTGTTTAAAATTTTTATTTTTTATTTTTTATGATAGAATATAGTATTGTCATCAATATGACACAAGTATACCAAGTTTGCAGTCGATAGCACATTGGGAAGTGGGTTAAAATTGAGTTACAAGATTTGAGGATATAACAACAGACAGCGTGAGTTAAATAAAATCGTGTAATAAAAAGAGGTTTTTTTTTTAATTCGGTAAAAAAACAACGCAATGTTTCTAGACGGTGGTCCCTAATAAATAATGTCACGACGAAGTCCTTAAAGAGTCGCATGGGGCTCCGGAGCCGTAGGTTACCGACCCCTGGACTCTACTTTAACCATGCGGTACATTGGGTCTTTCGGTAAAGTCACGGAGATAGGTTCAAAGAACCAATCTACGCGTTATTTTCTTTGAACCTATCTACGTAACTTGACCAAAAGACCCAAAGAATATGAATTCCTGCAGTCACGAAAGCTTTAGGTCAATATGTATACGGTACATACTTTATACTTCACCACGGTGGTCAGTTGCGAGCACTGACGTGAGAGATTTAGTGTGGGGTAGGGAACTACTGCATACCTGTCAACCCCTTATCAGTGCCCTACCTTATTACGCACCAACTCAGACCTTATTGGTAACCCCGTGCCCTTATAAATATCAAACTTCATCCTATAAAGTCCCATTACAAGGGAGAAACACAAATAGACCAAAAAAAATGTGTCCGTATGGACATGAAAACTCAATTTCCCTGCACAAGAATACAGGTAAACCGAATGGGTTGACACGGTATGGAACTGTGGATTTTTGCTCCTGGGGGCTTTTTGCTGCTCTGCTCTCTGCTGCCACTTCCATAAACCCACATCCAGGGTCGTACATGAGAAGAAATTCCTGAGAGAACCCCCTCGATCTGGTCCTCACCAACTAAGCCTCTACGTGCAAGGAGGAGGGGGGGTTGACGCCAGCATTGACACATATTTTTCCCTGTTTCAGCACGTTGATCTCAACAACGTTGGTTGAACGTTCCGTTCCTTACTTGGTGGCACTTGTCATGCGCGCCCCCAACAATACGTGCAGTGTGCTGTTTTAATGCGAAGCGGTACTGTCTCAGAGACACGGTGGTATCTCCAGAATCATAGAAGCACGTTGGTCTCCTCTGACCCCCCCCCCCCTAGTCTCACAGATGCGCAAATTGTGTTTTAGCGCCATTAAGGGGCTTATGAGACTCTATGCAATATTAAGTATAATGTACAGTTTCTAAAGTATTATTTATCATTAGATTGTGAATGTTACGAGTGTTGCTACAAACTTTGAGAGCACAATTAATGTTGTCTACGTATCCCACTTAGTTGACGGTGTTTGCAAAACGTCTTCATGCAAAGAATTTGAAGACTGCATACCGAAAAACAACAGACCGGAATGTAGATGTCATATCGGATTTTACAAAAAAAGCGATAAAGAAAAATGCTTGCCAGGTAAGAGCAAAATTATTGTCGACGAAATGCAATTTCATAAAAATCAACGTTTGTTTTGCTCACAAATTGAACACAAACAATGGCTAATATATTGATGTCACGAATTACAATCCCGTGGAACTCATTCGCACTGCATGGTTCGTTTACATAGGCTCCTTTTTTTCACTGTATAATTTTTTATGGTCATGCAATCACTTTTTTTTTATCGGATGATATCCACCCAATATTTTTTTTATTAAAATGGAATTCTCAAGGTACAATAGCTTTCGTTTTCGAATTCTTGCACACATTTGTGACTATGTACCCTACAATATTTCTTTAATTGTTAAATTAGAATAATTTAATCACCGACAAAAAATCGTGATGAGGATAATTCGTAAGGCAACATGTGTAGTGACTTGTTACATCACTACCGTGCGGGTCTACACACACACACACACATGACGTCACTACGTGTGCATGCGGGAATGACGTCACAGCCGGGTCGTGGGGCCTGGAGGCCGTGGTATCAGTACCACGGGGGTTGTGTGAGGCCGTGGCACTTTGGATGAACCCGACTGTACACGTGACTGGATCAAGGTGGGGGCCGGGGGTACCTTGGGGGCCACGTGGACAGAAGAAGAGCCTTCTCGAGAGTTCTCGAAGGTGGGCGTGGCCGGGGTGTGGCCTGGCCACGCCGAGGTGCATATAAGCAGGCTTCACACCTGGTGTGGGGCTGCTCGGGTCTGGGATGAAGATGCCTCGGGAAGATGCCTCGGGTCTGGGATGAAGATTCCTCGGGAAGATGCCTCATGAAGGGAAGAGTCAAGCCTCAAGTCAGCGTGGCCAAGCAGTAGCCCTCCTGGCTTGGTCACGCTAGTTGTATCAGAGTGTCAGTGTTAGCGAGGATAGGTCGGTGGTCACCACCCTATGTGCAGTGTTATCACATGTTGAGTAATGAATAGTGTTGCCTCCCTATTCCAGTGTGTGCGCCTCGATCGAACCATTACACATGTAATACACAATTGTATTTGAAGTAAATATCTTAAGGTGCATTACATATGACATAAAAAAACTACTTAATGCAGCGAATTCAATTGAACATAATAATTGTGTCAATTTCCTGAAAGGGAAAACTTTCAGACAACCTTCTACAAGATTATTTGATATTTTACTCTAATACTTTAACACCCAGAACCTTGAAGTACTCAGAGATCATTGCTATGTTTTACAATCATTAATTTGCTTTTGTTTTTAATGGGAAATATTAATTGTTGGTGGCATTTCATTCTATAATTTTAAATACTAATTAGTGTGCATTTCTTATGACTGGAATGTTGTAACATGAATATTACACATGTTTTCTGAATTTGTGTTTTTATTATTATTTCTTTTTAATCTTGCAGTAAAGGCATTTCCAAACACATGGCATACAGTTAATAGGGAATTCCATTCGCAAATGGCAAATAGAAGCTCAGATGAGTTTAACGAAATTGAAAACACCTTCCAGAAAATGGCAAGTATTGTTCTTATATGCCTTTTAACATCATATTGCATGCGAGGGCTTTTGCATACAAAATATTCTTTTCTATGAACAATTGTAATAATCTATAGAGGGTTTTTTGTTAGATCGCATAAATATAAATGTGTCGTTAAACCCGCCACCACCCGACAACCAAATCGTAAGGTTTGTCACGTCAACAACACGTGCCAATTGGTTACTACTTCAGCACACCGATGCATTGGAGAGTAAACCCACAACATTTACAATTCATGTACGACGTTTCGCCAGGAATTATAACTAGGAACTGAATAAATTATATTTCACAAAGTAATATGAGCTTATATTAAAATAGTAAACTTTATCAAATAGGTAAATGTAGTTTATATGTATGTGTACTGATAGTGTGACTGTCTATTCAAACAAAGTATTGTACATATTCTTTTGAAAAAAGCTAACAATTTTTAAAGACAACATGAACTTTAATATACTTGTATAGTATATTACTTTAGAGGCCGACCGAACCTGAATTTCTGGTTTCGGCCGAAAACGAAACCAGACCGAAAGTAAAAAATTGACTTTCGGCCGAATGGAGGGGGAAGAAGAGCGCCTTTTATCAAGGCGCTCTTCTTCCCCCCTCCAACCCAGCTTAAATATACGCTCCAAGCTTGGTGGTGTTTCATTCTTCACCTGAGGACGGCTGCTTGCGTTGTGGCTGAAACGTCGTGAGAATTATTTGATTATGTTTTATTTTTATTATTTTATTACTTCCCTTCTACGTGACTTTACCGAAAGAACCAAGAAGATGAATCCCTGCAGTCACGAAAGCTTTACATCGAAAAGTAAACCGAAAGTTTACTTTTTGGCTTCGGCAGAAACAGAAACTATGCCGAAAGAGGCCATTTGCAACTTTCGGTGCCGAAACCGAATTTCGGTCGACCTCTAATTAGCAGACCATGGTTGCGGCTGTAACCTCGCTTCCAAGCTGCTGCTGCTGACTTGTGTGTGTTTGCAGCCTATCGCATAGGATTGCCTGGCGCCGACTGACCGGCTGATAGGCAGAATGATAGACGTAGCACGAGCGTTATATTCTAAAAATAGATCTTCGGTTGACGAATGACGACCGAAAGTCAATATCAGTTTCAACCGAAACCGAAAGTAAACCAAAAGTTAAAACAAATTTCGGTCGGCCTCTATATGACTTTCATATACTATAAAGAAGTCTTACTGCACAATGTGAGCAAAAACTATTGTTATCGCTGTAGTACTGTAAATGTTAAAACAGAATGGTGGAAAATCGCATTGGTGATTCAACAAACAGTATTGTATTTTGCCATTGCATAATATCCCTGTTTTGTTGCAGTTTAAAAATAGGTTCGAAAACGTGACTGGCACGTACCTTAATGTCAGCGTCATCAATATAAGGTAATTGTCCATTCATTTTTGCTGCAAAGTGGAATTTTAACAACCTATGCCAATTTTGTAAACAAAGCATTGGCTCAAGACAGTGACAAAATACAGTACCATATTTTACTGCATAATTTATACAGTTGAAGACAATTCAACATACACAGGGTCACCTGGTTGAACAGCGTGGTGCATCACAACTCTGCTCAATCTGCCCAACCAATGTTCACGCTTTATTTAGATTTGCTCTATTATTCATATTTGTCTGAATATGTTGTTTAGATTAGAGTACGGGTATGTTGTTACCCCGTAACGAGTCTTCAGTTACTTAAAGTAGGTCATTGCAAATTTAATTCCAATTTAGATTTTCGTTATTAAATGTTGTTGAATCGGTCGGCTTAAATCGGACCCACAAATGTATTCAAATATATTACTGTGTTAAACAATATAGTTGATCAGTATCTCAAAGCTCCCTTTATATACACAACATACAACAACTAAATTGCACTAGACCACGAATTGCAGAACATTAATTATATGCTGTGCAGTATTGAGTAACGCAAAATCATAAACATTTATTGAAGTGATAAATAGTGCAATTATGAAGTTCAATGTTGGCATTTTCGCTTGGTCAATTACATATACAGTAATATATAATTATACAATTATGAAAAATGTTTGATAATAATAACTAACATGTAGAGTACCTAATACTGTACTTAATTCTAGATTTGAAGCTTTCGTGACTGCAAGGATTCATACTCTTAGTTTTTTCGGTAAAGTCACGTAGGTAAAAAATGAAAATAATAATAAAAATCACGACGTTTCAGAGGCAACACAAGTCTCCGTCATCAGGTGGGACCGTCACAGCTAAATTTACTGTCTCAAGTGAGGCGATACAGCAAATCTGGCTGTGACGGTCCCACCTGATGACGGAGACTTGTGTTGCCTCCGAAACGTCGTGATTTTTATTAATTTTAATTAATTTTAATTTCATTTTTTAACTACGTGACTTTACCGAAAAAACTATGAGTATAATACTGTACTGTGATAGAGTAGCTGGAATACAATATACAATAAGAGTGAGCCACTGGTGGAAATTCAACATTGTCATGGCAAGGATTATTTAATCCACGGAACAGCTAATGGTTGACGAATCTACCGTAATATATTTACGTAAACTATTACTATACTGAGCGCTCACTAACCTCTGACAATAATGTTTGTTTCTAACAGAAGTGGAAGTATCATAGTAGATTTTGTAATCATGTTTGAAATGGAATCTACCATTACGACTCAAGAAGTTGCCAACATAACCAATACTACAATAGATTGGTGTAATGGCGGCGCAAACTGTGGCAATATGACTTTCTCGCCGAAAATAGGTAAATATAAAATGAAGTGAAAATACAATGTACGGTTACGTAACACCTTTTTGATAATGTCATTGAGTTCCGCTGTTTTTTAAAATTATCGAATAACTTATACAGTACTGCATATAGAGTACTCTATATAGTACTAGTACTATGTAGTACTCTATAGTACTGTAGAGTACTCTATATAGAGTACTCTATCTAGTACTATGTAGTACTCTATAGTACTGTAGAGTACTCTATATAGAGTACTCTATATAGAGTACTCTATATAGAGTACTCTATATATAGTACTAGTACTATGTAGTACTCTATATAGTACTCTATATATAGTACTATGTAGAGTACTATATATAGAGTACTCTATATAGAGTACTCTATATAGAGTACTCTATATATAGTACTAGTACTATGCAGAGGTGGGACAAAGTCATTGTTATGCAAGTCGAGTCGCAAGTCATCAAATTCATGACTCGAGTCCAAGTCACATGACTCGAGTCCACATCTCATAGGTGGGACAAAGTCATTGTTATGCAAGTCCAATTCGAGTCGCAAGTCATCAAATTCATGACTCGAGTCTGACTCGAGTCCAAGTCACATGACTCGAGTCCACACCTCTGGTACTATGTAGTACTCTATATAGTACTCTATATAGTACTGTAGAGTACTCTATATAGAGTACTCTATATAGAGTACTCTATATAGAGTACTCTATATAGTGCTAGTACTATGTAGAGTACTATATAAAGGCAATCTTGTAAAATTCTACTTTTTATGGAATCAGTTTACAGTACTTACTGTTGTATTAAATGTGGCCCAGTGGTCAGCGCACGACACGGTAAAGCCAGCAACTTGGGTTCGAGTAATGGATATGACTAATATTAGTGGTGAGTGATATCTGAACTAATCCTGGGCTCCCCTTTCACAAACCTGAATGGACCAACGTAAAATGTTACCAATAAACCATGCCCAGCTTGATGTGGATAGGGGTGTTCATGCAACAATGGATTAACAATGGGCTGTACTTCACCTATAAAACCTCAAAATAATAATTCTGACAAAAAACTCATATGCTCTAATAATTAATTTCTTGTATGTTTTAAAATCGTGATTTATTTCATGGAAATGCTAGATTTGACTTATTTCACAAACAATTACATGAGTAATTTTTACTCAGGAGCCATTAAAGAAAATTAAAATGTACTTATATTTCTGAAAAACAGGATAACATTTTTCCAGTTATGAGAATTCCTATCAGGAGGTGGCATGATCTTAACAGCCAAGGGCACACTCTGTGACACAGGGTAACAAAGTTAACCAACAGGACCTCATTTAACATTTTAGATTTTTAGTAACCAGGTTTCATTCAAATGAGAGAAAAAAAATTCAAGGGAAATCTTCAGTGACACGTTTTAGTGACTAACAATAGGCTACCCTGTACCTACACGAACAGATCACATTCATCGTTGTATTGCATAATTATGGGGTTGCCCCCATGAAGATTTGCCCACTTTTCTTCATGACAGCATGAATTGTATTTCAGTATTTTATATTTTGTCTTCACATGCTTTTACAACTGATGGGAATTCTCATTGCATGGAGAGCGTGTTAGCCTGTCGCTTGTTTACTATGTTCTTTACAATGTGTTCATAAAACAATACTGTGATATTGTGTTTATATGACTGCTAACATGGGTCTTATATCATTGGACTTTCTTCCCACCAGCATTCACAATGTGCAGTGCAAATTTTTGCAATAATAAAACAACGAGATGCCAGAATGGTGAAAATGGAGTGACAAACTGTTACTGTAATGAGGGACTTGGAAGATACAACAATAATAGCTACAATTGCATTGGTAATTCCACTCACCAGCTACATTATTCCAATTCTAATTATATTATGCTATTGTTGTTTCTACAGTACTCTAATATTGTTTTTCCATTACAGCATGTCCAAATATCCTTGACGGTGACATATGTGAAGGGTAAGTGACATCAAGGACTTACACTTGGGAAATATGTTAATGTTTTTTCTCTTGAAAATTCTTAAATAATAATTACAAATATATGCACATGATGTAAATTTTACACGAGCCTTTCATGTAACACTAACGTAGAGTTTTGTCCATAATTGCAGATGTCCGTTTGGCTATAGTGGTCAAGACTGCAAAGATTGTGAGTATTTCATTTATTTCCACAATTTATTGTCACATGAAGTAGCAAACCATCACAACATGGAAAACCCTGGCTGTTCGATCTCCTGACAAAAAAGCACTCTCTTCCCTCTGAAGTTACAGATCACCTTTGCTGTTTTGCCCGAGACGCCCCCATATAGAACTCATTATTGCAACCTGTACATTTATTCAAATCTGCCCCCCTTGGATATCTACAGAGACCATCACTGGGCTGTTTTGATCCTAAAAGTCATTTTAAACAAATCCGCAAATTATTATCTCAAGGAACATTTAGCTTCCGAATTGCCACATTATTACTACTAAGAATTCAATTTTCTAAAACTGTTTGGTAAGAAGTATTTTTGCATTGCTGTCCTGGCCTTGCTGTGCGTTGCGTTGCACCACTATCCGAGTAGATAACCTCTGGTTCAATAAACCTTCAGAGCCAGGGTGAACATCCAACTCTAAACGTATTTAATGAAATGAACAAGGTAAAACCGATGGAAAAACACAGCACAAATACAGCATCTGTTAATACTTGGGAACATCAATACAATGAATGAACACTACAGCATCATAACATTGTCTTAAATAACTTGAAACTCAACAATATATCCTGGATGGACCAGGCACCTACATTAGTACTGAATAGCTATACAAGAGAATAAGCTACTGTGTTAAATAAGGGCATATCGTGTAATCACCATACTGAAGCCTAAATGTACAGCACTACACATAACACTGAACTGTGGATGAGATATTTCGTCATCCTTGCTCTCAAGATCGCAATAAGGTTGCATGGGTACAAGTCTGACTCGACGTATTCAATTACAAGTAGCATTCACAATAAGGCAAGTGGCAGGCTTCGTTGTTAACTAGGCCTCATATTTATCATAACAATTTAACAGCATTATACAGGCCATTATAACAGCATTCTTAGTATTATAAGAACATAAACGAACTTACAGACAATGCTTCTTAAAGTCCCACAATGAATAGATGCACCTGTCTTCACTGAGACGCTATTTGTGCCACCATTTTGTACTCTGTGTAATGGCTGACACCCTGCCGCGTGGCTGGGAGAATCTTAAATCGTAACTTCCTGGTCACGTGACCAAATTCAACATAAAAACTGGAAATTCCTTTGTGCACACACCCCCACACCTGCCGTGAGGCAGAACAGTTGCTCTTCCACATTTCTGGAATCACCATGCTGTTCATCTACTGCTTGGTTCCCTCCCTCCCCTCCCCCTCTTTACTTTCCTCCTAAACCAAAGCAAAGAGGCTACTTGAACGTGTACTGAACGTCTTTTGGCACCTCTTGCGCCCACGTGTTTGCACTGTCTTTTATAATTTATTTGTCATGTCACTGTTAAACTAAATAATAGAGCCTTCTTTGCTTAAAGAACAATACATAACAAAGTACTAAACGTAGAAGGGAAGTAATATTTTATTACTTCCCTTCTACGTGACTTTACTGAAAGAACCAAGAAGATGAATCCCTGCAGTCACGAAAGCTTTAAATCGAATAGTACTAAACTTTCAACCAATCATTGACATTTACACTTCGACCTCCCCCCCCACCTAATGCAATATTTTATACGTCTTGTTTATTCTCATCTGCTCCATGTTTGTACAGTCTAATGTTCTCTATTGTAACATTACTACGGTATATAACGTATATAAGTCAGTGTGCATGATTCAATGCAAGTGTCGTGAACATGACAATCAAATTTAATCGATGACAAAAATTTATCGTGACATGTCCAACAAGCCAGAATAAAGCAAAACATGAGCACAGTAAAAATGCAATGTGTTGTGTGTTCTTCTTGTAGTTTATGTGCTGATATTACTGATATTGGGTATCCTCACTGGTGTCGTGATTATCATCACCGCTGCCATAACAGCAAGGGCCATCATTTACAGGTGAGAGGAGCTTCACGACACTGCATTTACATATTCTACATAGAAAACGAATTTCTTTAAAACATTTTGTGTTTAGTTTGTTGTCCTTCCCCAACACCTCCAATTAGCACGGTTGGCTATGTACGGTGCGAAAGAAGTTCAACATACATTAACGCGTGTCCCGCACACTGGAACAACAGTAACATTTGACACAGTATTCACTGATTATATTTAAAGGTGTTCTTGTCTGTCATTAGCCACCATGATTTTCTTGACCGCAATAAACTCGGTACTAATCTTTGAGCAACAGATTACAGCCAAGGGATGGAACACACTTGGGATTTCTAAACCGCAGTACACATCGCACCTGTTGAGCCTTTTACAATTCGTTTGAAAAAGTAGAAGGTTCCTCAACTGGACAAACGCGGTAGCCTCATATTACACTGGTTTTCAGTCCAACGTTCAGTGCCAAGCACAGTCAGGGACACATTGATTTGCGTGCAAATTTTTCAATGCTTTAACATCATGTGCACCTGTATACAAATGCATATGCTTTGAAGGCAACGTTCAGGCACATTGAGAAACGACATGCAAACACTGAACTCTAAATGCATTACTGTACAATAGTGCCCGTTGCTTCAGCGACTCCTTTTACGCTACACAGTTGAATCACACTTTTGTATTTGAACAATGGACACCGTGCTCATATTGTCATGCGCTACCACCACAGTCACATGTTCACCTAGCATCAGGCACATGGCGATGATGATGAGAGTGTTGCCCTGTCTATAACCCTAGCGAGGTCCGCCACAGTGGACAGCTCCTCCAGGACCTGACAGGCCAGTGGATGCTACATGGTCTGCATTTCGCCAGAGTTATGTGTGTCAGTGTCGTGAGAGTAGCCCCACTTCCGAATACTTACCACCACAAATTTGTCCCGGGTATGAGGTTAACTGCATTGGGTGGCGATGGTGTCACCTAAAAAGCACTTGAGGAAGGAAAGAGGAAACGCCACAACCACTCTTCCACATTATGGCTCAAGAATGATAGTGTGGAGTGTGTTGAAGGGAGGCGAGTGAGATCGGGTGGAATGAAGGAAGTTTGAGCCATGGGCCTGCCCTTGGGCAGAGAATGTGATGCGGCCTTGCTTTGCCCCGTATACTACTCACGTTGTACATTACGCAGTCAATGCAACAAAATCTCACCCATTTTCCCCGTGCTGCTCGTTTTGCAGAAAACGCCTATCCAAGGGGCAGAAAAATAAAAATCATACGCTGGAGCTCAGTGACTATATGGAGTACAATCAATCGAAGGTAAATGGCAACTGAAATGTAATTGTACAGTGTGTTATATAATTCGATATTTTAGTTCACAACCAAATGTGTATAAGAATCACTATTGCAGCTAAGTTGTCATGAGGAGAACACGATGCTTGGGCATCGTGCATTCACATTGAGAGCCCCTACAAGTGGACAAAATAATATTTTAAGCATGCACAAGAATCCTACCAAATTTGTATTATGATTTTATGTTTTAAAGGCCTTTCCTTGAGGTTTGTGTAAATAAAAGTTACATTCTTTATGCTAATACATGACGATAAAAAAAGATGGTGTTCTTTTGCTAGTTTTCACATGCATCAATAATAAATAAATAAAAACGCGCCAGTTTATATTTTAGGCTGCACTTGGATAATGCAGGTATCATGAAAAAATATTTAAATAAATAATGTCATTGTTTGCGGACAACATATTTTCCAGTCTTGTCATATTAGCAATTGCCATTGTATATGAGATGACAGGAGTTAAATAATGATCTGTGTGCTTGTTCACCACTGCCAATGCAGCATCACTAAATAATTTGTACATTAGTTGATTTGGTCATGTCTGGCCACCGTGTGTCATCCTTTGCAGGGCTCACGAAATGGAATTTCAGGATTCTCGAATGAGGTGTGCTCCAAGGAGGAGGACACATACCTTCCTTTTGTCTTCACACCGGTTGCCCTGAGCGAGGTACTTTATATACAGTATGTGGTTTAGGATTGTCGGTCGTGGGGGTTGTTTAATCATACTTCACCACGCTGGTCAGCAGAGGTGTGGACTCGAGTCATGTGACTTGGACTCGAGTCAGACTCGAGTCATGAATTTGATGACTTGCGACTCGACTTGGACTTGCATAACAATGACTTTGTCCCACCTATGAGATGTGGACTCGAGTCATGTGACTTGGACTCGAGTCAGACTCGAGTCATGAATTTGATGACTTGCGACTCGACTTGGACTTGCATAACAATGACTTTGTCCCACCTCTGCTGGTCAGTACGGGTAGCTTAAGGGAACACATTTTGTCTCGCCTCCTGATGAGGACCTGTCTGGAACGGGTGCCCCTATAGAGCATTGTCGCCCGTGTCTTCAGGGTTCTGAAGAGTTGCCAAGGCAGCAGCTGATTGAATAATAGGTGTGCAACGATGAGATGAGTTACTATGCAGGAATAAGTTGAATTGTGGCATTGTGGGACCGTGAGGAATTGTGATGACATCAGGAGGGCCTTCATCCAGCAGTGGAGAAACGATGATTGATGAGATGATACTATATGTAAAAGTTAGGCTGTCGCAATTAATCAGTATGTCCTTATACATCACTGCCAGCGCTGCTCCTCTGCAGGTTTTATTTCACGCGACGCTTTATTTCATGTTCAGCGTTGAGATCCTTTGAAATTCTCAATTCCTAACCAAGGTCAATCGGTGTGCATGCGTTCGTTGTTGTTGGTGTGTACAGCCCCTGAAGCGCATCCCCAGGATTCAGCTGAACGACTCTTCAGTGGGTACAAATTCAACATCAGCATCTCCCGTGCCTGATATTAGCAAGGTACCAGTTTATCTCTCACCATTGAGATAACCAGCACCGTTTGCCCATTTCAAAATGCCATGTAAAATGCTTCGCCACAATTATAGCAATCAAACTTCACCAATTAACGAGTTATTTCAATTGTGGGATGCTGATACCAATGTTTTACCTCCGTTTAGAGGAATCTATATGTTGTAAAGAGCATTGCTTTTATAGGTAGTTTACTTATTTTGTTGCAGTGTTTAGCAAAAGTCAACTACTTGACTATATGAATATTGACCATGTGATTTAACATTAGCAGTGTCTTGTATGTATGTATGTTGAACTTCTTTCGCACCAAACGTAGCCAGCCGTGCTAATCAGAGGTGTCTTTCAGGTACCACAGAACAAGGGTGAAAGAGATGACGTGGCATCTATCTACACGCCCGGTGGATCGTCCACCTACTATTAGGCTAATGGCAGCAATTCAGCAGCATCGGACAGTAATTCAAGTTCTGCTTTAACGGGTGATAACAAAAAAATCACAAAATTCAGAAAGGCAAACTGGCACTGTCCAAAGATAATTCTGGATAAACAAAAACAGCCCTGCTAATTGATGTCACTCAATTGTTGTCGTTGAAAATTAAAACAGCAACTACCCGTTTGCTAAACACAACATATCTCAAGTTCGGGTGAAGGTGAATAACATCTTAAAACATTCAATGTAGTACAAAGCAATACGTGGCTAGAATTCTTTAACGCAGTTAGAAGTTTGACGTGGCACAGCAACCTAAACAAATGGGAGACACTCTTACTACAGTACAACATAAAAACATCCCATTCTGCACTACAACCCTTTATCTACATTCTTCTAAAACACGACATGAAACAGAAAACATTTGTCGAAACATTCCTTTATTTTTGCGCTATTTCAAATACAGCACAAACATTGTACTGTACTTTGTTTTTGCGACAAGAGTAGTGAGTGAAAAGTAACTGTGGTTAATTTTAAGTGGAGTGACACATGACTGAACCCCTGCATTAAGGGCATCTTCAGCTGCCTCGTCCGAGTGATCTCTTGCCCCTCTATACACGTGGAGAGGAGGACTCGACTTCGTAGTTAACTAAGAGGCTTTTATTGCAGCCAATAACGACGCATATGCATTCCTGTCAACCCCTTATCAGTGCCTACCTATCAGACCAATTCAGACCGTATTGGGCACCCCCTGCCCTTATAAATCTCAACGTTCATACTTAAAAGTCCCATCACAAGGGATAAACAAACAAATAGACAAAACATTTTGTTGCCCGTATTGAAACGGCTGTACGCCGTATGTACCTGAAAACTCAATTTCTCTTCCCAAGAATACGGGTAAACCATGTTGGTTAACAAGTATGCATATGGATTCCCGATATGCTGGACTTTATCCCTTATATACCCATCCCAACGTGCCTTCTCGAACCTTCTCAACGGATTCTTACCCCTTAACCAAATTAAACCCCGCGTATCCCCCCAACGGGTCTCTAACCAACCCTCCCCTTTGTGCATGCAATTTCCTGGGCTTTGAACACATTCAAACCACTCCACGAAATCAGCGTATCCCCCTCGTGGTCCACAAATCCAGCTCGCATGCTTGCTCGCTTCCACACCGTGTTCAGCCGAAGGCTTCGTCTGTGTGCGCTGGACGCAACTGTTGTACACGCACACATCTCCACCCCAAGAGCATCGTTCGGTCATGCAAGCGTGTCAAAATCGCGACGTGACCAGTGCAATCGAAATGAAAACGCACGCAAACGTGGAGAATTCATCTTGTTAACACACACAAGTGATGCACGAACAGCACGTACATTTCTTACGCCCAGTGATTCTATGCTCAACTTTGAAGAAGGCTGAGTGCAAGCCAGTTGCGACTGGTTTTTGATCCTGAGGAGCCAGTGGGAGTGGGGAATTAATAATAAAGTAATACCCCGGTTTCCATCTCCCCCTTTTACATCGTTTCACAAATACGGTACATCATCACTTAATGAATACCGCGACCTGATTTGCATCGCCTCGACCCACACGTCGCCGACAGCATCATCCGTCCGCCCGAGTATCCGTCAACTTTGCCCCCCCCACTCACCCTGTAAATTGCTTTGATTTACGTCGTTTGGAAATTCGTCATGCCACCTTTCAGGAACGCATCCCCCGACGTAACCCGGGGTATGAACTGTACTTAACTGCACATTTACAAGTTTATAAAGCAAGTGTTCATTCACGTTTCACACGAACTAGTGTACACTTTTGCAACTGACACCAAACATGGTACTCCCCGATGAACAAGTTCGAGCACTGTATAAGATTGCTCCGAAAGCACACACCTGTCAACCCCTTATCAGTGCCTACCTTATTACGGACCAATTTAGAACCTCACTGGTCACCTCGTTCCCTTATAAATCTCAACGTTCATCCTACAAAGTCATATCACAAAGGAGAAACACAAATAGACGCTTTTTTTGCTCGTAATGAAACAGCAGTATGCCATGTGGACCCGGAAAACTCTATTTCCCTGTACAAGAATACGGGTGAACCGTATGGGTTGACAGGTATGCGAAAGGAGCGGCTCCAACCACCTGCAGCGAAGCGATTGAACTGCGCTCCACATTCACGTGGCAGTTCGGGAGCACCTTGCACATTGTTGGGTTTGGTCTGGACAATGCAGGAGGCCGGCAATTCTGGGGCCCAGCTGTGACAATCTGTCCATGCGCTTGTCAATTACGATACTCATCTTCACCACCGCTCTCGGGCTTCTCTGCCCCAACAATATATTGGCCCACCGACTGCTGCTCATTGTTCTCATTGCCATCTGAATTTTTCGGGAGAAAAACCCGTTCGATTTAATTAATATTTTCTGATTGATAAATGTGATCAACAACGTAATTGCTCTTTGGTTCTTTCGGTAAAGTCACGTAGAAAGAAATTAAATAAAATAATAATAGAATACAACGTTTCGATTGCAACACAAGCAATCATCATCGGATTATTATTTAATTAAATTTATTTCTACGTGACTTTAACAACTTCATTATTTGCACTAGACCATGTGATAAATATTGCTCGAAGTGTAATTTTGTGCATTAATATATTTCCTGACAAAGTGGGAATAGGTGGCTTCAGATATTTCTTGCATTGAAAATGTGTGACGAACCACAAAGCATGTGTCCACACACATATACTCTGTGCAATGTACAATCAATAACAATACAACATTTAGCTTATTCCCAGTTTCATATAAACCATTCATAAAATATCTACAACTGTGCAATACGCCTGTGTGCAACTTCTGCACTTACATATATGTTAATTCCTCGGGTCTGCATTCAAAATCAACAACCTCTAGTGCAGACACACAAACATACTTTTACATCAATGGTTATTGGCATGGAAGTGTCACATTGGGGTGATTCATACATTACCACAATATAATAAGAATATGTACCCAAAGTGCGCAAGATAGTATGATTAAATTGCAATATTTCTGCACGAACACAATTTAAAACGATATTGACTCCTGCAAATCAATGTGCAGTTACAACTATGACAAAATGTACGCGTGTTCTCAGTACGGATCATATGAATGCACTGAATGGTCAACTTGAACCTTCAACTGAATCACATAACACCGTCTTGCTGATGGAGGTGTCACTATAAATAAACGTAATAATGATGAATTTTACCCTGCTTGATTTCACACAAAGCGAAGAAGACAATTGCACCTATATTTGCACGGAACATTCCTAACAAGTTGGGCGTCATCCTGAAGCACAGTGAATTATCTTTACATGGTATAATCAAATAAATTTATAATTTAAAACAATTTGGAATGTATATGAACAGCACTAAAACATTAAGCAGGATAAAGCGTCAGTATGGTGAATCTGGATATAATTCGTCAGAAGCGTTGTGAAACATAGATAAGGGGAAATCATTTATCTCCTTCACACAGTACGGCCAAAGATCATTTCTGAAAATGTCAGTTTCATG
The DNA here is from genome assembly GCF_964198595.1 of Lampetra fluviatilis. Classification (NCBI taxonomy): domain Eukaryota; kingdom Metazoa; phylum Chordata; class Hyperoartia; order Petromyzontiformes; family Petromyzontidae; genus Lampetra; species Lampetra fluviatilis. The sequence goes on from NC_136276.1 coordinate 12,173,425, forward strand.
ACTAACTTACAAAGTTCAAAATGTAAACATGAATTTTAAAAGTTTAAACACCCAGAACGCTCGAGGTCTAGTCGACATATGCAGTGTTAACAAGAATGTTATTTTGTATTTCACTGTCAACAAGGCACAAATAGGTGATTCGTCATTAGTTCAGGTATTACATTGGTGTTATCTACATGCAAATGTGCATGGAAAAAAGCATCAGTTCAAAGTACATCAGTATGATAAGCAAATAAAAGTATATGTAATATAAGATTGTTTACACTGCATTCCACTGCAACTTTGCTTTTTTTACTCAGCTTTCTTACAAATGTAAAATACTAAATCAAATATGACAGGGCTTGCTACAGGATTGAGAGCATTTGTGACAGCTGGACTGCAGTTCGTAATACACTAACACAAGAACACGAGTGTCTGTGATAACGTGTATTTGTTTGGTTCCCAAGGCTTAATTAACTACACATTTACCACTGGTAAGATTTTCCATGCTGAGGTTTACCATTTTATACTCTACCAATTAGCAGTCATTAGTTTAGGAAAAAATGAACCACATACGAACAGGCACAGCTTGACCGAGCAGTTTAGTGTCTATGTAAGCCAGGTTACTGAAGGAGTTAAAGTGTGTTCTGATTTTATTTGTTCTGATGGCACGATGGCTGAAGTAGAGGAACCTAGAAAAAAAATGCCTGCTCATTGCATAAATACCAAGCAAATAATTGGGATAATGGTAGTGGAGCACGTGACTGCGAGACCTCCCGGAGAGCAGTGCGCAAAACCTCGTGTTTAAAAAGGCCCACATAAGCAGATCTCATAAAACGAAAGATATCTTCAAATGACCTCGCGGTCCCACACAAGTGGTTGGCCCTTTCCCACCCGCCCTGCCACAGAGGGTAAATGTTCTGCACATCACAAAACGATCTGATAAATTCTCAAAACTGGATTGTAGCACGCGCAGAAAGGCATTTAATTCTGGTTTTGTTTTTGGTGCAGATATTGGTGTCTGCTTTGAAACCAATTCACAACACCGGATTTTAACCCACGATCTGCGGTGTCAAGTTGGCACCCTGGCCTTTTTTTTCATCCTGCCACCCCCCTTTATTGATATTTATAAACTATAGTGTTAATGCTTCGACACATGTAACATTTTCCATTTTTTTTATTTTGTCTTGGTAAAAAGACAAAATAAAAAAAACATTAGTTTTCTGTATCGACACAAGCATTGCTTCCCCCCTATGTTCCGTGTGGAATTGATAAAAGCTACTATACTTCTTCTACTTGATTACTGTGACATCGTATATAAATCAGCCCCCAGTACTGTGCTGAAGAAGCTTGACTCAATTTATCACTCGGCCTTAAGATTTGCATTGAACTGCCCATATAGGACCCACCACTACGATCTCTACATTGGGTCAAACTTAACATCTCTTAATGGTCAACGGCTTATGCATCAGATCTTACTTATTCACGATGTACTTACAAAAAAAATCAGCAGACTACCTGCTGGATCTCTTCACTGTTTCGAAGAACAAATGTGACCTAAGGTCGTCGCTCATATACTAGTGTAGTGTTGTAAATATGACGAATTGATATGCTAATTTTTTCTCTAACCCCCCTCCCTCTCTCTGCCTCCGCCCCCCCTCTGTCTATTTAAGACCACCACACAGAGACGATCACCCCTCTCTGTTACCTGTGTTGCTCTCGCTATGTATCTTGGTAATATCTGTCTGCTAATATGTCTGTCTATAGTTTTCTGGTTAGATTTTATGTCGCTATTTCATTATACCTGATGATGATTGCTTGTGTTGCAATCGAAACGTCGTATTCTATTATTTAATTTAATTTATTATTTTATCTTTAGACGTGACTTAACCGAAAGAACCAAATAATAATTCCTGCAGTCACGAAAGTTCTAAAATTAAGAACGAATACACTTCTTCATGAGGCACACATTGTTTATTGTCTTTTACTACAGGGTCCCTAGCATGAAGGATATATCGGTCCCTTCACCGACTTCCTAGGGAGCTATGGCCTCCGAACTATACGGGACCTACTCTGGTCACCCGTTCCCTATCGTCCTCCGGCTGGGACCTAGGGGAGGCTAACTGACCCTGACCTCCTGGTCCGTGGGTCCTGACCACTGGCCTCACTGAGCTCCAGCCCTTAGAAGGGCTGCAAAGCTTGGGGTCCAGGGTCCTATTCTCCAGCCCAGGCTTCAATCTTCGGCGTGTGGATAAATGAGCCAGAGCTCCCTGAGCTCTGGCTTATATACCGGTTCGTGGCCGGTTCTGCCCTGGCCACGCCTTCCTTCTGGAACACTCTCAGGTGACATCATTCCCCCAGTTCTCCCCCACCCGGGGGCCTGGGCAATGTGTCCCAGGATCCGTTTACTGGGATCCACCGTTGACCTCTCTCTGGCCCATGACATGTGCCCTAGTGAGGTAATGCCTTTGCACTCTATTCACGGTAAGTGGAACTACATACCCGGCCAAAAAAATGATTGGACCAGATGGTAAAATGCCGACCATATAGGTATGGCCTGTATTGCTGAATAAAGAAAACAATAGCCAGCAATTCGCGACGAGTCACACAGTAGCGTTGCTCGGCAGGAGACAACACTCTACTACCGTACGCAACAACTCTTTCGATGCCCCCCACAATCTGGGAGAGCACCCCACCAATTCCCATGTTGCTGGCGACAGTGTCCAGTACGAACGGCTCAGAGAAGTCGGGGTAGGCCAAGGGCGGTACCTTCACGAGGGCATCGCGCAAGGAATCGAACGCAGCCTGCTCGGCGTCCCCCCAATGAAATTTCACACCTTTTGATGTGAGGGCGTGGAGAGGTTTTGCAATGGTCACGAGTGAGGGACGAGCGTGTGAAGCGTCGCGACTCGCCTGAATGAGTCTTGACGCCGGGGAAGCCTTTTGGTCCTGGCACCGAGGTCCGGAGGTACGATGTCGGGGTGCCTGACAGTCAGTCGACACGTGGCCCCGTTGGCCGCAGTTGAAGCAGGTGACGTCGGTGCGGGGAGAAGGCCGTGCCCGTTGCTGGTCGTCGCGGCACCCGGTTCGGTCGGACGACCTCCGGCCCGAAGGCCGGGTTGTTGCGAAGGCCTGGTCGGAAGAGGGCCCGTCGTCCGTGCAGGCAGACTCCGACGTCGAAGCCGAAGCGGTAATGGTCGAGTCCTGTTGGAGCAACAAGTGGGCGTGGATGCTCCGGGCAGCACGAAGTGAACACATGTTTTCGTCATCTACCACCTGGATGACGATGCGAAGGTCACGTGCCAACTCGAGAAGTTTTTGGAGGACAAGGGCATCGATGGCCTCGTCGTCCATCCGCGGATAGGCAGCCCTTGCCATGGCCAGCAGAGCACTGTGGAATGCAAGTGGCGATTCCTTAGAGTTGCACCGTCGCTCTTAAAAGTGATGTCGAACATCTGAAGGCGGTCCGTAGATGTCGGACATCTGCCGAAGTGCTGACTGCAGCGTCGCCCTGACCCGCTTGGGAACGGTGATGAAGGCGGCGAGAGCGTCGTCATCCAGGGTGGCTGGAAGCGCTCGTAGCGCCTGCATGTCTGTCCAACCCACCATATCTTAGTGGCTGAGAGAGCGACGCTAGAACGCTGCCCAGTCGCCTCCCGTTGCCGCAAATTCTCGGAGGATCGGCAAGTGTTGTTGGAGGGTGGCCGCAGGCGCTGAGGAGAGCTGGTCGGAATCTATCGGAAAATCGGCGATCGTTTGTCCGATGGCGTATACTGTAGTGGGTCGCTGCCGTGATGACGCGGCATCCGTTGATTGGCTGGGGCTGTATGCATCGCCTGCCAATGATACGGCGTGCTGTGATTGGAACACAACGTTCCCAAAATGCATCTGGCTTCCATGTCCAGAGGAAGCACGTGATCCCTCGGCGGGAATAAAAAAATGTGCGGGCTGTCCGATGGTGGGAACGGCCGTTGGCAGCTGCTCTGTTCTGCCTGCAGCCTCCAGCACCGTCCCGCCTTGGTTGATTTCGTCAAGAATGGAGGCCGCAGCATGGAGAAGTTGGGCGAGGCGGGAGTGCGTGGCGCGGACCCCGTCACCCGCGCCAGGAAGGGCGATCGGTGGCCGGGCTGGTGGTTGGGCACACCGGCATCTTCTGCACAGTTTTCAGCCCCTGCAGGTAAGTCTGAGTTATCTTCATCCAGACTTCACACGCGGGTCGTTTTCAACCACTTCTGACTCCAGTTGTAGTGTTGTAAATATGACGAATAAACTTCTTTATGAGGCACACGTTGTTTATTGTCTTTTACTACAGGGTCCCTAGCATAAAGGATATATCGGTCCCTTCACCCGCCTCCTAGGGAACTATGGCCTCCGAACTATACATGACCTACTCTGGTGACTCGTTCCCTATCGTCCTCCGGCTGGGACCTAGGGGAGGCTAACTGACCCTGACCTCCTGGTCCGTGGGTCCTGACCTCTGGCCTCTCTGAGCTCCAGCCCTTAGAAGGACTGCAGAGCTTCGGGTCCAGGCTCCTATTCTCCAGCCCGGGCTTCAGTCTTCAACGTGTAGATAACTGAGCCAGAGCTCCCTGAGCTCTGGTTTTTATACCGGTTCGTGGCCAGCACTGCCCTGGCCACGCCTTCCTTCTGGAACACTCTCAGGTGACATCATTCCCCCAGTTCTCCCCCACCCGGAAGCCCGGGGAATGTGTCCCAGGATCCGTTTACTGGGATCCACCGTTGGCCTCTCTCTGGCCCATGACATGTGCCCTAGCGAGGTAACGCCTTTGCACTCTATTGACGGTAAGTGGAACTACAGGCTGTTAAATGGTGAGTGACAATCACCCCTACACTAGCTTCACATTCCGTATTGCCGTACAAATACTAGAGGAAGGGCCTTTGCTATTGATGCCCCCAGGGTCTGGAATGCTATCGCCAATAAACTGCAACTTGGATCACTACCTGTGAGATCTTCACTCAAAACTGCTCTCGAGGAGCTGTACACCCCTAGCTGCCACTGCTATTCAGAGTGGCCTGAAATCACATGTATCTCTCCAGATGACTACTGCAAAGTATGATCTTTAGTTTTGATTATAGTGTGCTGATCTTTAAAGGTGCATTGAAATTTTTTGATACTCCTGCTGATACTCCTGGTGTTATGGAGTGACTCATGCTGCCAGCAATGGCTGCCAAGTTTGGTCGTACATGCTATGCATATCGTTTATTGTTAAATTTGAATCACAGTTCCTATGATCACTGTTACATTGTTGATATAGCTTTATTTTGGTGATTTCAAAAACGTATGGTTTAGCTATGTTGAGTTAGCCTTTTGACTTTAATCTAAATTGTTTCATGGTTGTTATTGTTTGACTTGCATCCCACTGGGATTTTTGCACACAGCGTTGATATCCGGTGTTTTTTTTATGGAAGTCTTTGCTGTTTTTTTCCTGGATTTTGTGTTGTGCGTAGTCCCTTCAAATTGTTCTTTGTTCATTTTTTTGTTTGTTGCGTTTGCACCCGAGTCAAGAGCCGCATGGCTCACAGGGCTATACCTAATAAATGACACTGAACCCTGCCAAACTCTTTGGTTCTCTCGGTAAAGTCACGTAGGTAGAAATAAAATAAATCATGATGTTTCGATCGCCACACAAGCAATCCTCATCAGGTGGAACAACCACAGCAAGAAAATGCTGAAGTAGGTGAGAGAACTGCCGTGGCAAGAGATTATATAGGTAAGAAAGGGGGGGGGAGCAAGGGGGGAGAGAGGGGAGGGGGTGCGTGAGCGCTAGGGGGAGAAGAAGTGAGGCTGGGGGGGAAGTAGGCGGGGCTAGAAGTGGGAAGCTGGGGACACGGGGGGAAAGTAACTCGGAAAAAGACTAGTACCCGGCAGATATGATGTAAACAACCACAACCAGTTAAGGCTTTACCTGGTTAATAACATCCATCCAATGATTGCTCAATTTGTATCCATCTTCTCGGTTGAAGTTATGTCTATGTTTATATATCTGGATGGCTTCATGAACAAACCTTTGATAGTTGCCCGAAGGTTTTCAGAGTACCTTGGTCTCGGAAAAAAACAATATCATGCGAGCCCACAGCGTTATAACAATGGTCAGCCACGGCAGAGGTATTGGTTCTGCCATGTTTAATTTATTAGGCTTCAAATCAAGATTGAAACCTGCCAACTTGTGATTCAATATCAATGAGGCCCGTGTCTTCCAAACCAAAAAAACAGCACAAAACGACCTTTGTAATTCTCGATTCTTGTGGAGAAGACTTTTAAACTCGACATAGAAACATTGCACATTTTGCTTTCTCTTGTAAGGGCATATTTTCTTTGCAAGGTAACGCACCTAACATCTAGAGGCAAAAATCTTAAGAATAATATATAAATTGTTGCTCACACACTGGGTGTTCAATCTATGATCGCTAGTTCAACACTATTCTATTTCTCGTATTTATTTTACCAGATAAGACCCACTTACCTGTATAGCTCTTTTTCAGAAGCGACCTGGCCACAAGTGTAATAAAGGACTCCTTCACAAGATGTCGCTCTCCGTTGGTCCTTTATTGGGTTCTTTCCTCGCACCCGCTGGTCCTCGCTCCGACCCGCGCCGTCTCCGTCGCCGTGCGCCCCGCGCACACTCCGTGTGGCTCTCGCCACGCCGTCTCCGTCGGCTCCTCCGTGTGCTCTCTCCTCACCCGCCCCTGGCCACACCGCCCTTCGGGTACCCCGCACACTCCGCTGGCTCTCTCTATCTCCGTGCGATCCCGCATGCTCCGCTGGCCTGGCCGCACCCCGCGCACGCTGGACCGCAGTGCGCCTATGACCCCCGACCACGTGGCAATGGCGCCACTTCTCCCTCCACCGCCAGCGTGGCTCCCTCCGTGGTTCACTCTCTTCTCTCCCCCCTCTCCCCTTCCGGCTCTCTCCTTATATCCCCCTCTCTCACGTGACCCAAACTCCACCTTCTAACCTGCCTCCGCCTCCGCCCCCCGTTCACCCCGCTCCCATTGGAGCGAGGTGAGCAGTGGCTCCTCCCACACGCTCTGCCTCCCAATACCCCGGCGCGTGTGAGCGGCGCGGATGCCAGCAAGCACCCTGTTCTTGCTCGCATTACACAAGTGATAGCCTAACGAAGTGGCTTATCATCTGGACATTTATTGCAGCCAAATACTCCATACGCATGTTAATTCTAAATGTGGAGGGAAAAACTGTAGGACCCGGAGAAAAATCCACGTGACCACGGGGAGAACATACACTCCAAACATATAGGCATCAGAGTTGCGATCGAACCCACGACCTTTATACCAGGCGAGGTAGTTAACATCTCGCCACGGCTGCGCGGTGGTTGAAACAATAGATATGTTTTTTAACTGTGTCCACCCAGCAGATTAAATGGGCATAGCCACCATTTAGTCGATCGGCGGCTCACGTGCGGTGGAGTAAAGTGTGGGTACTGCCACATTTTCTACATCATCTCACCAGGAAATCACCCTCTCTAAAGCTTCATCTCGTAGAGGCCATTAAGCCACAAGTGACGTGAGCAAGCAATTGCAGGGGCTACACACCTATTCAAAAACAATATAAAAAACAATAAAAATATGAAGTAAAAATCACCAAAATACATGACCAACATATTAATAAGTAACGTAATAGAATGGTTGCATAAGATGTGTAAACCCTGCCAAGAATGATAGATGTCTCAATATGCCATTCATGCACACTATAAAAACACATCAAAGACACTGACGCCACCAACACATAGAAATGCTTGCGCTGTCAGTGAATCAATAAGATTGCTCTGCTGCAGATACATCTTTTGCACTTTTGTACATGTTAGTTCATTAAGCAGTGTAAAGCGCGAATGAAAGAACATCAAAGATCATGGTGGGGCACACTGGAGCTTTTCGTCTCGTCTTCTGGGCGCTTCTTTTATTCAATTCAGGTGAGACACACTCTGCAAATTGATATTCCTATCATTCATATTGTGCGGAACTTTTAGTGTTTTCCTCTCTCGTGCGTGGAGTTTTTCGGGGTACTGTGCTTTCCTTCCACACACTGAATTACGCAGATTTCGTCAAACATATCAATGTAGGACCCTCCTGGAAGTGTTGTGTGACTCAGTGAGGTTATTCTGGATAAATAAAGGACATTATTATCATTGTTAAAACTGTATAACATTGTCTTATTGTATTCCCGAGTAGGATTCGTTGAAACAGCGTAGTCTCATTTTCTAGGACAACCATAGATGTGGTATAGCAGCTCCTTCATACATTTAGTTGAAGCTGTCTACCTGTAATATGCAAAACATTGGTAAACTGACAAGTTACTAAATGCTAATGCCAATTTAGAACACAATTTAAGTCACAAAACTGAATCCATAAGAAAAATATTTTACCATCACAGTCTTAATATGGGGTTACATTTCAAAACGTCGATCGTTAAATTGCTACATTTCATGAAAACAAAAATAGGGGTTTCATTGGCTGTATTCCAATGTAACAATTGTGTGAAGTGTTTATATATTGGAAGATGATGAGTGCAAATAGTATTCCTCTATGTGAGCACTGAATTTGTAACCTATGTCGCACCGTATGTAGCTAACAGCGCTAAATCAGAGGTACGGGAAGGGCCAACAGTGTGTGAAATGTTACTTTTTTAACTAGAGAAGTATCTTGTAAAGTGCGATGAGCAAGTAAAAAGGGTCAACTAAATCAAATCGAACACCTATGACCAAATCTCCCAGAATTATTTAGCAAAATATTGTCAAATCTCAGAAGCAAAAACAAGATTCAGCATGGATAGTGTTTGGATGGGTGACCACCCCATAACAGAACAGACTGTGGAGTAACGTGGCAGACCAGCACGGGCATGTACGGAAAATCCATTGTTGTAGTGTCCTTTTATACAGCCACGCCTATGTTGACCACCTTCACCAAAACGCACTCAACAGCGCGGTTAAGTATGGCGATGTAATCCACCCACCCAAATATCTGCATGGCATGGAAAGGGCTCTCATCCAGCAGTGGATTTACAAATGGGCTGTACGTGTGCGTGAATTACATCTAGGAATATCTACCGGAAGAGGAAATACAAGAAGGTCACCCACCACAGGATCAACCACAGGAGAACAATCAACAAACGCAGGATCAACCACAGCAGAAAAATCAACCACCGCAGAATCAACAACAACAGAACAATCAACCACCGCAGGATCAACCACAACAGAACAATCAACCACTGCAGGATCAACCACACCAGATCAATCAACTACCACAGGATCAACCACAGCAGATCAATCAACCACCGTAGGATCAACCACATTAGAACAATCAACCACGGCAGGATCAACCACACCAGAACAATCAACCACGGCAAGATCAACCACACCAGAACAATCAACCACCACCGGATCAAAAACAACAGAACAATCAACCACGGCAGTATCAACCACAGCAGATCAATCAACTACCGCAGGATCAACCACACCAGATCAATCAACCACCACAGGGTCAACCACAACAGAACAACCAACCACCACAGGATCAACCACAACAGAACAATCGACCACTGCAGGATCAACCACAGCAGAACAATCAACCACCACAGAATCAACAACAACAACAAAACAATCAACAACCGCAGAATCAACAACAACAGATCAATCAACTACCACAGGATCAACCACAGCAAAACAATCAACCACGGCAGGATCAACAACAACAGAACAATCAACCACCACAGAATCAACAACAACAACAGAACAATCAACCACCACAGGATCAACCACACCAGAACAATCAACCACCGAAGGAACAACAACAGAACAATCAACGACCGCAGGAACAATCACAACAGAACAATCATCCACTGCAGGATCAACAACAACAGAACAATCAACCACCGCAAGATCAACCACAACAGAACAATCAACCACCACAGGATCAACAACACCAGATCAATCAACCACGGCAGGGCCAACCACAACAGATCAATCAACCACCGCAGGATCAACCACACCAGAACAATCAACCACGGGAGGATCAACCACACCAGAACAAACAACAACGACAGGTTCAACCACAGCAGAAGAATCAACAACCGCAGAATCAACAACAGATCAATCAACTACCACAGGATCAACCACAATACAACAATCAACCACCACAGGATCAACAACAACAGAACAATCAACCAACACAGAATCAACAAAAACAACAGAACAATCAACAACCACAGAATCAACAACAACAACAGAACAATCAACAACCGCAGAATCAACCACAACAGAACAATCATCCACTGCAGGATCAACCACAGCGAAACAATCAACCACCACAGGATCAACAACAACAGAACAATCAACAATCGCAGGATCAACAACAACAGAACAATCAACCACCACAGAATCAACAACAACAAGAGAACAATCAACCACCACAGAATCAACAACAAAAACAGAACAATTAACCACCACAGAATCAACAACAATAACAGAACAATCATCCACTGCAGGATCAACCACAACAGAACAATCAACCACCACAGGATCAACAACAGCAGAACAATCAACCACCACAGGATCAACAACAACAGAACAATCAACCACCACAGGATCAACAACACCAGAACAATCAACCACCACAGGATCAACAACAGCAGAACAATCAACCACCACAGGATCAACAACAACAGATCAATCAACCACCACAGGATCAACCACACCAGAACAATCAACCACAGCAGGGTCAACCACAACAGAACAAACAACCACCACAGGATCAACCACACCAGAACAATCAACCACGACAGGGTCAACCACAGCAGAACAATCAACCACCACAGGATCAACAACAGCAGAACAATCAACAACCACAGAATCAACAACAACAGATCAATCAACTACCACAGGATCAACCAAAACAGGACAATCAACCACCGCAGGATCAACCACAACAGAACAATCAACCACCACAGGATCAACCACAGCAGAACAATCAACCACCACAGGATCAACAACAACAGAACAATCAACAACCGCAGAATCAACAACAACAGAACAATCAACCACCACAGGATCAACAACAACAGAACAATCAACCACTGCAGGATCAACAACAACAGAACAATCAACCACCACCGGATCAAAAACAACAGAACAATCAACCACTGCTAGATCAACCACAGCAGAACAATCAACAACCGCAGAATCAACCACAACAGAAGAATCAACCATGGCAGGATCAACCACAGCAGAACAATCAACAACCGCAGAATCAACATCAATAGAAGAATCAACCACAACAGGATCAAGCACAGCAGAACAATCAACCACGGCAGGATCAACCACCGCAGGAACAACCACACCAGAACAATCAACCACCACAGGATCAACCACCACAGGATCAACCACAGCAGAACTATCAACCACCACAGGATCAACCACGGCAGGGTCAACCACACCAGAACAATCAACCACGGCAGAATCAACAACAACAAAACAATCAACCATGGCAGGATCAACCACACGAGAACAATCAACAACCGCAGAATCAACAACAACACAACAATCAACCACCGCAGGATCAACCACACCAGAACAATCAACCACGACAGAATCAACAACAACAGAACAATCAACAACTGCAGAATCAACAACAACAGAACAACCAACCACCACAGGGTCAACCACACCAGATCAATCAACCACTGCAGGATTAACCACAGCAGAAAAATCAACCACCACAGGATCATTCACAACAGAACAACCAACCACCACAGTAGCAATCACACCAGAACAATCAACCACTGCAGAATCAACAACAACAGAACAATCAAGCACTGCAGGATCAACAACAACAGAACAACCAAGCACTGCAGGATTAACCACAACAGAACAATCAACTACCACAAGATCAACCACACCAGATCAATCAACCACCGCAGGATCAACCACACCAGCACAATCAACCACTGCAGAATCAACAACAACAGACCAATCATCCACCACAGAATTAACAACAACAACAGACCAATCATCCACCACAGAATCAACAACAGCAACAGAACAATCAACCACCGAAGAATCATCAACAACAACAGAACAATCAACCACCGCAGATTCAACCACAACAGAACAATCATCCACTGCAGGATCAACCACACTAGATCAATCAACGACCGCAGGAACAACCACAGCAGAACAATCAACGACCGCATGGTCAACCATAGCAGAACAATCAACTACGGCAGGATCAACCACACCAAAACAATCAACCACTGCAGGATCAAAAACAACAGAACAATCAACCACTGCAGGATCAACAACAACAGAACAATCAACCACCACAGGATCAACCACAGCAGAACAATTAACAACTGCAGAATCAACAACAACAGATCAATCAACTACAACAGGATCAACCACAACAAAACAATCAACCACCACAGAATCAACAACAACAACAGAACAATCAACCACCGTAGGATCAACCACAACAGAACAATCAAACACCACAAGATCAACAACCACACCAGATCAATCAACGACCGCAGGAACAACCACAGCAGAACAATCAACGACTGCATGGTCAACCATAGCAAAACAATCAACTACGGCAGGATCAACCACACCAGAACAATCAACCACGGCAGGGTCAACAACAGCAGATCAATCAACCACGGCAGAATCAACAACAACAGAACAATCGACCACCGCAGGATCAACCACAGCAGAACAATCAACCACCACAGAATCAACAACAAAACAATCAACCACTGCAGAATCAACAACAACAACAGAACAATCAACCACCGCACAATCAACAACAACAACAGAACAATCAACCACCACAGAATCAACAACAACAACAGAACAATCAACCACCGCAGAATCAACAACAACAACAAAACAATCAACCACCGCAGAATCAACAACAACAACAGAACAATCAACCACCACAGGATCAACCACAGTGGAACAATCAACCACCGCAGGATCAACAACATCAGAACAATCAACCACTGCAGGATCAACCACAGCAGAACAATCAACGACCGCAGGATCAACAAAAACACCAGATCAATCAACGACCGCAGGAACAACCACAGCAGAACAATCAACGACCGCAGGGTCAACCACAGCAGAACAATCAACCACCGCAGGATCAACCACAGCAGAACAATCAACCACGGCAGGATCAACCACAGCAGAACAATCAACAACCGCAGAATCAACCACAACAGAAGAATCAACCATGGCAGGATCAACCACAGCTGAACAATCAACAACCGCAGAATCAACAACAACAGAAGAATCAACCACAGCAGGATCAACCACAGCAGAACAATCAACCACGGCAGGATCAACCACTGCAGGATCACCCACACCAGAACAATCAACCACCACAGGATCAACCACAGCAGAACAATCAACCACCGCAGGATCAACAACATCAGAACAATTAACCACTGCAGGATCAACCACAGCAGAACAATCAACGACCGCAGGATCAACAACCGCACCAGATCAATCAACGACCGCAGGAACAACCACAGCAGAACAATCAACGACCGCAGGGTCAACCACAGCAGAACCATCAACCACCGCAGGATCAACCACAGTGGAACAATCAACCATGGCAGGATCAACCACAGCAGAACAATCAACAACCGCAGAATCAACTAAAACAGAAGAATCAACCATGGCAGGATCAACCACAGCTGAACAATCAACAACCGCAGAATCAACAACAACAGAACAATCAACGACCGCAGGGTCAACCACAGCAGAACCATCAACCACCGCAGGATCAACCACAGTGGAACAATCAACCATGGCAGGATCAACCACAGCAGAACAATCAACAACCGCAGAATCAACTAAAACAGAAGAATCAACCATGGCAGGATCAACCACAGCTGAACAATCAACAACCGCAGAATCAACAACTACAGAAGAATCAACCACAGCAGGATCAACCACAGCAGAACAATCAACCACGGCAGGATCAACCACTGCAGGATCACCCACACCAGAACAATCAGCCACCACAGGATCAACCACAGCAGAACAATCAACCACCGCAGGATCAACCACCGCAGGATCAACCACACCAGGACAATCAACCACAGCAGAATCAACAACAACACAACAATTAACCACCGCAGGATCATCCACAGCAGAACAATCGACCACCACAGGATCAACCACATCAGAAGAATCAATCACTGCAGGATTAATCACACCAGAACATCCAACCACCACAGAATCAACAACAAAACAATCAACCACCGCAGAATCAACAACAACAACAGAACAATCAACCACCGCACAATCAACAACAACAACAGAACAATCAACCACCACAGAATCAACAACAACAACAGAACAATCAACCACCGCAGAATCAACAACAACAACAAAACAATCAACCACCGCAGAATCAACAACAACAACAGAACAATCAACCACCACAGGATCAACCACAGTGGAACAATCAACCACCGCAGGATCAACAACATCAGAACAATCAACCACTGCAGGATCAACCACAGCAGAACAATCAACGACCGCAGGGTCAACCACAGCAGAACAATCAACCACCGCAGGATCAACCACAGCAGAACAATCAACCACGGCAGGATCAACCACAGCAGAACAATCAACAACCGCAGAATCAACCACAACAGAAGAATCAACCATGGCAGGATCAACCACAGCTGAACAATCAACAACCGCAGAATCAACAACAACAGAAGAATCAACCACAGCAGGATCAACCACAGCAGAACAATCAACCACGGCAGGATCAACCACTGCAGGATCACCCACACCAGAACAATCAACCACCACAGGATCAACCACAGCAGAACAATCAACCACCGCAGGATCAACAACATCAGAACAATTAACCACTGCAGGATCAACCACAGCAGAACAATCAACGACCGCAGGATCAACAACCGCACCAGATCAATCAACAACCGCAGGAACAACCACAGCAGAACAATCAACGACCGCAGGGTCAACCACAGCAGAACCATCAACCACCGCAGGATCAACCACAGTGGAACAATCAACCATGGCAGGATCAACCACAGCAGAACAATCAACAACCGCAGAATCAACTAAAACAGAAGAATCAACCATGGCAGGATCAACCACAGCTGAACAATCAACAACCGCAGAATCAACAACAACAGAAGAATCAACCACAGCAGGATCAACCACAGCAGAACAATCAACCACGGCAGGATCAACCACTGCAGGATCACCCACACCAGAACAATCAGCCACCACAGGATCAACCACAGCAGAACAATCAACCACCGCAGGATCAACCACCACAGGATCAACCACACCAGGACAATCAACCACAGCAGAATCAACAACAACACAACAATTAACCACCGCAGGATCATCCACAGCAGAACAATCGACCACCACAGGATCACCCACATCAGAAGAATCAATCACTGCAGGATTAATCACACCAGAACATCCAACCACCACAGGATCAACAACAACAGAACAATCAACCACCACAGTATCAACAACAACAGAACAATCAACCACCACAGGATCAACTACAACAGAACAACCATCAACCACAGGGTCAACCACACCAAATCAATCAACCACTGCAGGATTAACCACAGCAGAACAACCAATCACCACAGTAGCAACCACACCAGAACAATCAACCACCACAGAATCAACAACAACAGAACAATCAAGCACTGCAGGATCAACAACAACAGAAGAATCAAGCACTGCAGGATCAACAACAACAGAACAATCAAGCACTGCAGGATTAGCCACAGCAGAACAATCAACGACCGCAGGATCAACAACAAAACAATCAACCACCGCAGAATCAACAACAACAACAGAACAATCAACCACCGCACAATCAACAACAACAACAGAACAATCAACCACCACAGAATCAACAACAACAACAGAACAATCAACCACCGCAGAATCAACAACAACAAAACAATCAACCACCGCAGAATCAACAACAACAACAGAACAATCAACCACCACAGGATCAACCACAGTGGAACAATCAACCACCGCAGGATCAACAACATCAGAACAATCAACCACTGCAGGATCAACCACGGCAGCACAATCAACGACCGCAGGATCAACAACCACACCAGATCAATCAACGACCGCAGGAACAACCACAGCAGAACAATCAACGACCGCAGGGTCAACCACGGCAGAACAATCAACCACCGCAGGATCAACCACAGCGGAACAATCAACCACGGCAGGCTCAACCACAGCAGAACAATCTACAACAGCAGAATCAACCACAACAGAAGAATCAACCATGGCAGGATCAACCACAGCTGAACAATCAACAACCGCAGAATCAACAACAACAGAAGAATCAACCACAGCAGGATCAACCACAGCAGAACAATCAACCATGGCAGGATCAACCACTGCAGGATCACCCACACCAGAACAATCAACCACCGCAGGATCAACCACCGCAGGATCAACCACACCAGAACAATCAACCACGGCAGAATCAACAACAACACAACAATCAACCACCGCAGGATCATCCACAGCAGAACAATCGACCACCACAGGATCACCCACATCAGAAGAATCAATCACTGCAGGATTAATCACACCAGAACATCCAACCACCACAGGATCAACAACAACAGAACAATCAACCACCACAGTATCAACAACAACAGAACAATCAACCACCACAGGATCAACTACAACAGAACAACCATCAACCACAGGGTCAACCACACCAAATCAATCAACCACTGCAGGATTAACCACAGCAGAACAACCAACCACCACAGTAGCAACCACACCAGAACAATCAACCACTGCAGAATCAACAACAACAGAACAATCAAGCACTGCAGGATCAACAACAACAGAAGAATCAAGCACTGCAGGATCAACAACAACAGAACAATCAAGCACTGCAGGATTAGCCACAGCAGAACAATCAACGACCGCAGGATCAACAACAAAACAATCAACCACCGCAGAATCAACAACAACAACAGAACAATCAACCACCGCACAATCAACAACAACAACAGAACAATCAACCACCACAGAATCAACAACAACAACAGAACAATCAACCACCGCAGAATCAACAACAACAAAACAATCAACCACCGCAGAATCAACAACAACAACAGAACAATCAACCACCACAGGATCAACCACAGTGGAACAATCAACCACCGCAGGATCAACAACATCAGAACAATCAACCACTGCAGGATCAACCACAGCAGCACAATCAACGACCACAGGATCAACAACCACACCAGATCAATCAACGACCGCAGGAACAACCACAGCAGAACAATCAACGACCGCAGGGTCAACCACAGCAGAACAATCAACCACCGCAGGATCAACCACAGCGGAACAATCAACCACGGCAGGCTCAACCACAGCAGAACAATCTACAACCGCAGAATCAACCACAACAGAAGAATCAACCATGGCAGGATCAACCACAGCTGAACAATCAACAACCGCAGAATCAACAACAACAGAAGAATCAACCACAGCAGGATCAACCACAGCAGAACAATCAATCATGGCAGGATCAACCACTGCAGGATCACCCACACCAGAACAATCAACCACCGCAGGATCAACCACCGCAGGATCAACCACACCAGAACAATCAACCACGGCAGAATCAACAACAACACAACGATCAACCACCGCAGGATCATCCACAGCAGAACAATCGACCACCACAGGATCACCCACATCAGAAGAATCAATCACTGCAGGATTAATCACACCAGAACATCCAACCACCACAGGATCAACAACAACAGAACAATCAACCACCACAGTATCAACAACAACAGAACAATCAACCACCACAGGATCAACAACAACAGAACAACCATCCACCACAGGGTCAACCACACCAGATCAATCAACCACTGCAGGATTAACCACAGCAGAACAATCAACTACCACAGGATCAATCACAACAGAACAACCAACCACCACAGTAGCAACCACACGAGAACAATCAACCACCGCAGAATCAACAACAACAGAACAATCAAGCACTGCAGGATCAACAACAGAAGAATCAAGCACTGCAGGATCAACAACAACAGAACAATCAATCACTGCAGGATTAACCACAACAGAACAATCAACTACCACAGGATCAACCACAGCAGAACAATCAACCACAACAGGATCAACAACAGCAGAACAATCAACAACTGCAGAATCAACAACAACAGATCAATCAACTACCACAGGATCAACCACAGCAGAACAATCGACCACCATAGGATCAACAACACCAGATCAATCAACCACCGCAGCATCAACCAGAACAGATCAATCAATCACTGCAGGATCAACCACACCAACACAATCAACAACCGCAGGATCAACCACAGCGGAACAATCAACCACAGCAGAATTAACAACAACAGAACAATCAAGCACTGTAGGATCAACAACAACAGAACAATCAAGCACTGCAGTATTAACCACACCAGATCAATCAACCACCGCAGCATCAACCACAGCAGATCAATCAACCACCACAGGGTCAACCACAACAGAACAACCAACCACCACAGCAGCAACCACAACAGAACAACCAACCACCACAGGATCAACCACAACAGAACAACCAACCACCGACGAGGCAACCACAACAGAACAACCAACCACCACAAGATCAACCACAC
This sequence comes from Lampetra fluviatilis, assembly GCF_964198595.1. NCBI lineage: Eukaryota > Metazoa > Chordata > Hyperoartia > Petromyzontiformes > Petromyzontidae > Lampetra > Lampetra fluviatilis. Next base: position 12,192,152 of record NC_136276.1, read on the forward strand.
CAGCACAATCAACTACTACAGGATCAACCACAGCAGAACAATCAACCACGGCAGGATCAACCACACGAACACAATCAACCAACGCAGGATCAACCACAGCAGAACAATCAACAACCGCAGGATCAACCACAGCAGAACAATCAACAACCGCAGGATCAACCACAGCAGAACAATCAACCACCGCAGGATCAACAACAACACAACAACCAACCACCACAGGATCAACCACAGCAGAACAATCGACCACCACAGTATCAACAACAACAGAACAACCAACCACCACAGGATCAACCACAACAGAACAACCAACCACCGACGTAGCAACCACAACAGAACAACCAACCACCACAAGATCAACCACACCAGCACAATCAACTACTACAGGATCAACCACAGCAGAACAATCAACCACGGCAGGATCAACCACACGAACACAATCAACCAACGCAGGATCAACCACAGCAGAACAATCAACAACCGCAGGATCAACCACAGCAGAACAATCAACCACCGCAGGATCAACCACAGCAGAACAATCAACAACCGCAGGATCAACCACAGCAGAACAATCAACCACCGCAGGATCAACCACAGCAGAACAATCAACAACCGTAGGATCAACCACAGCAGAACAATCAACCACCACAGGATCAACCACAGCAGAACAATCAACAACCGCAGGATCAACCACAGCAGAACAATCAACCACCGCAGAATCAACCACAGGAGAACAATCAACAACCGCAGGATCAACCACAGGAGAACAATCAACCAACGCAGGATCAACCACAGCAGAACAATCAACAACCGCAGGATCAACCACAGCAGAACAATCAACCACCGCAGGATCAACAACAACACAACAACCAACCACCACAGGATCAACCTCAGCAGAACAATCGACCACCACAGTATCAACAACAACAGAACAACCAACCACCACAGGATCAACCACACCAGATCAATCAACCACCGCCGGACCAACCACAGGGGAACAATCAACCACCGCAGGAGAGGCAACTGCAAGAACTCCTTCCCCCAGCACATCAGGTAATAAATGCACATTTAAAGTTCAGTGTATTTCTTTTTTTTCATCCAGTAATGGCGAATTCTTTCCAAATACAGTACTAAAGCAAATACATTGTGCTCACCTAGCCAAATAAATGTTATTGTCTTAGAAAGTCTGAAATATGTTTAATCCGTGTACATGTGTACAAACGCATTGTTATTCACCTAAATTCGTGGGTTCCCACCTGTAGTCAGCGTGGTGTTCGTAAGGGACTCGGGATAAACCGTAAATGGTGATTTTAATCTTCTTTATACGTTACGAGAGTATATATGAACCTTATGGCGCCACCCCGGGGTACCATGGTACCCCAGCTCTCACATGATATCTTGATGCAGTCATTTTTAGTCTGTTGATGGTCGGCGATGCGGCAATCGACTCATCTCAACGAGCTGTACACGATGCACCACTATGGTGCATACCACGAGCGTTCAGGGTTTTAGTGCAATCGTCCACGCTGCGTTTCGTCCTCGCGGAGTAGAACTGATTTCGGATTGATTGGTACCCCAGTCGCGGAGTTAAGTACACCCCTGAAAAAAATAGTGTCCCAGAAATAAAATGTTTAATTGCCTCGGCCATTTTATATTTTCTGGTACCCCGGAGTACCGCCATAAGGATCATTTATGAATCCAGATATTTAGTTATTTGAAATGAAGTTACTCTAATACCCGTTAATGAAATGTTTTCGTGGTACTTATTTACGAACGCAATCCACCAAAATTGAATTATATAATTTCAGAAAAAATCTGGCATCTAAGCATGTAAAACTCATATGTTGTTAGGAGTAGGCACACAGTTGATAGGGCTAGTAGGCGTGTGTGAACAGTTCATCGAATTTGTAGAGGACAGACTACAAAACAAAAAGTTGAGAACCACTGACCTAAATGATTGAATATTCTGCCACACCAATCAGTGGCGTTCATCACCTGTGTATGGTATGCTGTACACTGCACAGTAAATACAATTTATGCATTCGAAATTGTTATAACACACGGACACACTTAATTTTACTTACCCTTGCCTATCTATAGCATTCCTATTATGTTCACATTTTCAGATCTTTATTGCCAATTCCATTCTAAATCCATTGGCCGAATTCCAACCGTAATAAAAAGCGCGAGTGTTTTACAAAGTGTCACAAATTAACCAAAGAGGCTTGGTTATACAGTATTTTGAAATATACACATTTGGTATCACAGATCAAAGCACAAGGGTTATTGTGTGACCACTGGCAAATGAAGCCACGAATGGCAAATACGTGTTGAGGTGTGCAAGTAACGGTAGCGAAAATAAAAATTGGCCAACAATGAATGCACTGCATGATCTGTGATGGGAATAGGTGCGCATGCAAACGTAAAATGTTTGATCAGGTTTGTAATGTCTGAGCAGCTTCCATTGGGAACATTATACCAAAACTTTGATTCAAGATTTTAATCGTACGTGTGTTCTTACCATTGTGTTTTACAGCTGTAGACGTATGCAGAACTTGCCCAAAATATGCCGAATGTATTACAACTGTGAGCCCCTTTGTCTGTAAATGTATTGTGGGATATTATCAAGACGAAGACAACCATGAATGTGCACAAGGTAAGAATTGGTCAATCTTGGTTTAAATTAAAAAAACGAGACCGGCACAACACAAAGCAAATTGTGATCCACAAACTCAAAGCCGTTTCCTTGAGTGTAGTAAAAATTTGCGTCTACCAGTGCCACTTGAATCGTTGTGTTGGCCACTCAAACTTTTATGGGCAATATCATAAAACTATTTAATTCCATCAATGCCCTCGTGTTATGTTATCGTGTCGGCCAGTGTGTATGGTATATGTATAAATGCTTTTTAGTTATGTGTGAGATGGCAATGGTTACAACTGTTTTTAACGTGATGTGAATTCCAGATATACTGCACATGCAAAACATTCTTATTGTTTGGAAGAAAAACAATCTGTTGCCTTTAAAATCATTCCTCTCTTTGTAATTGTGTAGCAAAAGTATTCAATTCTGCTTGGAAAATAGATGTGGAATTCAACGGTGACATGGAAAATAAGTCATCGTCTGCTTTTCAAGAAATCGCAATCCCAGTACTCGAACTGGCAAGTAACTGCAACAATACTCTGCACTGTGAAACACATTTACTGCAAGATAATATTCATTTTGTAAGCTGCAACAATAATATTTACAAAAGTGTAGTGCCCTACCTGTCCCGGGGTGGAGGCACTGACAAAAACAAAATGGCGTCATATTTTATCGTGTGCAGAAAAACACATGTTGCTACAGCTTAACACCAACAATTCGGGCGATTATATATACACCTTGTCACTCTAAAATGTTGGGCATTAAGTTACAACCCAGAAATAACGTTCTTGTTGTATACTGCAGCTAAATTCAACATTTTATCAAAACGAAGCCTATCGAGGATCCGAGGTCATCCGAATAACGTACGTAGACACCCGGGCATTACACACGCACTATTTGTGTCGACTTAATTACATTCGACAGTGCTATATCTGCACATAAAGCAAGTCTTATGTGAGACTCGACCATGTCAACACATGGAACCTGTCGTTATGGCAGCACAGCATGCCCATCGTGCTCTCGCTTGCGGGGTTAATGTCGATAGAATTCCACGTCGAAGTGCATAACTTTTCCTAGATTAGGGGCCGTCCATAAATGACGTCACGCACCTAGGGGGGGGGGTCAGACATTTGTGACGATGTGTGACGAGGGGGGGGGGGTGATAAATGTGACGTCACCTCAAAACGCGCAACTTTAAATAAATATAGACAACACGTTCTACTTAATTAAATAGACTTTTTAATAAATGTTTTCTCCTACAACATCAGAGTACAGCGCCACATTAAATACGCACTACAATGACAATAGTTTAAAGCGATTTGAAGCATTTTTATTTTTTTGGGGGGGGGGCAGAGCTTTGTGACGTCATATTTGAGGGAGGGTCTGACTTTTTGTGACACCGTGTGACGAAGGGGGGAAGGTCAAAAATCGTCCAAAATCGCGTGACGTCATTTATGGACGGCCCCTTACATCCTCAGTAAACGTGAAATAATTAGCCAACGTTGGTCCAATGGTTGCAACCACGAGTCAACATTAACCCAGCAATGTTGCACGTTGACAGGGTATGTTGCAAATTTGGGCTTCGTAGGAGCAAAATAAAGGTCACGTTACAACTTCGCAAAACAACTCGAGGTATCATCTGTCGGAGAGACACAACTGGAAATCACAGCAAAACATGTATATATATATTTAGGGCAGGTATTGTCAGTTGTTTAGAATAAAAATGAAGAAATAAAGGGGTAAACAGCAGCAGGTTTTTAATACTTTAGGAAAACTGAAATTGACCATGAAAACTCAAATATTTACTGCGCCTAAAGAAAACGTTTAATTCATGAGCACGAGGAGCTATGACGTGGTCTTAGAAAATAAAATGGAACAAAAACTGAAAAATTTTCAAAACAGAGTTGCACGATGGCTGCTGGTGGAGAATAATCGTGGTGGCAGACAAGCGGTGGAACACATTCGAGAGGGTGTACACTCAGGAGGTGGAGCGGTGAAATCAGCTTGTGCGTAGGTGGTAGATGGATTTTTGCAACGTAGGACTGCGAGAGATAGCGAAGGTTGATCATAGATGATGATGATGATAAAGAATATTAGCTCTCGAACCGGACATGTGGACTTTACGTGTAGTACATACAAATTCTTACAGCCCCTTTCACCGGTTCAGATATAAATCGAACTCAGGTCGCCGGATTTCATAATGCAGTACGATGGTGTGGCAGTTACAGATTAAGACATCGCATGTGAAAAGCCACCATGCTTTTTTAAAGCAAGTAGTTTTATCTGATAATACTCATAACCCTAATAAAGTTGATGGATATGCACTCACCATTAACCCCGTTTTGTTTGCAGTCCATATGAAAGCACTCCGGTAACCATGTTCCAAATATTTGGGAACAAAATTGACAGTCGCAATTACAAATCCCAAGTACGGAGGTGAGAATTCCAGTGTCATGAATACAACTATAATACTATAATACAACTATAATACTATAATACAACTATAATACTATGATACAACTATAATACTATAATACAACTATAATACAACTATATACTATAATACAGCTATAATACTATAATACAACTATAATACAACTATATACTATAATACAACTATAATACTATAATACAACTATAATACAACTATAATACAACTATAATACTATAATACAACTATAATACTATAATACAACTATAATACTATAATACAACCATAATACTATAATACAACCATAATACTATAATACAACTATAATACTATAATACAACTATAATAATATAAAACTACATTAATACTATAATACTACTATAATATAACTATAATGCCATAATACAACTATAATACTATAATACAACTATAATACTATAATACTGTAATACAACTATAATACTATAATACAACTATAATACTATAATACAACTATAATACTCTAATACAACCATAATACTATAATACAACTATAATACAACTATTATACTATAATACAACTATAATACAACTATAATACTATAATACAACTATAATGCTTGACATGATCAGAGTAACCAATACCTAATGCATCCATTTACACACCAATGTAATGCCACATTTACAATACACGTGTGCACCCCCCTACATTGTACACACGCGTTTCTAATGATGTCTTCCACGATTGCATTTGTCCTCAACAGCCAGGAAGGAATCAATGTAGATTTTATAAACCTTTTTGACCTAAACTCTAACACTCTAGAAGAGTCTGTCAACAGGCAACTAAACGAAACATTAGAAGAGTGTAACAATGTTTGTAATGGACTAAACGTGACGACTTCTATCAAAAGTAAGTACTTTTCGATTTAAAGCTTTCGTGACTGCAGGGATTCATCTTCTTGGTTCTTTCGGTAAAGTCACGTAAAAGGGAAGTAATAAAATAATAAAAATTTGATTGTATTATGTTTTATTTTTATTATTTTATTACTTCCCTTTTACGTGACTTTACCGAAAGAACCAAGAAGAGTAAGTACTTTGTAGAGGTTATTGCACTTGTTCATTCATGGAGCATTATGTCCACCGTTGAGTTCAATTTGTGTAGAATTTCCAAACATTCATTTTAAGTGCACTCTTGTGGCTCCGTGAGACAACGTTTCCCATGCAAAAATGTTTTCGAATGTTTTTAACAGAAATGTCACCATGCGAAGTCGGAGTATGTAATTCAACTACAGCGTCGTGCTCAAATGAGGAGGGTCTGGCAAACTGCCAGTGCCTTTTCGAACTCGGGAAACATGTCTCTACCGATTATTCATGCTCAGGTATTGCATTCATTTGCTGAATATTATTTTACAGCATTTTAAATACACTTTGACGACGTATACCCGTGGTACATGTCTCTCCACTCTATACCAATAACCCAATTTGTTTATTTTTCTTAGTTTGTCCTGTGGCAGTCATAAATGGAATATGTGGAAAGTAAGTGCAGCATTTTTAACTTTTAATTTAAAGAATATTGATTGACAATTGAAATAATAATGAAAGCACTGTTTTTTTCCCAAATGCTTGTGCGAATTGCTTTATGTGTCTGACTGAATTTTGTGAATGAATGACTACATGTTCTGAGGACAATTAAAAAATCATGTGCTGTCATTTCTTGAGGAATCAGTGATATTGTACCAATCACCATCTGGGCGTTTGTGCACTCGAATGCAGCTGTCCTTTTGGCTACTCCGGTAAAACATGTGAAGACCGTGAGTATCGCACTATCAATTCAAATTACATTTAACACTGGCACAAACGATACATTAAATGGCAATTGCTTCACATCAGAAACGCGTTTCGTTTTACTCAACATACAAGCTTGAAAATAATGATACAGAAATTATTACTTATTTTTTACTTTGAAGCTAAACAAAATACATTGTTGCTTGATTAAATTAAGCGTTTTAATAAAATGTACTGTATTTAATTTTGTTAAATGTGTCGTGTTCCTGTCATTGTAGCTTATATGCTCATTTTGGTGATACTGAGCATAATCCTGGGTGCAGTCATACTCATTGGGGGCATCACAGTCATCGTTTGCTGGTAAGAGAAGTGCATTATCAGTATTCACACATTCAATGTATTTTCATAACCACATGGGGTGGAGCACTGCTGCAGTGGTCAGTGCTGCAATATAAACCCAGTGACTCGAGTTCCATTTTGCCCACCTCTGAAAAAACCCCAGGACATATCATGGGGCACAAAAAATATCTCGCAATAACCGGAAGAGAGAAACTACATGAAAAACTGACAAAACAGGGCTTTTAATGTTTTATGTTCTGGAAAGGCAGATTTACCAGCACAGCAACCTCAGAGAATGGTCCTGGGGAAATCAGGACAGGTGGGATATATTGGTTCGATTCTGGGCCATGGCTAACCATAGTAGGGAGTGACATCTGAAATGGTCCTAGACCCCACCTAATTCACTGTCCCATGCTGACCAGCGTGGTGAATTACGGTAATGTACTGCACATGTTTACACTTTACCCCACTAAATACACAAAGAAAGTACACACTGTTGATATACGATGTACATATAGACGACAGGGTAAGGGTGAGACATCCCCATAGCACCGTATTAAACACCTGTGTAATATATTCTTTGGGTCTTTCGGTAAAGTCACGTAGATAGGTAAAAAAAAAATAAGAAAAAAAACTACGACGTTTCGATCGCAACATAAGCGGTCGTCTTCAGGAAAAGGGGGGTCAGCTTCCAAAGGCAAACTGTTTATAAAGATTTGAAATGGGCGTAGCCCAAATGTCAGCAGCCAATGCTAATGCAAGTGGTGGGCAGCCAACCCGACCGTGGTTGGTTTTCCACCAATCAAAGGGCTGCCAGGTGAAAATTGGCATGTTAATGAGGGTTAGCATGTTAACGAGGGGTAGCATGTAAATGAGGGTTAGCATGTTAACGAGGGGTAGCATGTTAATGAGAGATGAGCATGTTAATGAGGGTTAGCATGTTAATGAGGGATGAGCATGTTAATGAGGGTTAGCATGTTAATGAGGGTTATCATGTTAATGAGAGATGAGCATGTTAATGAGGGTTAGCATGTTAATGAGAGATGAGCATGTTAATGAGGGTTAGCATGTTAATGAGGGTTATCATGTTAATGAGAGATGAGCATGTTAATGAGGGTTAGCATGTTAATGAGAGATAAGCATGTTAATGAGGGTTAGCATGTTAATGAGAGATGAGCATGTTAATGAGGGTTAGCATGTTAATGAGAGATGAGCATGTTAATGAGGGTTAGCATGTTAATGAGGGTTATCATGTTAATGAGAGATGAGCATGTTAATGAGGGTTAGCATGTTAATGAGAGATAAGCATGTTAATGAGGGTTAGCATGTTAATGAGAGATGAGCATGTTAATGAGGGTTAGCATGTTAATGAGGGTTATCATGTTAATGAGAGATGAGCATGTTAATGAGGGTTAGCATGTTAATGAGAGATGAGCATGTTAACGAGGGTTATCATGTTAATAAGAGATGAGCATGTTAATGAGGGTTAGCATGTTAACGAGGGTTAGCATGTTAATGAGAGATGAGCATGTTAATGAGGGTTAGCATGTTAATGAGAGATGAGCATGTTAATGAGGGTTAGCATGTTAATGAGAGATGAGCATGTTAATCAGGGTTAGCATGTTCATGGGAAATCGCAGAGCCGCAACCGAGGGGTAGTCGGCGTGCGAAGTGGCTGTGTTGGTGTGAATCCTGTGAAAGAATAAGTTTGAAATGGGCGTAAAGCACAACTAAGGAAGGTGATAGGATGGGAACATCATAGCCAGTTATGACTTAAACTGGTTGATAACGTCCTTCCAATGATTACTCAGTTTGTACCGATCTTCTCGGTTGAAATTGTGTCTGTGTCAAACTTTATTTGGAGCTTTCGTGACTGCAGGAATTACTAATTGGTTCTTTCGGTAAAGTCACGTATAAAGATAAAATAATAAATTAAATACTAGCATACGACGTTTCGATTGCAACACATGCAATCATCACCAGGTATAAATGAAATAGAAACACAAATCTAGTATACTTAGAAATGTAATGTAATACAACAGAGAGTCGGATAACATAACAGTCAACACCCTACCTGGTTGATTACGTTCTTCCTGAGAATGCTACATTTCAGAGAGAGATAAAACACAGAACCAGAGACATATAGACAGACATATAAGCAGACAGATATCACACAGAGAAACCACGCCTCTGTGTCGAGGCCTTAAATAGAGAGAGGGGGCGGGGGCGGAGAGAGAGGGAGGGGTTAGAGAAATTAGCATGTCAATGAGTGGCACGGTGAGTGGTACGGTGCAGAAGCTTGAAAAAAATAGGAGACAGGGAGAGAGAACACACTGAATTAAATAACATAGCAAAATTTTGAAATGTAATGCAATGCAACACAGAGGGTCGGTCAACACACAATTAACGCATAGCCTGGTTGATTACGTTCTTCCAAAGATTGCTAAATTAGAAGCTAAGTGTGAAATTTGTGTCTGTGTCTATATATGGATGGCTTCATGAACGAATCTTTGTTGATAGCCAGCCAACAAAAATTCAACCAACCACGGTCGGGTTGGCTGCCCACCACTTGCATTAACATTGGCTGCTGACATTTGGGCTAAACCCATTTCAAAACCTTATAAACAGTTTGCATTTGGAAGCTGACCCCCCTTTTCTTGAAGACGGCCGCTTGTGTTGCGATCGAAACGTCGTAGTTTTTGTTTTTTGTTATTTTCTTTGAACCGATCTACGTGACTTTACCGAAAGACCAAAAGAATATGAATTCCTGCAGTCACGAAAGCTTTAAGTCACTTCTGTATTACTCCTCAGAGGCAATAAATGGGTAGCATCGACTTCCTGCTCACCCTGTAGAATACTGTATATATATGACGAAATAACATTTAGTAAAATACAACTATTGTGCATTTAAAATTTCAATAATAAATAACAACGTACAACATATTGTTATACCGTCGCTAACCTACAACTAGAAGATTATGGCCTTCCTATGGCTATGTCAGTCATTTAGAGTTGCTGGACCAAGCTTCACCACACAGGTCAGTGAGGGATGGTGGATCCCAAAATTGGTTCAGGTATCACTTGCCACTGATGTGAGACATGGCCAGGATTCAAACTCAGGTTAAATGGCGAGTTCATAGCGCAAGTGCTCGAACCACCGCATCACTGCTCCAACCACTAGACCGTTGATTCAACACATTCATTACATAATGCTGAATGTTGTTAACAAGAAGGTTACTATGCTAGTTGCTTGTGGAAGCTGTGATTTTGTCATGTTAACAGAAAGTAACCTGATAAACATCTCACCGATCTCTCCCCTGTGCTGTTAGTTGTCGAACACGGTCGCACAAGAAGCACAGCGGTGACCAAAGCAGGCAGCAGTCTTCTTTCGGGCTCAATGACAACAACATTTGCGAATCAGATTTCTCACCTGAGGCCGCTTTAGCTTGGGAAATAATTTTGCAGACCAACGCAAAACAGGTATGGTTTCTCTTTTCCGAGGAATTTAGCTTGTGTAAGTGTGCATGTGATAATACAATTATTTTATTCAGTGTTACACATTATTATCGTTGTGTATGATTATTGCTCAATATCATGCATTTGTAATGTAATTATATGGCGGTAGACAGACAGGTGACCCAAGGCCATGCCAACCGTAATTACGCTGGGATCTCAAGCACAACTAGTTGACGGTTGTCAGCCCAGTCACAAATTATTGGATGAGGAAACACAATTGATTCTATATTATCTGCGGGCAACAGTATGCGGGTTGCTTATTTTATTCATGGTTGTGAGAAGAAAAAAATTTGTACAAAAGCACCATTTTCATTATTAGCTGCCCTCACTCATTGTGGGATTAGTGACTCAAACATGTTCACAAGTAAACCGATTACTTACAAACGACACACACAGGCGGCACATGCTCCGTCTTCACCCACACTCCACGTAGGTAAGGAAAACATGACCTTTTTTGCCGAACTGACGTATATTTTTCCGTATCCATGTTTATATTTTATCCAGACCACTCCTACCTTTTATTTCCCCACACAATTGGGATTTCCCTGTACAGTGTTGAATTTGGCGTTTCACTCAAGTTAGTTTATTCGAGTTCTGAGAATAAATAAATAGATTTGATTGACTTACAATGAAAACTCTATGCTCGGCTTATAATAAAAGTGTTTGCAGTGTGTATCATGAGACCACTTGAAGGACGAGAAATCTCTATTCGTATTGGAAGTACAGTAAAGAACAAATACAGTACAATTATGATATGCAATTCCAAAGTAATGGAAAACTGGTAACGCGATAGCCGTCACATTGTGAAAACGTATATCTTATCACATCTCATCATGAGATGAGTAATCAGGGCAACTTTGATGAGCACAAAGGCCATCCAAGGTCTCTCATACAGCGGAACTGCTCATGGAAAACATTTACCCTGCGGACCTCTCAGGCCAAAAACTTTTGTCACTTTATACATTGAATGAGGACATTTTCCTTTGAATAGTTTTTCTTCCCTGCTGATTGTTTTAATGACAATTTTTTTGAGCACGATAGCCATTCGTTTTTTCCAATAACCTAATGATACTCGTTTGTCCCGGGCTGCGACTCGTGGCTTTTGTAAGATGGCGCAGCCAATAAAGCCCATCCCGAGGGTTCGCCTCAATACCCCGGTGACGACCGGCACGAGCACGCCACGCATCGGCAACCAAGAGATGATGATGAAGCGCAGCCCGTGTAACGATGCCGTCTACGGGAAACCCAAGGTACTGGATCACATTCACACAGACCGTACTGCTGCAAATAGATATTTGCTGAAAAGAAATCTGCGCACTAACAATGACTGCGAAGGTGAGAAATGTGAAAAATAAGGCTGAATGTGGTGAGAGTATTGTCGGTATGTAAAACTTTTTTTGCACCCTACGTAACCAACCGAATTGAAAATCAAAAGTTTCGACTTTTCCAAAGGAAGTGTGCAGAGAAGATAGACCATGATCGTGAGCAGGTGCAGAAAGCTTTACATATGAGGGTAAATATTTACTGATGTTTTATTTTGTTTTCAGAAATCAACACGTAATGGAGAGGACCAGCATCAAGACCAGGCCAACTTTCACAATGAATATGACAATTATTGTTTTTCACACGACACCTCTGAAAGCTACTATTAACGAGATAATAGTGATGTATTACAATTAATATACCTACAATCGTGTTCCATTTATCCCCGAAACTTAATTACATGAATCCTGGTCATTACTTACTTTAATAAATCTGATACTGTAGCTACACTAACGATGATATTTTTTAAAAGTCTACTGACTGTGTATTAAATATACATACATGAACAGTTTTGTGAGTCTCTTGCAACATATAATACACCTCAGAATAGGTTTTCCCCTTTTTTCTGGCAACAAAACAGGTGTTAAGATCTTGATTTGAAGCTTTCGTGACTGCAGGAATCCATACTCTTTGGTTCTTTCGGTGAAGTCACGTAGATAGAAAATGATTAGATCACGACGTTTCCATCGCAACAACCTGAAGACGGTCGCTTGTGTTGCGATCGAAACGTCGTGATCTATTAATTTTCAATCTACGTGACTTTACCGAAAGAACCAAAGAGTATAGGTGTTAAGATGTTAAAACACCAAACTGAAACCTTTTCCAAGGAATCATGTCTGCATTAACCGTTTTGAGACTAGGCTCAAAAGAAAGCTGTCTCTGGTGTGGACCAATCAATTTCAAAGACAATGCATATATTATCAGAGTACGTTTTTGTTTGCATTCTGACCACAAGTATTATGGTTAATGCAGAAATGATTCCTTTCTAAAAGGTTTCAGTTTGGTGTTTTAACATCTTAACACCTGTTTTGTTGCCAGAAAAAAGGGGAAAACCTATTCTCATATTTTGGTACTGGCAAAGGAGATCCCATGATAGAGATTGGCATGTTAATGGGAGACCTCAGAGCCGCAACCACGGGGTCAGCGCGAAGTGACTGTGAAAGCGCAAGGCTTGAAATCGGCATAAAGCACAACTAACATCAGAAGGTGGTAGGTAGGGCACATCATAGCCAATTATGATTGAAACTGGATGATAACGTCACTCCAATGATTGCTCAGTTTGTACCCATCTTCTCAGTTGAAATTGTGTCTGTGTCTATATATCTGGATGGCTTCATGAACGATTTTTGTTGAAAGCCAGTGGGCTTGCAAAGTACCTTCGTCTTAGAGAAATCAATTTCGTGTGAGCCCACCGCATTAAAACAATCGTCAGCCACGGCCGTGTTTCAGATCTGCCTTATGTGTATGAACACGGTCCGAGACATGTCGCTTAATTTCCCCAATGTAACTACTGCCGCAGACACAGCTTAGTTTGTAGACGCCAGGGTATTGCATGTCAGGGATTACATCCTTCACAGATGGGATCAGATGACGAATTTTATGAACTGTCTTAAATCGAACCTGGATCTTGGGTTTGCTCATGATTTTGGAAATCTTTTTATAGTGACCCCTGCTATGTATGGCAAGGTGATGGTTTTGATTGGGTCCTCAGATGGTTCTTTCCCAACGGTTGGGGTGATAGCTTTATGGATTGTGTCGTCTGAATATCCATTCATCTTGAGAGCTTGGTGTACGTGTTCCAGTTCACTGATTAGGTGATGACGGTCGGAAATACATCGAGCTTGATGGTGTGGAGTTTTGATGAGGCAATTCTTCTGGGATGGATGGTGGTGGGAGTCGGGTTTTAGGTAGGCATCCGTATGGGTGGCTTTCCTGTAGACATTGTCCAATTGAGCCATCTGATCTCTTTTCTATTAAAACATCCAAGAACGGTAACTTGAGCTTGTTTTGTCTCTCAAATTCCAAGCTGGCTGCTTCATTGACGTTTTCAATCCACATCTCATCAGCGGCAGTGATGTCATCCAGATGGGGCTTTATTTGGAATTTTATAGGGTCACTGAGCAATCCTGTGCCAATCGATCTCAGTAACTTCCTGCGTACCAACTCTGGATTGCACTGGTAATCAGCTCCTTTTTCTTTAGATGCAAATAAAAGTCTGTCCTTTAATTCAATAGCTCAGAACAAAAAGTTTTGTGCAGTTTCTCTTGGCTCCTGAAAGATGTTCATCAACGTCTGATAGAGATCAGATGTGCTTTATTCTCTATAGTGTCCCTTCAAAATGTTTTTTAACTTGTAAATAGTCAAATCAGTTTTTATTTCTAGCATGTCCCTCAAATTTAGACCAGGACTGATTGCTCTGACTACTGCCTCAATGATGTCAGACTCAGCATAGCCCTTACGGGCTCCTGTGTCGATCTGGTGCATCAGATTTGTGTAAGATAACTTGTCTTTCTGCCCTCTTCCACCAATCTGCCCACAAATCCCGAATTATCTCCGTATTGTGACTTCCGGCACATTTCCTAGTCTGGCCATTCCTACGGGATCCAATGCTGCTGTGGTTTTTGTTCCACCTTCACTTGAGGTTTTCTTTACCTATTCTTCTTATGACTCTTGCATTTCACCATCCATATATTCAGCTAGTTTTGATGGTGGCCATGTTTGTTTGACCTGTTCCTTTGCTGTCTTTGTCTTTCTGCTGTATTGTTTCAATGAAAGACAGCAGGTTTTGAACATATGCACAGGCCTCATCATCTTCTTTTTGGTCTTCAATTTCATCGAGTACTCTTTCTGCCATACAAATGAAAGCCCGTCTGCTTTTATCTTCACCAGTTTCATCATCATGGAAACACTTCAAATATCTGCATGTTTCCATGAGCTGAGCTCTTTGCAGCTACTTCAAAACAGTACTGGCCTTGTCCTGCAGCTGTTCCAGTGCCATGATGTGAAGACCGTTCAGATCCTTGCACAACTGTCTTTACATATGTTGCCTGTACAATTGCTTGGTCCGTCTCATTGGAATAGTTGATCCCCGTCAGTGAACTCTGGGAAACTCTCCTGCCTGGCTCGCCAAAATATGTTGCACACTCGAAATGAAGGAAGTTGGCAGGTGCTGAAAATCGAGGGCAAACACATTTATTGTGGTAAATCTGTAAAATGCAACAGCCCTTTGTGTCACACACAGCAATCCTCAACCGAGTCGCCATTAAGCACGTGACCGGTGTACAAGTCCAGTTACTCAATAACTCTGCCAGACACCTACAGGCCCAACTCAGTTATCACATGCTGGTGTACACACGTGCATTGATGTACTGCACAGCAAATAAGGACTTTCACAACACCACACTTTACTCCATTGCTGCATGAGGAAATAATTAAAAGAGTGCTCCATTCCTAATGTGCCACACTATATTACAGTACTGCATGGAGAAGAGACTCAGTCGTAATTTGTCTGATGAGAAGGGTAAGATTTTGAGCCTGGACTTGGACAGGGGGCAGGGAATCCGCAGCACGGATGACTGTCGGAAGAGCTTTCCAAATCACTGGACCCATAAAGGAGGAGGGGACCTCCCTTCCAGTGGACATTGGGTGAATATGTCAACAAAATCCACGGTTGCTGGAGTGGAGAACCAACAGTGAACGTTAGTGGAGTGAGATTAGAGCGGAGAGATAGACAGTGTGCAGTCGATGGAAGATCTTAAAGATGGCAATGTAAATCTTGAAGGTGATCCAGGACTGTCCTGGGAGCCAGTAGAGGGAGGCAATGAAAGTGTTGTCGGGCCAATACAAAACTCAGGTTGGTCTGCGATGTTAGTGGTGGTAAAAGCTTTGTAGAGATTCCCTGCTTTGAGTCGTGCAACGCTACACCAGGTGGCAGCAAAGAGTCACGCGTGAGCTTATATTGACATGAAGAAAATGGAAACCAACGGGAAACTAGTTGAAGAAACATGCCTTGAAAACATGCAAATCTACGCAGTCGTGTGCAAAGGCACACTTTTCAAAAGATGGTTAAAAATCACGAAGGGCTCTTTGTTATTACAAATGGCATTTTTCAATAACGAAGATCAAACAACCAACGCAATCAACTCGACGCTTTCAACATATTAAAATGCATCTAAATTCAAAAAACACAATTTTTTTGTCATATAATATTTTTCCTGCGCTTTAAATCCTTTTTGTTTGTACCTGAAGTTGAAGGCTTAAACGAAGATAAGACACGAGATGCGATACGAGTTTTGTGGCCCAAGTTGTTCAAATTGGGGAAACTTTTGACAGAGAAACCAACAAAATGTTATTTTATCATCCCATTTTTTGTTATCCCACAGCGTCTCAAATTCGAACTGTACGTTTACAAAACTAAAAATAACAGCACACAGATGCAAGTTCAGCAATTCAATGTGGCACTTAACGTAATTGTAATTAAATTCCCACCTTGGAAATTATGGCATCGTGAGTCGATTGTACAGGGTGCTTCAAAATAATTTGCAACAATACCACAAGAAATGTGCCTCCGGGCTCTGGAGCCCACTTGGAGAAGATTCCAGGCGTGTGTTGACAATGATGGCGAACAAGTGGAGACTCTTTGACTTTTCGAAGCTATTAACATACATTTGTTATTATGTTACAGTGTAACATGACAACAAACGTACAGTGTAACATGATAACAAATGTATGTTAACATTTTTTTGAAGCACCCTCTATTTGCTTAAATGGCACAACGCATACGGCAACGGTGGACTCTTGATTCTCCTCCGAGCACTGGTGGGCACGTCCACAGAGCCAGCAGAGTCAACGACGATGATCCTCCACAAACATCGCAAGTTCCAAGGGAAACAGAGAATCCCTGACTTGATGCTCGCGTGAATCCAACAGAGTTGTAATTCTAGATTTGAACGTGTGTTTGGGTTAGATTGCGTAAGTATAAATGTGTCGTAACCCTCCACCACCCGACACAGCCAGTAAGGTTTGTCACGTAAACAACGCGACAATTTAGTTACTACTTCAGCCCACCGGTGTTTTGGAGAGTAAATCCACGATATTTACAATTTGAGTACGACGTTTCGCTGGTAATTACACCCAGCATCACCGGACGAATTGCCAGAATTCTGGCAAATTCTAGTAACTCATTGGCACCACGCTTTGTTTACGTGCCAAACCTTACTGGCTGCGTCGGGTGGTGGGGGGTCACGACACATTTATATTTATCGCGATCTAACCCAAAAACCTTTATTGTGAATCGCGTGGGTCGCGAAAGCCTACGCGTTAAATTGACCGTTGTAATGCTCCGCTAAAAAACATTCCTGAGCAACCTCCCCCACCCGAAAAAAAGGGCTTTAACCACAGCCTTTTGCCCAACTTTGTCTGACCCGCCCGACCAGTTATCGTGGCTTCACAGCTGAAGGGCATGGGCGTGACCCCCCCCATCGCAGAGAGGCATGGGGGGGCAGAGAGGAAGGACGAGGGAGCAACGATCATCACAGACCTCTCCTTGCACCCCGCATCTGTGTCTTCAGAAAAAGGCAGCGGCAACATAACGTTACGAAAGCCCAAAGCCCCCGAGGAGTGGTCTCACGCACGCCCAAAGTTCGGTTGAATTTTTTTGTTTTATTTCCCCTCCATTGGGTGCGGCATTCGCCTGCTTGCTGCCAACGAAGGTGGTGGTATCATCGCCTGGATTTGTTGCGGATCGACGGAGCCTTCATCAAGGAGTCCATGGAGCCAGCTGACAGGTGGAGCGCTTGCAAAGTGGCCCTCGCTGCGTTGCTGCTTCTCTGCGCAGTCGGCACTGGGACAGGTTTGTAAATCCGTGCTTGCCCTTCGCAGGTTCGTGTAAGGCAGTAAAAGGCAGGGACTTAATTACAGCCCCCTGACCCAGTGGTGGAATTCCACATTCTTTTAGCGTCTGCTGCTTACAGGGGCAGGCACTGTTGACGTACCACACAGTGTGGGGGAATAAAAGAAGCGAAGGATTTGAGACGCATCCCAGAACAGGAGTTGAATTCGCTAATTTTGAGATCGCGAGCCGCACTCCACCGTCGCCGCATGGCCCACGGCAGACGTGCGGGTGTTTGCGATCGCTCATTTAAGTTGCGTCCGTTCAATTTGTTGGCCCAACGGTGTGGAAGAGATGCAAAGGAAAGTCACCTGAAACGACAGCACTGATTCTGTTATAGGGACTGAATGTTGTTGGTTGTGTGACGAGCGGTGGATGCCCTGTCTGCTGCCTGAGAGCTGTGACACAAAAAAACCCCACAAGTATCTGAAGAATCTAAAACCGTTTTGTTCATCATGCATGACAAGAATGTACCTGGTATTTTGGCCAAGCGGAGGGAAAAGTACAGTAGGTGTCGTCCTTCCATGATGTGGTTGCAAACGCAGCAGTACTTTTTGTGATTTTGTGAGAAAAACACTTATCAGTGGCCACCACGATTGACAGCAAGCAACTACTTTTAATTATTATTACCTGAGATATGTTAAATTTCGATTTAAAGCTATCATGACTGCAGGGATTCATCTTCTTGGTTCTTTCGGTAAAGTCACGTAGAAGGGAAGTAATAAAATAATAAAAATAAAACATAATAAAATAAAATAATTCTCACGACGTTTCGGCTACAACGCAAGCAGCCGTCTTCAGCTGAAGACGGCTGCTATTTTATTATGTTTTATTTTTATTATTTTATTACTTCCCTTCTACGTGACTTTACCGAAAGAACCAAGAAGCTGAGATATGTTATTATGCCATTCATAAAGTTAACAAGGGGGCCATTGTGATACGATTATATATTTCTCTCTGAAAAAATGTGTCATTCTATAGCCAAAATTCCACACATTGTACGCACTGCCAAATACGGGAATCATCTTTACTCTTTGGTTCTTTCGGTAAAGTCACGTAAGGTAGAAAAATAAAACAAAATAATAATAAAATATCACGACGTTTCGATCGCAACACAAGCGGTCGTCCTGAGTCCTGAGGACGACCGCTTGTGTTGCGATCGAAACGTCGTGATATATTATTTTTATTTTTCTTCTTGGTTCTTTCGGTAAAGTCACGTAGAAGGGAAATAATAAAATAATAAAAATAAAACATAATAAAATAATTTTCACGACGTTTCGGCCACAACGCAAGCAGCCGTCCTCAGGTCGTCCGACAGACCTGTTCTTCACCTGAGGATGTCTGCAGTCACGAAAGCTTTAAATCGAAAAATTGTTTTATTTTGTTTAATTTTTCTACCTACGTGACTTTACCGAAAGAACCAAAGAGTATGGATTCTTGCAGTCACGAAAGCTTCAAATCAAGGGAGTAATCTTTGTTTTCGTTGCGGATAACCTGGTTGTGTTTGCTTTACATCTGCAATGGTGGTGCTGCTGCAAGGCTCGAACAATGTCTGCGTCAGTGGCCACGCGCACCTGTGTCGAGAATGCCTCCTGCTGCATCCGGACTGTGCATGGTGCGCAATGAAGGTACGTGTGTGCACGTGCGTTCGTTCTGCTTCTCCGCGTACCATCGAGTCTTAATACAATGCTATCATTGTGTGGACGAGTTTCGGTGTGGAAAAACATCACCGCAAAGAGGAATGGGGCTGGAAAATGTGTAGTCAATTTCTTCATTCGGCACCCTACTAAAATGCGTAGGCAAATATGATCGCAGTCAAGATGGCCTGGTAACAATACAACTTTCATACCACCACTGTCCAAAACTACGGGAAGAAAATGGCCCCGTCCTTTTTACCATGAGGACCAAAATATAAATTGTCTCCAAGTTGTACAGCTCATCATGGAAAAAGAAGGTTCTGAGGATGTCTCATCACCAAGTTCTTCCTTCCAATATGAGGAAGCTACTGGAGCTGATGCACTTTTAAATCTAGATTGAAAATGTATTTCTTTAGAACTTATTTTTGTGTTTAGTTTGTTGTCCTTCCCCCTACTACGGTGCGAAATAAGTTCAAGATACGAACAGACATGCAATGGATTGTTGCAACACAAGAACAAGAGAGATGATGACGACTCGGGGAGGATATCATTCAAGAGTGGATAGACCAATAGATCATAATTGATGACGATTATAACATTTAAACTCAACTGTATCTCAAGCAAGTCCCATACTACAATTCTTGGTGGCCCGCAGGGCTTCATTTGTCATTGAATATTTTCCTTGGCCACCAACCCCCAATCCCTGACCTCTCTTCCGGCCCCACCCTCCGTCACCGAGGAAATGTTTTCTGGAGCTCGGCCCCAGAATCAGAATCAGAAAGGGTTTTATTCACCATGAAAGTTCGCACAGACAAGTAATTTACTTTGGCCGGAAGGTGCATACATTCAACATTTAGGAATCTTAAATCTTGAATAAGTGGTTTACAAGTCTTACTAATACTAAGGAGCTAAAGTATGTAAAAATTGAATAAAAGAAAATCTAAAATATACAATAGCTATAATATACAATATAAAATTACAAAAATGCAAATAGGGTAACATAGTGCAAATATGGCAGGGTGTCATTGTGCAGATATTGTGTTAAAATCAGTTTGAGCATTAAAGTCAGTTTGAGTCAGTTTGAGCCCCTGGCCTTTTGAAGAGGCCAGCAGCGGATGGGAAGAAACTGTTTTTGTGGCGTGAGGTTTTGGTCCTGAGGGACCGCAGCCTTCTGCCGGAGGGGAGTAGCTGAAACAGAGAGTGTCCAGGGTGGGAGGAGTCGGCCACAATCTTCCTCACTCGCCTCAGGGTCCTCGAGGTGTACAGGTCCTCGAGGGTAGGCAGATTGCAGCCAATCACCTTCCCAGACAGTTCTAGCTGAAATTACACCCCTTGTTGCACAGTTTTGCTGTCAACTTTGATGCGGGGCATTTTTTTCCAACGATATCTGGTCCCCAGGAGTACCCGAGTGGGAACTCGCGGTGCGACCTGCTGGCCAACCTGGTGGAGAACGGATGCCCACAGGAGTCCTTGGAGAAGTCCTCTAGCCACGTGCGTGTGGAGCAGAGCAATCCACTCAGCGACACGGGATCAGGTTCAGCCAAGCAAATCACGCAGCTCACGCCACAGAAAATCACCCTCACCATGATGACAGGTGAGAAGCCTTATCTTGTACACGAGTCCTAACCCTGCCTTGTGACATCTCTAACTTGTTTTTGGTACCCAAATGCATTCATGAGGATTGAGAATGTGTCTGCACGTATACATACAGACTGAGCAACATCCCGACACTTTGGGTCATTAACATCGCCTTAAACCCGAAAGGCCGAAAGAAATATATATACAGTAGTCATAAAACATTTCAGGCATTAGTCATTCTTCGAAACAGGAAGACAGGGCAGATAAAACAGATAAAACAGTGAGGCTCGTAGATGTAAACACTCTTTTATAATGTGGTCACTTCAAAAGTTCATGTAGTTTTGCTCGTGACTGGTAGATGAACACTTTTATATTACCAGATATTAGATGTAGCAAAAACAACTTTTTTTTTTAATAAAAAAAAACGTGTGCGTGGTAATGCGCCGATGACGACTCTGCTGTGCAATTGAATCTGTGCCCTATGTCCGAGCAGGCGCTCCAGCCAAATTCCAACTCAAAGTTCGTCAGGTGGAGGACTACCCAGTGGACCTCTACTACCTCATGGACCTCTCCATGTCGATGCGCGATGACCTGGACACCATCCGCAACCTGGGCACCGACCTCTCTCGAGAAATGGCCAAGCTGACGAGCAACTTCCGCTTGGGCTTCGGCTCCTTCATCGACAAGCCTGTGTCACCGTTTGTCCAAATGTTCACAGACCCCGAGTACGCCAAAAACCCCTGCCAATTGTAAGTGTTGAATTCACACGTTGTTTATTGAGCGCTGTGTCAATTGGTGTAATACTGTAATGGTTCACACCCACATCCCACACATGCCGCCAGGGCCGTTTGATCGTTACCAATCAGGGTCACAACGCATTGTGGTGATTTTCACAGCCTTTAGTTGCTCCGGTGATCCCGTGAAGCCGTTACATGCAACACGTGAATTTAAGAACATCGATTCTTATGCATGTGATTCAGGGCATGCATCATAAGCTTGAACAATCATCGTAAATTAACAGGTCGATGCATCATTGCATCCTCGCAGTAAACCATTCGGTACTATACTTTAAAGTTTAGTTTAGGACGATGTGTTTTGGTGATGCGTTCTCGATAATAAACTGCATGTCACTTGTACTTTGCTCATTTTTGTTGCGAGAACAGGCCGCTCGCCGTTCACACTTAAGAGAGCGACTGAAGACACACAACCATGTCACTGTGACCCACGACGTGTCTGATTTCTGACCTCATTGCATAAAAGCAGACTACTGCTCTACTCTTACCGACCACAAACATCCGTTTAATACTCACGTCAATATCCGTTGAAGCACAGTGACTAAGCAATGACTCTCATATGCGGTCCGGGAATTCCACACCTTACAGTTATCTCAAACATATACCTCTTAGGTTTGAGCCAATTTTAAAGCATAGCATAGCAACCACACTTGAATTAACGTTATGCTACTTTCGTTTATTATTATTATTATCCTTCAATTGCTATGTTTACATTTTCTTGCAGTGTTGTATTTCAATATTTTTTCCACGCTTGTGATGGTGCACGCCCAATGGTATCAGACTCCCACACAGAAATGAGAGCTGTGCACTCTTTTACAGCCGCACCAAGCCACCCTTCAGCTGCCCATCGACATATGGGTACCACCATGTGCTCCCACTCACCAACGAAGTCAACAAGTTTAACGAGGAGGTGCAGAAGCAGGAGGTGTCCCCCAACAGGGATGCCCCGGAGGGTGGCATGGATGCCATTTTGCAGGCTACGGTCTGCAAGGTGAGGGATGCCAGCAATTTGCCCATGACTGCCATCGGTTCGGAATAACACAATGCTTTTGATGTCAGACAGCAAAATGTGACATAATTGTACTTTAATAAATGTCTTCGGTGAAGTACGTGATTGAGTTTTTGGTGGGCTGTATTTCAAACCTTTAGAGTTTGAAGGCGGCTTCTAAATTGTTTCAGCAGCAGTATTATTAAGGTGACGTTATTGGCCTTGGGATCTAAAGGCTTTCGTGATGTGGGCGTCCCAAGGACTTGAGAGCATGGTGCAATGCAGACAATCATCTTCCATACAACTGCGTAGGTTTTTGCGGTTGTGCTACACACCTATCCGGCATGTTTCCAGTTTTTTATTGCGTGTTGTTTGTCAAGATTTCCAACGTTCCCCTTCACATTCTGCGAGCTTCTTCAGTAAAATGTCAGGCATGACGCCGAACAGCATGCGGTAACAGCCCGAAAACACATCAGATAACCAACAGCCACATCGGATAGCCAACTAAGAAAGTCTTGCAGTTTGCCACTTTTTCAAGCTGCTGCGCATACAGTTATGTTCTTCGCCATGACAGGAACAAATCGGTTGGCGGAGGGAGGCCTCCCACCTGCTGGTGTTTACCACAGATGACCATTCCCACTTCGCTCTGGACGGTCGGCTGGCTGGAATCGTCCAGCCCAGCGATGGACTCTGCCATCTGGACTCGAGCAATGTCTACGTAATGACGGACTCTATGGTCAGTGTTGCGAGTAAATATAACCGAAGGCGAGCGTCAACGGAAATATTTGGAGTGTTGTGCACTGCATCCATTGCATGCCTATTTCTTTAGCAGAATACTATCTTGGGGAATGTGTCCTTTCGTTACAATAAACAGCCACGCTTAATTAAAGACAGGTTTTCGCTCAGAGATAATATTGTCAGCTATTATTATTATTAATGTTTCATTCATGCTTATGATTTCCTTTAGTGCCTCTTATCTCCATGGCTAAACTATAATAATTGCATTTTGTTATGCACTTAGAAGATTTATTTTATTGCTAGTTATGAATTTTAATTGAAATATAAATGCATGCTGTGCATTGTATATGCATTGGGTAGTCACCAAGCATTGTTACACTGATATTACTTGTATTAAAAGCAGCAAAAATCATTCACTTTTCCTTTCGGGTGCAAGCAATTGTATAGACGGTGATCAAATCTTCTCATTTGGATGTAACAATAATGGAGATGCTTGTATGTAATGTTAATATAGTCTAACATATTTACATTTTCCCTGGAGGCTGCCTTAACAAATTATATTTAATGTCCACAGGATTACCCATCAATTGCCTTGGTTAGTGAGAAGCTGTCAGAAAACAACATCAACCTGATTTTTGCCGTGACCAAGGAATTTAAAGAGATTTACACGGTGAGTTTCCATGCCACTAGAGTTACATTATTAATTACATTGGCTATTACTCCCACCATGGTATACATCCACAGTACACGACATGTAAATATAAAACTTACATATGCATGCCATTACATAACATTATCAACATGCTAATGAATTTCTTACCAAACAGAACATGTAAATATAAAACTTACATATGCATGTCATTACATAACATTATCAACATACTAATGACTTTCTTACCCAACAGAACTACACTGACTTGATCCCAGGAACAACGGTGGAGGTTTTGACAGCCAACTCCAACAACATCATTCAGCTGATCGTCAGTTCGTACAAAGTACGTGTTCCAGGTATCACGCATGCAATTTTTCAATGCAAAGTGATTTACAATTTTTCTCCAAGCGCGTGGTGCTTGCTGATGAGACAAGTGTTCCATTGCCAGAGCCTGCGCTCCAAGGTGGAGCTAGAGGTGTGGGATCAACCAGAGGAGCTGTCGGTCTCCTTCTCCGCAATCTGCCAGGATGGAAACCCCCAGCCGGGACAGAAGAAGTGCACTGACCTCAACGTGGGGGACACGGTACAATCCCAATAAACAGGCGACTTTGGGCCAAAGTTGGCACGTAGTTGCAAATGTTGGCCCAACTTTCCATATTTACCAGGATGGCAATACTGCGTTGCCTTCTCCACTGCGCGACAAATTGGCCCCTTTCTGTGTATTAATAAGGTGGCTCTGCTGGCTGTGATATGCTGATACATACAGTTGCATTTCTATATTCCCATCTGAAATTTTAATCATATTCTGGAAAAGTATTTGAATGTATTTGATAAATCGTGAAAAAAAAAAATAATGTTCATTTGAAACAGTCCATTGCCAATTTTCAGAAAATTTCATTTGCAAGGCTGACCTGGGTCACCACAATGAGTGTAGATTGTGAGCTCCAACTAAAATATCAGTTAATCTCATTGCCCCCCCGACTCTCCACTCCACACAAGAGGCCATTGCTAAATGCATCCTCTGACTATATATCTGATAAAGTGTACAGCTAATTGTGAATTTGGTGTTGTATATGTAATAATAAACATAAAACTCAAGCAACAGTATGTAACATCATAACCACCTCCCCCACCCCCTGCTGCTCCCAAGCAGTCGTGATGTAAACATCCCCTCCTCCTCTGATTCAGAAACTTGAGATGCAGTCGCACTTAGATGATTTATACATTCAAATTGCACGATATTGTAAAACAGGTCAATATTCAGGATGTCAGCTTTAAATATTCTGCCACAACGGTCGCATTTTGTCCCGCGTGTTGCTGACCGAAGGTGAGCTTCGATATCACAGTGGAGGCACGCGGATGCCCGTCGCAGCCGGTGGAGAGGACGCTGAAGATAAAGCCCGTGGGTTTCAAAGACGCTCTGGAAGTTCGCGTGCTGCTGAGCTGCGGCTGCGCGTGTGAGAAAAGCGCGACGTCCAACAGCACGGAGTGCAATGAGCAAGGGAAGTCCGAGTGCGGCGTGTGCCTCTGCCAGGAGGGCCGCTTGGGTTCCACGTGCGAGTGCAGCGCAGAAGGGCCCGTGGACGGCTCGAGCGGTGGCAGCGCGAACGCAACCGGGGGTGACAGCGGCCTCCTCTTGTGTGGCCCCTTGCTGCCAAACCAGCCCGTGTGCGGAGGCCGTGGAGAATGCGTGTGCGGCGTTTGCGTTTGCTACACGAGCGAGTACGGGAAGATTTACGGCAAGCAGTGCGAATGCGACAGTTTCTCTTGCGGACGCCACCGAGATCAGCTTTGTGGAGGTAATCCATAAAAACTAATGCTGCTTTATGTTGTGCAAGCACAGCGAGTTTCAGTCTTGAACCAGGACAAAACTCAATTACGTATCACATTCGACATGCAGATATGAGCTTCAAGGTGGGGCGTAAAATACATACGTGCGTGACAATTTCAGGCATGTGAGAGTGTACAATGCTCGCAAGCCACTAAAGGCACAGTTTTATAACGGCAGGAAGAATTCACCTCCTAAAGCATTCCTTAGTCTTACTCTTTTTCCTGAGTATTACTGATTCGTTAAAATATTACTCATTAAATGTTGTCCACATCTGGATATAGAAATAATATCAAAATCCCCAACTTTCCAAATCCTTATAAAACCATAGTAAAATCATAATATGTACTTGAAAAAAAAATGTAACAGAAACCATTCATATCAATCTGTACCGCATGCTGTACCGCATGCTGTACCGCATGCTGTACCGCCTGTTGTTCGGCATGTTGTTCGGCATGCTGTACCACATGCTGTACCGCATGCTGTACCGCATGCTGTACCGCATGCTGTACCGCATGTTGTTCGGCATGATGTTTTATGCTTCTCTACTGATAAAAGTCCCAGCACGTGGAACAAAACGTCGGACATCATGTCGATGAACGTGCGATACAGTACAAACGCGAATACCCTACGGGGTGACATCATCCTCTAGGCCATGGGGACTGCAACTGTGGTGAGTGCCGCTGCCACGTGGACTGGTCGGGCGACCTCTGCAACTGCACGACGCGCATGGACACGTGCGAGTCGTCGGACGGGCTCCTGTGCAGCGGACGCGGCGACTGCACGTGCGGACGCTGCGTGTGCACCACGGCCGGCAGCTCAGGCGACACGTGCGAGCGCTGCCTCACCTGCACCGACGTGTGCACGACCCGCAGGTACGGGCGCGAGCCACGGGTGAGAGGCCCACAGCTGTCGGTGCCGCGGGTGTCGACCCCCGATGCCGCGGGTCACGAAAGAGACACTGCGTCCACTGCACAATCGCGGCTGTCCACTGTGCCACCCCGTTGAAATGAACACAAACGCTGATAGTGCTACAGAATTACAATGGTGATACTGCAGGTGTCAGAATAAATCAGTTTGGCTTTTTTTTTAAATGCACTGCAGATGCAGTCAGTAAAAAAAAAATTTGAAATGATCACCACACTGAAGTTGATTAGTTTATTGATTAATCTCCTTAATACATAATTTTTCCCTTTTATTTTGTGTTATGTTGCTTTGCCCCGGTTAGGAAACAGACTTCATGAGGTGCAAGAAAATGTTTACAATAATCCTGCTACTTGTTGATATATTCTACCTTTGCTTTGGCAGGCCATGTGTGGAGTGCAAGATCTACAAAGTTGGAAAGTATGCAAATGAGACGGACTGCTTCAAATTCTGCAAGATTCCCATCACGTCAGTCGACACTCTGGGTATGATGGCGATAGTCTACTGGCTCTGTCAGCAGACAGTTTTGAGAGCGTGCACACTTGATACTTCAACCAGTCTTTCGGCAGAATACTGCTTGGCCATGTTAATTTCAATACTATCCTTTAACTGGATTATGTTGTTGGTTTTGTTTACAGGCAATGACAGTTCAGCTATATCGTGCAGCTACAAGGATGAAAATGACTGCGACGTACAATTCACCTACATGGAAGACACCTTTGGAAAGTCATCCATTGCCGTCTTGAACCATTTAGGTACAGCAAGACGGAAATATACAGAGTATAAAAATGCCACACTTCCTGGCACAATTACATTATCAGAAAAGTCACCACTTATTTACAATTGACCACAGTATAAACTTAAAATAGTCCATCATTATCATCGGCCATGATCATTCTACTGCTGGATTATGGTGTTCCCAAGCCATTGCCATCTCTCGCAGTCTTGCAATGCAACCTGCACGTGAGCCGATGTCATTGCTCCATCTCCACGGTAGACGTCATCGCGGATGTGTTCCCTCTTTTTCATGACACTGCGTCAATACTCTTGAGCACCGGCCATCATCCCTTCAGTGACGTGTCCTCCTCCGTGTCTCTTCTTTACGGTCAATATGAACCCTCGATCTTACATTTGGTCTCTCATCAGTGTATTCGTCTTCCTGTCTCCCAGTATGCCCATCTATGAATTTTGTGTTATTGTCAGCTTTTGTACAGTTTTTTTGTTCAATCTCCTTTTCTGATCCATGTATCATAGCAGGAAATATACACTGATAGACCCTGTTCTTCTTTAGGCTTGGTAAATAAAAACTAGTCTCAAAAGCACTTACGTTAACAGACTGTTCAACAACACAATACATTCTCTTAATAGAATCTGGATGCAGATATGATGTTGATGCATGATTTCACTTGGGTATGAAATCATATTTAGTAACATAAATATCTGTTACGTTGCAGGACCATGAGATTTGAGGAGGGAGGCCTTCAACCAGCATCATGGCTGATGATTTTGATGATGCTATAAACATCATACAATACAGAGACATGATTATTGATCCAAGAATTCCAACGTTTAGACACACTGGAGAAGCTCTTGGATCTTTATATGTTACCGAATAAAATGTACTCCCTACCATCTGCTCGCATGCCAAGGAATTATTGGCATGTGAGATTACTGTACCGTCACTTTTGTACATAAACATTGTGTTTATTACGTTTGAAAGAATGGGAAAAACAATGTAAAAGTAATAATAGATGATAACCCCTATTACAGTTCGAGGTCTAACTTAATATAAAATGTCCAAATCACTCCATGCCAATTGACCTTGTTCCCCGCAGAAAAGTCACAGGAAACGTTTGTCATCCAATGCACACATCAGTCCCGGTGAATTCGTTTTCCCAGAGTTCATAGTTGTGATACTTGTCCTGGGAAATCTGGAAGACTTAGGGGTGAATTAAAAGTCCTGAGCTTTTGTTCAGTTGCATGCAGTTCTCCCCCCAGTCTGGCACTGTGAGACAAATATTCTTCTCCAGTTAGTATGTATGTTGAACTTCTTTCACACCGTACGTAGCCAACCGTGCTAATCGGAGGTGTGGTATGATCGCCATGTGCATTGCCTCTGCGTAGTGTGTCCCGCGGGGCCCAACATGCTGGCGGTTATTCTGGGGGTGACCGCCGGCATCCTGCTGATCGGGCTGGCCATGCTGCTTATCTGGAAGTTGCTCATCAGCATGCATGACCGTCGCGAGTTTGCGCGCTTCGAGGAGGAGAAGCTGCACGCGCGCTGGGACTCGGTACGTGTCGCCTGTGCCCTCGAGTCGTGCGGCTCCCTCAAGTCGCCCTGGCCAACAACATTTATTAAATGGCTGATTTTGCTAAATTTGCAAACTGTGCTCTGTTATTATGATGAGACTTATCAGGACCATAACTAGTTTTATCGTGAATTCCACACAAATCTGCCACACAAATCTAAATGTTGCAAACATTTAACTTTTAAAACAAATTTAGAAAACTATTGAAACGACTATATTTAGGTTGTGCGGCAGTGGTGTAGTGGTTCGCGCACCGCCATATTAACCTGGTGACCTGAGTTTGATTCCCAGCTACAGCGAACATCAGAGGCGAGTATTATTAAGTAATACATCTTACAACTACAATTCCTTATAGAGGCAACATATACTAAATAACTGATTACTAATCTATTATATAATTACAATACCCCCCCCCCCCGCCTTTGATCTCTGCACCTGATGGGTTCAGTGATGACGTCGTCTTGCTCTATTTAAGACCGGAAGCAGGTGGATTGCTTCACTATTCTGGCAAATCGCCCGATGATGCTGGATGTAATTACCAGCGAAACATTGTATTCAAATTGTAAATGGTGTGGATTTGCTCTCCAACACACCGGTGGGCTGAAGTAGTAAGTAATCGGCGCGTTGTTTACGTGACAAATCTTACTGACTGTCGGCTTGGAGAGGGTTACGACATATTTATACTTACGAGATCTAACCCAAAAACCTTTAGTAAGAATAATATTGGCCGTGAACGTCTTCGTATTAAACTGACTGGTGGGACTATGCCCTAAAGAAGGAGGTGTCGGCCAATCAGTTTAAAAGACAATGCATAAACGTTCAAAGCATGTTTGTTTGCATGTTCACCACAAGTATGTGTGGTTAATGCAGACTTGATTCCTTGCGAAATGTTTCTATTTGGTGTTTGAACATCTTAACACCTGTTTTATTGCCAGAAAGGGTATAACCTATTCTTATTTTATTCATACTTCTTATAATTATCATTATTAAATCGTAATCATACTGCCTCTACAATACAATTCCACAATTGTGTAAAACAGCACTTCTATGTGCAATAGTTTTTTATATTAACTTCTTGTTTTTTGTTTTCATTTTGAAGAAATCATTTGAGATTAGAGTCTAACAAATGCTGAACAAACTCTCGTTATATGTGCTGTTTTTTAAAACAACTAACATATTATTGTCTGTACTCTCAGGGACAAAACCCGCTGTACAAGAACACCGTCACAACATTCAAGAACGTGGCATACAAGGGGACGAGCGCAGAATGAGGAATTTCAATACAGAAAAATAACGGCAACAATTTTTTATTTTATTTTAACAACGAATTCACCGGTTCCCATTGTGATGGTCAGGATTTAATTGACATACAAATTCATGTTTTGTGCAAGCTGGACAAGGTGTATTTTTTAAGTGCTGTAGTCTGGGTAATTTTCTCTAAATTCAATTATGTCATGGTATTAAAGCAGCTAATACATGACCACAACGTGAAATACTGTACCGTATTCCTATGCATGAGTAATGTATTATTTTGGAAGTTACAAAACAGCAGCTAAATCTCCCGAGGCAAATAATGCATAGTCCGTCCTAGTCTATTGTGTTATTATTCATGAAAATGTCACCTGTAATCTCTTTAAAAGAGCACCATGGTGCCGAAAGAGCCCCTTTTACACAAGCAGTTTTATTCCCTTTAGACCCAACATTGAAGTACAATAGAAATGTAATGGGGTACTGAGAAAGCCAGTCGGCTTAAAGTGAACGTGCTGTATTGCCATTTCACACAAAAAGATGTTCATATATAAACTGTAATTCGCATGCCCCACTCCAGATGTTCACAATAAGTGCTGTGAAAATATTGGTATGCACTCAGCCATAAATCAATCACCGCAATTCACCATTCCAATAGTATGGTGCACATGGAGTGTGAGAATAGCGCTGCCTTTAGCCATCACTCAAACATTCATGCCTTCCACACACGGGAGATGATAACAGGCCTGCTCACTGCTTTAGACTCTCCTTTCCATCACCATCCCCTTTGTGAGCTGAGCAGAGATGTTTTTTTTCTGTTATTGAGTCCAATGTCAGTTACATCACTGTGCACATGTACGGGAACAAAATGCCTCGCTTTTGCCAATATATTTGAACTTAAATGAGCAGGATATGCAACTTTAATTTTCGATTTTTTAATGAAATTCTGATATGTTTAACAATATTATGTTGCTGTACATGCATATGGTACGGAATTTTCAGAATGCAGAATTGCAGATGCTTGTGCTGAGCCATTTTATACCTTAAATGTTATCCACAGTATAAATCCTGTAATAAAATGCAGTCCAGTTAGCCTGCATGCTCTTTCAATTCGACTTTTCCTGGTCATAATCATTGTTAGCCTTGAGATATGCACTGCTGGATGAAGGCCTCCCCACATCAGAACCATCGCTCATCATCTTGTAGACCTATAATCCATCTTGCCCTGCACATCGGCTGATCTCATCGCTCGTTCTCTATAACAGTTGTCTTCTTGGGCATGTCTCCTCTGGCTGTCATTCCCGTCACCAGTCTCATCCAGCTAGGCATAATGGCATTTGATATTCAATTGTTTTTTTTTCTCTTATAGAATTTAGTTGATTGAATATTTGTGGTCCATGGTACGAAAACCTTTTCTAAATACAGCTTGCACGTGTGGTTGGTTAGTCTCTTAATATGTTCTTATTTGTTTTCCTATGGTCTACATGAACACATTATATTCGTGTGATAGGAGGCTAATGGATTTGTTATTCTTCAAATCAGTTTTGTCTCCCTTTTAAAAAATGTTGCGCTATTTAATTTGTATAATTTCCCCCCAATGTATTCCAATTGTATTATCTGCATCATGTCATGGAAGAATGACTCAAGAGGGAAATCTCACAGAGCAGTGCGCACTGCGTATCGAGTCAGCCCCACTCCAACCTTTCTCGGAGTGAAGCTGGACCATATGCTAACCTTCCACGACCACCTGAAAAATGTAGCTGCCAAGACGAAAACAAGGCTAAACCTGGTCCAGAAACTGGCAAGTACAAGCTGGGCAGCATCAGCACCAGCACTATATACATCAACAATGTCCCGTGTGTACCCTGTAGCCCAGTACTGTGCACCAGTGTGGACCAGAAGTAGTTCCGCTCGACTTGTTGATGTCCAACTGAACACTGCAATGCGGCCTGTCACTGGAGCTCTCAAGTCGAACCCAACACCCTGGCTGCCCGTGCTGTCACACGTCTCTCCCCCAGCCATCTGCCGTGATGCTGAAACCCTCCAGGAAGTCTTGCAAATTGAGGAAAACAGTCGCCTTCCCATTCATCAGGACCTCACTAACGTCCCTCGTCCATCACTTGAAGTCAGACAAGGTCTTTTGGACCCATGCCCTTAACCTGAAACAATACGAATTCATATCCTGACGAAGCTTGGAAAGCTGAATGGGGTTCGGAAGAACGCACAGACACCTTGTGAAAGACCCAACGCAGAATACCCCTGGTTTTGAACTTCCACAAAGCCTACGGTCCACCCGAAACCGCATTCGCACAAATCGTGGCAGATGCGGATACCTAATGCACGAATGAAAAATTAAAAGCTCTCCAGTGTGCGCCTGTTGCCATCCAGAACAGACCATACAACATATTAGGATGCAATTCCCAATCCACAAATATGAAGGAGACATAAAAGTCATACACTCCACTGCTCCTGAGGAGGTTACCTGGCTTTACCACCTGAATGGTGCTATGCATCTACATCAACCATAAAAAAGAAGAAAATATGTTTTCACAGCAGGGGTATACATTTTCCATACACCCTGCTATGAGATTACCATACGACAATCAAAACGATATTATTTTTCATCCACAGCTCAAATTTAGGTAAATTGCTGATTTTTTACATCAATATTTTTGGTGCAGTCATTGGTGACCAGATTATCAACTTGCTCTGCAGTACTTGTCGGTGGTAGACCAAAGCGGCTGCCTCACTGTGTTTATTGTTGTTAAGTTGAAATAACAGCGTCCTCGCCACTATACAGGTAAACAAAGGGATGTTCTCACATGGTTCAGGATGCATATTGTTGGTGGCTGAACAACAACGAAGAGCAACATTGCTGGGACATAATTTCGTGATGCTGCGTTGCCACTGGTGCACAAACACAATACATATTTTTTTTTAAACTCAAAACACTCAACAGCACGGCCTAATAATACAAAAATATAATCGCGACGTCTTGGGCATCGGCCCTTCTTCATACGCCAGAGATATTGTGGATAATAAGGGCTGGAGACTACAATATTTGTTGTGTCCATAGTTATTTTAGTGTACCTTTAAATTTTTGGCAGCTTATAAGATTTAGTGAATTTAAATTCATACCCAGGTTGTACAGTATATTGTTTAAAAATTTAGCGTAGGATTTTCTGAAAAGTTATTTTGTTACCGATTCTAACAATTATTGACTAAAGTTTGCCTAAATAAAAAAAATGCATGCAAATCTCTACAAATACTCTGGTGTTTAACATATATATGTAAATGCAGATTAGTATTCATCACGTTTTTATTTTGCATATTTTTTTGCATAGAGTATTTAATATTGGGAGTGGTGTTGTATGTATGTTGAGCTTCTTTTGCACCGTATGTAGCCAACTGTGCTAATCGGAGGTTCGTGCACTGCAATGTAGCTGGGGAAACGAGTTTGATTCCTGGCCATGGCTCACATGAGTGGCAAGTGATATCAAAACAAGTCGTGGGCCCCCACACCAACCCGCACTGATGAGTGTGGTGAAGTATGGTCAAACAACCCCCATGACTGGCATGGCGTGGGAAAGCCTTCATCCAGCAGTGGATTGACAAATGCCCCAAATTTTGAATTATTGCTATTAAAATGCAGACATCAATCATTGAAATTATTATTTGAGTCGAATGACATTTCATTACACAAAACAAAGTATTGGTGAGTCATATTAACATAATAAGCTAATTGACGCTACAACGTGAGACGAATACTATTTCTGGGATATCTCGCATCACAATTACTGTGATATCAAGTAAGCACAATGGGAACAAAACCAAGATTCTCAGACGGCGATGGGCGCTGCTCATTGCGAATTAAAACAGGAAACAGCTCTGTGTTGTGGATGATTTTATTGTGCAGTCACCAGCGTTCACTACGAGTCACGTTTGCACTCCACATTATGAACTGCGGTTTTCTAGCCATATCTCGAATGTTGACATCGAGTCCGCGGCCCTCCACCGTCATCCTCTGGACTTGACCCGAAGACGGCAGGCCAGGAAATGGTTGACAAACACATTCCTGCGGAGGGAGCTCGTAGGAAGGTTGGGTTGCTCGGTCAATGGCCAGGGTCAACGGCGGCGTGGTATATTCCGCAAATATGCCCGACTGTGAGGGCGGGCACAAGCCGGCGTGAGTAGTTTAAACGTTGAGTTTTATAAGGGCACCACGGGGTGACCAGCCCCTCCCCACCCAGCCCCACCCCTCCCACCCTCCACCCAGCCCCTCCCCACCTCCCCACCCAGCCCCTCCCACCCTCCCCTCTCCACCCAGCCCCACCCCTCCCATTTTTGGATGCACGACGGACGGATGGACACAATAATCCCCTGTGGGCTGGTGTAACCAGGAGGTTCCTACCAGTAAAATGTGTGTACTTGCCCACACCATTACATCCACTGCAAGACTCAGCGAACTCATGCAACATTGTGTTTGTATTCACGTTATACAAAGGCACCGTTGAATAAAAATGTACAACTGGTCAATGGAACGTATTGTTTTTACAATCGTATATTTCTTGTTCTGTGTCTTTACCTCACTGCTTAATATTTAACTTAGTTCGTACGTTTATACTCAGTGGGGACCACCCTTATGAGAATATTGGGCCGTCCATAAATGACGTCCGGCGATTTTGGACGATTTTTGACCCCCCCCCCCCTTCGTCACACGATGTCACAAAAAGTCAGACCCCCCCCACCTCAAATATGACGTCACAAAGCTCTGCCCCCCCCCCCCTCAAAAAATTAAAACACGCTTCAAATCGCTTTAAACGATTGTCATTGTAGTGCGTATTTAATGTGGCGCTGCACTCTGATGTTGTAGGAGAAAAAATTTCTTAAAAAGTGTATTTAATTAAGTATAACGTGTTGTCTATATTTATTTAAAGTTGCGCATTTTGATGTGACGTCACATTTCTCAACCATCCCCCCTCGTCACACATCGTCACAAATGTCTGACCCCCCACCCCTAGGTGCGTGACGTCATTTATGGACGGCCCCTTAACACACTGTACAATCAATAATGTTTTACACTCAATATGCATGCCATTTAATTCATACATTTGGTTGCCTGATTCATATCGATCAATTGTTATGTATCTAATACGCATTGTCAAGCGTGGAAGAGTAGGCCAAATACTCTCCAGAGCGCGCTCTATTGGGCGTCCTCGAGTGGGAGCGCTTCTGCCAAGCAGTGGTGTGAGCGAGCAATTGCTGGGCTGTGCCTCTACCATCTGCACACTGTCGACGTGGACAATGCCTGTACGATTGTCGGCAGTTTACACCCAAGTATTGATCACTATCTGCCACAAAATATAAGAAGTATAAACGCATATTATTGTCACGTTTGAACACACTTTAAATTCAAGGAAGCGTGAAGTGGAGAAACGTTAGATGCGGGTCACGCCGATCCATTTTAGATGTAATATTTCTATCGGGCAATTTTTTTTTTTCAAACTGCAGCCAACTAACACCGACATTTCCAAACACAGCACAAATCCTTGTCATGCCTTGAGGCTAGATTCAGAAGACGGTTGCAACACGTTCATAAGCTGGAAGAGAACTGTAAAAAAAAGCATACAAGGCACAATAAGTTACAGCCTCCACACTAGATATGCTTTAAATTAATGAAAATGAACAGAACTTGGTAGCGGGTGTCAGCTTCATGCTGTACCACCGGAATATAAGATTAGGAACTAGAAAAACGCAGGGAGCAAACAGCCTCGTCCCCATGTAGACATGACGGTGGCAGACGAAGCAGATGGTATTTGGAGCTGCTTTAGGCAAACTGCCTTGGTTGACAATTGTCAATGAGATGCATCACTGAAAGCATGATGTCAAGTTCAGAGTCTGAGATGAGTGATTACACTTGACTTTCCATAGCTCTCAGGTTATTTTCTCAAGCCTTGACTTCATTTTATTTCATTCAAGCCATTGTTTTAGCTATACAGTATACCATATATTAGGCCTTTAAAGAACTTGTTGTATACCTGAGTTTGATGTGCATTGCATTCCCAGGAGAAAGACACTGGCAGTAGTGGCGATAAACCAACTGATTGATGCTGTGTGGTTAATGTCTTACATGTAGGAATGTGGTTTAACGCGTAGGCTTTCGCGACCAATATCATTCATAATAAAGGTTTTTGGGTTAGATCGCGTTATTTATAAATGTGTCGCAACCCCCCACCACCCGACACGGCCAATCAGTAAAAAATGTGTCACGTTGACAAAAGACAAATAGTTCACTACTCTAGCCCACCGGTGTGTTGAAGAGTGAATCCACAACATTTACAATTTTTTGAGTACGACGTTTCGCTGGAAATTACATCCAGCATCATCGGGCAATTTGCCAGAATAGTGAACGTGCAGTGCTGTTACTCAAGCACCGTACACAAATAAACAACGCCAAGGCACTATTATCCGTCACTACAGCTTGTCTCGATTTTTAATATTGTTGATTCGGTTTGCGCTTTACAGGCATGCAGGCATAACGGAAGTCTTCTCTGCTCGGTATTTAGAAATATGGACTGTTTCTCAGAATGGTTATCAGCAACAAACAGGGTCAAGGGACTGGCACAGACGAACTACAGTATTTCTGTTTGGACATGAGTGTGTCTTGTCACATTCTCCACCCTTCTCCACTGATCACAACAAACCACCGCATCCTGCCCAGTTCAGATTAACTTGCTGCTCATTGTGCCCAGAACCAGGACTGTCTTGGCTGAGCGGCATTTCTCCGTGGATGCACAAGCCACCTGGAACGTTCTCCCACTTCACACACGCAGCATCCAAGTGCCATCCACCTTCAAACAGCAGCTCGGGGCTAACCTGTCCAAGCTCTCGCTTGACCAGACTGGCATATTATCGACTTCGAGCTATGGCTCTGCGCTTTCGATTCCTCGATCGGACATTGCGTCCTATTCGTGAAATATGCGCGCATTCTAAATTGTTCACCATTATTTATATTCTGCTTTCCCCACAGTGTCAACCGCACACACGTCCAGGCTTGGTTCACATCATGCTTGCTCTGCCCAGCCACAACCAGCATTGCATTTTCTCAAGCAACTATTTTACAGGAGACCTCCTCTTGTTAACGGCCCTATTAAACGCGATTCCTATCCAGCACAGCTGTGGGGTCGGTGGCCCTATTCATCCTATTATCCACGGTCATCTGCGTTTTTACCCCATGTATTATATTAAAATAGTATCCGCGATATGGGTCCTTCACATTACCGTGGTTAAGATGAGTTGTTTAGTTTATGTGCTACAGTCTGCGATTTAACAGCAACACATTCCACAAAACCCATAAGTACAATAATAATGGGGTGTTTGCATCTCTTCGGTTAA
Source organism: Lampetra fluviatilis (assembly GCF_964198595.1). Lineage (NCBI taxonomy): Eukaryota > Metazoa > Chordata > Hyperoartia > Petromyzontiformes > Petromyzontidae > Lampetra > Lampetra fluviatilis. The sequence continues at coordinate 12,230,144 of NC_136276.1, forward strand.
CTGGTAGAAAATGTAAAAAAAACAGCCTTCACCTATATAATAAAGGGATAGCAGAGCTGCCAACGCATGCTATGGTTGGAAATAAAATAGCCAAGTGAAATCTGCAGAATTGCATTATGACACTGGGAGTGGGGAATAAATGTCTATTTAGTACAATATACTGCAATTCATACTGATTCCGGAGTAGCATACATTGCAGTACCGTCTTTAAATATATATATAACATGCACCTCTTTCCCATATCTGTTCCTCCACATAAAAAAACAAAGGTATTTTTTACACATTCCATTGGCCACATGACCTCCTGGGAGTGATTTCTTTCAGCGGTGCGAGTTTAATATGTACAGTACAAGTAAACTCTGAACCGGTTTTTGACAATCGGTGTCATCAGCAGTCATGCTTGCTGGAATCAATACTGGATAACCTATCAGATGTGTATAGAGAAGGTCCCGATTCAGAGATTATGTTATGCACTTTTAAAGGGGTTTGGACCCATATCTGAAAGAGAGTGTTGCATCATTAACAGGTTCTGAACAATGTTTAAATGTGGCATTTATTAATGTTACTTTGGTCCTTTATTCACGAATGTAAGCTTCACCGTGTCTCAAGAAACATTGTCAGGAGGATCCTACATTTGACGTTTAAATTAAATACATCCCTCCGTTAATTCCGAGTGTATTTTATGCCATAATATTACAGTACTTATGCCCATTTAAGTCCCACATTTGATGGCGCGACACAGTCACGAAAACGTACGCATGATGCGGCTTGTTTTGGAGGGGTAGTGGTATGGAAAGTGTGCACACTTGGAATGCCACTGCATCAATGTTCAATACACTACGCAGTATACGTTATTGTTGCATTAGGGTGCGTCTGCTGCATTTGGAAATGGTCCACTCCCCATCACAGAAATGTGAACTTTGCTTCAATGGCCCAAGACCGCCAATGAACATGAGCGCCACCAAATGTTTGTTTGATGCACTTAACCGTTTTATTGCACAAGACTGGAGTAATACAATGTTATGCGCGGTAGCGGAATTAAAAGGGCAATTCCAACAAAGCCTGAATTAATAAATAAATACGCAAACTGTATGTCTCCATATATCTGTCTCTCCACGTAAACATTTTTTTAATATCACATCGGCCCCACAACCTTCTCGGAGTGCTTAGTTTCAGGAGGATTGATGCAGTACCGGCAAACTATGGACCGGTTTCGATATACAGCGTTTCACCACCAGTCAGGCTTGTTTTAATGATTGCTGTTGAATTGGCAGATGTTATAGGCAAAGACCCTCTCTTTCAAGATATTATATACAGTAATACATAACAGAAAATATATTAGAATACTGTTTAGAAAAAAATGCACAAAAAGTAAACAGCTACACTGGGATGACATAAAAGTGACACAAAAGCGTACGCATTGCAAGGAGGAGGCTTGCAAAGTTTTTAACCGACACTCAAATCTTTTTTAAAAAATGACAAGAGAAAGCTAAACAGTGCACAAATAAGCATAGGGAAGTGCACACTCAGAATGAAACTAAGAGTCATAAAGAGCAACGTGGACCGTTAAACATGCGCCAGTTAGAGAGATCATATTGACTCTTGAGCAAGTTGGCTTGGGCAGGACACAGCCTAAAAACGGATGGTCAAGAGAAACGAGGAAGTGGCAGGAAAAAAAACACACCAAAAGGACGTCAACCTTGGAGATGGAGCTGTGAAATCAACTCGCTTGATTTCATAGCTACGGATGTCACGTCAGAATTGCACAGCGATAACATTAACGGCGGTGACAGCTTAGAGAGGCCTTCATCCAGGAGTGGAGAGATTATGGATGGTGACGATAAGCGGATGTCACGTCAGAATTGACGTACTGGAGTGCATTTTGTATACCTTGCACTGCCCTGGAAACGCAACACAAACACCACGAGCACGTGTTCCATTCCAGCTGCCACAACACAAATATCCCGTAATATCCACAACAAAACACCTCTTTTTGCACAGGGCTCCGGAGATTGTTTCAGAAACCACGTTAAGCTGTCGTTGTCCCCTTACATTATATTCCATTGGTTTTTAATTATAGTCTATTACACTATGTAACACAATTATTGTTCCGGGGTAGTATGTGTTCTTTCGTAATTGCTTATGCCTAAAAAGTATAGAAATTTACACCAAGGCGCACTACCGCAGGCGGGACTGGCCACAGCGGACCAAGTTCTCTGTGGGGAGGAACAACGTCATGTGGGAGCCACTGGTGGACCCCAGAGAGGTGCTGATGCCACCACTGCACATCAAATTGGGCCTCATGAACAATTTGTCAGAGCTGTAGATAATGAGTCGGCAGCCTTCAAGTACCTTCAAGACTTCTTCCCCAAGCTGTCTGAAGCATAAGTCAAAGCCGGTGTCTTCGTCGGACCACAGATAAAGAAGATCTTGGAGTGCAATGAATTCCCCAAGAAGCTGACTAGTAAGGAGAAAACGGGTTGGAACAGCTTTGTCGCAGTGGCTCGTGGCTTCTTGGGCAATCACAAGGTCGAAAACGATGTGGAGCTGGTTGATACTGGTGAAGAACTACGGCACAATGAGCTGTAGGATGTCCCTCAAAGTCCATATCCTTGATGTTCATCTTGATAAATTCAAGAACATGGGAGCGTACTCGGAGGAGAAAGGCGAGCGCTTCCACCAGGATATACTGGACTTTGAACGCCGCTACCAAGGACAGTATAACGAGAACATGATGGGAGACTACATTTGGGGGCTGATTCGTTAAAGTGATCTACAGTATAATCGTAAATCTCGCAAAAACTACTCACTTCTAAATCTTTTCAAGTCACTTTTGTATTACTTTAGTATAAACACATGTGAATTTTGATTCATGCTTCTTTTTTCTGACTTTATGTGAACAAAAGACATTTGCCAGTTTTCTCATTGAAAATAGGTCAATTTCAAAATCACTGTCCTGGTCACAAAATCAAAGTTTGTGGGGAATAATATACATTTTATGTACTTTTGAGGTATAAGCAATTAGGAAATAACACTCACTACCTAGAAACAATTTTTTTTATTCTTGGTTCTTTCCCTTCTACGTGACTTTATCGAAAGAACCAAGAATAGGAGCCTAATCCCTGCAGTCACGAAAGCTTCAAATAAAAACAATGTTAGTGTCATCACTCAAGGTTCATGTGTGCAAGTTGGCGCAGGCGTCACCACTGGGTAGGCATCGCCACCTGGTGGCATGTAATTGTGATGCGAGCGTTACCAAGTGGCACCGACAACGCAGACTTTTCAGATCCATCAAGCCCACAACGCAACCGTATGTCACATCTGCAGCTCCATGGGGTCGTTGTTCTTGAAGGTCAAATGTTCAAATTCGACTATTATTCATACACATCATTCAAATCTCTACCGAAGACCAAGGCAAATAACATTCATGGATATAAAATGTTTAACGTGTTTATGTTTTGACCTAAGGCTTTCATGACTGCAGCAATTCATATTATTTGGGTCTTTCGGTAAAGTCACGTAGATAGGTTCAAAGAAAATAAAATAATGTGTCGATGGACAACCCTTTCAAATGTGTCAAGGGGTGTTCCAGCTGAAACATTACACATTACGTTGTAATAAAACAAATCTCACCTGGTGATAAAAAGTCGACTGTACCACGCTCGATGGTTTTCCTTCGGGCTTGTAAGCAAATCCGTGCTTGACAATAGTCAATGGTTGGATGGAAGACCAGCTAAGAAATGCGAGATGTTTGATGGCCTGCAATGCATTATACCCCAAGTGATTCGTGTAGGAATTTGCGTTCCATGCACCACACCTCGGCACGATAGCAACCCAACTAGCATGCCCGCATTGCCGTACACACATTCCGGTGCCTTTGCGGAGATGAAGATTGCTCAGTACACTACCGACACGAAATGGTGGTGTGCTAAGCTCAATTATCTCAACTCTCATACTGTAACACATTATTACTTCGGTACTGACAACTAAATCGTGCTCCCTTCATGTCCTATATTGTGCACGCTAATGCGTTCCCGTCTCTGTTGGGAGTTCACGAGAGGAACATTTAGTCAGTCTGCTCAAGGTTTTATAGTACAGTTACTATACTGCATTTTGTAATGTTTAAACAATACCACATTTTAAAGGAATACAATTGACAATAGGAACAGATAGGGAATGAGACCTACACACAAAATCGTGTTTTTTAAAATGTCATTGGTCAGCCTTCGAGTGAGGTTTTCCTGAAGAATGCATTTCATCTTAATTCAAGGCTTTCGTGAATGCAGAATTCCATACTATTTGGTTCTTTCGGTAAAGTCACGTAGCTAGAAAATTAATAGATGACGTTTCGATCGCAACACAAGCAACCGTCCTCAGGTGAAACAGCAGAACTGCTGACGTACGAGTTCTGCGGTTTGTTTCATCCGATGACGGCTGCTTGTGTAGCGATTGAAACGTCTTGATCTATTAATATTCTATCTACGTGACTTTACCGAAAGAACAAAAGAGAATGCATTAAATCAAATACAATCGCGCTTGCTGAAAAACCAATGGCCTAGGGCACGCCCTCTAGTGGTGCTCATTTTCACGTGTGGTCGTATTGTGGATTGATTGATCATATAAACCGGTACACCGTCTTCAATACATCCAATCGGCTGCTTATTGCCACATTTACCGTGCAACGCCAATGCAGTCAAGCTTTTAATTCCATAAACCTATCTTTGCCCAACTTATTGCCAATAGGATCGCATGCAATATTCATAACTGATTTGCATACCATAAATATATTAATGTGTACAATAGTTGCACCTTATAAAACCCATTGATGTAAAGTGGTTAGCCTTTATAATAAAATTATTTAGAAATTTCCACAATGGAAATTTAATAATTTTACCGTAAACCTTGACTACAATATCTGATGCTGTGCTTAAGGTAGCAACATGTAACGCGGAAGATCGCAATCTGCTGTGTGGATTACACTCAGATCAAGTCTTCAGTGATAAAAGTGCAAACAAATAACGCACCTCAAAGGATGCCGAATGAACAATTTAAGAGGGCACTTAAGTTGATTGGCATAACTAAAGGTCGATTGGCCACCATTGTTTCCCACTCCCCTTACTAGATAAGTGGCAAACTGTAATAACAGCAGATTATGGAGTGCTCTTGAACATTTTTTACATTAAGATAGCGTTCAAAAAAGGGGGATGTTATCAAAATCAATCATGGGTTAAAAGCCACAACCGCCCCAACTTGCTGAAATTGGCTAAGAGGTTTGGTTTGCTAAGCACTGCTTTCAGCCAAACCCCAGCTGTCATTCGTTCCTTATATTCCCTCAAAGATCACATAACAAAAATAGTAATTTAAGGCAACTGAAAAAATTATAAATACAAGTACATCTCTTTAATTGCAACTTGATTTTCCTACTTCCAAAATGTTCAAAAAAACATTTTAAATCAATGTCAATAAGTCTTGCGGTGATGTTTGCAAAGTACACGTACAAATTTCAATCAAAACATTAATGTTCCTTTTAGATTGGGAAAATGTCAAAACTGGGTGGTTTTTAACTTTTGCCGACAAAACTGGATCCCAAATGTCAAAACTGGGTGGTCTTGGAAAACGACAGGCAAAACAGGGTGGTGCTTTTTGATATGACAAAACTGGGTGATGTTCAATGTGGACAAATGTCAAAACTGGGTGAAGGTGTACGATTTAATGTATCATTTTGTACACGTTTAGGTCCTTGCGTTATTCATCCATATGTCGCCACAGATTTAGAGCGTTCCAAATGATGTTTCTCGTGGCTCATGTTCCATACCTTGCACCACAAACTTCCCGATTGCATACTGGCACAGTGTGCCAGCTCGCTACTACAGTAACACTTACTTGCCATATGTATACTGGCACAGTGTGCCAGCTTGCAACTACAGTAACACTTTTAGCTCGCGAACATACACGAACTTGCCATTTGTATACTGGTACAGTGTGCCAGTTTGCATGCTACACCTACTACAGTAGAACAACGGTAGATAGTGTTTGCGTCGAGAAGTATGGTGCTGCACACTTAGAACAAAACATGTTTGTTACATATATATAACTACTTCGACGGGCAAGAGCGCTTGTTGTGGCCCTTGGCGCGACAGAAGGAGCACCGCGTGAGGCCCAATGGGCCACCTTCGCCACGGTTGCGAATCCGACGCTTCTTCGGGCGGCCAGCCTTCTTCTGGCGAGGAGGTGGCATCATGGTGTTGTCGCGTTGCAGCTCCTCGGCACTGGGCAGCTCGATACCGGCAACCGAGGTCCATGTCGTGTTGATGGCAGAGACTTGGTAACACACCGCACATGCGTCGTAGAGCTCGGGCATCCGCCCAAACGCCATGAGGGCACGAATGTAGTGCCGACACGGCAAGCCCATCTGCTTCATGTACCCGCACGTGCACGACCGAGAGCTGAGATCGACTCGGCGCTTGGCAGAGGCGTAGGCGTCTGGATCCTTGACGTATGCACGCGTCGAGGTACTCTCGTAGACCTTGTACCTCGGGGCCAACGCCTGCTGAGCGTCGATGAGTCCTTGAGCGTACGGCGTAATGACACGCCCTTGAGCGGCCCACTTCTCGGCGTCGCTGCGGTGGGCAAAGGCCGTCGTCATCATGTCTTCCATGTGGTGCATGAGGAAGTGGAAGGGGTCCATCTCACGAGCCGGCAGGGCCTCGCTGTTCGTGGACTCCACAAAGTTCGTCGTGCGCCAGCCGTACAATGGCGTCGTGTGCAGGTGCGGGTAGAGCGCCCACGTGTGGGGGTCGATCTTGTTGTAGTACGTGGCCGCCGCAGGCAGAGCTACGCCCAAGCAGCCCAAGGAGCTGCGGAACGCGGCCTCGGAGGCGCACCCTTGGGCATCGTAGATGATGCCTTGGAGGTCGGGCGTGAACGCGGAGCCGATGTTGTCCACGCCGTTGCAGATCAAATGCCGCGTGCAGTGGATGAGCATGAGGTCCTTCCAGTCGGAGGCTAGGATGCCCGTGCCACGATCGCAGAAGACCGGCGTGCCGTCGAGCTCGATGTCGTTGGTCGTGCAGCAGTTGAGAAACCAGTCGTAGGCCGCTGCCGTCTCGGACGGCACCAGCGCCACGGCGAGAAGGACGTTGCGGTTGTTGCCGTCGCGCCCAACGAGGACGAGCATGGTTCCATTGTAGGCGCGCGCCTTCATGTGCGACCCGTCGATGCCGACGACGCGTTGAAGACTTGGCTGCAACGAGCGTGCGATCGGGTTGCAGATGAACGCACCCCAGAAGATGCCCGCGTCTTCTCGCACACTGCAGGTCGTCGCGTTGAGCTTGCCGAACGTCTCCACCAGCGAGTTGATGAACTCGAAGCCTGCATGGGCCGCACTCTCGTTCGCCGCGATGCACGTGTCCTTGGCGCGGTACATCATCCGGGTCGGGACAATGACGCGAGCAACGTCGGCGACCTGGGCAATGACAGTCGGTGCGGAGGTACGGGGGTTGGCGCGAAAGGCCGAACGGGCTGTCGTGTTCGCCTCCACTTGGCGCTGCGTGATCTTGGTAGTGCCCGTGCAGCCGTGGTGATCCGTGCACAGCGCCGAGACGCGGAAGCCGCGTCGTTCCCCCGTGAGCTTCGTCAGCTTCACCTTGAAGGAACAAGGTGTTGAACTAGAGCAGACGATGGCAACGTGCCGTCCGCCGCTTCGCTTGAGGTCAAGGACTGCGCGCTTGCCTTGTTGCAAAGCAAAGTCTTGGATGCCGTGGATGGCCTCGCGGCGCGTGGTAAAAGTCTTCTTGGGGTGGAGGGTTGCCATTCGAATGTGAGCAAGGTGGCAGTGCGCCCGCCTGGTCGCAAGCCCGCCCCGAGCTCACTTCCGAGTCCGAGCCGTAGCTTGAAATGTTGGTCGTTGGGGTGCTGGCACACTGTGCCAGCGTACAAATATCAAGTGTGTGTAGTTATATGGTGCTGGCACACTGTGCCAGCATACTAATACCACGTGTTTAGATGAATGGGGTGCTGGCACAGTGTGCCAATATACAAATACCAAGTGTTTGGATGAATGGGGTGCTGGCACACTGTGCTAGTATACAATTATCAAGTGTATTTGACAAATGTCAAAACTGGGTGCACCCTGAGTGTCCAAAACTCAAGTTTTTGGCCACCCAGGGTGCACCCAGTTTTGACATTTGGGATCCAGTTTTGTCGGCAAAAGTTAAAAACCACCCAGTTGACATTTTCCCCTTTTAGATTTAATCGAGATTTTTGCATCAAGAAATAAGCATTGGTTTGTAAAAATTGGATTAACCAAGGTTTAATCTAAACATTACCGAATTAACACTGGGTCAAATACTGATTGTATTTTTTATAATCACCAATTTATAATGGATGCAAAGAATCACAATTGTGAAAACGGTTTCTATTTGGCAAGAGAAAAACTACAGGAAATCACAATTTTAGTTGAGAAACTTGAATATAATTTAGCATAATTGATAGCCAGCCAGTTGATATGATTTACAATTATTTAACTTTTTTTATTTTGAGGCTTATTGTACAGGTCTTTAAGAGCATTTTGGGGGCAGGGTTTGTGGAACGTGACTGTATTTGAGACTTGCAAACCCAGCGAGCTGCGAGGGGACCTGATGTTAGAATAAAGGCGGACTTGTGAACCACACTAAGGATTTTTTGGGTTATTCTGAAGTATGGATTCTCTGGTTTTCTCCCACATGCCACTCATTAAATTGAACTTGTCAAACCTCAACTTTAATGCAGGACCCACCAAAAAGTTGCTGCTCCAGACGTATGCATAAACACATTTTAAATAAGTGGTTGGGTAATGGAGCATATTAGGCAATTTAAATGCAATTCCAATCGATCAGAATTATATTAAAGGACCAACAGGATCGGCTATTCGCAACTGGATCAACCATTTAAATTATCTAGCAGGGGTGACCAGTGGTTTGAAAATGTAGACGACTGTCGAGGGCATTTGCCAAAATGTATTTTGTTGTATTATTTTCCTGGATGGGAATTTAACCATTGCAGAGAATACATCAACCAGTATTAACCAATTTAACACTTGTGCTTAAAACCATTTACATTTCACAACAGACTGTTGCATTAAATTTAAAACACACACATGCTTACATAGGTATAGCATTAATTCTATAATTTGAGACAAAGAAAAACTCAATACCTTTCAAGTTACTCTTTGGTTCTTTCGGTAAAGTCACGTAGGTAGAAAAATAAGTAAAAAATATATCACGACGTTTCGATCGCAACAAGCGTTCGTCCTCAGGCGGCAGAAAAAAAATCCAGCAGTGGAACTGCTGAACCAGCGAGAGCTGTAACAACAAGGTTATGTCAGGCTGTCACCTTGTTGTAACAGCTTTCGCTGGTTCAGCAGTTCCACTGCTGGATTTGTTTTTTCCGCCTGAAGACGACCGCTTGTTGCGATAGAAACGTCGTGATATTATTTTCTACCTACGTGACTTTACCGAAACAACCAAAGAGTATGGATTCCTGCAGTCACGAAATCTTCAAATCACCTTTAAAGTTGATAGTCTACCTTGGCGTAGCATAATTCTAAGGTAGTAAAAAGGTAATCCAAAAGACCAATATCAATTTACAGATTAATAATTGTATAAATGAACAGCGGGAAAATGTAACATTTAATAAACTGTATTAAAAATTATACAGTACACATATTCCATAGTTTTATTGCATTTTAAAATCAACATCCATATGAGACAGATACAAGGAATAAAGCAGGCAAGTAACTGCAAATAAAGTGTAAACATACATTTGGTACGCAACAAAAATTACCCAACATAAAAACCCACAATAACACAAATGCACTCGATCCTACGTGCACATGTGCAGAGACCCTGAACATATGGAACACACATTCAGAACAAAAATTATAAATCTTTAACAAATGCACAAAAAGTGTGTATGGTTTTTCTGAAAACAAAAAGGTATAACCATGAAACTACTCTTCCCTCTTTCTGCATACCACAAAAAACATTTGTATGGAAATAAAAAGGTGAAATGATACCGCATTTCTGATGTTGAAAACGTTGCATTTTAAACAAGCCTCTGCTATTCAGCATGTTTCACATAGAAATACATTTACAAGTTCAGTAGTGCAGAATTAACTCTTTTATAAACCAAACATTTTACAGATTTGTTACAAATGTTTGTTTACAATTATTCTGCATTTGCACCATTCACAATATATTAATATGCATCCATACATAGATCATACACAATTGAATGGAAACAATTATCTTTCAAACAAATTATCCTAAAAATCCAAACATATGCAAATTAAAAGGCTTTTAAAGATATGTTTCAGAGCGAATTAAGCAAAAATAAAGCCTGCAAGAAAAAAAAGCAGAACCAGACCCACTGTCATAATTAATGCCTCATGATGTTACAGGGCAAGGCAGCCAAAATGCAGTATTTATTGAAGCATACTAATATGGTCCATTAGCATGTGCTATTATATATGCCAGTCACTAAGAATTATACACTTCAGGCTGGTGTAAAGAATAGAGTGTTTCCATTGAATTAATGCTTTTCATTTGGTGGCAAAAAAATTTGCTAAGGCAGTCGGTCACTTTAGATTAAAATTAAGAGATAGCAAAACAAAGAGGTAGAGCTTTGATCGACTACCATAAACCACTAACTTGACATGATAATAAAATCCTACGTCATTGCTCTGTCAATCACCACTAGTTCCTTATCTACGTACATTAGCCGTGCCAAGCAGCTCCGATGCCAAATGTACAGCACTTTCCCTCACACATCTCGGTGCCGTCGGCTTCGTGCAATCAAAATGGTTCCATCCTGCAGGATAGTTCTGAAAGCCTGGAATTCATCATCCTCGTCGTCATCGCCATCATCATCAGAGCCTTGGCAGAAAAAAAGCAACCACAGAATGCAATTAAACCTGTAAAAACTCAGTGACGTGACCTTTTGCTTACAGCCATGAAATTGGATGTGATGGAACATTTTAAGTGGCTCACAACAATCAAATTAAGGACACGTTTAACTAAAATGCACCAGGTTCTTATAATTAATGTAAAACCTGTTGCGATAATGCCTACACTGTATGGATGCCCACATTGTTTAATCATTTACTGTGTATTTCATCATATACATTGTTGACATAATCATATTCATAATTTAATATCTAGATAAAGTGTTAACTGTTATAACCTTAAGACTCAAAAATGCATTCAGTAATGAGAACTAAAGTAAATAAGAACTAAAGTACTAAAAGCAATATCCCATAACATTCCCACACCTCCGATTAGAAGTTGGCTACATATGGTGAAATTAGTTCAAATACATACTTTTCACACAACTGAAATATTCGTCTCACTTACAGAAGTAATGAAATTGTGAAAAACACAACCGTTAGAGATATTTCCCACTTTCCTCTACATAATAGTTAATTGCAGGAACATAAACAAGACCATCATGAATGTTAATCTTACACATTTATTTAGCAGTTGAGGTGCGTTCACCTTTAGACAAATTAACCTTATGGCAGGACCCCCGGGTCCCATAAGCCCCCGGCTCTCGTATAAACTGCGTTGTGACGTCATTTTATGTCTGTTGAAGGCGAACGATTCGGCAATCTATTCCTCTCGACGAGCTCTACATGATGCGCTCAAAGTTTAAAGGTTGTCTCTTCTGCGCATTCGTCCTCGCTGCGCTTGGACGACATGACAACAGAATGATCCGCGCCAGGTGGGTCGCAGCGTTTGTGCACGGTGGGACGGAGTCACCAAAAATAATTACGATTTTGACTTCTGTTTATTCGAGACCCCGGGGTCCCATCATAAGGTTCAAATACACATTTTATCGTACATTATTCAGCGGGCAAAAGATGAGTAGTGTACAAGTATGGATAATAATTGGTATGCAATTAAACTGACACTTGAATACGCTATGATTTTTATAGACATGACATGTCAATTACCAAAACAATTCAAAATGGCACAATTCCTGCTGGTAGCATGGTACGGATATCCTGCCATTACTAGGACGCTGTATATAGTAGTCCTATGGCTGGCTTTCTTCTAAGGCATGTCATTCTAAAATCAACATTGTCACATTTAGTGGAAATGTACAACCGATTTATGGGGATACAACTACACAAACAGTACACTTAAATCAATGAAGATGTTTTTAAAACAGAAATCGGTAAAGTGCAACAAGCAAATTAATTTTTGATTTAAAGCTTTCGTGACTGCAGGGATTCATCTTCTTGGTTCTTTCGGTAAAGTCACGTAGAAGGGAAGTAATAAAATAATAAAAATAAAACATAATAAAATAATTCTCACGACGTTTCGGCCACAACGCAAGCAGCCGTCCTCAGGTGAAAACCAGGTCCGTCGAGTCTGTCGCCTTATGTTTGATTTTTATTATTTTATTACTTCCCTTCTACGTGACTTTACCGAAAGAACCAATAAAAAGCAAATTAATCTGAAGATATCTTACTTTTTAAAATATCAATAACAAAAGGAAATGAAAACGATACAAATTAAAAGGATGCATGCATTCATCTCAAGAGATATAAATGCTTAATCAATTGCAAATTTAAAAAACGTGTTATTTTGGGCAATTTCATAGCTTGAATACCTTTTAAAGCATGCTGTTCATTTCATAATTGTGTACGAGGGCACACTAACTTAAGACATTTTCCCCAGCATTCGGCAACAACTATTTTTTGCCACATTAACTTTTACTTTTGAAACTGAAAGGACAATGCTTTATTTTCAATCGCAGCACAGAAAATATTACACTGTTCATAGAAATACTAATGCTCTCTGAACAGGCCAATCGTCTAGGATTCTTGCATTAAATCCACGGGCTTCCAAGGTCAAAACACATTGACAATAATGCTGCTGGAAATAGGTACATGGCACCAGTGTCCTTGTTAAACTAGAAAAAATGAAAACAGCTTGCTGGTGTGCCTGCTGAATTCTAATCAAGCCATCTGTACTCAAAGGGAAATCACACAGCAGCTGTGAAAGGGTCAACCACCAAAACATGCTTTGTGCCTTTTACATTCCTTGGTATGGTGGAGGCAGGAATATAGTAAACCTACTTTCATGGTCATCCTGCTGAAGCCGTGGAAACAACCTTGTCAGATGGAATAACTGTAATATAAAAATGTACAGTAACCAAGTTCCTGATGAAAGCTAATAACAATATCAACATCTGCAAGTGTTCATCCTTACCTTTACCTTGTGACATTTTAAAAACTTACCTGGTGTGCACATTTTACAAAACACAATTACAGCAATGATAAGTACATTTTATATATTTATGTAGCTTCCAAATGCTTGTTGAAAAACTCGTTAGAAGAATGATTTTTGCAGGAAATAAGCTTTTCAACTTTCCATTAATGTGCACAATATATGTAGGAAACAAACTAAATGAGAATTAGGGAAGATAATAAAAAATAACCGAGCATTGTTATAATTAATAATGTGGAACAGGTTAATGGAAACCAATTAACACTCTGCCCTTGCAATTAATGACACCGTATGTTTATTTGAAACAAATTAACACTCATTTGTCGTAGATTGTACCAAATGTTCAGTGCCTTACCCGGTTAGCGCGAGGGTTCCGCAAGATGTCATTGAATCTCTGTTCGCAAAGATGTAGCAACAGTACGAGGTATAACCCCGAGTGAACAAAGTCACTTTGGGCCTGTGAACAAAAAGCACTCTCTTCATCAGCTGTTATACACAAGGCTGCCATTTTTTTTCCCATAGAGAGAACTTAAAGGGGTAAGAAAATAAAGTCATCCTGAAACAATATTTTGTGTCATTGAAAATGTATGCAATAGCTAAAACTTGAGAACTCGCCACCCCATCACCATCCCGATTCCAAATTCAGCGTTTGCATTGTAATATTCGTACCAAAAACTCAAGTTCTTCTTAAAATGGCCGTACTATTCAAGAAATGCATTCAGGTGGTTAGCTTACGAAAGGTAATACAATACTGTTGAAATCGTGAGTTAGATTTCCACATCCAGAGGCAAAGCCAAGCCTTTGTGAGCTTGCTGTTCTCAGCTTCTGACCCACAAAACCCCATCCAGAAATGTTGGTCATTTCTCATTCATGAGAATCCATTTTTGTAGTTTTGATAAGACTAAATACTGTATTGGGTAAAATTCAGTGATGCAATTTTTGGTAATTTCTCAGGATGACAGCAGTGTTATTGCATTGGTAATGAAAATTGTTAGCCGTTTGCCTCAATGCTTACATAAAAAAGTGCAAATAAACCAAGATATTGTACGCCAAAACACAGCTCTTTTTCAATATAAATGTATCATGGCGAGTTAAAACACCACATTTGTTATCACAGCACAAGAAAGGATAAAAAGACTAAAAGCCAGTGCACACACAGGTACCCAGATGATGGAAATGTTCGTTTGGCATTACATGGTCTTTGCAAATAATACACTTGGAAATTGAACTGCTCGCATCTTATAGCGACAGTGATATGTTTACCAGAGAACAAAAGAGACGTGCTACTGTATGCGCAGTCATATAATCTTGCTGGCACAAACTGTACAGACCAGACAGATTTGGGATTGTCTGTTCACTGATGCACAACAGCGTTCATCCTTTTCAGCAGAATATATTGTCTATGAGGATGAAAAGCTCCACAGCTTGCCAAGTGGGGGGGAAAAAATCAGGGAGCGGTCCACAGCGCTAATAACATTTAATTTAGGATGTGTTGGATTGTTGTTCATGTCAGCTGTAACTTGGTAATCACCACGCTGTTATACAAAGATACACATTTGGTTAAAAAGCTAAGTGGGGGTTATAACACAATCAACATAATCATGGTTTGCATCAGTAACACTGCTAAAAGTCTCATATGTTTCACTTAGGATAATTAATATGCACACATTTACCTTCTTCCTAAAACATTGATTGCTTGATTATAGGCATTGACAATACAATGTAAATAAACAATGTAGCTTTGTAGATGGTCATATTTTTTATAAATTAAATGTCTCTGGTTTGGCTTTTCCACTTCCCTCATGTATATACAATGCCCAAAGAGCTGACCTGATTGGCAGAGTGCTCTTGATAGAGCTGGTGTATGTCGAACCCCTCCACCTCAAAACGTAGTAGTTGCTTGCACAGCTCACAGTGCAGCACTGCCGACAGCTCGGCACCTGTGTTCAGGCAGAACAATGTGCAGGTTGCCAATTTTCCTACAAATGCCTGCCCTCGTCACACAAAATTATAGTCATCACCTTTTTAAAAACAATTACTAAAAACTAAGGTAGGAAAACATTCTGAAAAACCATTTCCCCCCCAAAAAATAGTGCCTTATAGACATGCTATGTAAAAGTCAATGTGCTGAAAGATAAGTTTTGTGCCCATATGCACACATCCAAAGTGGGGGCATCAGTGAATGGCACTTGGCTCTCACCAGACTTAATCTTGGCCTCGAGCCAGCGCCGCATGCAGTCCTGGTGGACATACTGCAGGCTGCCTGTACAGCTACAGGGGACAACGAGCAGGTTGCCTGGAGCCACGGCACTCATCTGGCAGATGCGGCAGATGTCTCCTTCTTCCTCATCAGAGTCCTCCATCAGCAGTCTGAACACACGTAGGGAGAAAATAAACGCTTAACAGGTTATACCAGAATAAAAAAGGCAAAAAATTTAAACCAGTAAAGCACAACACAAGAAGCTAGCAAAATTGTAAACGAGACTCCATAACTTTTTTTTTACCTTTCTTGTATTTGCCGGAGCCTTTCAGGATCACGAGAGGGCAGCAGCTGGGCAGATGACATTTCATGTGTACCCAGTCGGGATGTGACTGGCTGAGAAGTACCCACTGTACGTCTGTGGCGAGCTGTAGCTGTTGAGGTGACATTGTCCTCAGCGACGGCTCCAAATCCAGCTCTCCGGTCAGACAAGGAGAAAAGCAGGGAGCTGGAGCCCGGGACGACTCCCAGAACGCGCACCTCGTCATCCCGACTCGTGCGAGATGCTGTCGAAACTGGGCTACTTTGGGATGGCCCCGAAGAACTGCTGCCAGCACTACTAGTACCGATGCTCTCATTGCTCTGTAGTCTGCCTGATGCACTGGAACTCGAGTCAGATGCCCCATCTAGGATGTAGGTAAGATCCATTTCAAAGGAATCAGAAGTGTCATGTGGTGCTGAATATGCACGATATGGAAGTGTATTATTGAAAGAAAAGGTGTTAACATAGGGGGAATCGGCACGTTGTCTTTGAAGATCATCCGTATTTTCTTGCCATTGCCTTATTGGAGACTCAATGCCCAGATTTGGGAAGTATGAATAAGTAGCTGGTCTTGAGGATTCTTCTCTAGGAACCCTTCTGCCCCTACCCATGCACCGTTGCACTGGACTTGCATCCCTCAAGTATGGAGACATATTTGATCGTAAATTCTCATTTTGTGCCACATTCCCATTTTGCACATTGCTTTCAGGCCAGGAACTTTGGATATTAATGCCTTCTGTTTCAGATGCAGGCATTTCAACTGTTGAGCGGGAATTAGTTCCTCTCCTTGCTCCAAATCTTGTGAAGCCAGTCTGTTGGACAGGGTCTGGCTGTCTGTCTGGTTGCCTATCGGCTCTCAAATTGTTAACAGTAGTCCTTAAAGAAGAAACATTTTGGTATGGATTTGACACATTTTCTCCTCTTCCTAATCCCACACCTCCAGAAGTCGTCAGCAATCTTCTCCTTAAATCACTCAATCTTAGAGAAACACCTGACCTTTCCATGTCATGCATAATATCTCGGGCTGCTGATAACCTTGTACTTGCCCAACGGCTAGGTAAATTTGAATCTGTGAAACCATTTAGTCCCTCTATTTCAGGAGCAGCATTTTGTGGTACCGACCTACTACTAGTTGTTCTTCTGCGCAGCCCACTCTCATTCCAATTCTCTCGAGATAAATCAATCCCTTCTTCTGTATGGGGCTCCCTGCTAAAGTAAGAAAATGCGGGTTCGTTTCCAGAAGGGTTGCGACGTGAAGATGCCGATGCCCCTGCATTTATGTCCTGTGCATGCCCAACCTCAGAAGACTGCCTGCTGCTTGCAGCCGATACAGACATATGAGGGAGCAAGCATTCCGATCCTTGATGGGAGCTTGAAGGTATAGAGTATGGCACCCATGAACGGCGTACTGATGAAAGCTCCTCAGGGTCATTTCCTGTGCGTGCCGTGCGGGTTTCATTGGTACCTCGATTCATACTGGTTTGCCTCCGTGACAGAAATGCATATGATCGTTCTCTGTAGCCTCTGGGTAATGGGCTTGACATATAATCAGGTTCTATGTAGTTGGGTTCTCTTACTTCAGTAGCATGTCTGTTATATACATGCCTGGGGCGTGCTCCCTGAGCCAGGTGAGCAGATAATCTGTCTTGCTCCGTATCTAGAAAGGAAAAAGAACACAAGATTGGTCAAAAATGTACCCTGTTTGCTAACCACCTGCAAAACATCAAATGGTACATTTACATCTGATGTTATTGAATGGAGTAGTGATGCAGTGGTTAGCGCACCGTGCTATGATCCCAGCGGTGAGAGTTGAATTACCAGCCACGGATGCCGACGTGCGACTAGGAATAGCTTATCCAACTTGTATTGACCAGTATCATGAAATAGTCCGACAACAACTGTCATGAATGACATGGTGGGAGAGGCCATTATCTGGCACTAAAATGATGGACTAAAAATTTCAATTATGTCCCAAATATGATATTGAACTACATGAAGTGATTACGTCACCTAAAACAGTTTAAAAAGTCAAAGAGAAACCACCTCTACTACTTTTTTACAATTTGTGCTTCAATATATTTAGTACCGAGCGTGGTGTTGTATGGAGGGGGATGTGGATGGGATCGAGGGAGTTGTGATATGAAATGGACCCCTGGGCAGAAAATCTGAATATGCATTAATTTCCAACATTGCTCAACCAAAATACCACTGAACACATTGTACACACCTAGAATGCATATTTATAAACATATTTGGAATAAGGGTGGAACCATATGTTTTAAGGAATGGTTGTTCCAATACATTTAATTCAAAAGGTGAAGTTTTTTTTCAAAGACAAAATCTATTTATGAACGATGGAAGTGATACTTCAGGTAAAAACAAGTCACAAAATGTGAAAACACAAGGTCTATTAAAATTAGACAAGGATGAAAATACAAGTGGCTGCTTGCAAGAAAATTATTTGGCAAAAAACATGCTCACCAAAATCAAACGTCCGTGGCCTGTGGTTCAAAGGATAGATCCTGCTTGATGTCAAGTTCTCTCTGTTCCTTCCATGTCCTGGCAATGTTGCATCTCCAATCCCAGAGGCATCGGTAGGCAAGCTATTGTCAGAAGGCACTGGTCTTCTTTGTAAGGTTGGGCCTTCAAAAACAAATTTTATGAAAATTATATTTCCAGTCGAACATTTCTCCCTGTGGCTTCTAAGAAAAAAAAACTCTGGATAGAGTGTACTAACACTTTACAAAATATCCATCTAATTCATATTCTTAACTACCTCCAGATTTACTATATATTGTCAGAAGGTATATTAAGCTTAATTCTGTCAAAAGGTGTTCAAGTAGACTTTCTTGTTACAATGCAACAACTCGACTGGGTGCAACCAACCACTGTTGGCTGGCAGAGGGGCTGCAGAGTTGGAAGACAGGAGTTTCGGCCGCTTCGAGAGCTCCTCGTGTGGAGAGAGTTGACGCGCTGTGGCACCAGCAGGACCATTATCCCGGCTCGATCTAGCCGAGCTGCCACGGCTGTCCATGCGTGCCGTGTCCCGAGAGCCAGCCGAGTCACGTGGAGACAGCTGTCATGGAGCACAATGAAGAATTTACTTGGACATGAGTGAAGGTGGCAACATATTAATGCCTTTATTTTATGGAATATGGTAGAGAAACATTGTGCATCAAGACTATGAAAAAAAGTCTAAATATATTACACAACTCCATTTGTTGTAACAAAACTAACACTTTCTATAATAAACAATATAAAAAATGTTGACTAGAACTCCAATACATAGTATACAAATCAATAACCACACAACCTTTTTGAAAGCTGCATCAATATTCCATACAGATTAAGCTGCACCAGTGCTGACATTATGAAATCTGACAGTAATCCAGTTACTAAGCTTTAAATCATATTACTGCAAAGAATCTCGTTGCCCAAGTGAGAAGTAAAATTTTCCCTTACGACAGTCGTATAAATATCCCGTTTTGTAATGTTCAAAGGTTTAAAAAAATTAACATCGGGTCTGTTAGATAAAGTGTCAGTTTAACAAAGCAGTAACGTTATACATACATGAACCTACTACGTTAACAATTTTAACATAGTGACAAGAAGCATTTATTTACAATTGTAATTTGGGGAACATTCCTATGCCAATGACATATTAAACTGTTATTTTATAACGATAGCTGTGATGTGAAAACCGAAAAGGTACATTGTTTTTAAAATGTTCGTAAACATTTAGTGGCAATTCATCAAATCTCGCTTGTTGTACACAAATAGGTTGACGCTTACATTATATTGCGCTGCAATATACATTATGTAGACATATACATTATGTATATTGCAGTGCATTACATTCATTTCTGTGTGACAACTCATTTCATGCATGCAAGTTTAAGAGATTTCCACTACTTATGACCGACTAAGAAAATACCTTCACACACCAACCACCACGGTCAAGTGTGGTCAACCCCCACCACCCCCCCGTGAACCCACACAGCATAGGGAGGCCCTCATCCAGGAGTGGACTGACAAAAGGCCGTTAATGCACATGATAAACAGACAATTGATCGCGTTTTGGGTGCATGTCAATTAAACAAATATTTCTCTCAGAATGAACATAAAAGACCAGTTTATATTCACTTTAACAAATAAACGTGCTCACTAATGACCTTCGTACAGACCTACCGCTCTGCTGCTGGAACAGCCCATGCCAACAAGCCTCTGACTGACAGAATTTGTGTAAGATGGCCTTTGGCTCTGCACGTCCCTTCCAGTGCTCCGCAACTCCCAGTTTCTGTTAACAGGCTCTTCCCTTTTGTTCACCCAGACCTGTACAAAATGAAATTAATAAGATTTACAATACGTTAGAGTATTCGGCTTTAATACCGTAGGACACTTATATTACAAGGCGACAGTTTTGTTCACCACTACAAGATGCACCATGGTGAATCCAGTTTACTTTCTGTACATGCACAACACAATACAGAAAATGTAGGGTTTCCAGCACTGGATTGCGCAACATTTCATCAGCTGGTAACATAGCTTCCTGAAATTACATAATGTGGCTATGTCCGAGATTAAGTGCAATTAACCAACTCTAACGCAGTTTGGATAATTACGCAATAAAAACAAAAACACCATTTTAGCAATGTTTAATATATAGTATCTAAATGTTACTAAGCAGTAGAAATACAAAAAAATATTATCGCCAGGCCAAAGATGGAAGCCACAATGCCCAGGGAGAACGTAACATAGTTTTGATAAGCATCAAGAAAAAATCTATTATAATCGAACATTATCTAATCAAGTCCATTAAATTAGGTTGAGCAAATGTATACAAGAATAAAAGCATATATACACAAAATCCTCCATATTTAGTCCTATCAGGTACAGTAATATATATTGCATTTCATTACAATACAGATGTGCATACACGTGCATTAACTGTGAATTGGTACATTTTGTAGTCGAAAAATAAAAACCAGGTATGTCAGGATGCCTTATATCCAATACGTACAGCAACAAGCAATTAATACCGTTCAAAGCTAATTGTGTTTGGAAGTAAACAAATATATATTGCTGGAATAAAGGTTAATTTAAATTGTTAGAAATGTATGTTGCACTTCAACAAAAATAAAGACTAAAAACTGGAAAGTGTACAATGAAACATGGGAGATACATGCTTGGAATAACATTGAAACACAAGAGGAATATAGTACATGTATTGGAGAACACAGGCAGGTTAATGACACCATCCAAACTATTAAATGATTGGGCAGGACATATCTAGAAGGGATGAATAAAGAATAAGCAACAGAAAGGAATACTTAGGAGAGGATGTTCACCGGGGAGATGGAGCGATGAAGCCAGTTCATGTGCTAAATGGATAGTTGCATGATCGTGAAGTGGAAACAGCGCGGATAGGCCTTCATCCAGCAGCTGATTGATCATGACAGACGAACTTTCCTTACTAAACGACCTGAAACTCCTCAAATTATGTTGTGTATTTGACAAATGGTTATCAGTTAACTTGTCATTTACAAAATTACATATTTCCATATATTTTTACAACAAAGGGAAAGATAAATACTGTACAGTACTATGTGCAAAACTAGAATCATGCACAAATATTCTTAAGGAATTCTTGGAGGAACACAACTGGAAAAAAGTACATCTTTCACAATTAGTGAAGGTGGATTGGATCACAATGAGGGTGAGGTGAAGTGAGAGCAGGATAGTAATTTTGGGGATAAATAATTCATTTATAAAAGCACACTAAAATACCCAAAGAAAGATTTAAATCGGTACATGTTACCTCATTTACATGAAATGGACTGGTTTAAACAAACAATTAAAAATACAAATGTAGATATTTGTATTTGGGGGAAAACGGAAAGGAGGAACAAGTGGATTATACAATATACATAAGGTTAAAAACAAGTCTGACTAAAGTTGGCTTGGGAAGGACGTACTGTATTGTTCGAAAGGATTCGAGATCGATGAGACTGCCGAGTGGCAGTCAAAGGAAAGAACACTCGACAAGGCGAACGACTGCGGAGATGGAGCTATAAGACCAGCTCATGTGCGTAAGCAAGATGTATTGTAGCATTAGGGAATGGCGACATTGTAAGCCTTTCATCAGGTAGTAAACATAATATGACTACTACGTAAGAATGAGGAAAATGTTGCAGGCAGATACTGCCTATAAAATGCACATTTTCTTTCCTGTACAGTAGTTTATTTGGGTCAGATCACACCTGGCCATAAGCACAGCTGTGCTTATAATTAAAGGGCCACCAAAACAGGCACATCATTAATTACAGAAGTTAACGATTGCTTATAATTTCCCCAGAGAAAACAAATTTGAACTCAAGAATCAAAATACAGATGTATGCAAAGGATAAACCTAATATTCTAGGAAATGTAATCTACAATAATATGCATAAGCTACATTGCATACAGGGTGGTGCAGCTGTCTAGTGACCCCTATTTAAGTCTTTAAACGTGATATATTTTAAGGTTTATTTCAAACAGAAATGAATATGCCAACAAAAGCATGTTCGGGGTCAATTCATTGAGGGGGGTCACAATACATCTAGACCAGTCTGTAGTTTGTTTCCCTACACACACACGTTGGCTGGCCGAGTTTTATTTAATTTATAACAAATACTGATTAATATACTTAACGGGTATTTTTCAATTGATAATACAATAATAAAAACCCCATGATACAAAAATCAGAAACCAAGACTAAGGGCCACACGAACGCACCACATGGGATAGTGAAAACAAGCTTCCATTTTAATGTGCGGTGAGCCTTTAACACAACAGCATCTCCCACGGTTGCAACTCCAATTGGAGTTGTTTAGTGATGCTGCTTTAGCAGTGGTGCACAAGCACAATTAACAAAAACTCACCGTCAATAATGCCTTCTAAACTAAATATATACAACAGGCGAAGTTTTAGGCAATGGCCATTCTTCACAGCAAATGCAAGAGCTGGTTTCTCTGGTCTCGATTGAGATGTTAGAATTGCACATTTTCTGAAATAACTCTTTATCTATTTACATCCTCCCCAGTGGGAATTTTTTGACGAAACTTAACACTGGTCAGTATAGAGTGGGTGAAAGAAAGAAGGAACCCCCGGACTAGTTTTTATTTCACATGCCACAGATGTATGCCATCACCAGGAATCAAATTTAGATCACTGGGACCACGCATTGCAGTGCCCTCCCAAATAAACAATGTTCATATCCAGCCCTTTGTCAATCCAATATTAAAGGAGGATTATTCCAGGCCAAACGAGTTGTGGGGGTGATTTAACCATATTTCATTACGCTGGGCAATGTAGGTTGGTGAAAGTGGGTTGCATACATGTACAGTACAATTGGTTGTTCTACACTGCCTTTTGCTGTCCATCGCATAGCACCACAGCCTACATCACCTGTTTTGCATGGTAGTCGCCCATCCAAGTACTATCCAGGCTCAACCCTGCTTAGTTTCCAAGATTTGATGATATCAGGCCCATTCCAGGTGATTTGGTCATAGGGAAATAAACATTGCGGGAAACTTATAAATGGCACAGATGTTACATTACTTATATAGCAAAATATATTTAAAGTTATTTTAACAAATTGGTTTAAGATTGCATTTGAATACTAAATTGCACATTGTAATTTAATTATCGTAACAGGAACAAAATTCACTAAACTAGTAAGATAAACAAAATGCTTTTATTTTACATGTCAAAACAGTGAATTAGATTGTACCGTTATGAAATCAACTATATTAATGCACCCACAATGACCCATGTTGTTGGGTCAATCACAAAGTGACCCGAAGTAATGACAGGAACATTACATTCACAGTAGTTAAATAGCATTTATCATAATAATTACATTGACTTCCTGAATTAATATTAATTTTAATCGGGGAAAATAATATAACTATTAACCTTGGTAAATGTCAGCCACAACAAAAATGACTTAATGGAAAATTTAAAATTGTAATGTAACTAAATTAAACCACGATTTTAAATGGAACGCTTAAATTAACTTTAAAAACGTCAAAAAAACACATTATGTAGAACGCACATCATTTCCACCACGTTCAAGTGTACAGAAGGGCGTGATAAATAAAGTCACAGAACCACATGGTGGTTACTTCCGTCAGGTAAAGGATAGGTACAACACTGTTACCTTGTTGGATTCAAATGTCCTGCGCATCCCTGTCTTATGGCATTGCTAAGGCGCAAATATCTTCAGGGCCTTCTATCTCGATATCTTGAATAACTGTTTTGCAAACACAGCACACATTGGATACGCGTATTTAACGGAAATTATACTTTACATCATAACAATTATCTGCTGCGCATCAACAGCTAATATGAACGTATGATACAAGTAACAATAGTGTATACAGTACTTCGTGCCTCTAGCGTATACGATGCGATTGGCAAAAAAAAAACTGTCGGTCACATTCTTATTATGTTAGCTTAAGTATTAAAAAGTAAAAAGGGTGATACAGTATATTGTCCTGGTTAAACAAAACAATCAGAAACCCCGAGCACTAAACACAGCACTAAACTTTTAACAATTCGGTATGAACAGCAATGATGGCCGATAAGATGGTAAAGATGTAGCAGTACTCAAACATAGAAGTCAACGTCCATAACCCAGGTTTCTTTGTTAGATCAAGTAAATATAGGTGTTTGTTCAACCCGCCACCATCGAACACAGGTTAAACGACACACATTTACGCGACCTAAACCCCCCAAAAAACCCTGTATTTATGGATATTGGTTGCGAATGCCTACGTGTTAAGTCAACGATTACACGGACAATGTCTTGCGGCAAACATTCAACTGTACATTTGGGGACAAGAAATAAAAAAAGGGATGAGTCAAAGTGCGGATTTTGTTTGACTAAGAGTACAAACAACACAAGAGACACGCGTATGCCCATATAAACAAGAGGGGGGGAAGATACACGATGGACTCTGCCACATAGACAAGAGTGGAGGGCATTTAAAAAGCCAAAAATTGAGGGCCCAGCGAGACATCAACCAAACACGCTCAAGATGATACACTCCTCAAAAACCAAAACCAATGCCACCAAAAACACCAAGCCGCATTTCGACATTAACAATAACATCACCACGACCACTAACAATCAGCCGAAACCACCGTGAACAATAACACCAAGAAGAAGCGAAAGCCGTGCCAATTTTAAAGGGCGGAAAAAATGTCGAGAGCAAAGCCACCGTGGCGAAGCCAGGAAGGACCCGGGCAAGGCAACTCGTTCAGCCACACAGCTCTTCTTTACACTGCCCTCCACCGTGCCGACTAATTATAACAGATGCGACTCGGAGTTTTAAAAAAAAAACCTCGCTCACGCCGCCGCCGCCGTGGCCGCGTAAATCCCTCACACGCACAGACGACGGCAGCCTCGCCCGTGATGGCGGCTCCCTCTTCAGCCCCGCCCCTCCCCCCTCTTCAGCCCCGCCCCTCAACGTCACCCCCCCCCCCGCCGCCCCTCAACGTCACCCCCCCCCGCACCTCATCCCCACACCACGTGACGGTGCGGAGCGACGTCACTGCCGTCCTCACCCCCCCCCCCGACTCCCCGCGTAGCCCAGGGCAACGGCCAACGCGTCACGTGATGCTAAGACCACGTGACGCAGCAGAGTGTACACGCCCACAGCCGACTTGTTATTGTTAATATTACCATCACGTTACTCTCTGTATTATGACAAACGCCCACCGATCACCCGTAACCCCCACCACATCCTAAAACACTTGTATACGCTCCCGTCCGTGGCTGCCTTTTGCCTCTCCGCGAAAGCCCGACGAATGGAGGCGGCTGGACGCGCGCCTCGCTTGCACCGTCGCGAGTGCTCGCGCGCCTCCATGCCTGCTCTTCGGGGGCAGCGTTGTCGCAGAAGCACGAAGACGGCAGATTCTTTAATAAAGGGCGCAGAGAGCGCAGCTTCCTCCTTCCTGGCTAAACTATCCGCGATGTTAACTTTAAAATACGCAGGGAGGGCTACGTTTGCTCGAAATTAGAACGCGAACAATCGACGCACGGCGTCGTTAAACAACAAACTACGCGTCACTATTTACAAGCGAATTTGTCGAGGAAGGATGCAAAACGACAGTCGTCCACCCACCATAGAGACGGAGCCTTTCCCTACCCAAGATGGCCCCTCAATTTAAGATGTGGGGACGCGTGACGTCACCACCAATCGTCACCCGCCTGCCCCTACGCCTCACGACTATTGGCTGCAGCGCGAGCACGTGATCACTGTCGCGAGGATCTCCCTTGCCCACGCGCCGCTATTGGCCACGCGAGTGGCCAATGGGAGTCGCCGCAACGCGACCTGCTCAGGCAATGTAGACAATGGGTTGGTCAGGGGGGCGGGGGCTAGGGGGGGGGCAAAGGGGTCGGTGGGGGGGAGCGGCGGGGGGGGGGAGGGGTTCTAGAGACGGAGTTAGAGGCGGAGCTAAGATCAGTTTGGGGGCGTGGCCCAAAGAGGGACGAGGTGGGAGGGGCTATCATGGGGGGGGGGGTGGGGCTGAATGGGGATGAGGTCGCGGTGGAGGGTTTGGCGAGGGTGGTGGGGGGGAATCTCTCATTTACTTGATACAGCAAGCGTGCTGTGACGGTTCCACCTGAAGACGGAAGCTTGTGTTGCCTCCGAAACGTCGTGATTTTTTATTTTATTTTTATTGATTTTAAATTTTTTACCTACGCGACTTTATCGAAAAAACCTAAGAATATGAATACTTGCAGTCACGAAAGCTTCAAATCTAGAATTGAGGCTTTGAGGATTAAGAGAGGGGGGGGGGATCCCGTGGGGGCGGGGTCTGGGAGGCTGTGGGTGTGGCTATTGGCGGGGGGGGGGGCTCGTGGGAGGGGATGTAGCTGCAGGGAGATTCATCACAGCGGGAGGGAATTAATCGTGTTGCGCGTAATGCAGTGAAGTGCTCCGCGTCGCAATCCGGGGATTTCGCTGGCGTCTTCACGCCATGCTGCCTCCTAATGCGGACCGAAGGGAGGAGGAGACTGACGGCTGCGACGACAAAATGGCTCCTGTGCCGGGCAGACGCGTGACCCTAACCTGGCTCCGCATCCACATGGCCGTTTCGTGGAATTTCTGCGTGTGGTTCTCTCCGGTTCCACACCCCCAATGCCAACTCCATCACCACCTGCGTTAACCCCCCTCTCCACTCCTTCCAGCCAACACCAACTCACACCGGACCAGGGCACGTGTGTTGGGTCACAGCTGTCAGTGCGCCTGACAGCCACTTGACAACAGCTCCACCCTGTATACACAACAATGGCCATATAGCACCCAACACTGTCCACGCGTGCCCCTTCGGACCCTACATCAATGGGCTCACACCACCACTCCTATGGTCCCCCCACACCCCCTGTAAGAGTCCAGTGCGTAGTAACATTACCCCCACAGCACCCCAATTGTCCCCTAACGTGGGATAAATAAATTCCCTAAAGAGAATGGAAAACAATATTTGGTCTGACAGGTTTATTCCTTTGTAATTGTCCCAACAACATACTTGTTGAACAATAGACTTATTTTCAAATATTTCCATTCACGCCCATCGGCGAGTCAGTTACATCACGTTGAAGCAAGCATGCGAAAATATATTGAAAGATGTTTCTTGCAAAGAGGTTAAAACCGATTGCTAATTACACATTTCCAAGCGTAAGAGAGGGCTAAAAACGTGCTTTGGGGGCCAATTTTTATATGATAACAACACGCAATGTTGTACACATGCAGCAATTAACATGCATTGCAGTGTCAGATTTCTGGGGTAGTTAATGTGCCAGAGAGTAGTGAACAGAACGTTCTGCCCTGTCCACTCCCCACCACCAATAGCCATGGCACTTTTACATCCGCGCGTGTAAATCGTGCCAAAAATGATTTACCCACGTTTGTTCTGCATGTCATTGCAGTGGGAGAATAAAAAATAACGCATTCCACTGCCGGCCAAATAAACGCGAAGAATACAGGAACATTTGCTATTTATGATCTACGTTAGTGTAACTATCAACAACGCTACTTTAGCGTTGTTGATAGTTACAGCTCTATACTTAGTCGCATTTTGCTGTGCGCAATTTTTTTGTTACCAAAAAAAATATTTCAAGGCTACTTACTACCCTTGTGAAATGTCGCGTGTTTGCAAGTAGAATAAAATAACTGAAATACAAATGGCAATGCCATAAAAAACACAATGACCATGTCAACTGGAAATCCAAACATTTGACATCAAAAACTTATTTGATAAAATATAATGGAGCGCTGTGAGCACTCGGCGGTGTTTGAATCGTACAAAGTGAGCTGTATGGAACAATACAACCGGAGAAAAAACATCACCATACCATCATCACTGGCCGTGACAAGAAACCCTTTCCATCGTGTTATTCCGACCCGACGTTTAACCCTCACCCTGACCAGGGCTCAACACAGGGCTCAACCCAAGCACCCCCAATCACCACCACCACCACCTCCACCACCACCATAACAATCACCCTCCAAACGCAGCAAAAATTAGCCTTCGTTTGTTTGAAGGTGTTAGTTACACGCCACGAGACAGCATGATTATACAGTGAGATTCTCAGGTCAGGATGAAGGTCAACAAGCGTTTACATTAAATAAATAATCCGAGTAAACACTGCGTGTGGCTAGCGACTTGACGATGGTCGATTGTTGTGCCAGCCCTCATCCGCCCTGCTCAACATGAGTATTAATAAAGGCTCACTGCCCCGACGTGTTTTTTTGTGTTGTTGTTGTACAGTATTGTAATGATTTGCTTCTTCCCACCACACCCCTTGGGCTTCTATAGCCATCAACACGCCTGCGACATCTCTCCTTCAGTGACGGATCCAGGGGGTGGAGGGGAGGATTTGCTCCTCTTCCCTCCCTCTAACCCACATTTTGAGACCCGAAAATTAGTATTTTAGATTTAGCAGAGGAAATATGTTATGTTTAATGTTTTTCTTAACGTGGGGATATATTTAAAAGCTTGAAATCTCAGGACTGCCCGATCCCTTTGGGAAGTATCTATATTCGCTTATCTCACCCCGTCATCAACTACATCAGCGTGTCATCACTGTTCTAAGTGTAGTTGTTTCATGTGTGAGCTCCATATGCTTGAATACTTACACAACATGCGTGTATGTATGAACGTATACGTGCATGTGCACTGTTCACGCCTTTCAATGCTTACAAATGTGTCTATACCTGTTCGCGTTGTGCTTTTTTATCTATGATTATTAGCTGTCATGTTGACATTGCTGAAGGCCTCTGAAAGTCATCGCCACCTCCAACATCTTCTCTCCGTGGATGTACTCTTGGTCGTGTTCTCTCCTTTGGCTGCCATCCCGTGGTTAGTCCTGACCACAGGCCATCGTCTTTGTTTGCAACGTATCTCGCCATGGCCCACTTAACAGTCAACATCAGGTATTTAACTAATTAATCAATGTATTTGAATTCCTGTCTCAGTGTAATTCCAAGCATGCACCTCTCCATACTTGTTTGGTATTCTTAAAAATATATACATATTTGTCTTGGTTTGATGACTACTTTCAATTTCCACTGAGTGGATGGATTTACAAAGCTTACAAAGGTTATGTTAAATGATAGAAAATTATTTCCAGATCTCGAAGGCAAAAATAATATTCCATGAATGATTCATTCCTCAGATGAAGTGGAGATATTACAGATGTCACACTTGAAGAAGTAAACTCTGCTCTTCACATTCTGAAAAAAGGCAAAGCCCCTGGACCAGATTATATAACTGTGGACGTCATCAAAGAAGCAGGAACAGATGTTGAAATACAATTATTAGATCTATTCACGAAATGTTTGCAAAGAAATCAAATGCCTCATTGTGTTCATTTGGAAAGGCACATTGTTTGTTAAGTGTTGTGTGCTTTTGCGATCATTAGATCAGCATAGTATAGAGGTTGATCAACTGTGTCAGGCAATATCTCTGCCCTTTCTTCACTCAAAAGGACCATTACCT
Organism: Lampetra fluviatilis; assembly: GCF_964198595.1. Classification (NCBI taxonomy): domain Eukaryota; kingdom Metazoa; phylum Chordata; class Hyperoartia; order Petromyzontiformes; family Petromyzontidae; genus Lampetra; species Lampetra fluviatilis. The sequence continues at coordinate 12,259,986 of NC_136276.1, forward strand.
GAAACGTTTGCCTATTGTTTACGGCAGTACGTTATACGGCAAATACGTCTTAATTACAAATGTGATGGGCCTGGAGTTATTTGTGGCAACGCAGTCTGATTTTTGTTCATGTTTATGCATGCACATCTACAGTTCTGTTTCACAGATAAATACCGTAATGTCCCTTAACGTATGGCGATGCATGATTGTACAATGTGTGTGCCTGAAAACCAATGCATGCATGTCTGTGCGTGCGTTACACTAGGGTCTCCTTGAAAACGAGGCTTCTTATAAACTAAACTATTCTTATTGTTCAAGGTAAGGATGCCCACTGAGCTTTATAGCTCTTTTTCAAAGGTGACCTGGCCACAAATGATAGCTCAACGAAGTGGCTCATGTGAAAATGTATCACAGACAAATATTCTAACCGCATGTTTCTAAATGTGGAGGGAAAAACTCGAGGACCCGGAGAAAAATCCACGCGACCACAGGGAGAACATGCAAACTCCAAATATACAGCAGGCACCAGGATAGGGATCGAACCCACGTCCTCCTGCATACCAGGCGAGGTAGTTAACATATCACCACATCTCTCAATAGGTTCTCGTATACATACAATAAGTATGATTTGCAAGCATTTTTCAAACCACCGTTGGATGAAGGCATCGTGGGGTTTATTCCCATATGTCACTGCACTTGTCAGTGAGGGTTGTGAAGTGGTGTGGGAGGGGGGGCAGTACTGGATTCAGGTCACTTTTTTACAAAGGATCTTACTTGGTTGTAGTTCAATAATTAATTAAATGTATTTAGATGCGTGCCTGTGTGTCTGTATGTATCTGCCTTTACATGTATGCAAAAACAGTGTGCACATGTGTGAGTGTGACCATGTAAATGTGTGGGACTATGTGACTGTGTGCCTCCACATGTATCTACACATGCGTGTGACTGTAAGACAGACTGTGATTCTGTGTGTGCCTGTGTAACTATAACTTTGTGTGTCCCTGTAACGTTGTAGTTTGTGTGATATTATTTATGTACGTGTCTGCTTGTGTGCTTTCACATATATGTTGACCATGAGACTGTGTATGATTGTGTGTATCCCTGCATGACCGTGTCATTGTTTGTGTCCCAATTATATGACCGATTGTTTGTGTGCCTGTGGACGTGTGCTGCGAGACTGACTGTGCCTCTGTTTGTATCCGTATGACTAATTGCGTGTGCCTTGCACGTGGACATATTGACCTGCCTGCCGGGGGCCCTGCACATGTTGTGTGTTGTGTGTGCACATGTTGTGTGTGTTTGTGTGTTGTATGAAGGCGATGCCTTGTGCCTGACGGTGTTAAGAACGAGTGTGACTGCTGGCTAGTGCCGGCCAAAGAGCCATGTGGCTTAGCTAAGTGCCGATGCTGCTCGTCGCCGGTGGTGGTAGTGTTTGTGGTGGTGGTGGCGGATGCTGTGGTGGTGTTTGTGGTGGTTGTGGCGGTGTTTGTGGTGGTGGTGGATGTTGGGTGGTTGTGGCGGTGTTTGTGGTGGTGGATGTTCGGTGGTTGTGGTGGTGGTGGATGTTGGGTGGTTGTGGCGGTGTTTGTGGTGGTGGTGGATGTTGGGTGGTTGTGGCGGTGTTTGTGGTGGATGTTGGGTTGTTGTGGCGGTGTTTGTGGTGGATGTTGTGTGGTTGTGGCGGTGTTTGTGGTGGTGGTGGATGTTGGGTGGTTGTGGCGGTGTTTGTGGTGGTGGTGGATGTTGGGTTGTTGTGGCGGTGTTTGTGGTGGATGTTGGGTGGTTGTGGCGGTGTTTGTGGTGGTGGTGGATGTTGGGTGGTTGTGGCGGTGTTTGTGGTGGTGGTGGATGTTGGGTTGTTGTGGCGGTGTTTGTGGTGGATGTTGGGTTGTTGTGGCGGTGTTTGTGGTGGATGTTGGGTTGTTGTGGCGGTGTTTGTGGTGGATGTTGGGTGGTTGTGGCGGTGTTTGTGGTGGATGTTGGGTGGTTGTGGCGGTGTTTGTGGTGGTGGTGGATGTTGGGTTGTTGTGGCGGTGTTTGTGGTGGATGTTGGGTGGTTGTGGCGGTGTTTGTGGTGGATGTTGGGTTGTTGTGGCGGTGTTTGTGGTAGTGGTGGATGTTGGGTGGTTGTGGCGGTGTTTGTGGTGGTGGTGGATGTTGGGTTGTTGTGGCGGTGTTTGTGGTGGATGTTGGGTGGTTGTGGCGGTGTTTGTGGTGGTGGTGGATGTTGGGTGGTTGTGGCGGTGTTTGTGGTGGTGGTGGATGTTGGGTTGTTGTGGCGGTGTTTGTGGTGGTGGTGGATGTTGGGTGGTTGTGGCGGTGTTTGTGGTGGTGGTGGATGTTGGGTTGTTGTGGCGGTGTTTGTGGTGGATGTTGGGTGGTTGTGGCGGTGTTTGTGGTGGATGTTGGGTTGTTGTGGCGGTGTTTGTGGTGGATGTTGGGTTGTTGTGGCGGTGTTTGTGGTGGATGTTGGGTTGTTGTGGCGGTGTTTGTGGTGGATGTTGGGTGGTTGTGGCGGTGTTTGTGGTGGATGTTGGGTGGTTGTGGCGGTGTTTGTGGTGGATGTTGGGTTGTTGTGGCGGTGTTTGTGGTGGATGTTGGGTTGTTGTGGCGGTGTTTGTGGTGGATGTTGGGTGGTTGTGGCGGTGTTTGTGGTGGATGTTGGGTGGTTGTGGCGGTGTTTGTGGTGGTGGTGGATGTTGGGTGGTTGTGGCGGTGTTTGTGGTGGATGTTGGGTTGTTGTGGCGGTGTTTGTGGTGGATGTTGGGTTGTTGTGGCGGTGTTTGTGGTGGATGTTGGGTGGTTGTGGCGGTGTTTGTGGTGGTGGTGGATGTTGGGTGGTTGTGGCGGTGTTTGTGGTGGTGGTGGATGTTGGGTTGTTGTGGCGTGTTTGTGGTGGATGTTGGGTGTTTGTGGTGGTGTTTGTGGTGGATGTTGGGTTGTTGTGGCGGTGTTTGTGGTGGATGTTGGGTGGTTGTGGCGGTGTTTGTGGTCGATGTTGGGTTGTTGTGGCGGTGTTTGTGGTGGATGTTGGGTGGTTGTGGCGGTGTTTGTGGTGGATGTTGGGTTGTTGTGGCGGTGTTTGTGGTGGATGTTGGGTGGTTGTGGCGGTGTTTGTGGTGGATGTTGGGTGGTTGTGGCGGTGTTTGTGGTGGATGTTGTGTGGTGGTGGTGGATGTTGTGTGGTTGTTGTGTGGTTGTGGTGGTGGTGGTGGTGATGATGATGAGACGAGAGCTCACGACTTCCAGAGCCACATTGTTGCGGGCATTGTGCGTCTCGGCGCGTGACGTCACCGACTGACCGACGAACCTCGCCGCACGCGCTCCGGACTCAACAACAACAGCAGCAGCAACAGCAGCAGCAGCAACAACAGCAGCAACAACAACAGCAACAACAACAGCAGCAACAACAACAATTCCGAATGATCGAAATCTCTTTCACCGGTCAGTTCGGAAGCCCGGGACATACTCGCTCGCTCGCGTAAATATTTAAACGACAACAACGACAAAACCTCCATCACACAAACACACACACACAAACACACACACACAAACATACACAAACACACACACAAACACGCACAAACACACACACACAAACACACACAAACACACACACAAACAACCACACACACACAAACACACACAACCATAACCGGCACAAAGTCCCTAACCGTCGCGGGTTTGACTCGCTGCGTCCAGGAAGAACCGCCCCCCCCCCGCATCCACCACAACCACCCCCCTGCACCACCACCACCCCCCCCTGCACCCACCACAACCACCCCCCTGCACCACCACCACCCCCCCCCCCTGCACCCACCACAACCACCCCCACCCCCCCTGCACCACCACCACTACAACTACCCCCACCACCCCCCCACCACCACCCCCCCTGCACCCACCACAACCACCCCCCTGCACCACCACCACCCCCCCCTGCACCCACCACAACCACCACCACCCCCCCCACCACCACCACCCCCTGCACCCACCACAACCACCCCTGCACCCCCCACCCCCCCACCACTACCCCCCCACCCCCCCAGGTAAGTTGCTCTCGCGGTTGGGAGGGGACGCAGCCCCCCCCCCGCCCCCTGTCCCCCCCCCCCGCCCCCTGTCCCCCCGCCTGCCCCGCGCTGTCTCTGCGCGGCGTCATTGTTCGCCGCGCCCGGGGTCCGTCCACTTTGTTCCCTGCCGTGTCATGTCCCCTCGCCGCGCTTCGCGTCGTCGTCGTTGTTGTCGCTCGCTCGCTCTGCCCGTCTCTCAGTGCCCCCCCTCGGGGTCTCGTCTCGTCTCGGGGCCCCGTCTCTCGAGGGCGCTTCGTGTCGCTGTGCCGCGTCCCCCCCTTGGGTAGCCAACACCCCCCAGACACCCCCAGACACAACTCAACATTCGTCCCCCTCCTCCTGTCGTCTTCCCCGGCTCCTTGTCCCCCTCCTCCTCCTGTCGTCTTCCCCGTCTCCACTACCCCTCCCTCCTCTCTCTCGTTCGTGTTCTTCATCCCGTGTGTGGGTGACCGCTGCTTTGTACCTCTCCTACCTGTGTTTGTATCTTGTCTATCCAGCCACCACGTCGGTGTGTAATTGTGTAACGTTACTGATGATGAGTGTGCTGTTGTACGCGTGTTAAGCCACACAGTGTAGTATGAATGGACTATTCGTGTACCCTGTAAGTGTCTCTCCGAGTTGTTGCGATGTACACCCCGCACCACTACATTGTGTACACACGGCAAGTGACAGCTGCGGTCTATACACATTGTAGTAGTGGTGGTGGTAGTGGTGGTGGTGCACGTGTGTGTTGTGTGTGTTGTGTGCCTACCAGTGGTGAGGCTGCGTGATATGTGTGGAGCCTTCTCGGCGTGCGTCGTGGTGGTGCGCGTCGCCTTCGTCGTCGTCGTCGTCTTTGCCACCGCTCTCCTTCGCGATGTCCTTTTACCCTTAAAACAACAACCGCAACAACAACAACCACAACAACAACAACCGACCCGGCTCTACGGAGGTCCCCCTCCTCGTCAGGCGGGACACGAGAGGTAAGAGTCGCGTGTCCGTCCTGGGTGGGTTTGTGTTGAACCACGACGACTCCTGCCCGTCTCCTTGAGGAGGATCGCAGTCTCCCCCCTGTCCATTGTCGTTTAGCAACTAAGAGAACGTGGCATGTGTGTGATCTATGTCATGTGTGTGTGTGATCCGTGTCATGTGTGTGTGATCCGTGTCATGTGTGTGATCCATGTCATGTGTGTGTGATTCGTGTCATGTGTGTGCTCTGTGTCATGTGTGTGTGATCCGTGTCATGTGTGTGTGTGATCCGCGTCATGTGTGTGATCCATGTCATGTATGTGATGGTTCTGGTGGTGGTAGTGGGGGGTACGTAAATGGTGTTTGTCGTGTAAATGCGTGTGTCGTGTAGTCGAGTGCTTTGTCGAGAGCTTCAAGAAGTGCACTTTTGATAGTTAATAAAATCGGCACCGAGATAATAAAGGGGGTGGTGTGGTGTGAGCCCCCCTTTAAACGCACGTGGAGGTGGACCGGGGGGGGGGGGGCTTTAAACACCGCGGTTTGTGTGGTGTGTGTGGGGGGTGAGCTCCCCCTTTAAACGCACGTGGAGGTGGACCGGGGCGGGGGGGGCTTTAAACACCGCGGTTTGTGTGGTGTGTGTGTGGGGGTGAGCCCCCCTTTAAACACACGTGGAGGTGGACCGGGGGGGGGCTTTAAACACCGCGGTTTGTGTGGTGTGTGTGTGGGGGTGAGCCCCCCTTTAAACACACGTGGAGGTGGACCGGGGGGCGTTAAACACCGCGGTTTGTGTGGTGTGTGTGGGGGGGGTGAGCCCCCCTTTAAACACACGTGGAGGTGGACAGGGGGGGGGGGGCTTTAAACACCGCGGTTTGTGTGGTGGTGGTGGAGGAGGGGGCCGCTTTGCTTTGCGTCGGACAAAAACGACGGCAGAGAGCGGTGGCGGCGTGCGCGTGTTGTTTGTCGGATGCCATGTTGTATCCCTCGTCACTTTGTGCGTGCTGAATGATGTCTCCCATCATCATCATCGTCATCATCGCGACTACAGTAGTACTACTAACCACTTACAATCACCCTCGCCCCACCGAATGTCACCCCCAGTCGCTCTCCTCCTCCACCACCTTACTCCCCCACCTCCTCCTTCACGCCGCGACTTGAGTCGGTCTCCCCCCCCCAGCCCCAGCCGCTGTTTTGTCGTCTTCATCGTGGTGGTGGTGTGGTGGTGGTAGTGGGGCTTGCCCACTCGTTGTTTGAGTGTTTGCCGTGCCCTGGTGTGTTGTTTTCCGGTACGTATCGCGGCGCGTTTGTGCTTATTACGTGCGTATCGTTGGCCTTTGTGTTGTAAGCGAACGTAAATAAATACGTGTATGTAGAGTTGTAGACTATTATGACATGTCAGCAGTATGCTGTGGGTCTGTGTGTGTATATGACTGTGCATGTTTAATATACTGTACTGGATATAGAAGTGTCAACTGTCCCAGCAAATGCTGCTGGATAAGACGATAAATCTCAGGTATTAGTGGCCCAACAGATGCTGATTGATAATACAATCTTATGTGTACTCATGACCAGAGTCTGACCCAAACGGACATCAATTTGGGGGTGAAACTTATTTGGCTTCGCCGTAAAATCTTCATGATTAAAGAAATCAGGAAGACATTTGAGTAGACCCCCTCTCGCCCCTCTGCTCTCCTTCTCAATATCTGCATTAAAGTATTTGAAAATAAATCACAGTGTTCAGGACGGATTAAGCCCAGCGCCAACAGGGGCATAGAGGTCGTATCAAACCGGTACACACATCAACGATAAGAGGTTCCCATTTTCTCACACCAAGTTTGCATATGCTAATCGTGGGAAGACGGAACTGAGAGGGAAAGTACAGTCATTAGGGTGGACGCTATATGGTTTTATGCTGGGATGGTTGTGCCAGAGTCCTTCATTCATATCCATCATCTTGCGAGAGCATTAGTACTTGAATCTTGTGATCCATCATCTCCCCTGGGACACGAGTTCCCGAGGCTGTTATTATTAATCATCTGTTGGAAAATCAGTACTTAAGGGCTGTCCTTACCCATTTGCTGGAACAGAAGTACTGGGAGTTGTTCATATGTCACTTGATGAAATATTCGTGCTTGAGACAGGTTTTGACCCATTACCTGCTGGAACAGTAGTACCTGAGGCTGTTTGTATCAATTCTCTGTTAGATCAACGGTACTTGAGACTTCTTATGTATCATTTTCTGAGACTCACCGTAGTAATACTTGAGACTTGTAATTGTCACCGGTTGGAACAGAGTTACTTGGAGATGGTTGCCCAAGTAGTACCCGAGACTGCGGATGTATGTGGTGACAGTCGTCTCGTGATTCTAGCACACCGTGGGTATGTCAGAGAGTGTCTCTGTGTGGGACTGTATTTTGTGTGTCATTGTGAGAGTGAGTTCAGAGTGTGTTTGTGTCTAAACGTCCCAGACTGTGCGTCTGCGTTGTGATGCGCCGTGCCGGCCTTCATATGCACTGCATACCTAAGAGCACTTTGCCCCAAGTCTGTTGAGACTGTTTGGGGGATCTTTGTCTTTAGTGTGGCATTATCTGTACGTGAGAGTGAGTGAATGAGTGTCTTGCGTTAGTGTGTTTGCGATAATGTGTGTCACTGAGAGTGTGCACAGACACACACACCACCTAATATCGAGCTACGATACTAACCCGGCTACCCGAGTTCGATTCCCGCTCACGGCTAACACCAGTGACGATTATCTGAACCGGCTCTCGCCTAGGTAGACTCAACCTCAAACGAGTACCTGGTTCGGTGTGTAAACAAATGCGCCGTGCCATCCTTCATAGGAGCTCGTTAACACTACTTAGCCCCAACAATCTGTTAAGGTGACACGGGGAGGGGGGGTCTTTGTCTTTGATATAGCGACGTGAGTGAGTGAGTGAGTGTCGAACATGTTTGAGGTTTGGCTGGGACGTGATGATGAGAGAGTGTATCTCGCAGGGCAGGCGGACAGGGCAGTGTTGAGGGCCGGCGTGGCTACTCGATTCACCATCTACCCACCCACCCCCATCACTCCTCCTTTGTGTCGCACGCACGGCTCGGCTCGGTGCCGTGCGTGGTGGTGGCCTCATCCCTAGAAAACAACGCGCCCCCTTTCGCCATCTTGGCAAGTTGTGTTTTTTGTTTTGTTGCGAAGCCCTCGCCTACTTCTTTTGTTTCCCCCCAGCAGCTCCAGGGTCCGTGCCCACTGAGAAAGGAAATTCTTCTCTCCCTTCTTCTTCTTGCGAAAACTTAAAAGGGAGCTGATGGGGGGGGGGGGGGTGACGTCAACTCGTGGCCCGGCTTCTTGGCGTCTCTCTCCGGCCCGCTTTGGCGGCGTGGCCACGCAGGAGGCCACGGGGATCCCATTCATTGGCACCGTCCCCGGTTTGACGGGGACACACGGCTGCGAGAGGCCCTCCCCGAGTTGTGATCAATTCTCGTTCAGATATGAAAGGTCGCGAGCGGACAGCGAAGCGCGTCGCCTCGTTAGCCCTGGGGGTGGTCGCCACTGTGGCCGGGAAGCGCGGTCCGGGCAGCTGCCAGCTGACTCCATGCCCCCTTTCACAGCCTCTCAATTCCCTTTACCAGCCTCTCACCCCCCTTTCACAGCCTCTCAACCCCCTTTCCCAGCCTCTTAACCCCCTTTCCCAGACTCTCTACCCCCTTTCACTCTCTCCAAACCCCCTTTTTTCTGCCCCCCCTAATTCTCTGTCTCCCCACTCTCCTTCCTGAATCCCTGTCCCTTTCCTCTCTACTAACCTCTCTCATCTTACTGCATTCCTTGCATCCCTGATTCCCTCTTTCCTCTATCCCCGATTATCAACCTGCCTTCCTGCCTATCTCACTGCTAACCTCCTTGCCTCCCGACTCATCTTGTCTGCTCTGCCTCCTTTCCATCGTCTCCCTGCATCGTTGGTCCACTCTCCACCTCTCTCCCTGCTTCTCTCCACGCCTGAAGTTGTCCCAAGCCTTGAGCTCGCAAGGAGACCGCCACCCTCTCTCTCTCCTTACAATTGGGCACCACCCTTAATTTGTTTGCGATTCTTTGATAAACATCTTTATCTTTCTCTTCGACAATGTTTGTCTAAGCATCGCTGTCAACCATTTAACGGACAAGGTGCAGAGAGTGTGTTGGTGGTTTACCCAAGCGTGGCACACTGTTATGACGTGTTCACGTCTGCGTTGTATATGTACTCAGTATAATTTTTAGTATAACGTATGTGACAATATGTGTGCTACTACACAGTCGTTTAATTGTACAGATAAATAGTGTCCGGTATATAGTGGAACTGACATCCTGTAATACATAAATCCGTTAAAATTCATACTAGTTTGGAGCCCTTTGTCAATTCACTGCTGGGTGAAAACGACCTGGCCACGCTGTGTTGGTTCATATAGGTTGATTGAATCATGTGTACTCCACCAAGCTGATTATTAGCGTGGGCTCAAGTGCGGTGTAAGGCGAGGACCCATTTAGATACTCCCATTGTGAGCCGCTGCCGGGAATCAAACTCAGGTCACCAGGTACAGAGCGCAAACTATTGCCTTTCCATTAAGCCCAATAAATCAATGTATTGCATTCAAATACATACAAAGCATAGTGGATATTTAAACAGTCATAGGTATATACACTACGGATATACGTAGAGAGTAAATAGTAACATTTTATACTGGACCACTACAATAGTGTTGCTTCTATATTATATCATGTTTATACAAAATAAACTTACAAACAATGTCATATTGGTTAAACAGGCAAAATAAGGGTACATTAAGCAAATATCAGCGATGTATTTGGCCTCATTGAGAGAAGGGCAATGAAGTGCTGCACCACACAAGTAATGTATGCAGCATATTAATTACGATTGCACTAACTAGTGTTTGTGGAAAGCTCACATCTGATTTAATTGCCATATAACTAATTAACCCAGCTTAGCAAGAAAACAGGCATGATTATGTTTATTAATGTCACTTTAATACACACCCAGTCCTATTAAGGATGGATGGGAAGCCACTACTGGCTTTATTTTGGTGAATCTGATTTGCAGCACTACTTACCGTTCCAGGGTTGTGCCACATTTCACATTAAACAATTGCCTTGCATTTCACACATTTTCCAAGTCATTGTTGTTTAGTCGCGCTCGTGAAAATAGCGTGATGACTACAAGTGGGGACATTAGTTCAAGGGGGCCATAGTGATGATAGGTATTCATACAATAATTTATAGACTTTATAATCTCACCACAGCTTCGTTAAATACAATGTAGTCAGTGGAGAGCGACTGTTTATTACGTATCCTTAATTTGTTTAGATATATCACAGACTGTAATGAGTATTAGATAAATACTAACGTGGAGTGTTAGTCTTCCACATTGCTTCATTGCTCATGATTTTTAAATGCCTATATTTATCCATGAACGCAAACTACTGTACCGTCGTATCACTATAACTGCAATATATTTTCATCATGTCAATGTACAACGGTGTCTTGTTTACATTAACTTCCTGAGTCTATAAGATTTAGTTCCCCAAATTGTTCACAAAATCCATTAGTCATTGTTTTTTTATTTGTTTTTCTCTGTTTAACGATCTAATACACACCATACAGTGTTTAGGTAATTTGCTTATAAAAAAAAACCTACATCCATCTTCAGCACATCTCAGTTTTATTTTAAATAGGCATAAATGCCATAATTGTATGATTTGAGTCACCACACTCAAGAAGATAGACCCTGGAGTGTGCAACAACCGTGGTAAATGCACTGCATTCATACATTAGAGTCTGTGTGTGCTAAATTAAGGGGCCTCTTTTATGTAAGGAAGATAATTGAAGGAAGTGATTGTTCAGCTTTTAGTTGTGCTATGTCAGTCGTGGGCTGCTTGGAAGCTGGAGTGTACATGGGGAAAAAAAACCCCGGTGGGTATTTCGTTTGAAACGACCAACTTCTATTCTCTCTTCTCTCTTTGCTTGTGTTGCGATCGAAACGTCGTGGGTTCTTTTGCTTTTAATTTCGATTTTTGTTTTCTATCGACGTGACTTTACCGAAAGAACCAAGAATAAGACCAACTTCTACTTGCATTTTGTCCATAGCTTGAGCAGCCCCTTCGTCTCAGCATTGATTTGGCTTGGTAGTGCTTAATACACAGCCACTTCTGAGGCCCCCAGCTGTTTGACAAATGCACAATATGCCGGCAAAGTGGAAACACGCAATATTATTTCCGCTGCTACTCGGCACGGCAAATTCCCTTTTAACCCATCCGCAACACAATGAAATGTAGAGTTGTAAAAAGGGGGGCCTTGCGGAAGAACATACTCAATGCGAACCGAGGACTGTCACGGAGCACATAGAATGCACGAAAAAATGGAATAAAATCCCCTTGATGCTGTCCGTATCCATGGTGACAGATGGTCCTCTCCGCGCATCTGTCCTTGACACTGTCATGGCTTTTGAATTCCCTTGCCGAGCTGGTGTCACGTAATTAGTCGGAACGCCATTAATGCTGCAAGACAAAGCGCAGCGCCAAAATGCCGGAGAGAAAGGTGCACGGGAAACACGGGGCTCCCTCCCTCCGAAAGGTATTAGTATTTGAACCGTAGCAAATATTTACCGTGGTATTTATGGAACGCGAAGTGTAGCAACTTAACGAAAAGGTGGCTTAGGAACAATGTGAGAAATATAAATGAGCGTATCTTAAAAGCTGCATGAATGATTCAGCGACTCGCCTTCCGCTGTGTGCGAGCTATTTATATCGTGATACTTTTGTTGGATTACATATTTTCTCAACTTATACAATTTTCTTTGAATAATATGTTTAAATGTTATTATAATATACAGGACCTACAGTATTACTGTTGTGACAATATTAAAACAAATATCTAGTTTAATCAAAAGACAATGTGTTTATTACAATAGCAGACTTATCTTCTTGGTTCTTTCAGTAAAGTCACGTAGAATGGAAATAATAAAATTAAAACATAATAAAATAATTCTCACGACGTTTCCATTCTACGTGACTTTACCGAAAGAACCAAGAAGATGAATCCCTGCAGTCACGAAAGCTTTAAATCGAAAAATAGCAGACTTGTTATTGTGCCTGTATATATTACAGTAATTAGATATATGATTAAGTTATATATATATATTTTAAAGTAGTATATTCTACTGTATTGTGTTTATTCAAATTCTAAATACAATTTAATGTATCATAGATACATATGGTCAAACGCGTATCCAAGCTAGCTGGAGACTGGCTTCATGTTTAAATTGTTTGGTAGTTCCACTCGCACACGGTACAATAGATAAAACATGTATTACTTCTTATGAGCAGACATACGTTGTATATTGAATAACGTGTTAGCAATGATGGTCACAATATCTTCAAATGAGACCAGGCCAGTCTTCTCATCACACTGCTGACACATGAACTGCCTTAACTTTACATTGTGAACAACAATAGGCCAGGATGGTGACTCCCTTTTATTGGGTGATGCTCAAATGTAAAATATTTTTACGTACTACAATACTCTACTAAATTCTTTATTCAACGAATACATGACGCCACATACAATGATAAAGGTGTGTATGCTGCACGTAACTTAATGTGACAAGTTAAGTTTATATTAATATCGGAAGTTTTTATTTTACATACGTTCTTGTCTGTGTATCAATGTTCCACGGCAAATGAAATATATCCTTCAATTTACACAACAGTCAGTGAATTCCTTTGCCTGTTTTCTAAATCTACAAATCTAGAAGCAGTGATCACTGTTCCGTGGTTGTTCGTGTATTTCATGGAATGTGAAATACTGAAGAGGATTGCACATATTTATTTGTCTGCAGTAACAGGGCAGAATGTAGCGTTGACAGGTTCAAAAGCGTGCGTTTTCACTCGCAGTAGTTAGAAGATGAAATTATTGTTATGAAAAAGCTTTTAAATTAACGTGAATTTATCGCAGTACACAGTACTTAATAATGTTCCCGTTGGCAAATGTGGCAATATTCACAGTCAAATAATATCAATTCATTTCAGCAACACGTTAAGAAACCACAATTGTTTTTTAAAAACATTCCTATTAAATGCAATCGCCTACTGTGTTCAGAAATCTACTTTTGCAAAAGTTAAATGCTTTTCTAACTCTAGACTGCAAAAAGAGTGGTTATTCTTTCACACGCACACAAAAAACGCATTTATAGAAAATCCTTGATGGCGTTTGCACACACAGCTAAGTGGTCTGTGTACCCTGGCTTTTCCCGATAAATCACTGCTCAGCAGCAGCAGCGTGGAAGAGGCCAGGATGATGCGCAAGGAGTGGGTGCTCGATCTGCCTGGACGCCATGTCCGCATGGCGTAATATATGGCTTGATGGGGGACACCCGTGGTAACATTGGGGATGAGGTTTGGGAGGGTAGATGGGAGGTGGAGAAGGGGGCCTTTAGTCGCTGACTGATTAAGATCTCCGTCCTGATGGCCATCTGTCCTGCCTCTGCGGGGTGGCCAGTGTACGGCACGTTTGTGGCACCCGTGGATCAAGTCGAGCAGATGCGGAGGCCAGCGTGAGATGCGTTGAAGGGGATATGGATACCTTGGCATGTCTGCAGATATTCATATATTTGGTTGCGTTCGTGTGTAGTTGTGCACACGTTTGTGCCACATCTACGATTGTCACATTGACTTATAACAAATTTGGTGATTGAAAATGCAGCGAGCACTGTGAGCATGGAAATGATCCGCACCCATCACGATGTGACACATTCTCACAGTTCGGGGCCGTGGTTCAATTCACGAATTGTTTATTTTTCTTTTGCCATTCAGGGTGAATATAGGCCCTCTGGTAGCTGCAGAATCCACGTGAACCAATTACACACATGTATAAAACCTAGAAAAAACACAAGTTCTTACACGCACGACTCACTGCACTTATTGTGGATCATGACAATGTTTTAATCGTTGAACCGACACATCATTACATGCTGAAGTCGTCGTGTGAAAACCTCCAACATGCCCTCCGAATAAGTTTCCCCACGCCGACTGTCGGAAGACCTTGTTGTTATCCACGTTTATTTCAATTATAGAACTTCAAACATGATGCGTACAGTACAGTGTTGTTATGACTGACCGAGCTGGGCGTGGTGTTATGTTTCCTCCCTTGGCTTGGTTACTGGATGGGTTGTTTGAGCAGAATGAGGATTTGATACAATGGAAGGTGATTACAACACCACTGCCTTTACTGCCAGTTAATGAACTTGTAACGGGTGACGTGTTCGGGCCTGCAGCTATCACCCATGGCAAGAACCCCTTACCAACACCCCAGTCACGGCGATTGCAGGTTTATATCTTAATTGGCTGGGGATTCTTACCTGCCATAAGGGAGACGTTTTAGCCTGTGGGCTAGTTCACGGCTGCTTTGTGGCTTCAGGAGCCATTGGGAAAAAAAAAACAATTTGCTTAGACTTTCATACTGCTAATCAAATGGCGAATAACAAATTATACCCTTGTAGGAGAGGGTTTGTGTGTCATTGTGTTGCTTTATGACCTGCCTTTATGTGGGTCCCTTGAAACCAAAGCGACAGCTCTTTGGAGTATGTGCATAATGATTGCACAGATTTATTTGAAATGCATGAATGTACTAGTGGTGATATTAATTGTATTTATGCCTTGCGTTTGTGCAGTTCACAATTCTTGTCACGATACTCCATATTTAAAAAAACATGGCCATTAACACAGTTGGCTTTAGGTTGTGCGATTCGGGATAAAAAATATATGATAATTTGTGGTGCCTTTGGTAAAACAAGGTTTCTGTCGTGAGTTGTGGATGACAGTGATGAATTTATCTCCTCGTTACGGGTTATTTTATCGGCATTTTCTCAGGCCCTTCCCATGTGGTATTGTGGTCTGCTGGAGGGAAGGAATCAGACTGCTGCTGCCAGCCTCATAGGATAGGGCACTTGAAGTATCGAGGTGTATAACTTAGGGGTTTAACAATGCATCATTTCGTGTATGTAAGCACTGCATTTGTTGTATGTCAGCGGTAGATTGACCATGGGTTATAATGATGATATGTAATTTATCCAAGTGACCCTTGCAGCTACTACAGGTGCCACTATTCACCGTGTTAAAATAATAATCACTTCTTGAATCAAATCGCAACCCTGAACCATGACAGTTCATTGGATTGCGAATGGAGCGAATCGCTGTAGGCAGCTTGCGAGCAGTGTTGATGTGAGCATGGCGAGCTACTTGTCTTGGTAGCACAGATTTAAAATAAGCATTTTAGTTTCCCTTCATGCCCTATGCTGTTTTTTTAAAGGTAATCTGGGAAATATATTGAGTTCTTGGTTTCATGCAATGCAGTAGTAGGAGACAGACGATGTAAGTACATTGGTTACCATAGAAAGCAAAGATTAGAGTGTGTGTTTAGGTGGAGATGACTTATTACATTTTTTTTTCAAATTGTAGAAATTACAAAAGTCAATGGTTGTCTAGTATTGCCAAGTATAGCAGCTTTGGTAGCCTCACGATGCAGCCGATGTTTGAATTGGTGTCATATCAGCATGAACTGTGTGCATTAGAAATGCATTTAATGATGTCAGGAAAAATGTAACGTGCAGAGGAAAAGCTTTACTTTAAACGCAATTGTCAGTTTTGACAAGTTGCCCCTTCAGCAATGACGTATGCTTTGAAGGGAAACTGTGGAAAATGTTCCCCTTTATTCTGTAAATATATTGGAGGTTAGTTTCATCTAATTGCCAGTATCATTAGAAATAAGCCCCGTCCCAGAATGTCCATTCATCTAAAATTCTGACTTAAGTGATTGCTGCAAACCAAGTACCACTGTCAGTAAAAGCTCTTTTAAAAAGAAATTGCAGAGCTACGTTTGAATCATTGTGCGAGTTGACATCATTCTCTTGTCTAGCCATCATAATTAAATATAGGTTGGGACGCCATGACATCGTGATAACATGGGAAAATTTAGTCATAAAATAGGCAAGCTGTGAGAAGAAATTTTGACTCTGCTGTCCATTTTGGTTTTTGTGGTACCCGAGTGGTATGTGACATTGAACTTTCTTGTTGGGCAACGTTGTCGTCTGGCAGTTGAGACTTGTACAGTTTTCGTTTTTTTGCACGAGCGTACTCGTCTTGATAAACATTACGCAAACGAGTTAAACCAGATGATGAGTGCAGATATTTTGCTTCTTAGTGCCCTTTTTGACCGACAGATTTACGTAGCAAAACATTAATATTCAGTGGCATGCCCACACTTCCTGCCGTTGAATTTGTTTATTTGCAATGGTTTATAGAAACTATGTTATACTTTTTATTTGAGTTCAGTTACATTCACCTACTGTTGTAAATTCAATATTAAGAAAATGTTAACCGTAAACTTTAATGCATCCATAATTAAATTGCATCTTTCACACACATGTGCGCACATAATTTTTGTATTAAAAACATCTATTGTATTATCACGTGTATTTTACGCATTAGTAATAAACACAACAGTGCTATATTTGTAATGTACATACTAAAGTGTAAAACACGAGTTAGCGATGTTGTTATAGTGTGTATATATTCCTGAATTTCATAAGTTACAACGATGGAAATATTTATTATCAGCTTTCACATTGTCATTAACAATATCCATCGATATAAGAATGAACTATTTTCTTATTTTTACAGTTTTCTGGTGTTTCGTACTTCTTTAATTTTCACTATACTCTTTTCCGAAAGACAAACAGATGCGATTATAGTTTTAGGGTTATGGCACACACATTTCACGTTATTTTCAGCCTCTGGTTATTAGTGGTCTATAATTTGTTTTCCCTGAAGTTACTTTATTGCACAGGCCAGCTACAAATTAATGTCTTTGAACAAATATGAAAAGGTAAAAAAAAGAAACGTGATATGCCCAGCCCAATTGTTTTAAAGCAGTTTCAGAGAAAATTCACGTCATAGCACAACAAAGAGAGACAACCACTTTCAAATGGGTGGAAATTCTTGTTGAGACATAACTTCAAAGGAGCTATGGCTTACGGTATTTTCCAGGTAGTGCTGTATAATGCTGGCTCACATACCACACGTTTCATGCTCTCTGCCGCACTGTTCCATGAGCAGACAACAGAGGCCTGTATTATTTTAGCATACCCACATTTCAGATGGCCATCATTGATGTTGCAGAAACTCCTCTGATGTACAAATGACACCCAAAACAAGCACTGTCCATTAAACTTTCAGTTCGGGTCTCTAGGCTGTGGGACTAGCAAGTGATGTTAGTTAGAACCCGTTTAATGGCCAAAGCCGGCTAAGCAGTTGATAAGATGCCTATCCACCACTTGCCTGGTCGACCTCCAGCAAAAGTTGAAATGGGAACTAATTTCATGCTGGCATACTTATGACATGAATTGGTTAATTAATACTGTTGCAAATTAAGACCTTCGGAGGTCGGGTTTACACTTGGGTTGCTACCTTTTCCACAGACCAAACCTGGACATATTTCTCAGTCTGCCTACTACATCTTCCAAAACTGTGCAGAATGCTGTCATAAAGTTGAACACAATGACACCAGATCTCAGTAGACATCAGTTATTGCCACGCGAAGAGATGCCTGTTCACGAAATATCTGGGGCAAAACCAGACAGCTTAAATCCGTATATTACAGTACAAGTGTTTGAGAGTATTGCAGTGATCATAGTGTAATGTTAAAGAGGAAAAATATATCCAGCATCAGATGGGTAATATACGACTGTATATTCAAGCACACGTTGAAATGTCATCTTTTCCATTGATTAACCAGAGGTCCATTGGACTCTACTATGGTGATGGCTGGCGAGCTTGGCATGATTTGGAATTTCTTGTTAACAGTGCAGATTGGGGGGAGGGGTATACAAACTGATCTGTCATAACACCACATACAGGTTGTACCATGTGTTGTTCCACGTGATGTTTGATGTTCCTTCCGCTCCACGTGCTTCTTCAGGAACTGGTAGCCTCTTCAGGATACTGAATTGCAGCTTGTAGTAACACGAAGAGTAACATCAGTCATCCTACTGTACAACATGCGGTACAATCACATTGGGGAGCTGTACGACAACCATGAAAAGCATACGCAGTAGCGTACAGCAACACCACATTGTAAGGAGGAAATGGAAAGGAGTACCAAAGCCCTCAAGCGACTTGAACAGGCGTGGCCAACCCATAACAGACCAAGAAACACAACTCACCCATGAGTTCTGCAAAGAGCCAAGTGTATATATAAGTGTGTATATATTAGTTTTCTGCACAGCATGGGAGACATCCATTATCCTTTGCTACTGTGATAGTATGTTTTACGTTGTGGCCCTTCGGGAGACGCCAGTTGCCCACCACTGGACCAGAGTAAAGTATCCAGTCGCTTTCTTGATCTGGAAGCAAGTTCCTCCACACTGCACGCTAGATGTTGTATGGGCCACGTGCGATGTTTCCACAGGAACAGGTTGAGTGCGCTATTTCTGATGCCATAGACTGCTGCGCTCTGCCTGAATTCACAGCCCCTTTGAGCCTAAAAGCAGAAACCTTGAAGCCTCAACCTGGCAAAGGCTTAATCTGCTAATAAAGGGTGTAACATAAAATCAAATTACAATTCCGCCATTTAACTTGCTGAACACGTGCACACGTGTATGTTGACAATCTGTTGTAATTGTTTGGAAAATTGGATTTGGAATTTTAATGCTAAGTGCTAAAAACTGTTCCTGTTAGAAATATTATTTTGTCAGCTCAGGCTTGTGTATCAGCCAGCACGGCACAACATAGTGCGCCCACACACAGCCCAGTCAAGGATGACAATGTGCAATAATTAAAGTGATTGCAAGGACAACCAGAAGTGTCTGATTGTCATCATCTTCTGTCGTCGGGTGATGTGTAGACAAGAATGGAACCTCCCTCCACTACCCACCCAGAGCATTTTTTGATGGGCTATTGGAAACCAGGCGTTCACAGGAGCAGAGAAGATAGGTCTTGACCCCCCAGCTCAGACTCATTTCAAAGTGAATTCGACCTTTTGTGCTCTGTTTGAAAGCTGAAGCAAAAGGGAAGATAATGTTTTGTGTTATTTGCTGCTCATGGCATTCATGCGAATCAGCACTCCAAGGCTATAGATTTGCGCTTCCAGCAAGGATGCAAAATAATCATTGTGTTTTGTAGCCCGAAGCTACAAAAAATATGACAATTTTAAGCTTCTGATCGAGCAGTGTCCGCGCCATACATACCGAAATTAGTCTGCATTTGTTAGCATCTTAGGAAATAAAACATATTACAGGTCATACAAACAGTACATTGCATACATCATTTATACTTTAATATTGTACTATGTTTGTAAGTATAGTATGTGTACTCTACTGGACAGTATAAGCACATAGCATGCTGTAGTAAGACACTGTATACAGATAGTGCATAGGTTGTCAATTGTCAGCATTACTTCAGTACATTCTGGTTGAAGTGAAGATACAGTACTAGGAAAACGTACGAGGTCAAACGAAATTAAACTGAATAAGTGCTGTTGGATAATTATGGTGAAGTTTTGTTTATTGGCCTTTACCACACCCTTGATGTTTTCACAGGCATGAAAAGAAAGCACCTGATGTTTTCTGCCACATTTTATCTGCCTGTCGCACCGCATCCTGTTTTTTTTTAAGTACCTCTCCTTCGCAGCTGAACTTGTGGCCAGGCATTGAACGCTTGCTTGTAAATTGCGCGAAAAGCATTTTTGGGCAAGTCACTGCCAATCGCAGAGATTGCTTTTTCTGCTCAGTCGCTCGCCTGCCTTGGGTAGAATATGAGCTGCTTGCGGAAACCTGCACATAAAACACACGCGCGCACACACACCAAGACGTGTACACTCATGTGCATACGCAGACTTAAAATTGATATCTTATTGACTTTCCTCCTTTTTCACAGTGGCTCCATTAAGATGCTTACATCTTGTTTACAAAGTGTGGGGGGATCTGGTTTTTTTTCTTCCGGGCACACTAATTAATTGTATGCCATTTGGCTACTCCACAGCACATAATAACCATTGTCGTGTTAACAGACGACAACGCACACTGTGCTCCCAACGATTTCATTAATTGTAAACGTTCATACGTTTGATGCTTGACTATTTCAAATGTACACTGTAGAAGTTGGCAGTGCGCTTGTGCAGTCTGCTGGGCTGGGGGATTGAGGTAAATGGCATGATGTGAACAAGAGTAACTCTGGCAGTGCCTGTCCAAATGTGCATGAAAATGCCCCTATGGAAAATGAATGGAGATGTGTTCTATAATGAAGTGGAGAATGCGAAGAATTTCTGGTGAGGCTGCTGCCCCTCGTTGTGTGAAACGAGGTGAACTTAAGTAATTAGTGCTGCGTATTGTAAAGGCTCATGCAAGCGATTCCTTTGTCATTACAATTCAGTGTGTGGCGACGTGACATACATGTAACATTTTCATGGAGGAAAAAAACCCAAGCCAAATTACATTCCCACCAGTACCCTGTTTTTTTTATTGAGCCCATGAAATTTCTCAAGGTGACATTTTCAATGTGTCAGATACAGTATGCCAACAACAACACTTGATGAAGGGAATTAAATTCTGCATTGCAAAGAGCAGTAAAGCCTGTAATCGAAGACAATGTTCCTACGTGCGAGTTCTTAAGAGTCATTTAAAGTGGTGATGTCGTACAGGCAAGTTTTACATTAGTTTACAGTTATTTAACTCGGCTTAAACCGCACCACTGATTGAGCATTCGCGATATTTAAGAAATGGCTCCTGGCTGCAAAGTTATTATTTGGATCAGTACATTTTAGTAGCTAACCTTGGTACCGATCTTTAATTGTAATAGTGACAGGTGCAGTGAAATATAATGAATTCAGAAGTTTTAAGCGCAATTTCCATCAAAACAATTGAGTGACGTAAGTGAACACATTACGTATCAGAATTTCCCCAGCATTGTTGTAATCCTAGTTACATTATCACCACCGCCATCTTACGTTGACAACAACCGTGATTTTTCTACATCTCTCCCATCAATCCCTGTCCTCTGATAAGAGTAAAACAGGCATTTAATAGCGCGGTTATTTATTATGCGCCCTACACAGACCACAATCCCAGTAACGTCTATAACGCAAGGTGCTGTCCTGATCACTGCCTCATTATACGAAACAGATATTCAGCTGGACTGAGCTTTGACTTACCACAGCCCCGTGTCCTCCCTGGGGTACTCTGGGCCATATGGGGCTGATGAGAGCTGGGGTGGAGAGAGAGAGAGAAGGGGGGGGGGCGATCCTCTGCAGTGATTTGTAGCACGTGGCGAGGAGGTAAAAGGGGGGGGTGCGGTGGAGTTGGGGAAGTGGGGGGGGGGGCTTCATGGGCGGTGCCTGTGCTCAAGGGGTGGGGGGCAGAGGGCCTTTATCCGATTGGCAGTGGGGATTAGTGAAGCTGTGCAACACCCGCACGGGGCTGCATAGAAGTGCGCTTATTTTAGAACTGAGCTATGGAGGGGTGGTGGTGGTGGTAGTGGGGGGTGGTTTAGAGGGGACGCTGGGTGAATAGGGAGGGGGGGTGGAGAAGAGCATGGATGGAGGGGGCTGAGGAATGTGGAGTTAGTGGTTACCGCAGTTAGGATTACACAATGTTCTGAGATGCAAGTGATCGCAGTACGTATAACATGCGAGGAGGCATAGCCATTCCATGATACGGACGACAGCAGCATGGATGCGAGAGCAGTGAGACGGTTTCCAGCGCACTACAAAGGCAGGTAGGTTGAATAAAAAGGTGTTTTGTTACCGCGATGGAAGCGGGTCCCCCCCCGGGTGCGAGTGTAATTGGTTTGCGAGTGCGTTCTTGTTGCTGGACGTCTATGGCAGTTCTTCTTGGAGCGCCGTGGTACGTGTTCGCATTGCTGCTGCTGTTGCTGCATTCGTCTTGAGATGAGGCTGTTTTGGTGCGTCAGATCTTTCCGAGTGACCTTTGTCAAAAGTTGGTAAACAGAATATGACGGCTTAATTTGCGAATCTGTGAGCCGCTAGGGAGGGGGGTGGGGGGCGCTGCTGGACTCGCTCTGGCATAATCAGATAGACCGCGTCCATTAAACCCGAAGAGCCACAGCACACATCACACACATCACATCACACACAGAGAGAGAGGAGCCACAGCACACATCACACACATCACGCACACACACAGAGAGAGAGAGCCCGCGATGTTTTCACGCGAGCCGCTGCCACCAACAATTTAACCAAAAGTTCTTATTCGTCGTCCGTTTTCAAAGCTCGAGAGCCTGTCAGCTGTTGTGGGTTTTTTGATGTCTCGAGTATCCGCATCTGGCTCCCATCGTGGCACGCGTGACGGGGTGGCTTGGGGTTGGGGGTGGTGCCAATGATGCAGTTCCGCTTGCAGGAGGAGAGCTCGGAAGAGTTGAGGGTCGAACGCAGCTCGGAGCTTTGGTGGTGGTGGTGGGGGAGGAGGGAGGAAGGAAGGCGCGGGGTCTGGGTGGCAGGTGGTGCGCGTTTGTCTGGCAGGGGGCCGTGGAGCCTGAAGTGGGGTTGGTGGTGGTGGCAGTGGCTGTGGTTGGTGGTGATGGAGGGGGAGGGTGTGGAAGTGACTGTGCACGCACTGGGTTGATGGTTTGGACACTGCCCGCGGAGAAGAAAACTTGACGATGTAGATTTGGAATCAACGACAGAGTGGAGAGAGAGATAAAAAAAATAACTCCACGCAAACAAATGACCACCTGGTCCCGAGACGTGTGTGTTATGAAAGACCTCTATCTGGTGGGGGCATGGGTGTCCGGTGGGAGGAAAATAAAGCCGGGGCAGTAAGCTGTAGCATTGTTTACGAGGTGCCTAAAAGCTGTTCACGCACAAAAGAGGAAGTGTTTTGTTGGTTGATTTTAAATGTGAAAATTACTCTTTAACGGATTTCCTCCTCCCTAACCTCTATTTTATTGGTGCAAATTTTTAATATTCCCAAAGAGAGTCACTGCTTATAGAGGTCACTCAAGGCCAAGACTTACAAGACGTTTGCATGGTTTTTTGTTGGTGAAGATGCATGCATTCTGATGGGTCCTGTAGAGACATTCTTCAAATCGGCAGTGTTGTGTACTTCGGTGCTAAATCCTCGTGCTTTAAAATGGCTTGCAGGAAGCAGTTTGATTAGCTGTCACTCGCTGTTGCCGCCGGTGTGGGTAGCATGTCAGCAGCTGCTTGATGAGCAGCATGCTCCTGAGGGATGTGTGGCATGAAATGGAAAGGGGGAGAGAGGAAGAGACAGCGTGATAGAGAGAGAGAGAGATGGGAGAGGGCGTAAGAAGAGAAAGTGGGACTTTGAGGTGGAAGAGTGAGAATGAAAGGGAGCGGGAAAGAGAAGAGAGAGTGTGGAAGTGTATAAGAGAGAGTGCAACAGAGAGAGAGAGAGTGCAAGAGTGAGATGGAGCAGCAAAGCGGGCAGGTGATTAAACAAATCAAAATCTGGGGACGGCATTTTGTGAGCAGGGTGAGCGCTTGCTGTCTGCTGTCGGTATGTTGGGGCGTGCATGGGAGGGAGAGAGGCACGCGTGCACTGTTCGTTAGGGATGACATTTACGGAGCAGGATCTCTGGGGACACACGGACTGTCTGCCTGAGACCTCTTGGGCTGCCCTGCCTCTTTTTACGGGCTGTTTGTTATTCAGATGAAATGTCATCATTCCTCCATTAACGACCCCATGGCGAAATTGGAGCAATTAACCCTTTTCTGACTATGGTGTTGGTGGCTTGTCTCGATTTTATGACCTTTTCCCTAACATCTTCCTGTGTAATGGAAGGCAAATGTATAAAGTGTTTCCTATGATCTTTGATCATTTAATTTTTCAATAAGCAATTCTGAATGCATTTCTTTTTTTTTAAATGAAACTGCTCTCTTATGGTGTGCGCCATCACAATTGTCACTCTAGTAAGTGTTTAGATATATTTCTAATGCCATCTTTCACATTTGCCACGTGTATTTCCTTGCAGGCATTAAACATATACAGCAAGTTTCACTTTAATCTCAAGTACCAACTAGTACTTGCTATTGTGTACATCGTTACATGCATGACTGTATGAAATACTTTGTGAAGCAGTTGTTTTCCTATTGGATTGTGATGCCACGAACAGTGCGGTGCGAAAGAAGTTCAACATACATTAGGTATTTTAAAGGAGCTGACGTTTGTTTCAGACCGCAGTTGTGAAAAAGTACAGCACCGTTTCCACTGGCGGAATGTACATTATATTATTAGTCCCAGGTGTACCGCAAGCCACATAGCTTTTCAAGCCTGGCACTGGCTGTGGGCAAACTGCACAACCTGTACTTATGCGGTCACTTGGTCTATTTGACTCAATTTCAGTGGCATCTATTGTACCCAAAGTGGCCGCTCACAACACCAGTACACGTGTACTATATTCATGGTATTTGTAAGTGGCTCGTTGTGCTTTCATGCTAGGGCGGGCGTGTAGTGTGGTGTGCACGGCGTATCTCGCAAGGGGATTGTGCAGAAGAGCAGCTTGTAGCTGACAGTAATAAAATGTGAATCTTGGTAACGCTTCGTGTTCACTCCAAAACCTCTGGATGTGATTATCTTGTCACGCTTGTGGGATCGGGGTGGTTGGGCTTGCATCCTGCAGCAGCAAAACGCCCGAGAAGGAGAAATATTGCTCGGCTGAGACGATGTGACATTGAAATGGCTGAATCATCTCCGAGTTGCGCCAGCCAAGATGCATGGATGCACACAAATTGCCTTGGCCAGGCTTATTGTATGATGCAATGCCAGTTGCTTTGAATGCACCAAGCGCAAGTTGAATTTTTTTTTTTACAACTTGCTCAATGACATTTAATGTCATGTAAGTTTGTTGCCTAAATGCATACGAATAATGCATTTCTTACTTGTTTGGTCATAACTCAGTTACAATCTGTTGACCCAAGGCTACATTGGTATGTGAAATACGCGTCCTCGCTTGTTTTATTGCTCTGTACATTGCCTGAACACAATAAGGTCTCTTTGTCCATTTAAAAGCCACCCTTCAAAGCACTGATTTCTGCAAACAAAGGATGGAACTTCAGCCAGTTGGTGCCATCTTGCATTGAGATGAGTGCCAGGCACCACCCGAAACCAGATGGGGTTGGCATAGCAACACCCACTGGGGTGGCAGCAGTCGCGGCACACAGAAGCTGTGTTAGTTACAGCATTAAACGAAAAAAACCACTAAGAAGATGAGAGACCGCGCCAGTTTGTGAGCAGGTGTTTGACATGAAAAGTGCAATATCTAATTATTTAGCCTACCAGTCGGTACTTGGGCTAGTGGATGCCTCCAACAGTATTTTACGGCATCTGTTACATTTAGACGGCTTTATATGTTTGAGCGCAGGTGAACATTCTTTGGGCAGCAATATTGCTCGGGCTTCAATGCGCGTGACTTACGGTGCCTATGCGAGTGTGAGCTGGGAATTAAGTTTTAATGTATATATTTTGTCCAATCAATGGCGAGAATATGCAGGAAATCATTTTTATGAACTCGGTTGAGAATACGACAAACAGTGCACTTCATGCAGCGCAGCGCGTACAGTAATGAGACTCAAGGGGAATCTGCTCAGCAATTCTCAGTAGGGTTTTATTGGCCATTTATGACCCCGAGGAGCACACACTGCACAACGGCTGATTTTTTTGCCCCCTTTTTTTAAATGCTGCACTGTTTCCACCGGCACCCGAGCAAATAAATGCAGGTTTGGAACAGCTGTGGCCCCAGCGCCCATGCTGGGCTCCTGAAACTTTAATTGCAAGAGCCGCGTTTGCCGTTGTCACCGTGTCCTTTCGGAGCCTCCGCCGCCGTAGGCTTCTTGCTCATTAGCTCTGGCCGTGCAATGTTCATCTCGGTTTGCAGCTCAGCTGTGTGCCCTACCTGGCTCTTCACCGTTCGGTGCGAAGCAAGCGTATTCCGATGAACGTTCAAACTTTTGTGCGCGCATTTTGCGCGGTTAAGATGTTTTCTTGTTGCGGTTGCACCCGATTCAAGAGCCGAATAATGGCTCACAGGGCTATACCAAATAAATGAAATTGAAACTGAAGTTGTGTGTTCGTCCCGTGTTTTTTGGGGGGGCTGCGGCGCTGCGCAGTGTTTGCGGGGCACTCTAGAATGATGTAGTCGCTGGTCAGTTTTGGGAAAAGTGAAGTTATATTTGCATGTGCGTCTCGCA
The DNA here is from genome assembly GCF_964198595.1 of Lampetra fluviatilis. Lineage (NCBI taxonomy): Eukaryota > Metazoa > Chordata > Hyperoartia > Petromyzontiformes > Petromyzontidae > Lampetra > Lampetra fluviatilis. Next base: position 12,286,230 of record NC_136276.1, read on the forward strand.
AAGAATGGGGCTCTCGTTTGACCTGGCAGTGCTGTGCTTTGTGCATGTCCTAATCGATAAGGTTTTTTAGCGGAGACAGAGACAAATTGGCGTAATTCACCCGACATCTGTTAATGTAGACTCGGCAGGTTGTGTGTGCAGTGCTGCTGGCTTGGGGCCGCTGCTGTTGGTGCCGTGGTATCGTCTTACGTATGAAAGTGCTTCTCTGCTTTTCTCAAATTGCCCTGACAGATCATCTTGTTAAAAACTTAAATGTATTTTATGTAGTAGTAGTTTTTTTTGTACATTCATGACATATTGAACCAATTGTTAGGTAATAATACAAGTCGTGAAACCGTTTTAACCGAACGTTGCTTTACTGCAATATAAAATCCTACATTTATTTTGTTGTGGTGTTTGTCCACAACATTCCCCAAAAGTTATACGATTACCGTGAATGTATGGCCCGCCACTATAGTCCATGTACAGCTCCCTTTGTCGATCCACTGCTGAATGAGGACCCTCCCCGCGCGGTGCGTGTCACGGTGGTTATCTGACCACACGTCACCACGCTAGTCATTGGGGGTCAGTGAAAGCGGGAGGATGCACACACACACAGTCAAATCGGCTTTTCTGCACTGCCTTTTGCTGTCCACCACATAGCCACAGCCTTCATCACCTGTTTGTCATGGTGGTCACCCATCCAAGCACTATCCAGAATTCAATTCTGCTTAGCTTACAGGTTATTTCAGTGTAAAGTACATAGAGTTATAAAACAAAACCATAGTTAATTACTGTATTACATTCAGGTAAATTGTATTGATTTGTATTTGAACATTTGTAATCGCCCGTCTGAGTGGAGATGTGACGATAGCGAAGGGAATGTCGTGGTGGACACCACTGCGAGCTCGGGAGACCTGCAAGCTTAATCTGACATCGAAGGGTTTACATATACTGTGCACATATCTCATCGATGATACGTATTTAGTTATTTTCGCTTTCATAATTAATTGAGCCACTTGCTTATTGGGTACGGCATGCATGATCGCTGCAGTATACCGTACAGTGCTGTATCACAGCGCGCATCAAAATTGATGGTTAAAACAATGAATTAAAAAGTGCGGTTTTCAGTTCCCGCATCCTTGCAACATAATGTGTCATGTGTGCAAGCTGAAATACTTGTGAAAGGTGCATTGGTGCATTAGGAGATTTGGCTGCACTCCAAGCCTGTACACAGTGCGATGTCTGTCAATATCACTCCTTGAGCGTGCCCACCATTTGCTGTGACCTTTCCTGCATAAAAAGCGGTGTCACGCCGTGAATTCCAGATTACCTAGCCGTGCTTTAATTGACCTTGGTTATAGTGGATGCTTTAACTCGTTTAGTTAAACAGGCAGTAAATAAAACGTAGTCATTCTCTCTCTCTCTTCCATTGAGTTGGCATTAAAGCAGACTTGATTTTTTTATTACATTTAAAATCTGTAAGTAATTTTTTAATTGTGGGTTTAAATTATCGTGCTTTGGAAAACCATTGCAGGAGCACTTTTCAGAATGAATACGTGTTAAAGAGTACTTGATGTAAAATACTAAGAATTAAAGCACAGACGTTATTTTAATTGACGTTTGTAAGATCCACGCATTTAGGCAGACTAGGCAAATAATCTAATGTGCTTGCTTAATTTGTTTTTAAGCAACAGTATTCAGTTACATCGTAGCATGCAGTAATACAAAAAGAAAAGTATTGTGTTTTATGTCTTAATACATTTAAAACAACATATATATTCTTGAGATTAAGTGTGCATGTGTTTATGAGCTTTGTTCTGGCCGCTTGTTGAAATGCATAAACTGCATCTCGGGTGAGATGGCCGTGGATGCAGTATGGATTTTCTTCCTGCACAGAATGATCTGATGACTGCTGAATTGATAAATCGGTCTAGTGGCTATCTGTGCTTGGAATTTAAATACAGTCGGTGTAATGTGGAGTCCTACATTGCCTAATAGCGTTTAGGAATTTTTTCAAACCTATTTCCTGTTTAATTAAAAGACAGAAATGTCCTTCCTGTGCGGGATTTCAGTCCGTTCGCATGTGGGTGGCTTACGCAGCGTTCCCTAGGCATTTACAAAACTGAACACCGTTAATGATAATGATAACAATGATAATGATTTGTTTTAATACAGTACTGTATTACGCCCTTTAAGCTGGGGCTTCTATTGCTACTTACATCTCATCTCAAACATTTGAAAGGGCACCTCCAGTGGCAATCCCAATTTAGTAATTTGCGTGTATTTTTTTTATTTAGCCAATTGGGATGACGACGTTGGTATATGATTGCCTGCTGATTTTGATTGATGCCACGGGAACGTTAACCTCCATTGTGAAGCAGGGAGCTCGTAGTTAATGGTTAATACACCTGCAGTAATAACCAGGGCAGCCTGCCGCATTCGAACCACGAACCTCTGCAACAAGTGGCGAACGCTCTACCGCTGGACCATATCACCTGCCCACACGCTTCATGAGCAGTATAATGTACTTTTTTCAGCATGTATGCACTATCTTCAGTGCTTCGGTCTAGTAAAGATGGAATGAAGACACATGCACGAACATTGAATGCTGTGCAAACACAAGCAATCCTTTTGACAAAGATGTGCATATAGTACTGTATTGTAATCCAAGTTTTATTTTTATCTGACATGCCTGAATATAAAACAGAAAGTCTTAAGCCATTGGCCACACTCATCAACCATTACACATATTACACTATGAGATCTCTTTTACCAGTGGCAAAATATAATGGTAGGTTTTTACCCTTTTAACTGGTACAAAACTGACACCTTTATTTAAGGCATCATGTTTGCAATGACCACAACACAAGTAGTCAATAAAGCAAACAAAAAGAAGCAACTCTGATAAGGATAATAATATGCACTGTCCTTGAAGTTGATTGGCCCACACCCGAGACGGCTTTCTATCAGAGTTGCTTCTTTTTGTTTGCTTTATTGACTACTTGTATTGTGGTCATTGCAAACATGATGCCTTGAATAAAGGTGTCAGTTTTGTACCAGTTAAAAGGGTAAAAACCTACCATTATATTTTGCCACTGGTAAAAGAGATCTCATAGTGTAAATGTTTACCCCGAACTCTCAATACTCTGATATTGCACTGTTTTTGAGTTGTACGCCTTCTGGTGTCATCTGGCCCTACACCAATGGGGACTAGGCTCTAAAGAAAGCCGTCTCGGGTGTGGGCCAATCAACTTCAAGGACAGTGCATATTATTATCCTTATCAGAGTTGCTTCTTTTTGTTTGCTTTATTGACTACTTGTGTTGTGGTCATTGCAAACATGATGCCTTGAATAAAGGTGTCAGTTTTGTACCAGTTAAAAGGGTAAAAACCTACCATTATACATTACACATATTGCCGTTTGTGATTAACAATTACGATGTATGTTAATGTGTCCTGCTGTTGTGTTATTCCACCATGCTGAATTAAATAGATTTAGGAAACACTCATGCTCCTAAATGTTTAATGAAGCCCGCTTATCCTACAATACGTAGCGTTTAAATGCAGTACAGCAGTGTTAAAACGCTGTACATCAAAGTTCTACAGCAACCTTGTGGTATTGTGGCGTTGTTGTGAAACAGTTTACTTTTTTTTTTTAAGCTGTGCACTTGGATAGCTTTCAATAGGGAGGCTAAACCCGTAGGCTGGTAACAAACACACTTGCTCAAGCTGCGAGGTTATTTGAGAGGCCCTTCCCAGAGAACATACTTAATTAAAGGCGCCACAGTATGAATAACAGTACCTGCTTTGCGCGGTGTGTTCTTCTAAAGAGTGGAGATACAGTAATTGCAAAAGCGGTCTGCTGTCAATGTGGAAGCGACTTTGCCAGCTTGTGTCGATAAGGGTCCTTGCTTGTAATGAGACCCAATTGTTATCATGTATAAACACAGCTGGCTGAGATCATTACACAGCAATGTAGTGGGGTATTTTATTTATTATTTCTCAATTATAGTACTTTGAACACAAAGTTCCAACTTCATATGTCGAGATTGTGCTTTTTTAAAATACAGACCAGGTTCGTGAAGCCACGTCACCGATTTTTTTTATTCTACATTTCTCGAATTGTTTGCGTGCATTAATGGGTTATTTAATCAATACATTTTTGTCAAAATATTCACAATTGAACACATCCACGCAGATCGTGTTGTAAGTGTTACGTAAATAATTGGTTGTTCCCTGAAAAAATGATTGTTCATGACTACATTTATGTCGTGAATATGTAATGGCGAAAACATATTACCATTACTCTACACTGAATTGTAAATTACTTTCATGATGTGCAGTTATGTGCTAGAAGTGCATGTTGAGATAAGTCGTAATTATATGGTTTATCGTACTCTGGGTCCTTCCATTGAACTTTGCTTTGGTGATCTGAACTTTGAATTCAGACTGGCAATGCATGTAACTCTGTTTGCCAATTGGGTGTGACTGAGAGCAGCTGATAGCCTTGCACTTTTTGTTTAAATTCTTGCCGCCTTAATGCCTTCTCCCCTTCTTCTCTCTGGCTCTGCATGCAGGGTTCTAACTGAAATACCTCTCTGCCATTGAGGGTGAATCATTTATTATGCGTACGTCTCTCTGTGTGCACGTGTGTGTGTGTCATCCTGTCTCATGGTTCTGCTCTCATTCTCTGATGATCTCATTTTCTAAGACGTGTCACTTCACTCTCTAGGCATGCCCCGTTGCAAGGCGGATTCACATGCCGATGTGATGGAAGTTGGCTTGGGTTTTTTTTCTCACTTTATTTTTTTTATGTTGTTGAAACATTCACTGTTCAAAATTGACCGTTTAGTCATATTTCCTGTGTAGGTTTAAACAAAAAAAAATCGGCTGAAGGCTTTGTTGAATGTTACCGTTTTTTTACCAGCGCATGTTTTTGCCTTCACAATGGGAAGTGCACTTACGTAACTTTTCATGTTTTAACGTACGGGAATTGTTGGGATTGAGTGTAAACTCAAGGGTGGCTCGCTCGTTCCGCGGTGCCACACATTGAGGCGAGGCACTCGTTCCGCATTAATAGCTCCTCTGCCCCCATACTGTAGTAACTCTGGGCTACTGCTGAAGGCTTCGGCATGGGAGACTGTTCCTTCTGCATGCAGGCAGCGGTTATGTCATGTTGACACAATAAAAGAAGAGCCCTTATCTGTCACTGAATATTCTCAAATATGAATGAGTTGAAAATACCATTTTACATCTGCAGAGATTCTTACCGTCTTGCTGTCAGACCTACTCAGCCATTGTAGGCATTGTTGAGTAAATACATCTCTACCATGTTTTACAAACTATCGTTTAAAGCTGACAGTCACAGAAATGCTTCTGCGTTGCCTACAGTCGTGGTGGTTGTGTAATTGTCTTAAAAGAATGGAAAGTTCCCGCACTGTAACCAATGCGTAGTTTGACCCCGAGGTTCATATGTGTGTGTTGGTGGATTACTCATCACTGTTAGCAGAGATTTGGGGGGGTTGTAGGTGGTAGACCTTGTGTGGGGAGCGGTGGTGTAGCGGTTAGCACGCTGCGCTATGAACCCTAACAGCACTTGCCCCTGCAGTCTGTTAAGGCTATACGGGGGATCTTTGTATAAGCTGACAGTCTCTTTGTCTTAGTTTTGGAGTCGGATATATGCCGGCCAGAATGTAGCATTCCAGCACCACAAATGCAAGTTCAAGTGAAGAAGTTAATTAATTTATAGTCATGAAGATATCGCGTAGCAACATTAAACTCTTCTTCTCAGAGGCTTAGTATCTGCTACTCCTATTATTTGCGTCTCTAATCCATCCTCAGAAATGAAGAATGTGGATAATTGCATTCGCCCTGAAGTGTTGGCAAATTAATTATGTTATTGTACTGTATCTGCATTAATCTTCTGATGATTGTCCCAGAAACGGTCTCTTGGAGCTGCTAAATCCAACCATTATCTTATCTTTACATGGATAAAAGGAGTCATCTGGAAGTGGTGGCAAATTCATCAATAATCCACATTTATTTAAAGATAGCCATGCGGATAACAGGAATACGTTTTTGAGGATAAATATGAATAATAGAAGCCATCAATAGGGGATTTTACATCTTCACGGACAAAAGGAATTTGCAAGGTTGGTCCAATATGTGACTGGAGTTGATATCTTCTCTGAGGTACAAAAATAAGGTTGCCACCCTACAACAAGAACAAAAACACCCAGGATGTATCACAGAATAATAATATCGCACCAAATATACCGGTATAGAGGATAACTACATGTTAATGAGTGGTGTATTATTACACAACTGGTAAAATAGGGACTGTTAGTATCACGGGATTCCCCAGGGAAGCAGCTACCTCTAACAGAGGACAATCCCTGGGAAAACCAAGTGTTAACCCTATCTACGAGCAATTGAAACAGGAACGGCTGTCAATTATATTCACCCGTAATCCTTGACACACAACACGGTGCTGTGCTGTCCAATGCTGCAAAGTGATTCCTGATCAAACACGCTCTGCTCGACAGACACAACGTGGGCCTGTGTGCTCTCCTTTCTGCTAACTTGTATGCATTTGTTAGCATCGTGTAGTTATATCAGGGGGGGCACACTACGGTATTTGTAAAGTGTTTTCCGGTGTGTGGCTTTTGTTCTCTTTTTATCTCAGGATAATGCTGGATAGTCCAATACAGTAGTCCTTCGCTCCCAACAGAGAATTAATTTTGCCGATCTGCATCTATTTCCTGTCTCCCTTGATAATGTGCTGTAGGTACTTATTCAGAAGATGCATCAGCACTGGGGAGGATGCTAAGCCGGCATTTCTGCATCGCTTCCTTACAGTGGTAAAACGATCCCATGACACTGTTTACTGAAAACCAGGCCAGTGTGCTGGCGTAGTCAAAGTTTACCTAGAAATGTGTTTTCTAGATACCTCGCGAGGCTGTAGAACAGCTGCTTTCAAACAGCTTGAAATCTGCTTTACGAAACCACATTGTATAAATATGTTTATGTTTAATTGACAGCACGTTCCCAACAATACTCATTTCAGCTCGATTAAGGGGAGAGAATCACGTTTTCTTTGTTTAAAAGAAAGAGACCCTCAATAATTGCTCCTCCTTAGTTGTTGGTAACATACAAATTCAGCCTTTGGTGGAAATGTGTAAAGCCATTGGCCTACATTTGGATAATGAACATGGGCGGCGGGGGTGGTGTTGGGCAGTGATGCAGTGCGGTGATTAGCGTGCTGCACGACGACTCTGCTGCATTCAGGCGGCGACCCTGAGTTTGGTTCGTGGCCACAGGGTGCAGACCCACCAGGACCGCTCCTGGTGGCTTCCAAAACTCCACTAACCCACGCTGACCAATGTCGTGATGTTTGACCGAATGTCCCCCCGACAGTGGACTGACAATTGGCTTAAATGGGAATTGTTATTGTCCTCGTGAACGTGGACTGTGCGTGTATGTGGGTTAGTATAGTCTCGTTGGATTTGTTTACGGAGTTATGGTGCCATATGCAGCTGTTGTTATGGAGATGCTGCGAAACTATATAGATCTCTAAATTCATGTTCTGAAATATAAGACCTGACGCTGTGTATACTGAACAACTACAGTACGTACTGTTTAGTACTGCCCCATAATGTAATTGTACAACTATGGCCCCAACATATCACAGTACTGGAAGCAGTTTAAGGGGTAGCAGAGTACACGCTGTGGGTTTTCAGATTTAACGCCCGTTTTACTTCATACGGCACGTGCCGTTCTGGAGCATTTAGCGAGTACGGCCGAACTCCAATAAAATAATCCGTGTTGATATTGGAGGGACCATGTCGTGAATCGCGTTAGACGAGATGCACTGTGGAGGTTGGTCCCGTCATCCACGCCGATGCAGTGTGCCACGGATTACAGGGGGCATTAGACCACGCGACCCCGTACAAATCAGTGAATAATTTGCGATGCGTACAAATATATCAATTGTAGAGTTCGCATTTATTTTTTATGAAAACTTTACAATGCATGATAATTACCCGTATTTCTGGATCAGCGGTCCATCTTTTTTTCTCACCAGATCCTGTAGATTTACAGATTATTGGAATGCGGAGCTTTGGAGTTAGTTTTTTCGTACTGGACTGATTAAGAGATAACTTAATTACTTCTACAACTTGTCTTTCGTGCTTGAAAGAATCTTTCAGCATAGATTTCCTTAAACAATTTTTTGGGTTTACTACATTGCTACCGTACGACTCTCGTACAGTATTCATAAAACCATGTACGGAAGGTAAACCTCTAGCCTTTGTGAACATTACAGTACTTGGTTTTGTAACGGTTGCTGCTGCCCTGTGTCTTTTTCTAAACTTTTGGAATCACCCACAGATTTTCACTTCACAAAACACATGTTGGTGTTGCTTTGAAGAGTCTATTCCTCCGCCTTTTAATCAATGGACTGCACACCGATGACTATGATTTGGAGCATTTCCGAGTGTACAAAAACTGTTGTCAGCTATATGCATCAGAATGTTGCGAAACTCCTTTCTCCTGGGCTTCATGGCTTTCCAGCAGAATGCATTAAATCAGAGTGTGGACTAATATGATCTGTCCCTTCTGTATGGGATAGGGTGTTGCCCCCTCACATTCATGGGGTTTCTCCAGGTCCTCTGGTTTATCCCCACATGTGTAAACACTAAATGGCCAAAACATTTTAATATATAGAGATTTGCAGAGCAATTGTTGGTACTGGCTTAACGCCTGGCAGCCTTCCAACTTGATTGTAGTTCCTCAGTGATTATGTGATTCCATTTGCATGAATGATGATATATAAAACGTATCATTAGATTTGTTTAAATTAGAAAATTATTTTCACTACAGTATTAGATCAATTTGCCTAATTATAGTTTATTGACCTTCAATAAAACTGAAGTAGAATATTTGTAGATACTACCCTGTAAATACTATACTTTATTTACGTTTTTCATACAATTGTGGAAAAACATTACCAACCATCTTTTTTTCTCACCAGCAGTTCAATAACACTCTCATTCGGTTTGCCATGTTCAGTCACCCTCAAAAAATCCTTTTTTTTAAGCGTTTTTGCTGGAGAGAGGGCACTCCAATGGCCTAGGAGGGTAAATGGTTCTCAAATAGGGATATGTAGATCAGTTACCCGGCCATAGGTATCATTCGGGGGCTTTCAAAATGCTCAAGAGTCCACAGGGTTATAATATTATACTCCTCACCCGCTGGTCTGATGTTAACCAGCAGTTCAATCCTGCATGGTATGTTAATACAAACCAGTATAATCCAGGAAAAAAACATCCACTACTGTAGTAAAGCATTTACATGTATGTCATATTTATTCAATACAGTTTAAACGGTACAAAGATACAAATTAGTACATCATGTACCATTCTGTCATCGCAGCTATCACTTATAATAACAATAATAAAAATAGTTCCAAGCTCTTTAGTCAATCCACGTGGAGATGAAGGCCTCCCCGTGTTGTCGTCATGGAGGTTGTTTGAGCCTGCATCACCACGCTGATCAGTGCAGGGGAAGTTCAGATATCACTTGGCACTTGATGCTAGCTGTGGCTGCGAATCGAACTCAAGTTACCATGGTTCTCTGCGCACTCCACGAACCACTGCGCCACAGCTTTGCCCAATTGTTGTACCTGCAAACATTCAGTTGCAGTACATTTGAGGAAGCTGCTGTACTGTAGTTGTCCGCTTTGTTTAAAAAAAACATATTCAAGGTTCGCAATGATTGTAAACATCCAAACTGTGAAGATTTGATCAAGAGAGGTTGACAAAGTGCAGAGGCAATATCATTCCGTGTAACTGTGGCATTTGACTTGAGGCATTGTACTTGAAAGGTTATGATTGAAATACGACTGAGTATGTTTTATGGTTGTGTTGTGTAGCTCTCTCCTGTCTGTTTTTTGGGTTGTACGTCGTGCTGTTCGGTATCATGTCTGACGTTTCGCTCCACGTGCTGGGAGTTTCTTCAGGAACGGAACCCAAAACACCGGAAACCTATTGTGACCAAAATGTTTCAACATCATAGCATGGTTTACCATATAATAAGGATGCCAACAATGTAACTATGTAATCTCTCATAAATACTGTCCTGCACAATTTTCTATTTTTTTGATTGCACTTAAAAATATTTTTTGAAAATATCTATTTTCTGTATATGATTTAGCTGGTGTGAAACAATGTTCAAGAGTTTACAAGCTACAATACAATGCATTCATATTGCAATGTAGGTATTCTTAATAATGTTTTAATCTGCTCTTTGTTTTCTTTCCACAGAAGAAAAGGGTGGTCCAAACCCACATCAGCATGGGTGACCGCCTTTAAATCTCAGTGATGAGTTGGCTTGCAGCCTGGTGCCACTTCAGTTCTCAGACACCTGTCACTTCCCTTGCTGCCCAGCACGTTTCAAATTTCGGGTAAGTCGAGCGATAACCTGACGGCATTCCCTCTGGATGGTTTTTCACCTTGCTGCTGAGGCATGTCACTGGAGCTCTTTAATTTGTTCAGACAATCCAGTCTGAAATGAGGCGCACTGTCTGGTTTGGGTCAAACATCACCTCTGTTGTAAAAATATCACAAATCTGCTCGCTGTTGTTGTTGTTGTTGTGTGTTCAGGAGAAGTGTGTTTTGCCTTTGTGCCTATTTACGGTGGAAGTTTTATTTTTGTTGTCGCGTGCTTTGTGTCTTGGTATGTGATGACTCGCACGTGTGGTTTCTGCCAGATCTTAAAAAATAAGCAGTTGTAACAGATGGTGATGAGACCAAAGGAAAAATACTGAACGCTACTTTGTGAGGAGAGCGGCGTCATGGAGGTTGGGTGGGGGGGGAGAGAATGTGGGAAGGTGAAGATGGCAGCGGCGGGTGCAGGATTTTCAGCATCTTTGCCTCAGGGACCCGTGTAATACAGCGCAGCCCGAAAGGCCGCAAGGCATAATAACGACTGAACACGTGCTGCAGCTTGTGCATTGATGCTCCTGCTATTGCTCTGCTCAACTCTCCAGGGGGATCTTGCCGAGTGTGTACAGCTATGCTAATTGTGCCAAGATACTGTAATAAATTGCAACGCGCACACTCTCCTTACTGATTTTGTCACATGCACAGGAGCATGCTTATGGGACTAAAATTACAAATGACCGAACTCTCATAAATAATAAAAGAAATTCGCATAAAAAGCTACAAAAAAATGTTACGTCTGAAAGGTGGTAATCTCTCGTGTCATGAAAACATGTTCATTTTGAATTGTCTAGTTCTGTCAAATATTCATTTTGCCCTTTCCAGTTTGGTGAAGGGGAAGTAAACTTCTTAGAACATGTGCGCAGTGTTTTTTCTTCGAAATGTTGCGTTTTAATTAGGTTGAATGTTGTCATCCAGAAAAGAAAGTGTATAAAAATAAGATGCTGCAAATTAAAGTTGTGTGCCAGCTGTGGAAAAAGCATTAATTATTTAAATACACAGTTATAACTGAGCCCACCTTGGGAATAGTAGATTTGGAGTTCAAGTCAGAAAGATGCACTGCTCGTTTGGGCTCTCAAGCACTCACCTAGCGCGTATTCACACAACGTGTTTTTGCTTAACACATTTCAGGAATTCATCTTCTTGGTTCTTTCGGTAAAGTTACGTAGAAGGGAAATAATAAAATAATAAAAAATAAACATAACAAAATACAATTCTCACGACGTTTCGGCCACAACGCAAGCAGCCGTCCTCAGGTGAAGAACAGGTCTGTCGGAAAGACAGCGTCTGAATGGTGCTGTCATTCTGACAGACCTGTCTTTCCGACAGACATGTTCTTCACCTAAGGGCGGCTGCTTGCGTTGTGGCTGAAACGTTGTGAGAATTGTATTTTATTATGTTTTATTATTTTATTATTTCCCTTCTACGTAACTTTACCGAACGAACCAAGAAGATGAATCCCTGCAGTCACGATAGCTTTAAATCGACATTTCAGGAACGCATTTACCACGTTGAACGAGGAATTACAGTTTCGCGGAAAACTGGGTTTTGTGCTACACTTTGCTCATTGTAATTGAAAATGTGTTCATGCTTTTAGGATGTGCAGTACACACTCGACACACAGTTGGTTCTAGTCTCTGGAGTAACAAAAAAAACAGTTAATTAGTGGCATCCGTAATTTTAGGAGCAATTTACACCGCCGTTGAACGTGCACAACTTTCCTGCGAGCGTTTTCTTTCCTGTCTCGTATGTGCACATGTATGTATGTTGAACATCTTTCGCACCGTACATTGCCAACCGTGCTAATCGGAGGTGCTCGCAGACACAGCCTGCGGAATTCAGTTGCAACGTTGGAAAAGCGTGGTAGTCAGTGGTAGTGGTGCGAGGAGGGGAAAGGCGATTTGGGTGGGTTTGGGTGGGAATGTGGAGCGCGGGCGGCCAAGCCGGACAAACGGACCTTTGTGCAAGGGTCGCTGTCTGCGTGCTTCGTCGTGGGAGCAGGTGGCGGGGGACCCTGGCGCGGGGGCTGGGCAAACGTGGCCGAGTGAGAGAGGCGTGGATCGGGGCGACAGAAACATTTTTGGTTTGGCCGCACTGGGGTGATGGGGCACAGAGAGGTGGTGGTGGTGGGGGGGGGCAGGGGATTGAGGAGGGAGCCAGTGGGTGTCGAGGAGGGGTAAACAGTGGTAAACGTGCGCACTGCACACTTGCACGCACCCCAGGGAACCCGCATTCACCACCAAGCAAGCAGTGATTAGCGCTGTGCCCCAGATGCTCACTATGTCTTATAGAGTGCCCTGCTGCTTGGGTTCCCCCCGCCCGCCCCCCTCTGTTTTAGGCAAACATTGACGCAAATATTTTGAGTGGGTTAATGAGTTGAACTAATATTTGTGGCTCTTCTGTTGCTATACATTCCGGACGTAATTTTTGTTCACGCTGACAGCGAATTTAAAAATATATATTCACTGTATATCAAACAGTAATTGAATAAATAGTTAATTGGCAGTTGTGCCGTAAACTGTAATAAATTCATTATTGAAATGGCAGCTTGTTAAATAAATGTTTTTTTAAATCAATTATAAATAACTTGCAGCCATTGTGTTTTACTTGTAAGCTATGCTTAACACATTTTAGTTCCATTGAGAGGTTGAGAAACTAATGTCTGTCTCGAGTGACCTTGCTGAAACAGTGCTGCTGCAATCAGCTGAACTGAAAATCTCTCAAAATAACTGGTTGTGGACGCAGTGATACTTACCCCCCTAATTACTGCTGCTCTCTCCACACCACAGTCTGGCCGTTAGCCATGCCCAAAGTCCTATTAGTGGAAACACAAATGTGCAGTGTTCAGACGTTGTGTGTTTACACACGAAGAATCTGCACTCTTAGGGGTGCACACTTTTGCAAATTTCTTCCTCTGTGTTTGGGCTGCACCGCCATACACGTCGTAATTTACATGACTGGGCGCGGCCATTTGGGCGCTTGTGGATGAAATGAGGGCTTTGAGTTTGGCATGCTGCCATGGTTTCTGTGAGGCATCTGCTTTTGTTGCTGCTTCATGCGTTCGCCCAGCCCGCCTGCACCGAGAGACGGAGATGGCGCAAGACAGCTTGAAGTTTCCTTTTGTTAAGGCCTGCTTCAGCAGTTTAAATAAACCCATAATAAAGGAGGTGACAGGAAATTTTTGCTTTTGATTTTCTCATATTCTCCTGTATTTGTTTGAAGTGCTTCTTGTGAGGACATCTCTCGTGTCTGCGCTTTCGACAGTGCCTTACATATTGTGCATTACGAGAGGCTGTTTAATGTGGTTCAAGTGTTTTCTGGTGAGTTGTTATATTGCCAGAGGTGGCTTGATACCCCTGTAGCAGGAGACATTTGCCGTTGTGTTTCAATTTCCGAAATCAGTAATAAATATTAATGAGACATCAATAATAGCTGATCTATTCCATAGGGGAAAACACAACCGTTTCAAATGTAGGCTAATCCTCTGTGACGTACTGTAAAGTGAACAAATAAATGTGCAATGTTTAGGGGTAATGCACATATAATTTTCTGTTTCATTAACGAAAATATAGAGAAGAGGCATTTTTCAGAAGCACCATTGATGTATGTTTGAAAAGAACTTAAACATTTTTATTAACTTCAGCAATTGTTCATTCTTTTTTAATGTGATAATCCACCGTTAAGTTGTGGGATTTTTGGACCAGTTTATGAATACTGTATATGTAGCATACAAATTCCATTTGCTTTACAAAATGACTGACAAATTGTGTGGGTTTTTTGGGAGTAATGATACAGAAAATTAGATTTTTGTGCTGAAGGAAAATATATTCTGTTATTGTAGAAGAAGGGAAGAAAAAAATGTGTTAGGATTCCATTTATTTTGCTGCCTGATTAACCATTGTATATTTTGAAGAACATGGTATCAGGGTTTACAATATATTCCCATTGAATTTGCTCCTGGTGTTCTTTGACCTGTAATGGCTTCCTTTGTATCCAGCGTGTGTGTGTGCTTCGTTATTGGATAGAAGCTTTCCATCACACTGCTTGTAAGAAGGCAGGAGCCATTACGAAGGCTTGTCTGTCTTTGTGAAATGACATCCTTGAGTAGCGAGCAGTTGCCCAAGAAAATTGAACTAATTTTAAGGGAAATTTTAAAAGCTAAATAATAACATAAAAAAATATATGCGAGGTGTTTTCAGTCGATAATGTCTTGCATTGATTACTGGTGTCATTTGCTTTCTTGTAAATTAAAATACTGAAAATTTATGTTTGTAGCTACATTTCAAATATTGTTAGGTTTGTTTGAAAATAAACTAAGTGAGAAATGTTTTATATAAATGTAGGCTATAGGTTCAGCGACATTTAAACGATCAGCATACGCATCATTACTACATTTATAGTTGTAGTTTCATATTTCAATAAATCCATTAAAATATTTATCGAATTTCATACAACCACCTACTGTAGTTACAGAACATCGCGTAGTGTTGGTTTATGTCAGACGAGAGCAACTTATTTCCATAACAGAGACTGCAAGGCGGCTTGGTGTGGGGCCGATGATGCGATGCAGTGGGCAGTAAACCAATGGCTTTTGCCTGCAACGCGTATGCGCACGAATGCACGCTGGCGAGTGCATAATGAGCTGTTTGTGTCTGTGCCATCAAGATCCGTCACAGGAGGGGAGCTGCCATTTGAACAGCAACTAAAGCGCAGGCAAATGGAGCGCGGCACAGCTGCTAGCTCACACACACGCGCGCGCTCACACACACGCGTGCACGCACGCATGCTCACGCGCACACGCACTGGAGCGCACGCTTACGGGGAGACGCGCGTGCGCGTATCCTCTAACAAAGTGACTATTGCGATGCCGTAACACACGCATGCACAAGAGCTCCCTCCACGGCGGCAGCGGACGTCCCCCCCAACTGCTAATTAGCTTTGAGGTTCGTTCTTGGCTTTTTATAGCGGTCGGCGAAGCTGCGTTTTGCCAGCAAGAACAGGTGCCTCTTCATCTCTGGCGTGGTCGGCGTTCAGGGCTCGTGCCCCCTCCTCCGGGCGAGCTGGCGCGGAACCGGCATCCCGTGACGGCCGAGCTGGGGACAGTGGCCGCGCGTATGGGCACCTGAGCCGAGCGAGCCAGTGTCCCTCCTCCATCCCCCTGAGCTCTCCCCTCCTCTATCTGCTCCGCCAGCCCCTTCCAACACCGACCCCGCAGTGCGTACAGTCCGGCACAAGCATGCATAATGCATAACGAATTAAACATTCCGCTGTCGTAATTTGAGAGCCGCTGGCAGCTGTTTCATCATCCCATCTACTGCTTTTGGGTTGCTGCAGGGAGATTACTAAAGGAGGACAAAAGCCCCAAAATGGGGATTGCAGTGAAACACATTTGCCCAAAGGGGAAAGGGGTGGAAAAGAGGGACCCAGTCACTATCAAAAATATGGATCACTCACATATATATTTTTAAATGTGTGAAGGAAGCATGATCATTGTTAATTGCGGTATATTACAGTACTTGACTTAAAAAACTTTGCGCACAAAACCTGCCCTACTTTTGAGAGGTGTAATTGTTACTCTGGTTCTGAGAATAATATAAGATTGCGATAGCGTTAATGAAGAGGAAAAAGAGTACACTTTCGATCGAAAAAGGCTCAAAAGCCTAATTGTAATTTGGTCCTTGGCAATGTCAGGGTCATCTGCTGTAGACAGATCTGCTTGGCATTTCCTGATAAGTCGCGGCAGTCCTGCAGTGGCACTTTATCTGCGGAAAGACGACGGTGACAGTGAGAATCTGTTTCCTGGGTTTTTTTTCTAGCTGTCGGGTGTGAAAACCCTACCAAAGAGCTGCTAATTTAGTGGTAATTATCTGTAACATTGCCTCTGAATTTCACACTTGCCTTAGAGTGTGAGTCTCCAATCGAAGATTCCGTAGTTTTATCTAATGAGACCTACAACATTTGTACCCCATTTTTAAATTGAGAGAAAAAGAAATGAAATTATTTATACTGTTGTGTCATTGTAGTTTTAAGTCTTA
This sequence comes from Lampetra fluviatilis, assembly GCF_964198595.1. Taxonomy (NCBI): domain Eukaryota; kingdom Metazoa; phylum Chordata; class Hyperoartia; order Petromyzontiformes; family Petromyzontidae; genus Lampetra; species Lampetra fluviatilis. The sequence continues at coordinate 12,302,745 of NC_136276.1, forward strand.
ATGGGATTTTTGCATGTTAAGTAGTTTATTTAGGGGTTCAGTCAGTTTCCTGCTACCCAGATCGTTAATGGGTGATGCATCTTTTTGAAGACGGTATTATTTTCCCCGTTAAATAAGTTGCTAATGGATTTTGGGAATAAGTCTCTTATAATGTCTTGAGGTGGTAGAAAGAACTGTCATTTTGTGAAATTGCATTTTAAGCCAGACAGTTATTTAATTGATGTTTGTGTTTCTCCATGCAGGTTGCTTTCATTTATGTAGCAAATATTTAATTGTGAAAAGAATTAACATGATCTGTTGATATGTTTTAACTCAGAATCTGGACATTAATACCATTGACATGTTACAATAAAACACTTTTTTAAACTCTGATTTGAGAGAAGTACACGCTGTGTTAATGGGAATGGACTCTACACTTCTGACAATAAGCAGTCTGGGCAGAACAGAATGTCCCCGTTATAGCTTGAAAAAATTGCTAATTTGATTAGCCATCCCCAGTGCTTTAGACTCGAGGCATTAATGTGTATAACTCGGCTAAGTTATCGCGGTTGGAATTCAACATTATTCACGACAGGCGAATTGTATTAAAAAAAAACCTCAGAGCAAGAGAGAAAAGCAGAGATTAAAAAGAAGAGGATAAATGTTTAAGAGGGCCCATCGTGTACCATTAGCTTCAACGGCTGTTGGGTCGCCTGGGATAGGCGGGGCTGATCCTTCCTGCACTGAGAGGCGGGTGGGGGCAGAGGGGGGAGGCGAGGGAGGGGATGGCTCACACGCAAGGCGGCGGGATGAGATGTCTCTCCCCGTGGCTGTAGCGTGTCGGCAGGGGGTCCCCGCCGCACTACTCGACCGCTGCCACCGCCGCTCTGCAGCGCCGGCTCGTCGCTTTAGAAACACTTTAAGTGCTCCACATCTGCCCTCGGGCACTTGTAAGCGCTTTTAGCCTACTTTGTTTTTTCCTCTTCCACCTCCCTCCCTCCCTCCACCAGCCCACCAACCCCCCAATTTTGTGTTTCCTTACATCGATAGCCTGAGCCTGGCAATTTTGTAGCGAGTGCAAATTGGAATATCGTTTGCAATGTCTCGATTCATTCTTCGTCGGTGTTCATAATCGATAATTGCCTGTAATGTTTACTGTAAAAGCTAATTTCATGAAAACTATTAGGTAATGTATATAAATTAGTCAGTGATTAATTTAAGGAGAGTGTGTTTTGTTGATACTCCTGTGAGATTTTTTCTATCTGACTCAAACAGATTTTGATTTGAAGCTTTCGTGATGCAGGGATTAATATTCTTGGTTCTTTCGGTAAAGTTACGTAGAAGGGAAATAATAAAATAATAAAAATATAAAACAATTAAAAATTATCACGATGTTTCGACTGCAACACAAGCAATCATCATCAGGTGTGAAATTCACAGCAAGAAAATTTGAAAAATAAAAGATTGATTCACAAAAAGGGCAATGCCAATGATCTGCTAGAAATACCATTCTTCGACTAATATTGTGTTATGGCCCAGATGTGAATTGTTGCAGAAAGTACCACTATTTTCCAGTGATTGGGAGAGAGGTATCGGTAACCTATTCCAGAAATGTGCAATGGCTTCATTGCTGTTCTGTTTAAAGGTACAGGAAAATATTTCCTCGATAGAGCAGCTTGAATCTTGCCAAAAAAACATGAAAACCTTCATCAAACACTTAGGGTCCAGCAATATAGCATTACGCATGTTATTTCTGCAGTCACTGCGAGGTCACGGAAGGGCAGTTGCTGCCTTGCACTTTTGCGACTTTCCGCCATCGCTACCACACCTCATGTCGCAGCATTGTAACTACACTTGGTATGTGTGGTGTGTGTGTGTATAGCTGGCGGGCTCGGTGCTGGCCACATCACCCCATCATTTTCTGCACTGGCCTTTAAAAGAGGTTCTCATGAACAGCATTTCCCCCATATGTTGTACGACACCCTCCAGAGCGAGTTTGTCGTAACAGGTGCAGTGCAACTAGATTATGTTGCAAAGAAAAATACAGGTAGATTGGTCTCAATCGACGAATCATAACAATTCGCACACAAAGGGGGGATGGAGTGAAGCCCAGCGACCCGAATTGTACGGCTCCCAGGCACTGGGGGGGTGCAGCAGGGCGAGTGGACGGAGCGGAGGCCCCTTGAACCACGGCGGAGCGCGCTGCTGTGTCTTCCGGGTGGTAACGCCTCTGATGCTGACAGGCTGGCCCCCGGCCCATCTTTCTGCTCGGCGCTGCTAATATGCAGCCGCGCAGAGTTTGCATTTCAAATGAGATACGCAGATGGGGCATGCAGACTAATCGTGGTGTAATGGGGATGGGGCTTACGGCGAAAAAGTAGGGATGAGGGGCCCACCGTAGGGAGGGAAAGAGCGTTTAAAAAATAATAATAATTAAATGCTTCTTGCCTTCCTTATCTCATGGGTGGAGATCTGCTAAAGTTCACATCCCATGATAAATAGATTGGAAGAATGGAGTGAGACATTGTCCGGTGCAATCGCAAAAGCCATTCGGACAGACAGCAAGTTCACTGTATTTATTTTGCAGACCGAGTTACTGCTCAACCCTCGGGTCACATTGAACCCCCTGACAACTGATTACTCGCTTGCAGTGGTCAGCAGTGCCCTGATCGGAAGGGCATGCATTCTATTTTATGCTGTAATCTATAGTTTTTATTTACATTTTGTCTATTTTTGTAAAATAGTTTTTTTGGAACCTATTTTTGGAGAAGCACAAACATGACCTTAAAGGGAACCTTTCAATCCCTTTTTTATTTTGTTTCTCACAAGAAATGCAGACACATGCACACAAATCCAATAAGACGCACATCCCTATTTTAACTCGGTTAGTGACCAACGTATTAGGGCAGACATCGTGCTGATTTTTTTACTTAGCTGTGCACTCATTTTAGGCTAAATCTTCCTAATTTGTCATCGGAATGCATGGTCACGTGCGGATCCTCGGCCATTATCATTGCAACAAAGGCATCCGAACCATCAGGGCAACTCTGCCTGCTCACACACGTGCACTCAGAGTTAGAGACTTAATTCATCCACACTCACGAATGTGGACGAAACACGGGTGTAGTGTGCGTACATCGTGGTTAAGAGAGTTTCTCTTTCGAAGTGCTGTCCCTAATGGACCCGCGTGCGCATTGCTGAGTAATTCCAAGAGAATTCTATTGCCGCATAGCTCTCTCGTGGCATATCATGGTTAGCCCGCTAATAGAGTGGCACTACAGACCGTTTGCCAGTCCGGCCGCCACGCTGCCACAGTTTTACCAAACCCGACAGGCCCTCCTAGATTAGCACAGGCAATAGGAGTCATGTTTCTCCTTTTTTAGGGGCCTCCTGTAATGTAAAATCACTTTAGCTCTCGACTCGCTTGCCTTGCTGCCTCCCTGGTTAATGTCATAACGCAGTAAGGCATGAAATCGCGTTAGTGACCGGCTGCAGGAAACGTTCCTTCGAAATGAGATGAAATGGACATTAGATATGCCTCACTGTGGTAGTTTGCTGTACAAATTTCAGGGTTTTTTTTTGTTCTGAGTAAAATGGTAAATTATATCGAAATAAAAAAAGTAGTACCTTCAAGAAACCAGAGGGAATAAAAAAAAATGTATGGTGATGGCCGCCGTATGTACTTGTTGAATTGAATGATATGGAAATGCACTTAGCCAGCACGTGCCTGAATACTCTCGGAGTTAGTGTCTGAACATATTGTTGTTGTTGAATCACTTGTGGATTAAATGTAAGCTGTAACAGCCGTACAGCATCGCCATTGCCACAGCTGTACCTGCGGCGTAAGTTCAAGACCCGAACTGGGCCAACGGAAGTTTTAGAATAATGCCTGCGAGCACAGGAACCCAAGTGACATCCCTGTGCTTGCCCTGCCCACGAGCCGCTGCGCCTCGCTTCCTCTCGAATGCCGCGGCGTGACATAAATTCGAGTCGCATTCCAGTCACCACTCTGCGAACGGCAAAAATCATCCCGCTTTCGCGTGGCAAACGTGCAGCGTAAAGCCGTCTGGTGCCCCGAGTCCCACCCCCCCGCATGATCCCTGCCGGAGCCGTTGCGACGGCACCGTTTGAGTTTGCGGCCAGCGCTGGGAACGCCGCATGGTCGGGCACAAACTGCACGTGTTTTTGCGGTGGCACAGCCCGTGCAGCTCGTGTGCCCTCTGCGCGGCCTCCCCGCATGTCCTCCCCGCATGTCCTCCCTGCATGTCCTCCCCGCATGTCCTCCCCGCATGTCTGTGTGCACAATGGCAGAGCTTGTGGGCCGCGTTTGCCACTGCGACTGCCCGCCATCTGCTCCCGTTGTTTTTTTCTTCCTTCAAAAGGCATCCTCATTAGGTGCACGGCGGCTGTGTCGCTTTGCCAGGCTGTAGTAAAATGAAGCGTTATAAATAAATAAGCAAGGCGTTTTCAAAGCTCGAAACTGAAATATTATGTTTGACAGTGTTTGCATAATCTGCTTTGTAACCTGTGCGCTGCTACTCTAACTTCGTCTTTCCCATCATCAAAAAATTATCATTGAACATATTTGTGTATGAACATTTCTGTTTTGCTTTGATAATTGAATACATTTTATATATTCTGCATTTGAGTGTTTATACAATCCATTTTTAAATATGTGTTACTCCAAGTATGTAGGTATTGCACCCTATGATGTCGATAGTAATTTAAATAGAAATGTGATTTCCCTGTTCATTGTCATCAGCCATGATCAATCCACTGCTGAACGGAGACCTCCCCAAACTGTGGCCATATGTCATGGTCCCATAATGCAACAATCCATTTAGCACTTATACATGAGCTAATTTCATCATCGTCCTTTTTGGGCATTTTTTCTCACTTGTCAGCCATTCTGACTGTAGTCTGAACAATGAGCCATCATCTCTTTTCAAAACATGTCCTGCCCGAGTCCACTCTCTTACTTTTCTGTGCAGTCAATATGATGTTTGTAACTTACATAAGTTCTTTAATCCACGTGGGCCCTCTTTATGTCTCTCTTTGTAATTCAAAGCATGCATATCTCCATACTTTAGGTTACTATTAATTCAGAGAGTAATCATTTACAACCACCCCTCCCTCATGGTAACAAAAGTATTTTGAGAGTCTGTCTCTTTTTATTCACACCAGTTCTACCTGAATGAAATAAAACAATACTGCATAGGACATGAACGATATTCTAATGCTTTTTTTTAATCTGTCCTACGAAGCGGGGATGTTGCAGTGGTGTAATAGTGAGGGCACTGAGCTTGCAATGCAAATTTTGCCGGTTTGATCTCCAGTTGAAATAATGGTGCAAGTTTCTTGAATCCTACCCACCTCTGTCCACCACAGTTAGTCAATCTGCGGGCCACGTGTGGTGGGGTAAAGTTTGAGCACTCCCACCACTTCCAAGATGCCTGACCAGCGTAGAAGAGTATGTACGTTGAACTTATTTCGCACCTTATGTAGCAAACCGTGCTAATCGGAGGTAGGGGGGCAGGACAACAAATTAAACACAAAACACCCTCCCTGAGGGGATCTACAGAGTTCCATTTAGTCGAGGCCCTTCTACCAGCAGTGGCTTGAGCAAGCGATTGCAAGGCTGCGTCTTATGCACCACATTTTGCAAGCAAGACAGTGGCTCGCCTTGCTCACACTGACACCGCTCATGATCTGCTTGATATTGTCTACCGCTAAACATCGGCCTGTTAATATTTGTCCCACTCACAATTCTATGAACATGAATTGTCATGCTTCGGGGTCACGATTTGACTAGAGAATACATAAAAAAATGTATTGACACCGGTGAATTATATTATCTGTAAGCGCTATTATTATCTCACACAACTGGATGTGTGTATCATGAGCAAAAAAATTGACAAATCGATGCACCGTTACACCGCTGGTTATACACATTTCGTACATCAGTTCTCCAACCTATGCACCTGACAGCAGCAGCTGGATTACTTCCCTCGATGCATCATTATACCCTTACCACTAAGGTTTTTCTGCCCATAACCCAGTTTTTACCATGTTTTGGGATGGGTTTGGAGTTTGGGGCTGCACGATGACTTTTCTGGAACCTGATAGGCACACACAAGGGGGCGGTGGGGGGGTGCAGGGCAAAGTCATTTGCTGTCTGCAAGCAATTATTTGTGTCCAAAAATGTCCGGCAGGATGGGATAGGGGTATTTGAGCTCTCAGCATCTGTGGCAAACATTGTTTGACATTCGCAAGTGGAAATAAAAATGTTTTGAGACCGTAAGACACGTAACAAAAAATGTCCTGGCATCATCAGCTTTGTCGCTGTAAAATAATGAGCCATACTTCAAATTATGTAACTAACAATGACAATATTAATAATGCCAATAGGTGTACAAAATGTGTTTACACGTAAACCCTTATAATTACCTTTGTGTGAAATTTCGTTCGTCGTAATTAATGAGTGCCTATTCATATAAATACACACATTTGTAACAGAGTTTTTGTGAGATTCATAGATGCAGGAAACCACAGACAAAGAGGGAAGGCAGCTAGAATGGGCACCAACATTTTCCCGAGCTCTGTGACCCTATACAGTATTGGGCTGTTTGGCCAACTCCATTCAAGAGTGTTTATGTATAGCAGATGATAGCAATTGTTGCTGCAATACTGGGCACTCGGCCTCATTATGTTCCCTCACTTGTCACGAGCAAATAGCAAATGGTAGTTCGCGAGTATCACAAGCATTGAGATGTCCACGATGGCTTTGATGATGATGCTGATGTGGCAGAGATATGACCGTCAAATAACGCAAAGTTTAACACAGCATTGACCATCGAGGTTAGAGTTTGTACGGTTCATGTGCTTGAAGAGGCTTGGCTCGTCCAACTAACTTGTAACACAAGTGCATATTGATTGAGAATTGGGACCCCTTCCATGTGCGCCTGGTAAGCAGCCGGCATGGACCCTCGTTGTCCCCGGCCATGAGGCTTTCTCAGTGCGTGCGCCGCCAGGGTAATGGCCACTAATGCTAACGCGTGTGCATTTGTGCGTGCCTGCCCGCCCGCCCGCGTGCGTGTATGTGTGTGCTGCATGCTCAGTGATGCGGTCGGTCATTTCGTAACTTGCCTAGAAAAAGCAGCTGACACAATCTTAATTGTCTTTTTTTTCTTGTTGCTCTGTATCAAGAGTATGATGGAGATGCCTTCCACAGTGTGTTTTCATCTCTCCTGGTTGTTGTTTTTTTACCGTCATGTTTTTGTTGGCCAGGTGTAATAACGACAAATTGTGTCGGGATTTGTGAAGCTCAAACCCTAAGCCAGTTTCTATCCACTGGTTACTGCGAAGGAACAATGTGAACAAACACGAGCGATAATATCAAGGCCACGGCAGGTGTTGACGTGTGGCGCGTTTGATGCCAACAGATACCAAGCTCGTTGCACTGGGCATGGCGTGGCATGCAACGCACCACCATTTTGTACGCATGATGCTTGTAACGTCTCAAATATTGCAAAATGGGTTTTCAAAGTGCTCTGAACATTATTTCATATTTTGTCTTCATGTCAATGCTTTGTTAATCTTAAATATCCTGGAGGTCAAATAATGTAACGTTTTTTTCCCCGACAGCGCTTGTTATTTACATCACAGTGATCCCAGCACTTTGGAGAAAATTGGCGTGCGCAATTAGAGAGCCAACTAGATTGCCATAATCCTAGCATGTGATTTCACTTTCAAGGCTTATTCATCAAATATGGATACGATTGGATTTGCTTCTTTAAAATGTCGTAAATGCCTTAAATTATAAATGAATATTCTCTGCCATCATCTAGGGCCATTTTTTGTAATTTACCAGAGGGGTTTATGCACACATAGAGAGTGTGATATACATGAGCCTCTAATAACCACCGTATTAGGGTAATTTGGTTGAATTCCATGTTGTCATCAGTGAATCACTCAGGTTCTTTATAGCCAGGTAGGAACCCATTGAGATGTAATATGGTCAAAGCAGCATAGCAATCCTCACGATCTCAGTCACACTTGATAACAATGTGAGAAGGGTGGTAAATATACCATTGTGAGCAAAACATTTTTTTTGGCAAATAGCAAAAATTAGTAAAAAGATGATATTTACATCTCACAACGATTAGTATATGACGATAAATAATTTTGAATTTTCGGCAAAACCACCTTATTAACATAGAGATTCGTATTAATATTCTTTAAAAAAAGATGTACATTACACAATAGCGGTAGCCAGAGCCAGCCAGTGTGTCTGACAGGTATTGTAGAAGCTTTGAGGTGCAAGCCCTACCACTGTCCTATAACATAAGAAAATACACTTAGTGTAAGGATTTATTGATATTTGTTTTTGGGTTCTGCCAAATAGTGGCCTAAATCAAAAACAAATACGAATCATTGTATTGGCTACGAAAACCTATGTTTTTTTACGTGCCAGGATTGGTCAAATATTTCGAATTGTATCATGATGGCAGACGTAAGCAGAGCGAGAGAGTTTTTTGGGCCTCGCTCGTTTGCATCCTTGACATTTAAGTTGTTCAATTCTACACTGGACAGCTCTGTAAGTTGAGCCTGTGTTGCATAAACTGGTAAATAAATAATATATCAGATTTCTAGTTTTCTAGAGATGTTCGCTTTATCCCATCACATTTGTTGGAGAAGAATATTCACTTACGTAATTGCGTGTGATAAAAACTGTATGTTTGTCGAAGTGAAAATGTACACTTCGACAGAAGTCGTATTTTATGAAACACTTAATAATCATCTTTTTCTTTCGCATGACGAGGGGTTGATCAGCAATGTTTTTACATGGTCGTCGAGGTTGGACGGCCAGTGGACGGCCTCAGGAGTAACCTGGGGACGATATAATATTCTGCTAAAGTGGGCACCGCTGTACTTTGTGGTCCTTTGTGTGAGATTGGTTGACTGCATTCGCACAGCGGGCTATTCTTAATTTTTCATCAGTCTAGCAGGAGAGAGCCACGTTTTCCATCCGATGTTCTGATGCGGTTCAGCACACATTCTTCTGCTTGCGAAGCAAGCTGAAACCGGGAGGTTCTTCTGTGGGGTCGGCGATTAAGCGCTCGTTTGGGACATTGCATTGTCCCTGGTTGCTCTCCGCTGAGCCTCAGGATTGATTGAGGGAACTTTTAGAGCTTGTGCCCGACCTCAAAGAAGGTAGCCACACTTTAATCGAGACTTTGAGAAATCCTATATATCCTTTTGTAGACGCAAGACATTTGTGCATCTCTCTTGGAAATTTGGAAGGAAGTATGTGGGAGAAAATTGACAGCCAGTCAACCAGCGTTGATTTTAAGTCACCTAGTTATGATGCACATCGTGATGTTGAGATGCATTTCTGGAGCCTCGGTGTGGGCGCTGGCAGATCAGACTGAACGCAGAATTTGGCTCTTGCTCCTGTATGGAGCATGCTGCCATTGGCTCCCCATGCTGTCCCTGCGAATTTTCATTTTAGCTTGATCCAGGCTTTGTGACCTTTTTGCATTCCTTTTCCCTGTGTTCAGGTTAGGCCAAGATATTTCAGGTTAGACTTATTTTTTTTTTCCTGTTGACAACATAAGATGACATTGAGTGGCTCTTTGGTGATCTTCTTGTTGAGGTGGAAGGCTGCCACTTGTTTTAGAGGAGTTGGTATGCAGTTTCCAGTGGGAAATATAAATGTCCTCATTGCCTTGAGGTCAGTGGTGAGGATAGCACGATCATGGTGAGACTCGTGCTTTGAACTAGGAGGGTAATGTCGTTGGCGTATATGATCTTTCTGGAAACCGTGTTGTGTCTGTCAGAACCTTGTGGCAGGCCATCGTTGAGGGTCCTTGTTCTGCTTATATGACCACTTAGGTGGATGCGGTATTCGCGGTCAGTGACTCTATTCGTGCTGTTGCTGTCTCTAGGTCACCACTCTGCTGGACTTCATTAGGAGTTTTTTTTCTCATTTCTCTATCCCAGTAAACAGTGTAGGCCTTGTAATAGCCATGTAGGATATTTATTTTATGGCAGACATGACGAAGGTGTGGGCAAAAAGTTAAATGTTTTCTGTTGTTAGTTCGATGTGCTGCATGTGATCCTCAACTTCTGCGGTGTACGTGAACCCAGTTCGCTTTCCGGAAGTTCCAGAGCCGCTTCGGCATTGAGTCGATAAGTGAAACCTTGAGACCAATTTGCAGAATGATGGGACAGTGTTAGCTGTGGAAGAAGTACTGCAGGACAGCATGTGATGCAGACAAAGGCATTCACTTGCTGTCATGAGAGAAAACATACAACTGGGTAGTGCTTATTTTTCGACCTCACAGAATGGAATGTGCTCGGCTCCTTGGGGTCAAATAACCGATTGACTTCTTCAAGTGAGGCCCAGTCAGTGAACTGCGCACCGGCTGTGTTGTTTTGGCGCATCCCGAGCCTGTGCGGTGGCTGCTGAGGTTGCGAACGTAGACGGTTGCGTGGGGAAATATTGGCAGTGCACAGTTTCGAGCTCTTGGTGTTTGGAGGCTTCTAAACAGCAACCTTTAAGTGGTGCCCATGCTGCGCATTACGTATTCGTGCTTGGGCTAGTCATTGACATTAACGGATGTCGAAAGACGACTTGACGTCGACTTGTTGATCTGCTGCTATAATCATAATTTCAATTACCCTTATAAGGGATGCCAACAACAAGTAGGGTGGAAGCTGCGTGGCTAACAACTCGGTGCCGAAGGCTTGTCACGCACAAAGCGTGTCCACTGTTCAAGGACCCTCAAGGACAATAAAATTGATGTAGTTGTCCTGCAAGCGACCCAGCATGGAAGACGAGAAAGCCGCGAGATACAAAATCCTTGGCCACGATCTCATCACTTTTGTAAATGACAGAAAGCACAGCCTGGCCACTTACATGAGATGTGGCCTTAAAAACGTCACAGTTCTGGAGGACTTTAAAAACATGGGAGCCTCCCCTGCCATTGTAATAGCGTGGCAAAATAACCTGAACTCAATAGCTACTCCCAAAATCCTAAGATCAGAACTAATAATTCACTAGCATTATCCCAGAGATGTTTTAGCTGTGTTCCTAAGATTCACTGGTCAGAAAAGGTAATTGATTAAACATGAGGAAGTGAGTAAGCACATCAGTGTGAAAAAAGAAGACAAACGTCAGCACCATGTGTAGACCCTGCGGCTTGTGTAAGTGTAGCCGTATTGTGGCCGCTGCACAAGGCCTAAACGAATTTAATACCTTTAGAGAATTTCAAATTGCATTTGAGTTCAGTGTGCCGAACTGAATTGCTGGTTTAGTGTTAGCAGTGCGAAGAATTGACGGCCATTTAATGTTTACAGTGTCCAGTCGGTGGTGGATCCTAGTTAGGACGATGAAGGTGATTATCCCCCTTCCCTCACACTTGAGAGCCAAACAAGTTGGTATGTCATTGATATTTACCACGGAAAGTACATTGAAGGTTTTATTTAAAAATTTGAAGGGCCCTATTGAAAAATCTTGAAATCTCAGGACTAACCCCCCCCCTCTTCCTCCCCTGGGAACTTTGTAGTTCTGCCTCGGGTGCCATGCCATTAAAACTCTCCGGTAATTTGAATTCTTTTCGCTGCAGGTTCTGATATTGTTTTTCACCTTGGCGTATCGTGTGCACAGTTTATACAAGTGACAGTTGTTTTTTTTTACTTCGGATAAGAGGGAAACACAGTGATGGGATGCATCTCATGAGCCACTCAGTTGCGTTGTAAAATATACATGCGGCTGCCCTCATCCGATTCTCAGTGAAGCTTGCCGGGGCACGTCATTTTAACCACAGGATGCATTTTTATTTTAGCATTTGTGCTTTGTTTATCCAGTCTAATGGTTACATTTTACACCAAATATAATACTATATTATTAAAAGTGAAAATGCTATGTACTTATGAACATGGACACATAAAACAATGGTTTCAGCAGCATTGCTTCTTGAAGGTATTGACGATAAATATGCATGCATTGGCACACTTCCAATTTCATATTTATTGATCCTGGTTTTCCTGTGTGGGTTGTAGCACAGTTTATAGTATCCCCTGTTAACACCGTCACAAAAGATAGGGGCGGGTGCAATAAGCTACTGTTGCAAAGCTGTACGTTTTGCAGAATTAATGTCGCTATCGTTGTGTTTGAAACACCGAGGGGGAAATGTAGAAAGGCCTGACCGCTCGCATGAACATTGATCTAATCATGGCCATCCCCCTACGTGTCTGAGGTCACTACCCATTTGTGGACATGTCTGTGACTGCTGCAGATCGGACCAGATGCATGGTCACTTGCTGGGGATCTCTTAAGTGCTGCCCACTCTGTGGAAGCGATGAGTCACACTTGGTCTTTTAAAGCCATGCAATGACATCACCAGTGTTCCGCAGTCCTGTGGATTGTCCGACAAGCTGCCAGAGGTGTCAAGGGAGTTTTTTCTTTCTTTTCGGCACTGCATTTTAAACTGAACAGTGCCGTTCTCTTGCATTCATTGACTATAGCGAAGGTTTTTTTTTTTTAAAGGTGGCCATTGGTTTGTTTCAGCTATTATAATTCTGTCGAAGACATATACCGAGTAATCACAACCATTTTGAAACACATATATAAAAGCCAAAGTGCTTCCGTGAGAAAACCATTTTTGCCGTTAAATAAATCACGACTGAAATGTATACCTGGAATCACGCTCATATGCCGTGTCTGAATAATCGTCTGCACTGATCTCCGAACGCAGAACGTGGATTTCTTTTTTTATTCCACCATGAGGCCCACACTGGAGGGATATGCATCACGAGCAGATTTACAAGGCACTGGTTATTGTAGTTGCTTCCCTCTTTCTCCGGTTTATTCACGTTCCCTTTTATAGTTGCGTTGACCTGGTCAGCATCCCCACCGGGAGGCTCACCAAGCATGGCTAGACTTGTGTAAGGCAGCATTGACTGGAGGAATATCCTGTTAACCTTTTTCTTTATCTTGCAAAGACACTTTGGGTGCCGTCGATGCATATACCGTATTGCACGTTGATTTCTTTATGTATTTTAGTTTTTACGTTTGTGTTGATGTCTGAATGTGTGGCTGGGTAACTTGACAGATAAGTGCTAACTGTGGTGGGTTTTCTGGCTCCATTGAGAAGCTTAAATATTGGGGCATTAGCATACGAAAGACTGTAAATGTCCGTGTGATGTAGTCTTTGCGGTAATTTATTCCATTGATTCCATTTAACATTATGCAGTAGTTGCTGGGTGCCTTATGTCCAAATAAATGCTGGAATAATATGTACGCACGCTGTGTACGCTCTGTCTATACCCACCGTGTTATGTGCACCATCCTTAGTCTAGTGAAACAGAAATGTGGATATTTCTACAGTGTTGTAAATATATATGAATTGTGTGTGTGTATGTTTTCACATCTATTTTGTGTATGTAATGTATAGCTGGTGTGTACTGTATACAGAGGTTCTAACATTTGACCTTTACACTGATGTTGCAGATATTGACGTTTCCTCCCATTTAATGCTTCTTTCAGAGATGGAGTCTGGGGAGAGAATCCCAGCCCCTACTCCCTCCTCGGTCTCCTCTCCACCATCCGTCTCCTCCTCCCTCTCCTCTACGTCCCTGCCTGCATCGTCATCCCCATCATCGGCAGTGTCCGCAGCAAGCAAGGCATCTCCCATCTCCGTGTCAGATCTCTGCTCCACGTCTAAACCTGGCAAGGTGCCTGGAGGAAGCACCTTCGGTTTCGACGCAGCCACCCTGTTTGGTGAGCTTGTCCACGTATTCCGCCAAATCGTTTATCTCGCCCATCGCACCTCAGCATTTGTGTTTTCTGCTCCCATGATCCCTTGTATCTCTAGGGATTTCCAAAGAGGATTTCAGGAGTGACATTTTGTTAAATCCTTCGCTTGACATCAATTCCGATCACCTTGAATTTGATATTCTCTTATGAGTGGAGCAAAACAAAATTGGGCCTATTGTGTGTTTGTTGTGCGCTAAGCTGCAAGTGCTTAAGGCGGGTGGATGCCTTTAAATTCTTCACTCTCACTCCATCAAGACGTGGCCTTGTTTACCGTTGTGCCAAATGCGTTGTCTGACATCTCCCAGAGCGGGGCCACATCCAGCACCGCGTCGCGGAGACCATGACGCCGTGCCCCCCTTTGTTTTCGTGCCACAGCAGCTCAGACAATGCTGCGGCCGGCCACATCGGACCAGGCGCCTTTCAGCCTCTTCCCAGGGCTGGGCCCACCTCCGTTCGGCCTGCACACCGTACCGGGCCGTGCTGAGTTCGCCAGGCTTGGTGCACTGGCGGTGGGGCCGGGCCAGCTAGCCATTGCCACAGGTGGGGCAGCTGGTGGGTGTGCGAGTGATGTGTTTGTGTTGCCCATTGTGGAGTGCAGTTTACGGTTTGTATGGTGGTTGTCCTCCTTGTTTGTCCGTTTGTGGAGTACGAGATTGCTCGGCGCACAGGTGAGGAGGGGGGAGGGGCCTGGGGCTGGGGTCAGCCCGGAAGGTCACGATTGGAGTGCCTTTCTGCTTCGCCACGGCCCATGTTGCGATTTTGCTTGATGTGATTGCTGCGTGTTGGCTGAGGGTGCTTTATTTGTGTTTGTATTGATTTTCGAAATTTTATTGCCGACCATTCCAGCGATATGACCCCGTGTTCTCCGGGTAATGCATTTTCAGTGTGCAAATTCTAGAAGGCCACAAATGAGCACAGCTTAAAAAAATGTGATTACTTAATTTTTTTTATGGCATTCTAAGCAGTTTGCACATATTTCAACTACCCACAGACAAAGAGTGTTCCAAATAGAGCAAGGCCATGTGCTGGAAACACTTGTTTTGTTCGTGTAATGAATACATCACAACAGCAGAACGGTGTGTAATTACTGGCAGTGAGAATACTGCACTGCTCGGTTGCCTGGAGACTTAGATATTACACAAGAACGCCAGAAATCTTTGAGCATATTATAATTCATTATCATTTGTTGTTGCTGAATGCACCGCATTACCAGTGGGGGTTTTCTCTTACTTTGAAATGAACGTAATGTGCATGATGCAGCGTTTTACTGATATGGTGATATACATTACCAAAAATACTTGGGGAAAAATTGGTCAAATATTGGAGGCAAGACCCACCTTAAAGAGAGTCTTGAGACATTCCTGGGTAACTAAACAATTATTATAATGGAGTGCAATTGTGATGTATAAGCTACTGTGGAAACTACCCCCCCCTCCACCTCATTTACAATTAATACTGTTAAACAACAACAATGATGATGGTGCAGTAGAGTGATCATAATTTCCATTGTTATGTCTTTTTATTTTAGATTTTCATTTGTGCATGCCCCTCTCCCTGGCAGCGGCTGAGTGGTTCCGGGCATCGCACAGGGCCCCTACGGTTGCCACGGTGACGGCCACACGACCGGGCCCATCGCTGCTCCCGCCCGCGCTGTTCGGCCTCTCCCCGCAGCTCCTGGCCGCGTCTACCTCGGCCATCGCATCCCAGCCGCCTGACGGGGCCGGGGCCAGCAAGCACGCCAGCGATGTGGCCCCTGCACCCTCGTTTGCCCCCGCGGCCGCCCCGGCAAAGACGCTGACGGCCCGCGAGCCTTTGGACCCGGCCACGGCATCGGCCATGTCACTTTCGCCCAACACGGCCATCTTTGGGCAGAATTCGCAGAAAGGTGCCACGAACGTGTATATTTGTTGAAGCCCACAGGGTTCATTGTAGTCATTACATTAGCAATTCCCCATGGGCACATGAACCGGAGCACAGAGAGATCTTTGAGACAGGCACTGAGTGTGCGACCCTGCAACCTATCTTCCCTAGGACGATCTAACCAGGATGCACTTCCTGCTCTCGGGCCAGAGTGCTGGGGGAGCTCAGCCACCCAATATTTGCGAGAGTGAATGTGCAGTAATGCAGACTCCATTTCACATTGTTTGGAGAGTATAAATCGGCTATATTTGAGTGAAATGTGAAGCAGTATTAAGTGGGACATATCCAGGTGTTATTAGTGTTCTAATTGTGAAAGGAATTACACTTTTATGTTGTTTTCTTTGATTATAATTGTACTTCCAATTGGCCGAATATTAAAAAAATAATTACATTTTAAAGACTGTGAATTTGGTGTGTGAATTCGATGTGATAAATTTCATGTGACCAACAACATAATTTAGTGCATTATTTCATGCATACTCCTACATTCCTGAAAGCAGAGAGCACAGGTGCTCTTGAATGCCACCCTTGACTGCAGGTTTCCTGCTTTCCAAACAGTGCCCACAATTTAAGAATTTTAGAAAAGCAAGAAGCCTTGAACAGATTTATTATACAATCACGCAGACGTTGCGCGTAATCTCGGCGTAGGGTAATGCTCAGTGCGTGGTCGTGCACAGCGGCTGGTGGGCAGATTTTTGCGTTATTCTGTCGGCGGGAAATGCTTCCCCGCGTCGCTGCCTGTCCGCACGTTGCATTGTCGCAGTGCTATGCTTCAACGTACATAGGCTTCAGATGCGTCTCGCACAACGGAGACCCGATGGCCCCCCTTCCTGCCGCACGCAGGAGTCAACGGCTCAGTGAAGGGCGGCTCCGTGGGCCGCGCCATCCCCTGCACGAGCTCGGGCACAGGGCCGGAGCGGCCGGGCGCCATCCACGTGCGCGACCGCAAGACGCCCCCGGCGGCGGCCGACGGAGAGCGGAACGACAAGAAGGGCTCCCTCAATAACGTTAATGAAAAGGTAATGGGAAGTGTCACGTCCTTGCAGGCTTGCAGGGGCGAGGCCAGCGGGTAAAATTAAACTGTTCTCTTTTATTAGTTTAAGGTAGATTGAAATCATTGCCGGTCCATCCTGTCCTTTATTGCATTTATAATTGTGGTGGAGTGAAACCCCCATCAATGCCTTGTTGTTTGTGAATGTTGCACATTTTGTTCATTGTTAGTTTGTGGTCTTTCCATCCGATGCCACCCTTCTCCGTTCAAGGATTTTTTCACCCCTCACCTACTATCCTTGCTCTGCTTCTCTCTATTGCTGCGTTGTAGGCTTCTGCTTAGCATCTGAGAACTCAAAAAATGAAACTCACAGAGTTGGCAATTATGTGGGTGATGGTGGTGGGAAAATTTTATTAATTATTTTTGTGCTGTTTGTTTACACTTGTCATTGTGTGTGAGAGTGCTGGTGCATTCACACCGCCACTTAATGTTCGCTGCCTGGCCGAAGTGACTTGCTGTACCGCACCTTCCTGTGAATCATAGCCACAGGTGACATCAGTGCCTTATAGTATCGAAACCTCTTCTGGGTCTTATGTAGGCAACTCAGCTTCAAAATTAGAACTTGGCCTGGTGTGTAGAACATCAGGAGACAAAGCCATTATCCTGGCCGCATCATTCCGTGGATGCCGTGCTGATCCGAGGTAGGTGCTTGTTTTTAGCACTTGCCCCTTTAGTCCGTGTTGCTAAATGGGGTACCTTTGTCTTTGCATATGTGCGTACGTGCGTGTGTCTTTGTGCATGCGTGCGACAGGCTTCCCGAGACGCTGAGCCCCACAGCTGCAGTGAGAGTGAGAGCCACTCTGACTCGGCGAGCGGTGGCTCACTCCAGAGCGAGCTGAGCTCCAGCGACTCCGACTCTGACACGGACGATGCGGAATCCGACTCTGCTGAGACGCCGCCCCGGGCTGCCCGCGTTGAGAAGCAGCAGCCGGTATTCCTTCATTATTATAAAAACCTTCTTCATAGAAAGTGATAATGTGGCAAAGATTGAAACATCCATTTCAACATTTGAGCTATCTGTGGGAATCATAACCGTCTTCAGGGTTAGCTTTTGTCTATTTTAGAGTAAAATTTAACTCTTATGTATAACTAGCCTTTTGCCTGTCCAAGGACGGGTGTATTGCAGTAAATCTGAAACTTGCAAGCGAAAAGCAGACTGCGACGTGATATTCATTGCATCAATTCGTATGCAATTTGTAAGGCCGTGGTGACAGACTTATTTAATTTAAAGGTTATAATCCCTTGTTCATCATGACGTCCTTTTTACTTCTATGTCTCAATAGCGTTACGGAGATCGCGTGACGTGAGGGTTCTGCCTTTGTAGTGAGGGTTGTAAGTTGACGCTAAGGAGGGGGGAGGAGGCGCCTCGCCCCTTTATGTGGAATGACGTCACTCATAATGATTATTAATGGGGGGTGGGGGGGGTGTCCATTTGGAGGACGTCACCTATTCATGATTATTAATGAGGGGAGCTGTTCAATGTGGAGTGACGTCACCTGCTCATGATTATTAATGAGGGGGGGGTGCTCCATGTGGAGTGACGTCATCCGCTCATGATTATTAATAAGGGGGGGTCCATGTGGAGGACGTCACCTGTTCATGATTATTAATGAGGAGGACGTCACGAGCGGGACACACAGACATTCTTGGCTCATTATAGTAGTAAATACTGCTTGCTATGTTTTACACTTTTTCCCAAAAATGTTGTATAAGCATCTATAAGCAAGAAAGACCAATGTCAATTGCGTTGCAATAATCAATTGCTTATGGCTGTGCCGGTGTGATGAGTGTAAGGCACAATTTGAACATAAGCGGGGTTGAATATTATTTGCCTAGTTGAAACAGCTCGCCAATTTTACATGGCTTTTAAAAGTTCTAACTTAACTGCTCTTTTGCTATGTTCCGCATTACTATTCTACTTGGTCTCATCTGCATTTCTGTCTTTAGGGCTTTTGGCAAATAGCCTAGATTTTACATGGATTGTGCTTTCAAAAAAATTCTGCAGTGTTCCAAATCTCAGTTGTGCAACATGATTTGGAAAATAAATTAAACAATCTTAGATACAATGAACAAAAAATGTAATGTCAAATGACAGTATTGATTTACTTTATTTATTCAGCAAAGACTCACTTGAGTGTCAAGACTTTTCGACTCACTTCTGCTTGGGATGTTTGATCTAATTATTTATGAGCACAATTTGCACGTGAGAAGAAACTAAAGGACTTCGAGAAAACCCATGCCATGGCAGGATAATACTCTAAAATCTGCACAGATCAGTCAGCAATGGATTTTCCGTATGTGTCATCTGTTGAAAACCAGAGAAAATACTGAATTACAGGCATTAGTGCCTGCAAGAGTAACACGATTAAGACCTTCGACTCCCGTGCTCTATTCTGCGCTATTTTGATTTGTTTTAAAATCACAACATCGAGAATCTGCTTTCGCTCATGTACCGACAGAAGGATCTGAAAACGAAACTGGAAAAGGACTCCTCGGATGGGGGCGGCCGCACCCAGCATCACTTTCCTCTGCTGCCCCCTCCTCACCTGCAGCCGACGCTCGGCAAGCACCAGCTGCCCCTCCAACTGCCACAGCTGTACTCCCAGATGCAGCAGCACGCCAGCGTCATCCAGGCTCACGGCAGGCCCATTGTCCATGCCACACAGGTACGCGGCTTAAATATCACGTGGAATTTTGTAGCTGAAGGATTGTGGGAGGAATGAGGATGTGACCAGAGAGCAGGCAGTGGCTAACCGCTTGCGCCGCAGGTTATTGTCTCAATTCGCGAGCCCGTTGCGCTCTCGTCAGCTGTCGACACAGTCCTCCTCCTCCTCTTGACCTTTGACCCTCCATCATGGAGCCCATCACTGGGATGGAGTTCGAAGGTCATAAGGAGAAGGGGTGCGTTGATGGATGGGGAAATGAAATCAGGTTTAACTTAATTGGAATGTCACTTCTGACAGTATGCATTTTATCAGAGTGCTTTTGGTTTTTTGGAAATACTTTTTTTGTAGGTCATTTCATTTAAAGGTTGGTGACATTCAAATATATGATAAACAAAGCAGTTGTATGTTTTATCCATTAAAATGCTAATTTGTTATATTGATTGCCATGGCAAAGCTTTTTGTTTTATCAATGTTGTCCAATGTTTCCTTATTGAATATAATCCAATTGCTGCGGTTCATATCATCGTTATCGTTGAGCAGCTATGTAGTACTACTACTACTGCACAAGCACAGTCCTCGGCGCACAGTGTGTGTGCCACGGCGCTACTGTATCTGCAGCGTTTCTCGTTAAATTGGCCCCTCCCAGCAAACGCAAGCGCCCTCGATGAGCAAGCAACCCGGCGTCATCCAGGCCACGGGGCTCGCGAGTGCCAGGGCTTCCCCGGGCACCGTCACGGCTCGACCAAAAGTTGTGGCAAGATCCCCAGCCCCATTGGGAGCCCTGGATCTGGCCAGCGACAAATCCAACAACCGCCTCTCCCCACCCAGCAGCGTCACACAAGTGGAGGATGTTCTGCGACTGAAAAAGGTGAGGTGGCAGCGGCAATTTGCCTGATACTGCTCACTGCTGTGCCAGTGGCTCCGTTGAGGTGCGGGACAAGCTAATCGCTCTGTGGGTGGTATAGAGATGTCTTAACGTTTTGGCTCTTGTCCCAGACAGAGCCCTACTGTGAGCTTTGTAGTTGCCCTTTTAAAGATGACTGCAGACGGCCTTTAAATCTTCTTAAAGATTTGTGTGGGTGGAAATATGTTTCTGGCAGAAACATTCTTTAGGACCAGGGATGACGGTAAGATGCAATGCTCTCGTGAATTGTCTGTTTTTCCTCGTGGCGGATGGGATTTTTTCCCCCGCAAAACAAATCGTTTCCCACAAATGGCTATGAATGGTGATATGAAGACACATATCAAGAGATGTCAAGGGCTGGTACAATTAACACGATATTACTGTTACATATGAACCGAGCACGATTAGCCAATGTAAATCTCTAATGACACTACCGTGGTGCAATCGGTAGCGCACTGGACTTGCAATTTAGAGGTTGCTGGTTCGATCTCCTGGCGCGGCAGTTAAAACGATTGTGCAAGTTTCTAAAATCTCCTGCCGCTGTCAAACCAGCAGTATAAATAGGTACAGCACAGTGAGTCGAGTGGCAGGTCTCAGGTTGTGGAGCAACGTGTGGGTACTCCCCACCTCGCCAGGCCAGTGTGAAGGAGTAGGCCAAATAGAGTTCACTCTAGTGGAGGTTCTTCCGCCAGTAGTGGCATGAGTGAGTAATTGCAGAGCTGCACCTCTACCCTTTTATACCTGTGACGTGTATGCAGCAGTAGGTTTGGAGTCACGCGGTCTCTCCTTTGTCAAACAGGAGCAGTTCCGGCAAGATTTTCCCGCAATGCTCAAGCGGCAGCAGGAAGAGCTGAAAGCAAACCGGAAGTCCACTGCCAGCATCTCCAGCAAGGCCTTTCCAGTTAGCACAGTCACCACCCACCAGAAAATGGCCCTGGCCTCCCCTCTCACTTCTCAAAATGTCGTTCTCCCTCTGACTGCGAACAGTAAGCAGCCGGTACCCTCGGCCAAGCAGAAGCTCAACTTCTCCTCTGTGCCCAATCAGAAGCTCATGGAACAAAAAGCCAGGGCCATGACAACTGCAAGCTGCACCTTTGGGTCCGTGGAAAAGTTTCTGTCCCATGCAATGACAGCACAGCTGTCAAATGGCGTGATATCATCTGTCATACAGCAGTCGCCGCTCGCCCTTGTCAAGACCAAGGCCCTCGTGGCATCATCGGCGGCGCTGCCGCTGTCTCTGTCATCCACGTCATCAGACTCTCTACCGCAAGATCTCACGACAACCACCAGAGCCCACATGGCAGCCATGGCCGCCGCAACGTCCCTCTCACCTGGCATAAGCGGTAGCATCAGCAGCACCAAAACCCACACCACATCCAGCAGGATTGTCCACCCTCCAACTTGCGGTTCTGCTAAAGCAGATTTGTCCGCAATGACCTTTGCAGCCTTGAAATCTTCTGGGCTGCTGGGCCAGGTAGGGCCACTGTCATCACCCAGCCCCAGCACCAGCCTCTGCGCCGATGGCAAGGGGAAATTCACGATGGGCTTGTCAGCTACCCAGAGAAGTGGCCGAGCAAAGCAGCCGCATGGGACGGATAAAGGCAAGCATGGGACGATGGCGCAGACCCTGGTGGCGAAGTTTCGTGGTGTTGAGGCACTAAACCCAAGCAGCGATGACTCGGATGACTCTGATGATGATGATGATGACGATTTGGACAATGAGGATGAAGACGATGATGATGGGGAGGAGAGCCAGTCAGGTAAAAATGCAGTCACTCGTGTTTGTGTCCTACAGCACACAACACTGTAAATATGCAATGCATATGATTGTAATTGTATAATCTAGTTAATCAAGTAAAAGAGTTTACATTCTAAAATTATTTTACGGTGGTGCATATCTGTGTTAGAGGACCATTCCTATAAGGGGCCAGTATTCTTGTGCAAAGAAACCAAACCTTTTCATATTTGTACAGAAGAATACTTTTCATTGTTGGCAAAGTGGCCAGGGTTTTCAACATATAAGGGTCAAGGAATGTTGCCGTCTGCTGGTTCAATCTCTACTGCGGTGTTGTAGCGATGGCCAAGTTTATTAAATCCACCCGGCAATATAAATGGTTACACACCAGCCAGTCGATCGGCAGGTCACATCTGGTGGGGTGAAGTGTCGATACGTATGTAGAACTTCTTTCTCACCATACGTAGCCAACCATGCAAATCTAAGGCCAGCTTGGAAGCGTATGCAAGCAAAATACCCTCTCGAGGGAGCTCTTTAGAGATCTTTAGAGATCCCTCGAGTGGAGGCCCTTTTAGGGACGTAAGCAAGTAATTGGAGGGGCAGTGCCGTTACCGTCACTTTCTTACAGATTCCGACTTGGAGACGGACAGTGAAGGCAGCGACACGGAGGGCAAGGGTGCCATGGACGACACAGAGACAGACACCGAGGGAGAGAGGACCCCGCACAACCTTAGCCGCTCCACGTCTGGCCTCACGCCCACCACCTCTGCCGCGTTGCCGTCCTCCTCCTCGTCGGTGTTAGGAGCCACGGGGTCCTCCCCGCTGGCTGCCACGTCCCTGGGCTTCCACGGATACGCCGTTGTCGCCAGGACGCCGAGCTCAGCGTCTGCAGCTCTGCTGGCTGGACTATCGTCGCCCGGCACCCCGCACAACGCCTTCACCATGGTCACTCCCGAGAGTACGCTGCCTTATGGCCACAGAGGTCGTCCCCTCGTTTGCAATACATGAACCGTGTTGAATGTACTACTGCGAAGGGTTTTCGCGGCTGTGCTGCGTGGCTGTCCGACGTTTTGCTGCACATGCTGGGAGCTTTTTCAGAAAATCAGTTGAATAAAATGATCAGAATCAGAATATTTATTAATACTGGGGGAATCCAATGAGCTATAATGCTATTTTTCGCAGATGTCCAGTTTGGTGCGGGTGGGAACGTTAGAACAACAAACAATACAAAAACACGATAAATAAATCTAAACTATTAAATGTTACGAGGCAAAGCCCACTGAACTATTTGCTTATTTGTCAGAAGTGACCTGGCCACAAATGATAGCTCAATGAAGTGGCTCATCATGTGGTAATTTATAGCAGCTAAATCTAAAGAATATAAATTAAATCCCTGAAGAAGCTCCCAGCTTGTGAAGCTAAACATCATGCCAAACAATGCTTGGTGCAACATAATACATCGGAGAGGTGTTGAAAGTAATTTCTAAATGACTGTTTGATCCTCCTCCCCAGAAGCAGCATTTTGACTACGTGAAAAGACATCGCGTTGAGATGCTTTTATTTTGTCACCGTCTTAGGCATGGCCAAGAGGAGGAGGACAGCAGATGAGAGGGAGCTGAGGGTCCCCTTGGACCATGGGTAAGTGAATCACAAATGTAATTATCCATCCTCTGAAATGCCGTGTTTGTATGCTGCAAGCGAAGGATGGTAAGAAAATAGCAAGTCATTAGTGGCCAGTGGTGCACGTAAAGCTTAATCGAAAAGCGCTGCGAAATGGCTTGGCTTCCCAGGTGGCGGAGAGAAACTCGCATCCAAACCATCGGGGACAGACTTCACGGAGAGGTCCTCTACTACACTCCTTGTGGGAGGAAACTGCGCCAGTACCCAGAGGTCAACAAGGTGAGGCATGGTGCAGTGATGTTGTTATGCTGTACAATGATGCAGCCCTGATTTGTTCTTGTATGGAGAATTTAAAAAATGTAGATTCCTTGAGGTGCCTTCAGCATAGATTTTTTTATGGGGATTCTGCTTCCTTGAGCTGTGACCTTGGCCCTGTGTATCCCAACGTGTTTGCCAGTTCCTCACACGTAACAGGATCACAGACATCAACCGCCAGAGCTTCAGCTTCAGTGCCAAAATGCGAGTCGGGGATTTTTACGAAGCCAGGGAAGGCCCCCAGGTGAGCTTACTCACACCCTAATTCCCCTTCCATTGTCATTATATTTCTGGCTAAAAAGGACTTCAAGCACTTGGCGCCATTTTCTTTGTCAACAAGCGGGCTGTACCATTCTCCGTGGCGCAGGGAATGCAGTGGTGCCTTCTGGGAGACGCGGAGATTGCGATGCGGATCAAGGCGATGGAGGGGCGGCGAGGGCGTCCGCCCAACCCTGAGAGGCAGCGGAGACGCGGGGAGCACAGCCAGGACTCGCCGCAGGGCGCAGGCCTGGGTCTGGCTCCAGGCCTCTCATCGGGCACAGGACGTCCGCGGCGACGCAAGGGGCGGCCGCCCAATGTGGAGCGAGCGGAGTACGCGCGCCGAGCCGAGTCCCTCAAGCTGCTCAAGCGACTGGAGGCCCAGGGTGAGCGAAGTGGCCTCGATGGCACAAGCCTCTGTTCCGACGTGCTGCTGGACAAGAGGTTATGGACAGGGCTTGGTGACATCACCCGCATCATGCTGGGCGTGGCTTGTCCAGAGATTCCTGCCCGCCGGAGGGAGGATGTTGGGGCAGCTGCCATTTTTAAATGGCCAAGAGTAATTGGCCACAAAAACAATAATGCATGACCATTTTTGACTAAATCAACTAATCTTCCAGGTCCAAAATGGTGCTTCGATTCCTACGTTCACAGTACATTGAATGCCGCATGTGAGCCACTATTTGCGATTAATTTACACCCTGCGATTTGTGAATTGAATCGTAACCACGAGTAGTTGCAACGCATCGAAACGAGATCGGGGTGAACCATGCCGAGCGGATCAAAATGCTGAATTTCTCGTTGAGTCCTTAAGTTGGGTAGCACAGAGGCACAGCACTGGATCCATACTCGGTAGGTTGTAGGTTCAGATTCTGGTTGGGGGTCAGCGCAGTCCTTCGTCCCTTCAGGCTAGTTAACATCAGCAACTGTAGAATTACTTTGTGCTTCTAACGATGCACTCAAATGCCACGGAACATCATGCCCCTGCCAGCTCGAGCAAGTAAGTAGTTTCGTAAAATATCGTCATTGGTAGCGCTCAATTAATAAAGTCCTCCCCCCCTATCCGTCACCAGTCTCACGAAGCGACAACGTAGCTCCTGCACGCAAGCTGACATCATCAGTCCATCATCTCCACAGTGGATGTCCTCATAGGTGTATTCTCTCCTTTGGCTGCTACTCTGTAACTGATCTTGACCATCGGCCATCATCCCTTCCAGCAATGTCCTGCCCAAGCCCAGTATTATTCACTGTCAATAATTATTTAGATAATTTAGATAGTTAGATGTCTCCAACCTGCATTTGTTCTCTGATTCGTGTGTTCTTCTTTCCATTTTTCAGTGAAAGTCCAATGATGTTATAACAATAAACATAATTACACACATGAAAGGAGCATTTTGTTCAACATGTAAGTAATTATCATGGTATAGTATAATTTTGTGATAGAACATAGCATTTGGGAACGCTTAGAATTGCACAAAGATGGAAAAAGGAACACATGGATAAGGCAATAAGCACAAGTTAAGAGACATCAGAGTGAGTGAAGAAAAGTTATCATGCTTGGGGAGGACGCATCGCTCGAAGAGTTGGAGTGGCAGCCAGAGGAGATGGAGCGATGCAATCAGCTGATGTGAGGGTGCTAAATGGGCTGTTGCATCGCAGGACCGTGAAAATGGTGACAACTTGAGAATGCGACCTTCGTCCAGCAGAGGATAGATCATAGCTGATGAGTAGTGTCTGGGCTGACGTTACATGGGGAAACACGGCCTCGTTGGGTGACTTTACAGCTTTGTGAGCTGTGTGCTTGGCTAACTCCTAAGTGGATGGGATTACCCAAGAGTAGAGAGAGAGGTGTCCTCTGTGAGTGGGTAGCTATCTCCACCAACTCGCATTGACCAGCAAGGTGAAGTATGGACACACTGTTCCCCCCCCACCAATTTTCATTTTTTGGTTTTGTAACCAAACACTTGGGAAAATAAACACGAGTATATTCCCTACACTTCAATCATCTTTGCAGCTATTGCGCGACAAGCGGCTGAGATGAAGCTGATGCAGAAGCTGGAGAAGCAGGCCAGGCTTCAGGCTGCCAAGCACGCTCGGCGGCAGCAGGGTGAGCATTTCCACAAAAAGCCCTCCCTGCCAATCGCCACCCCACAGCGCCATATCACACAGTGGTTCCTGACTTCCATTCAGGTTCTTGGTGAGCAGTGGGAGGCTGAAAACGGCACGGAGCACGAGTGTCACCATCGTGAGGCTATCGTTGCCTGCCCGGGCCGTTTCCAAACCTCGTTGTACTGAGGACCTCTTTACAGCTGCCTTCACGATGTCACAGGCTACGGTTTGCCGTTGTAAATGGCCGTGGAACACCATTATGTCTCTTTGTATCCCCTAAGCATGCCTGCGTCTATTGTATATGTAACTTGCTAACCCGCCCATACTGGGCGTCTGTGAAAAAGGGCTCCACAGGTCATCAGATTCCTCCAGTCTAAACAAAGATCCTGATTCTGATATATGCTATGAAGAAGGGGCATTGCCCGAAACGTCGCTGATTATATATTTTTTTTCTTATAGGGCTACAGTGTTTTTGACGAATGTGGTAAAACATTTTTAAGGGTTCTCAGACCTTCAGTTTAAGTATTTGTTTAACCTGTACTTATGTATGTATTGTTATAATATGTTCGTTTTTATGTTAGCCATATTTCATTTTGATATTTTTTTAATGCAACCACACAAGGCCCAAATACTGCAGAAAATTATCTTCTTAAAAAATGTGTATTTTTGTTGAAATAGTAACTTTTGCCAAATCCCTCTCTACCTGGAATAAAAACAACGTAGGATGAAAGCACATGTGGTGTCGTGATACGGAATGTGAACTATGATTATTATGAGTGGCGTCAAAGGGAAGGATAAGCGTGGCTGCGCATCCTTACAGAATCGTTTCATATTTGTTGTTACTCCTTTGGTGGGGTTAGAAACGGTAGTTAATAAAGCAATTTTAATCCTGCTTCCTAATAGATGTCTGCAGTAGAGATCGACTATTTAATGGCTCAGCAGTTTTTTATGAGTTAACATGTTTCCTTTGGTATTAGGTAATGCACATTCCATTTACTGTTCTAAGATGCCTCTTCACAGACTGATTTTGGGGAATTCATCCCAGTGTAGGTTACACATTTATGCTTTATCTACAAATTGTTGTAAGATCATGTGGAACCAAGAAAATTTTAAAATCGCAAACAAAACAGACAAGCAGAATGAGGGAGGGCTCAATCTTCCTTCAACTTGCGCCAGTATCGACTGTAGTGATCACTGACATTATAATGGACTTGGCATTACCTTTTTGAAATCAAATGTGCTGGTTGCTACAGCGTGCCAGTGGGTTTTGTTTGATCTGTATTCTCAGAAGATTGTTGTTTGGGTAGGCACGCGGCAAGCTCCTAATATGGCTTTAATTTTTCCCCAAACAGCCATGCAAGCAGCAGAAGTGAAGAGAAAGCAGAAGGAGCAGATGAAAATGCTTAAGCAGCAGGTACACGCGAGACAGCTGGCCACAATATTTGTTTGAAACGTCTCCAGAATATCTCTGCTTGTACTCCTTTGGCTGAATTCTTTTTGCAACCTTCATAAGTCAAAGCGAAATAGCTGGATTTTTGTAATAGAAAACAGTTTGCAGGCATTTAACCACGGAAGATGAAAACAAGCCATGCGCTTACATGTTTTTTAAACCTGTCAATTAAAAAGTGACATATTAGGTCTAGCTACTAAAACTTTGGCCGCTTATCGCAAAAAATTGCGTTCTTCTGCTATTTATCTGTGAAATAAAGCCTTATAAATGCTCAACTAACCTTTTAAACGTAACACCTCATGGATCTGCCTGGATTTTTTTTTGCCTGCGATATAGATGTGGCTGTTTGGTTTTAATCCACTTTCGCCCGATACACAAACGCTCTTTATCCGTGATAAAGTGGTGTGTTTTTTTCTGTTTGACTGCACAATCTTGGCAAAAAGTGTTGCTGAGAGATAATGCTGCTGGATAAGCATGTTTTCCTTGTTTGCTTTCAGGAGAAGATGCAGAAAATTGAGCAGCAGCGGCTAGAGAAGGAGATGCGTGCGCAGCAGATTTTGGAGGTGATCAGATATAATTCCTATCCTCTCTGCCTCTAGCTCCATAACACGGGTTTGAGACGTCGTTTAGATACAGAAGCAAGTATTGTTACTTAACAAAACTTGTAGTTTGAAAGTGGTAGAAGTTTTTCAATGCATTCTTCACTCTCTCCTGCATTTCCTCTTTAGTCATGTGTTTATGTGCGTGCATGGCAAGTTGTAGCGTGACGGTTAGGTCACTGCACTATGAACCCAGAAACCCGAGTTAAGATTCCAGACTTTAGCTACATAAGTGACGAATATCTGAACTAGTACTGGGCCTTCCCAAGGTTGACTCAGCCTTAAATAAGTACCTGGTGCATTGTGTCAACATCAGCACTGGGCAAACAAAGGTGGCTGGGCATGATTTTGGCATCTCCACTCCCTCGTGTGCCTCGCTGGCCTTCATAGGTGCCCGCGAACAGCAATTTTCGCAACAGTCTGGACAGCTATGTTGAAGAATCTACATGTTTGTGTATATACAAACATATGGGTACAGGTCATATGTCCTTCTAGTGAGCAGTGTGTTGCTCGGTGTTCTTGCACATGTAGGCCAAGCGTCGCCGGAGGGAGGAGGCAGCCAATGCCAAAGTGATGGAGGCAGAGCGGCGAGCCCAGGTGAGGGCTTGTGCTGTCCCATTGTGTGTGACACCCCCATGGGCTCCGTTACCAACTCGCCACAATTATTTCCTTGAACACTTGATTGCAATGTAGGGCCAACTGGATTATGACGATTAATACAAGGGTGATTAAAAAATAAATATCTAATTTTATTCAGTTGTGATTTTTTTTATTTTCATTTAAGTCTTTCTTGGGGGGGGTATGGTTTTACTTTTCTAAACCGTATTAGTAGCAGGTATCACGGACGGCACATTTGCATTCAAGGGCAACGTGCTTTGCCAGTGACGGGAAAAAAATATTACCTTTTAATGTCACATCAAAAATATATACACGATTATCATGCTTTATATTGTAAAACGGTCTGTTCATTGGTTTCTACCATCACTGATGTTAAGTATTCATGGACTAAAATGACACTACATTTAAAAGCAAAAATGGGTATTGCACAATATAAAAAAATTATATCTAGTTACTGTGAGAAGATTACGAGTCAAAGTCCTTTCCTGCTCAAGCATAAAAGCAGTCAGTGCTCATTTCCTGTTTATAGCCCAGAGCAAGTGCTGGAAATTCAACAGTCATATGACAGGGGAGAGTGTATCCATACCACAACCACTGGTGACTTTCCCGGAGTATATCAACCCTCGAGGGATGATGGGCTCAGTTGACTCCTAACCAGCATTTGAAAATTGCACCCTTCATATTGAAAACTACTTCCACTACGGCCGAGCCACCTTTGAAAGGATTACAGTTTTGTAGGAAATAAGTATTAACTAATTTATATCGTGGTGAATGTGTAGATTTTCAAGGAGGAAATTCGGCTTAGCACATTCATAAAATAACCTGCTTACAGACCACATTCCGATTACAACGTCCGTCATCAGTAATTCCTGGGTTTTGTGGGAGGTCGTTTTAAAATGAAAATTCCCCCCTCCAAAAAATCCCTGATGAATGTCAGTGATAAGGTTGATATCATTGTAAACATTGAATGAATTGTGGTAAGTGTGTAAAAACGAAATCTCGTAAAATTTTATTTGGAATTGTGAGAGCCAAATCTGTAGCCTTGAATGGAATATACGTGCAGTCACTGCACTGTGTATGTAACGGACACAATACTCTCACCAGGAGGCATTTTGACCTATGATGTGTGTTAAATTCTCCGAGTGACTCATTGTGCTGATGTTCTCTCCCTCTCTCGTAATAAAAGGAGAAGGAAATGAGAAGGCAACATGCCGTGCTGCTGAAACACCAGGTCAGCAACTCCTCTATACATCATTGTGTATCTAAATCTTTTGTTTCTTCTCGCTTTTGTCTACTTTGTGTGTTCCCTGTTTTTTTTTTCAGTGTAACCAATCCTAATACGATGCATCTTTCCTAATATTTATGCATATTGTTGTATTTGTCATGTTCCGTTGCAATGAAGATCTGGTTGTGGTGACCTTTCTAGGGGTTTGTGTCAAAATTATCTTGGTTGCGGGACAAAGTCTTAATGTCTTTGTTGGTCTTGAATTTTAACAAAATCTACGTAAATATTCACATGTACTCGAGGCATCGAAGCCTACTGGCAGACTTTGGCATCTGTGGACAAAGCTATTGTGATGTCTCGCAACATGACCGCGTGGCCTATTAAGCGGGATGCGTGCTCCTGGCAAGGAGATATCTGCCACCGGTCATAGGAACTGCTGCTCTTGCCAAACCACAGAGGGCCCCACACTGTATGTGACAATCGCACGCCAAAATACGTGGCAATGCTGATTAGTGGCTACTGGGTAGATGTTAAAATGAATAAACACACAATTAAATGTTTAGAATAAAAATTAAGTGTGCAGGTTATTCCGTACAAAAGTGTCACTAGATGGAACTGACTCGAGTACCTGTGGGCTTTTATCATTGTGTTTTTCCTGTGATTTCTCTTTGATAATGCTCTGCCAACCTCTCTCTACTAGGAGATGGAGAGGCATAGGCTAGATATGGTATGGGTCTTCCTTTTTTTGGTCGTCTCTATTTTATTTCAGTTTTTAACTCCCATCTGAGCGACGCAGCATTGTGTGATTGGCTGTGGCGTTGTGGCCATGGTAACCCGTGCTGTGTGGCGCTGGCTGGCTGCCT
Organism: Lampetra fluviatilis; assembly: GCF_964198595.1. NCBI lineage: Eukaryota > Metazoa > Chordata > Hyperoartia > Petromyzontiformes > Petromyzontidae > Lampetra > Lampetra fluviatilis. The sequence goes on from NC_136276.1 coordinate 12,333,879, forward strand.
GCCTGCTCTCTCTCACGCTGCCCGATTAAATCCGATAAATGCATGGCTTGACGACGCCACACGGTCCATCGCTTACACCCGCCACTCTGCCAGCCCCAGGGCCGGCCGCCCACATCTGCGCGTGCGCGCATTTGTGTGCGCGTGCGTGTGTGTGTGCGCGCGTGCGTACACATGCTCGCGTGCACACGTGTTCCTTGTGTCAATTTGCATAAATATTATTTGATTTTTGTTTTCTTACATTATCACGCTTTTCAATCAGTAACTGTTCATTTGACCAAGTATTTTCAATGACACTGGAATGTCTTGATAATCAAGAATATTATTAAGAACTAGATTACAAAATTGCATTGTGAGTGTACATTGAAACATCCAGCAATGATGCATTGCACTGTGGTTTTTACATTTGGCAGTGTTTTGGAGTTGGAGTTGTTGTGGTGAAGTGACTCCATGAAAGCCCAGCCTAAATTAAGCTTTAAAACTACAAGCAGGGTGTAATGTCCCTTCACAGCTTTACTGTATTATTAAGTCATCACTCTTTGCATTTGGCCAAGTGAGACTCCATAAATGGCTGCTTTTACTCCGCACACGCTTCCTGGCCATAGCTCCAAACCCCAAACACCTCCGGCATTCCTCAACGTACAGTACTCCGCTTTGTTTTACTGTCTCTCCGGCCCTGCCATGTCACTTGTTTTCATGTTTGTCCGCTCGCCTTTGTTTACAATTAACCAAAGGAATGCTGCCATTGCACAACCATCTTCTCAGTACGTTTTTTTTTATAAAACCGCTCACACTTTGTGATAATAATTAATTAAAGTAATAATTAAAATTATACACGGCGTTCACTATAACGTGAAGGCTACATGCAGCCACTCGGGCGTTTGCAATATTTTCTCGTCGCTCATTTCCCTAGCCCATGTGAACGTAAGGCTGCTGTATCTGCCACAGGAGAGGGAACGGAGGAGGCAGGAGCTGCTGTTGTTCAAGGCTCTTGAGGCTCAAAAGAAGGCTGAGGTGGGGGCCCACAGTCTGTCTCTACACAGCGAACGCTTTGCTGCTTTGCCAAATGAGACAAAAATACAGCATAAGTAAACATTGCCTGTTGTCCTATTATCCCATATGGTGCGTGTGTTTAACGTTTAATTTTTTGTATACATTCAATTAGCTTTGCAAAATGAGAGCCCAAATACAAACGCAAAGCCAAAGTTTGGCTTTAATACACAGGAGTTTAAAAAGTTACTAACAGCAAGTGGATTTTTAAAATAATATTGTCAGTAGCATTGTAAGTGCAGCAAAAACAGATGCAGCTCAACCGTTTCTTTCATGCACAAAAAGGCAATGCCTCCCATTGAGGACGGCTCGCACTTGCGGGCAAATTCTGTCCGTCAGCTGTGGCCGTCCAGCGTACGCCTCGCTGAGCATGCCTCTCCGCTGTGGGTGCAGGAGAGGGAGCGCCTGAAGCAGGAGAAGGTGCAGGAGAAGCAACTGAACAAGGAGCGCAAGATGGAGATGAGGCGGCTGGAGATGCAAATCGCCATGGAGCTCAAGAAGCCCAATGAGGACATGTGCCTCTCGGAGCAGAAGGTGGGTGGCAACTGACGATGATGGTCAAAAGGATGAAGCCCTCCTGGGATGACCACCGAGAGGGTGAAGCCCTCCCGGGGTGACCACCGAGAGGGTGAGGCCCTCCCGGGATGACCACCGATCGAAGCAGCTGTCTGCTTGCCCACGAGAGGAGTCATTTTTCCAACCCCCCTTGAAGTGTAAATTCAAAGAAATAAACCTAAAAAAAATATTGCTTAATAGACGTTCTAAAGTAATCAAAATGTCACGAAATAGTTTACCGCATGCAGCATTAAAGATCCTTGGTGCATATCTAGAATCCCTCGTAAATCTGCATGTCCTCATCTGAGAAAGTCACGAGATTTTACCCTCGTCTCTTTGACAAATGTTGTTGAAGGCAACATCTGTGTTAGTTGGCAATACTTTGAGAGGAGTACTGGAGACACCTGCCTGTGGCTGTAAATACTGCACCTTGGCCACCTGGCTTAGTTATTCCTGAACAACAAAAAGTTCTCAGAAAATGCAATCTCTTTGTGTAAATAGTTATGAACAAAATAAAAGAGTGTTATATTGCATTTACATATTTCTTACGTTTGACCTAGGTCTTAAGAAAATAAGCTTAATAGGCTCTCACTTATTTACAAAGAAAGCATATTAAGGAAAAAATGTATGGGACAAACCTTTTGTCTTTTGTAATATTTGTTCATGTAATTGAATGTCGATCACCAAAAGGGTCCTGCTCAGATAATAATCATCCACTATCCTTTTCCTGAAATCTGATTTTTTTTTTTACAAAGGTCGTCATTTCCCTCAAACATCACCTCTTCATCTTCATTTTCCTGCACCTCTTCATCTTCTTTCTCTTATTCTGTGATGCAGCCCATGCCGGATCTTCCTCGGATGCCGGGCCTCGTGTTGCCTGGCTCGGCATTCGCCGACTGCCTCATGGTGGTGGAGTTCCTGCGCAGCTTCGGCAAGGTGCTGGGCCTAGACGTGGTGCGCGAGGTGCCGAGCATCGCCGCACTGCAGGAGGGCCTCCTGAACCGCGGCGACACGGCCACGAGCGAGCTGCTCGACCTCACAATGCGCCTCCTGCGTGCCGTGCTGCGTGACCCGGGGCTGCCCCATGCCTTCAAGGTGAGTTCACCCTGTGCAGATTATTCTGCTTTCTTGCACGCATTTGCCACAGAAGGCCGGGGATTACTTTGCCAAGACCTGCATTACAGCACCCTCTGGACTTCCTATATCCAAGATGCCTCCCACAACTGAAGCTTTTTTCGATCTTTCTTTGTGTGCTGTGGATTTGGTGGGCCCATGGAGTTGATCTGGTTCTTAACGCCGTCTTTATCCTACTAACATGTGCTGGCTTTATCCTTTATTGACTGACACCATCAGGAAGCTAATCGGCATTTTTTGTCAGGCAGCTGGCCGGGTGGCACTGTGGCAGAGTGCTCGTCTCACAAACGGATGGTTCAAAATTTTAATCCTGGGTAGAGTTGACTTAGCCCATCGTTTATCTGGGGTTTATAACACTTTATAGAATCTCCTATTCCGTAGAAATGTGGAATTTTAATCAATGGTTTAGGACTATCAATAAAAAATCACCATCGCATGCTCATTTCTAGCACAGAGACACTGATTTCTCTAATAACAGAAACATGCTAACACAGCCGACACATTTGCGTTTACTGACAAGCCATCAATGATGCACTAAAATGGACACGGTGGTTGGTGTGGTGGTTGTGGCAGGACGCAACGGTGTTGGGCTGCCGCCTGCGTGACATGGAACTAACGCGGGAGACCTTGTCTGAGGTTCTGCGGATTTTCCTGGAGGCGCGAAGCTTCTCGGCAGCGTTGGTGTCCAGCTTCCGCACCAAGGCGTTCCTGGCGCACACGCCGAGCCAGAAGGCATCCGTACTAGCCTTCCTGTGCGACGAGCTGCTATGCAGCCGCACCGTCACCTCGTGAGTGTAGACTCTTCAAGCCAGTACCGCTTCGCTGCAGTTGGAACAAAACATTCTGACGGGTTCTCAATTTATTCAACAAAGCCCTAGCATTCTGAAGCCTTTTTCACGTATTGAGATGATTGACTAATAATTAATTTAAGGAGTATTTTGTGTGTGTGTGGTTGAGAAATACCAGAGAAATCCCACGGATGCAATGGAAGAACACAAACATAAATATGCAAAGCTAGGTCAGCAACTTTCGTGTTACGTGTAGCATTATATGGCCATCTTGCAGTCTTGCAAGGTGGATATTTCATCCACAAGTTAATATATGCCCTATCTTTCAATCCGATTAAAAACTGCTATATAACAGAGAAGAAAACCTTCATACACTAAATAAACTTTTGTTAAATTGTAGTTTTACATGTAATTATTTGTGTCATGTGAATTGCTTGTGAACGACGACACGTCTCTGCTGCCTGACGGCTGCACAGCATGCAATGAATGTACTGACTGTATTGCTTCGTGGTTTTTTCCTTTTCAGAGAAATTGACAAAAACATCGATCACATCTCCAGCTTGAGGAGGGACAAGTGGATTGTCGAAGGCAAGCTGCGAACGTGAGTCATTGATCTTAAAACTCTTGGCTTGCCGTGTTATTTCCAGTGCAACAAAGAACATGTCACCATACTGCATTCATTATTGATGCGATTACTGTATTTCAAGGTTGTTTCTGTCATTATTGGATGACCTTTTTTTTGTTTCTTAGAGTACTGGTGTATTGGTTCAACTGTGATTTCTATGTGTTGCAATGTCTTCGTTAAAATTGTCATTCAATCGGCAAGGTGTAAATCAACATCTGCTGTAATAGTTAATACCTATTGTACGTGTGTGTATATATGCATGGTTTCTATATATATAGCCAGGAAAGCCTCCGTCTTCTTTGAAGATATTCACTCCTATTTTGGGAAGCATGGCCAATTCCTCTCACAATATTTGTGCATGAGGAGGGTCCAGATAAACCCCGAACGTTGCTTTACTCAATAGCCTGCTCATGATGGTAGTACAGCAGTGGATTCTTGAATCCATCTGTGTAGATATTTTACTATGATCTCTTCGCCAAATACTCATTAATGAAATTGGCCAAACATCCTAATGATACTTGATTGCATTGGCAGTGGCGTACACATAACAAAAACACATTCATCAATAACACTGCCGTAAACTCAACACATTGTTCCTGAATGTGTTGAGTTTTTTGTTAATTGAAAAAAGTGCATTATGATGATCATCAGAATGACGGCTGTCAGTAAATAAATCAAAGCTGGTGCACACTCTGCCCCAGGCTCCGGAGCAAACACTCGCGCCGAGGTGGCCGGCGCTACAGCTGCGTCGCCAACGTGGAGGAGGGTGAGGAGCGTCGGGGCTCCGGAGCTGGCGCTGCCGCCACTGGGCGCAAGCGCAAGCGGAGGTCGGGGACGCCGTCCGGGGGAGTGGCCGGAGAGAGCGATGATGAAGACGATGAGGACGATGACGACAGCGACCCAGAGCAGGACGAGGAGGATGAGGAGGATCGTGAGGAGCGGGAGGAGCGTGGCAAGCGGCGGCGCAACGAGCACGCCACGGACGAGGTGCCGTCAGCAGGCTTGCGTGGCATGAGAGCATGTGGCAAATGTGTGCACACGCAGCCAATAGGCGCCGTGTAGCCTTTCAGGGCAAATGCTGTTACCAAGCACCCATTAAGGCTGTCATGGCACACAAGGGGGTGGTGTGGCCAGCACCATGCCTGGTTTGCTTTTTATGGCCAGGACTTACACATTGCACCATGGGGGCTCATATAATGCCGAGTCGGCCTAGAGGAGGCCCATGATTGATCAGATCATTGTCACTTGTTGGTCGTGGCTGGGAATCGAACTTAGTTCGCGAGGTTCATAGTCATGCGCTCACCATTATGCCACCACTCCCCCCGAAATACAGTGCATCTACATATTAAAATAAAAACTATATGTAATACGTTAATTGAAATTTATAACAGGTTTTGTTGTTTCTATTACTCAAAAGAAAACTCTTGATATTTTGGCTGACAGGACTTCATAAAACATTGGATTTTAGTTTTAAATATACTGTAGAGAGTAGGTGGAGTTAGATGATGGACCCACTTAGGTGCAATGAGTTGTCATTTCAGTTTTTTTATGCATTCTAGAGGTTAACATGCGAATTGCCTGAGTGAAGTGTCCTGAGTTTTTGAGCATATCAAAGGCAACATTAAAATAGAACATTTCTGGCAGGAGTCATGTCAGCTTTTATTTTAAACCCTTCAGCAGTTAAGAAGGTTATGAGTTCTAACCTAACTCGCTGATTATTTCAGCCCATCCTTCCTCTGGAGTTGATAAAATGAGCACCATTTTGTGGTAATTCAATATCGACTGAATTATAGTCATTTGAGCAAAAATTACAACAGCTCCAGACTTTCCCACCAAATGCAACGAGATTAGCCGAGAGTTGAAAATTTAGAGACGGTCCTGCTTGTTGGAATGTGCAGAAAACAAAAGTACTTGTACAAATGCACAAGTATGAGGCATTGATACAAAACATTCTACACGAGTGGGTCAGAAACCTAATGCTGCAGTGCTTATTAAAAATCACGTCAGCCATGCAGGTGGGCATCGTCAACCCCACCAGCAGCACAGTTTATGCACCACCATACCCAGCCTTGCATGTAAAACGGCCACAGTGAACACGCGCGTGATAGGGTTAACGTTCCACACGAGATCCAGTTGAAACGTGCATACTTATGGTGAATTAAGAGAGCTTACTGCTTGATGTCGCGACAGTAAATTTATCATCATTCCAGGAAGAAAAAGAGATGGCGGCCAGCTCAAATGAGTTCCAGAAGCAGATGGAGAAGTTGAATAAGGTAATCTTTTAAATGGATCTCACTTATATTCAGTTTATTTTTCTTCAAAGCAAATCTGCATTTTAAATAATTTTTTTATTTGTACAAAATCACCAAAACTATAAACTGAGCACTGTGCCCATCATCTTCCGTTTCCTCAACCAAGCTGCTTCCTGTGCCTCCCACAGCAACAGAACCTGTACCGGCGCAAGCTCTTCGAGGCGTCGCACAGCCTGCGCGCGCTCACCTTCGGCCAGGACCGCTACAGGCGCCGATATTGGGTGCTGCCGCACTGCGGGGGGCTTTTTGTGGAGGCCATGGAGAGCGCCGAGGGTAAGACACACCTGCGAGCTAGTGGAAACAGTCCCTGCACGCCTGCTTACTGTCACCTTCCTTCCCTTTGTTTGCAGTGTAATCGTTTCAGGACACCCCCCCTCCCCCCCAAAAGCAGTTTTAAGTGCCTGGTTGTATTGATTGATGCTGTAGATGCGAGGTGTTTTGAGGGCACGAGCAGAGATGTGTCAAGTGGCTTGGATTTACGACGTCCTGTGACAGGCCCGGAGGAGATGAGGAAGGAGGAGGAGAGGGAGCTTGCTGAGAAGGAGAGGGGCGAGGAGCCTGAGATGAAGGAAGAATTTCAATATTCATCCACCAGCGAAGAGAGCCAAGAGCCTCCCAAATCACCTGCGGAAGATGTGCAGGTGGAAAATGAAACGACTGGAATGAGTGAGGATGCTGAGGAGGAACATGCTGAGGAGCAGAAAGAAGCGAAGGAGGAGCAGGAGAGGAATTGCCCTCCACCAACGAACTCCTTTTCCGTTGTCTCGCTGGTATCAACCCACAAGCCAATGGTGATTGTGGACAGCAGGCCGGCAGAGCAGCAGGAAGAGTGGAAGCTGCATGGGGGCAGTGGTGGGGGTGGCAGCGGAAACCTCTTCCTGCAGAAACCGGGCTCCTTGTCCAAGTTCAGCGAGCTCCTTGAAGTGGCCAAGATGGCGCCCGAGATGGACACAGTCTCCAGTGGCCAGGCGTCTGCAAATGGCGTCAACTTGGCCGATTCCTCCTCCTCGTCTTCGGCCAACAATAGCCCTGCCCACAGCAGGCTGAGCTCTCCGACGCCATCCACGACCACCTCGCAGCAGGGCCTCAAGATGGAGCCCATGCTCAGCTTCTCCGACTTTAGCACGGGAGTCCTGTTTTCGGCCGATCAGCTGCTCAAAGAGCTTTCCGAGAAAGCCAAGGCCGGGGGGCGCTTTTGCAGCTCGGGCAGAGGCGCGTCCGGCAGTGAGGAGACGTCCGCCACCGAGGGCGCATCTCGGTCATCGCCGGTGACGACGCAAAGCGGTCAGATGTTGAGCATGGCCTCGTTGCACAGTGGCCTGGCTCTCAACCCCTTTCAGCTGCCGGCCTCCTCCACGTTGGCAGCCTTGCAAGTGAGTACTATGCCTAGGGCTTGCATAAGAGGATTCCGATGCGTGTAAGAATATGTTTTAATTTGATAAGCCACATGATTGTTAAGAATTTATTTTATTCTTAAACGAGAAGAATCTCTTGCACCACTTTTGTTTAGGGAAAGTATACCAAGCAACAATACTATTCTATACCATATGCGCAGTAGGCATGCAACAATGCATTGATTACATGCATCAAATCATGCGTCTGACAATTGCTTACTTTCAATGCATATGTTGGATGTAATTGGTTACATACATGATGACCCCTGCAGTCACAAGGTGTTGCATTCACAAAAATGGTTGAAAAAAATACATTGCTTCTTGTATTGAATCGTAACCGCAAATAATTGCATGCCAAATATCCAGTAAATCACACTAAATGTGGTGGGCTTATTACAAGGGTCATTAGAAGCTGCGAGATCATTTACGTGGCGTGTGCCTCCTGACAGCTCAAGTCCGGGCTGCCCCTGCTGGGCCTGCCCCTGAGTGGGTGGCCTCCAACAAGCCTTCTGGGTGCCAGCCTGCCCTTCCCCAGCTCCCTGTTGGGCCTGGGCTTCAGCTTGCCGCCCAGCTCGACCGCTCAGCCCATGCTACTGAACCCCGGTCTGACGCTGGTCGAGAGCCAGGCGAGGTCAGGCAGCCACGGTCTCCAGGCGAGCCAGGGCGGCTCGGGCTCGGCCCCCAGCGCGGAGGACAGCGCCCAGGCCGGCACCTCCACGACGCCGCAGCCGGAGGTGCAGAAGCAGAACGATTACCCCACGCCCAAGCCTATACCCCAAGGTACTCGCGGCACACGGCTCCATCAGGATGCCACAAAGCTTACTCCAATCGTTTGCCTTCAGCACAAGACACCGCAAAAGAGGGACATTACTGTACACGTAGATTTTTTTCCCCAATCTACTACTGAGGATCTCCCCAAGCCGTTTTGGTCGTGGGGGTTGTTGGTCCAAACATTACACCACTGGTCAGTGTGCGGGTTAGCGGCCAGGAGCATAGACTTAGGAGCACAGAAGTACAGTTCATCAATAGAATTTGCTGCATTGTTCTCTGCTGCTCAACACATAAAGGACATTAATGTATTACTCTAGATAAAAAAAATAGGGGTGCAGTGATGCATTGGTTTATGAATATCGATTCTTACGCTCACAATACACACATCAAATCAAGTGTGCAAGAATCAATGTTTTTCAATTTCTGTTGAAATAGGTTTATTCTCCCCTTGCAACCACTAGTGGCCGCTACATTCACAATTTACCAAAAAATATCCATTGTTGAATAGAATCATTATATTTAATAGTGACAATTCAATCGTGACAATCATCTGGAAAGTGAATTGTTATACTTCAATTCTAAATGTGCTGTACTTCATGAAACCCTTTCCCCCTATGTTTAACGGGTATCTTTACTTTCACTGCTAAAGCTGAATAGGTAAAAAAATGCGTTTGATTGCTGACGTTTTGTTTTAATTGGACAGGTGGAGTAAAACTAAAAAGTTTTTCTGTCAATGAATATAAAGGAGAATTTTGACAATAGATGTTCAGAGTATTCCTTAACGTCAAATATCAATATCTTTCATTCTTGATTTGAAGCTTTGGTGACTTTCTTTCATGCGAATAACAGAATATTCTTGTTTAATATTTAAAAACGGATTATTTACTGTGTAAGGCCACTTTTTACCAGTAATAGGTTTGCATTGTAAAACGTGGCCGCCTGGAGTCACATTTTAAGGGGTCAAACGTGAAGCACGTCGATGTGATCACGTCTGTACAGATCTGCGGCACGGCTGGTGGCGCGTAACCGACACGGATACCATCCACTCCGTGCTGAAGGCGCTGCACCCTCGAGGCATCCGGGAGAAAGCGCTTCAGAAGCAGCTGCAGAAGCACCTCGACTACACCTGCCAGGCCTGCGCCAGACACCGGGACAGTGCGTGCAGCTGAGACGTCCACACCTTGTATATAGCTGTAGCCAGAATATACATCAACTGCTTTGTTTTTAGCTGGTGCTGAACCCATTGGCATGCCAGACCTTGTCGGAAAAATGTATGCTGTATAAGCTAATATTTCAATAGATAAGAATGCATTGCAACACATTGGTGTTGCTTTAATACGCGTATATTGCCACTCGCATGTGTGCGTATGCAGTGTTACCAGTGGCAAAAGGGGACAAGGGGGAGAAGGCAGAGTGTGTGTTGCGTCGGGAGGTGGCCAGCTGGTCAGTGGAAGAGCAGGCGTTCCAGGCCGACCTGGCGGTGTTGCGGCTGGTGGAGGAACTGGAGGAGAGAGTGGCTTCTGCGAGCATGCAGGTCAAGGTTGGTAGCTATCATATTGGCATTTTCCTGAAACAAATTACTATTTTATCATATTTACACTCAAAGCTCTGTCTTTTGTTGTCTCCTTGCTCGTCGCTGCCTCCCAGGGCTGGCGCTGCCCGGAAAGAGCATCAGAGAGGAAGAACCTCGTTTATCACAACCGTGAGCCTTTGCCCTTGGCCTGGTGCAGCAGCGAGTCGAGGGGCAAGGGGGGCAAGGCTACGAAAAGCCAAGGAGAGAAGGCTAAGCGGGACCCCGGGGTCCGGCTGAAGGTCGAGGACATGGAAGACGGGGACGAGATCAGAAGCGACGGGCCGCCGGTTGACATCAAAGTTATCGACGATTATGAGAGCAAAAGCTGCCCTACGGGGGACATCATTGATTGTGAAGCCATGGAGATGAAAAGCATCATTAGGGGCGAGGCAGGAAGCGAGAAGGAAGAAAGCAAAAGTGGCACCGCAGTGGCCGAAGGGAAGCATGAAAAACTTGAGCGAAAGGGCAGCTCATCGTGCGAAGCGGTGGCGTCGCGAGCGGCCGAGGAAGTGGAAAGGTGCCCAATCCGCCGTTCGGACGATAACCCCCTGGACCTGGCCGCTGTGCGTCTTGCTGCTCTGGAGCGCAACATCGAGCGGAGATACCTGCGCAGCCCACTCAGCACCACCATCCAGATCCAGCTAGACAATGTGGGAACTGTCACCGTCCCGGCACCAGCTCCATGCGAAAGCACCCAGTGGGATGGGTAGGTCGACCGAGTAGAGGCCAGTTCCGATACACTTCATGCATTTGTAAAGAAATAAATGGTCAATACGAAAAATTGTTAACTTTTAAGGATTATCTGTTGCATCCGTGTTAGTTAAACTAAAAAGCTGATAAGTGGAATTTGGCTAGGCAGCCTGGCTGTTGCACTTTATTGCTTCATTTGACGCATTTTACTTAATGCTGTGTAAAAAAAAATAATGTGCTTATATTTAAGCACAGTTTTTTCCTGATGCTTTTTTTGAAGTCTTTATTCTTGACGTGTAAAGGTCGTGCACATGCATGTGTGTGCAACAGGGGGGAGGAGGAGATCGCCCCTGGCCTGCGGGATTGGAGAAGGGCCCTGCTGTGCGCTCAGAACGCCTCGCAGGTGGCGCTGTGCCTGCAGCAGCTGGAGAAGGCCATCGCCTGGGAGAAATCCATCATGAAAGTGGTCAGTCCTCTTGGGGAGTCTTCCATAAAACACTCCCTTTTTTCTGGCCATAGGAAAATTTAAATGACTACACAACATAATTGCAGCTCAACAGCGTGGCAAATGCAACTTGAGTGTAATTCCTGTGCAGAAAAATGTTATCGTGGTGCTCCTTGATACTATTTCTCATTATAGTAATTTTGCAATTTTGTGTTCATGTGGTGGTGGTGGTGGTGGCGCATTGCTCTTGACAGTCCTTATTCTGTGCATGAAATTGATAGCTTGATTTTCATAATTTTGCCCGCAGGGGGAAATAATATTGCAGATATTTCTCTGTATCCCCATTTCCTCCACAACCAAAAGCCCCATCTGCAAAATGTTGATGTCAAAACTAACTGCCCTCTATACGTTTTAAAAAAAAAATCCACAGTTAAAAGGATAAGGCGGCACTTATGAATAAAGTAAATAATTAAGTGTGCTCACCAATGTCCGTGTCCAGTTAATTGATAATTAATTAAATGAAGTGCAAACCCCCCCTCCCCACCCGGCACACTGCCCGTGGCATTTTCAGTGGGCCCTTAAAAGCTCCCATGTGCTTGCAGTATTAAGGCAACCGTGGTTGTTATGGTAATTCTGACTGCCATAAACTATAATTACAGTTTTACTGCAGCAGTCAATTACTATAGAAGCTGTCATAAGTGAGCTGATCATCATCATCATTAGCCATGATCTATCCACTACTGGATGAATGCCTCCCCAGGCTGCAAACATCCCTCATGGTCCCTCGATACCACAATCCTTCTTGTTCCTGCACGAGCTGCTGATCCCATCGCTTTATCTCCATGGTTGTACTCTTGGGTGTGTTCCCCCCCGTTGGCTACCACTCCGTTACCAGCCTTGTCCATCAGAGATCATCCTTTCCAGCGGTGTCCCTCACCCTAGTCCACTTACTTTTCTTAACTCATTATTACTTGTCCCATTGGCATTTGGTCTCTGATCCATGTATTTTTGTTCTATTAATTAGTGTAATTCTAAGAATATATCTCCCCAGGCTTCTTTTGTTCCATCATTTTGCCATTGTCTTTTCCAAGTTTTAGATTCCAAAATCACTCAAACTCTCGTTCCCCTATTTACGCAATTTGTTGTTTTCCAGTTGTGCTCTTCCAACACGTTTTATTTGACATAATATAGGTTTTTTGGGTTATATCGTGTAAATGTGTCGTTAAACCCGCCACCACCCAACACAGCCAATTAGTAAGGTATGTCACGTAAACAAAAAATGACAATTTGTTACTAGTATAGCACACCGGTTGTGTGTTGGAGAGCAAATCCATAACATTTACAATCTTGAGTATGACGTTTCGCCAGTCATTACAACTAGCATCATCAGGCGGACAGCCAAATCTGTCTGTCCACTGGTGTGCTGTACTAGTAACGAATTGGCATGTTCTGTTTACGTGACAAACCTTACTAATTGGCTGTGTCGGGTGGTGGCGGGTTTAACGACACATTTATGTTTACGCAATCTAACCCAAAAATATATATATATTTTATGGATGATATTGGTCGTGAAAGCCCACGTGTTAAACTGACGTTTTATTTCATTTTGCCAACTTGTTGTACATGATTCTATACGTAGGTTTTCAGGACCAATATTATTGATTTGTTGTACATGACCTTTGTTTTGCTCAAGGGGATTCAGTTCCACACAGAAATCGCATCTAATGCAGCCCCGTGTTTGGTGGTGCTGCAGTTTTGCCAGATGTGTCGCAAGGGCGATAACGAGGAGCTTCTACTGCTGTGTGATGGCTGTGACCGTGGCTGCCACACATACTGCCACAAGCCAAAGCTTCCTGCCATCCCCGATGGAGATTGGTACTGCCCAGCCTGTATATCCAAGGTAACGGGCAGCCGCGCGGCACCTCCATCTTCCACTACCGTCACATCCTTCTCCTGCTCCTCCGCCCCATCGCCCGACAAGCTGCATGCCGCATCAGCCCCATCCCCCGCTCTTGCTGCCGCCGCCACCACCACCACCCCCGGCGCTACCACCGCTGCTTGGGTTCACCACATTCCTGTGAGTCAGCCCGACGCGAGCACGCACGCGCACGTATGAGCTAGCACACGCATAGTATGCCTGCACTTCCCACAAAATGTCGCATGGTCGTGCTATGCCTTTGTGCATCTTCAGAAGCATGTTTGTGTCTGAAATGGTACACACATTAATGGTGAAACAATGGCTCCATATTATGTTTGCATGTGGTGGATGTGTCCTCTCAAGGGTAGGATTTAAGTGGTCTAAAGGCCACGCATTCATTTGCTTTTATCCACCATACAAGCAGTGTCAGTTGGTGCTGCTGCATTGCTGTTTGTCTCGATACCATTTATCATTGCTGCTGATCAGACATTGTGTCTATGGATTCACATTGTAATTTCAAACATTTTCTTTCACCCAGTGCTCCTTGTGTTTGCAACATCCACAAAGTGCTTAACCCTTATCCCAACACAATTGTCTCCCTGTGGTGCATTTGAAATGCTTACCCACAGGCCAGTGGGCAGTCTCCCAAAGCAGGAAAGACAAAATCACCACGTGGTCGCAAGAACAATAGCGAGGGCGGCTCCGCAGCAAAGAAAAGCTGCGGGCGCAGTGCCAAGTCATCCTCCGTGCTTTCGCCTCCACTGCCACCACCTCCTCCCCCTCTTCCACCTCCTCCTCTGCAACCTCCTCCTTTCCAATCACCACCTCTGCAATCACCACCTCTGCAACCTCCTCCTCTGCAACCTCCTCCTCCTCTGCAACCTCCTCCTCCTCTTCAACTTCCTCCTCCTCTGCAACCTCCTTTGCAACCTCCTCCTCTTCTGCAACCTCCTGCTCCTCTGCAACCTCCTCTTCAACCTCCTCCTCCTCTGCAACCTCCTGCTCCTCTGCAACCTCCTCCTCTGCAACCTCCTCTGCAACCTCCTCTTCTGCAACCTCCTCCTCTGCAACCTCCTCTGCAACCTCCTCCTCCTCTGCAACCTCCTGCTCCTCTGCAACCTCCTCCTCCTCTGCAACCTCCTCCTCTGCAACCTCCTCCTCCTCTGCAACCTCCTCCCCCTCTGCAACCTCCTCCACCTCTGCAACCTCCTCCTACTCTTCCTCCTCCACCACCATTGACTCTTTCCATCCCCACCGCCACCTCGTCGGTCTCCTCTTCCCCATCCGGGAGTACTGCCACGCCGGCCACCACGGACACAGAGGGGGACAGCCCCCGCAAAGGTGGCAGGGAAATGCGCAAGCGCCGCTTCCGTGATGACGACCTGGAGGCCGCCCTGCTGCTCTCACTGCGGGAGAGCATGCAGGTGTCGGGAGGCGAGGGGTCCTCACCATTCCAATCCCCGGCACAATCGCCATCTCCCAGCAAAAAAGCACGGAACAAGGAGGCGAGTTTGGACCTCACGCCATGCAGGTGCGTTGTCTTTGTGCAGAGACCTTCTGTGCAGTGGCCGCTTGAGATGTTTGTTTGCAACTTGACAAGATTACTTGATGTGATTATCTAATTTTTGTATAAGATTATAATTACGTTTTAGAGTATTAATATGGTAAAATAAAAATGGTTTGGATGTTCATACCACTTTCCCATGCCACCAGGACGATCATGTCTGAGCTGGAGTCCCACCATGATGCATGGCCATTCCTCCTGCCCGTCAACAGCAAGATGGTGCCAGGATATCGCACCGTTATCCGGAGGCCGATGGACTTCTCCACCATGCGCAACAAACTAGAGAGTGGGCAGTGAGTACACGCGCACATGAAGACATGTAACACTCTTATATACACAATAATAAGAAGTGAACTCTTAAAATTGGCAGTGTCCTACTTCACAGACGGTAGTCATTACCATATTTTCTGGCATATAGCCCGCAAACGTATATACCCCGCAGACGTATATAACCCGCAAAAATAGCGTTTTGTGTAAAACAAATTTTAGATAGCCCGCACCTCCATATACCCCGCATGCATTGATATCTTTAACGTCGTTACCGCAGCTTAATTCCTTCATATTAATACAAAGTTTACATTTATAATACATTCCACTATCAATTGTTAACATTAAAATCATAACGTGCACAAAGAAAACAAACTAACTGGGAACAGTGAACTTAAAACAGTAAATAAGTAACAAAAGTAAATATCCAATAAATAAGTAACACATAACTGGTAGATAAGTAAGTAAGCGTACTGTTAGGCTTACCAGCAATCGACCTCATCATATTACAGCTACTGGACCGGTAGTTACCCCTGTACAGTTTTAGCACTGGTAGATTGCGCACTGCGCAGACAATAGCGGCACTACGGTAACGACATTGCCTCCTAGCAACAAAGCCATTGGAAGTTTGAAACAAAGCTCATGGTCGCGACTGTATAGTGCTCAGCCAATAGCAGCGGCCTAAGGGACTCAGCAATTATGATCCCGCGTCTGGTTAAGGCCCTTCCCATTGTGCAATCCATAGCCTCCGCTGAAACTTTTGCACCCCTCTACAGCCACTGAAAGTATTACGGTGAACAAAGTGCGCCCACTTCAAACATTGTGGTTTCATTGTACAAACAATCTGAATAATTTTTAAAACGTGATAACATGTGCACCCTCACTGTCTGCACCGTTGGCATCTGTCTGGATCCCGTGCCTCACCCATACATGCTCAGTCACCATGATCTGTCGTCTTCCACCTCCACAAAATTGCTAAGATCCGCCGCTTCACCATTGGTGGCAGCTCTTAGCCACTACACCCCACCCTCTGTAACTCCTTTCCTATGTGCCTCTGCCTGGTCCCCTCTCTCTCCTGTTTCGAAATACGTCATCCAAAACATTTATTTTCAATCAAACTTAATTGCTTCTCATTCCCTACGATTTTCCTCCTTTGATTATCTGCACTCTGGGACATGTTACCATATGGATAGGATACGAAGTTGTTTTTACCAAGCACTCTGTGGAGGCATCGGCAAGCATTAGCACTAGGAGGACAAAGGCAGCCGGATATATTGCTAGCCATAACTGTATTTTGTATGCCAGGCCTAGAAGAGGTGCTCGTCTCTCCGGACTCTACGAGGCTAACGGGAGATCTTTGTATTTTGTGTGCGCCACACGCAGCTACGCCACTCGCGAAGCGTTCATGGCCGATGTGCGTCTCGTGTTCAAGAACTGTGAGCGCTTCAACGAGGACGAGTCTGACGTGGGGCGTGCCGGCCACGGCATGCGGTGCTTCTTCGAGAGCCGTTGGGTGGAGCTGACTGGTGGGACCTGAACAGGGCTCCAAACTGCCGCCAACCCTCAGCCCTTCTTGGGCAGGGAATACACAACAAGCCTTACTTAGGGGAGACAAACACATGCTCATTTGAGGAATTTTAACACAAGGTATCATGACCAAACTTGTGTTCATTTCTGTTTCGGTTAGACATTTCACCACAAAACCATAATCATGTATGTGCCCCCTTGTGCTGTGTTGTTCTTATGCCTGTAATAGTACACACTGCTTTAAAAGGTGCATATTGGCGAGTGACTGCTCTGATTTCAGTGAGGCTGCCCAATAGGGCCTCAATAACTCACCAGCTGACCCAGATTGTGAAACACTGTAATAAATGATGCTGACTTGGCATGCAGGATGTGAAACTATGATGCATTATCCAAAAAAGCATTAGAGCAAAGGAACCAGATCTATTTTGGATTTCAAAGGCATCAAATAAAGTCCAAATATAGTCAGTGAATTTTAGGCCAGAGTTAATGAAGCTGTAGGAGACAGAATGTCGTTATTTGATATGTTTCATTTCAAATAAGCAGCATGATGTTGTTTACATGCAGACCAAATTATAGTTTGGTATTTTTGCAGCAGATGTGTAAAGTGACTCACATTGACTTGTGTATAAAACACAGGTTAATGGCATGATAGCACTAAATAGTAATTATTATATTGTTCAGTGACCGCGTATAACTCACTGAAGATGAAACTTGTATGATTCTTAGGATTATTTGTTATTTAATTACATACTGGCACACTCTCACACACACGTTTATATGAAAGAACTAAACAAATATCACTTGTCATTTACAATCTAGTGACAGTTTAACATTCACAAGTTACAAACTGTGTGAGGAATTCCCAGGTGTGTGTGTCAAAGTATGAACCCCTTGCCGGGCACTCTACCGCATACTGTATTAAAGTCGGATCAGGTTTCCAGAACCAGGACTGGAAAATAAAAGCGACGCATTCGAGCGAATGTTGTAAAGGAACCATTTGCACCGTACTGCTGCGCGGTGAGGATTTTCTTCTTGGTGATGCTGACATGTTTACTGTAGTCTCAAGCCGCGTCGATGTGATATGCAGCAGGGCATTAATCGGGTAGGGAGGGAGCACAATGTCCTGCCTGCCCACCACTCCACTATACACTTTGTGTTGTTCAGAATGGGCCCAGGACTGAAAGTGCTCCCTTACTACCACCGGTAAAAGAATTCGTGTCCTTTACCCGTTTCTATGGTGGAGGATGTATTTTCCTTTGGCAACTATAGCAGCAGAGTCCTTGTTCCTCTAATCATGTATGCTGTGGTCTGATGGTCACAAAGCCCTGTGGTTGTGTAAAGCAGGTTAACGTCACACACATAGGTTATGAAACTACCGTTTTCTTATGTATTGAATGTCTGTAGAGGTTTACAGCGATGTAAATTAATTTTTTTATTATTTGTTGTGTTTGTATTTATCACTAAGCGTTTGACGGGTCGTTTTTTTCGTAGAATGCATCGGTTTGTTGAGTAAAAAAATAATAATGTAAGTTTATTTGTTTACAAGATGCTACTCCGCGGAACAAGAGTGCTCACTGGGCTTGGACAGGGGGCTGCTGCTCCCTTGCCTGCCCCATGGTCAGAGGGAAGAGCATGCAGATGCCTCTGAAAATCATGCTAATCCTATATGTACATATACAAAGTATTGGTGCGGTTAGAAGAAACTTTGTAAATATCCTTCGCACAACACACTAAGTAAATGGTATTATTAGTATTGCCTTAGAAGCCGAGTCTCTATTGTCACGATGATTGTAGTCGATTGAGTACAAGGCACTGTATATACCTTGTTCAAATACATGTAGATACTGTATGTCCAATGTCGGATGTTTTGCATAATGTACTGTATTTTGGGTGTTGGGGGGGAGTTAGGGAGGCAAGTGGGAAATGGAGTGGAAATGAGTCTTTGACTTTTAAGTTTCATCTTGTTAAAAATGTGAAATTTGAATTCATTGCGTTGTTGGTTTTTATGATTTCAAGTTTTGTTGGTGTAAATGTTTAGCTGCCCACTTTGCTCTCTTGGGTCTGTGTTCTGGAGGCTCCTGGTGGGCTGTGCCAGTTTCTTCTTGGTGCTGCTCCATGACCCCACGTGTGTCACGTCACACCTGTCCCCGGCTGCCCGTCTGGCTATTGCCCCAGTTTTGTCCTCTACAACCCAGAGATCCCTCATGCCACTATGGGAGTGCCCAACATTTTAATGCCATGCGTCTTTTTGGGGACAAAAGTGACATACTGTATTTAAAGAATATAGTAGCTGTCTTTTGATTTTTAGGGGTATATTTTACATGGCTATGTGTGCTATGGATAATAAAAGCTTTTTTTCTGTATGCAACAAAGTGAAGTGTGTGTTACTTGTTCAGGATTGGAATGTGGGGTGGTGCAGTGAATCGAAATCTCTCAATGTCATAGAGTAGGTGCGGTGCATGGTTATTTAAACACTTGACATCCATGTAGAATTGCAATGATGGATGAAAATGTGCTGAAGCCTGACTTGGCAGTTTGAGCTCACCCCCAAAGTACAATGTGACTTAGTAATAACATACATTTGAGCTACCCTGTGTTTTTTTACTCTATAAAACATCACTTGATTAACATCTAAACATAATGAGTTATTTTCCCATGTGTGCATGTGTGCTTTTTAAAGTCGCTTTCCCCATGCACATCCGTTCTGAACACAAAACTAAAAAATACAAAGTACGTTTTAGAACAGTACAGGAGATAAATAAACCAGGTACAGCTTTGTACTTGGTGTGTTCAGCTGTAGAACAGATCTCATCATGTTTGGTATGGTATTGTCTGGAAATTATAATGTGATGTGGTCATAAGCTCCTGTCCATTGTGTAGTGTAAAGTTGGAACCATAACTCATGATAGACAATCACAATACTGCTGGAGATATTGTATGCAGGTCTATTTAGCCCTTTGTATGTATGTTAAACTTATTCCGCACTGTACGTAGCCAACCGTGTTAATCGGAGGTGCTGGGGAAGGACAACAAACTAAACACAAAGCAATTCATGTATACCCGAAATATGTACACCACAGGAGAAAAACTGCAATTTCAGATGAGGGAGATGTTCACGATGGATCATCACAGCTGAAGAAGTCTCGCATTAATAACAAAAAACTCCTTTAAAACGTTTTTTAAAAAACAACGGTTTTATTCACAACTTCGTTTAACTCACGGTTGAGAAGGACGTCAATGATGCAGCGCCTGCTCCCACAACGTTTACTTGAATTAATTTGTTATTTTATAATTGAATCTTCAATGTACAACTTTTGTTTGTGTGGAGTGAGGGTGCCCGGACCAGGCGCGCCTGAGACGACACGTGGCGCCTGCTTCTTGGGCTAGGCGATTCGAGAGTTTCGGGACCGCGACTTCTTTGACCTACACACAAATATATAAATAATAAGGCGTCCATACAAAATGTGAATTGCTTTAAAGGAGCGAATTCATTGATTAGTTGATGCAGATTTTGATACAGGCATGCATTGTCACCGGATCTGAGTACGTGTGCAAAATTTTGAATTAATTGTACAACAGGAAGTAGACTAAATTTTGATTACAAGATTTGACCACGACACGAGTCAAGCTAAGTAAAACCGTTGAATAAAAAGGAAAGGTTCCCTCTCGTACCATATGGAACTAAACGTCATTTAAAGTGATACCAGTTGAAAATAAATTAGCTGACTTGCTTACGAAACTTTGGCCTTAAATACATAATCATGGGATGCTTACCACAATCTTCTGTTCAAAAATGGGAGACAACTGATTGAAAACATTTAACCCATTGGCCACAAATATACTGTACGTAAATTAAGATAACACTGACGTACACATGAGGATAACCAATCACACCAGCAAACCGAATTCAGAAAATGCATTTAACAAAATACTGCACTGTGAATTGAAACCTATTTTTAGAAAAGAGAATAAAATATCTGGCTTGTATCAACTATTGAGGAAATGTAAGCAGTCACCAACGTGAACACAAAGAAACCGCGATATGACATTGAATGATGACATCTGAGTCAGACAAGGAGATTGTACCCTTTCACCACGCGTATCCAAAGGCACTTGAAGATATTTTCCGAAAATTGGAATGGAGATATAAAAGCGTAACCATGAACTGTGGAAGTATTCAATTCATTGTTAAATAAATTGGGAGAATCTTCACGAAGGCGAGCAAAAAAGAGACAATAGTGGTGCCACAACTAAATAGAATATGTAACAGCCAATTATTGAAAGCGGACCAGATCCACAATGAGACGAAAACCGAGCACACTCGGATAGCTTCGCGAGATTGTTCATCAGTACTCACACGTATATCTCTCGCAGGGACATACGAATCAGAAACATTACAATGAATATTGAAACTAAATCTGAAAGTCAGTTTAACACGTTGGCTTTCGCGACCAATATCATCCATAAGAGGTGTTTTGGGTGTGACGTTCTGTTTACGTGACGAATCTGACTAATTGGCTGTGTCTGGTGGTGGCGGGTTTAACGACACATTTATATTTACTCGATCTAACCCAAAACAACTATTTTGGATGAATCTGAAAGTGCGAAAAAAAAGCACGGAGGTGGCTGGAAAAACACACGAGATATAACACATTCCTGCGGAGGGAGCTGGTAGGAACGTTGGGTTGCTCGGTCAATGGCCAGGGTCAACGGCGGCGTGGTGTATTCCGCAAATATGCCCGACTGTGAGTGCGGGCACAAGCCGGCGTGAGTAGGTTAAACGTAGAGTTTTATAAGGGCACCACGGGGTGACCAGCCCCTCCCCACCCAGCCCCACCCTCCCCACCCAGCAGCAACCCACCTCTCCCCACCCTCCCCTCCCCACCCAGCCCCTCCCTCCCCACCCAGCCCCTCTCTGCACGACGGACGGACACAATAATCCCCTGTGGGATGGTGGAACCAGTGGGTTCCTAACCAGTAAAACGCACGTTATGAACATCACAAGGGCACGTAATCGATGTTTAAGCCACGTAATGATCTGACAGTTTTCGTCGTTAAGCTCCTTGACACCAGCCATTGTGTGAACCATCTTGTGCCCCAGCCTACATCATTGACACGCTGCGCCCACACGTGTCCCTCTCTCAAGGCCACTAAGATCTTCTATCGTCATTACCAAGGCCGACGTCTATGGGTGACCGAGATTGTTTTCCCGTGTAGCCCCCAGACTAATGGGCTGACGCTCTTGCACGAGACATCAGTCGCTAACATATTCTTATTGTTTCATCTCTTTGAGTCTGTGGACATTTAAAAAAATGCGCATTAAACCATATTTATACGCTTCCGCTTATTAAACGTTTAATTAATTTAGTAAATTATTCTTAAAATGTATTTAAAATTTCATTTTTATGCTGAGTGTCTGCTCCTGCTGGTGTCCTGTTACAGCACTTTGAGATCCTTGATGACAAGCCGCTATATAAATGTAATTATTATGATGATTATCATCATCACGACACAGTGTTGGCTGCAACAACATGCGTTGTTACCATTATCTACAGCTCGCCCTTGCAAACGAGACTATCTCTGACCTCTCCTGAGTTTGCACCGCAGCAAAACAAATAAACTTTGCGGGGACTTCAGATGCGCACCGCTGGTGGCTCTTGCAGGGAATCTGCACGTGGAGCCCCGCCAGCCATGACGTCACCCGGGAGACGCGCGCGAGCCGCAGCCTTTGTGACGTCACTTTACCAGGTGGCTCCTCTCCACTCCCCGCCGCCCTCTTGTGACGTCACCAAAACGTGCGCGCCCCACCCCCGCCCGCCGCCAACTCCTGGTGATGTCATGTCACCGTCATCCCCCCGCCGCCAACTCCTGGTGATGTCATGTCACCGTCATCCCCCCCCCCACCCCTCGACTCCTCCCCCTCCCGACTCCCCCCCCCCATCACGACCCCTCCCCCCCCATCACGACCCCCCCTCTCATCGGCCTCGGCAAGGTGAAAGGTCAAAAGCAACGAGGCCACCTTGACCCGACCTTTGACCCTGACCCCACACAGATTACCCGATCATAGGGGGGTCACTGGGGCACGACTCCACACGAGAAAGGTTTGTGAGAGGTACATGCGAGGTAGAGCGCTTTGTTCATGTAGAACACACTACATGTAGAGCACGACATGTAGAGTCACTACATGTAGAGCACGACATGTAGAGCACGACATGTAGAGCACGACATGTAGAGCACGACATGTAGAGCACGACATGTAGAGCACGACATGTAGAGCACGACATGTAGAGCACGACATGTAGAGCACGACATGTAGAGCACGACATGTAGAGCACGACATGTAGAGCACGACATGTAGAGCACGACATGTAGAGCACGACATGTAGAGCACGACATGTAGAGCACTACATGTAGAGCACTACATGTAGAGCACGACATGTAGAGCACGACATGTAGAGCACGACATGTAGAGCACGACATGTAGAGCACGACATGTAGAGCACGACATGTAGAGCACGACATGTAGAGCACGACATGTAGAGCACGACATGTAGAGCACGACATGTAGAGCACGACATGTAGAGCACGACATGTAGAGCACGACATGTAGAGCACGACATGTAGAGCACGACATGTAGAGCACGACATGTAGAGCACGACATGTAGAGCACGACATGTAGAGCACGACATGTAGAGCACGACATGTAGAGCACGACATGTAGAGCACGACATGTAGAGCACGACATGTAGAGCACGACATGTAGAGCACGACATGTAGAGCACGACATGTAGAGCACGACATGTAGAGCACGACATGTAGAGCACGACATGTAGAGCACGACATGTAGAGCACGACATGTAGAGCACGACATGTAGAGCACGACATGTAGAGCACGACATGTAGAGCACGACATGTAGAGCACGACATGTAGAGCACGACATGTAGAGCACGACATGTAGAGCACGACATGTAGAGCACGACATGTAGAGCACGACATGTAGAGCACGACATGTAGAGCACGACATGTAGAGCACGACATGTAGAGCACGACATGTAGAGCACGACATGTAGAGCACGACATGTAGAGCACGACATGTAGAGCACGACATGTAGAGCACGACATGTAGAGCACGACATGTAGAGCACTACATGTAGAGCACTACATGTAGAGCACTACATGTAGAGCACTACATGTAGAGCACTACATGTAGAGCACTACATGTAGAGCACTACATGTAGAGCACTACATGTAGAGCACTACATGTAGAGCACTACATGTAGAGCACTACATGTAGAGCACTACATGTAGAGCACTACATGTAGAGCACTACATGTAGAGCACTACATGTAGAGCACTACATGTAGAGCACTACATGTAGAGCACTACATGTAGAGCACTACATGTAGAGCACTACATGTAGAGCACTACATGTAGAGCACTACATGTAGAGCACTACATGTAGAGCACTACATGTAGAGCACTACATGTAGAGCACTACATGTAGAGCACTACATGTAGAGCACTACATGTAGAGCACTACATGTAGAGCACTACATGTAGAGCACTACATGTAGAGCACTACATGTAGAGCACTACATGTAGAGCACTACATGTAGAGCACTACATGTAGAGCACTACATGTAGAGCACTACATGTAGAGCACTACATGTAGAGCACTACATGTAGAGCACTACATGTAGAGCACTACATGTAGAGCACTACATGTAGAGCACTACATGTAGAGCACTACATGTAGAGCACTACATGTAGAGCACTACATGTAGAGCACTACATGTAGAGCACTACATGTAGAGCACTACATGTAGAGCACTACATGTAGAGCACTACATGTAGAGCACTACATGTAGAGCACTACATGTAGAGCACTACATGTAGAGCACTACATGTAGAGCACTACATGTAGAGCACTACATGTAGAGCACTACATGTAGAGCACTACATGTAGAGCACTACATGTAGAGCACTACATGTAGAGCACTACATGTAGAGCACTACATGTAGAGCACTACATGTAGAGCACTACATGTAGAGCACTACATGTAGAGCACTACATGTAGAGCACTACATGTAGAGCACTACATGTAGAGCACTACATGTAGAGCACTACATGTAGAGCACTACATGTAGAGCACTACATGTAGAGCACTACATGTAGAGCACTACATGTAGAGCACTACATGTAGAGCACTACATGTAGAGCACTACATGTAGAGCACTACATGTAGAGCACTACATGTAGAGCACTACATGTAGAGCACTACATGTAGAGCACTACATGTAGAGCACTACATGTAGAGCACTACATGTAGAGCACTACATGTAGAGCACTACATGTAGAGCACTACATGTAGAGCACTACATGTAGAGCACTACATGTAGAGCACTACATGTAGAGCACTACATGTAGAGCACTACATGTAGAGCACTACATGTAGAGCACTACATGTAGAGCACTACATGTAGAGCACTACATGTAGAGCACTACATGTAGAGCACTACATGTAGAGCACTACATGTAGAGCACTACATGTAGAGCACTACATGTAGAGCACTACATGTAGAGCACTACATGTAGAGCACTACATGTAGAGCACTACATGTAGAGCACTACATGTAGAGCACTACATGTAGAGCACTACATGTAGAGCACTACATGTAGAGCACTACATGTAGAGCACTACATGTAGAGCACTACATGTAGAGCACTACATGTAGAGCACTACATGTAGAGCACTACATGTAGAGCACTACATGTAGAGCACTACATGTAGAGCACTACATGTAGAGCACTACATGTAGAGCACTACATGTAGAGCACTACATGTAGAGCACTACATGTAGAGCACTACATGTAGAGCACTACATGTAGAGCACTACATGAACATTGTAGATGACTCCGTTATTCCAATTTTAAATTGAGGCCACGGACTGCGCCACGGAACTGTTAGCGAGCGGTAAACACAATTTGTTTACGGTAAACACAAAGTATTTATGGTAGACACAAGGTGTTTACGTATTCTTGGTTCTTTCGGTAAAGTCCCTTCCACGTGGCTTTACCAAAAGAACCAAGAATATGAATTCCTGCAGTCACGAAAGCTTTAAATCAAAATTTAAGGTGTTTACGGTAAACTGCGTGTTTACCGGGTAATTCTTCAGCGCCACCTTTACCCTTTAACCCTTTACCTGACTCCTTGGCATGGTCGACACCTTCACCCTTGAACCCGGTAAAACGGGTGAATTACTTCACCTTGCCGAGGCCAACCCCCCCCTCTTCACCCCCCCCAACCCCCCCCCTTCACCCCCCCCCCTCTTCACCCCCCCCCCCTCTTCACCCCCCCCCCCTCTTCACCCCCCCCCCCCTCTTCACCCCCCCCCCTCTTCACCCCCCCCCCTCTTCACCCCCCCCCCTCTTCACCCCCCCTCTTCACCCCCCCCCCTCTTCACCCCCCCCCCTCTTCACCCCCCCCCCTCTTCACCCCCCCCCCTCTTCACCCCCCCCCTCTTCACCCCCCCCTCTTCACCCCCCCCCTCTTCACCCCCCCCCTCTTCACCCCCCCCCCTCTTCACCCCCCCCTCTTCACCCCCCCCCTCTTCACCCCCCCTCTTCACCCCCCCCCTCTTCACCCCCCCCCCCTCTTCACCCCCCCCCCCTCTTCACCCCCCCCCCCCTCTTCACCCCCCCCCTCTTCACCCCCCCCCTCTTCACCCCCCCCCTCTTCACCCCCCCCCTCTTCACCCCCCCTTCACCCCCCCCCTCTTCACCCCCCCCCCCTCTTCACCCCCCCCCCTCTTCACCCCCCCTCTTCACCCCCCCCTCGACCTCCCCCAACACCCCCTAGACCCCCCCCAACCCCCCCCCTTCACCCCCCCCCTCTTCACCCCCTTTGACCCCCTCCCCGGCTCGTGACGTCACGTTAGCGGAAGTGCCGCCGCCGCCGCGCACTGTGTGAGGGAGGCCGCGAGAGCTCCGCTTGCTGCGAGAAAGGGGGGCTGTGGGGGGCTGTGGAGGGCTGTGGGGGCTGTGGGGGCTGTGGGGGGCTGCTTTGGTTTTTGTTTTCGCGTTCCCGAGCGCCGAGCAGACGTCCGGCGTCCCTTGCGCCCGCCGCGGGCTTGGTAAGAGAGCTGCTGTCGAGAGCGCCGCCTTCGCCTTTTAGTGGCTGACGGACGGATTTTCATCATCACCACGAGCCCCGGGTGGATGGTTACGGGTCAACACCGCTGGGTGGGTGGGGGGTCAAGGGTCAGAGGTCGGGGTCCACGTGAGAGGGTTGGAGTCCGGTGTCAAGGGGAGGTCGAGACGACTCACAGGTGTCCCACCCAAGCTAAGTGCTATCTTAGGTTGACTGCCAGGGTTGACGTGTAAAGTGTCTGTGAGGTGAGGGGCAGGGGGGGCTGTTAGAAGGCGTCAACCTCACAGGGTGGAGATGAATACATCTTGGTTCATGCGCATCACCAACGTCGCACGTATGCTGGACGCATGTTGAGTGTGAATCACGCGCGAGTTGTTGTGGCAGGCGAGGGCGATGTTGATCGTCGTTATCCCAATTTGCCAAAGTTGAACGCAATTTGTCACCAATGTGATTGTTTTTTTACCAATACCACCACGCAAGCAGCCGTCTTCAGGTGAAGAACAGGGCTGTCGGAAAGACAGCGTATTTCAGACAGCCCTGTTCTTCACCTGAGGACGGCTGCTTGCGTTGTGGCCGAAACGT
Source organism: Lampetra fluviatilis (assembly GCF_964198595.1). Taxonomy (NCBI): domain Eukaryota; kingdom Metazoa; phylum Chordata; class Hyperoartia; order Petromyzontiformes; family Petromyzontidae; genus Lampetra; species Lampetra fluviatilis. The sequence goes on from NC_136276.1 coordinate 12,361,224, forward strand.
CGTGAGAATTGTATTTTATTATTTCCCTTTTACGTGACTTTACCGAAAGAACCAAGAAGATGAATCCCTGCAGTCACGAAAGCTTGAAATCGAAATTCAATACCACCAATTCCGTTGTTTTAGATGTGTGCATTGCCTTGTGTGTTCCGCCCGCACCACTCCGTTGCAGGCAGGAAGGCAGGAAGGCGGCCTGGACCCACTCGCCATGGAGTCGAGGGGACATCAGAGCGCCTCCGTGACGCTCATCCAGAGCCTCTGCGAGCACTCTGACGACGTGAACTGCGTGGCCGCGTCGCGCCACTGCCTCGCCTCCTGCTCCTCCGACAAGACCGTGCGTGCGTACGCGCTCGACTCCCTGCGAGAGACGCCCTTCTCGCCCATCCGCGCCCACACCTACGCCGTCCACTGCTGCTGCTTCAACGCGGACGGCAGCCTGCTGGCCACCTGCTCCACCGAGGGCACGACCGCCCTGTGGGACGCGCGAACCGGGCAGCGCATCACCGTGCTGCTGCAGCCCGGCGGAGGCGCCGGGGTCCGCGTCTGCGCCTTCTCCCCGCGCCCTCTTGACGGCGACGCGGGGCAGGCTCCGGCCACAGCGGCGGCTCCGGCCACAGCGGCGGCTCCGGCCACAGCGGCAGCGGCGGCGGCGGCGCCGCCCATCGAGTGCCTCCTCTCGGGCTCCACAGACGGCACCCTGGCCATGTGGGACGTGCGTGCCCATCGGTGCTTAAAGTGCGTTGCGCCATCCACACTTAATTGTCTTGGTTTGTCTTCGCCGGGGGGTCGAAAGTGTTGTGTTCTGGTATCGAGTGAACGCGTGGTTGGTGGTGGTGGTGAGGTTGTCTAAAATGTGTCAAACGTTTGATGGATTTTGTAGAATTCATTATTCGCTCCAGTAGAATGTATTATTATGGGTTGTTAAAGCAATCAAAATTGTGAAAAGTAAGTAAATGTCAGTCTGTGCTGTGTTCTTTATCAAATCTCTTACATGAACATTCCCTGAGCTGATTTTTATGCTTGACAGGCATTCAATTGAGCATTTTTTGTACAAAATATATCAACAATACGTTGTATCTTAAGCCTTACAATATAGCATGTTATTCGTCATTTTAAAATGTTGAATTAACTGATGAGAAGAACATTTTTCACAAGTATCCAATTTTTATCTCACTGCATTATAATTCCAGACACATTTGACACTGCTGTTTTGAGGTCGGCCTTTGAGTTGCAGTGAACAGCACAGTACTGAAGTGGTGCCTGTGCCATGCTATGTCCACAGAGTGGCAAGCCTCAAGGACGGCTCTGTGAGTGGCTGTGCCTTCTCGCCCTGTGGCCGGGCATTCGTGACTGGCTCCACTATTGGCGAGCTTAGCGTGTGGGACGCTGTGAGCATGCGCTGCTTGCACACGACCCGAAGTGCACACGATCTTGGTGTCACTGCCGTCAGCTTCTCCCCACCACCCCGCCCTGGTAGGAGCAGAAGAGAGTGTCCCTGCCTATAGCACACTTGGTCAATTCAGATGTATTAGAGGTTTCGGCTAATCATTATTAAACCAGATTTTCAAGTATTCCTGCTCTTGGTTCTTTCGGTAAAGTCACGTATATGGAAAACAAAAATTAAAAGCAAAAAACCCACGACGTTTCTTCAGAAGAAGACCGCTTGTGTTGCGATCGAAACATCGTGGGTTTTTTGCTTTTAATTTTGATTGTTTTCTATCTACGTGACTTTACCGAAAGAACCAAGAACACAGATTTTCAAGTTTAAAATAGTTAATAGTTTCAGCATGGTCATTGGCAAAACTATAGTTTTGTCTTATGATTTTGCAATAATGTGTTTTAAAAAGTTACTTGACTGGATCTAAGAAGTAGTTGTGTGATATTATTTATGGGTGGCAAGGTGGCACAGTGGTAAAGCTTGTGTATCACAAACAAGAAGGGCCTTGGTTCGATATTTAGCATTTGTATGTTCTTCCCTGTGCCTCCCATAGCAAAAAAAAAACCCAATGTAACTTATATTGGCCAACCATTACAATTATGAAAATTTACCTACAAAGTACTCAATTGGGATTACACGTAGAAACATTTCCCCCAACTGCCAAAAGCTTGGCAGAACCCTCCTGAAGGTCTTGAGAATCGGTGAGGTTATCCTGGGTAAACATGCATAATAATAATGGAAATCCTGTACAAGCCGTTCTCTGACATGGGATGATGCAGTGTTGTGCAACATTTCTGAATGGATGCTTTGCTTCTTGACATCATGCAGAGCACAATAAGAGTAACATTGATAAATATGTAAACATACATTTGCAGATATGTTGTACGACGTGATTAAAATATTCTGCTATAAGTCACTGCCTATGTTGCTTATGAAATTTGTAATATTTTTCAGTGGCCGGTGTGGAAAGATTCGAGACGCAGCGGTCAATAATGGCCTCCTGTGGGCAAGACAACAAAGTTGCCCTGTGGACACTGGCACTGGACCGGACTGGTAGGTCACAGTCATATTCGTGGGTCTAACTTTTTCCAGGCAATGTTTTTTTCACTCAGTTACCTTAACATTGAGAGTCTATTGTGAACAGGAGATGTGAATATTTGTGCATAGGTGATTTCACCCAACCCTGCATTGATTTTGTATGAAAGGGGAAAGTGTAAGCACAAATGGGAATCGCACTACTGCTAGTGCACAATTTATATTCTCTTATTAGTTATGTTGTATTATACATTGTTAGGAATGGCATGTGTTAGTGTTTTGTGTGTACCGCACTGTGCCCTGCAGGAGACTGCCTGACCCTACGCTTCTACCTTGAGGGCCATACAGCACCTGTGCTCTGTTGCTGCTTCTCCTCAGATGGACATGTGCTTGCCTCTGGGTGATTTGCACAAAACGATCTTCCACTGTCTTGTTTTTAGACAATTATCCTCTTCTCCAAAGACATGAAAAAGCCATGCACAATGATGCGTTAAGCAACTGTATGCTTCAGCGAAGGGTTTTGTTTATTATGATTAAACTAGCCTTTTGCCCGTCTAAGGACGGGTGTATTTCAGTAAATCTGAAACTTGCAAGCGAAAAGCAGACCGCGACGTGATATTCATTGCATCAATTCGTGTGCAAGTAAGTCCGCGGTGACAGACTTATTTCATTTAAAGGTTGTAATCCCTTGTTCATCATGACGTAATTTTTACTTGTCTCAATAGCGAATATCGATGGGGGGGGGGTGTCCATTTGGAAGACGTCACCTCTTCATGATTATTTAAGTGGGGGGGTTGTTCGATGTGGAGTGATGTCACCTGCTAATGATTATTGAGGGGGGGTGCTACATGTGGCGTGACGTCACCCGCTCATGATTATTAATGAGGGGGGGGTCCATGTGGAGGACGTCACCTGTTCATGATTATTGAGGGGGGCTGGCTAATGTAAAGTGACGTCACGCGGGGGACACAGACATTCTTGGCTCATTTCAGTAGTAAATATGGGACTGCTGGGAACATGATACATGTTGTGTGGTCTTCACGTGAGTAGTTGATGCTATTGCTAGACCATGGGAAACATATCCCTGCTGCCCTGATGCAAGAACACAGAGGCATTGCTAAAACGACTCAAAGGTGCCACCCATTTGCTAATGACGCGTTACTCTTTTGCAGTTCTGTTGATAAGTCCGTTATTCTTTGGAACCCAGTGAGTATGCTATTTTGCTAAGTAATAAAAGCATCGATAACACTGCACTTTGTTCTTAAAATTTAATGTTTTGTAGTTTTTACAATGAAATTAAGAATTTAGTTTCTTTTCAGTTAAAATACAAGTATTCTACGGTGATTTTTTTTTTACGCTAATTATAAATTTGTTTATCCTGCTAGATCACCGGAGAAAAGCTCTTAAGCATTTTGGAGCACCAAAGGTATGTTTTTGTAATGTAACATTTTTTTCATGAGACATTTGTAATGTTAACTTAACCACATTGCAATGAGTGTAATACTAGAGTTGTGCAAGTCTGAATTAAAATATGAGGGGATGCTTCGTGTAGAGGCTTTACCGAGAGGTTGTTTTATTTAGGTATGTGACGTCTTGTGCCTTCACGCCTGGGGCTCCCTATCTCATTACGGGGTCAATGGATAAAACAGTGAAGCTTTGGAGACTGGAGAACACACCAACTTCACAAGGTGTGTTCTGTATGTGATGTGAGGTTTGCAATGAGTTGACTGCAAATATATTGTTTATTTCAGAGAACAGGTACATCATTTTGAGGTTGATTTATATTTGTTATTTATTTCGTATAATAAATGTTAAAACTGTCATTGTAGTTAGCGTTTCCAATTACGTGGTTGTGTATATTAAAATGCCTAACGACTTTCTCTTAATATGCAGTTTTTTTAATCTCTGTAATACTTTCTAAATATTGCTGCAAACATTTGTTGAATGTAAATTTGAGTGAGTTTGACATGTATTTATTTCTAATTAAAAACAATCACGTCAAAGCTGTCAAAACCTATTTTCATCAGGTTTAAACAAATGACTTGTGTTGATTTAACTCTTGTGCCCTGAATAACAATTCTGGAAGGTGCAACATCTGTATATTGTTGGAGGCATTTCAGAGTGGTGGTATAATGCTGTTTTTTTTTTACAGTGAGCCCATGTATGAGCTGTGGTTTTGGCTTTGGCTGCGGCTGTGACGGAGGGGGTGGCTATAGTGGGCATTGCGCTGGCGGATCGGCAGATTCAGTGGGACATCGAGCAGTCATGCAGTGGTCTGTGGAGGACGTCACAAGCTGGCTACATGATGAGGGCCTCGCCGAGCTCACAGAAACTTTCCGCAACAATCACTTGGATGGGCAGGAGCTGCTGCTGCTGGAGCAAAAAAGCCTCGGCGCTGAGCTCAACATAGGTAATTGGGCTAGAATGGTGAAATTCTTAATAGGAATGTGTGAACAGATGTGCTTTTGAACCCAACCGCTGATGGTGAATGTGTTCGGGCAGAGTCGCTCGGGCTGCGGAACAAACTGTGGCGGAAGCTGGAGGAACTGAGATCCCTGGAGAAGACAGTCTCAGACACAGATGTGCCGGATGAGTTCCTGTGCCCCATCAGCCGGGAGCTCATGCACAACCCTGTCATTGCTGCTGGTGCGAGCTCAGTTTACAGTTTCAGCACACGCAGAGATACGTGCACACACACGCACACTTATTCATGTACTCGGATGCAAAAAGACAAAGATCCTACATTGAGTCATAATACACCTTTCCCCATACGGGTGTAAGGGTCTATTGTTAACCACTGCGCCACTTGACCCCACACGCATGCATGGGGATGCTTGTACTCTTTAAATCACATCAAATAGTGAAAATCTCAACATTGCTAAGTTTTTGTATGTGCTCTGACCCCTTCATATTACAGATGGCTACTCGTACGAGAAGAAGGAAGTGGAGGCCTGGCTGCACGGCCGCCGGCGCACGAGTCCCATGACCAACCTGCCGCTGGAGTCGGCCATCCTCATACCCAACCGAGCATTGCAGGCGGCCATTCGGCGCTGGCTGGAGAACCGAGTGCCACCAGCTCAGGCCTGACGAAATGTCACACCTGCAAACTGCAAGATGCCACCTTGGTTGCTGTCAACACCCATCGTATATGAATTCCCTCTGAAAGAGAACCACCAACGCATTACAGGCGACCCCCCCCCCACACCTACGACCTAATTGGGTCCTGGATGACGGTTGCAAGTCGGAGCCGTCTTAAGTCGAACCCTCGTTTCCTATAGGCGCAATGTTACACATTGGGGTTCAGTTCCTGGAAACCCATTACCATAAAAATACCCAAATTGACCACGAAAATAAATGAAAATAACCCTAACAAATATTTATTGTAACTTAATAAATGTTTGTAAAGGTTATGTTAAGTAAAACAAACACTTAAGTACTTTACTACATGTGCATCACATTTTTTCTTCTCAGACGTAGCGAAAGGCGATTTTCTTTTTTTTTTATTTGAAGACAAATTACAAAAGTGAAGAGCGTTGCAAAAGAGACGCTGCTGTGTTCGCTCTCGACGCAGCTGCAGACTGTCGGGCTCTACTGTGTATACACACATGGCAGAAGAGCAAAGCAGCGACGAGTGCACATTTCATGCAAACACTCGTCACCAATCAACTCGGTGTCGGTAGCAGTCGTTCGGTGGTCGTAGATACGAGTTTTGGTCGTTACTGTGGGGGTCTTGATTACTGTAAGAAAGGTCGTAAAAGCGGGGGGGGGGGGGGTCGCAAGTCGAGCCGTCGTAAGTCGGGGGTTACCTGTATTTATATTTATCGAATGTGTTGAGCTGATGCAGTTTAATTTCTAGACTTGGTTACAACAAAGGTCCAACTTTGCATTTGTTGCGTTTTAGCCGTCTACAAGACGTGGTCCTAAAGAGGAAATGAAGGCGATGTAGGCTCACTGGCTGGGCACTGCAGCTGTATGGGATCAATGAGATGACTCCTGGGGCAGTGTTGTAGTTGCTTTCTCGGCTATATAACTTTACGTGGCTAAATTAAATGTGGAAATAACCAGTCTTTTTAACGAATTCATTCAATAATTGGTTTCATGCATTAAAGCAAAATATATGGCCAATATGATTATAGCCTAACACCCAAAACTAGTCTTTGCAGAATGTTTTACAGAATTAGTAAACATGTTTTTATTTCATTTATAACTATTTGTCATTACACTTTTGGTGCTAATGACAAAATCATCCAGAATGTGCCGGGTCTTATCAGGTCTCCGAAGCTAAACAGGCTTAACAGTGGTTGGGGACCATGCATAAAACAAGTGGGCTGCATATTCCATAATGAGGAATTCAAATATTCACACACAAAACTTGCAATAGTTTTACATGGGAGTATTTGACGTGTCCATTTGCTGTTTGTCTTGTAACTGTGCATGTACAACCCGAATCCTAATTTAGATGGAAAAGTGGTGTTTAATATTAATGTGGCACTGCACTACTGTACATCAAAATAAGCAGTGCTCAAGAATACCATAATGATACAAAGCTGTATGTGGAGATTATATTATTGAATGTTTTAAAGAAAATTGTAAATATGTAGCTGGTAATTTAACTGCTTCAATTGTTCATTTGGTTAAGTTTATTTGTGGCTGTATTGTCATCATGTCTGACCCGTGCTGTTCCCCCGTGATCTGTACTGGTGGCATGCATTTACTCTAAATATGGCCAAACTGAAGTTTATAAGCCACGAGGTGGCGGTGTTCCATGGTGGAATGAAATTAACTGACAAGTACTGCCCTCTTTGTCATTCAACTGCACAACTGTCTCGGTTTTTCATTTGAAAAATCTTGAGTTAACTCGCGTATACAAACAGGCATCCAACCGTCTAAAAGGAGGTTGTGGCAGAAATACGCTCCGCTATGGGATCTCTGGCGTTCCTGCCACATTTTCAGAGACCATACGACTCCACTGTAAAGATGTTTTCCTGTTAACTAAAAACCTTGGACGTGGTACGCTTATGCCGAGCTATTTAAACGAAGTGTACTTACTGGTCGCAATGGCAATCTTGTGCTTTGAATACGTCCCATTTGATGTAACCACGCCTACGGTGCCATACCAGCTGAATAAAGTCAAGACAGTATCACGTCATGTGCTATTATCAAAGTAATGGTCGTCAAGGGGTCTGCACTTGCCCGTTGGTAAACGATTAGAAGGCAATTATCAGCACTGGGGCACCAACCATACATTAGTCTCGCATGTGTGTCTGTGCGTTCAGTGTATTCCACAAAAAAAGTTATATTGTTGGTTTATATTTGAATGACTGGGCAGTTCAATTTAAATTGGTTTGTTGATGCAGAACCAGTCCCATTTTACACGTCTAAACGCAGGTGGGCACTCCCAAAAGCATTTCAGTGCTTCCATTTGATCACAATCGATATTTTCATGATAGATTACACTTTGGATGATTCATGTGTTGGGAGGGTCATTTTCGCGAAACAATTGAGAACTGGCTTCCTGTGGTACAGCGGGATGCCTCCACTTCATCTGGCGCCCACATGAATGTAAATACATGAAGATCGATGTATAAGGAAAAGCACATGAGCAGTCGCATAGAATCAAATCATGTGCAGTTTTAGGAATTGAATATGTACGCATTGTATATTCGCAATTATTAGAAGGCAAACTCTGCTACATTGTACCTCATTAGGCATTCATGTTATATGCAAACTCCCTCCCAGTGTACATCATTTACCGTTGGGGACTTGTTTGTACAAGCGTAGATAATTATCAAAGCATTTCAATGAATTTTCATTGGCAAATGTAATGCAAAACGCTGGATCCACAGCCACCTTTAGCAGTTGAGTTGTGGTAATTACACGAGGTTATGCAATTCCCTGACCATGGTAAAAGATTTTTGTTTAAATAAAGTTATGTATGCCCTTGATTCGTTAGACAGCCTCTTGAAAACATCTCAAATTCTTCTGAGGCAGCGGGATGCTAAGCAACACAATCTGCTGTTATGCAACACAAATAAGCGGTTAACCATTCCTGATTTAATGTATGCATTTACATTATAATGGATATCTTGTATTTGCTGCATGCAGCGCTTTACATCCACGGTTATAGGGGGTATACCATTCAGTAATATCAGGCTATATTATGACTATCCTTATAACTATAACAAACCATAATTGTCCCCATGTTCATACTAACGTTGGGTGGTGCGCTTCTCCACTGGTCTCAGACCAGTGTTGACATTTCTACATTCTTGTGGCAGACGATTCTCTCGCGGACAATCGCATCATTTACCCGACCCGCGTCATCCACTCTCAATTTGGAAAGGGCTTTTGGTCATAATTTTTCAGGCACTGCACTCCTTGCATGGAAGCTCATGATTTGAGGACTTATTTGGCCACCCTTGATTTGGCCTGTCCAGGGGTTGAAATGAGGGCAGAGGCTGAAGTTTTTGCCAATGCATGAAAGGGTGATTTATTCAAGTGTTTTGAAGAGAGGGATTCGCACGGCCACACACATGCCATTACCTCCACAAACACAACTGCACGAGCAGTGTCCCACATGTGAACACCTGTTCACACAAACACGCGACCGGACGTGCACTCGTACACACGTGAGAATACATGGACTCTCCCCAAACATATAAGTGTGGAGAGGACATTCAGAACGGATACTGCGTACATAACCAGATTCGCTCACATAACCACACGCAAATACGCATGTTTTTGATAAAAACCCACGTTTATGAAATTTACACATTCCGGACTTAGTTGTATATATAAATAAATGATATATGATGTATTATTCCTAGAAAATGTATTTAATTTCGTTGGAAAAAATACAAATTATCATTTTGTAAAAAAGTGCCATGGCATTTTTGCCTGATTTTACCAAAGAAAAGATATATTTGTATTAGTTTTATGACAAATATATGACGATAGTTTAAAAAATAAGCCATTTGGAGCATAAAATCATTACTTGGCAAATGATGAAACTGGTTTTGGTGGGGGGAAGGAATGATATCCATGACCATCTGGCAATAATTGATCAAACTGTTTTGGTTTTTCAAATTATAAAGATAAGGTTTCAAAAGTGTTTTATAACTAAAACATAAATGACATTTATTCTATTGTTTAGGGGTGGCTGCAGAAAAGAATAAAAGTATGTTTTTGTTGGACAAAAATATAGTACATCTATATATATAACCTAATTGAAAAAAATATACAAATTAAGATTGTGAGCATTGTTAAAGCATTTTCTTAATAAAAACCAGCTATGGGATATACTTCAGTTTTGGGGGAAAACTTTGAGATACGGACTTATAACATCACCACCACACTAGTTGTCTGAATTAGAAGCAGTTTATTACCTTTCAGGCAATCAAACCAATAAATGCACCAAAAGAGTAGAATCACACTTCAATATATCTCATGTGTCATTAACTGTGAACTTTACACGTGAAGAACAGGAAAACTATTTACATGTTCAAAACTCTTACAGATTGTTTTAGTCGACATTCTGCCCTCCCTGAAAGAGAAAACACCACTTTTCTAAACCAGAGCGAGTGATTGTGGTTACGAGTGTGGCAGACAGCGTTAATACACCAAGCACAACAAACTCTTCTCCAGACAGGTCTCGGGCACACCAAGCGAATTCTTTAAATATATTTACGTAAAAATGTTACACAAGCTTAAATGCAAGTAGTTATCATCTTACAACAGATATTAATGTGCAATACAAAAGCCAATAGTTTATAAAACGTGAACTACCTCCATACCTATCTTTGTTTTGCAAATCACTTTATGAAATAAAAAAAGTGGCATAAGGGGAACAAAAAAAACCTCGTCAGTCTACTGGTAAAATGTTTAAGAACGATCATCCCATTTACAAGAAAAAAATACACGACAATTTTGATTTTGTTTCCAGCCCCACATTTGTCGCACTTAGTCATACAAGCCCGTTAGTGAGTTTCTTACTTTTTCTATAACTTTAAATAAGCACTAACCAGTCTCGAGTCACCCCAGTCTCCATCATTCCGATAAAGTGCACTTGCAATACAGAGCCTGTGTGCGGAGACTGCACCTCCATACCAACCCCGGCATGCATCCAGTACAGCAAGTGCAGCCTTCCCAAACCAAACCGTAAACTTCAGCACTCCCAACAGCATTTACCAGCGTATCTGCGTATGTATGTATATCAATAGGGAGTGGTAGTGTAGTGGTTAACGTGCTGCGCTATGAACACGACGACCCGAGTTTGATTCCTGCTCACGGCGAATACCAGTGATGATTATCTGAAGCGGCCAGACTGACAGTAGGGCGTGTGTGTACAAGGAGTTGTAGCACAGTGGTTAACGCATTGCATTAGAAGCCTGGTAACCCCAGTTCAATTCCCAGCCGTGGCTAATAATCAGGCGGGGGTAATATCTTGACTAGTCCTGGGCCACCCCATCGGTCGAGAGCCTCAAATGAGTACCTGATGCATGCCACTAGATAGACAAGGTGGCCTGGGCATGGTGCTGGCCACCCCAACCCCCTCGTGTGCAGTGCTGGTGCCTTCATAGGTGCTCGCTAACAGCACTGTTAAGGCTATACGGGGGATCTATGTATAAATGTTAACAAATTCATTGATATTCTGACACTTTATTTCACCGTAAAGAGCAGTGACTATGAATCCTAACTTTTCCAACCTGGTTATTTAATCAAAAACATTCTGTTAGGTCCACGGTGAGATGCCGATGTATCAACAAATGCTTATTATGAAACATGAAAGTAGCAGAAATGCATTTAAAGGCTTGAACAACAAGCTCCTACCTAATAATGATGAAAAGAAAAAGTAAAAATATTGACTTGTGATGATACAATTTCCTTTACTCCTGCATACTGTTATCTAAAAACCACTCTTCACGATCAAGACTTTTAACTTTTAGTTCACCCTTCATACTGGTAGAGAAATGCCATCTACCAGATCTACTTAATCATATAACCAACATTCTCAATTCCCATCTTCATACAATACAATTCTCCAAATAATCTTAATCCACACAGTTTTTTTCCCATTTGTAAACCAAGTGCTGTCCCACATTCAATTGTCCAACTGCTCGTGGTTTTAAATTAATCTCCGCCATCTCCGCTGCGCCTTCGTTCAGACATTGGACTCGACGTAGGATCTCTTTGGTTTCGCCGGCAGCATTGGGGGTGCTGCCCTGGATGGGTCGCCGCCGTCTTGCGCCGCATTCCGGCACGGTCCCTCTGGCACTCCCAGCGTTGTTCGCTGCAGCCTGGAGTCCTGGGTGCCGTTGAGCACGATGGCCGTGCCTCCGGGCGGGCTGTTCGGCACGCCGCAGTTGTACGTGGTGGCCACCCGGCAAGGCCGAGAAAGCTGCCCAATTCCCTGGAGCATGGAGGCCCCCTCCGTATGGGCGACGGTCGAAGGTGCCGGCGAGAGAGTGCCAGTGCCCCGGCCTTGATGCGTCCGTGCCGTCTTGTCCTTAATTCCCATGAAGGGCGTCGTGCGTGGCTTCCTGCCCAATGACTCCTGAGGCCAGGCGTGGAACTCGCTGGACCGATCTGCTCGTGCGTGGCGGTCGTGGGCCAGGTTGCTCAGACAACCGAGCGCGTGAGGCCTGTCGCCATCACTGGAACTTGCTGTAGAGGTCAGGCTGCTGCTGGATGCGGATGTCTTCAGGTGCGGGCCTGGGGAGGGCAGCGGCGACAAACCAACCCGCTGAGTGTGGCTCACTTCAGCAGGCACTGTAGATGTCTCCGTTGGGCCAGTGGTAGTGGACGATGGCATGGAGCTCTGCAAACAAAGCAGTCTTAAGCCAATGATAATAACAGTACATCTGGCATGCAACAAAAAATGTTCTTGTTATTTCAATTATTAACTCTATAATCATCGTTTGTCTGGTTGTAAAAGTCCACTTTGTAACAAACCTGGGGCTGTGGTCCGTCGAGCTGGCGAGCAATTCTCTCCAGACTCGTGGCCGCACTGTTCCCGCCGCTTCCTGGCCACTCGGAGCCATTAGTCACCAATGACAGGGGTGATGGGGTTAGCACGGCCCTGGGACCTACGCCCACCACTCCGCTGTGCACAGGCGTCCCGCATACCTGCCTGGTCTTAACAATCTGTGCCCTTGCCGTCTGCAGGGGAAGCCCTTGTTCCACGGTGATGGGTTCAGGGAAGCTGTCCTGATGCTGCAACGGACAGGGACTGCTGAGGCAGGCATCTCCACAAAGCTCGGGTCTCTCTGGCCTCTCCACCATGACCGTCTTTTTGACGCTGCCGCCACGTGTTTTTGGTGGCAGTGGTGGTGGACAGATGCCTTCCGGCGCCGGTTTTAGAGAGTGCGGGTCCCTCTGTGTGTTTGCGGGAGACGACAATGAAGATGACGTGGAGGAGGAGGACGAGGAGGTGACAGAAGAGAGTGATGAGGAGGAGAGGGAAGCACTGCCACTCTTGGGCTCTTTCCTTGGCCGCCAGGCCTCATTGTGCCCTGGGATCGAGACAGATGAAGGTGAAGACTCTTCTGAGCAGTGCTTAGGTCGAGGAGACCCGGGCGCCTGGCGGAGGATGGGCGAGGAGGTTGTGCTGTCGTCATCCTCATCCTCATTGTCTCCCTCTGCATTCTCATTCTCCTCATCCATGCCTGCCAATGTAAAAGAGAGGCATGGTGTGAGCAGGGCTTTTACCAATATTCAAAGAAAATTGAGGGATTTCTGAAGATGCAATTTTTGTATTCACCACAGGAATGTTTTGCAAATGTGGAAATCTTGTGCATCTCGAGCATTCAACAATAGTTCCGGTTAAACCTTTGCAATCTAACTTATTCCCATAAATATCTTAATACTCAGTCCCAGAATAGCCACCGTCATTCGAGAAATCCTTCATTTTTGCAACAGCAGCATAAATTATGAAAGCATGCAAGGGCCCATTAATTATTGACTAAATTCAATGTTGGCTTTATCCTTCTATACAATTTGCAGTGTTTGTACCACGGTGCAGGGCCATGAGACACGAGAGAACCGTGACGTTTTGTTCAATTAGTGGTGTGAGGGATGTGCACTTCATCAAATGCTATCTTCATCATGCAGCGCATGAGGGTGGGAGAGAACTCACTGTGTAATAGAAGCACCCCATCATTAAAAGCAATTATTCCTCAAATCCCCTCCTCGGGCAGTTAAACAAAAGCACGAACCAGCGACACATAACAAATAGTGCAAGGGCAAAGCCTCTACGCCAGCAGTCACAACAAGAAGCAACAATAAGCAAGTATGATGAGTTCATAACAAGACACCCATCGTTGTGTTAATAGAGCACCGCTCACCCAGGGAAGGATCGTCATCCTCTTCTGGGTCGGACTCCATCTCTGGCTGACGTGACTGCGGCCCCAAGTTGTCAGCGGCATTTCCAGATGGCCCAGCCTGGGCCGCCGCTGGGCCCGAGGCCCTGCGGAGCGCAAGCCCTGCCCCCTCGGTGATCCCAGCTCTGGCTCTGGGTTGGGAACCGGAGCTGTCCAACCAGGCCGCCAACTCAGCACCACCCACCAAACCCGTGGCCTCGCTGGACCCTTTAGCAACCCCGCTCGGCCCTGTCTGGCTCACGGGCCAGTGCGGTACAGGCCTGGTCACGCCGCCCCGCTGTAGCCGCTCTGCGTTGGCGCTTCCTGATGTTTCGCTCTCACTCCTGCCAAGTCGGTGCTTGCCCGGTCGGTCCACGTTGCCACCTGTCCTGCTCGCGGAGGCGCTCGATAGCCGGTCTGCTTCGAGCGCGCCCTGTGCCAACCCACCCGGCCTCTCGATGCTCGCCAGCCAGCCCGACAGCCCGGGGCTGCCGCCGCCGATGCTCGCAGCCCGGAGCGGCGCGGCCCTGCGCAGCTGATGCTGGCTCTGGCTGAGCGTCCTGCACTCTTCTTCCACGCGCATCAAGAGCCGCTGGATCTCCCTGTTCCCCGGGCACAGCCGCACGGCCTCGCGCAGGTCCAAAAGGGCTTCCGAAAATTGCCTGTAGGCGTAGGTGAAGAAGGTGGACATGGAGATATGAAGCGAGATTAAAAAGCAACGGGGGCAATCAATATAGCAGCGGGGAAAGATTCATAGTACTTACCTTAGACATTAGAATTATGTTACTTATACAACAAAAATATGAGATACAGGGGGAAAATATCACGTAAAATAAATAATTATGCGTATTTACATCAAGGGGTCTGACAACAAAGTCTTGAGAATGACACACGAGAAAAAGTCACGAGCTAATATATTACTTGAAAATGCCACCTTGAAATAACAATCACGAGATAGCATGAGTGTTAACGTTCGTATTTACTACAACAGAGTAATTCAGTAATAATCAGCCTGGAATGAAAGCTAATGAGATGGGAAAAAAATACCTGCATAATCGTGATAACTTATGAATCTAAGCAATTGGTAATGTAATATTGTAACAGATCCATATGACATAATTAACCTCACCTTGTCACAACCCAGCAAAATCCACACTTTTAAACACAATGTGTTGCAAATGTAGTTGGTAATTACTGTATTACAGTGGTTATGAGATGAACGCCATTAGTTGCTGTCATCGCTAACTGCACTGTGCTCATAAATTGATGACAACTGGAGGCTAACAGGCTACATTTTTATCCACCAGTGTTTAACGTTTGTCAGTTATTTTTTGGATTCCCAAATCAAACATTGTATCTGGTAAGGAAATGTAATGTAATCCCAGAGATTGGATAAGCAGACTGAACATGGTGGCCAGGGAGCAGTCTTCCATTTGGTTGCTAATGGTCACATGACCACATATCTCACATTCCTGCTTTGACCCCTTTATTTTTGGTGGCGGCTGGATTAGCATTGCTACAAGCTCCTCTTCATCAGTAGCTTTGTGGGGTGTTTGTACACCGCTAGGGGTCTAACAATGCATCGATTAATTTTCAAGATAAATTATTGACGCCTTGAATTATTCATGTAATTAAATGTGTTTTTATATTGTATATTGCATGTAAATGGTTAATATGATCTGGCAGCGACGTGAGGCCACTACATTCACCATGATGTCAAACAAAGAAGAAATCCTTCACGCGAATGGAAACCATGGATCATAAAAATGTATCTAATTGCTGGGTCCAAGGAGCAGTGTTAATAATGACACCCCTATAAACCACCTTCTAATATGGTGTGGCCAACAGCACAACTTCTCTTCACTGCTACATAGCAGAGAAACCCACTTGCAGATAACCCACACTCTCCAGATTATAAGACACACTGCAAAGTGAGACGCACCCAAAACCTGTGCCCCGTGTCAATAAGGTATACAAATCTGTCGCATACATGCACCCCTATCAGCTAATAATATGCAGCGCTAATGTGTGCTTCAAAATACAGGAGGAAATTGTGCATCTTATAACCCAGAGAGCACAGCAGGAGGCAGTCGATGTTGTGAGACAGTCCATGGGCAAGAGCAGAAATTGGTACCACATCTAAGGTGGCAAAAGGAAGTGGTAACGATGTGTTTTTACAGCTAATAAGAGTGAATTATTTGTTCTCACATAATCCACTGTTATTGGCCACAAAGAAGCTGGAACCACTACAGCGATGCCATCTCAGGTGATACCAACAAGTGAAATATATCTGGTCTTAACTAATAAATCTGGTCTAAACTCATGGACTAAGAGCTGAAGGACACTGCTTAACGCCACCACGAGGCCTCACCTGCTGCTGCGCTTGGCCCGAGCACGAGCGTAGAACGCCTCAAACGAGTCCGGCTTCAACTCCAGGGCCTTGGTGGCAAATTCCTCAGCGATTCCAAAATCCTACCAAAAAAATTATTTCGAGATGTGAAATCAAGACAAAAGAACCCTCAAGCAGACACTGCAATCATAATCACCCGGCAACACCTGCTCATGGATCTCGGTAAAATGAAAAAACGAATGCTGTGCTTAATTGGATTTGTTTCACACAGGGCCACGCACCAGACAGTAGTGTTGTGACATTGTGTCACTTCATGTCGTATTCTTAAGCTCACGAGATACATGCATCACGTCACGAGTGTAAGAATCACTGTTTTTCATATTTGTATGTTTTATGTCAGGGGTTCATGCCATCCATGAGGGCCACTAGATGAGCAAAACAGGTAACTTGTTATACCTCTAAAGTTTACATATGTGGGTAATTAAACTTCTGGAACAGCATCCCTCCTGATAATGTTCAAACCCTACAACAGCATAAAAAAACTGCTTGAGACATAAGAACTCTCCTCACCCAGCTATGTTCTTGGAATCATTCAGATATTGCTTGCTAAAGCCAAAGTCAGTGTGCACAATGGGGAAAACTTCACACTTAAAAACCGACGTCTCCTGTGCTGCAGCATATAAC
This sequence comes from Lampetra fluviatilis, assembly GCF_964198595.1. Taxonomy (NCBI): domain Eukaryota; kingdom Metazoa; phylum Chordata; class Hyperoartia; order Petromyzontiformes; family Petromyzontidae; genus Lampetra; species Lampetra fluviatilis. The sequence goes on from NC_136276.1 coordinate 12,378,085, forward strand.
AAATGCACATTTAGAACCGGAGACCTGTGTCGGAGAATTCATACAGTGTGAACCAACTTTAAAGATCACGACAAAGCCCCCTTCATTCTACCTACAATCAAGAGTTTTAAGCTAATCGGCAAGCAAACATTTCATCTTCGCCGACTCCCTACTTTACGTTACTTTTGGCTTTGATCGTTCTCAAACGCGCATCTTGGTATTCTATACAATGCTCGATTTCGACATGTCGGTATTCGTTGGTGCACGTTTTGTTACACAGCCCACGTGATCACCCATGATCACGCCATCTCGCAATGGCACTCACGTTCATCTTGCGCCGGCAGCGCGAGAGGTTCAGGTAGACCGTCACTTTCAGGTCGGTAAAGTTCTGCTGGTCCTCACTGAGAGCCTCCCGTGGCAGCTTCTTCAAGGCGTACTGGTAGCGCTGGGCAGCCTCCTTCATTCGTCCTTTCTGTTGCGTAAACGACGCACGGGGCGAACATGCGGACTGTTCAGAGCTGCCAGCCCACATCCTGCTCGTCAGCACATGCTGCTCGCCATAAAATGTACCATGGGATCATTTAAAAAAAAATAATCCTCCCCTCCGAAAAAAAAAATTCTGGCTAGAAAAACTGAAATTGGCATAAAAATATTGCGCCGGTGTATTTTCACACGTGACACGTCCTCACCACCCACAGTGTTCTCCTCCACACATTAATCACCTGCCAATCTGTCTCGACAGAGGGGCCACGAACACCACAACACACAGTGCCAAATGTAATTAAAAGAAAAACAGTAAAAAAACCTAAAAGAAAACTGCACACACTGTGTGTTTATCCTCTTAAAGGCTAACACCCAGTGACCTAGTCTGACAAAACAAGACTGGATTTGTGTCAGTTTTTTTGTGCAGATGTTTATTAGTTAAATGTTTTGTCCCTCACACATAACAGCCATCTGCTGTCTACAAAAATGTCCTTTAAAAAGAAAAACAATGCTATTGTGTTTGATCTTTAAAACTAGTCTTTTGCCCGTCCAAGCGAAAAGCAGACCGCGACGTGATATTCATTGCATCAACGCGTGTGCAATTTTTAAGGGCGCGGTGGCACAGACCTATTTAATTTTAAGGTTATAAACCCTTGTTCATCATGACGTCCTTTTTACTTTGATGTCTCAATAGCGTTACGGAGATCACGTGACGTGAGGGTTCTGCCTTTGTAGTGAGGGTTGTGAGTTGACGCCGACGAGGAGGGAGGAGGCGCCTCGCCACCCCCCCATGTGGAGTAACGTCACCCACTAATTATTATTAATGGGGGGGGGTATCCATTTGGAGGATGTCACCTTTTAATGATTATTAATGAGGGGGGCTGTTCGATGTGGAGTGACGTCACCTGCTCATGATTATTAATGAGGGGGGAGGGTGCTTCACGTGGAGTGATGTCACCTGCTCATGATTATTAGTGAGGGGGGCTGTTCGATGTGGAGTGACGTCACGAGCGTTAAGGACAGACATTCCTGGGTGATTATGGTAGGTATAACTACATGGGTCTTGAAATCGTCGCAAGTCCTAATTGACCGCACATCTCTCCTCTATTGACCCTGTGATATCATGAGTGGTTCTAATGTTGGCCCAGGTGAAGGCCCGCTGCCTTCCTTAGGAAAGCGAGCCAAGTGACCTATTACAAGTGAGCTACACGGCCCGATAGGAGCTAGCTTTGCCTCAGTGAGGCTGCCATTGGAATCTGGGCCAAGCCCACTTTCCCGGTTTCGCAAACAGGGCCTTATAGGTGCTTAAGAGACATGGTGCGTGCCCCGTTCGCTAGAGACCACCACGGGCTAAGAGCCTGAAAGGGGGGAAAGCAGAGCATCCCCCGGTGGCCCTCACCTTGTACAGAGAGTTTCCTTCCTCGATGAGCTTGTTGAGCAGCACGATGAGAACGTCCGCTTTGGATGTGGCCATAGCCCAAGCGGCTGGCCCTGCCAAGCAATCGGATTGATTCCAAGGCGACACCAACCAATGAAACGTAAATAAACAAAAGCAAACAAATAATAAAAATAGGTATGGCAATGTAGTTGTTGCAATGAAAAAAAATGCATGCACATACATACATACAAAAAAGGCTTTTTAACAAAAGTTATATGATTTAAATCAAACGGAACTATCAGAAATAAAGGAAAAGAAAGAAAAAAAGTAAAAAAAAAATGAAAGAGGAACGCAGGAGAGGGGTGCATCATGGCGAGGAGGAGATCACCTGGCTGACAAAGCTACCTGATTGCTCATCAGGAGAGGTTTTGTAGCCTGATGCACACAACAACAACGAGGACAGATGAATAGGAAGAAAAAAGAAAAGAATCAAGATAAATAGTTAGAAACAGTGTGGGTTAAATGTATATATATATTATGCAGCAATGGTAACTCATCCAGTTAGATTTGCTGCTGTAAAAATTAACTGAGATTTAGAGGTGTTTTTTCCATAATATTTCCACTGCTGTGCATTGAGGTTTCTTTTTTGAAAACGGCAGATACCCACAACACCAGCATGACTCAATAAAATCAAAACTCTCCCTCGCAAATCAAATGATCCTTGGTTCTTGAGGTGTTTATTTGCATATTTCCATCACTGCAGTCGTGAGGCATGTGTGTGGTTGAAGTTAGTTGCGTTACAAATATTGTCAGTCACCCAGTACCTGCTTTATGGCTGCCAGTAAATACTTACTGCCATGCCATTCCAATGCTCTCGTGGCATACAAATTTGAGTTTAGAAAATGTGGAAAAAATTTAAATAAAAATAAACAAGTCTTTTATTCCAGGAGGAAAGACTCACTCAAGTCTCAATACTATGTTTTCTATTCAAGGTAAGTATTGGACTGTTGGGCCACATCCATTTTTGTAACGGGTGAGCCTGGAGAAAACGCACGAGTAGGAGCAAAATAACACTGGAAAATCATGATAAAAAGAGGTCATAAACCTATTTGTTGCACTGCCACATCCTGGTCACCCTCCTACAGTTCAGCGCCTCGTGAATGTGATAATATCGGTGGTGCTCCACCTTTCCCACCTCAAGAGTAATGGACTATGGCCGTGCACCCGTGACGTTTGTTAAATGTGGGAGTGTGGAATGTACGTACCTAGGCGAGCCCCCTTCCTGAGTAGAGCCACCACCACAGAGGAGTTGCGGCAGCCGATGGCGCGATCCAGCGGGCTCATGCCACTGTTGTCCGTGTGGTCGATTGATGCCCCATGCTCAATGAGGCAGTCGATCTACGCCACGAGGGGACAGATCGTTCACAATTAATAACACTTCCGGTCAGAGACATGCTTTCCTGATGATTTGTACACGTGATATCTTGTTGGTGGTTTTATTTACGTCACGATGTCATCTTATTTGTGGGTGTGGAAATGCATCACTGCAGCCACCGATACCCCACACCACAGGGCAACAAACGTGTTTTGGGGTTGATGTAAATTTGGCTAGTCTTAAAAACACAGAAGCTTTACACAAAACTCAGAAGAAAATCTCTAACATTAAAAACAATTCCTCATATCCTAGATACCTGCTAGATGACATTTATATACTCCCAATGTTACAAGTGGTTAAATATTAAAGGCATCAGTAATTTAAAACATGAAGAAACAATAAATTCCATACTTTTTCAGTACAGCATTGATAATTAAATATTATTTTAAGCATACGAGTGAAATTCCCCACAGCAATTCATGTTAAAGTGAAAAAAACATTATTTATCCACAGTGTGTCAAATAAGTATCCGGCGGTAGTGTTTTTTTCCATGAGGGTGTTGATTGGGATGTCTGGGCAGCTCTATATTGAGTGTTTTGCCTCAACCACAGCGTGCGCCATTCCGCAGCAATCGTTCCTCACGGCACTAAGGAGTTGATCGGGATGATCAGCGTTTGCTATGCGAGTCATCGCACGCCAAGGCCGGCGGAGAAAACGAACCACGTTCTCGTCGCCGTAGAAGGCGGCCAGGTCTAGGGGTGTGCGTCCGCTCTTGTCCGCATGCTCGATGGCAGCGCCGTTCTCCAGCAGGAATCGCACGACGGGAAGCCGCCCCTTGAGGCACGCCCAGCTCAGAGCCGACAGGCCCTCGCGGTCCACAGCTGCCACCGAGGCCCCTGGAGGGACATGCCATGCGCGGTGGTTAGCAGGTCGCAACATAGAAGGCACCAGGCATTCACGCAGTCAGCTGGAGTATCACGGGGGAGACTAAACCGATGGACATCATGGGAGCTCGATGCAAACTAGATAAAATATATCTAGCTTGACACTACTTTTTGTGTAATCCAATCAAAATAAAATAAAACATTGGGTGGTAAAATCATCACCTTTAATTTGCATACCTTTGGGAAAGCTGCACGAGCATATTTGGAATGTGTGCGGATAACACGTACAAACTGTGCACGTTTAAATATAGTGTCGGAGTGGCGGGGGAAGTTAGTGGTGTGGGGGATGATGTGAGACGTCATTAAGCTACCACCCGTGCCTCGTGTGGGGGCAAGGCAGAGGAGCAGGAACGGCATGCAGGTACTGTTAGTGGTGTACTACGATGAAAATTATTCACGTACACAGGGTCCCCTTACAGCAGGTGTCATAGAGACAGGGTGAGAGGAATAAAATACAGAGGTAATGAAGGAGGAGGAAAGGAGGAGGGTTATTGACAGACTGACAGACAAAATATACAGAGAGAAAGAAGAGGGCAGGCAGGAATACAGGCAGGCAAAAAGATGAACACAGAAAATTGAGTCAAACAGACCAAAAAAAGACAGACTGGTAAGAAAAGACAGAAAAAAGTATAGACGTAGAAAAAATAGAGACAACCAATAAAGCACACAGACAATGGGACAGATAGAAACGCAGGAAGAACACGTTGTGCGCATTCTATGGTTCTTTCGGTAAAGTTGCGTAGATAGAAAATTTTTCAATAAAATAATAAAAAATAAAGCAAATAAAAATATCACGACGTTTCGATCGCAACACAAGCGGTCGTCATCAGGAACATGGAGGTTAGCCTCTGAGGGCAAGCTGTTTATAAATGTTTAGAGATAGGCGGGGCAGCTAATATTAATGTAGGAGAGGTCTCCGACACTGGCAGTAGGTCTACACCAATCAAAGCATTGCACCTCACTTTATTTTTATTATTTTATTGTTATTTTTTCTATCTACGTGACATTATCGAAAGAACCATAGAATATATTTTGCGCAGTTTAACATACAGATCTCACAATCACAAAATCCCCGAGATCCACAACTGTATTCATGCAGCCTTGGAAGTGAACTCTGCGCATCAGATATCGCTTCAGTAACAAGCAGAGCTGCCTGTTCATCCGTAAAAGTTGCCGCTTGTCTTGGTCTGAGGATCCGCGCTCACCCTGGGAGTGCAGGAACGCGGCGGTCTGCAGGTGGCCCTCAGAAGAGGACACCATGAGCGGCGTGCGGCCCTGCCTGTCCGTCACGTTCACGTCCACGCCGTGACTCAGCAACAGCTCCACCACCTGCGGCCATGGGAAGCTCTCGCTTAAATACTCGGCACCGACTCAGCAGATTGATCGTTCACACCCAACACTTGTCGTGTTGTCAGGTGTTAGACGTTCAGTGGTGGTCTACCCATGCAAGATTACAATACCTGGTAGAATTGGTAGAATGCAATAATCTTTGCGAATGAATTGTGACGACTAAACGATGTTGCTGATGGAATATTATACAAGGACAATGTCTTTTGATGGATTGTTATGAATGGTTAACCAGTATCGTACATTGGTAAGGTTTGACATTATTCTCAAACTCTGCAGAAGCTGGTAATTATAAAGCCTACTAAATAACAGTTTAATGCACAGTGCCAATGACAATTGTTTTTTTACATTATGCACATACAGGCATGGGTAAAGCAAGTCGAATTACAGTATTTTATAAATATAAAATCACGACAAATCATAGCCTACCAAAGCAGAAGACTGCAAGGTGTTAATGATTGAATAGCCACCCACGGAATATATTCAAAACAGGAAACGATAAGCAAATAACGTGAAAGACCTTGTGATATAATTTACAGAGCAGCATTAAATGCTGCCGGTATGAGCCAAATTTGGTTAAATAGAAAACTACCGGTAATTACTCAATCATAACTTCACTCATTAAGCACCACCCCCTTCATTCGCTGCCTTCTGGCTAAAGAAACCACTGTGCTGAGCTAAACGGGATACCCGACCTCTTGGCGTGGCTACTGTAGGGCAAATTTACGTCTGGCACAAAAATTGCTTAAGTGCATATTAGGTGAGTAATGAGTCGCCTGCTAGGGATTCCATGAATAGTAACAATTATACTCAAAAAGCAATTCTATTTGACTCGTTTGTATATTCTCTTCTTTTTTTCGCATCTTGTTGGTACACTTTGCTCCATTACACTAAGTCATAAATAATATACTTGCACGCACAATTAGATATGCGTCACAAGTGTAAGAATCGATGAGAAAAATCAATGCATCTTTACGTGCCGCGTGCATATTATGCGTCTATGACCAAATGAACCCAGAGTGCATCTGATCTTGTCAGATCTCAGAAGCTCAGCAAATTTTGAGCCTGGATATTGCGTGGATGGGCGACCAAAAAGGTTGTGGGCAGCCCTCTGCTGCTCACTCAGTGCAGTAAAATCCAATGTGGTATTGCCCTTTCTACGCTCCCTGCCATCACCAAACCACACCGACCAATATGAATCCTCAAAAGCCGCATGGGCGTGGAGAGGTCCTCATCCAACAACAGATTGACAAAACGACGTTTTCTGTTCACATCATCCATTGACCCACGGCATCACACACCGGCTGTGGCTTTGGAAGATGAGCGTGGCTCCTACCTGCCAGTGTCCCTTGCGGACGGCACCAAACACAGGGACGACACCCTGCCTGCTGGCCTGAGAGGCATTCGCTCCCCACTCCAGCAGCAGCCGGCAGATCTCGAGCCGGCCCTGGGTCGCCGCCGCCGTCAGAGCTGTGAGAAGTCGCATTGATCTTAGAGCAGAGGACTCGCAACAACCCAATCGTCAGCTCAGCATTGTGTTTTTATTACGAAAGTATATCCATAATATCAGTTTTAAGGGTTATCACGAACCCACCACCAGGCAGCGTGGTGAAGTATGTAAAACCGACCTACTGTGACTGACAAGGCATGTAGATACAAAAGGTGAGTTTCACATGCTGACAATGTTGGCTTGATATTTTAGACAGTACTTTAACAATACATTAGGAACCAAAGAAGGCTGATGCATTTCACCCTTTTAAGTGCTTATCAGCTCGTCATATGGACTGTCATGGGATAGAACTCCCAGAGAGGTATCAAGGCAAGGAAACACAAAATTTACTTTCGGCCCAAGGAAGTTACGGAAACAGACAGAATTGTAGTGACGCAATTATGTACTTAGTTATTTTAATGTGTTTACGCAGATTATTTTAGCAACTTTTTATTACTAAACTGTGTAATCCACTTTAGAGAGACATTATTTATACGCCAGATATGCTGTGCCATTAAATCACAACAAACGAGGATTTATATTGCCTCGTTTCCAAATAAATCACCCTGCAGGCAGTTTCATTACAATTTGACTACGTAAGTGTCACCCGCAGGTTATTGGTTTACACCAATAGCAATATCTCTGGCTCTGCGTGACCTTACACCATTCCCGGCAAATTAAACTCCTTTTGCAGCCCACGCAGGCTCCGACAGATTTTGACAATAAGGCTCTCAGGCATCCGGCCTCGCGGTGTCCAGAGGTCACAGCCGAGACGCGCTGGAGACGCAACGTGAATACGAATGGGCGGCGCTGCCCCCGAGAGGCGGGGAATCGCAGCCGCTGGCCGCATTTGCCCAAAATCGGGTCCTGAACAAGAGCGGAGGTGTCCGCGTCAAATGAAAAACACGAGGCCAACAAAGAAAGCGACCACACCAAAACCAACACGTCGCCTCTTAGAAAAACAGCGCAAAGTAAAACATGATATGTTTATATTCCAATAACCCCTACTGAGCTGCCTGTCGGGTTATCAGGGAGGGAGCACGAGGTAGTTTACATTGCAAGCCTTGCAGTGCTGAAATGTCAGCTGAGTTTTTCCAGCGAGGAAAGAGTGGCGGCTATCTCGGAGAGATAATTGCTAGCAGGCTCATGCCGGTTTCCTGTCTGCAAGGCGGCTCCTGGTACAGCCTGCCCCAAGTCGGCACACTCCTTATTTCCATTATTGAACGGGGTCTCAGTACCAAACGTAATTTTTCACTTCATGGAATTGTATCACTCGCATCAAAATGCGAATACTACCCTCACAACACTATTTGTCAAAAGCTTAAATTTTACTCATCCGTGAGAGAAACACAGGCTGTCTGCAAAAAAACCTTGCAGTGCAGTAACTCTCGTGCTCTAAAATGAAATGCCAACACCCTGTTTTTTTTTAACACCATGTGCTGTACAATAAATTCTTTCTAGGTCACCAACGCTATCGGTTTGCGCGATGGTGGAGTCGTCCTATATTCCTCCGTCATTCATCGCGCGCTCAATAAGGTCCATTTGCCCCACATTCTGGAAATGTCCCGATGAATTTTAATAGCCCAAGGAAAATGTGTTATGTGGTGCGAGCTAAAATAGAGGCAGGTCACTTGGATCCCTTGGTAAAGAATCTCCACACATGCAATATATTTTCTCTGCTACCCACGTTCTCCTTTGAGCCTATGGACTTCAAGCCACACATCTACAATAGCAGCCAGTGTACATACCAGGGTGAAACAATGCATCGATTCATCGATTAAAACACTATTATTAAGCTCACCATACAATCAAAGTCAGGTGTGTAAGAATCGATGTATTTTGATTCGTATATGTTGTATGTAATGGGTTCATGTCACACCTGCAGCTGCTGGAGGCTACCCCATTCACCGATATATTGTTAAGAAAATAATTGACTCTTGAATAGAATTGGGGCAATGAAATGCGACCAATCATAATATCGGCGAGACAATTAATAATTTTACCCCAAGCACATAAGCAAAGGGCCTCAAAAGAATGCCACCATCCCCAACAGTTGACACATGGCCCATCTGACACACGGCACATTTTCCCATTTAGAAAGCGCCTGTTCTGAGAATCTCATATTCCAGAAAAACAGACAGGGAAGGTATGCGGGTGTTTTGTAGCCAGTACTCTATTCATTAATAGTGACTCAATCAGATCTGCAGTGTAAATATGATTTTGGAAATTCTCATGATCCGTAGCCTGGAACCACGATTCCATTCTGAGAAACTAATATTTTCACGATCAGCGAAACCATGAAACAGTGGAGAGCTGGCTGCGCAGAACCTGTTGTGGCATTTAGCCGAGAAAGAAGGGCTTGTGAGTCCTGGCCGGCATGCAGGAATCATCCTGGATCCATTCATAGCAGCTGAATAGGATTCCCGTGGTAATTGTCCAGTTATATTGCCGATACACTTTCCTGAACAAAGAGCTACAACATTGTCAAGACCGCAGTTGAGGCGGTCTCTACGCAGACGTGGATGTGGCAAGCGCACGACACCCGAGGAGCCGAAGCGGTACTTTACATTTGTGGTTACACGTTCAGATAGACCTCACTTAAAACCCGCATGCGTCCGTCACGCTCATTCTCTAGACTTCAGCAAATACCTCCGTATGGACAAGTGGCAGTGTTAGGTTGGGGTAATGTAAAAGGTCAGGCAAGCCTGCCTGCAAGCCAAGATTTTCACGGTCTGCTTCCTCTCAGGCGTGCGTGGGTACTGTCCTGCCTCGATCTCTCTGGCAGGGATGAGATTACAAGTGAGAAACACATCAGTTTATTTATACACCACTTCCTCACTACGGAATATTTATGTCCATGAATGGGCCTGAAGACTGGTGGTGTTTGAGGAATGTTGTCGATGTTGTTGTTGTTGTTCTTGGGCATCAAGTTACAGATGCTCGGCTAATTTTGCTCGGCAGCAGCGAGTAAACCCATCACCGACGGGCACAGCCTCACACGACACCGCATCGCCATGGAGACGGCAACGGAGACATCCGGCAGCTTAAAATATAACTCACTCAAGGTGAGGTCACTTGTGGGGCAGTCACATTCCCACGGCCGTGGTTACAGTTTGCAGGAGTTGTGAGCCAGCTCGGATGAGAAAATCAGGAGTGACTTTTGTAACGTCTGCTAAGACTTTATGGGTATCATCATTATCATCATCATCTATTGCTATCATCCGCTTTTCATTAACTCTCTGTTGGGCCAGCCGTTATTGAACAGGCAGCTAGTGAGCTTGAGAAGGAGTTTGATGGAATGCCGAGCTATTCCGTGCCGATAACCCCGCGGCCGAGCACTGCTCTTGTGAGCATTCCGTCATCATCATGGTGACTATGGAATCTCCGCGGTCAATAAGCTGTAGTTGACCTATGGTGGCTGGTTTCAAATGCCCCAAATTACATTTTCGCCTTTTTAATCTTAAGTAGTCGAGAAAGTTCAAACAAAAAGCTTTATTTAAATCTTGGGGAGAACAATCCCTTAAGGTGTTTGTGTAACCAGCCGCAAGATCACCCCACCACGAGGAAATTGAGTCATTTGCACAGGAATCTGTGATAATGGCGTTATCCATTGCCTGCTCATTTGAGACAAACACGGATACCAGCAGACCAAGACACCTCTTCACCTATGAAGAGAGAGAACTATAATCCATCAGCTGTAGTGACAAATCCTTATAAAATTTATTGATTTGAACCGATTAATGAAATCAGATCTGCACCATTCACCGTGAACTCAAATGATAGCGGAATAACAAATAAGAAAAGCAATCTCGGGCCAAGTTCAGGAGACGCCTGCTCCCAGCTGTAAAGGAAATCCTTGCAACTCTGGTAATAGTCTGGCGTGCGTGTGCTCGTGCCTGTGTGCGCGCTGGCTGGCTGGGACCTGCACTCAACGACAAATCCAAGATTTACTACCCGGGATCGATGGAGGCCTTTTTCACATTGGCATTTACCGGCTACTTACGCGTAACCTGTTAATAATATATACTGATTACTAATTGTAACTCGCATTTGCGGAAAAAAATACAACGTTGTGATCCAAGTCACCGTACCCAGGATGACAATCAACTAATAGAATCTGGGTAAGGCTTTAGACACGACTTGGCATCACAGTACTGCATATTGCACCATTAGAAGCAGTACCTGCTGTGGATACGTTTCACCCATTATCTGAGACTCTACTGGCAGGCATACAGCCCCTCTCTCTGCCGAAGACAGCACAACACTCATATGATACCAATAAATCCTGTGCGTGAAGAAACTGACAGTTAGGGTGCTCAGCAAATGGATTACGATATGTGTGCCGACTGCCTCCTATTAACAGCCTTGTGTAACTGTGACAAACGTTCTCTTGAACTCAATTGGGACAGGTTTGGTGGAGAGCTAAAAATGCAGAGTTGTTCAAAGATTACAACCCAAGGCTGACTATTAGTGTCAGCATTTGCTAATACCCAGCAAGCGGGCAAGGGCTCCCCCCTGGGATCGCTTTGTCACGACGGCTTTGCCGTACGGCAACCAGAAACACTCCTGGGTAGAGGCAGGTTTTCAATCTCGTCGAATGTTAAATGTGTCACTTAATGGCATCTGTGAGCAAAATAAGTTTGCATAAATTTGTTAAAATAATATGCATTTGTCAAACTAATGTGCTGTTATAGATTACATTTAAATAACTCTAACGCTGCTATTTTCTTGACAATGTGTAATAAAAAAAAAATAGTAAAATTCATAGTGCTGACAGAATCATTAGCTTCTCTAACCTCCACTTTACCATCCCTCTTATCTTACGTTGAGCACACATTTCGCACTGACCAAGAATTTACGTGAAATATCCCATAAAATGAATTTAATGAGCTACACTGTAACGACATTTATGACGATTTATAAAATGTAATGGGAGGAAATTCCATTCAACGTAAAATGGACAAGTGCACACTAAATGTCCAAATTAAAAGTGCATGGACCGACAGGACAGATTTGTGCCCATCGGTCGTTTAGATTTTAGGTCTCAAATACACGTGGACGTTAACGGGGTCGGTGCAGTTCATGTCTGGAGCCGCTGCACCGTGACAGCAGCACCGGCAGTTAATCAGTCGGCCAAGCCACGGATCACTTCCCGCGTTATCCTGGCAAATGCCATAAACTCCAGCAGACCCGTAAGAGGAAAGCACACATCACTTCTGTGAGCATCTGCAACCTTTGCTACCCTCTAATAGCATTTTGTTCAGGTTCATTGCCACCTTTCATTTTCTACAAGAGCTAATAAAAGGTAGAGGGATGAACAATGCCATCCCTACTATCTGGTGCGGCTTAACATTTACTTTGGCACTGCATTTATCGTTTCTGTTACACATTTTTTAAAAGATCGCCGCTGTCATTTTGAGTGGCTGTGATTTAATTTGCAAGCAATCTAAGCAGTTTCGAGTCCGTGTCTTTAAGTTGAGAATTTTTTTTATTTCAAGTTACTACTAATGTATACAATGTAAAATTTTCACTTAAAACTTTCGTGACTGCAGGAATTCATATTCTATGGTTCTTTCGGTAAAGTTACGTAGATAGAAAAAATTATAATACAAAAATAAAGTGATTAAAAATATCACGACGTTTCCATCGCAACACAACACAAGCGGTCATCATCAGGAACAGAGCTGATGATGACCACATGTGTTGCGATCGAAACGTCGTGATATTTTTAATCACTTTATTTTTATCATTATTTTTTCTATCTACGTGACTTTACCGAAAGAACCATAGAATATGTATACAGTACAATGATCCAGCTATTAATTAAACAACCTCCACGTGTAGAAGAATTGATGTGTTGAGCTGATGTTGCTTCATAATGAACGTGACAATCACCATAGTATGCAAGCCACGGCAAACTTAAATCCGCTAAATCATTGTATGAGATGGGATCTTAAGTTTGGTCTGAATGTATTGTAAAGCAATCACACATCTGCAGCTGATTTTTACCGACCTTTCGGAAATGCATTTTGATATTTATATTTGCATCAAACATAAAGCACAAAAAGTGGGGATATTTTAAGAGCAAAAACACAACAATGGTAAATAATACAGTTATTTTGAGAACAAATATGTAGCAATTGTGCATGAATTCCTGTGTTATCGTCCTCTTGGGGAGGAGGATTAAGCAGGAGATGAATGCTGAACACTCAATTTGTGCCTCTGCCCTATGAGGTGTCCTAATGAGACAAGTTACAATTCTGGGAACCATTGACTGAAATCTACGCTTAATTCTTGCACTCACAATACATGCATTGAATTATGTAAGAATCAATAATTTTCAATGCGTAATTTTGATTAAAATGTTACATTGAGGCCAATGGATCAAACGAGACTGAATAAACAAGACGGCACACGATAAACAAAACATTTTAGATTACACAAATATAGATTTGAGATTATTCAAATCTACAATGTAATGTGACGATTTATCGAATCAAAAGGGGTAAATTTGTGTGTATTTCCCTTAAGCTTATCATAATCTAAGCAAAAACAAATTCAGGTTATATTATGTGTTGAAATAAATACTAGTTGCAAGCTGTTTGTATTGCATAAGATGGAATTGTTTATACGATTTTATGAACGGAAAGCACATTCCCGGCAGCAGCATTAACTATTAAAGCATAACTGCCAGGGAAGGTACAAACAAGATGAGGTGTGGCTTTACTGGTTGAACAAGTCATACATCATAGTATACCTCCAAGTCACTCACAGTGTCAAAGCAATGGCAGCAGATTCACAGATGTCATACCCACATCAGAGCTCAGCTATTCCCTTCAATGATTTTCTTATTATTACTTTTCTCATCGTGTTCTCCAAGATGAAAAGATTACACGAGGGAATGCTTGATATTTCTCCCAACCATTTTTTCCCAACGCGGACAAGGAAGATCAGCCCAACGCCATGCCGATCGCTTAAAAGACGTCCCCTGCCACTTACGGGATGTGCAACGGAAGATAAGACGAGCCCCAACGCATCGCTGCGGGCCAGGATCCGTGTGAAGGAATGAAGATGTGATCCCTGCTTGACTGCAGGTGTCTATCGTGTGACATGCCTGCGGGCGGCTGCGGCAGGAGCCGGTGAAACCCTTCCGCAGTTCTCTGCTAATTAGATTCGCCGCTGTCTGCCCGAGAAAGTAAAAATTGGTATTCCCACACAAAGCCTCCTCTTGCCGCGTACTCCGGGGGGCTGGCTTGCTACAGCTGCTCGACGCTGGTGTGGCATCCTGCATCTGCATCGCGCTTACGCGGCCAAACCCGCAGTCTTCCTCAAAACTCCACCCTTGGCGCTGATAGAGATCAAGATCCACGGCTCTTCCGAAGCCAATTTTCTTGTTACTCCAATAAATCGGAGTAAGAAGATCAACATCGCGATAGTCGCACATTACAGCCAGTCTTCTCAGCAACACGTTATGTTTAAACAAAAAGAGAGCTTTAATTTTGCTGGCCATTCCCATGCCAATGGCAATATGCCTTTGGGATAGTTCTTGAATGCCAATGGACTATTTGGCAAAAGAGCCAATTTGTGATTAATTATAAATGCTAACAAGTCTAGTAACCTTTGTGAAATACAGATATTGTATAACAAATATAAATTGATTTTACACGAAAATTATACCAGAAGAGACTGAGGTGTTGACTCGGGCCACCATTCTCACAGATATCGTATTACAAGGGGGCACAATACAAACCTGACCCCATTATGCAATTGGCCTTTGGGGGTAATGGGATGAGAACAGCTGTCATCAGCTGGGCAGATAAAAAGCCTTTTACAATGCAGTGCCGAGCACAAAGAGCATACTCGTGAAAGTAAAGCAGCGGAGTAATCTCACCTGAGAGTGTCGCAGAACGCACACTGCTACTGCAGTCTGATGCGAAAGGGTGGAGTCTAAACAAAATGGGCGCTACACAGGGCAACTTGCACCCCATCCACATTGAGGTATTTTATGATGTCACCTTGCCACAATTATATCCAGCTCCTCTTTCCTTTTACAGCACCACAGTGCCTAATGGACGTAACGTTAGCTCCATCGTCCACACTGCTGCACACAGGTGCGATACTCTACACACGTGTCTACGGAAACACTAGAAGGAAGGTCACACAACATGCACTTGTAAGGCATGATGCTGACACATTTACTGCTAAGAAAGCCAAGCTATATGGCTTTGAGAGCAGCAATGACCTTCGCACATTTTTATTCAACAAGATTTATTTTCTCAAAATGACAACAAAAAACTCACACATCCCATACGTATCTGCATCATGATGGAAAGCCGTTAATGACTAAGGAGATGATAGGTCAGTCATCCAAGCAGTTCCCACGGGTTCACAAAAACAACGGATAAGGAATAAGGAACAGACAGCATCTACATGCCAGCACCCATATTGACCGCTTGGTCCTTCTTCAATGAGTGAGATGCTCAAAGATGAATCCCATTCCTTGCATAATTATGACTGCAATGCTGCTTACTTGTAGCTTTATAATCACAGTCCATGAGATTTTGATATGGTCAAAACCCCCCATGACCAACCAATATGGCATGCAAAGGCCTTCATCCAGCAGTAAACTGACAAAAGGGTTGAAACCAAAATAATTAGTAACCAGTGTTGTTGTTAGAGAGCTCAAAATATGTGGAAATCAGAAATCCTGATCAGGAAAAGGGTCAACTTGGCCCATCATCCTATTGGAGTCAATAAAATAGTACCAATATTCTGCGGGATGCCCGCAGTGGTTGTCCTATGTAGCAAAAAAGGGCCTCTGTCATAGCAATGTGGAATTTCCACCACTGGCTCAGAAGCTGAGCTGTAACCAGATACGATCTTAGCATCAGGCTCATTTGAGCGAGTATATTGTTACGAGGAGTTTGCAGTCCACACACTGTGCTACATGACCCAGCATTCTCGTCGACAACGATGTGCGGTGTTAGCGGCTGGCGACGGCAAGGGGACGCACCTGTCTCTCCCCAGAGGGTGTCAAAGCTGTCAATGTGGGGCCGGCCCAGATCTTCCACGTCCCAATCTGGCAGCATGTCCAGCAGGTAGCTCACCACCTGACAACACAGCAGCAGCAGAAGCAGAAGCAGCAGCCGACAGAGCACACCTTCAACACAAGCATGGGAGGGCACACCTTTAAGGGCGACCAGAAGTGGCCATGTACCTGAAACTCAGTCACTTCTATACAGACCACCGGTGTTGATTTATCAAACTCAATTCTTACTTGGTCCCAGAAACGTTTAAGTCTTTAAGTCTGTGGACCAAATTGAGAGTCCACCAGTGCTGTGTTTTGTCAGTTTTGTTGTATGATGCGGAGGTCTGGACATTGCTTCAAGCTGATTTGGATTGGCTGCAGTCCTTCCACATTCGATGCCAAAGACCCCTTTCTCAGCATCTGGTGGTTCGACTTCATCAAAAATGTCACCATTGCATCTGAAACCGTCTCCTAGTGATTGGGCTTAGTTCGGGGAAGACGGCTGTCACACTGTGGACACATCGCCCCGTCTTGACACGCAAAGTCCAGAAAATTGCAGACTTCAGTTGGCGGTTGACGTTTGAAGTGAGAACTGCGACCCTCAAAAGAATGGTGCCGCCCCTGTGGTTGACCCCCCCCCCACCCCCCCACCGTGATACGTGGATCAAACAAATCACTCGAGACTACGGTGTATGGCTGAAATAACAGTTTGTGCGAATGCTATCGCAAGAGGTCACACGTTTTGAGCAAAGGTCCTTCACTCACTATGCGTGATAAACGAATTAATTCTCAGACCCTATGCAGTCAATCTTTTTGTTGCATCGTCTCCATTCAAATACATATGGGGTCGTTGCATTTTGCACGCACACCTTACGATTGGTAAACACAGAACTCTGTGCCGTGTCACGAGCACTGAAGTTTAAGAAGCCACATCCCAAATATGCAAGGTGGTAATAACGTGTTGTTTTGCTTGTATAGCCTGTCACCCTGTAGCTGAGAATATAGTTAAAGTGATGAGTACACGGATCACGAATCTCGTAATGCTATACCCTCAAATGGACCACAGGCCACTAAGCAACTGTCTAGGCTATCACTGTTAGAGAAGTGGATACACCTCAAATCAATGGTGGCAGAGTAAAAATAAATGTGTATGGAAATAGCATTTAACACTTTTAATTTAACATTTGGGCTGGTGATAAACACTGAAATAGTGAAATCATACACACGTCGATCGGTGACTTGACACATCCCATTTACACCGTGGATGTGATTCTCGAACCGCCCTCAAAATTCAGCAGCGGCCGTTATTACCGAGCATTATTTTTCTGCCGTGACCGACTGCAGAGGGAAGAGAAACTGCAATGGTCTATTTATGAGATGTGAAATCTACAGGAAATCCCGTCTGGAAACGGTATTGGAAATGGGAGGAAAAAAACATCACTTGTGGGCGCGAAGGAAACTTCAAAGCCTAATGTAAACATTTGTGCCAAGAGAGAAGGAAAAACAGTGCTCATTACATGCGGTGTTTTCGCTAAAAACATTACAATATCGTGGAAAAAAAGACGTGAACGATTGCGATCAAATTTCCGAGAATTTTTTTCAAGCTGCACACCCTAATGAAAACGAGCCAACCGTCCAAGCTCATCTCTCCAAGCCAGTGAATAATAAGAGGTCCTTCCACTGACCTCAAATTTGGGCACGGACCTTCCTTTGGGGACAAAGGCAAACAAAAACAACGCTGCACCGCATGCTGCACGTGCTTGCCAGGTAAACTGTGTTCGTGGTCAGACTCAGAACGCAGTCCGAGTGCTGTGAGGCACCAAACTCATCACTTCTGCGCCTCTCTCGGGCTTCCACCAGTGCTGACGCTGCCAAAAGTTTGCGGCAGTATTTATTTTTTGTTTAATCGGCATCTAACAAGCTGACAAAAAGATAAAAAACGGTATTAATCTAAAGGGAAGTGCTGCCTTATCAGTATTTGAGTGATGATATGATTGTGCTGCCAAGCAATTCTTGATTTAATTTTATGTTCCTGGAATAATATGAAAGATAACTTCAAAACATGTCATGATTTTTCTTCTTACAATGGGGAAAATGATAAGAGGGCTTTGGTTTGGAAATTTGCGATGAATCATCTGTGTTATAAACAGATATTCCTTGAGGAAACCATGCTCCAGCCCGAGCTTTAAAAGGTGACAACTCTCTTCCCAGGGTCAAATGTAAATAACACATGTCTAATTATTTATAACTTCATTCAGTTTACTCAAAAAAGGTGTCTTCTTGTATCATCCACACCAAGACAATTTTGAGACAATGCTTCTCATTTGAAGTCAACCGCACATTGACCTCCCCCAGCAAGAAACTTTCACCAAACGTTTCACATCCGGAACACATCAGATTGGCATACACTTTTAATTTAAAACAGAATGTGCCCCAAGTGCACGGGGAGGTGAGAAATTGGCTCTAAGCGAGCCCCCAACTGGAGCAACCCTCGCAGAAGAGGGCACTTCAGATCACCCGACTCGAACTACGGGGCCATCCCTTCACCCGTGCACGCACGCACGCGTACTCACCTCCACGTGGCCACTGCTAGCGGTAGCGGTGAGCGCCTGCTGCACCGCCTGGTATCGTTGCACGGGGCCCGGCTGGCGTCCGGCGAGCGTCCACTCGGCCTGCAGCAGGTGGACCATGATGTCCAGGTGTCCCCGGAGCCCAGCATGCACCAGCGCGCACTGCCCTGCTCGGTCCACGTGGTCGACCTACAATGACGATGACGCGATTCAGAAGCTCAACTTGTCACTGCAATTTCTTACATTTATCTTAAAAATATCTTATCATTAATGAACACATTATAATTAAATATTATGATCACTACACGTCTATCAAGTCGTCTGTGTGCGGGAATCGATTGTCTTCAATTTGAATACAGCAAACCCTTGTTAATTCGACACATATGGCCTAGCCGAATTATCCAATATTCCAAATTATATACAACGGTACTCCCCAGTGCCTCCTGCCCCCATTTTTTTCTCCCAAATTTGTGTTCCAAACTCTTCACACACCATACGCATTGACACACCTGCATCAGACTAAGGGATTTATACTTCAGTCCCTTTCTATTACTTCTTGATGTGGGTGTAGATGACATTTCTGAGAGGGTTGGCTTGCACAAAGTGCATAAACAAGGTAAAGTCCAAAGCAACGGGTCTGCACGAACGCTCGCCATGTGCGCCGCACCAGACTGAGTCATTGGTTTGGTCATGGCGCGTGGCATCGCTCCACGTGTATGCCAAAATTGGACCATTCGGTACAGACATTCAGCTCATGGCGAATGAATAATACTGTATATATGCCAAAAGCACAGACGTACCGAATTATCCCCAATTACGAATGATCAAATACCGAAATAACGAGGCTTTACTTACTGTACGTTGTACGTGGTTGGTTCACGTGAGCCCTGGACCCACTAGAGGCGCTATTTTCAACGCAATGGCACAACAAACACTGTCATTTAACGCAGCTGTCCCCAACCTTTTTAGCACCAGGGACCGGTTTCGTGGAAGACAATCTTTTCACGGACCGGGAGTGGGGGGGGGGTTCATCATTGGGTCTCTCCCCTTTTTCAAAGAAGCTCTTCAGTGACATTTGTTTTTTACTCATTTTGGCTAGGGGTTAGCAGCTTGTGGGCTTACCAAAACTGTGACTGAGACAAGTGCGCAGTGCGGGAAAGAGGCGCGGACGGAAGAGGTAAATCAAATAATGGGCAAGCCACAAGCGGACTAAAATAAGTGTCGGATTATGACTTCTCATAAGGAGCGCACAACCTACATCCCTCGCATGCGCAGTTTACAGTAGGGTTCGCACTCCTATGAGAATCGAATGCCGCGGCTGATCTGACAGGAGGCGGAGCTCAGACAGTAATGCGAGTGATGGGGAGCGGCTGTAAATACAGATGATGAAGCTTCGCTCGCTCACCCACCGCTCACCTCCTGCTGTGCGGCCCGGTTCCTAACAGGCCACGGACCGGTACTGGTCCGCGGGCCGGGGGTTGGGGACCCCTGATTTAACGGAATGACCACAATATAAATTAATTTAATCACAAGGGGAATGAAGCGTTTCATGTCCACGAAATTAAACTGTGCTGTACTATATTTGTGCTGTTTCATTCATGCAATATTAAACTGTAGTGGTCTGCAAGCACATTTATTTTTATTTTTTTTGGTGTTAATTTTAACACACAGCTTTCTTGTGAAAGAGACTAATTGGACCTGTCATTCATGAATGGATATGAACCACTTTTCTGATAATACATTTGGGGTGATACATTGATTGTCTACAAGTATTTTTAAAATTTGGCCGATTTTCAATGAATTGCAAGTTCTAACTAACTGCAGATCACTATTTCAATGGGCTCTTAAGTGGTTCGGTGATTAACCAAAAAAGCCGACTGTTACCACTGCGGCAAAGGAGGAAAGCGTTCCAAATAAAGGATGCCCTTGTTTCTAAAAAGAACCGATCCAAACAAATGCGTGAAAGGTCCTCATAAGTTACACGTAAACACAAACCATGCACAATGCAATATATACCGCCACAAGGTTTCATGAATGTTTTATCACACAAACGGCGTGAATTCCCGATAAAATCTCACCGAGGAAAATTCAAGGGCAATGCACATGACCGTATATCATGCGCTACGATAACTAGCCCGGACCGCGCAGTGTTCCGTTCGCGATTACGCGCGCGCATGTGCCATCCCCTCACCTTGGCTCCTTTCCTCGTGAGCATTCTGACGATGCCCAGGTGTCCGCTGGAAGCAGCGTAACAGAGCGCAGACATTCCACTCTCCGAGGCCAGGTTGGGGTCGGCGCCCATCTCCAGGAGAACGCTCTCCATATCCTGCGACAGACGAACAGTAAATTGCTTGGCTCGTTATCCGGCCACGTTTCCATCCGGCACGCATGTGCCGCAGCGGTGTGCCGCTCAATACCTAATTCCAAGCTGAAAATGTAGATATGCCTCTTTTGCAGTGGGGATGCATGCACAAATAAAGGCTTCAGGCTTTCATACCAACGTAAGATTGTATTATATTTGTAAATGCATTCAGAGACATTTACATAAAATGAGACTAATGTGAAGTTACAGTGCATTTATTATCCATAAGCTCCCTGCAGGCTCTCTCAATTTGCAAAGCAGGGTTTTCAATACTACCATCCATTTCCAAAACAACTAATTGGAGAAAAAAAAAAATTTGGAAGTAATGAACATCCTTCACAGATTCATGGAATGTTTTGTGATTGAACCTGAACTTTAATGTCAGGTAGACACAGTGAATTATAAAATCAATTGAGCTTCATATTTCCTCCTCGTGAGCGTGCGTTTGAGTCCATGAGGTTGATAGCAAGCCGAGAATGATTATTGGTCAACTCTCAAGTGCCCATCAGAGAGTGGCTCTCACAGAAGTTAAATGCCTTCCCTTCTTCCCCATCGACTCTAGTTTGTAATCACTTCTATATACAACACACACAATGCAAAACTATCCCCTTGTGGCAGTGATAACGCACAACAGAGATTCAGTGCAGATAACATCATTAGATTGTACGCACTCCAAGTAGGATTGAGCGAGGTAACAACAATAGCTGAATGAATGCAGAGCTGATCAAAGCGGGATGCCATACGTTGCCGCCTCTGCAGGCGCTGCTGCTCACCTGATAACCGAGGTGCGAGTAAACGCACAGGATGGGTGCGTTGCCCAGCGCCTCTGTACGGTGGTTCACGTCTGCGCCTGCCTGGATCAACAGCCGACTGACCTGTACGGAGGTGGGTACAACGAAAATCAAACCAGCACGCAAAACACAAGTACCAGAAGTCACTTAAGGGCCACTACAAACACGCTTTGTTTGTGGCCAAGAATGGGGGAGCCACAAAATATGTTTTTCTCGGCACACTTGCCGTCAAAGAGTATTAAAGCACCTTGCTTTTGTACGAAGAGAATGCAGTCCTGCTGAACAAATATCAGCAAGAACCGAGTTATGAGATACAGCCCAAAGCACATAGGAAAAGTCTTCACACAATGAATGATCAGTCAGTCCATTGCATCCTTTAGGGGGAAAGCGGTCAGCTACCTAACTGACAGTTTGGTAATGTTACCATGGAACCCATGTTTTTTATTTATAAAAAAACAAGGCAGTCTGTACAAACGGCAGCAGGTTATACAGCTACTTCCTGCTGCCAAGAGATCTGGTAAGATAAAGCATTGCCCTTTGACCTGAGATTCTAGAGTTCAACTGAAAACCCATTCATAAAAGATATTTTTTGATTTACCAAATGCCAAGACATTGAAAAGTCTGACCTTGGGTTCAATAAGGGAATCTCTCAAAATGAAACCCGTTTTGCTCATTCTGCACAAAAAACACATAGAATTGGTCTATATACAAACATAGGTTTTTAAAAAAATCAATTCACCAATATTGTCAACACCAGCAACATTTTGAAAAGACAATATTTGTTCATTCAACTTCCTGCAGCCTCTCAAAAAGACACAGCCATAAAATATATCTCCAGGTATCATGAAAAAACTAACATTGGTCAACAACACCGCCTGAAAATGAAAAATATATAATAACCTACATTTTTGGGCAATGTTCGTTCTTCATGGCACATTTTTGTTATTTGTGTTTGTGTACCACTGTCAACCGAGTATCACCAAAACAAATGCCTAAATTTCATAGACATCTCACTGAAATGCAACCTCATCTTCCCCTGCCCCCAGTCACGCCCGTCATATGGATTGGTGACACCTCCCAGTGTAATCGAGTTGCCGCTTGCTGCACAGGTGCATGGTTCGAATCCAGCGACCACCCCAATTAATAAAGCAGTTGAATTAACCAGAACAATACTTGTCAGCTACTTCAGTGGACATTAAAGATCCGGGATGTTATTTGCAAGCGTGTGCAGGAGTCCCGGTCCAAATTTGCCAAATTAGCCACAAGTGACTCAACTTAATAAATTCTTATTATATGCAGCAAACATCATCCCCGACTGCAAAAAATTGGCAGGATCCTCCAAAGAAAGAGTTATGTGACTCAGTGAAGCTTTGTTTGGTAAACAAATGTAGTCACAATAAAAAACGTTTGACAGCTGCTATGATCGTCAACTGAACTCAGGGGCCCTGATGACATGGCAATGGCAGCTATTACCTTCACATTGGGTGTGTACAGATTGCGCAAAGAGGCAAGTGCCGTCGAGAGCCCGTCCGTGCTGAACGCCACCCACAGCGCCTGCAGCACTGATGAGGATACGCCCAGCCGCTTGCTTAAGCCCTGCGCAAAGCATAGAAACAAATGTCTGTGAGTGCAATGCACACAGCTGCACACAGCTGCACACAGTGTGAGAATGTGACTGCCGATGGGTCTGCATGGGATAGAACCCGATGGTTATCCAGCTGCTGCCAGAGAATAATAACGTGAACACCGGAAAGTCAGCAAGATTTACGTTTTCTTAAAACTCAAACTTAACGGCTGATAGCAATCCCAACAGACTCAGGGGTTTATTTAAACTGGATGGCCTTTCCAGGCTCGTGTTTTGATTCTAACATTCAAGAAAAGAAAAAAAAGGAAATCTACAAAGAATCCTTTTCATGCAAAGTGTTGCACTTAATCACAGCTTCCCATAGCTCTGCTTTGAGCACCGTAAATGTGGAAGCCTGCATTGAAGAGGCGCGGTAAGCTGAGCAGCTGCGCAGGTGGTGGGATAACTCCAAGTGTAAATATCACCCCTGGAGCTGTCGTGTTCAAGGCTTCTTGGCCACAGACCAGCATCAAATGATGACACCGATTATGATGGTGACACACAGATGATGTTTGTCGGGGATGTTTAACATAATAAATAAGATGAATGCCAGAGCAAAATCGATAAAAAATACAATTTGTGGTGGGCAACTGCAGCACTTTATTTTCGAGCTCACTACCTGATGCAGATCAATGCAGTTTGAGCAAAACGTGGTCATACATTAACATTTAATTCAGCCACGCAAAGTCTTAAGGTGGAGCTTTATCAGTCAAAATGTATCCA
The DNA here is from genome assembly GCF_964198595.1 of Lampetra fluviatilis. Lineage (NCBI taxonomy): Eukaryota > Metazoa > Chordata > Hyperoartia > Petromyzontiformes > Petromyzontidae > Lampetra > Lampetra fluviatilis. The sequence goes on from NC_136276.1 coordinate 12,402,178, forward strand.
TATATCAGCCATGTATAAATAATGTTTGTAAACGAGACAATCTTGCTGTGTGATGAGGGGTAAAAACAAGAAATTTCACATCAAACTGCCATGTGGCCATAGCCAGAAAAAGGAAGTGTGTGGATCAAATGTCGTCGTTAATTAATTTGGAAAAACTTCCTGGGTATCCCCCGAGGTGAACTCAAATGAGTACCTGGCATGGGGGTGTAAACATCAGAATTGGGGAGACAAAGGGGGTCGGGCGTGGTTCTGGTCATGCCACACCACCCCATCACGTCCCATGCCGGTCTTAATATGTGCTCACGGACAGCACTTGCCCCAAGAGCCACGTCTACACAGGGAACTTGTGTCTTTGTGTGTGCACGTGGCACGTGGGTGAATGCCCATTGACATTTCACCTTGTAGATTCGTGCCTTCAGAATGTGGTGGCCCAGCTCGATGGTCTGCTGTCGGTTCAGCTTGCCGTCTTGGCGCGAGAAGAGGAAGGCCAGCAGCGCATGTCCACTCCTGCACAAACCCACATCGCACTCCGTCGTCACCCGCTCCGCCAGAGTCAACACGCTCCCCCCCATCCCCGCCCCACAAACAACATTCCCCAACTACAAGGAGAGACCCATTCCAACAGTTGTACAAGTCAGGTGCCGATTGTCACTCTACCAGCTTCCTTTTGTCATTCTTTTTTGATGCACATGACTGACCCTGGGTGGATTTTCCATTCATTTCTAGGTTTAGTTTATAGATGGGTATCTCAATACTGACAGCACAAGCATCAGGGTGTACACCTGCAAATCACTGAAAATGGGATCAACGCCAAGTAAACCATGTCTCGCATTTCCAAAGGTGTTTCTGTTTAAAATGTAAAGAATGGGTTTGAAGAAAATTATGTACAGTGCCTTCATGTAGCTACAAAAGCAAGCCTAATAATATCCTTTTTCTTTCAAATGAGCATTTGAAAAAGTATAATACTGAAGGATCATAATTTCCTCCAAATCTTTAAATAAATGCATAGCGCAGGCAGTTGGGAATTCAGATTTAAGATTTAGGCATAAACGTTCCAGTGTTCTTCAAAAGAGACCTAACGTTATTTACCGAGCAACACATTAACACTACCCACTAGAAAATAAACGGCTCACACCGCCTTCCTTAGTAAAGTGTTCCAGATGTCCAATTAAAAGGAACATTTCCAGCAATTAACCTCAACGCAGTAGGTGAAACTTCAAGAGACACACCTGAACAAGACCTTCGTTATAACTCGAGCAGGTAATCAGTGGCATGCTTTTTTTTGTACTCAGCGAGCAGAACTTTACAACATCTAACGAGGCGGGCACCAAAAATGATGTAATTTTTTTTTACGGCTATCAACGGATCATTAATCACAGCATGTGTTTCCACTTTCAGAGGATTCAGCATCCAGCCCAGTTACACTGTTACCAATATCGTTTAATAGCCAGTGTCTGACATTGTTGGCAGGCTCAAGTCAAACTGTGCTGCTCTATGCATACGACCTACTTATGACTTCTTTCTTGCAGTTTAATAACATTAATTGCCCAGCAATTACAATTCCATCATTAATCTTGCTGTGTGTGTGTATGTATGTCTGTGTGTGCTTACTCTTCAATAACTTCTCAACACGATTGTAACAACTCGGACGCATGTGCTTACCACGTTGCGTTTTGTGCTTCTGCGTTGGAGTGCGCTCTACACCAGAGCCTGGCAATGCTTATGCCGCACAATAGAGAATAAATAAACTGATGGAGCTGCACTATACAGGAGGATTCATGATTTAATGCATTGTGCTCACACAGGCACATTCTTTTTTTTTAAGAAACAAACAAAGCATTTGTAACAGTCGTCAACATTTCCTTTTTTGGTTCAACACTGCAGAAGTAAAGCAAAGAGCACACAGTTTTACGGGCGGCGAGCACGCAATTACCAACGTGCAGTGATATTTTCAGCCCAATTAGCGACGCCCAAAAAAATCCATGCAAGTTGGGTGTACTCGCCCATCGATTGCCAAACACATACAAAACTCTTTCCCTTAAAAGGGCCACTTGGTCCAACTCAGAATTAACTCGACTGGGGTTGTGAGGCAACCTCCAGATTATACTTGAGCGGGTGTAAATGGCAAGGAAGGACAAAGACGCGTACCGCTTGCCAGAGACCCTTGCCTGCAAATGTCAAGGAAGGATTTGCTGGGGAATTGACAACCGCAGCGGCCAAGAGACTGCCGGTGTGGTGCTGGCAACTGTAATAGCTGTGAAGCTGCATTCGGGAAAAGCCATTGGCCCCCACTCGAATACCACACAATATGGTCTACCATTAATGTCCTCGCTCTGAAAGTCAAATCCATTTTTCTGGCCTCGTCGCCAGCTTCGGAGTTAATTCTACTGCAGCATTCACTGCACGCTTTGAGGGCGATGAGAAACAAGTTATATCAAAGAGGAAATGTTTAATTACAGATAACTAACTCTTTTATATATCAGATGTGAAGATATTTGTGTTTTGAATTTGCATACTCTGTGTTAATATTTTTAATGAAACTACCCACCTTGAAAGTTATGTAAACTGCCAATATGTTAAAAGTCACCAGCATGACAGACCAAAGCCTATCGAGGCCGGCATCTAAGCCAACAGACAAGCCAAAGGGATTTATTTATAACAAATATCCTCCACAATTACAATAAGGAAAAGTGTAAAGTACTGGGATTTGAGCACTTTCATTATTTAGCATATCATGTGCCCTCATACATTGGCCCCATGAGCAGATAAAATTTTGTAAATGTCCCCCCATCACTGGCCATCTGCCTCGTGGTGGGTCTTTTGCGGTAATGCGTGTGATGTTTGAACCCCTTCAAAGGTAACATGCCTTCGCATTGGACATTGCATTGGACAATGCTCATCACAGGTGCACACGAGTCAGCAGCGTGCCGGCACGAGGGAGCCCAAAGGAGCAAAGCCTCGTCCTTTATCGGCCATGGTCATCCATGCTGGTATGCAAAGTGTACATCTGGCTTCCTGCGTGTTTTGACTGCAAAGCCAAACCAGATCCGCGTTAGAGTTGGCCGCGTTTGTCTGGTGTCAGTTCACCGCAGCCATCAGATATCCACATGCCTAGAATTGTTTCTGAGCACATGAAAGAGGATGCGCGAAGCTCCAAATTAGGCTTTGCCTCGGGGGAGCGGCAGTGGGGGGTCAGGGGAAGGGGCCCCTCTGCTCCTCAAGATTGTTTTCACAGACACACACATTTAAAGCCTGTCTGTCCCACTCGCTTTTGTAAGGAAACATAAGACTATGCAGGAATCTTTAATTTGCCTGTTTGAGCCAATGACATTTGTCCAAACAATAAAAATGTGCAAAGAGCCTCACTGCTGCCGCTGCCATCATCGTTGTCAACGCTTAACAGTGATGAGGTTTTTTTTTATATCCTTTCAGTAATTTGTTGTTTGGTCACATGTCAGGAAACCACTGCCAATGCAGTTACTTGCGTAACTTGATCGAAACAGACCCTTTGTTCCCCACATTAAAAGGAGCCTAACCATGGACAACAGCACAGCATGTGATAGGAAAGGTTCCCGAGTGAACGCAGAAGAGCACCGGCCTAATCCTGCGTTTCCTGCTCGTACAAGTCTGGAGCTTGGCAATCAGTCATGAGAAGGGAGAATGCTCATGCTCTACTGGCAATCAAATATTATTTTGGAAAAACTTCAAAAGCATTTCCTGCCAAACTTTTGATTTGCATTTGACAAGCAGTGAAAAATCACTCCCTTGTTCATGCAATTTATCACCGAGCTGCAGTTAATCACAAAAGCTTTTGCACTCAAATCTCTAGTAAAACACAAGACATTTACAATGGCAAACACAAATCCAAATAGTAATGCCCTGAGGAATGCTTTAACCCTTTGTATCACAGGAAAAGAGCAAATTCCCCTCCCAACCCCCTACATTTTAAAAGTAGATTTTAGTACAGTACTTATGATAAATCTTGACTTAAAGCTTTTGTAACTGCAGGAATTCATATTCTTGGGTCATTTGGTAAAGTCTCATAGATAAATTCAAAGAAAATAACAAAAAATAACAAACAACTACGACATTTTGATCGCAAAACACAAGCAGTCGTCTTCCTGAATACGACCGCTGTTGTTACTTTCTTTGAACCTATCTACGTGACTTTACCGAAAGACCCAAGAATACTTACGGTAATCCTGCTTTTCATAGGTGGCCACCTACAAGATACAATGTGACTATTGTACTCGACCGTTTTATTGCTTACCTCGGGTCACAAAGAAACTTGGTGCTCTGCCCCTCCCCTGCCCTCCAGGTGAGCCACTCCCGGAAGGACGGGTGACAGAACATGCGCGTGCCGTCGCGCCGCCGCACCAGGAACGCCGACAGCATCTCCATCCGCGCCTGAAAATCTTCCCAGGAGAGCGGTGGCGCCATCCCCGCCACCGCCGCCGCCTGCGCGTCCTGCCGGCGTTCATCAGCCGGCGCCACCTCGTCCAACTCGCTGCCAGCCCTTCGCGACCTGCCCGACGACGCAGTCGCACGCGGTGCCACCCAACCAGCCGCCACGGCGCGGAATGTCTGCTCGTCCGTGAGCGGGTGCAGCGAGGCCAGCGCCACATTGAGCAGCGGCAGCACACGCTCGAAGGCGGACGTCGTGGGGAAGCGCATGTTGCACTGCAGCAGGTAGAGCTCGGCCAGTGACACCGGCACCACCTGCAAGACGATGGTGGCAGAAGCATCAGCAACATCAGCAGCAGCAACAGCAGCAGCAACAGCGGAAGCAGCAGCAACAGCAGCGAGCTCCGCTATCATCGAGCGTGCAAATCGCTGGATTCTTAATATACTCGTCGTCACCAAACTGCTTCCTATTTCTATTTAAGTTTATTTATTGATGAGTAGTTTTTGTTCTCTTGTCCACCTGTTGTATTTCCCCCAGGTACGTAGCTGTCTGAGATGTTTCGTACTAACCTTGCCATTAATATTTACCCAAACGCCCAGAGAAAACCAACATGCAGAGCGCGTGATTATTTGCTGTACTGCCTCCTGAAATTATTAAATACAAATATTCAATGTAAGCTCTTTATCAGTTATTCATTGGATTATAGGAAAGGCACACTTATTAATAGTTGCCTTGAATAAGGGTCTATTTTTTGGCATTTTATATACATATTTTTTCACTGTCCTGTATTTTCTTTCTTCTGTATCTATTTTGCAACTGCATTTGACCAAAGTATCTCAAATTGCTCTCACCTGGTAATCAATGAAGATATAGCTGAATACTAAAACAAGTGTATTCTCAAAAGTAGGCAAATATAGGCATATAACACAAAAATCAACCCTTAGGCTCTCACAACACACGCAGAAGAGCATTGTGCGTGCGAGAATACCCGATGTTAAATTCAGAAATGTTCTGTATAAATCTTTCACGTGGGCCTTGCAGCCTCTAAAGGCCACCTCATTCATCACAACATAATTTTTTTTTATTGATTCTTCAACGGAATCACAATCATTTGCTCACGACGAGTTGGGGAGGTGGGGGGACGCGGATCGCTACATGCCCGGTGAAGCGTCAGCATGGCCAAAAGTGAACCCATCAGCTGACCCTGCAGCCGACCTTGTAGCTGGAGCTCTTGAGCACGAGGTGACCCCGCTCGATGAGGTCGAGGGTGAGGCGGAGGTAGAGGAAGGAGCCACGGCTGAGCGAGCACAGGTGGCCCCCGAGGCGGCCCAGAGCGATGGTGTCCAGACGCCCCGTGCCCAGAGACACGTTCTGCTGGATCTCACAGCTGCTCTGAACGCGCGACGACACGTAGGCCTGCAGGTCTGCGGAAATCTCCTCCCGCTCCCCAAAGCCATCCAGGGATACTGTGTGGAATGGAAAAGCTTCCACAATGGTCTGAAGGTAGAGGAGGAGGGATGGGGTCAATAAAAAAAGAGGTGGCGATGAGTGGAAGGAGGGAGGAATAACACGAGAAAGGCAAAGGAAGTGGGTGAACAGTAATTAGAATTCGCAGCGCGACGAAGGGAGTGCAACATAGGGCAGGTGGATAGGTACATGCCCATCAGAATGTAATATTTAATTGGGGTGAATGCTCCCAATTCTTCATTACGTCTACAACAAGAAACCCTGTGAATTTACGAATGCTCTGCCAAATGCTGGCCATGTAAATGAAGGTCACCTTGAAAGCAAGTGCCATTAGATGGAGGGAAGGTTTTACAGAGTAGCTCGCCATCCCACTTCAAGGGGAGATTAATCACGCTTTAGGTAAAGGGCACTCATTTGCGCTGCTAAGCGGTGTCTCTAACGGCAGCTGACTGGACCAGTTCGGAGAGCAGCTTTTCCCCACGTTGAACACATGGAAACAAACCACTGTCGGTGGAAGCCAACAAAGCACAGCAAGTAAAACACAAAATTGGATAAACTCCAATCAAGAGTCAGGCCCTTTAGACTGCAGCGACTACTCATTATGGTTTTGCTGACAACGTTAAGTAAAACATAAACTTTAAACGTGAAGTTGAAAAGTATCTGATTGCAGAACATATAAAATAATGGTGTAAGACTAATTTCTAGTCGTTAGAATGTGAATAAGTAAGCGTACATTTTTTGTATCTGTCATCTGTGACCGCTTCTCAATTCAGATGGGGTGTCTGCCACTTAATTAACACATTGCTCTCGTTCTACACTATGATAGCTTTAAAAATAACCGCATTAGTTGGGCTACAATGATTTTATCTCCCTACAGAATTGTAAGGAAACTGATCAGCCAGCAACATGACATCAAATAAATTCATCCGTTTTAATAAAGTCAAATGTACACTGGCGGAACCAGTGGGTGGGGTGGCACGTGCCCCCCCAAAAATTCCGATAGAAATCCCTAAATTCTATCGGATCATTGGGGTTTATTAGTAATAAATCGGCATTTTGTGACCCCCCACTGCCACTGTGTAGCATATTATTATGTGCCAGGGACTCTATGAGATGATAGGACAATAGTCCGAGTCCATAATTGGCAATACGTAACGGCAAAGCGGTTATAAGTGACTCACAGAATTGTGCGCAGTTGCGTATACAGTACACGACTTCTCTGAAGGCATTCACCTTCAGCGAGCGCGATGCCAATCACACACGGTTCAAATTCGACCCTCGACCGATGGCTGCGCCATCGCCGCACACAAGTCCTTACTTACTAACAACTCCTATAATTTTCCATTGCTGGAGGGGTTCCCCCCCCCTACCTGAAAATCCTGGCTCTGCCATTGCATACGTACACACAAATGTAATTAAAATGCTCCTAAAATTAAACTCGCAAATGCTTTATACACATTTTTTTAGTTACCATTATTTTACAGGCTATCATTCGAAAATAAGTGGAGAAAAACACCACACCAGACTGCTACTAACAGAACATCTGCAACCAAATTTAGATGGAAAAATATGCACTTTGCATTTATGAATGCTTTTCCAAGAATAACAGCAGCCAAAGTGCATATCTGAAGCCTAATATTAACTTCCCACAGGGCTTGAGCGCCGTGTGAATTAGCACCGAGGCGTTCTATGCCTCTATTCCTAACGTCCACACCGCAGCCAACACATTCCTATCTGATAACACTTGTCATTCCAATCACAAGTAAATACCAGATAAACATATCTGTTTTAACAGTACTTAGTGATACTTTCACTTTTTAATCGAGCGCTTATATTGCATTGCTTAATATCCTGAATGCAAATTGATTGAAACGTCAAGATCTTTTTTTCCCTTTGATAGGAAAAAAAATCCTGTTTACATTTCTGCAGTGAATTCAACATTTTCACCAATATTTGTTTACAGGATTAGGTCGCTGGACTATCTCTGAAAAAACCAAAACAGCACGACGTGTCTCGGTGCGTCTTGAGCCTTCCAGTGGTGATGGCGCCCGTTCCACGCACCCCCTGACCGCGTCCCCCATCACCTGCAGCTTGGAGCGCACGGTCACCACCAGCTTGAGCCAGAACGGGAACCGCGGCAACATCTTGGCAAGGAAGGAGGTGATGGTGTCTCCATAGTCGGGCTTGTGGAACTCTGCTTCGTTCAGGCCATCGATCAGGATTATGAAGTTTTCCTCCGGGATTCTCCTCTCTGTAATCACCAGCGGGCATAGTCATGAGACATGAGTGCCCGAGTATCACCGAGCTCCCTCGTCGCTACCTGTCCACCCACCTTCACTTTGTCCTGAGGCGGCGTTAAGGAGGGAAGAGAGCCAAATAAAACACGGCTACAAAATCGTTTCTCACATTCACATGTGTGATTCATCGCTCCTTTAACGTTACATAAAACGGAGACGTAGCAAATTAAATGTTCGTTGTTTGTTTAAATTAATTGCATCCCGATCGAATGACAGAAACCTTGGTTGTGGGCCTTGGTGCCTCGCGATTCACCGTGATGCTCCACGATAGATCATGTGTCTTTCATAAACGAGTCAAAATTACGTTTGAACAACGTCTCTTGAGTGTTACACACACTCTTCTCCTCAGCTATCTGCGGAGCTGCAAAAGACTGCTGCAAATATGACCTAAGAAACTACGCCAACACCTCTCGGGGGAAATCAACAAGCAACAGAATCAGGGGACACCGGTTTAAGGCCTCTTTAGCATCGTTCACTTGCTTTGGGCATCTCATCTGGAAAAGTAAAAAAATGTGATTTGTACCTCAACTTACGGATATGGCTTTATTTACCACCAGCCCAATTAAATATTAATTGGCATTATTAATCATGGTTGCGGTGTTATTTAATTAATTACATTATGGCATCGTTAATATTGAAAATTCTCATTGGTGTATTTCATTATTATTCAACTGGACAGTAAAATGATTTGACTGCAGACTATTATAGTCTCACAAAGTTTGTGGCTTAATCGATTAAACATTTCTTCATAAAATAACAACACTCATTCTAAGTAATGATTGTCTGGTAGTGGAAATATTATCTTGAGTTTAATGTTTATGAACACAATAACATAGTATGTATTAACATACTCTACTGTACTATTTAATGCCTCTGCGATTCTATACAACCATCGAAGGCTCACCGAGCGAAATATTTGCTTTAAAAGAATCCGCTAAGCAACATATATAAACGTTCAGCAGATTTTCCTTCTCCCTGCCTTGGGCCAAGAGGTATGCCAGGGGGTCAGAGGGGATCAGCATTGGTGTCAAGGATGGCGTCGGGCCTTTATCACCAACTTTTACCATAACAACCTCGAATCACCACGAGACATCCCTAACCCTGTCACGGGCTGCTAGGCAACGGTCCTATAACGCTAACCCGTAAAAGCACCACGGCAGCCACACGCAGCCTGCAGCCTGAAGAAGAATTATCTCTCGCACACTGGATTGGAATACAAAGTAGAGAATTAAGTCTCGCAGCCGGGCTTTTCAGAGCCAGGACAACAAACCGGAAGTGTCCTCGCATAAATCATGCAAATCCACATTAAGCATTTGCACGCGCGCCACGTGGCAGCTCAGTGAGATTAGTGTGTGATTAGAGCAGAACAAGAAATTCTCACGTGTGTTCTAATTCTGTATTGTGGAAGGGCAGGAGTCCTGACTATGATCCAGATTGGTACTTGTACAGGGAAAAAGCCCATTTCGGTTAAACAATAATTTGCCTTCTCCATAAAACATCATCTTGGCAGTGTTGGAGCCCCAAACACATCACATGTCCAAGCCGCACAGAATACGGGACCTCCCAGGGTGGCGATGTCCCAACTGTTATTTCCCGTTCCCGGGCTGACGACCACGCGTGCGTGCCGGGTGCAGGAGGGGTTAAGTCAAGGGGCACGACCTCTGCGCAGGGTGGAGAGCGGCTCGAGGATGCCGCGACGGAAGGCGGCGGCCGGGTCCTGCACGCACGAGCGCAGGCTGAGCACGGGCAGCGCGTGCGGCTCCCGCATGAGCAGCTCGCGGTACGCGGGCAGCTGCGGCGAGCGGCACAGCAGCGCCGCCGTGCTGTGTACAAACTCGGGCACCAGGCAGGTGTAGGCATTGTCAGCCTGGCAGTAGTGGTAGGACACCACCTTTGAGAGACACATCACGCAAAACAACAGCGGACAGCTTTATAAACAGGGCGGCTCCCGGAAATTAACGCAACAGGCGAGTTTGTTAAATCTCCGCCACCTCTATCCACCCAGGGGTATATAAATGGGTACACCACAGTTAGTCTTTCGGGAGGTTACATGAGGTGGGATAAAGTCTGGGTTACTCCCACCTCTTCCAAGACCTCTAGCCATCGTGGATGGGTAGAACAAATAACCTCTAAAGGTGGTTCTCTGGCTCTCGCTCTAGTGGAGGACCTTCTGCCAACAGGGGCGTGGACAAGAAACCACAGGGCTGCACCTTTATTTGTTTGAAGCTAGTGACACGGCGGTGAGCGCACTATGTTTTGAGCCCAGTCACTTGAGTTGGATTCCTGACCGTGGCTAACATCAGCTGCAAGTGCTATCCACCCGCAATAACAAGCGTGGTGAAGTATGGCCAACAACCAACTTCCATGACTGACACTGCATAAGGAGAATTTTAGGAATTGAATCCAGGAACGGGTTGAGAAAAGGGCTGTAAAACACTTATGTATTACCTTTCGGTAGTGCATAGTAACCTCCCCGAGCTCCGAGTGAATGTAAGCTGAAACGAATCTAACTTGATGACAGTACATGACCATAGTTGCTTTCTCACAGTGTGGTACAATTTTTTTGAAATGGAGGGTTGATGGCCTGAGTTGACCCCTGCTCAGAAATTGAAGTCATTAAATATCTGACTGCCAGACAAGCACTAATGCCATGGCCCTACCCAGCCGGACAGAAAGCGTTATAAATCTTGCTGTGAGACAATTACAACTTTGAGAAACCGATTGACATGCTCATCACAAGCATAAACAAACTGGCACGCACTGAGCAAAGTTCAAATTGTGAAGGCTGGTAATTTAAAACAAATCTTGCTCAAGATAGCTCTACGCTTGTCTTCTCAGTCGATAGGGCGACAAATATTTTGAACAATATACGCACAAAACATTATCGGAGGCCAAGGCTGTTTTTTAACACAGAAACTCAAGAGCCCACAAAGTAAGCACACATCATCTATTCCAACACCAGCTAATTATCATTGCCGGTGTATAAACAGACTTGCTTCAAGGCTTCTCTCTGTACGTAAATACTCCATCACTGTTGTTGCTGTGCATGGGCCAAAATTATTATCAGACTGGACACCTGTTATTGTTGGATTTCATCCAGTTGGTGCATGTTTGTTCTGCATCAATACAAATTAGATGATATGCATTTTTACATTCTACCCTTTACCCACCAAAGCAACACTGAGTGTCACTACTCTTTATTAGGAGGATTCTGCCTAGGACATTTAACCAATTCATAAAAGGGACATTTTTCATGTGGGAGAAAATCTGAGTGCGCACAGAAAACATACATAAGTCTGCGGAGAACAGTCCAGCTGCACAATCTATTTGCACTACTGCTTATACACAACAGCAACATGTTTGCCAAGCAAGCACACATTATAGCCTCCTGCGTGATCCACCAACGCTTCCAAGTCGCTGTTAATGGGTGTTCGTTACCACCACCACCACCACACTGCAATGCATCCAGATTGTGTTCCAACCTTGGGCGGCAGGCATTTAAATCCTTAAGAAAACTTTAGCGAAACCTTTAACCGTTCAATCCCAAAAGCCTTGAGTTGAATAAGTGATGGAAGTAGCGGCTGTTCGGGTGCGAGGGGGTTACCCGCGCGGCCAGACGAGTCACAGCTCCCTCGCGCAGCCTCCGTAGCTCAGGGGTGCTTGGGCAGCTGCCCGTGCTGACCAGGCTGGCACTGCTGCTGCTGTGAGGGCTGGGCTGTGGCGTGTAGGTGAGGGACAGCTCCTGCAGAGAGTCGGCACCTGCTCGCAGACACCAGCGCAAGCCGAGCAAGCTGGAGATGAGCGCCAAGCCACTGGCGGGGGCCCTTAACCTGTCCCCGGGGTTATTATCCAAAAATCTGCAGCGTTCGCTGCAATGCGCGTGTTGCTCAACAGTTTGTCACTATTGATGGCCGTGATTTTAATAAAGGGACCTTACATTTTTGCTGTTTCATTTGTATTCTCTTTTATAAAAGGTTTATCCACTCCATTAGCCTGAAGGTAATATCAGCTTATATTTTGCATATAATTTACATTCCTTCAGTAATCGATTCTGATATGCATGATTTGATGTGCATATTATTAACATAACAATCACCTTTGAGCAATGAATGAATTAATCATCTCATACCTACCTGCTTCAATTTCGTCAAAATTATGGAAACAAATGTGGCTTTTTTGCAACATATTTTTTCATTATTCTTGAATTCGATATTTGAAAACACATGTAGACAGCTTTAGCCAGTGTACAAAATATAGTGAACACCAACACCCATCTATTCTGAGCCTGTAGCATAACCCCCCAGCAAATATATTACATTTCTTTTAATTCTCTGTTGTGTTTTTGCACTCTCAAAAATTACAGAGCATTAAATATAGGAACTTTACAATTTTGCAAGGGTGGGCTTTGTAAGCAAATTAAACTGCCACTACAACAATATATCACATGAATGCTTAGCAGGCTCGGCATCTATATCCACTTTTGGGCCCCCAAGCTTATTATCAAGAAAAACAAATTAGAATTAAACACCTATTGCAGAAGCAAAAACCTTTGGAAAACGGCAAAATAATATCGTGACATTTTGCACGTACAATCCAAAAGACAAGGCAGCTTTATGGCCAGATTTGCAGCAGTGGCTCTGGTTTGAAGGGACTGGCATCTCCAACTCGACTTTCCCAGTTTCAGATGACACGTGCAGGTGATTTATTGATAAATGCAAGACGGAAGCAACACATTTATATGAAGACAACAAAGCACTAGAGCTGGGTCCTAGCCAGACCGGCTCTTTTGCAGGAAGCTGCATGGATTTCATCCTCCCATCCTGTGGAGGAAGCTCAGATGTCGCCACTTCCTCTGCATTCTCATTATTCAAATGAAGCACCTGCCGAGACAAAGGCCGTCATGTCTCCAAAAGCAAAGCAAAGTCGCAAATCGCCACTGCTGCCTGGGCAGGCGCTGCGGGGTTTGGCCCACACTCACCCCTGGGGGCTGGGTTGGAACTGCTTGACACGATCTGCCTCATGCGGTTGCCATGCGAGCTGAGCGCCACCAACCGCGACACCAGTGCCGTCTTTCCGAAGCCGATGTCCCCGGCCACCATGGCCCCGCGGCTACGCTGCGAGTCGGCGCTGCACAGTGCCACCTCGACCTCATGAAAGAGCCAGTCCCGGCCCACGAACACGGAGTCAGCCGTGATGCTGGGCACCTCGAAGAGTAGAGGCTTTAGGACAGCTTCCGGTGGTTGGAACGGGTAGAAGCGAGCTGTAAGGACGGGGAAAGCACGGCAATGAACTCCAAACCCGACAGCCACACAGACCCAATTCTGAAACCCCAACACAGTGAGGTGTGGAAAGGCAGAGATGCACGGTACACGGATAGCTTATGGAGTGTGACTGTCTTTTAAATGTAATATAGCAGGTATTTATTCTTGTTGACAGGAAAGGTAATACAATTCAGGGACTGTGTTTGCAGAGGCAGAAAATGCTTACCAACTTCAGCACTTATAAATGCAGCCCGGTTACTCAAAGGTTTATTTTCATTTACAAGACAGTGCTCATTAATGACAAAAGTGGTGGTGCATTTGCCAACTGGGCCCACAAGGAATTAGTACATCGTTTCTCATTTGAGCATCGGAAAAAATTTTGTTTGCGTGACAGTTTACCCTACTAGAGGCAATTCACACAGCTGTGTGCCCATGTCAACACCACACAAACACTGCCGGATGATAATGTGTAGCACATAGGCTCATAGGTCACATGTGAGCCCTCGTCGAATGATGCTAATTGTAGGTCAGCTCGAAGAGAAACTGGGTGGTGAGAAGGCAGGGTGTTGACTCATGGGATTAGTGATCAAGTAATTGAGGACATATTTCAGGGGGGAATTTTTTTTTCAAGAGTTAGCTCCTCTGAATATTTAGGAACAAACATGAATGAGGGTGACAGTAGGGAGAGGAGAGCTCTTTTGGCCCATGCCATCACCTCGCAGCTCCTGCTGAAGCCGACCGGCGGCTGCCTGCTGCCGCGGCATGCGGATGGAGGTGCGGAGCGGAGTACAGCGCTGCTCGTCCAAGTAGGAGAGGTCCTCCAGCTTGGCCGAGCTCGTGGCTACACGAGCCAAAGTGGTGCAGCAGCAGCGAAGGCGGCAGGTGAAGAAGCAAAAATGTAAATGGTAGAAGACACAATAAAACACAGTTAGAGTAGCACACTTAAAATACTAGATTAAAACAATAATAAAGGTTGCAGGTGAATGCATTTAAATGTAAAAATGACAATGAATAGTGCTACAAAAAAAAACAACTGGCAATGCATGTGGGGTTTAAACAAATACGTATTTTACCCAGCATGTAATAACATCACTTTCTTATTTAAAATACACTACAATTATCGCATTTTAACTACAAAGTACAGGACCTCCATAATTAGCAATAAAGTATCCCCACACCCATTAGATTGCTCTATAAATTCCATAAAATTACACAATTAAAGTAAAATGCCCTCCTACACAACAAGCTTCTCTGCTCCACCACCTTAATGCTCAATTAATTAAATCCTATAAATATCGAGAGAGATATCTCTACTGCGCCCGTCGCCCCTCTGAACTAATTTCCCAAAAGCAGTCCTTAGAAAATAATATATTTACGATTAAGCATAAATTACATAGGGCTGACCTAGCTATATAAAGAAGCGTTATTATTAAGGAAACCCATGAATACAGTACTAAAAGCACCGCTCCCTGCTGCGCTGCGAGGCAGGCAGAGGATGTGAGCTGAGCACTGCAGCAGTGTACAGAGCATCAGGGTGAATGCCATGACAGATAAAACATGTCTGGCAAAGAAAAGCTACATGCTGGCTGTCCTCTGTCAAGCACGGCATGAATGTTGATATGGCTATCACGTGGGGTTAAAACACATGGAGTGTGGCATACGTGCACAAAGCGAGAGCCTCGGAGTGAAGGGCTCCAGACTGGCACACGTGTCCTTAATGGGCAACTATGCCCTTAAGCAGTTAGTGCAGCCCTTTTATCTTTTTCATGCTTTGCATGGCTTGCTGCATGTAAGGACAGGGTTGTGTTGGCTTTATTGAAGCAACTTGCATAATTCATCATAGAAATGGAATGTTACTGGATATCTGTTAAAAAGAGCTTATCAGAGATTCCTCCAGTTGAAGTAAAGCGTCTGATTTACTTTGAATATGTAGGCCATTGATGAGGGCGTAAGTCATCCGGCAGTGGATAGATCATGGCCGATGGCGGATGACTTGGGCCATTGACATTTCTAAACTGAACAATATAATTTAAGGTGTCCGTGGTCAGAGGTGCCGGAGGCAGTGTTAATCTACAGTGACTGTCCTGAGCTGGTGGAGGAAACTCCATATTGCTATGGGAGGAGCCAGTCTTTCCATTAGATAACCGGGGTTGATGGCACAGCAAATGGCATCACCTCACCACTTAACTATTCTGGATAAATTACGTTGATGACTCGATAATGGATGAATGACTGACTGATCATGATGACATGATTTTTACCCATACCTCTTGAGCTTAATTCTGAGCACCAATATAGTGTATCATAGCTATTTAAGGAACGTTTTTGAACGAACAACATTTCAACCACAGCGTCTACTATCTAGGTTTTATATTTAATGTGGACTATTACATTATCAGAAGGCAGTGCTGCAAATGTACAGTATTGGGGCAGAATTTAACAAGAAGCCAATAAAGTGGTGAGGTACATGAGGCTGAAGGGGACAATGCATTCACATTTTCAGGCTGCAATGCTCAAGATGGCTAATGATCATGAAATTAGGTCCATTGCATCATAACGTGAGATTCAATTATATATCTATTTCAGTTCACAAATGGGGCAGCCTGCATGGGTTTAAGGGCCCTGTTGAAACCCCACCTAAACAGCTACTTCCAGTGAAATACAAAGAACTTCATTTTTCCTCCAGTCCTCAAAAAGGTACAGCCAGTCGGCGTACATTCACCACTCTACACGACTACGCATTGACGCAGAGCAACCACCTACAAAAGGCTCTTTCTTCACACACAATCGCTACGTCAGCTTGGGAAAAAAACATTTTTCCCCCTCTCTCTCTCGGGGCTTTTTTTTAGGAGGAATTTAGAAAAGAAGCAAAGTGTTTAGCAAAGCACCTGCAGTAAGACCCACATTGCAACAGCCCAGGGGAAGGAAGGACTGAAGCAGTACACAGGCAGCATGGGCATCTTTTGTATCCCCACCATTTCCCACGAGAGAAAAAAAATAACTGGGATAAAGTCCAGCGAGGGGGGCTAGCACTGCATGCAAATAAATACATATTTAACTAGTTATCTATTTATTTATTTTTGGCAGCTATCCGATGTAAACCCATCAGGGACATCTGTCACATTATAAAGCATTACCCGAGGAACCAAAAGTAGATTCGCAAAAAAAATGTCTGCAACATAAACCTTGAACCGGGCAGCTGCAAGGTCTTAAAAAGCAAACGCTCGAAGAAGAGTGACTGACTGACGGACAGGCGTGGTTTCAAGGAAGGCCGTTGTTTGCTCGACGTTCCTGAGGGAGACCGTCAGCCATGGCGCACGTATACGAGACCTCGGAGGCTGCCATTCACACCCAAGGTTTGCTTGTAATGCGGCACCCGCAGCTGTGCCTGGGCCAATCACAGATTACTAATAGATGTGCTCTTAGTGGCACTCACAGTAGGTGGGAGAATGAGGAGAGACAACCAAACGATTGGTAATTGTTGCCAGGTTCCTATTCCCTGTTCAGAGGCCCTGGCATCCAGTGGGAGTAAATGTTTAGCGTGCGTGTACGATTGCATGCACTGCGTCTGTGTGTGAATGTGCAATACAGTGCTGCGTTATCATAAATAACACACATCAATAACAATATTTAAACACGTTTTTTAAAAATCCACTGCAAGATGAAGGACTGCTCTGTGCCATTTCGGCCATGGGGATTGTTCGGCTATACTTCACCACACTGGGGCTGTGCAGGATGGTGAAGGGGACACCGTTGTCATAATGATGTAGTTTCAATTATTATCTCCCAATGAATGATTATCCTTTCGCAGACTGGTCTCCCCCATCGACATTAAGATTTCCATCCACTAGATAAGGACTGCCGAGAAAGTATTCATAAAACTCTTTAATAGCTACAAACGGGGGACATTGTATTTCAATGAGAGAACACAAAATAAAAATGCCAAATTAGGTTAAGTTATAAACCACATTTTTATAAGCTCTCATTGGGCACAGAAGCTGCTGGCCACAAGAAAGGGATTACTGCTCGATTCTGGTTGTAAATCACCTGCTAAAGTTCCAAATGAAAAGGCCACAAAAACGTGCCGACAGCCAGTGACTTTATAAACCTGCTAAGATAATGGCGTCTCATCGCTGCTACTCTGCGGCAGCACATTACCCGCTGTACACGTTCCGCAGCTCTGACCCTTCAATGACCCGGTATTTTTGTCGCTTGTTCAGGCACACACACAGTGCTTCTTCGCACATCATCCAAGCACGAGTCTGAAGTGCGAATCCGCTCTTTTACCAACACTTGTGCCAAGACAAGCACATGTAATTGCAGTTTAGTTACGGGGCTCCTTTCTGCCTTTCGCACCAACTGAGCCACAGGATACTCACTGGTAAGATTTTCACATTAGGAGAACCTTAATCAGATGTCAATTGTGCATTGGACAGTGCAAAAACCAAACCACCGCTTGGCAAACTGTAGTCAGTCGGGTATATTAATCAGTGTATGCTGTATATAGCATCCAAATTAAAGCCAAAGTATAATTCACTGTAATCGCCCACAAAGTGATTGATCTTCTTGGTTCTTTCGGTAAAGTCACGTAGAAGGGAAGTAATAAAATAATAAAAATAAAACATAATAAAATAAAATAATTCTCACGACATTATTTCCCTTTTACGTGACTTTACCGAAAGAACCAAGATGAATCCCTACAGTCACGAAAGCTTTAAATCGAAAAGTGATTGATGTATTGACAAAACTGCTCCTAAATAAAATGTCAGCAAGGGCCCTAGATACATGACATAATAACATGGAAAAACTATCAGCAGAAGAGGAATTGTTTGAAAAAATTAAATAAACATTAAAAAAACTACATTAAAATTATCTTAACTGAAACTGGCTGAATCTACCATTCATGTATATATTTTTGGCAAGCTTAAAATGTATTAATAATAATAAAACCACCTCCCATTCTGAAATCAAAATTATGCCTCCGTGACTCAACACTCTTCAAGGTGAACCTGAACGGTATCGAATTTGCACGAGATTATTTGCAATCACAGCCAGGGTGAGCACGAGCCACACAGAGCCCCCATTATACAGCTGCTCGGAGCCACGGACCTACTGCGGCTATAGCCTTACATGAAACGGAAAACACGCCGACCATTCCCCGTTAAATGGCACAAAGAAGCTTTTGAGACGAGGGCATGGCTTCACCTCAAGCAAACCCTGACCGCCACCGATTACGCACTCTCATTGCCCTGGCTCCTAACATTCCACACAGCAAGGCCGGCCCCGGCATGGGCAGATGAAATAGGGGGCATGACTGCTAAAACTGTTGCAGATTTTCTAAGTCCTTCTATCATATAAATCACATCTATCATCGTAATCGAGGCCGGTATGAGCCACAAAGATGGGTTCAACATGAAGCAGCTTTCTTCCATGCTTTGCTTTGTGTCTGCCCATTCAAGGTCACAACGCTGCAGGAACCGCTATGATTTAAAGGAATAAAAAGAATAAATATTCGAGTCAGATTGTTGTCGTAATAATAAAGGATCGGGCACTTTTTGATACTTTCGGAAACTCCATTTTTGATGCAGGAATGCACTTAGGTTGTTGCAGTTATTATACTTTAATACAGTCCTTTATACATCTGGTAGAGCCTTACTGAGGTCTGAAGACTTTTTTCAGAAGGGTCCTGCTTGGGTTGTTTGACCACGTCCTTAAGGATTTTTTTTTCAAGAAAAATTATTGAATGACATAAGGAGGGAGTCGGTCCTGAATGACGTTATAATTTATTTAAAACTACTATGTTTATTTTGCCAGGTAAGGCCCATTGAGCGATGTAGCTGTTTTTCAGAAGTTCCCTGGCCACAAATGATAGCTCAACAAAATGGTTTATCATGTGAAAATGTATAGCAACCAAACATGTGGAGTGCAAAACCCGAGGACCTGGATAAAAATTCGTGCGACGACGGGGAGAAAACTTAAAACTACAAATATACAGGTATCAGGGTCGGGATAAAACCAACGACCTTCTTCATACCAGGCGAGATAATTAACATCTCGCCACTGTGGCGCATAGTGCTCGCATATTTGTGAATGAATGTGCACAGAGCACACCTCTTGCCTTCAATTTTGTTGAGAAAAAAAAGCTCAGCTGAATGAAGGGTGCAGGATTTTTAGGCCACTTCAGGTGCACGTGGCTAAATAACAGCCGAGTCTCCTCACTGCTGCTCCCGTGCCCGCTAACCAGCAGGGAACGGGGAATAGAAATGCTCCACTGCCACTGTGCCACATTAGGGCTGCCTGTTTCAGTATCAAGCATGGAAATCGCACATTTACCAGTGGTTCACTTTGCTTTAGATAGTTTTACAATACCAGGCGGTTAAGCATAAGTTGTGTGGGTACCAGACACAGTTACCATTACTCGTTTTGTTGTTTGGTTGCATATTTGTGCAAAATATGCACTGAATGTCCTCTACTTTTGTTGGCCTCAGCTAACCCCTGGAAAGGCTGTTAAGCGTGCAGGCTATCTTGATGTAACAAAAAAACACTGCTGCTATCCAGTCACGGAAAAATCGCCTGCCGATTCAAATCCAGCCGTCACGATGAGGTCAGCAGTACGAAGATGAAATGGTCTCGACTGCGTTTGTCAACTTGGGTCTCTGTTTTGTGAAAGGGTCAGTCGAGCAAAATGCGAAAATGCGCTGCGCTCTGAGTGCACATTGTCTCCCTAGGAAACACGAAGGAACTCCAAAACAATGCATTGGCTGCCCAGTTTTCCTTTAAATACAACATATAAAGGCAGGAAACACTTTAAAAGGGAGTAGATGTTTCCAAGTTATTTCCACATTTGACATGAGATATTAACTGCTAAAGCCTGCTAGTGTGGTAAAAATGCTGTTTCAATACTTAAGATTAATACGCATTACATTCATCTGGAGATCTGGAGATGGCTACATTGTTTGTATGACGCTAAATGAGTTTGATGCAGTGGCGACTGTAAAAAAAAATCCACTGAAATTAACCGACTGATCAATTTCTTCTCAAATAACACACCGCAAAGATATTGATTAATAAATGCAGTCAAAACACTTGACTACTGTTGTTCAGCAGAACTCCATCTACAGTCTCTGCTCCTCACAGCCTTACACTGCCGTCAAAACTTCACAACCACTGGGCAAAGCCATTCGTGGCCTGTCCCTCTTCATTTTCTAAATACCATCACTCAAGCCAGGTTGGTGCAAAATCCTACATCCACGAGTAATGGAATTATTGACATGAGTTATGCACTGACCCAAGAAAGATAACTTATTTATGGAAAGTTTCCTTGCTGCATGTGGATATGCTTGTGGGTAAAAGCTAAGCAACGAAACACATCTGTCACTGAATACCAAGCTGTGTTGGGGTTGGTATGGCTGGAATGCAAGCCCTTTGACCCACAAAGCCTTCAAGATAGTAAAGCCAGAATACCTTACAATTTCCCATTGAGAACCATGTGCCATCATTTGTCTCAGACAAGCAACCATAGAAGTACACAACATGCCATTAACAGAGACCTACAGTGGTGCAGTATGCACACATCTCTTACACACATCTCACAACATACTGTGTGACAAACTAAACAAAAATGTGTACTTGCCTTACAAAAGCGTGGGGATAGCAAGGCTCTACTGAACATAGACAGCACAAGACGTGTCTGCATATGAAAATGTTCTGAGTATTAAACAAATGTAATTCAGTTCTGGTTTGTTCATCACACAACTGAGACAATACTAGCCCTAGTGCAATCCTCTGGGTCATAATTAAATTGCTTATCTCAGCATTTTTAACTTCCACAATGAACAAAGCACTGAATGAATAGGCGAGCAACCAAGTCTATAAACAAACAAGGGCACGAAAAACACACTGGTTTCCTGTTATTAACCATGTTATGACCAGGCAAAATTGAAGATTTTTTGTGACAACAAAGACACAATTCAGCAGTATATGTAAAGGAAAAAAGTCAAACTGGCTATCTATTCACGCTCGAATGGTATGGGGCTCATTCCATTTCTGTTGGTGACCCGGAGCCAGCAGTGGAATTTCAACATTATTTTAGGGTCAGTCTCTCTATACGATAACTACCGTTAACTTTCTCAAGTGGTACTCATTTTATTGACCTCTGGAGAATGATGGGTGTAATCCAACCAATGACATGAACTCACAACCTTATAATGGTGAGTTGGGCTCTCCAACAATACTACTTGGCCAGATAAACTGTTAACATTATTAGTATTCTTTTGTATTTTTTTAGGCCTCTTCATGCCATATCAGTCATTGTTTTTGTTTCACCATACTTCACCATGCTGGTAAAGGCACGTGAGTGAAGTGTGGGGAGAGCAGAAGACCAGTTAGAGCACCACTCTCC
This sequence comes from Lampetra fluviatilis, assembly GCF_964198595.1. Classification (NCBI taxonomy): domain Eukaryota; kingdom Metazoa; phylum Chordata; class Hyperoartia; order Petromyzontiformes; family Petromyzontidae; genus Lampetra; species Lampetra fluviatilis. The sequence continues at coordinate 12,424,009 of NC_136276.1, forward strand.
ACTGATGTTAGGGATCGAAATGGGCTAGTTGTGTTCACACCGCAGTGAGCTAACAATTTTACCACCCAGTTCCACCCTTGTAAATTCACGAAAGCAAAAAGAACATCACAAAAAGGGATTCTGCCTTCAACACTGGAATACATTTTGTCACTGGTTGTGCCAGAGATGGACAGATAAATACATAAATAAGCAAGCACCTGCCACCGAGTTGGGCCTGGGCATCATGTGGGCAGACACGGCCTCCTGGAGAGGCAGCTGGGCGGCTCCAGCTGCTCCTTCCAACGTGCGACTCAGACTTTGGCTGCACACAGATGGCCTGGTCCCAGCGGCACCGGTCGGCTCTCCCTGTGGCCCGGCCTGGCCCGGGTGGTGCCAGGGACTGGTGCCCGTGCTCCCTCCATCGCCACCTTCCCCACTTTCCTCCTTACTCCGCTCCAGGCTGCATCCACTCCGTTCCACATTTTCTGAGGAGCTCGTTATTGTGGCTGAAAAGAAGAGCAAAGATAAATAAATCTATCCTTAAATCACTGTTTTATGTAAATTTTGGTTCCACATGTTTGGTGTGTTTTGTTTGATGTCAAACACAAACATGGGCACAAAATGGTTTGGTGTTAAAGGATCACCTGATATTCAAGTGACCTCTGGTAAAACCACATTTCAAATGTCACCGTTCTTTAAGATGCCTGAGCATTTAGGTTAGCATACTTGATCACCACAAAAAATGCAGACTATGTGCATTTTTGAAAAGGGTGTAATATCACCCAAGGAGGCATTCAAAATGGCTGAATACAGCAACATATGAATAAAACTCATCACTATACACAAATGAGTGACATTTTAAATATTGTCATGAAGCTCGCTGGAAATAAAGTGATGTTGTTCCCTCGTACAAACAGGAATTATAGCATTTGGGGTTACTCACTCAGACATTACATTTACCACCTCTGCAGTGCATTCAAAACATAGAATCGCGTACTTTGTCCATGCAACTCAATAGGAACTGCGAGATGGCTGCAGTCTGCTCGCGGTGCCTACAGGTGCTTTTATATGTGAACAATTCCTGCGCTGTGTGCGTGCCTTCTTGCATATAAAGTGCTTCATTTTGTACCACACGTACGTGTGTGGGACAGCCAGTGTCTTTTTCATGTGAGATAAAAATCATACTGTGAAATGCAGTTCTGTGTCCAGCATGTTATTCTTAAAATGGCATGGCAACTGTGTGTAAATAAACGGTACTAAATAATTAATCACTCACTTTTACAATCCATTTACAAGATGAAATTGTACAACGAATGTTCCAAAATGCCGAACGTTTACTGACACGCTCACAATTATCACAGGAAAATCCGATCTTCCTTTCTGTTAAAACCTTCATTGCCATGATATACAGTACTGCCAGAAAGAGACAGGCATGTAACTAAATGGTACCACAGATCCTTTATCCTTGCTAAAATCACTGGTCAAATTGCACTACTTCAGACCTCGTAAGATAAAATAAATCGTTTAAGTCTCATTTTATATATTTTAAAGTGATTTGTTTACCTATAATTTGCACTCCTATTGTGCGTGTCAGTATTGTTTGTTGTAACGTTCTGAACTGCCTCCACTGGACATCTGTGAAAGAGCTTTATAGCTCATCGGATTCCTCCGGTATAAATAACATTTCTGATTCTGATTAATATTTTCCTGCGAAGCTGGCAGTATTCAAACAAAGGACACTGGTGACACTAAATTCTGACCAGACAATCAATCCATTATCCTATTGAAAACCTCTAAAATAAATAACATACCTACCCCCTATTTACTTTGGCTGCACCCAACACGACAATGTAGACTTGACAACAGAGCAGCAATATCACCACTGACTGTTCTAAAATGAAGATATCCCATCATACGCGGGTTACTCGCAATAACCTACCTGTCAGTCAGTCAGTCGACACATCACCCTACTCCTTTTAAGGGTGCTGCTGATATCAAATATCAATCATCATTTTAGTTGCCGTATCAGCATTCCATTATCGTGAATTTATACAGGAAACAAAATTGCATTCAGGAATCGGTACACAATTCCGGCAATGAGTAGGATATAAGAGGCTTTATCGGGAGTTTTCATCCCTTATGATTGATGGGCTATCAGTTGAAATGTCATTTTCTTTTTCTTGCCTCAAATCACTTTCATTCCATCGGTCTTAGCTCAAATATCAATCATCTCGACCTAAGAATCGACTCGAGTATTGCTTTTTTAAACGTGTAGAACTACTGTGGTGTTATATTGCATTTATTTTGTGTACAGTAATTGCCTAGCTGAATTAAACAGTGCTGTAAGACCTGCACACGAGGGTACCTAACCGCTGCGATGTCAGTGGCAGTATATAACCAAAAGAAGGTGCGTGCTAATAAAAATACACTTGCTACGCTGCACCACGATTTTATGAAAGTCGTAATTATGGTGGCAAACAGGGTTGTAGACAATTGCCAGTCAACCTCATCAAAACGGGGCCAATTAGTGAGAGCGTATTTTTCCCAAGGTCTTAATTGCGATGTTAAAAGTCACTGTTGTACACCTTCACAAAAACAATTCACAAATATATATACACACGCACATTGAGAAGCCAAATTGAAAAATGCACAGCCCATTATGATTTCCTATCAGAATTCTTTATAAAGGCGGCCCCAAATGCTTTTAAATTTATTGGCGAATAAAAAGGCAGACGAGCAGACCCCGTCTCAAAAGGAAATTTTATTTAGTGCAGGCTACCATTCATTAAACTCGCCGGTAGCAGGCTGGCCAGAAACCCCATATTTCTATTCTCACCTCGACCTGCTCCTGGCATCAATGAAGCACTCGTAATCATTTCTGTGACATTTAGAGAGCTGTGTCGCCCGACCTCGGCATTACGCTGAAAGCCCCCGTTGTCTGGAACACGAGTCTGCAGTGGTCATTATTCTCGAGGTGGTGCTCACTCTGAGCACGATGATATTTTTTTTGGAAGCCCTCTCTCTGACAACCCGAAGATGTGAGACAATGTGTAAAGACAATGTTATTGTATACCTTCATCTACTTGTAAATAAACCATCTAATTTTGCGAGCGGTATTACCACGTTCATAAATACAATGCAATGTATGAATAAAATATTTATACTGGGATATATAATTCGCATGTACGAGGTACCAGTCCCCTTTTACAATTTGTTAACCTAAAATTATGAAGCACGTGATGGGCATTTTTTGTCACAACTCAATTAAAGAATCAACTATTTTAAGAAGGTGTGAGCCCATTAAGGCTAAATGTTTATTGTGCAATCCATTGCTCTGAGAGACTCATCCTGTCCATGCGGCCCTCATTATTCACTCTCGGGCGAAAGAGACAACAGCAGCGGTAGAATAACGAGCGCAGTGGCACGTCGACGTTAGCGAGCCGGTGAACACGGGCGGCGCCGCTCACCGATAATGCCGCTGTCCTTGCTCTCCAGGGTGGAGCTGGCGCTGCCCACGCTGCTGTAGGGGCTGCCCTTGCTGGGCGGCGTTGGCTTGGAGCCCCCCGCGGGCCCTCCGTGCAGCGTGGAGCAGGGGCTGCCCGTCCCGGGGGAAGGGGATCCGCTCGTCAGGGTGGAGCACGGGCTGATGCCACTGACTGCCGATGGCTACACGAGCGATGGGCGGGGTGGGGGGTTGGCGAAGAAGCACAGTGGGGGCCACTTCGGTCAAATAACCTCAGCTATCCACTCACTACACCGGTCACCACCCTATACACTATCGCTGCCGCACCTGAACATGCACTTGTTTTCACGGTTCCTTGCAAGCTGAACACTTTCAGCACAAAACTGTCTGGCCAGTTGGAAGAGTAGGCCAAATACCTTCTAAGGTGGCTCTCCACAGCTCCTTCCAGTGGAGGCCCTTCTACCAAAACTTGCATGTTTGAGCAAGCAATTGCAGGGATGCGCATTTACCTATCTTCTGGTTCAAGGTGGCTGCCAAAGCTCGTCTGGACTAATGTTAAAGAATCCTCCACTCAGTAGCCGTGTGTCATGGAAATTCAAAGATTAGAAGAAACCAGAACTTTCAATGAAACAGTAAGTAGATCACTTTAGGCTGAGGGGATGTTAAATTGCAGAGATTTAAACGGGTTTATCCAAAGCTGACTTAGTCATACCAAACACTGAAATTGTTCGATAGTTTACAATAATGAATACATTTGCGATGTGATAATACCTTACAAATATGTGTCCATACACTACTTGATGACGGCCTACCAATGCTGTGTCAGTTGTGGGGGTATATATGACCATACTTCACCATACTGGTCAATGCGCGTTGGTGAAGCAAGGGGGCCAGTCCCAGCTATCACTCGCCACTGATGTCAGCTGCAGTGAGGGATTTTACTCGGGCAGGTCACCATGAGATGCAGCGCTGGGCTCTAACCACTGCGCTACTGATCCCCTGTGTGATGCATATTATTGTCATGCATATTTGCTAAATAGGTCAGTATGTATAGAATACATTCTACCATGTAACACGAGGTTTAATGTGCATTTAGATGGGGTTTCTTAGACTTTTGTTGAATTGATTAATTCTCAAAAAATGGATGAACGCACGCAATCGTGAAGCAATTAGAGCAATCCGATTCAAACCAGTCCCATAACTTTTAAAATCTCACATGGCATTTTGAAAAAAAATTTGAAAACCTGTTTTGTGTGATTGGCCCTTTCATCATAAAGTATATTTAGAGACTCAGATATAGATTGGAAGGGAATCAAAGCTCTCAACTGCTCCACAGGTTGAAAAGGCTACACACTCCATTATCTATAGAGTGTATGGGCCCCAGGCACCAGAAGTGGTGGGCGACTTGGCTGCACGAGCACCAGGCCCTGATTTAAAAACACTTTGATCATTTTGCTCAGTACCCAGCACGGCAGACAAGGCGTAAGGAAATGCTGCCCTCATAACATGGCGAGGACATCCCCCATCACAACTGACAAGAGCGTCAGTCGCACGAGGAGTGAGGTGGGCAGAATACAACGTTCAGATAACCGAACATTTCTACGCCCACCGCCAGTCTCAGGACACATCGGTTCAAGTGGCCGCTGTGTCGTGGGCAAGGATTCCGGCAAAACAGTGCTGGCACTTGTGTCTACCCGCCGCCAACAGAGCAGATTGGGATCTCTGCTCAGCCATGCGCTTCACCTCCATTGAGCATCAGCAATTACAGTCATTACGATATTCATTGCTATGTTTGTTTCTTTTCCTGCAGGGATAGGTAAAATCTGATATTTTAATTAATATTCCAGTGGTCCTTCAAGAGGAATCCATTGTCAATAAAAATTTTTTATACAATTTCTTTTCATTTTAATTCTGAAAAGAAAGTATTCACTGTGAAAGGCATAAGCAATTTATAAAATTATGTAATTTACGAAGGAACAATCTAATAGCATTAATAATAAGTATGAATATAATTGCTTGGGGAGGGAAAATAGCACTCCCATGAAGAAACAAAAACAGAACTCCCTTGAAGCAACTTTGAAACATCATTAACAAGAGCAGATGCTAAAGTCAACATAAGCCCATGTAGACAAATACAACCATGTTGGTATAGATCAAGTTAGATCCCTGTTGCCGTGCGCATATCTCTGCATTAGTCAAAGCCTTCATGAGTTAGTGATTACAATAGTAATATAATAAACAACCGCAACTCCACATTGTACTGAGAAACATTCTTTTGCAGGAAATTAAAATGCATAACAGCACAAGGCAAGACTTGCGAGCAAAAATGAAAACCAACAAACCTTTCTTTAGCGATCGCTTCGTCTTCCGCTCAACAAAAATTCGAAACCCGGACACCGTGTCTCGTGGAAGCGTCGTTCCCCACGCAGACCAATTATACAATTTTCTGCAGACGACGATGAGAAACGCATCCCCCCCTGCAGCGCCGAGCAGAAGGGGCGCTCGGACTGGACGCGCAACAGGCGGCAACAGGGGGGGCTTGGCTCGTGTGCGTGGCGTGGCGACGAGCTCTGAAGATTAGGAGCGCTTATCACTGCGGCGGCGCGTGAGAAGGGGCGTTTGTATGTTACGGCGAGGTGCGAGCCGTTTATACCATTGTGCATTATGCTCCTTGTTTGTTTACGCTTTAAACGTGGGCAGCCGTTGTGGTTTTATGAGCTCCTCGTGGAAGACGCCAGCACCGACTCACTCTGGGGCCATTGTGGATTGTCTCGTGATGTTTCCACGCGTGACCGAATTAAAATCTAACAGCGAACCTAGAAACCAATTGAACGGCAGTTGTCACGCCGTGTCATGCTAAGGCAAAACGGTCAGATTCAGAATAATATCTTTCAAATGTAACATTTGATTGCATTATTTAAACAACATTCTGTAGTTTATAGAGATCATAGAGTATTTCCGAGTGGCATGCATAAAACGTATCATTATTTTTCATTATGTGTCCAGTTATTTAGAAGCAAGAGGCGAAAAACTTGTGAGTGACCCTTCTCTCTCAGATGCCTGGGCAAACAACCCAGTCCCGTCCAAGGTTCACTATTTCAGCTCCGTTGTCATGCGGCGAGCCCAGTTTTACACATAGCAACGATCCTTCCTGTTGATACTGACGTTGCGGTCCTCACCGCCTTTGAACCTCGCAACTTGCGAGAGCCAGTCGGTTTGTTAATGTTTCGGTTAAATAAAACTTCAGGTCTCCCAAAAGCACCTCACTGTAACCAACCATCAAGTAACTACCTTGTTTATAAATATTCCCTAGAAATATTACAATCATTAGTAGATTTTAAACTCAAGCTGCATTCTTTTTCTTTGGTACGGCAGGATGGAAAGTCAACAGTTTTTAAACGTGTTACAGTTCAATGCTACGTTTTTTAAGCAATCCAAAGTGGCAGGAGACACTGTATGGATTATAGCAACAATATGTAGGCTTATGGATTGATGAGAACATAGATTTTGAGCCTCATATTGAACACATTCATCTTAATTTCCAGCAAAGTCTGGGCTGTGATGTGCCACATTTTGTTTAAATGTGGCTAAAAATGAGCTGGCTCGAATTTACAGGCAGGAGCACAGCTTGAAATGGAAATTATGTTCAAACCTCTCGCTTGTACCACATGCAACTATGGAGACCTGATACAGAAACCCTGTCCTGTTAAGATACCCTTTAGCTTGGCTCACAGAATCCTATCGAAAGTCACTGAATGAAAACTTTTTATTAACCACCCAACAAACAACGGTATGCTTGATGATACATGCATGTAATATAGCTGCGAACTACCCGTGTTTACTATGGACTGCAATGTAGCCTCATATGATTACACAATTCGTCGTTGGATGCAGCTCCTTTCAAAAAACAAGTGCCGAATCAAGTGAAATCCTGATAAAGCTTTAGTTAACACTGCCAAATTCTGTCAGCTCACGTTAGAGTGAAAAAGAAAGCCTTACATTTCCCTTACGCGTAAAGAAAGAACCCGAACGGCGCTCTCACGGATGCTCTTTGTCTAATTACGCTTTGGAAACGGATGATTAATAGGGGGGCCTCTGGCTTGGCCTCCCGTGCGCCGCACAAAACAGTCTCTTGTATTCAGGTCAGCAACGCTGCCCGCGCGCTCACCCGCTCAACACACACTGCTCCTCACCACTGCCTCTCTCAAGCAGCGGCGCTCCCAGCAGAAACCCCGGCGAGAGCGTGTCGCTTGGGAGCAAGCGGGCGAGCGGCGCGAGGCATGGCGACAACACGCGCTATTTAGGGGCCATCCATTGCGTAGGTACGCAAAAATCTGTATAAAAATTGGCCCCTCCATCCCTCACTGTATGAACGCGTACTTTTTACCCCCCCCCTCCTTACCTGCGTACGTACGCTTGACGCACCCCCCCAGAATCCTATAGAACGGCCGATATTGAATCCACGCAGAAACGATCAATGATTCATAATATCAACGTGTTTAAGCAACCAGATAGTCCACAGCCGGACTATCTAACTCCTCATTTGAAGGCCAATGTAGACAATTTATTATCGAGGCTTCACCCCCCCCCCCTTTTCAATGCGGACGCACATTGTCAGTAGACCCCCCCCATACGCAAGCGTACGCATTTGGGTTAACCCCCCCGTCTCCCCTACGTGCGTACGCACTAACTGGATGGCCCCTATGCGGCCCGGCTGTTGCACGTCGGAGCGAGAGCCAATACGAACGGAGCGGGAAAGAAATGAGAAACACAGTCCCGTTCACCCAGCCCCACCCCCACTGCCCTCATCCGTGCCGTAAGTGGGCAATCGTTGCCAGTGCAGTCACGTAGAAGGTTGTTTTACTTTGAATAGTATATTTTTTATTCTTCTTCTAAACACAAACCCAAAACCCCCCAGTGTTTGTAGTTCGCCTTACATGTTTTAGAATGGCAGGTTTTGTACGTCACACAACTTGCGGTTAATCACCGTGTACGCATAACCTAAGCCGCTCGCAGCTAAACTGTGGCGTGCCGCAGAACCGTTCCCTGTTAAAAACAGAATATGACAAGGTTTACACAAGCGCGCTTAGCCATTACACTATATGTCTGCACACCTGTGATGAGTTAGGCTACATTTAAAAGCCTCACCTTTAGAGAAGCCGTTCAGGGAAGGCAGATTTCACCCATAGTCGCTTACCTCCATGCAGAAACCAATAACTAGACATGTCATGTCCGACTGAATTACAGTTACGTGATACTTCCCCCATGGTAATGCAGGCGAGGCTGGCAGAATTTCAACGCGCACGGAGCTTAACAGCAACAGTTTTCTAAAAGCTCACAATCTGGGACAGTGCAAAAAAAGAGCTTACACGTCAGAACGGTTACACAATTAAGTGGGCAAGACAGCGGTAGCCAGGGCAAAGCTGTTGTTGTCAGGTTTAATCTCAAGTGTATAACATACGTGATGTATATTTTTATTGCATTAAGCCTGCCATGACAGCGGCACAAGTGAAACGATTCCTAGGATGAATGCTTAGGATTCAGGGAATGTTTTTGACTTGGATATAACCTTCGACTCTCCTACAAAGTGGATTGGAACAAAACGAGTCACTTCAGAAGCGATTTGTAGCTTGCAAGCATATTTACACAAAGCGGGATTTTTTTTTTACAAACGTGCATGACAAAATGCTATGCAAATCAACAAGGCAGAAACAATAACACAACCATTGCATATCCTCAACGCTGAGAATACACGCCCATTCACATATCAACCCCAACATACCACATGTGTCGCAGTGATCGAGGATGTACGTACCTTTGTGTCGGCTCTCTCGGGGACACTACACGCCGCTGCCTTGCTTCCCAGCAGGAGTCCCAGGCGCGTCATCAACGCGTCCGCAGTCTCCTGGACACTGCACTCCTTCTCCGCATCTGCCAACCCATCGTGAGACAGGGCCGCTCGATCAGTTCACCACAAGCCATGAAGCAAGGAGCAAAGAAGAGATCGGACGACTGGTCAATCGTGTCGATTGATTGACGAAAATAATCCACTGTATAGTAATAGGTTTTTACCCTTTCAACTGGTACAAAAACTGACACCTTTATACAAGGCATCATGTTTTCAATAACCACAACACAAGCAGTCAAAATGCAAACAAAAAGAAACAACTCTGATGATGATAATGATATGCACTGTCCTTGAAGTTGATTGGTCCACACCCGAGACAGCTTTTCTTAGAGCCTAGTCTCCATTGGTGTTGGACCAGATGACGCCAAAAGGCGTACAACTCAAAGACAGCGCACTATCAGAGTATTGAGAGCTCGGGGTAAGCATTTACACTATGAGACCTCCTTTACCAGTGGCAAAATATAGTAATAGGTTTTTACCCTTTCAACTGGTACAAAAACTGACATCTTTATACAAGGCATCATGTTTGCAATAACCACAACACAAGCAGTCAAAATGCAAACAAAAAGAACAACTCTGATGATGATAATGATATGCACTGTCCTTGAAGTTGATTGGTCCACACCCGAGACAGCTTTTCTTAGAGCCTAGTCTCCATTGGTGTTGGACCAGATGACGCCAAAAGGCGTACAGCTCATAGTGAGAATAATCCACTGCTTTGTTTGTGGTCCATTACTCAGGCCACTTTAAACATGATGGCCGCCACCATATCCAGCCTCCCAAATAGGTGGGAAACCTACAAGCGAGATGTGGCAGATGACATCACCAAGCCCCAGTGGCATACGTGGAGAATGTATTGAGAACATCAAACCACCAATCGGCAGAGTAATCAATACTGTATATATTCATATTCATCAATGTACAGCCCTTTTGTCAACCAAATACTGCACTGGGTGAGGCACTCCCAATGCCGTGCACGTCATGGGTGTTATTTGACCATACTTCACCACGCTGGTCATAGCGGATTGGTGAAGGTTCAGTAAATCAATGGATTTTCTGCACCGTCCTGTGCTGACGAATTAACAAGAACGCTTATAACACCTGTTCATGCATAGTGGTCACCCACGCAAGCACAATCCAGACTTAAACCTGCTTGGCTTATGATATCCAACGGGACTGAGAGCACATTCCAGGTGATTCCGCCATCGACACGTCAATTTATGTAATGTACTTTAAAAAGTAGAATCTTAAATGAAAATAACCGAATAAAACATATAAAAATTAAATAATCATGTAAAGTTATTTTACAGAGATGATGAATACAAAAAAATACAACAAAGACTAAAACTAAATGAAGTGAAGCAATTCACGCTACTTTTTATTAATGTTGAAATCTGCTACTTCACGGATGGTTGACTGCCTTGTTCATCTAAAATTATAGTAAGGAAAACCACATAAGTGAAGAAATCCTGGAAGCAATATTTATGCAATACATCTGTGTGATTTAATGTAAATGTCCAAGTGTTGTGTTATAATACTGAAATTTCATGAAAAATGAAAAAAATTCAGTTTCATCAGCCATGGTAAATCCACTACTGGATAAAGTAGTTCCCCAACCTGCCCACATAAAATGTTGTCGCTCTACAATTTCCCGAAGAATATACATTTGAATTTTTTAAAAACCAATTTACAGCCCTTTGTCAATCCACCATTAGCCGAAGGACCACCAGTGCTGTACCAGTTGTGGAGGGGTAGTTTCACCAGATAGTGTGGCTTGGTGAAGTGGATTAAGGGGCCAGTGTGCAAACCAATGAGTGAACTACGGCTCCACCCAACCTTGATATTTACAGCATGATCATTCTCTCAAAGATGAAGGTCAGGATTAGAACCAAAAAGCTGTGCTCAATAAAGGTATCGCTGAGGAAATGTTGAGGGGAAACATTCCGATCAACAAAATACAAGCCGAGAACACACATTTTTAACTGTTGGCGAAGCAAACTATTTTGACCATGCTTGCATTCACGCTGCCCTGCAGAACGAGGAGCCACCCTTTTACTTCAGTGCTGCCCAGTGAACAGGTGGAAGATCCCTTTCTTAAAGAAACATTTCTCACATTCTTCAAGGGTGTGGCATAAAAACAGCTGGTAACGCTCCATCGTCTTCCAGGCCCTCCTTCCGTACCCGCGTTTACATCGCCAATTTTGAATGTTCGTGGGTTGCTTTTGGCGAATTTTTCATTTAATGATTAAATATATTTCTTGCCAGCTCTCCTGTGCCAGAGCTAAAGTATTGCAAAATTGAGAAACGCTAAGTTTGAATGTATAAATACTTGAGCCCTCCCTGCAGAACAAATAGTACTGCTATGTTACACACAGCCACTAGAATTCCTGTCCAGCTTAACTTACAGAAATTATAAATCTTCAAATATTAGCCTTCCTGTTGATGATGTGAGGATTTTAAATAGCAAGAAAGCTTGTGGAAATTTAAAATCCTTTCAAGGCTATGCTGTCAACAAGTTATCAATTATACTCCGACATGGTGCACTACTTTGAGATACACATTAGTGGACAATGGTCGATAATAGCTACCCACACATTATTGTCTGTATTTTAAAGATATATTTGCAGCCACATAATTGGACTGAGCTTGCCAAGCGACGAAGTATATCGAATGTTTTTTTTTGTACTCTTCCACAAAGCAAAGGCTGCATTGACAAATCCAGGCTTCCTGTTCAAGGACACACAATGAAAAATTGCTCCATTTCTAATTTTCACGACAAAAGGTAAGTGGGGACCCACTTGTCCTGTGATTACTACGTGGCAATTGAATACATTGTTCAGGTTCTTTGAAGTATGGATAAAGACCATGTGCATGGAATAGTAACTTGGACATTTTGCGAAAACATGAATTGTACCAACCAGAAATCTATTTTTTTATTTTGATGGTTGTTTTTCTCCTTTCACAGGTTTAATAGAAGCATATTTAGTGCTATCAGAGTGATCAAAGCAATGTTTTGACACATTTCTGTCAGCCTCTTTCAGAGCCTCCACTGCAAATCAGGTGGTGAGTGAGAGACCCACAATAAAAGGTTTGGAATTCAAATCCTGGTTTCAGAATCAGAATATTTGTTTGTAGTGGTTTGGGATTGTCTTAGCCCATCATCTCTTCAGGGTCTATAAAATTAGAACCACTTTGTGGGGATGTCAACAGTGGTTGTTCCACAAATAAGCTGGGCCCTTATCATAGGGATGTGGAATGTCCACCACCGACTCAGATTAGCACAGACGCAAGGGTCATTTGAGCAGAAAATCTCTGACTTTTTGAATGCGAAACTAGGGCCGCACAAATGGTGCCAATTAATAAAAAATATACAAATGCTATCTATGGGACCTTTTTTGCCAGTATCCAAAATGATACAAAAAATAAGAATAGATTTTAACCTTTCTGGCAATAAAACAGGCGTTAAGATGTTCAAATACCAAATATATACACCTCTTTGCTCGGCATTACATCTGCATTAACCACACATACTTGTGGCAAAATATGCAAAAAAACCGTGCTCTGATAATTATTTAATATATGCATTGTCTTTAAACTTGATTGGCCTGCACCAGAGACAGCATTCTTCATGGCCTTGTCTCACTAGTATGAGACCAGGGAACGCCAAAAGGCAAAAAGTACAAAAACAATGCAAGTGTCAGAACACTTACAGCTCGGGTCGAGCAGTTATAATGCTGTGACATTATCGGAAAGGTGTTGACAATAAAATAAAAGAGAATGTTCTAGCCACATTTAGAAATAACAATTCAAACATTTCTGCCAATGAGAACACACGTGCCAACAAGGACATTTAATTGATTTTGATGTTGAAGTTCTGTGCAAAACCAGTTACTACTGGCCAATACTAAGTAGATAATCTATCGAAATTGAGAGAAATATAAATAATTTTAACCGTTCGAATAACTACAGGCTTAGTGCTGCTTGGAAGCGAATCATCAAATGATACATTGTTTAAATGCATGCCTATACAGGCCACCATACGTCAATGGGGATCACCTGTGAGCAGACAATCACAGGTACTGCTATTTTATTGCTTGTGAGCCCTTCCCACGTGAAGGGCTCACACGTGACATCATCACATCTATCCTCTACTTATGGAACGAAACAGGACGATTTCTCCACAAATCTGGCTGTCGCCTGATGAAGCTCGTTGTAATTATTGGCGAAACGTCGTACTCAGATTGTAAATGTTGTGGATTTGCTCTCCAACACACCGGTGTGCTGTACTAGTAACGAATTAGCATGTTCTGTTTACGTGACAACCCTTACTAATTGAGTGTGTTGGGTGGTGGCGGGTTTAACGACACATTTATATTCATGTGATCTAACCCAAAAAAAACTATATTATGGAGTTATGAAGAGGTGTATAATTTGTATTTTATGTATCAATCTGAATCATGAACAACTAATTTTACAGAAACCATGGAGGTACACATTTCCACTCTTTCAGGATTGCTGTCTGGTAATTTGGTATCAAGCTAGTTAGAAAAATCGTTTCAGGCCGATTTTGTGGACAAAAGGGAATTTTATATGACTGGTGCCCCAAAAAATAATTGAATAAACTACATCATCCTCAAAAAAACAATTATACACATGAGTTGACCGATATAATTCTTATATGAAATATTATAAATGTGTTAAAACAACACATGCAGGTAAAATACTTGACAAGCCACTCAATTGTAAGAATGAATTTGCTATATCCAGGGACATTAAAAACCAAGAATGTCTTTCTTTATATTTGGCTGGAATAATGCCACTATTCCAATAATGGTGTTGCTCTTGAAGCAACACTTCAGACAGCACCATGTGGCTGTTTTATTATTACTTACAACCTGACTGGCATGAACGCTCAAGTTGTTGTACTTTTTACATTTTTTATGTTTGTGGTGCAAGCTAGCTCAGAGAACAAAAGCTTCAAAGCTCAACTTTTGCAAGGCATGCAGCGATTCCTCAAATTGTGATCTGAATTAGCTTTGGAGATAGATGACCAAAGGATGCCTGATCAAAACAACGTACAAGGTCCTGTGCCACAACTGGCAGGCATAATGAATACTTGGGCATTTTAAATATGTACAAAAACGAGCGTTAGAACATAAAAAGAATGCAAAAGCGTTTCAAAGGATTATAATCTGGACAAACCAGTATACTCTGGAGTGTCATTTTATATTTTATATATAGCCTTGAGCACAGGAGCAATGCTACAACAGCTGCATTAAACAGATGAGCCGCATGCTGGAATGATACCACTTTCTAAGCATTACAAAACCAAGCAGGTCAAGGGACATTATGATGGCAATCCATCATGAGCACCCAGGCTGGCAATAAAGTTGGGAATGCAAACAACATCACGTAATGAAGCGCTTGAATCATCTAACCTTATTTGACTCAATTTAACGTCTTAGAAAACGATGCCACATAAATGAGGCAAGTACAGTATATATAAAAACCCGCATGTGAAACTATTTAATATAAGGAGGTTGGAAGCAGAGGCTTTGTAAAATTCACTTTCCTTTCCTGGTGAGCTTAAACAAACTCCCCAGTCAATGCCCTAACATGGCCTGCATATATATACTCACTCCAACATACCAAGCATTTCTTTGAACCTTGTTCCCATTTCACAATCCTTCAAACTCAGTCTCCTCCCTCAAGACAACAGCCCTGCTTCAAACAATAACCAATGCGGCCAATCGTACCAGCTGACTAGAAAGCACTGCTGGTTTAGGATGCTAATTTTTCACAGGGACACAAGATGTGTGTGCTGTTTTCCTCGGTGTCAGGTGGGAAGAGATATTATTGTAATAATAATAACATTTCACGATGTCTTCTCTCTCCCATTTTTTCCTGCTCTAAAGGTCATCTCGAAGGTGTACAATACCACAGACTAATGTAATGAGGTCTATGAAATCACATGACAAGAGGCAGACTTGGGCAGACTTTTAACCAGCCACAGGAAAATCTTCCTGTGTGCATGGTGTGAGCGCGCCACAGTGCGAACATTGCTTTGAGGGGACATAACACGAACTGAAAATCACATTTTTAAAGGACAACAGCAATATATTTTTCAAGTTGACCCAGTTAATTAAATACTCATGAAATATCTTGATAAAAAATACATTTGAATTAATGGAATAAGATTCTGGATAAAAACAGAATACACACTGTACAACATTTTGTCATGACGGCAATAGAAACAATTGGCAATTGACTAATCATTTGAAATGAATGTACTTACCTTGAAGAAACATAAAAGCCAAATACAAAACAATGAAATAAAATGCATGCACAATTGCTTTAATAATATCGGAAATTGTAATGAGATTTATTTTACACACGATGTTTTCACTATAAGAACGGGTGGTCCTCAGTCTGCCGGCTGTCTGTTTTCCGGTCACGGCGCAACTGTGGACTCCTGCGCATCCTGCAGCTGCAGAACAATGTCCAGCAGATGAACGAGCCTCTGCACATCAAAGGCGCATTTTGGCTGATATCACCACATGCCGCACATGCTCGGTGGGAACCCTCTGTCAGACAGACGACGCTTTAAAAACATCCACCGACTTGAATGCACACTTTCAATGCCAAAAGCTCAATGGTGGAACTGGCACAAAGCAAAGGGACCAGCGGCAGGAATTTTGAAGCACTCGAAATGAATAATGCAAGGAGCTGTTTGTTACACGTAGATTATTTTAAGCGACGAATTGGAGCGGAGGAGGCTTGCAACACGCCGATCTGTTGTGCAAGCCGAAGCCCCCCCAAGGGCTGCATTCCGCTAGTGTATTTACACTTGACGGCGGAGGCACGACCACCCAAACGAGTGAATTACTACTTGCAGCTGACTTTCCTGTGCTCACTCCCCCCCCCCCCCGTGCATACGCAATGCGTGCACAGACATAATATTTCTATCCGTCAATTTTCTGTACTACTGTGTGCAAGAAATTGATTTGTATCCACTTATGTAGTTTCTACACTGCAAGTCAATGATGAATGCTGCCTTAGCAGCATAAATGCTAGGAACCTGTAAAAGGCAACATATGCAACGTATGTAGTCTTCTGCTACTTTCATGACGATATATGAATGAATAATAATCGCATGATAGCCCAGTGGTGAGCAAGCTCGTCACATTTTGAACAGAGATTATGTTTCAATTCCCACAACCGGCCAGTAACGCTGCAGGGCATTAGCAAAACTCACCTTCCATCAGCTATACAGAGGAATGCTAAAGGACCTGTGTAACAATCACAGCAATGGGACACTTGTGTCAAAGTCACAGCCAATATCCCAAACGTGAAAATGAACTACATGTACCTCATATGTAAAAAAAAAAGTAATGTTCGTGCATGGGCTCTCACGTCTCCCTTACAGAGTAAACACTGCATCTCCACGGGCTTTGATCTGATTCCAAAGACATCAGATGAAGGTAAATCTGAAAACAAAATTGAAATAATACATAATACAGTACCCTATGAATAATGTTCACTTAATGTCAAGGTTTCTCGTGCCAAGTATTGTTGACCCAAGTAACCCATTTTCAAAAGAGACTTGCAGTCTCAATGGGTTATCAACTGTTAAAATAAAGGTCTACTATTGGTCGAATAAAACACTGTATTCAATCGTGGGTGATTTTTTTCTTATCAAACTAGATACTAAATATAAAAAACATAGGCAGGAAAAAACAAAGCACGAGTCATCATCAGCCATGTCTATCCACTGCCTCCCTATATCATCGCCATTCCTCAAATATTAGCAGACCTATTTACTAAGTATTTAGACGTAAATGAAATATGTGAATTGTGGAATGAGGCTTCAATTATTTGGCAAGTCAACAAGGAAGACAACATTGATTTGAAGATTTAAAGACCCATTATCCTCTTAGCAGACTCCAAAAAAACTATTCACCAAGATAACATAACTACATAACAGTCAATATATAGGCCAACCAACCACAACAGCAAGGTAGTTTTACAAAAGGTTTCTCTACCATTGACCATATAAAGACTATCGGATAAGATTCTGGAAGAAACGAATTAATATAAAATACGACTTTGCCTAACTTTGTAGACTATAAAGGGCATTTGATTCAGTGCAAAAAGATGCACTTATCCAACCTCTTACAAACCAATGCTATCATTAAAAAAATTATAATCAGAACCATTTATACTGATAGGACAGCTACACTGAGATTGCTTAAAGTAACCAATTATAAATTATAGGAGGATTCAGGCAAGGAGACATCCTCACTAATGCTATTCACAGAGACACTCAAATGCATTATTGAAGTACCAAAGAGTAATTCCAAAATAGATATCCTGGCTCCTGCAAGAGATGAGGAACTTCCTCATCTGGCTAAGGATCCCCATTAGAGATGAGCTACTGTAGAGAGACACCATGACACAGAAAGATATAATACGGTCACAGTGAGGGCGCTGTGACTTTTTGAAATTCCATTCCCAAAATGTTTTGACCATCCCTCCTCCTACACAATGCAGGCACGAACAAATCATTATTCTGATCCTTTATGTAAGCTCACTGAGATGTACCAACTGTTCTGCAAGGAAAAATCTTGAAACGTAAAAGAAATATGCTTATGTATAGTGTACAAACATAGGTGCCTCAACAATATGGATATAGAGACTGTTGCTGCTGATGAACATCTGTTAAAGTAAGTTCGGCAACATGAACGTGTTGTTTGTCAGCATTATGCCCAGCCATATTTGTCTCTCCAGTGCTAATGTTTACACACAGGCCCCAAAACTTTATTGAAGGCCGAGTTAATAAAGGCGTTAGTCAGGTACGAATGAACGCCACTAATATAATCAATCCATCGCCATGCATCACACCCAGTTCACTGGGCTCTTCGCGCAGCTTGCTAACCACTACACCACCACTTTGTGTGCTCAAGCACCCACAAAGATCTACCATATAGCCTTTAACAGACTGTGGGGGCAGGTGCTGTTAGGGAGCACCTATGAAGGCCGGAACGGTACACGAGGGGGTGGGAGGCTAACACCACACCCGACTGCCTTTGTCTCCCCAATAGCGATGCTCACACACCAGGTACGTATTTGAGGCTGAGTTAACCTAGGGGAGGCCCAAGACCGGTGTTGGCCATGAGCAGGAATAGAACTCAGCCGAGTTCGCAGCGCACCGCGCTAACCGCTACACTGCCGCTCCCCACGCATGCGCGCACACACACGCGGGTGCATAACAAGTACGTGCACAATTCTTGTTTTAAATGCACTCATTTTTTATACAGTAAATAGAAAGCACTTCTTACCATGCAGGAAAAGCCCAGCTCCTTCTTTTATCTCAGTTGAAATTGCTGGCCCCAGCTTCGCAGACTCTGGAACCCTGGGGACTTCTGCATACTTTGGCTTCTGGGCAGGCACTGTTAGAGAAGAAACAAGTTTGAGTTTTCTTTAGAATCCTTTCTCTATACATATCATTTTCAACGTGCGTGACTTGCACCTTAATACAGCGACAGAGGCCTGCTTTATTACGTTCAACCACACTGTTTAAACAGCTTAACGTGAGACATCATACACAGATATGTGGGACGAATGTCTTGCTTGTTCAAATGGCCTCCTCTTTGCCAAGGAACACACCATTACTATCTTAGATCAACTTAGGAAATGATAAATTAATAAATAACATGCTATCTGCGTCTTATTTGAACACCTGCTCTTTCTATTACAATTTCAGAGCCGAGCCTTAATTTAAAGATACATAGCATGACTTTTATATGTAACACAGTATGTGCCTTTGTGTCCCAACGATATCGCTGAATTAGGAAAATTATCTGTAATTGCTTAATTGTCCATTCCTGAGTGCTTGCAGAAACTAGGTGCCCCCAGTTCTCCAATTCTGAGCTGCAGGGACAAACATTTCCGAAATACCTGGCACACGGATTATTTAAAGCCAGGCGTGTTGTAAAACTGGCAAATGTTACACTATGAATAATACATGTGTAACGTTCGGAGATCACAATACATTTACTGAAAATAAAGCAGTACACACTGCTGTGAAAGTACTATTGACAGCTGCTGCAATAGAAGCGTGGGTGAGCACTGTGTGGGCCATGCCTGTGGCGGAGGTGAGACGTTCCAGGATGAATTAAATCGGTGTCAGTTAACGTGCAAAAAAAAACCCATTGTGGTTATGCTGTATTAATACTTTACACACATAGCAAAGGTGCCACAATAAAAAAAGGCTGCATTACGATATGCATTTATATGTTTTAAAGTATGTACGCTATATCTATCGTCTCTATAATGCATGCCTTTGTCTCTTGAGGAATGTTAATGGTCTTGCTGCAGAGACTATGCTGGAGTGTTTTCCTTGACTCAAATTAATGACAGGGTCAGCTCCGAATGGTTGAATGGACAAACTCCAATTAGGAGTTATGTTAACGCTCTCCTTGTGCGAGAACTTTGTTTTCAATACGGTGCCGCTGACAGAGCCGGAGACGAAAGCCCTTTTCTGCTATGGCCTCACGCACCTCGGAAGACACGGTCGTTTACGCCTCCCTTCAGCTGTCCATTCATCCACGCCATAGGGTGCCCCGGATGCCCCAGCGTTTCTCATTTCTCTCCACTGGTGGCCCCGAAAATAAAGCGATGCTTTATATACCCAGACGCCTTGAACTCTACAGTGTACCGTCACTCGCATTTCTATTACTCCCAGTGTTATTTAGCGTCATGTTAAGACAGTAATTTCAAGGAATGAAATTGTAACTGGATAAAAAAAAAATCTATATTTTTCATCAAATTGTATCCCGGGATATTGATACGTCTGTACAATTTTTTTTTTGCGATAGCACATGTCATCCCCATTTATGTAATGGATTTAGTTTTTTAAGCAATTCGGGTACTCTTTTTTATTAAGTCTCTTTCAACCAAATCAATCTAAAGCATTCCATTGGAAATATAATTCCTCTGTCAGATTCAATGTGTCTGAACTCGCAAGCGATTGACTGAATTGCACGTATTGTATTGCTTCATTGCCGAAAATCTGAGAGGCTGGCATTACCAAGCAACATTGTTTAGCATTTGCCTTCTTCACGCACCTTTATGTCACATTCAACAATATTGCAAAGCTCAAACATTTAATTAAAAAACCCCTGACTATCATAGCAAGACATGGTATATAGAATATTGCCATTACTGCTCTAAATTTTATGCACTGCAAAACGGTGTCTGTCTTTGGTATACAATGCATAAATAAGTTTAATAATTTGAACAGTTGTGTCATATGTCTGCAATTTTGCTCTCAGCAATTTTATTGTCAGCAGCAGATTTAATTTATTCACCCATTTAATTTGCCCTGTGCTTTGCCAGTTCATAATACTGCTTAATAAAGTGCAATGGTCTCTCATCACGTTTTCAATAATGAAAGAAATGCAGCTTACTCTAGCGATATAGAAAATGAGCCCCTTAAACACAGTGTACACTGTATTTCATCCCCTCACACAACCCCCCAATAGGATACCTGGGGAATTTTAAACGCATTTTTCTTCAGCATTCATACAAAAGAAGCCTTATGCCGCAAGTGCCGTGTTCCATGCTGCGGGCCCTTGTGGGGCAAATTAGGTGGCATACCTTAGAGAGAGCACAGGGGCAGCTGCCATAACAGCAAGGTTGTTAACGCAAGTTTATTAACGGTTCGATTTTGCTATGATAAACAAAGGTTCTCTTAACAAGCACAGATTTGACGACGCATCGATTTAGAACGATTCTCGAGCGCCCACGAAACACGTGTCGAATCGAACGTGCAAGTAATTGATGTTATGGTATATTCTAATATTACATGAAGGCTAATGACATGTACACACATTTACTGATGAGACGAAAAAAGGGGAACGAGTCGGGAATTAAATTACGGTCCTGAATCATGACGAAACATCAAATCACGTGGGGGAAGGAGTTAGGGGGAGGTTAATTTTTACACCCAGAAGGACAAGATTATCTGGCAGCCGTGTGAGTTCGCAATAGACTTTGTGATCATTTCCACAGCAGGAAAAACAACACATTCCTGCGGAGGGAGCTGGTAGGAACGTTGGGTTGCTCGGTCAATGGCCAGGGTCAACGGCGGCGTGGTGTATTCCGCAAATATGCCCGACTGTGAGGGCGGGCACAAGCCGGCGTGAGTAGGTTAAACGTTGAGTTTTATAAGGGCATCACGGGGTAACCAGCCCCTCCCCACCCAGCCCCACCCCTCCCACCCAGCCCCACCCAGCCCCTCCCCACCCTCCCCTGCCCACCCAGCCCCTCCCTACCCAGCCCCTCCCCACCCAGCCCCTTCCTGCACGACGGACGGACACAATAATCCCCTGTGGGCTGGTGTAACCAGGAGGTTCCTACCAGTATAACACGACCACTGAATTAACTATTTTTAAATGAAAAAAACCTTCAATAAATATGAAAAGTACAATCTCAACTCCAAAGAGTCCAGAAACAGCTACATGACAGTATTCAGTGTTGTGCAGGTTAATATTAAAAATGCATTCCAACGCGGAGCTAAACATTACTGGGAAGTAACGCATACAAGCAGCAGCGAAGCAGGAAATGTGGTCCCTGGTCACAATTGGCAAAAAAAAAAACACCGGCCACGTGTTCGTGTTCCTTGAATTCATTATGGTGAAGGCTAGTACCGGTGTCCTTCGAAAAACATCGAGCTCTGGAACAAGTGAAGCATGTGCTACATACCAAAAATAACAAAAAAACTACGACGTTTCGATCGCAACACAAGCGGTCGTCTTCTGAAAACGTCGTAGTTTTTTGTTATTTTCTTTGACCCTATCTACGTGACTTTACCGAAAGACCCAAGAACATGTGCTACATGTTGTTATGCGACTCATATTTCGCGTCCGAGGTCACAGTTTATGCGATTTTACATTTTGTACTCTTTGCGAACATTAAGCGCCAAACGGCTTACCTGGACAATGGCACCATGCACTGGTTACGCATGTTCAGCGTAGATTATTATTTGAGCTAGTGGTTCAGACAGGCGTACAGACCAAAAACTTTTTTTAAAGAAAGAACAAAGCACTTAACCATTTCCAGGATGACTGCAAGTTGCAGGGTGGGTCCTGTTCACCGCTAAATCTCAGAACGCGCAAGCACTTCAGTGTTAATTTTATTTAGAGGCATAGCGCTGCTGTTATAAAAACATTGAACTCACTGCAGATAACTGCAGCGACACGACCGGACTTTAAGAGGTGTGGGGGAGCCTCGGTACCGATAAAGTAATTTTATCTTAAGTTTTTCTTCAGGTTCCATTCCGTTGAAGTCAACGGAAGAAAAACTGATGACGTGCATGTAAGTCATCTGAACGAGAAAGGGTTAAGGAAGTACAATACTGCATAGGCGTTAACTTCGGAGCCCATTAAACAAGCGCCTGATAAACGACTGGAATATCCTCTGTATCCATCAATAATTATTTGTGGCCAAGGGCTCGGCAATGGTTATAACATCCCACCATGCAGGGGACCTTTCCCGTGAAAAGCTGCATTCCATAGTCATCGCATCATATTTACTTAAGCCGATTTTCCATTCCAGAAATGTGTGCCCCTTTTACAGATTAAAAATTATCACTGCAGCATGGTACCTTAATGCTGTCTGGCCTACATGGCAGTGCTTGACCGTACATGTATAACATATGGCTTCTGTTTGGCTAGACCAGGGGTCGGCAACCAAAATAACAAGAAGAGCCATTTCTTTACAATTCGGTACAAAATTCAGTATTTCAAGAGCCGCAATGCATCTGAGTACATATACTGTACTCACGTACATATCGTCAAGAAGCAGCCCGTAAAGAGCCGCATGCGGCTCCGGAGCCGTAGGTTGCCGACCCCTGGGCTAGACGGAGCCTATACAACAGAGACAAGAATCTGAAACTCAAGTAAATCTACAGCAGCCAGGGAGTCTTGTCAGCTCAACCAGCATGTTGTCAAAGCCACATCTTGTAAATTATATACAGGGCAGTATTTGCCATTCATAGTAGGTAATACGTGCTAATCGTACTTGGAAAAAAGTTTTGCTGGCTGGCTAGCCGCCTGGCGCATGGGTGACGTCACCACGCACATCTGCATGATGAAGTCATTTGCATCCCAAAGCGTTCAGCCCAGTTCGTGCGTCCCACTGACATCACGCCTTCCTCACACCCACGCTCAACCCCAGTCGCGTAGAACGTGAAAATGCGTGGGCAGTGCGAATTAAAAAAACACAAGTTATTCTTTATGCATGATGGTGTGTAGCTTTACATTCGTAAATTAAGTTTTTAAAAACACTCAAAACTGCTCTCATCCATCTCTTTTTGGTATCACTTTCATCCCAGTTCACCTTCAATAACTTCCTTAAATATATGGAAAATATATTGTGATTCGTTTTACAGTTGTGTCCCTTTGACTAATATAACCAACTGTTTAGTGAACATGTCGTAAATCACCTTCGTTTTGACTATATTACATTGAGCCTAACTTTGTAGCCTTCTTTATTAAGTTATAAAATAATTCATTGTCCTTTGTTTCACCAAGTGTCACGTTAGATTTACTTCATTGTGCTGCCCATCAAAATCCAACTTGAGAATTTTAAATCGAACTTAACCAGACTGTGAACATTTTATATTTTTGTGTGGCTTTATCCATGGAGTAAAAATGGATCACACCAACCCAGTAGCATTTGTGCCAAACAGCTGGGCCACCCACCCAAATCTGTCAGTCTTGCGATTTCCTAAATGCTAGTGTTAAGTGTGGCACGTGCATCCTCACTAAGTGTAATCCTGGCTGCTGGTGGCAATCGTGTTTAAAGGTTTCACAAATCCTTATTATGTCAAATGCATGACAATAGTATGGGGAATTCGTAACTGGCTTTTGTAGAATACTCTCATTGGGCAACCATTACTTTAGTATAGAGTGAAGGTCAAGTAAAGGAGCTTGGACAAACCTTGGACAAATACAGCTTTTGCCCGATGTCATTGCATTACACAACCTGTATATTCAGAGTTATCTTATCTCCTTACACACACATATACACACGCTAATGTTTGCATTTCACTACAAGTATCAACGAATAGCATATTATCATCAGCAAATTGTATCTACTGCTGGATGAAGGCCTCCACTAGCTGTTGCCATCTCTTACAGTCTCGTGCTGCAACAAACCATGTAGCTCCTACACACACAATTATTTGATTGCTGTATTTCCATGGTAAATGTCCTCGTGGGCATATTTTCTCCTTAGGCTACGACACCATTGTTAGCCTAGACCACCGGCCATCATCCTTTCTAGCGATGTGCTTTTTCCAAGCCTACATACTCTTTGCTAATCCCGATAGTGTCTCTTGCTTAGGCTCTGATCCACATGTTCTTCTTTCTATCTCTCTGGGGAATTCCAAGCATGCATGTCTCCCTGCTTATAAGCAGACTTTTCAATCTTTGTTTCATTTTATTTGCCAATGTCCCATGTTTTTGGCCACATGGAAATGACCGATGGGAAATTATTTAAAAGCGTACAACAGTGTTATGGATCCAACACAGTATCGTGAATGGTCGTGCAGTGGTTCATCAACGTGCTGCTCCATGAGACACCTATGAAATACAGCCTAACAGCCTATTGTGGGCCCTTCATGCCTAAATAAATGAAATTAAATCTAAACCTGGTTTGCTTCATGGCCACGGCTAATGTCAGTTGCAAGTGATATCTGAGCCAGTCTTGGAGCCCTCCTTGACCAACCCTGGGCACCCCCCACCCCACCACCCTTCACGGACCCTCACTGACCGGTGCGGTGAAGTGCGGTGAAGTGCAGTTAAATGCTCCCCAATAACAAGCATGGCATAGGGGAGGGGGGGTTGTTTCATCCAATAGTGGATTTACCATTGGTTGTGACTCAATCATCATTGTGGATGCACATGGAGGTGAAGAAAGCATAACACATTACATTTAGTTTAATTATTGAAAGGATTGGCTTTTTAACTTTCTCTCATTTAATGGAAAACCAATGCAGGGTTCAATACTAACACCTGGCCTCATAATTTTAGACTCGGCTGCTCACATTATACGAGACTGAAACATTGCTTTAAAAGGCAACAATGTGCTGCAGATTCAGCTGTGCAATGGCAAATGCTTTTCTCAATATGCTTTGAAATATAACATCGGCATGATAATTTAAAAACTAAGACCCTTCACATCTGCTAAACAGTTTTAATGGAAACATCAGCTCCAGTTTCAGTATTTTAATTGTACGTTTGAAGCATGTCAGTAACAATGCATCAATTCATCGAGCAAAATCGATCCACAATCACAATACACGCTTGGAATCACACGTGTAAGAATCGATGATGTACCATTTATGCAAACTGTATGCGATACAAATACAATTCTAATTATACATTTATACGAGGAATAAAAAGATCTTAAAAATATGCAAAAGAGACAATAAAACCAACATTAAAAAGCATAAATTCTTGAATGGAAGTGTGACCAAAAATCAAGACAATTCACCAATTCCCTGGGGGGTGAATCGTGATGGGGCCAGCTTAATATCTTCACATATCTGGCAATCTATTGATTATTTGACAGAAAACACAAATGTGCCGAGTCTCAACAGCCACACATTACAATACACTACAGTATTGGAGAATATCAGCTATGAAAACAAGTGGATCGATCCGTTTGATTTTAGGTGGGCTGCAAGACTGGGCTACAAAGAAATGGTAACATGATACCGAATGCCAAAGTATGTGAAAAACGCTTTTGCAATTCCTCAGAGCATTTTTTCCTTTAATTAAAAATGACCCTTGACGGGAGGGGGGGGACCGGTGCAGTTGGCGAAAGCTCGTGAGGAGTAAGGCGGTGAGGACGTGGAGGGCCCGGTTGCTCGGGGAGGTATTTCCCTCAAAAGAAAAAACAATACTGGATCCTCCCGTGGCTGGTTAATATTACTCTAGGACTTTATAATCGAAACAGGTTTAAAGGAAGTCTCAACGCGACAAACATTTACGCAGTGGGCCGCAGGCCACACGCTGGACAGCATGCAAGTATAAATAAAACCAGGGCCTTCACTGGGAGCATAACAATGAGGAAATTGATGGGTATTTTTAGGAAGCATCATTCTCAAATAAATGTAATAAATGCTGGGCATAATAGCGAATGACATCTGTGAATACAAAACGAGAAAGCCTCAACACATGCTCGGCATTTTAAACTGAAATGTCCATTTTATAACGTTAATTTTAACTCTTTGTTGGTATAACCTTCAAGTGAACATGAATAAAATATGTTATACAAAATGCATTTTATTTAAAATATATCCACTATTCTCAAGCTGAACATTTCCAAGCAGTAAAATATAAGTGCGTGCTGAATTACATTTGTTAATAATCATACTCCAATCTTGCTAAAAGTGCAGGGATAATCTCAATGAATGATGTTTAAACTACTCCTGATGTTCTCACCTACAGACACCATAGTATGATCATCACCGTCTACTTTTTTAGAAAATCTGTTTCTGTGTTTATTGCATTTAAACCACAATGTACAAAGATTAAACAGACTGGCTCATGTGCAGATAAAGAATGACATTCTCCTGGATGGGTCCAGCTGTATAGGCCTGCAAGTGGGGGTAACCGTAGAGCTGCGGGAGGTCCCTGCTCTACATATGTCCGTACTGGGACCCTCTGCATGATGGCAGGAAGAAAGATATCCTTACAGATGATTTGGGTGTCGAGTGATAATGTACGAAAATACAAAACATTTAGGATAAAAATAAATCCACTAATGCCTTCTGTGAAACCAAAATCTAAATCACGCCAAAACGCCTTGTGCACAAACACAACGGTGATGTACATTAAGTGGTTTCCCTGTGTGCAACGGGGAGCCATTGCAGAAACCAGCTCCAATCTCTACGGGCAGTGCTTTGTTTGGCTGCTGAAGCCAAACCGACAAATTTCACGACAAACATGCGCTGTAGGAAGAGGAGAAATGGTACACTTCTGGGTGCCCAACCACATCTGTACGCATACCGTGAAGGCGGTAAAAAAACAGAAACCAAAATGTATTGTACTATGCCACGCTCTTTGCATACATTACTTGCTTTACTTGATAAACCGTGTGATTTGTTGGGGTAAAACAATATCTTTTGCACTTATCATTACAATGCTGCATATATCACTGACAAGCATTTTATGATCCCCGATTGTGTTTTGCAAGTTATTTTTGTATTAATCCTTGGCATTTTTGTTGCTCCTGATAAAATGATATAAATGGGCTGTCAGTGTGGCAAATTTATAGATAGGTGATGGTTCAAAACCACTCAAAATAGCTTATCTGTCAAATATATTGCCATCCCGTGTCAGCACAGCTCCATATCCGTCCGTCGGACATACACCGCAGCATCATTTACAAGAGAAGCATTTGCACAACACAATTCAGTAAAAAAAAATTACCCACACACAAATACGGCGCTTCATTCAATGCAACACAAATGCACGTTTAGTGTATTTGTGCGGGTTTGTGTATTCAACCTTGGATATGTGGTGTGTACGTGTGAATACATTGGTGGTACTTAATGTTTAATTGGTAAAATTTTCACACCAATTTTCCCAAGACCACTACCTTCATGAATGCATGCACAAATGCACACATATCTCTGAAGTAAAGCCTT
The DNA here is from genome assembly GCF_964198595.1 of Lampetra fluviatilis. NCBI lineage: Eukaryota > Metazoa > Chordata > Hyperoartia > Petromyzontiformes > Petromyzontidae > Lampetra > Lampetra fluviatilis. The sequence continues at coordinate 12,452,080 of NC_136276.1, forward strand.
TAATGACTGTTGGGGCTAGTGCTGTTAGCGAGCACCTATATAGGCCGGTAAGATGCACGAGGGGATGGTGTGGCCAGGACCACGACTTACCTACCACCTGTCTCCCCCACAAATGATCTTTATGTGAACTGCACCAGGTACTCATTTAAGGCTGGGTCAACCTAGTGGGGATCTCGGACTGGTTCCGATATCACCTCTGATGTCAGTTTGGTCTGGGAATCAAACTCAAGTATCCAGGTTCATAGCACAATGCACTAAGCACTCTGCCAATGCTACCCCCTCCCCCCCACGCAAAGACACATAAACTTGACACAGCACAAATATCTTTCCCGAAAACAAATAAAGTAGCCATATCTGTGCCTGTAAGAACAATAAACCCAAAATGTATGTTAATAAAGGAATAACAAAAATAATCTTGACTGTTCCCTAACGGCAAAATAATCTTTCACGGTCTCAGTTTCCGTAAACAACATGCGACTGAAAATTGGTTCCCGCTAAGACGCAAACCCAATGCATTGCTGCTAGGCTTGGTCATTAGCAGCAACATAACAGCAGCGCACATCGTGAAAGAATGACTGATTGATTGAGAAAGCAGAGTACAGCCACGTAGGTTTTCCCATTCGTGCTGTACATCGCTCTGACGTGTTTTTGTGTTGTATGGCGTGCCGTGTCGTTCGGAATGATGCCCAAATACATCGCTCCGACGTGTTTTGTGTTGTATGGCGTGCTGTGTCGTTCGGAATGATGCCCAATATTTTGCTCCACCTTCTACCGGACCACAACGTAAAACCTGAAAGCACATCAGAGAGCTATGGGGGTAGTCACCTGGAGGACGGGCGGCACCAAGGGGCGGGGGTCCCAGCACTGCCCTGGGCTGGCGCGACAGCATGGGCGAAGAGGGCAGCGACATGGAGATGCCTCTACCCGAGCGACCAACACCGGCGCCCACCTCCACGCCGCCGGCACCGCCGCCAGCCCCGAGCACGTCGCTCACCGAGCCGTAGTGGTCACCGTACAGGTCGCCAGCTGTCGAAGGGAATACATCACACATTGCGCACACCTGGGGTTAACCACCTGTCCCACTTTTCCCAGGATCGTCCTCATTTTGAGGTAGCTGTCCTGGGAAACCTACAAGTCTTCTCAGAACATTAAAAGTTTTGAGTTGTTCCTTTTCTCATGACATGTCCTGGTCTCTTTGTACCACCGGGGTGGTGACGACCTCACGCACGATGCTCACACGTCGTTTGTATCGCTGAGAACATCTTACAATAAAGTCAAGTTGAAGCGTTTTATCTCCACTTGGTGGCCCTGAGCCAGTGTTGAAACATTCAAATTTTCCATGGTGGGGGCGCCAGTCTATCCACAGGAGAATCACTGCTGACTTTCCAGCGGTACTTACTTTATTGGCCTTGAAGGGCAAAATTGGCTGACTCTAGTCAACTGACTGTGGCATGATTACATCACAACTGATAATGAATTGCACAATGGTGGTGGTAACAAAGATAACAGTAACCGAGAAATGGATGGCTGAAGCATCCATTTCCGATCATAATTTAAACAATGCAAATAAACATGCATTAAACATTCTAAATATATGGCATATGCAAAACATATGGCATATGGATTACAATAAAGTACATCGCAAAGGATTTATACAGGTTTCCTTCACTTTATTAGAGTTCGAATTGTGCAATTTCGCGTATATTCGGAAAACCAATTTCTACCCAAAATGTGTTATGAGGTTTGAATTTACTCATACGTTCAGATGTGGGATAAGCGTGTGTACTGTATGCGCTACAGTTCACACAGTTTTTGCTTTGGAATGCATCTACCGCAAAAAGCATAGGAAACCTGCAATATGAAAACAATTAGAAAGTATAATTACTCTAAACAAGGAGTTCTAAAGTTCCTGCAGCAGGCAATACTCACTTCATGCGTTGCTGCTAGTTTAATATGAATACCACAAGTTGCGATGATAGTGTTTTTAATAGTTATAACACGTTTTTTTAGGTTTTAACTGGCTTAGACATTTCTAAATTATTAAATATAAATACGATTAAAAATATATTCCTAGGGTGTTGATTATTATAAGAAAAAAATATGTATTCCCATTAACAAAAGTTACTTAAATTGCAAGAGCTGCAAGTTGACATTCTAATTAACGCTATAAATGGCTGCCTATTTTAATAGTTTGCAAAACTAAATGTCACATTCACGTGTCCACATAAAGTTGCTACTGATATGCAAATTGCAGTAGCGATTTGGACCATCATGAACTGCATTTATTGCAATTAAACCCTTGCGCCTAAGATGGTCGTTCATTTTGCCTTAATTTCCACAATTTAAACACAAGTAATTGTTAGTTTTTTAAATGCTATATAACAAAGACGTACCAATTCACCACCGGCCCTCCCCATCACTGCGGGAAATTAGAATGTCATGCGATTCTGGGCCATGGTTCAATTCAAGCATACGTTCTTTCACGTATAATTTTTCCATCTCATTTGTAGTGTTTGTCTTTTTTTATTAAACGTTTGTACGTTTCGCACCGTTACCCTTCATTTTACATTTGCATATAATTTCCATATCAGTTGTTTTCTCATCCATCAGTCTTCACATGGCAGCCAATAATGCGGCTGGACAAACACTTTTTCCACTCATCCCTATCTCCAGTCATGGCAATCGGTTCCTGTAGGTCTACGTTTTTCTCTTCAAGTCCTCCTTTATGCCTATCAATTTCTTACAAATCATTTGTCGAAACTGAAAAATATTGCTCCTGATGCAATTTAATGCCTGTGTCAAGGGCCTTAAGAATCGATTTTAATAGATGAATTCTGAAACTGCTCTGACTCTATAGAACCACCAACCAGTTACATTAACCACACACTGAGCACACCTCTGACCGTTGACTGCCCCTATCTTGCCTAACGGCACCATAAAAACATCAAGGCCAATGGGACATCTACAAGCAACCCATAAAACCAGCACCCATAACATCCTGTGCTATCAGGATTTAAGAGTTTTGTGCAGTAATAATTAATTTACAGCAACATCACCTTCTGCCGCAAAAGTATAAACAATGGCTTTTCAACTGGATTATTGCATATTTTATATACAACTTGACCTCTAAGACACTTCCCTTGAGTTAAAAGGTATTTGGAGATTGATTTTCTCTATGTATTTGCATGTGTGTGTGGACACTAACACACCTGGCCTGGCACCTGGTGGCGGGTATTCTCGACAAACATGGGAAGAACTACCTGGATGTACAAGTACATCTCTTTACAGCTTTGTAAATGAAGTCTTCCTTGAGTTCCAGCTTGAACAATGCCCACATGCAGAGTAGCTACAGTTCAAACAAATACGTCTCTATGCAGCAGGGAGAGATAAATCTTACAGTGGCCTCTGTTGTTTTACTGCCCGACAAAGCAAACATGCACCTAAGACCTTTCCCCCACACCTCCTGCTGGGTGCCAGAGGTTTAACGGCTTTCCACTGCTAATCTAGCAAAACCTTAACAAGAAGTCCAACTTAATATACCTCTTCTCTGATATTCAAATGCTCCTCTTGTGGAACAATGTGTTCTCAAGCATTCCATTAAAAATGTGTTGCATTTTTTTTGCAGGAATTTCAGGCACTTTTCAACGTAAAAAATGTATTTTTACAAACCACAATAGTGTTTTCATGAGAAAACACAAATAATTAAACTAACAAATGCTCGTAGTATAAAGCTTATGAGTTTACATGCCAGTGTAATTTTACAATGTTTTTGGGACATGTTTGCAATGAGTGTGACGGTCCGTGTTCAAGCATTTTGATTAGAGTATGTGGTTGTGCAGCTGTTTCCTCAAGAAAACAACTATATTTACCCGAATTTTTTAAAAATTGCATCTCAAAGGCCCAGCGAAATGTCACGGCTTTCAAGAGCAAATATTACATAGCATGGAATGAATCAGATGGGCGTGCACGTGGTACTATACTTGTTAATGTCATTTTTGTTGTTGCAAATCATTCCGTGATCCCAAATAGGACTTGCCTGAATGTTCTCGCAAACCTGTGTACTATGTAAACATTTTAAGTTGATTCTACTACTGTACGTCTCAGTTTTAATGATTTTTCATTAATGGCCAACAATATAATTTCATTCAAAACGTTTCTTGATAAAGCAAAATACATTTAAATAATTGTAATTTAGTACAGCGAATGCCCAATGGAATTATAAGCAGATTATTTCCCAATGTACAATTCATGAGCGATGGAATTAACTTTTTAGAGTGTTGTGCCCTAGTTCCATTTTTATCCAGAAATAAAAATTTTAATGAAAAAATAAAATAAAAACCTCACAACAAAAGAAATACATCTACCAAGCGACTCGTTGTATGCAAGCTCATATTTAAAACAATAACCACTCCAACCTCTTTACCACGTGCTCAACTGTGACGAATCCACTAATCTTCACAAACAGGTCCCAGCATTATTAAACGTGACAAGATGACTCACGGTAACCAGGTCAACAGAAGGCTGCAGGGGCCAGGCAGCTCCCAATGAGCCGCCTGAGCCACTCACTACCTTTGAGCCACACGTACAGTGTGCTACAACCCAGCCACGGACTAAATTCATTCCTTATCATGAGGGCCCTCATATCTTTCGAGTTTGGAGGACGTCTCGCCTGTGACAGAATTCCCCAGCGACAAAGAATTACACGTAGCCACAACCTTGGATGGAAAGAGTGCAGCAAACTGTCCTTTTGATTGCAGGACAACAATTGAGCAACTTCTGAAACATGTAGCGTTTGGTGCACTAACCGCCAATTAAAGCAATGTTCATAAACGCTGTTCGGTGACATTTTTTTAATTTGGTACATTAAAATAAATGGTTTCATATTCCATTGTCTACTATTTATAAGTACACTTACGGGAAGACATCTAAATAATTATTTACAGTTTATTTTAATAAAAAGTACTGCAATAGGGTACATTTTAAGCCTTGTTAATTTTTGCCCATATGCTCAATGTTACATTTATTAAGTAACCGAAATTAAATACAGTATCTCAAATTTGTAAAGGTGCCTAGATCATTCTAGTATGTGTTCCGAGCTGATCAACACGTGTGTCAACCCATCAATATATCTCAATCAGCTTCAGCCTCCCTTAAAATCATGTGACTTCTGCGTGGCCACCCCTACTCTGAATCCCTCTCTCCACCCTCTATGAAAACAGACACTGCTCCGTGGAGAGTCGAGGCCCACATGTAGCCTCTTCCTTCATATCCTCATCTTTCCTTTTTTAAAGAATTGCAAACGCATTAGCCTCTTACCAAATGTATTTCAACTGTTCCCGAAGATCACAGACAACTGGATATATAATGGTAAATTTAGAGGCTAACCAAGTACAAGCAAAGCTGAATTAATAAAATGTGTCCTACCACTGACCATATATATACTATCAGTCTCATACTCAGTAGAACGAATGAATATCAAACACCTTGATAACAGTCTTCTGCAGACGAATAAAAAACATTTTATTCAGTTGAAATTAATGCAGTTATCCAAGCTCTCACAACTCAAAACATAGATTTACAAAAAAAATTAAAAAGGAGTCAGATAAAGGCGATACACTCTAAAGTTATTAGCAAAAATATTTGAAGACATTTTAAAAATATCTTTTTTCTGGAAACATTTTAAGTAGTAAAAACATGATATGGAGTACAGAAACAGGGGCAATGACAAACAAAATGAAACAAAATCTGAAAAGTTCAAAATTAATCTCTGGGAAAACAATGAGACATAAATAGGAACAAATGGATCAGAGGACATGCACAAACGATCTGAATCTTTATCGGAATAAAAATATTTATCCTGGAGAAATACGATGAGCTCTAAAGCTCATTTTCACAGAGGCATCATAAGGACTGTCAAGAAAAGTGGGCTTGGGCAAGGGGCTTTGCAAGGAATTATGGCCAAAGGCCAAGTTCTGTGAAGAAATGGAAGCAAACTGAGAGAATGCACTCGCGAGGACGACGACCGTGGAAACGAAGCGATAAGTATGGATTATGGCATCACGAAACTCCTCAGGGATTGCGACGATGCGAGCCCTTCATGATAGCAGTGTATAGACCGTGGCTCTTGATGGTGATTTAATATGCCAACCGCTACACAGAAACATCAGAGCTTCTCCCAATGTTGGCATTCCAGCAAAGGACACCTCCAAAGCCTACATCATCCCTGAACGAATACACCAAAAGAAGTCGCCTGGTGATTCAGTCACTGACCTTTTAGCAGCCCCATGCACAGTGGGTTTTTTTCCTTTTTAGCAAAGGGAGCGAGCAAGTGCTTCAATCTGCTTCTGAAAATGTATTTTTTCTATTACTCCCCGGGCTGAATAAGGTGAATCGTGACAAGGCTACAAGGACTTCAATAAATAGTTCATAACCATTACAGTGAGGTCATAGTCTCGGCGACCTTTTCAAGCCCAATTTTTTAAATGATCAACGGCATCTGGAAATCGATGAACAAAAACACGTGATCTTGGGTGTCACAATCATAGCCCCCTGCGTTCACAGACTATAAACGTGGTAGATATGCTCCTCGGCTCTGTCCCGAGCTGATCAACACGTGTGTCAACCCATCAATATATCTCAATCAGCTTCAGCCTCCCTTAAAATCATGTGACTTCTGCGTGGCCACCCCCACTCTGAATCCCTCCCATCTCTCCACCAACCGTGAAAACAGACACTGCTCCTCCAGTCGAGGCCCCCATGTAGCCTCATCCTTTCATATCCTCATCTTTCCTGAAACTATACTTCTGTTAATATGTTCCTTTTCAATTCTTTCTCTTCTCATACATTTTAACACATCAATGGAGTCACGTCACTTTAACACGATGACGGAGAACTTAACAATCATTTTAAAGTCTGTTCTCTCATTCACGAAGAAAGGCAGCCTGGGACACAAACCAGTTACGTATCTACAAGAGCCAGCTATTTTTTTAGGCCATGTCTTCCTTTTAGGTTCAGAGTATATATTTTAAGGTTTTTTCCTGGATTAAATATATTTGAACATTCTTGCACTTGAATTGATGATAACTTTTGGATTTATTTAAAACCGTGAAATTCATGTACAGTAAATCGTATGCACACACTAAAAAAGATTAGTTAAACATGCATGAAGGATATGCAGTTCATGATATTGGCAAGCACAACGATTCAGTTGCAAAAGAGCACGTGTCAAACTTCACACCATGCCTGCCCATTTTGCAGTATTGTGTGAAGGGAATAAAGTATTTCAAGGTCAATTTCTAACACTCCAAGCAATCACACATTTCATTGTCACTTAAGTAGGGAATTGAATCAGACAATCTTCCTTAACTCACAAAGCAAGATCCCCATTAAAAATTCAATTAGTCTACATTTCACGAAATTCGGACGTTGGGGGCCGTATCCCAACAGCACTGATGATGCTATCAATTTAATGACCTTTGGACCCTCACCATTTAAAATCACCTTCAAATAAATGTGGCGCTCATCACATTAACTGATGATACTCCAGGTGGTTGTTGACGGTGCTGGTGCCCAATTTCTGCAGTGCAAGGCTAAGGAAGAATGAGCACGGTGGATCAAGTTTGCAATGTAGACTTGAATTTCAACTTGGTCGATTTACCCACCATCTTCTTGAGACATTGCTGGGCAATAAGGTGTCTGTCGGTGTTAGCATAGCAAGGGCTCTCGGAGCTGTCCGTCTGAGCTTTCAATGTTCTCATCACTTATGCACTGCGGTTTCACCCTCAATGATGCTAAATTTGTCCTGATATCTTAATCAGGACCATCCTGAAAAAGTTGTGAAACTCAGAGAGACTTTCCTTGGGTAAAATGTTCACATTAATCCAGAAGGGATTATCTCATGTTCAAGCTTGTGCTGCAATAAAGTATGCTTTGCTTAATCAAACCCTCCCGAGTTATAGTTTAAGTCTCCAACATTTTCCTGTATAGGGGAATTGGTTTCGTAATAGCAGTGTGTGGATTAAATGTGAGCAGTAGGGAAATTACAGAACAGCAGGAGCAAGTGTTGCCTGGATTACAGCTTCACAAAAATCCCACCGGACCATACGATGAGAGGAGTGCATGGCACTCGCGTTATTGTTGTGGGACTCAAGAATGCATCTCGTGGCCTGCCCATTGCTGAGTAAATGCTTCGTTATTTGAGACAAAGCCAAAGTGCTTGAAACATAACACAGCATTTTTACTGCTTGTTGCAACGATAGCTAGTTTTTTGTTTGTTTTTCTTGTTTTTTTTTAAACCGTCACAAACAATTTCTAGCTGTATAACATTTTTTAAAAAACAAAATAAAGTTCAGAAATCTGTTCAGTTGTTAAAGCCCACCTAAAATTCAAATATATCAACATATACTGTAGTGTCGCATACTGACTTCGCAGAATGCACCCTTTTAAATTCAGCGGAAGGCCCTGAAAAATAAAGGATGACATTTTACAATGAGTCCTAAGTGCTTGTTAACAAGAAAAGTTTCAGCCAGGCTGCTCTGCCATGCCCCATGGCCCTAAACCTTATGAGTCCCAGGCCCCTGCTGTGTGAGGAATAGGCCGCCCCACTCTCCAGAAGTGGGTTCTTTCAGATTGACCCGCCCTAGCTCCCCTCTGTGTTGCAAAAAGTCAACACACGAGACGGCGCACAAAGCATACCCACAGCTCTGCTGAATGTACAAGCTTTTATAGAACCTTTTTTCAGACCAGGGTGTGTCCTGAAGAGCCACTGAAGAGCGAAAGAATACTTTTGTAAGACAAAGGTTTAGAGAGGAGAAAAAACCCGAAAAAGTGGTCAAACGAGTCGGATAAACTTTACAAGCTATATTTGGATTCCAGACAGTGCAATTGTCCCAATATACTTTCAAAATAAAGGTTCCATGAAACGAACCTAAACATTCTTACAATGCCCGTTAATTAATGAGTTTAGTTCATTAATTATGAAATGTGTACATTTTGTTTAATAAACTACAGGGCGCCAACTGTAGTAAAGTGTCAGCCCATTTGGTCATAAACCAAATGCCGAGATGTTTCGGGAAAAGATTTTACTCAACTCCCCTTCCTCAGGACGCGAGTAAAAAACCAAGCAACGAATCGAGTCAAATATTTTCCCGAAGCTGGTTTGCTTTAAATTCGTGAAAATCTGATTTGGCACTTTACTTCAGCTAGCAATGACTTGTGCCACAATCTACGCCCGTTTTAATCATGTCTTTTATTTATGCGTTTGTACGTATGCCAGTCGTACCATGCCACCTGGGTCTTCTTGCAACCTCCAGCCAGTGAACTTTCAACACCTCATGTAACCGCAAATAAGCACTTGGGTGGCGAATGGTGGCTGTTGTATTGTATTTATTAAAAACGGCGAGTGTGCGAAACACAAATGACTCTTTAAACATCCATTACGGCATTAATCTTGTTCCTGGCATTAAATGAGGCAAAGTTTTGCTAACTCGGTATTTTCTCCTTAGAGGCACAATATAATATGAAAAATAAAGCACAATAAGTGGAAACAAGAGAGCTTGGGTGGAGGTTATTTGGGCAAGTCAGGGCAGACACAATGACAAATCTGTATTTAAATAAGGATATAAAATGTGCAATGAAATTGCCACACGGGTAATGTGTCAGCAGACAGTATTACTATGGGTGGAACAATCCAAACATGAATATAAATTATGAATCTCACTATACATGTATTGAATTGCCTATATAACAGTCGATGTTTTTCGATTTTGACGTGCCATATGTTGATGTATTGTATTCTTGTCAAGCCATGCAGCCACTAATACGCATCACTATTTGTTGTAATGACGAAAAATTACGTATTCTTTTAACAAATCATCACCATGAACGATAAAATGAGTTGAATCGCCCGAGGATGACTTATTCCACCCCGACAGTCTACAGTGCCCTTTAAAATACTAAGACGAGCAATTCAATCTTCACGTTAAGTCATTGGCAAAAGCACCAGCAGCTTTCTATAACGTAATTCTACAACAACAATTTACTGCACAAGTATGTATTTAGTCTGGCGAATGACGCAGGTAAACCTAACATTGATAGTGGCGTGATTTAGAACAGCAATACCTGTGGTTGGTTTTTTTTATGTGTTGCTTATGGCACCGGCTGGTGCTCACCGTGCGTAGCTGATGAAATTTACAATAAAAACGAACCAAAAGCACTGGACAACGCACACCTATAATATGACTAAATGCACACTTCACATTACTGCACCTGGCTTGGCAACAGGCGAGCCCAGGGTGGTTACAGTACGTTTAAATGTAAATGTCATGACGCCCGTGCTCAAAGAACACAGCGACAAAGACTCTTATCAAGCTGTATCTACGGACAAGAGGTGGATTTTTCTCCACTTTCTAAGTCTGTGATTAAAATTAATCCTGTTCTCCTTATATTAACGGTTACATAAGAGCTACATGGTACAATTAATCATATTATACTTAATTATATCCTGACAATCAAACAAAACACGCACGCATCTTTTACATTAGATTTGAAAGCGACGAACAAAAAACATGTACATTTAAGCGATACATTTCAGTACAACCCGCATTCACACTAAATACGCGTTACTCACAGCACGATACAGCTTCTCCTGGAAGGCAGAAAGTAAATCCAGAAGCAGAATGTGAACCGACCTGGCCACGCAGCAGCCCTTACACCATAGGGCGGGTGACGTCACAGCCTCACATTACGCGAGACATGGATACACCGCACCTCACCCGTGTCATGTGTTCCCCTATTGGCCAATGTGTCGCGAACACTGAACATTGCACTGCGGGCTAACCACCCTATCAAGTTCCCTTTCCTTGCTGTTGTGTCAACACATTAGCCTAAACCCAAAATCATAACAAAAAGCAAGAATTTGCGAATGACATGTGGGCTATACCATGGCACAGGTGCTCTGCATGAAGAAAAATAACACCTTTTATTTTGCCCGCCGAAACAACATGCCTGCAAGCGATCAAAGTCCTTTTGAACACAGGTGTAACGCAACCGGCAATGAAATGTTAAAATTGCACACACTCTCGCAAACATGCCGAATGTACCACACACAGATTAGTGAAGCCATGGGTTAAATTTCAATAACAGATTAGGTGTGACAAGGTGGTCTGTTGTTAGTGCCTTTGCATTTGGGTCCAGGGTTCAAAGAGTGGAATCCAACACCATATCCCTGATAACAACGCACCAAGGAGAGATTTATAGCGCAACCATGGAGCAATCATTAAGTAGCGGCGCCATCTACAAATCTGTGAGGATAGGATTTTGAAGACCCTCCTTGACATTGCGGCTCTCAAAAGGTCACTCTGTGTCAGTGTTTAGCCCTGAACCCAGAGGATAAGCCACAACCAATAAATTATCAACTCAAATTATGGCCATGAAAATATTTACCTTTGTTGAGCTGTACACATTCCCAAAGCACATTATTTTTCTCTTATTATGCTGCATTATTTGTCTGTTATGAAAAATTCTCGACATTTAGATGAGAAAAGTAGCTCACCGCTTCAAAATTGCTGCCCGTCTTGTTTGATGCATTGAAATTAAAAAAAATATGTCGTGGGTATACATAAAATAAAAATCACAAAAACGACGGGAATGCACACGATTAGCATAAAATGGTCATTAATACAGTTATAAATAAGGCAACTAAAAATAACACGTACCAGTATTTTTCTTCCTTGACAAGGCTCCATCCAGGATGGTCTTCAGATTTTCTCTGAACATGGTGCCGATGTCTCACTGTGCGGGCAATTAGACAAAAATGAATAACATTAAGTATCGCGGAGGGGGAAAAAAGCAACATTTAATTCGAGCACATATTGTTTTGCTTGCATACAGTGGTCCAAAGCAAACACAGCCCGTGTCAAATGCTGCACTTGTGAATGGTGCATGAGGAATCCAGGGAGCAGTCAGTAGGTAGGGTTTTATCCCCTGGCTGTGAGGGGGCAGGCTGACCAAACAAAATTCCTGGCATGCCTGGTGCATAGACACCACACAGGAAAAAACAGCCCCTTGTCCCTTCGTCCGCCAACCTTCTACTGACAGCAAATCAGTTGCCCTTACACCAGCATGCTAGCTACTGGTTTTCTTCATTCACTCAGCCATACAAGGTAAGTGCAGAGTACATAAACACAGAATCCACACGGTTTATGCACATACCACTCATACCATCCCCATTCTAGACAGTACAATTTAAATACTGTAATGAACATAAACTACGTGTGTGTGTTTACTCAAACAAAGTAAAACAAACCTATTGGGTCTGTGTGCAGCGAGTCTCTCTGTAAATACTGAAGTATTAAGATGAATAAAAAACCCAGAGCCAAAGAAAATCAGAACAAATTGAGACTGCACTACAGTTTATTCCAAAAAATATAATAGTAAATAGATAAGATACACTTCACGGGTTAATTTTAACCCTGAAATAAATTCTCTCTTACACACCATTTTTTTAAGTACCGATTGTTCAGCCAGACATTACAGCACACAGGTCTCTTTATAGAAGCACTCCAGAGTTGGTATCAAGGCATATAATTAAATAGTTCTGACTCAGGGAGGGAATATTTTCATTAATAGCCGTGTTTTTTTCTTTATTGTGTGCAGACACGAATAGGTCAACTGCAGCACAAATATTTCCGACCATCATGATGGAAAAAATCTTGATTTTGGGCTTTACGTGTGCAAAGTGCACAGATTGTTTTCTTCAAATGTGAGAATTATGCGAGTCGACCAAAAATGGCAACATATTAAATGAACGTGCAATATATCTCAAATAACAGTAGTCTAACATCTTTACCATCAGCGAGTGTTATCCAAAAGGTACGTGAAATCGGTTCTGTCATCACACCATATTCTTGACAGATGGAATAGGCTATAGAATCCTCCCAACCTAATTCATCAGTAGAATTCAATTTTTTTCAACAGGTTTTTCACATTTTTGTTGCATTACATGAGGCTTTGCAGTTCAGCCTTTGCTAACACGGCATGGGCTTTTGTATTGTAAGGCACAGTTAATAAGTCCAGTGAAAACACACGAAATGTTTACTCTACCGTGAATACGTGAGGAAGGAAGAGGCCGTATTTTTACAGCTTTCAAAAATCACATCCATTTTCAGTCTTTTACATCAACAATTTACCAACATTTTGCCACCAGGGCTTTATAGTTCCAGAGCTGAGAGACATACCACAAGCATTTATGCATACCACAGTTAAAGTAAATAAATACCAATCCCTGTACCCACGCAAACACACAGCATACAAAGGCAAAGAATCCCCGTATAACCTTAACAGACTGTAGGGGCAAGTGCTGTTAGCGAGCACCTATTAAGGCATACGAGGGGGTGGGTGGTCAACACCACGCCCGGCCGCCTTTGTCTCCCTAGTGGCGATATTTACACACCGCACCAGGTACTCATTTGAGGCCGAGTCGAGCTAGGGGAGGCCAGGACCGGTTCAGATAATCGTCACTGGTATTGGCCGTTAGCGGGAATCGAACCCGGGTCACCAGTTCCGTAACGCAGCACGCTAACCTCTCCACTACAACACGAAACACAATCACATTTCTGAAGACCAAACACTACCGGATTCCATACCGAATGTGTTTTCAGGTAAAACATAAATCAATAGTCTGGCATAGTGTAAAATAGACTAAACTCTTAACGCTGATCAGCCAGCTGGCTTGGTCATTTCCTGCTGGCTAGACGTTCCCAGTCTCACTGAACCAGCCCCGTTTTCCAGCTCACGGTGTGCCATGTTCATGGAACCGAGATCTCTTCAGGTCCTAGCCGGCAATGCCTGTGCGTGCTCTGGCATCGCAGACGTTCAGTGCCCAGGGCCCCCCCCCCACACCAAGCAGTGTGCGTCTTCACACCAGGATGTGGCTGTGACATCCACGAGCCATGTTTGCATTTCCTGAATCAAAGTGCAGCTGAGTGTGGTTTTTACACATCGTTACCAAACGCAGCCAATGCTCCCCGCTGGACTGCTTCACACACGTACATACATTATTTACACTGCTTATATACAGAACTATATATATTTTTTACCTATTTTATATTTTACTAGGTCAGGCCCGCTGAGCTATATTGCTCTTTTTCAGAAGCGTCCTGGCCACAAATGAGAGCTCAACGAAGTGATTTATCATGTGGAAATGCATAGCAGTCAAATACTCTTAAACACATGCATGTTCCTGCAAACCAGGCTAGGTAGTTAACATCTCGCCACTGTGGTCCCATATACATACCACCGCATACAGCGCAAGTACATCTTCTGTATAAAGTAATTATTTTCATTAAGCAAGTCGGAAACAAAGATAGACCTACTATGCAGGTTTTTAAGGTGGTGCTGTATTTCTCCGATACAGTTTTCTTTGTGTTTGTAACGCAAGTTGTTTTGCATTATGTCCAAAATTTCGCTCCGCGTGATGCCCAATGATTCGCCCTGGAGCAAAACGTCATACATTATGCCAAACAACAAACAGTTCAACGATAAACCTCTTGGACAGCTACAATTATACACATTTTCAACTCGCTCACAAAAAATTGGAAATATATTAGAAATCATGGAAATAATCTTAGCTGATTTCAAATGCCCAATTTGATGAGAAAAAATACCCTAGAAAGTGGTCTAAGTGTATTCAACGTTGAGCTCATTCCCTAAACATCCCTTCCGCACTCACCCATCTCCATCTTGACGCCCAACTCCCGAGGCCATTGTGCCTCTCCGGGTGGTGATGTCCAACTTCCTCAAGGAACATAACAAAAGCCCTTAAAACCCCACCCAGGCGTAAATGCCAGTTGGGCAGTTTCTCAGTAAAAACAGGACGGAAGCAGGAACCTGTCAGTGAAGAATCCAATACACAGCATAGGCAGGAATTGGTGCCACTGTTGACCTTCAACGGGGGCAGTGTGACCAGAATTCAGGCACCAAATTACTCACTCTTCTTCTTCACTTTGGTGCCTTGGTGGGTAAAGCTGGGCAAGCACCGCTGCTGCACATTCTTGGACAGCCCCACTGACTTACAGCTGTGCACCAGATATCTCGTCACAATTTAAAATGTGTTTCTCATTGGGGGAATTATTAGATTAAGACAGCATCATTTATAAAGTTGCTTCGTCAGTTTCTAACATACACAATAAGACATTAGTAAACACATTTTTTTAACGTGACATCATCGATATTATAATTACTCAACTTTATATCGTACAAACAAGATTTTAGGTAAGTCCATGCATTGAAACCCACAACACCAGCGGCAATTGTTGCACTTGGCTTAATGAACAGTAACGCTACTTGTTTGTGCACATTACAGAGTTTTTTTTTTCAATCTTGACAGCTGGCAAGGCACAAAGTCATAACTTGGAAGTTATGTTCTCAATATATTCTGTGTCGGACTGCTGGCAAGCTCCTTACGTGAAGCAGAGTAGGGGAACTCAACGGGCTTAGCATGCCAAAGTGAATCCGGTCAAATGAAAATTTCAGTCTAGACTGAGGGCAGACATAAAACGAAGGGAATCCTAAATATTTGACCCAGAGCCGTATTATGACTACAAGTGCAAACGGCAACACGATGACGTCCTTGTCTGGGTTGTTGTATACAACAACACTTCCACAGCAACACAATGTCGGTATACTGTGGAATGTGGTTGATGCACTTTGTAAAATTAGTCTCTAAAATCCAGTTTTTACTTTACCCGACAAGAGAAACGTGAGAATGTGCACATTAACACGACAATTAAGAACAAAGAAAAGTATGTTAGACACTAGGCTCGCAGAAGTGCGCAACGCAAGGCCAGGTAAAGAAAGTTAGGCCAATTTTTATTGCCTTCCCCGGTCCCTTTGGCCCTCATGTTTTATCACAGGTGTAGTTTTAAGTGAACTTTGTTACAAGTTATCTGCAACGAATAACGACTTATCCTCGAACAAACGTGAACCCTACCTGCTCTATTGCAATGCTTAAACGAGTATTAAAATACACTCCACACACATAAGTATGTACACAGTTATATATTGACTCAAATTAAGGGCATAAGTCTCACATTAAAACAGAAGCCGTTTTGCAACATATAATTTACCGCAGTAGAGTACATTTTGTTATTAAACGTGTAGAATCACATGCAAGTACACATTTATAAACTATGGTTAAGTGGATTTCTGGGAATGTGTGGTCATAGCCATGAATTAAAAACTGCCCCTTTTCACATCGAGACGCTGCGTTGGGGCATGGCTCCCACCAAGTCGCTACTGTATGGCCAACACAGATCAAAAACCTTTATATGAGTCATGCTCATGTCCTGGGGCTGAAGCTGCTGCTGATCCATGCTGAATTAACGCTTGGCAACAGAGACCCTCAAGGTATAATGAATATCAACAAATCATTGCGTGTTACTACGTTGGCAGCTATAAATAAAGCACATACATCAAAAAGCTCAACACATTAGTCAATAACACTGCCTTAAAAGGATATATATATAAATAAGAGAACGTGTTGACCAATTGGCCTTCTCCATAGCTATTGCTCAAAAATGCTGCCGAATACAAATTTTTCTTTTAAGGCCGTGTGATTGACAAATAGAATAAGTTTCAAGGTGTAATGGTTTTGGGGAGATAACAATGCATGTGAATATAACAAGACACATTTCAGTGGGTGTTATAGCCATTTTAAAGTGCAATATGTAATGAGTGGTCATTTCAGTGAAAATATCTCTTCCTCGTGGGCATGTGCTGGGTGGACGACTGTATTGCAGGATCATTAGACATGATGGCTTGGAAAATATTCTTTGGTTCTTTCGGTTAAGTCACGTCTAAAGATAAAATAATAAATTAAAATAATAGCGACGTTTCGATTGCAACACAAGCAATCATCATCAGGCATAAGAGAAATAGCAACAAAAATCTAACTAGAAAACTATAGACAGACATACAAGCAGACAGACATCACAAGGACACACAGAGAGAGGACACATATCGGCACAGAGAGAGGGGTCGTTTCTGTGACGGTCCCTTAAATATAGGGAGGGGGGGCGGGGACGGAGAGAGGGAGGGGGCAGAGAAAATTAGCATATCAATGAGTGGACGGCAACGTGTTGCTGCTGCGCAAGTAAGACGACGACGTGGCACGGCACGCAAGCTTGAAAATTAGGAGAAAGACACACTAAAATTAAATAACCTCGCAAAATATAATTTTAGTGTGTCTCTCTCCTAATTTTCAAGCTTGCGTGCCGTGCCACGTCGTCATCTTACTTGCGCAGCAGCAACACGTTGCCGTCCACTCATTGATATGCTAATTTTCTCTGCCCCCTCCCTCTCTCCGTCCCCGCCCCCCCTCCCTATATTTAAGGGACCGTCACAGAAACGACCCCTCTCGCTGTGCCGATATGTGTCCTCTCTCTGTGTGTCCTTGTGATGTCTGTCTGCTTGTATGTCTGTCTATAGTTTTCTAGTTAGATTTTTGTTGCTATTTCTCTTATGCCTGATGATGATTGCTTGTGTTGCAATCGAAACGTCGCTATTATTTTAATTTATTATTTTATCTTTAGACGTGACTTAACCGAAAGAACCAAAGAATAATTCCTGCAGTCACGAAAGCTCCAAAAATTAAGGCTCGGAAAATCCTTAATCCAGCAGTGGATTGATGATGGAGATGGCATTCCTGACGTGAAGCACAAGCCCTGATCAGGTCAAGCTATGATAAAGGTATTACAGCACTTCTGCTAATGCATAATTAATTAACATTATCTTTATCCTACCTTTCCAGGATGTGTGCCCAAGGCAAGGCTGGCTTATAATGTCTCCTTTTTATCTGTCACTCAAGACTAA
Source organism: Lampetra fluviatilis (assembly GCF_964198595.1). Classification (NCBI taxonomy): domain Eukaryota; kingdom Metazoa; phylum Chordata; class Hyperoartia; order Petromyzontiformes; family Petromyzontidae; genus Lampetra; species Lampetra fluviatilis. The sequence continues at coordinate 12,469,948 of NC_136276.1, forward strand.
GTACCGTACTCAGATCCAGATTTAAGAAAATTAATGTAAACCCTATTTGTGAAAACTCTGGTGAAAGCTGAGTCCATTAAAAACGAATACTGCATGCTGTACTTTAAAAAGTGATGTTGTAGCAGAGATCACACACAGCCACACCAGAGGTATTTGGCTCAGAACCCATACATAGGCATTACTGTATTACCAAGAGTCGCCAAGCCACTACACATGTGCGTTGCTGAGATTTGCAAAAATGTTAAAACGCAGACAATAACAATGACTTACAAAACGGCAATGCCGGCAGTCGTGGGAAGGGAGATTATTGAACACGATTCTCATCTGCTGGAACGGTTTTCCTCCCAACAGACCGCGATCACAGACTCTCCACCAGTGTGCACGCATTCTGCCAAGATGGGCATCTGGCCCCTTCCACCAAACACTACAACAGTGAACTTATCTTCGCCAAAAGAAGTCATCACGTCTAAGTGCCTACAAGCTATTTTAAGTTCAGTTTTCTGTTCAACTCCAGTAATGGTCCAGAGCCGATGGTAGAAATTCAACATTGCTATGGCGAGAATATACTCTGATAGGGCAATCATGACAGTATTGGCTTCCTACAATCTGGAGAGTTCAGCAGATGGTATTTATCCAGCTTTAAAACTCACACAAGACAATGGCATTAAATAAACAGTGCTACAGGTGAATAAAAAATAAGAAGAGTTTTTTTCTTGGTTCTTTCGGTAAAGTCACGTAGAAGGGAAATAATAAAATAATAAAAAATATTGCTAGTGAGAAGGAAGATCTCAACATTTCAGCCGACCACCTTTCAGGATACATCGAGGTTTACAGAGAGACTCCTAAATGCTGTACGGTATTCTTGATAGGGGAAGTTGGGTGGTTAGTGATCAATTCCAAAACAACATGTTGTAGTATAACACAAGTAAATAGCTCACTAAACATTGTAATTCACAACAATGCACAAGACTGTATTGTAAATTTTGTATTGTAAAAGTACATTTTGCCCATGAAAAGCAATTCAGATATATTGAAGCTTTGCGTGTTTTCTAAGCTTCATAAATAGTTCAAGGTTCCTTCAAATGGCCGAGTTCTCCGTGGTATTAAATGCTTAAAAAAGAATAAGAGTCTGTGCTGTGATCTTCGGCAGTTGGCTGGGTAATGTGTTCCAGCAGAGGGGGAAGGATTTATGAAGGCTTTAACTGCTGCAACCAAAGCAAATTGATTCATTGTCAATCGCTACACGGTCACGCAATTTAAGGTACATCAGTGCGCAGAGAAAGAAGGAAACACATGTTTTCATTTGTCTTGCCACACGATCGTTATTGCCAAAGGAAAAAAACAACTCAACACCAAATGTAAAAAAAAAATACATTTGATACGTATCTTATGGAATGCATGCTAACTGTTCAGATTTACATTTGCTGAATAGTATAGGCTTGTTGAGCAAAGATGGGCCAGGATAGTCCTTGGATGCGTGACCACCATGCATTATAGACGCTGTGGGCATCAGGGGGCAGTGCAGAAAACTCCATTGTTGTGCTGTGTTTCTATGCTCCACGCTTTCACCAACCCGCAATAGCCAGCATGGTGAAGTATGATAAAATAATATATAGCCATTGAGCACTGACAAAAGAGTTTTATAAAAATTCAAATGTCACTACATTGCACACACAATATTATCTACATATATAAATATCTCTGAGTCTCCTGATGAAGTGGAGAGCTTCAAAATAGGTATCAGTTAAATGTTGTGCACCAATGCCATCGGAGGATGCTGGCTGCCGCAAGGTCTCTGAGGCTACCCTGCAAATCTTGGGACAGCTCAGCACAAGTGCTCGCTCGCAACGTTGCACCAAAGACTCACTTGGTGGCGCTGTGTTTTTTCATTCTTGGCCGCAGTTCAATTGAATTTTGCCCACAAGTATTAACTCCGGGGGATCAGCATTGCCTGAAGTCTCCATCTTTGGACAAAACGTTCAGCCGAAGTACTGTATATCACATGGCCTTTAGAAGCCACCAAGTATACACCCCCCCCCCCCCCATGGCTAAGTCATGAAAAAAAATGCATTTCTCTGCAGTGGTTGGATTTTCCTATTATCAGACGTACGCAAATCCAAACGCTCGGTCGTCATACATGACACCTACAAAATACTCTCCCATCTGTAAGTGCTGAAAAGAAGGACCAAAATAAATTACGAATTTCAGACGAAATATGTACAAGGCAAAATATCCGGCCAACAGTTGCTAATCCACTGCTGAAACCTTGTTAAAATGTCTCCAAAGTTGCATCAGAAGACAAACATAAAACATCGAGTGTTTATTGATGATGATGCTTAGTTGGGCACACGCATAATTAACAAACAAAAACCTCACATTTGTCAATAACACTGCGGCCTTAAAAGAGAAAAAATATATATAAAAGGCAACATTTCAGGCAAAGGCCCTTCAAAACTACAAAACATACAATAGTACTGTACACTAGTACTGTTTGTCTTTTATAATTCAATGGTACTCAAAATTAGCTCCTAAATAATAGCAAGGAAACATTAAGCGATATATTTTCTGAATACGGCAGTTAAGAAAACATGCTATTTTGGTCACGTATTGTCACCAAACAATGCCCTAATCGGAGTGGCCAGGTATGGTAAACTCCTGAAGGAAATGTCTGGGCTCCAGTCATCCGTTCTCCCCATTCCTCCAGCACAATACAGCCCCAGTTTGCCAACTACGGAACATGTATGCGAATAATATGTTGTTAAAATGGATTATTGCATACTGGTCGCAACAATAACGCCATATAGACTACAAATGTCCAAGCCTCAAGGTACACGCAACTTCGGAGGATAACTGCAACCAACAAGGCGCAGGTTTTAGTGAATTAAAAATAAACCACTTGAACAAATCATTTTATAATACAACCAAGTCTATAGAAGCATTCACATGTGACTGGCTGAATAACCACTGCACAAAACCCCTGTTGTCAACCCTAAAGTGATTTAGGCTGCAGCTCTTACACAACTCGCATCCATCAACTCTTCATCCATCTTCAATTTTGCTTTCCAAGTGCATTGTAGTAACATCCACTTTACACTCAGAAACTTTAAACCAATCGTTGGTAACTGAACCATAACAGCTTCCAATTTTTTTCCCACCCGCTGACCGTAAAATGTGAGGCCCAGTGGTAATGGGCAATGAACTAAAACTGAGTATTTTTTCTCAGTATCCAAGGCTCTAACCGAGGCAAATCCAAATATGCATCTTTACAAAGGTCAGACATTGTTTCATGATAATTCTGCAAAGACGAGTTGATTAAAGTTGGTTCTCACGGTTCTTGTTAATACATGTTTTTATTATTTATTAAAATTACATGAAAATTGTGGAAAAGAAGATGTCAATATTTATATGACCTGATATGACACAGATTATGAATGATGGCCAGTGATCAAGACTAACAACGAAGTGTTAGATGAAGTAGGACACATGTCCAAGAGGACACCCACTCTGGCGATGAAGTAATACGGTCGGATCATGTGCAGGAGCTGGATGTATCATTATATCGTTGGAACATGGGGACTTGGTGGCTGCTTGTGGAGGCCTTAATCATGGACGATTAGGACATGCAAATAATCAGTATGCCACATTTTAGGCTGATGAGAGAATAAAACTGTACAAACAAGGCTGAATAAAAACAAAACAAATGAGATGGTGAAAAGGAGACAAAAATATTAAATCACTGTGACTATATGGAACCACTGGGAGTAGGGATTATATTGTTACACCCTTCATGGTATTATCATTATTTCGGAAGGGGCTTTCACAAGACAGTATCTTAATCCTACTGCAGTGTTTTCAACTTATTCTACATTGCCCAATTGCCGAGTATGATTCAAAACCATGTTCATATATATAGCATCTGAATTTGATCGCACCTCAAAAGACTGTACAGGGACAGTGGGCACATATATTTTATGGAGAGAGGCAGTCAGTTACAGGACGGTCTTTAGCCTGGACTTGAACAGGGACAGGGAGTTGACAGCACAAATTACAGAGGGGATGAGAGTTCCAGACCATGAGGACAGCAGAGAAGAATGAGTAAGCTCCCTCTGAGCAAATGTTAACTGAATTCTTAAACAAAATCCTTGGTTGCTGAAGTGTATGGTGCATGGAAGGGAATCGAGTGCGATAAGATGAGATAGACAGGCAGGGGGCAAGTTAATGGTAGATCTTGAAGATGGTGAGTGCGATCCTATAATTGATCTGGAATTGCACAGAGTGAGAGGAGGGACTGGAATAATAAGGTGATCTGGTATCAGTTATGGGTGCAGGTAAAACATCTGCTACTGCTGGCATTTTAGATCTGGAGTTCAAAGATACCGAATTTGGGGAGACTAAAGGAGATCATTTATAATTTGAGTCAGGATGTGACGGTGCACTCAAAACTGTAGTCTTGGACCTTTTGCTAATGAGGATACGTACTTTTGTTTTCCAAAATGTAGCTAGAAGCTAGGTCCAAATACAGTGAGACAACATACAGGACAGATGTAAGAGTAGACCGTGAGGATGGCTTCATGCAGTCAATATACAGCTGTGTGTCATCACCAAAGAAATTCAAGTTGACACTAAAACAGGAAACGGTTTTCTCAAGACATCTGAGAAATACTGGAGAAAAGCAGGTGCTTGAGGATGGAGCATTGTGGGACACCACAACACAGGCGTTTCTGAGAGGAACATGGCCCTTGTATTGAAATGTAGAAGTAGAAAAAGTGTTGAATAAAATAAACTAACTGGCCTCCACTGGACTACATACATTAATGAGTAATCAATTTAGGTAGTCCCAAAAAAACTTTTAAAGAATATTTTCTTATTAAGGTTCTAGGAAGCAAAAGCAGAACAAAACGCGAAATACTTTACACTAAATGTATTTATCAAAAACTCTGTACACTTAAATTAAATAACTCACGATACTTAAATGAATATGGCAAGGGTTTAATTATATTCAACTAGATCAGTCATATTTATGCTTATATTTTGAAGAAAATAAAGACATGCAAAGTCAACATTGTCAGACTGGACATCACTTCCACGATACTGTGGAACGTACCGGTGATTCAACTCGCACATGGAAGAATTCTGTACCACCAAACTTAAGCAGCCTTTTAAAGTGACCATGGTGCTCCAAGCATTTGTGAAATGGGGGGGGGGGGAGAAGGCCAGAGGAAACAGATAAATGACCACTGTTTGTTGTGACAGTGACACACAAGATGCAAACAACCACACTTGCACAGCAAACAAATGAGATCGTCTGCCAGGACAAGCTTGGCCACAAGTGGCAGCCACACACCACACACCCAACCCTAGTCTCACCACACACACCCTCGTCTAGCCATAGCACCCTTGGCCAGTGAGTGGCAAGCTGTGTGCATTCCTAGGGAGTTAAAAATAAATTGGTTGCTGAGGCACGGAGATGGCTTTGGGACCTCGTTTTTCATTGGTAAAAATATATAATGCAGCAATAACTGCTAACATGAGAATATAATCTCTGATGGAATTCAAGGCCATGAGTTCAAAGTTAAGTGGAAATCCAAAGCACCGCAATGAGATCACAGCAACAGAGAAAACCGTTCATGTTGATGATATATTCTGCAAAGACTGCGTTTCAACATTTGCGAATGCCACATTTTCAAAGGCTTAACATTCCCAGCATCATCATGTTTGTAATCCTTTGGTGCAATAGCCGTGCTGTACTAAAAAGTTAATTTGAAGTACAAATAAATCCAATTTAAGTTTCAGCACGTAAATTCCGTTGAGACTTTTCATTTTAATTTGCAAGTCATGGTTGAACCCATAATTTGACTTATTTGCTCTTTAAAGGTGCCAAGAACACACGGGCGGCACTTTAAAGATGCCTGACAATTCGCATGAGTAATAACAACACATCACACAGGGCCAAACCACAGATGAAAAACTCCATGACCTTAACAAAAATAAGTAATGTTGTAAGCTGTAGACTGCATTCGCTATGTTTAAATAAAAAAAAAATGGAGTAATGAATCAAATTAATTATAGTATATGCTTTTAAATACACTGCATAAAACAGCAGCTAAGTCAGTGATGCTGCTTAGGAAGTTTCGTGAATGCAAGCACTCATGGTTACACACCTGACCAAAAGTATTTTATAACAAACCAAGCATACTGTCATGAAAAACGTATGTGACACACAGTATGTGTTATAGAACACAAATGTCATAAAATAATGCTAGTTTGAAGCAAGCTTTTAAAATATCGTAAGTTCAAGAATAACAATACACACAAAATACTGTAAGTGTATGGTGATGTACATGGAAGCTATATCTCAACAGAAACTTTCTACAGAATTATTACAGTGCAAGAGCAAAAAAGAAAGTCAATAGAAAAAAATATCATCATAAAGTCATGTTTCTATACCACACGAAACGCATAATCCGGTCTTTGTGTGGCATACACAGTGTAAAATCACTACAGAATTAAATTCCATCAGGCTGTGTTGTTTGACGGGGTCAGACACGATTAACTTTCCCTATTCATAAGAGTGGCCTATTTTACTTGCATTAAAATTAGAAATGGGCATTGTTACAAAGTTTGAAATTTTGTGTCTGACCAAATACAGTACATATTTAAGCACTGTGCATATGTCACATCTTGACTATAAACTAATGCGATCTTGCAAAGAACTCTGTATGTGCAGAGATCAGTCAGTACCAAGGGCACACTAATTTAAATTTTCGATTTAAAGCTTTCGTGACTGCAGGGATTCATTTTCTTGGTTCTTTCGGTAAAATCACGTAGAAGGGAAATAATAAAATAAATAAAAATGTACACAGACTTTACCGAAAGAACCAAGAAGACTAATTTTAATGTTTTGAACTAAATGTTCACTCTTTAGAGCTGATTACCGCTCAGACACAGTTAGCCTATAATTTTAAACGGCTGGCAAAAAGCCAGCCATGGGAAATGGAATCCCATGACCTCGAAGACCTTTGATGGGCCACTAAACCAGCACAAGGCCATTGCATTGGTATGTAGTTTATTAAAAAGAATGTAGTAACATTTTGCTAATTAAATGACCGTACTTCCAAAGGCTTTCAGAAAATAAAAGAGTGCTCTATCGAATTAGTAACGATCAAAAGTAACATTTCGTTTAATTAAGGGCTTTATTAGGTTTTGTTGGTTGTTCCACAGTATCGTAGTTATTTTTACAGTCAAGCCAAGGAAGGCCAACATGCATAGCATTACAATACTTAATACAGTACTGTACAACTCCTCTTATCTGCAGTGATGTGGGGTACAAACATCACGGATCCTACTATCCACGAATTGACTTGATCAATTTGCCAATAAAGTCCATGTATCTGGTCCTGGGGCTTCCCCCTTCACAAACCTGCACTGACCAGGTTAGTAAAGTATAGTGTTGAGATTCCTTCCTCCAGCAGTGGATTGACAAAGTGATGTGTATAATAAATTTACTCATGAAAAAAAATGGCAAGAAAACATTGCCGTGAAATCACTGAAAACATCACAATCTTAAGCAATGCACATTTCAAGATGACACCCTCCCATTGCCTGGCTCAGCAGAGTCACGCTCCCATTGCCAGGATAAACATGAGCAATCTTTCCCATTCCACGCACAACAGACCTGGTAAAATAGTATCCAAGGCAACAGTTACAGTTAAAAAGGAGTGGCTGGAAAGGTCAACCGGTCAATAAGAAAGGAGCAAATGATCACAACTCGGGGCAACGAACTCATTGCTTCAATGGTCCATGCACAGGGCGCAACGGGTTTTTATTTGTAAGCCATGAGTGTGGCTGGCAATGCCAAGCCAAAATTTGTTTACACAAGTTAAATCTTTGTGTTGTAACCACACCAAAATGGTGTATGTAAATAATTATTGGATAGAGTATTTTACTAAATTGTATGGATGTCCAAGCCATAATAACATAATTGTTGGATTTTGTTCTGACAAATTTTAGTTCAAAGCAAGAATTCCTTTTTGAAGACAAAATATGTAGAATACTCTGTATGTCGATTCGTTTTGATACACCGGTACTTTCACAATACCAGAGCGCACGCATTTTCTACAGCTCCACCAGATCAATACAAAACTGTTTGTAGTATTACAAGTCGGTCTTGGGCAGGGACATTTTTTCACGTTAAGGAAAGTTGCTTAAATACCACCTAGCTGTTGGTATGATCAATACGCAAACGTCTAAAGTACGGCTTGACACAATAGTGCATTCTTTCCAAGCTGCGCCAATTTCCACTGTGGGGCCCACAGGCGTTTCCTCTGCCCTTCCTCTCCCACACCCCGAAGCACGCCAGGGAGGGCCTGTCCACGGGACTGTACTGACCCCAAATACTGACCCAGGTAATAAAACGTTCTAAGTAACTTCAGCGAGAGTTTGGGCACACTGAGAAGTAATGTAGATGCTGCCTGTATTGTGCGTGTCCATGGTTGGTTATGTGGACACGTGTTTCTCTCGGTGATTTTTATTATTTTGTATTATTGTTGGCAGTGTTTCTCCGGTATCGTGTTTAAAATGGCACATAGATGAGCAACTGCGCTAAAACATGTTTTATAGCAACACTGTGTTTCTTGTGATTTATATCCAAGTCGAGATCACCGCTGGTCAGTACTGTATGCAGTGAAATGAAAGACAACCAAGAAAGTTTCCAACGAAAGGACAGTACATTTTTTTCCCCAAAGCAAATATTTTAGGCAATGGGTTATTTGGTAAATGTTAATACTGCAGTCATGATACAAGACTACAAAGTATGAACTTTGGTGCTTTCACAAGAATACATTTGCCATAGATTGTACCACGGTTAGGTTACAACAAACGGACGGGAAAGTAACAGCCCAAAATAAAGCGGCCAGCCCATTAATGTGATGCAGCAAGGCTGGCGAGTGGAACGCATCAGCTGATTTGCCAGTCCCTTTAAATACCACATTTCTTTCGGTTCTGAAAACCAGATGAACATGATGTGAGATCACAGCCCCAGGATGCGTTAAGACATGCCACAAGTGGGACGATACCTTCCCTCACCTTGGTTCCCACCATAATTAACACAAAATTCCCACGCCCTAATAAGAAAACAAATACCAACTCGGTTCATGTAGCAACACAGAGGCCAACGTTTTACACAGTGGCATAGCGAAGTTTGTAAAAATGTTTAAATAGCTAAACCTTGACGTTCTGCATGTTGTGTGGGTTTTTCACAAGGGATAATGCAGAGTTTTGTCGACGCACAGCAAAGCTTTGCTGTACGGAACAACAATATTAGAGTGCCGTGTGGTAATGTCTTACGCACTATTGGTACAAAGCACATTGCCTTCTGATTAAAAACAATCAAAATGACTCCTGAACACATGCAGAAGGCACTGTTGGATTTACAGCAGCTCAACGGTTAAACGAATCATCATATGAAGACACAACTTTTTGACTTCAATTAAAACAGCCAGATCCCTGGGCAAATACCATGAAAAGTACCATCCACAGTATTATCCTAATCTTTAAATACCCAGAATTGCCTTTATAAGGATTAGGGCTTAAGTGCAAACTCCTTAGCTTCCAGGAAATGCTGCATCACACATACTGTGGGATTCCTTCATTTGACCGAATACTGTCACATATACAGTAGGCACATCTAAAATAACAAAAACCATTTACTGTATATTTGTACATTCATGTACACTGTACAGTTACACTCCAGTGGCGTATAGTAGTGGAGTTGGAACAATGCGTCAATAGCGTCAATAGCGTCAAAACCTTTAGCTTATGATACATGCATCGAATTGTGAGAATGTATGTTTTTCGATGTGTTAAGTATGTTGTATGTTAAGGGTTGATGTCACCCCTGTAGTCACGAGAAGCGTTATCATTCACCACAATGCATAGGTGGGACAAAGTCATTGTTATGCAAGTCCAAGTCGAGTCGCAAGTCATCAAATTCATGACTCGAGTCTGACTCGAGTCCAAGTCACATGACTCGAGTCCACATCTCATAGGTGGGACAAAGTCATTGTTATGCAAGTCCAAGTCGAGTCGCAAGTCATCAAATTCATGACTCGAGTCTGACTCGAGTCCAAGTCACATGACTCGAGTCCACACCTCTGCCACAATGTAAAACGTTCTTGAATCAATCTGTCACCTCTGAAATGAAATCGTTCCACCCTCATGTACAGGGAGATGCAAGTCTGCTTATCTACAACAAAAACCGGTGGCCCATATGCACAGTACACGACTGTTTTTCTGGATGAAATTGCTTTATGGAGTTTTACAATTAACGTTGGATTCGTTTTTCGCCACAGGAAATTGTAAGTCTTGGAAACTGGCCCCGACAACAATTGAAGTGAACTTTAAGTGGGTGTATAGAAATAATAAGATGAACATGTGCATGTGACAGGTACTCAAGGTGTATGCCGTACAAGCACACATTAAGTTAGGGAAACCAGCAACAGCCTTTAGGTTGTGGGACACAATTAATGACCACATGCAAAGAGGCGTCATTAACACTGCCAGTTCAGTCAGGTGTTGTCCCCGTCATGTATATGAACACATATTTGAGAGGTAGCGTCTGTTATTAGGAACACAGTACAATGATGTAATTCCTATTCAACACACTTTGAGTATTTTGAAAATGGTGCACTGGAATACACTATGGTACAAAATAACTATTTTATAACTAAATAACTAAGCAGACAATATACCACCTTCCTACATTCTGTAGCTCCGCATGAAAAATATACCTTTTGTTTCTTACACATCCCATCGACCACATGGCCTTTAGGGAGTTATTTTATCAGCAGCATTGCTTTAAAACAAGAAAACGCTGGACCAGTTTAAACATTCAGTTTTAATCATCAGCAATGAGTCTTACTTAACCCAATGCAGATGAACTGCCAACTGTTAATAGCATGTGCCTTTACTGTTCGACATTGGTCCTAGTTTCAAACAAAACTATAGAATGCATACATACATACATGACACAAAATAATAATATAGTCAACGTTATTGATGAGAATATAATTCACATGATGAATTAGCAATTACACATTCCCACACCGTGGGAGGTCAGAAAGAGAACATGAAAAATCAGTCATCTGCCTATTAAACTTTGCAGCTGGACCGGAGTGACAATCGTATAGCCAAGTAGGCACAACATTAAACAACAGGAGACACAACACCTGTATAAATAGACTTCACGTCTCCTAATTAGGACCAATTCTACTTTCAAATAGACAAGTGTGTTTACCCACGACGAGCAGTGTGTGTGTGTGGCACTAGGAGCTGTGGTCACTTAGGCTCCTGGACAATGCACACTTACCACCCTTCAAGGAGTTTTACTTGAATGAGGCAATTGTCCACGACAGGAAACAGGATTCTGAAAGCGAGAAACAAAGTTGATCATCTCTATATAATGCAAATTAATATATTGTTTACATTCTCAACTCGGGGAGTAATGTTACAGAACAGTATTGGAAAGTTCAGATGGCATTATGCTAAACAACTTGCCATGGCTTCTCCATCTACAATTTTGAGTTGGACAAATTTATACGTTTCACAATGAACTACAGAACATTGATTGGGATGCACAGCACACGGTATTAACCACTCTCAAAATCTACTGTACCAGATACGAATACAGGAATGTGCAATACACTGCTGGAATTTGCATATGCCGAATAAAAAAAGATTCCAATCACCTCAGAGCTAATGAAAACACTTAAAGTAGTGCAATTTACAACTTGTCTTTATCTCATGTTTCCTTTGCAAAAGGGACTGAATGTCCCAAATGGCCTTTGGTCTGATTATAATGAAAGGCATAATTTTAAACAATTTTTTTGTTCACAAATGGGATTTCAAAAAATGCTGGCAATTAAAACAACTCTCTATTGTACGTATAAAGGAACTTAATTAAGAAGTGTGAATTGTCAAAATTGTCCGGCTTAGTATCGCTTCTTCAGCTGCCTCCTGTACAGACTTTCGATTTTGTGATGGATCGCTAATTGATCATCGTCCTAAAATAGACAACTTGTATCCTACTTAGGCATCCAGTGACAACATTTAAGCAAGATACAAACAAGCACAATCACCGTGCCACTTGTATACGACTGTGTGCATGCTGCTGCAATGGCACCGCAACTCGAGTGGGGAATAACGGTTGGGGTGGGTATTTTTTTTGTCGACAGTATTTATGTACACGTACGTTTGAAATCTATCTTAAGTTTCCTTTTTCTTATTCAGATTCCGAGGAGCCCAAGCCGAAGCTTGTCGCCCCAGGGCTCTCGGCGAGTGTGGACACGTGCGGCGCCGTCCCTGCCCGGCTCTGCCCGGGCAAGACACGCGGGGAGTTCCCGAGCGCCACCTCCATCTCTCCATGCATCACTGCATGCCCCCCCTTCCTTCCTTCCTTCATCCCTCCGTCTCCCTGGTTCACCTCCATCTCCTCCATCTCCCGGGATCTCTTCCATTTCCCTGCATCCACCCCCCTTCCTTCCTTCCTTCATCCCTCCGTCTCCCTGGTTCACCTCCATCTCCTCCATCTCCCGGCATCTCTCCATCTACCTGCATCCCCCCTCGCTTCTTTCATCCCTCCGTCTCCCTGGTTCACCTCCATCTACCGGAATCTCTCCATCAACCGGCATCTCTTCCATCTCCCTGAATCTCTCCATCTCCCTGAATCTCTTCATCTCCCGGCATCTCCTCCATCCCCCTGAATCTCTTCATCTCCCGGCATCTCCTCCATCCCCCTGGATCTCTCCATCCCCTTGAATCTCTTCCATCTCCTAGACATCTCTCCATCAACCGGCATCTCTTCCATTTCCCTGGATCTCTCCATTTCACTGAATCTCCTCCATCTCCCTGCATCTCTTCCATCTCCCTGGATCTCTCCATTTCCCGGCATCTCTTCATCTACCGGCATCTCTTCCATCCCCCTGAATCTCTCCATCAACCGGGCATCTCTCCATCTCTTTCATCTCCCTGCATCTCTTCCATCTCCCTGAATCTCTATCATCTCCCTGCACCTATCCATCAACCGGGCATCTCTCTATCTCCCTTAATTTCTCTGCCTCTTCCCGACAATCCTTGCACCCCCCCTGCCCTTCCATGTTCCTGCATCTCTTCCATCTCCGTGCCTCCATCCACCTCCTCTGTTGAGGTATAAGTCGTGGTACACGCACATGGCGAGTTGGCGTTGTGGCATAGCAATTGGCGCACTGCGCTACAGACCTTGGTTCAGTTCCAGAGCACGGCTGACATCGGTGACGAATGAAATCTGAACCCACCACCACCAATGACCACAGCGTGGCGATGTACAGTCAAACAAACCCACACGACCCACACGGCGTGGCGAGGCATTCATCCAGCAGTGGATTGACGGAGGACTGTACATTGCAATTGCATACCTGCAGCGTGTGTTACTGTATACACAAGGCAGTATACATGCGTCTGCCGTGTATAAATACACAACAGTTTACAGCATCCGTGTGTGTGTGTGCAGATATATATAACACGTGTGAATGTGTGTGTGACGGTAAACCCATGAGAGTCGCGGATGCTACATTTGCCGTTCGTCGGATACACATCGTAATCGCGACATTTGTTGCCATCTCACATCAACACATCATCAACATCATCAAGTCGAGAGCAGAGCTACCCCGTGGCTGGGGTGGTAGCAGCAAAATCATCAGCAGCAGCAAAACCATCAGCAGCAAAATCAGCAGCAGCAGCAAAATCATCATCAGCAGCAGCAAAATCATCATCAGCAGCAGCAGCAGCAAAATCATCAGCAGCAAAATCAGTAGCAGCAAAATCATCAGCAGCAGCAAAATCATCAGCAGCAGCAAAATCATCAGCAGCAGCAAAATCATCAGCAGCAGCAAAATCATCAGCAGCAGCAAAATCATCAGCAGCAGCAAAATCAGCAGCAGCATAATCAGCAGCAGCATAATCAGCAGCAGCATAATCAGCAGCAGCATAATCAGCAGCAGCATAATCAGCAGCAGCAGCATCCTCCAGGAGCGCCCAACACTCGCCTCATCCCTCTCAAGCTGCTGCTGCTGCTGCCACACAACCACACAGAGAGACACCCCCATTGCTACACCACCACCACCAACACGTGTGCGCGCTTCCTCTCCCTGCCTATGCGCCTCGTGTGCTCCGCGTTGCTCAACGCCATCGGCGAGAACGAAAGCGGCAACATCCTTAATGGTGACGTTTGTCTGTGTAACGGTAAAAATAATAAAAAGCGATCATCGTTCCCCCACCTGGATCGTCCATCCACGCGGCGCGGCGCTGGGGCTCTCTGTGAGCGGCGGCCGCGGGCGGCGCGGATCGCAGTGCGGAGGGGGACGGGGAGAGCGGTGGGGGCGGGGGGGTGGGGGAGGGGCGTCGAAGGGGAGGGGAGGTGAGGAGACCCTCCCACCTCTACCCCCCCCCACCTCTACCCCTCCCCACCAACCACCTCAAACCCCTCCCCCACCCACCTCTACCCCCCCACCTCTACCCCCCACCCACCTCTACACCCCCCACTTCAAACCCCCCCATCCACCTCATACCCCTCCCCCACCTCAACCCCCCCCCCACCAACCTCAAACCCCCCCACCTCAACCCCCCCCACCTCAACCCCCCCCCACCCACCTCAAACCCCTCCCCCACCCATCTCCACCCCCCCACCCACCTCTACTCCCCCCCACCAACCTCAAACCCCTCCCCCACCTCAACCCCCCACCTCAAGCCCTCCCCCACCTCAACCCCCCCCATCCCACCTCTACCCCCCCCACCCACCTCTACCCCCACCCACCTCTACCCCCCACTTCAACCCCCCCACCCACCTCAAACCCCTACCCCACCTTAACCCCCCCCATCCACCTCTACCCTCCCCCCACCTCTACCCCCCACCCACCTCTACCCCCCCCCCCACTTCAACCACCCCCCCATCCACCTCATACCCCTCCCCCACCTCAACCCCCCCCCAACCCACCTCAAACCCCTCCCCCACCTCAACCCCCCCCCCACCAACCTCAACCCCCCCCCCACCTCAACCCCCCCACCTCAACCCCCCCCACCCACCTCACCCCCCCCCCTACCCACCTCAAACCCCTCCCCCACCCATCTCCACCCCTCCCCCACCCACCTTTACTCCCCCCCACCAACCTCAAACCCCTCCCCCACCTCAACCCCCCACCTCAAGCCCTCCCCCACCTCAAGCCGTCCCCCACCCACCTCAACCCCCCCCCCATCCCACCTCTACCCGCCCCCACCCACCTCTACCCCCCCACCTCTACCCCCGACTTCAACCCCCCCACCCACCTCAAGCCCCTACCCCACCTCAAACCACCCCCACCCACCTCAAACCCCCCCCACCCACCTCTACGCCCCCCCACCCACCTCTACCCCCCCCCACCTCATACCCCTCCCCCACCTCAACCCCCCCAACCCACCTCAACCCCCCCACCCACCTCAAACCCCTCCCCCACCCATCTCCCCCCCCACCCACCTCTACGCCCCTCCCCCACCTCTACCCCCCCAACCCACCTCGACTCCCCACCACCCACCTCACCCCCTCCCCACCCCCCACAGTCTCGCCCGAGCTCACCCCCCAAACCTTGCACACGCCACACCACGGACAGTGCTGTAGGGTAATAAACCCTCTGCATCCCGCCTAACGAACCCTCCCACACACCCTCACCCCACTCAACATTACCCCCACCCCCTCCTGCCTCGAGGAAGGCCACCCCGCACCACATCTCTATCCCACCCAACCATCACCCAATTCTGATGCCAACCCCACCTTATCCACCCGGAGCAACCCATCCATAACCTTAATAATACCCCTATCCCACCTACTTTCCCACTGGCGTGTTGGTACAATGGTTAGCGCACAGTTGAGTTCTAGGCCACGGCTAACAGGCCACGGCTAGCACCAGTGACGACTGATATCTGAGCTGATATCTTACCCAGCCCTGCAAAAAAACACAAATGTCCCCTGACCCCCACGCCAATGACCAGCGTGGCGCAAGACGGTCAAACAACTCACACGACCGACATGGCATAGAGAAGCATTCATCCAGTGGTGGCCATACCTCTATGCCACTTACATTCCCACTGTGATCCCACCCATTGGGACACCGTAATCTGTTTATTGGACATCTGTGAAAATACTAGACATCTGTGAAAAAGAGCTTCAAGGCTCATTTAATTTCTCCAGGACAAATAAAGATTCGGATTTTGTCATACCAAACTTGATACCCATATCCCACATAACCTGCCATTGACATACCACCGAACCAAACCTCATCCCTAGAAACCATACACCCCTATCCGACATTTTACTACCTAACCCTTAGAGACCCACAACACCACACCGCACACCTACATGCCACCATATCTCCGACCCTGATTCGCTCCCCCACCTTACCTACCCCTACAGACCTCACCCTGTTACATCTCTGTCTCACCCTATTGCTAGCCTTATTCCACCCTAATTTCCCCTACCCCTAAGGGCTCCATTATAGCACATTCCTATTGCACTTTAGCTCCTAGTAAGTCATGGTGGGAGGTAAGGTGCAATCGAGTTATTGTGTTGGGGATCCATCGTCCCATACCCTCAATATGGCCTTGCTTTACCACTGTGAGCCTCACTATTCACTACAGTAGGTGTTGTATCTGTCGTGCCTGTCAAGTTTCCTTCATTGTCTCCCATGTCTACGAATAGTAAACGTTTGCCTCACAAAGGGCAGTTGTGTATCAGCAGGCTGAGGAAATTCCACTCCTAATCCTACCCCACCATACCCTACCCTACATAACTTATGTAATGTTTACCACACCTCGAAGCATGAGTTGATACAGTTCCGCCACTACAGCATCAACTTACGTGGTGCACATATTCTCCACGCAGTAATCTTTCATGGTGTCTTTCCACATTTTTCTGTCTTCTTGTTGTACTTCTTCCTGGTAACCATTCTAAAAAAATATTTGCTATTCTGTTCCTTTCCATTTCCATGACCTGACCAAACCTCAGAATTTTCATAATTGTGAAGTATTCTCTGTCCCATGCATGCTCGAAGTTTTATGTTGGTGACTTGACATTTTATTCCCATCATTTTACTTTGATATATGCTATAAAAAATAATGTTTTACTTAATTTCAATCATTGGCCAATTTTTGGTTTCATATAACCAGACAACAAGCACATTGGAGTTACACATCCACATCTTGGTTTTTAAGATTCAATTTAGAACATTTATTGGTCAGATTGCATTAGTAAAAAAATGCCAATGTGTGTAGCTTTTTTATGCTGAGACGTTTACTGTTCAAATATATACTTCTTGAAATGCATTATATGCCCATCCAATTTTAATGTTAACCTCATTTTTGATGATGTTATTTGTAATTATTTTTCTAAGTTATGCTGAGAGGAAACAAATTTTTATATATTTATTTTCTTATGATTTGATTTCTTCATTCGTGTCTCGTTCCATAAACTTAGTATTTTCCAAATGTTCAGACCCACTGTCTCTTATTTTTCTGCAATTTTATTGGTCGTTTCCTAAAGTATAAGTTAGTAAATCTTCCTTTGATCATCTCACAGCACTATTTTGTTTTATTATATCCACAGAATTTTGGGTGGACCAGTTCAACCACCAGTTGTAAAAGAAAGGGTGAAATTATACAGCCCTGTTTGATGCTACTGAATATCAAACCAAGGACAGTCATGTCTGACCCTGCTCACAATATCAACCCAATCGTTGTTTCCAGTATCTGCTTTGATGTAGCACAATGAACCTTCATAACTATCATTCATGGCACTGATGAATATATTTTATATGCCATAGCTCCGCATGACCTTATGTGGGATTTATCTATGCAATCGAAAACCTTGCTGAAATGTATAAATTCTACCACAATAAATACCTTTACCCAATTCTATTTTTTGTATCTATCCCACTTAGTAATACCCTACCCCACCAAATCATACCCTGTATATCTACTGCCACCCTATCCCACCTATTCATACCCTAGCGCCTAGCCTTATTATCATGTCAGCCTGTAACAATTCTCCACACCCTCTTGGGATTTCAATTATTTTAACAATTAAAAGTTGTGATTCTATTCGTGAATTTATTATTTTATTATTGTGATGAATATAGTGGCCTCTAGCTGCTGCAGAGGTCTCACGAACCCTTTACATTCAACATACATCAATTTAAAAGGAGCATTGATTCTTTCACATGCGATTCATTGCATGGATCGCGAGCTTTAACAATTTACAATCAATAGCAATTAATGAATGTATACATCGTTCTACCCCTAATAACGACCCGTACCCAATCCTACCCATACTCTATTCTTATTCTCACCATTATCATGCATAACCACCCTATCCTACATTATCCATACCGATACACCAACATAATGTAACAAGCCCAACTGTGTAATACTTAAACATACCCTCTCCCAACTTCACCATACACCACTCTGACATAAACTAGACGCAATTTGTATTAATGCCGTAACATACCCTACATCATCTTCTTGGTTATTTCGGTAAAGTCACGTAGAAGGGAAGTAATAAAATAATACAAATAAAACATAATAAAATTATTCTCACGACGTTTCGGCCACAACGCAAGCAGCCGTCCTCAGGTGAAAACCAGGTCCGTCGAGGCGACAGAGTCTGAATGAAACAGCATGAAACGCCTCGACGGACCTGGTTTTCACCTGAGGACGGCTGCTTGCGTTGTGGCCGAAACGTCGTGAGAATAATTTTATTATGTTTTATTTTTATTATTTTATTACTTCCCTTCTACGTGACTTTACCGAAAGAACCAAGAAGATGAATCCCTGCAGTCACGAAAGCTTTAAATCAAAATTTATACCCTACATCATTGATTCAAAAGTGATTTGCCATTGCGGACCCCAATCAAGACAACTGGTTCCCGTGCTCCTCCGCCCCTTCCACACGCAGGTGACTAAGGCCACAGTGCAGAGAGGTCGCATGTCCATCACGCCTCGAGTCAATTAGTAAGGCAATTGTTTGTGCATTCGCTGTGTTTTGTCGCCGCAAATAGAGGGGTGGTGGTGGGGGGGGTGCAATGTTTCCCTGCGCTCATTCTAAATTGCTCCTGCACTATAGCCGTGCAGAAACCCACCCTCCTCCACGGGAAAAGAGGCGCGTCCCACTGGTGTAAGATCCGCTGTCCTATACAATTGTAGTGTATTTATCCTCATTGTATCCTACCTAAATACACCTTCCACATAGCACCCTACATAAACTACCCCCCCACCCACCTTTCCTTCCTCCAGCATACCGTGCCCTACCTTATACAACTCGAAACAAAACCAACAACCACCAACCCCACCTCCAAACAACCTCGCCGCCACCTGGCACACTCCGCCACCACCACCCAACCCTTTGGGGTGTCGCAACGCAGTGGAACAATTCGCCCGCATCGGCCGTGACACGCACTCGCGAACACGTGGCGGCCTCGGCTGTATCTGTTTGGAACGCACCAGAGAGAGATGGAGAGTCGGGGAGAGAGAGAGAGGGAAGGAACGAGACGAAGGGTTTCAATGGGTTGGCGATGTTGGTTTTTTGGTTGTTCCATCATTTTCTGCAGTAATCGCCTCCCACAGACGCACGCGGTTGAGAATGAGAAACGGGCGCGAATTTTATGGACGAATTTGACTTTTACTCACGATATTTCGGCCCTCGTCGTCACGGGAGATATACGGTTCAAATATTTGGTTCAAATATAAGGGCGATCATTTACTGTTGTACATTAAACCAGGCACCGATTCGGTAAATGTTGTTGTGTCCTGGCTCGCTGTGGTTGTGTAACCTGGTTCAAAAAGAAAAACGAACAAGAACTTGGTCCTGTCCTTCACAGTAAGCACAGGACGTATTAAGTATGACGGTACTGTAGCCTCGCACCTTTGTGACCCTCATCGTAGGATAAGTAGCTCCTAAGAGGTTTCAGAATCTCCTAAAGCCGCACTTATCCCCCCCTCCAACCCCTTCCAGCCAGAGCCGGTTGGTCCTTGAGTCGCTCATTGAACACTTAAATGGCATGGCTAAAGTCGATACAATACAATGACTTTCAGTTGTTACTTAGTTCCCCCAATGAACAAAAACCTTGGGCGAATGAATAAACTGTCTTCAAGCTCGACGTCGTTTCATCACTCTCATCATCGGTCATTATCAATGCACTGCTGGATCCCGCGATGTCAATCACTCTAGCTCCAGTCACTTATCACTCAAATAAGATTGACGCTTTTGTATCAATAGAGGCTGACAAGTTATTGCATGGGATGTGTATGATACATTGACACCAGCTTATTAGCGTGTGGGAGTCTGCAGTTTACATTCTGGCGAATTGCCCGATGATGCTGGATGCAATTACCAGCGAAACGTCGTACTCAAATTGTAAATGTTGTGGTTTCACGCTTCAACACACCGGTGGGCTAAAGCAGTGAACTATTTGTCTTTTGTCAACGTGACACTTTTTTACTGATTGGCCGTGTCGGGTGGTGGAGGGTTACGACACATTTATAAATAACGCGATCTAAACCCAAAAAACGGTGATTATGAATGGGGGGGGGGCACAATTTCCACCAGGAAACCTGAACGTTGATCGCCACGAGGTTACAAGGGTTGCTTCAGTGACATGTTTTAGTCGTGTCTTTCAGCAAAGGCGCTGCAAGCAGAAAATCATTAGTATGTTGTTTTCACCATTGCTCTAAGGATTGTTATCAAGTTACAGTACCGTTTAGAAAACCAGGCGAGGAGACACCTGGATCGGCGGCCGGTACAAACAGTAAACAATGCCACAAGAACAAATCCTCCAGCACCAAATTAAAATGTTGATAAATCTCAAACATTACCTGTATACAGTGATGATCTATGCCGAGGCAGGGGATGTGGATGGATATTGTGAAAGAATGGAGAGAACGGGTGAGAAAAGGCAAACGCCAGAGACAAATGACGCGACATTGGCTTGTCAATCCTCCAATTTAATTGACACACGATGACTGTGAAAAACACGCTTTCTTCAAACTCCCCAGCATTCTGTAAAAATTTTGTGTTACGTTCTTTCTGACGCAGAAATGTGCTATCAAAGGCCCCTTTTGTCAGTAACTTGTGTCACGTTGGTGACGTTGGCGACACAAGTTCCCGTTGTGCGGTGCGGGTTTTTTATTTGGCTATTTGAGGCTTTGACTGGTCGATGACAAGAGGCTTTAGCAGTCTCAGCCGAGCCACAACTTGTGAGTGTCACGGAGCTGCCAATTGTGGAGAGCGCAAGTCGACTGTGCCTGAATTTCTGAGAAATGGCAGGTCCGTGGGATCCTTAACGTCAACAGCTCCCTATCGCTTGGTTGTTATTAATGCTCGCCGAGTTATTTTGAGCCGTGATTAAAACAAAAAAAACCGACGTGCCGCTGCTCTTTTTGAATTATTAACGCCACATCGAGCGCCGGCCGATAACGCGAGACTCAAATAATGGATGAATTGGTGACCTTGCCCTCTCATCCTGCAGAATATCTCTCGTGTCAGCGGAGCTGCTCGGGGGAGTCAATGCTCTCTGCCGGGTCCCGTGTTGGACAGGTGGCACGTTGCTGGGAAATAGTTGGGCGCAAAAATTGCAACCTATGGGCATGATATTTGTTTGCTATGTCTGATTGTTTTTCTTTCTTTCTTCTCCAGCATATTTCTAAATGTTTGTTCGTACCGTGTGTTGAACTTATTTCCCCACCGTACGTAGCCAAGCGTGATAGTTAATCGGAGATGTGCGGGAAGGACAACAGAGTAAACACAAAAAGCAGTTCTCAAGGAATTCATTTTCAAGCCTGATTATTTAAAAGTGCACAGCCTCCAGTGGCTTCCTAACAATAATCTAACACATTAAAATGCAGCATATAAAAATAAGTTTGGTAATTGAACATGTCCTCGATTATCAAAGATAATCCATTAGTTATTTTTCTATGTGCAACAAAGTTATATATATATATTTTTTATGCTTGAACATTATTTCACGTGCTGTCGATAATTAAGGATATTATTTAAGTTATTCAAAGTTGTCGATTATTGCGGAAATATTACATAAGTTCAATAAATGTGTTCGATTTTTTTAAATAATCTAACATAGCAACAGATATATTGCCATAGCAATCGACCACATGTGCTTGTGTTGAACATGCAAACAAAAAACATGCTCTGATCATATGCATTGTCTTTGCAACTTATTGGTCCACACCAATCAGTTTTTTGGTTTGCATGTTCACCACAAAGTTATTGTGGTTAATGCAGACAGGTTCCTTGAAAAAGGATTCTGTTTGGTTTTTTAACATCTCAGATAGGGTATAAAACCTCTTGTTTTTATTTCGAATACTGTCCTGGCAAGAAGAGCCCCATATTACGATGACAATTCATCCAAATTCTAGATTTGAAGCTTTCGTGACTGCAAAGATTCATACTCTTAGGATTTTTCGGTAAAAAATAACATTAATAATAGAAATAAAATATTTTTTATAATTATTAATATTATTTATTTAACTTTTTCCCAATGTGACTTACCAAAAAACCTAAGAGTAATTCATCCAAATCTTTCAAAACACGGCCTCTCAGCGCCCCCATCTGGCCACGGTCCCACGTCTGAGACATCTGCGTTCCCCGCATCCAAACTCAAAACACAGCTCTCTCCGAGACATCACGTCTCCCGCACGTCCGGGGGGCCTCAACAGCACGAAGGGAACCTACCCCCAGCCACCCCCGAGGTTCTGCAACCATCGCTATCATCCACAAATGTCCAGCGGAGAGGACCGCCGAGGCCCCGCCACGCGAACGTGGAGGAGCCGCGGCTGCCACCGCCACCACCGCCGCTGTCCGAGCCGGGGGCCCCGCAACGCAGCCGCGCTGCTCGGGGTCAGAGGTCGTGGCCTGGGCCCCGTGGAGCCCCGTGCCCTCAACATGAAGCTGTTGAGGGAGCTGCTCTGCCAGGTGGTTTGCCCTCGTTATGCTCGATGCCGTGCGAGGTCGGTGTGTGTGTGTGTGCGCCCCCTTTCTTCCCTCCACCACCACCACCACGATGACCCCCTGCCCGTATTGGGCAGTGCAGGTCTGATGAGGGCTGTGTTGGGCTACAGCTGACAGCGTCGGGCTCACAGCGTTTGCTTGAGAACAAAGAACAAAGCTTTCGTTGGCTCGAGTACTGTATATTGTCTCGTCGTCATGAAGAGCCCCGAGTGGTTGAGTTGCTTGCACGGGCGCCCCCTGCCGAGTATCTGTGGGTTTCCTTGGACGAGTTGATGCCAGTCAGGTCTCAATTGTGATGGTCCCTGGGACCCTATGGATTGTCAAGTTTTGGGCCCTCTGGGTTACGACCCCTCGATGCGTTATTTGAATTGAGATACGCGACAGTGTTGCAATAGTAATGCCTTTACCCTGCTGATGTGGTGTCATTATACGCACGCTGGACTTGCAATCTAGACGACGCCAGTTCGATTCGATCTCCCTGCGTGACAGTCGAGACAACAGCCACATGTATTGGTTGTCCTGTGTCCACCAAGCAGGCAACATGGGATTCCTCCACAGTTATTCGACCGGTAGGTCGCGTGTAGTGGGGTAAATTGTGGGTATCACCTCTTGCAAGACCAACATACACTCTATAGAGCTGTATATAGCTTCGAGTAGAGGCCAGCAGTGGCGTGAGCCAGTAATTGCAGGGCTGCACCTTTATCATCTACCCTGGGTCTGGCCTCCTTGGGTGGTCATGTAACACGGGGTTTTTAATTGGAGGTGACACTTGAAAAATATTTCCACATTATAATAGTCCAGTGAGAAAACGAAAGTGGTTCATGGTTCACGATTGTAAAAACCCACTGAGAATTTGCAGAACCTGTATTGTGAATTATTTCACCGTACATATTTAAACAAAAACACATTTGAAACATAGTTTTACTCGAATGCAAGTCCCAAGTGGTCCAGCAACAATTTTGCAGTGTGCGTGTTGCAGTCTGTTGCAAACGCAGTTGAGTAAACAAAGCACAGAGTACAGTATTAGGAAATGGCACGATAGATGTTGACTAAAGGTTAAGGTGGTTAACCAATGTGCTTACAATCAACGTGTTGCTATGTAATAAAGTCCTCATGAAACGGGTATTTGCACCGTTTAATATTTAACCGACCAAAGTTCAAACTGAACTCCACAGTACGGCGCGTTTCTCTCTCTCTCTGAGATATGAGCGACTACATAAATAATAAATGTACTTAGAAACCCAGTAATTACTTCAGCAATTTTACAAATACAGGAAAGTAATGCTATATCGACCTACCCGAGTGTGATATCTTACACGGCAGTATGCAAAGTATTATTTTACTAATATACGGTAATGAGCCAAGAATGTGTCCCCCGCGCATGACGTCACTCCACATGGTGCAACCCCCCTCATAAATAATCATGAGCTGAACAATTTCTCTATTGAATATTTCAGATTTATTGCAATATACACCCGTCCTTGGACGGGCAAACAAAGCTAGTTTTCTATATAAAGGTTTAATTCTGGCCTGGCGATACGCTGTATTTGCTGTTTTTCTTTTTTGGCAGGAATCCACGGTCTTTAAAAAGATGGGCACAATCCACTCCACAACTCCAATTGCGTATGAAGAAGGGAGGATATACACTGAAAATTACAAGCACTGTTATACCAGGTTGTTCGTGCTTTCTTAAGGGTTCTGATACTTATTTCCTTCAATCAATGGAACAGCTTCTTACGTTTGGAATGAGTACATCAACAAGCTATAGTTCTGTCCTTTTAAATGTGCAATACATCATCAGCCATTATCCACTGCTGTACTAAGACATCCCCAAGCCATTACCATCATTCTGTTGCAATGCAAAAATCCATGACATTTAATGTAAGGGGTTTGCAAATACTTATTGGCTATTTGCATGGTTGGCTACATACGGTGCGAAAGATGTTCAACATATATTTTGTAAATGAGACATGTTTATTGATCTTTAGCAACGGAGTTGTGCCTAAGCTGCTGTACCAATTGCCCAAGTGCCCAGCTGCAGAGAAGATGGAAGATGCCCTGCTCTGCGAGAGCCCTGTGGTGGGTAGCAGACCTGCAAACAGCAATGCAGCATGTGTTGCCTTCAAACACTATTTAGTAAACAAAACACACAAGTATTAGGAGAAATATGTTCACTTAAGGTAAGGCGGTAACCATTGTGCTTACAATGTTGCTATGCAACATTGATTTATTGCAACATTGATTTATTTTGTGCTACAAAGTAGTCTGAAAAATGTTTAATAAAAAAAATACACACGCTATTTCCACGTATCGACATTTAAGTATACATCTTTTGTTTGCAACCATAATTCTCATTTAGTTATAATTTTTATAAAACTAATTAATTTAACAGATGTGCTGTACTATGGTATATGTAAAGTGTATAACACTGGCATGTGCATTTGTGTTGGTTTATGACGTACATGCAGGTAATCTTGCATACGTGTGCCCATTTTTTTCTCCAGTGCAATGTTCTGCCCAAGGCTTCTGATTACTTTCCATCTCTCATGGCTCTCAGGGCAGATGGCTGGCTTCTCAGGCTGGATGCCAACACCAGCCAGTTGCTGGAGAAAGTCTACCTTTCTCCTGTCATCAAGTTCAGGTCTGCAACCAGACATGCAGATGAGCAGCATGATAATCAGAGCCGAGTCTTTGTACGATCAAAACTAGTTGCTTTGAAACTGCAATTTTATTTATTTTTATTAAAAACCTTGCCCTTTAGAAATCTCATACTGCAGAACAAAGGCACTCTTTTTAACATACAGTGCACTACTTTTAAGTGTAAAATGCTTTCATGCTGTAGTTAACATTTTAATAACTCATGATTATGTTTTATTCATCAGACATTTATCGTGGAGCTCTAATCAAGAGGTGTTTGCTGTTAAATCCATCCAGAACAAGCTCCTGCCTAAACTGGGGCAGACGGTAAAAACAAAGCGTGAAACTGGCTTCTGGGTCTTGCTTGGGATTAATACAAATGCAATGCTCGTCGTTCGTGTTGAGCAAATGTTAAGTTGTTCACGTGCCGTGTTGAGGCTATCTAGAGTTACTTTGCAACTGAAACCTCTGGAAAAGGTATGCTGATAATGAATTATGTGAATCCATTTTGATAAAGAGCATTAATATATTTTTTAAATGCTTAACGTTACGAGTCTGCTTGCTAAGTGTACGAATCACTTGTTTGAAATATATTATGCCTGAAACAGAACAGCCCCATTCAACCCCCTTTGCTGCACATGGCTTTTTTCACCGCGTTCCCTCTCAGCCTGGTGGGCATGTTGGCTGTCGAGCGTAAGGTAGGTGGTATAGCATGTTTATACATTTTTATTCAAAACTTTCATGACTGCAGGGATTCATATTCTTGGTTCTTTCGGTAAAGTCACATAGAAGGGAAATAAGAAAAAATATATATTTTTTATTAATTTTATTTTATTATTTCCCTTCTACGTGACTTTACCGAAAGAACCAAGAATATGTTTATTAATGTTCTAAGTTAGATCATTATTTATTACTACATTTGATACTCATGACAAAGCCTTCACCGAAATCGTGGTACCACAATATAACATTCCAGATGTTATTCTGTGCAGATCTTTGAGAACAACATCTCGGATGCCACAGTCTCCCAGGGATTCCTGATAACGATGCACAGTGACGGTCACGTCAAGCTTTTTAACTTGGAAGAGATTGTCAAAAAGGTACTTATCTACTCTATCTAATTCACCACTACGGTTTTAACAAACTGATGCAGGGTTGTTGGTAAAAATAGTTTGTGGTGAAATGTTTTAAACTTTGTTTGAATTTACAATTTTTACTTGCAAATATTATATGAACTTTTGAATTATGATTTTTGTGTAATATTCATTCATAACAAAGTAACTGTGTGCCTGTATTTCTTTGCCGCATTTTTACTTGGTGTGAGTGAATGAACTGTGCATTAATACCAACTGTTAAGATACCTCCCTTTCCCTCCCCTGCATCAGTACCGTTTGAAAGATCTGTCTCTGGGCCAGGCGTGTGAGTGGAACAAGACTTGTGGTGTGGTTGGAGCCAAGCCCTTCGGCATTCCATGCAACATTGACATTAAAGGTATCCATATAAAAGTTACAAGCAGAATATTGGCATACTGCTTTTAAAACAAATACAGTAATAACTTAATGAAAACAATTACAAAAATGTATCTTTCTGTTGTCTTAACAGAAAAAGAGATTGCCATGCTTTATAAAACAAAGATACATGATTATCACACATTAGGGGCCGTCCATAAATGACGTCACGCACCTAGGGGGGGGGTCAGACATTTGTGACGATGTGTGACGAGGGGGGGTGGTTGAGAAATGTGACGTCACATCAAAATGCGCAACTTTAAATAAATATAGACAACACGTTCTACTTAATTAAATAGACTTTTTAATAAATGTTTTCTCCTACAACATTAGAGTTCAGCGCCACATTAAATACGCACTACAATGACAATAGTTTAAAGCGATTTGAAGCATGTTATATTTTGGGGGGGGGGGGGTAGAGCTTTGTGACATCATATTTGAGGGGGGGGGGTCTGACTTTTTGTGACGTCGTGTGACGAGGGGGGGGTGTAAAAAATCGTCCAAAATCGCGTGACGTCATTTATGGACGGCCCCTTATTGAAACGTTTAAATTAAAAGGATAAAA
The DNA here is from genome assembly GCF_964198595.1 of Lampetra fluviatilis. Taxonomy (NCBI): domain Eukaryota; kingdom Metazoa; phylum Chordata; class Hyperoartia; order Petromyzontiformes; family Petromyzontidae; genus Lampetra; species Lampetra fluviatilis. Next base: position 12,497,735 of record NC_136276.1, read on the forward strand.
TCTAATTGTTCAATTATTACTAACCATGTTTAACTGGATGAGAATGAATTGCGTACCTTAATTGCAGCAATATTTTTCTTTTTGTGAAGAATGATAATAACATTTAACAAATGCAATATATTTTGTGCTTGCATGTGATTTTTTTTACAACCAGAACGCCTAAGGCCATAAAGCTGGTGCTTCTCATACCCGTTTTAAAATTAACGCATGTGTGTGGGTTATTGATGGACATTTGCGTGAGTCTGCCTTGCTGATGCCCACCCTGTGAATGCAGCTTGTCCGACCGTGCTGTTTACTGTAAAGTGCCTGGAGAACCAGCTACACATAGGAGGCTTCCCGTGGCACTACATCATCTCACTCAACCAACGCAAACAGAAAGGGAAATTCCGAGTATTTTCGCTGGCAAACGAGAGCCCAGTATGTCCACACATTGCACCATTTATCACCATTGCCTTGCATGCACAGGGCTGTATTTATCATGCATTGTGTATGAATATTATTTATTTTAAAGCAACTGTAAATCTATTGACCAATCCTAAGCATCACTGCCATTGGGAAATATTTCATCGTAATTTGGATAGGAAGCAAATTACTTGCGTCTTTGTCGCAATGCACATTTGCAACGGTCGAATACAATTGCACAGCCGTTAATTTCCAAGTGTTTCATTAACAATATACTTTGCAAGTATCACATTGCGTTATTTTTAAGTTAAATATTAATGTTTTGTAAAAACATGTTTAAAATCTCATGTCTTGCCAATTGCTCTCACGCAATAATATTGGCTTGGCAGAAGGCTATTACCAAACACAACGGTGTACTTAATTAACATGAGTGCAGGAGTGTTTTTTTGCTGTGCGCATTTGCTGGTCCATAAATGTACGTATGGGCCAATGGAGTCGGCCCACTGCAGTGAAGGTGACAATTGATGTACTCTATACACAAATCCATACTTGGTGGTGGGCCAAGCAAGACCATTGCGAGGGAGAAAGAGATGCATGGTCATGGTGCCGTCTCCACATTCATCTTTGTTGTACTGGCATCAATGCTTGCTGACAGCACTTGCACCATCGATTTCACAGGGCATTGTGGGTCTGTGTGTGCCCATGATTGCGTGCTACAGTCACTGAACAGTGTGCTGGACATGCAGAGTGTTGCCCTGGAATCAGACTGGATACTTTTTCATCCAGACGACTCTGGGCGAATCCTGCACGTAGGACCCCGGCAGATCGAGTAACCACCGCACCACACACTTGACGATATAAAACACGCGTGCCGCGACGCATTGGATTTCCAAATCAAAGCTGGCATTTTTTGAAAAAATTATTACAGAGCACATTTATAAGAGATCGTTTTTAAATAAATGAAATGAGAATGGGTGGGCTTGTGTACAGTGTGCTGTGCATCAAGACGAATGAGCTGCCGCAGGGACTGTGTCACCGGATCGAGAAACAGTTCACCATTGACACCAAAGAAGACGATCAGGTACCATTGGATGCACGTGGCACCAATTCACAAACGAGTCAAAGTGTTTCCCTGCTCAAACCAGCATTTGGCTGTGCTCATCTCCTTGAGCGAGTGGTGGGTATTCCACGTGCTTATGGCAAAAACTAGTAAATCCAAAGGATGGGCACGATTGAATTTCCACAAAGTGATCCAAATTTTATGCATCTCACAAGGATGTTGTTTAAGTCAACTTGCAATCAGGATTCAACCTCGCAACCTTCCAATAGTCTCACTCGGCCAAATGTAATAATGCATTCAAACAAGTAATGTTCTTGTGTGCAGAAGTTACGAGACATTCCTCAATTTTTTGCTGTATTTTAGTGAATTTTAATGCAATCAAAAGTATTTCCCTATCGCTAGCAGGTATGGTAATGCGTTGCGTAACAGGCATTTTATATTTACAGCAGTCTGCGCTGTATTTTATTATATGTGAAAATATCCAATAGACTACTGCCTGGAAAAATGCCCTTACAAGCCTAAATTTCATAAATATGTGGTGCAAAGATAAAATGTAATAATAGGCCCTGCCACCTCATGCTGCAGTCCTCCTCTGCCGAGTGACCTCTCGTCCTTGAATGTTTGATTAACAATGGCACCGTTCTGTGCCTGCGCTCCCAGAACGAACCTGAAGTTTTCGTCACGTCGTCAGGTCGAGTTGTGAAGAAACGCTTCCTGCGGTTTGATGACGATCCAGAAAGAGAGGTCACACTGGCTTTGCATCAACACATCATACACTTCTTCTGAAGGCAAAGCAATGCTGATAGTGCAGTGTAGTATATATATTTAAAAAAATCTTGGTAAAGTCAAATGCCACGGTGGAGTTGATTTTCCTAACTCTTGTCAAAAATATGTTAGCGACACATGAAGTACCGAGGTTATGCTTTGCATCATAATCTAAAAAGTAAAATTTTCGTGCATTTTTCACTGAAAAATGTTGCCGTTGGAAAGCTGTTTAAATATTTTTTGTACAAGTAAAAATCCAAAACTACAAATAATTTTTGATTCACATGATTTGTAGATTATAATAAATGAATCGGTTCGATGGTCGTTTTTTGCACAAGTACCAATGAGAAACTCTCGTTGCAAACGTTTCAGACAGTCCACGTGGTAGACCACAGGGAGGAGGTGGATCTGCTGGTGGTGACATGCGTGAGACCCGGCGACGCTGGAAGCATGGTAACCGTCAAGTTCCACGATAACTACAACGGGCGGCTCATCAAAAGTGTGCCACTGAGCGAGCCCTGGGATGTGGTGAGGCCACGTGTTGACACCGTCGGCCTTCTGTGCTACCTACCAACACATCCTGACTAGTGAATGGGGGGCCAGCCAATCAACAAAACACCTGCCTTTGTCCTACAACAAAAAATATTGTTGACCCATCTGCACGTTTTCGAGCGCCATCCACTTAACGTTTTCCCCTTCGAACACTGGTTTACTTACGGAAGGAATAACAAGAGGCCACACATCTTAACTTGGCCCTCTGAACTTTCGAACTCGTTTGAGGCTTTTATGCGTAATATATACAGTTTGAAATATTTGTTTCTCTTCAGTATTATAGTATTGTGGAGCTAGACAGTGTTGTACTGTATTTGCAACATGTAATAAGAACAATTAACAGACGTTTAAAGTCTCACCATTGACTAACATTCTTAATCTGGCCTGCCTTTCACAGACATACGACCAGTCACTCTGCCTACATGCGGACACCATTGTGCAAATCACGCAGAACCACAACCGCTCTTACTCTTGCCATGTCCACAAGATGTTCAACACTGAGGTATTGGAGGAGGAGGAGAGGGAAAGGAAGGAGAGGGAAGGAAGGAAAAGGAAGAAGAGCACCAGAGAAAGGAAGGAACCAAGACCATAAGGACTGCTATGGAACACTTCTGCGGCTTTCGTGTGTGCCCTCTAATTTGTTTTAAGGAACCTGCCATTTTCATGAATTAAAGGCAATGAAATTCAACAATACGATAAAATTACGATCGTGTTCTTTTTTTTTACTTGTAAAGCGTAACATTGGAAAATGCAAACGGAAAAAAAATTACACCCGCGTTTGGTTCAAATTCTCATCTTGGTGGCATTCGTTGGCAACTATCACAAATAACAGTCAATTGCCAACTTAGTGAATCTTCTTTTCCAGCAGAAAAAAATAACAAGCAATGGCATTTACTTTTGCATAATAAATCAAGTGCCAGTAAGGTACCACCTTGATGCGAGTCAGAACCACCATTAACACAGATGGATTGTAAATATGTTGTATTAAGCAGCAATTGTTATGCTCTTAGGTATTTGATATACTGGAAAGTGGCATGAAAATTGCACTGGATATTTAAAATTGTCAAATTCAAACAAAAAAAGTCAAAGAATAAAGTTGAAAAGTAATTTTGGCATTCCTTTACTCTGTTATCATTAATTATGCTCTTTTTTTTAAGAGATGCCAATGATATGTTAAGTGCCATAACAGTTTGCTTTCTTACACGTGAAATAACCAGCCTAGGGAAACCATTTGTGTTCCATTAAAATAAAGCAGGCACGTGGCTCTCAGCATTGGCCATGGTACAGTACATTATTTACAATTTTCTGTACAGAACACATTTAATATATACTGTATATTTTTAAAAATACTAATTTAAAAAGTCAGTATCTTTTGTACATTTGTCATTCGTTTGTTAACAACCCAAACCATACCCAACTCTGCAAACAGCCTAAATCAAATATTATTCATCACAATCACCCACCACCTTACTGTAAACACGATAAAATAACATTAAAACAACACCCAGAAAATAATGTTATCACCATCTCGAAAAAACCGAAACGGACAAAAAAAGTCTTCTTGTCCTCCAGCTTGGACTCAAGTTAGATTGGTTTGCACTGCTCTCATCTAATCAACAAAACTAATGTACAAGTTGCAACTCTACAGATTAAACAAGTGTCATTCACAATTGCTCTCATACCTCAATATTATTGCATGATTTACATAGTTCATTGCTATCATTTAAAAAAAGTTGTTCATCAAATGCAGTTTTTTCCACTTTTGAGATGTTTCATTAGAAATAGCATAAGTAAACACTACTACACATTATTTTTAGTTGGTAATTGACCCAGAGAGTGTGACGGTGTCCCAAGTAAGACAGACATTTGTATCAAGTGATGCAGAGCTACGTGAAAGAATTATTATTGCTTGGTGGTAGAGTTAACAGGAGGGGAAAGCTAAGACGAGAGGTCTGCATTCGGTTCCCAACGTCTTCACAATTCCCGTTGGGGACAACAAACGCCCATCGGTGTCCCACACACACACACGTGCCCGCAAAGGCAGGAGTCCCCTCCCCGGGCAGTGCACATTACAGGCAGGTGAAACCGCAGGAGTTCGTTCCCCTTGCGCCTCATTCTGCGTTTGCCACTGGCTTGGCCAATGCTCCTTAAATGAACTCCCACTGCTGGTGCTCGTCCATGTGGTCGCAAGGTGCCATCGTCGGGTTTTCCCCTTTGGACGTGAGACACTGCTGCGTCCCCACGTTGAAAAACAGCTTCTCCTGTTGACAAGACGCGAGCGAAGGCTTTACAAACTTTTTGGGGCAAATGTTAGCAAGCACCGATCATGGCCATTAGCACATGGGGGTGTGGTTAGCAGCAAACTGGGCCACCGTTGTATCCACAGTGTTGAGGTTGATCACTGAATTAGATACTCATTTTAGGCAGGAATAAACTGGGACTGTCTGGCATGCAATTCTTCTGCGTAGCATGGAGAAGCCGCAAACATGTTGGCATAGCTTTGCAAGCATTTAAATGTTGAAGTTTCGTTGAAGCAAAAAAATCTAATTCAAATTTTCATCACAATTTCAGGGGTACCCCAAACTGCCTATTAAGATCAGCAGACGGTATATATCCACTCGCGTTATTTCAAGGCCCCCAACTGTATTCAGAAATCCCAGACCCACGCCCTGCTCCTTTAACCCTCTCTACATGAAGAAGGCGAGCGTACCGGGCGTAGCTCCCAGAGCTCGTAGGTGGGAGGCAATGAGCTGCCTCCCTTGTACTTGCAATCCTCCAGATGCATGGCTCCCGTGGCCGCGTGCAGGCACATCTCCTTGGCCACGTTATGTCTCAGCTCCTTCTTTGATGAGTACTCAAAGTACTGCAAGCAGAAATCGCGACAGCCCACACGGCAGTTATTGTATTGAAGATGAATCTGTTATGACCATATAGCCCTCCGATGCATCATTAGGTTGCACTGCGTGTTGTGCAGGAACAGTTTTTGGATAAGCTCCCCGGGCACTGAGCGAAACGTCAGACACCATGTCGAACAACACGCCGAACAACACGCGGTACAATCCCAAAACACAGGAGAGCTACATAGCACAACAGCGAACACACACTCGGCAGTATTACTCCAAGTTATTATTTTGTCAAATTTGCATCTTTAATCCAATATGTCCTTCAGAAACGCACAATCCAGATTGTGGAAGATATCCCTCTCATTCATGCAAGGGTTCGTAAGTTATAGATTCATGAGCAAGTAAGTCTAATAATTATTTTATGTCTTGCAATTTTTATGAAGCACAAGAAATAAAATAAATAGGAAAAACCAACAAGTCATCGACTACCACCTTGACTGTTACCCCTTTCTAAATTGTCAGTTATAAATAAATAACTTAGGTCAGGATGTACTTTGAGTGCGTTGAAGTATGTCATCTTGCATGAATGTGCCAGTCAAGCTTCAATTTTCATTCATAAAACGTTTGTCTCTATATTTGAAATGTGTTTTTTGCATATTTAGTGGTACATGGACACGTACGCAAAATATGGCAGAACTGTAATAAAATAAGCCTTTCGCATGCAGAAATGTCCAGTGTAATTATGTAGGCACTCACCTGATTTCCACCCATGCCATGACAGGGGTACAAAATCAGAGGCTTTCCAACCTCGTTCTGGAAACTACCCGTGTCCAGACAGTTGCCCTTTGCTTTATTCTTAATCTGCAAACAGCAGGAAACGCATTAGTCACTGGGGTATGTGGCTGCCTTGACAGTAGGTGGCGACCCCTTTCTCTTGAGAGGTCAGGAGCCATAGCCGTCGTGTCCACTCTCGAGACACTATAATGTGCGCCTATGCCGTGCCTTGACTTGCAAGGACAGAGCCTCAGCGTCAACACAGCCCAGCGGTGGCCAATAGGTGGATCGTGATCCACGAGTGGATCGCAAACGACTGTATGGATATCTGGACAAACCAGAACAAACGTGAACATAATAAGCACATGACAATTTTCGTTATGGCTCACGGCAAATAAAATTTCTCTCAGAATTCATACATTTAAAAAAATACCAATGGATGGCTTTTTGTACTTTCTGTCTATATTTTACAAAGGCAATTGTTAGGCATAGATTTATAGCAAGAAATTCGCAGAGCCCGTTGAGATCCACCCAAAGGGATACTGGGTTTGGTGTATTGGCTACTGCGGTCATCGACCAACGACAGCCAGAACAGCAGAACACTCATCCGCATGCTTAGCTCTGCATGTGCTTCGAGACAAATACAACCTCAGTGTGGGAACAGATGGGGTTGAGGGGTTTAAACCACACAAACAAAACTCAGAGCTCACTCGGTCACAAGCTTGTGCATAATTCAAGCAACTTATCACAAACAGATACAAGAGAAACTTGTTGAAATATATTGGGAGTGGTGCACAAGCAGAGACTAAAAACACTTCACCATCGCTAACCCTGAAGAAAGGCCATTTCCAGAAATGTTAGCCCACGGCAGTAAAAGGCAGCATTGTAAAGACTATTGATTACAATGGTTGCAAGGCAATTTCAGTTTCAAGTATTTAACTTAGTTTTTTTCCACAAAAAGGAGGATAATTTGACCAATTCAATATTGGTGTCAAGTTCAACTGTGGATGCAACATTTACATTGTCACTAGGCAATTACTTTAACAGAAAACCTGATCACTGCTGAATGTGATTATACTGCAAATTAAAAAAAAACCTGTTGCCCTTCGGTTGTTAATAATGGATGAGGATTGCAGCCCTTGATTGTTTGTGTGGAATGTACGTAATGTTTTTAATGAACTCCCTAGTATAATTTTGATCAAATATTCCAGTGCACAAACCTGCTTGCCATGATACAGTTTACGCAAATGCCCAAAATAAACGACGCATAACACGCCGAGCATCGAGCGTCAACGATCTGTGTATTTGTCGTGTGAGAATGTGGCAGGAGATCTTTTTGAAGCTGCGTCGTCAGTGGGAACTCACCGCCCCAAAGATATTTGGATGGAGGTCGGGCACGAACATCTCCGGATAGACGTTGGTGAGGTACCAGGTGAAGTTCTTGCACTGCAGCTTGTCTCGAAGCCTCTTTCTCCACGTCAGATCGCCGTAGGCTTTCTACCACAAACAAACAAATTATATAGGAGTCTCCAAAAGGAATATGGCAACACCTAATCATTCCCAATCGCCGTTTTTTTACTTTTGTTGATTTTTTTTTTACCTTCCTCCAAAACGTTATGGAATTTTCTTTCCCCTAACTCAGGTTTCATGTGGAATAGGAGAGATAAATCTGGTGAAATAATGAATGACAATGATCTGTCGCTGCAGTCCAATTACATTACAATGTTAATGTATACATTAATCGCTACGGTATGACAATGCTTGTCTATTTCATGCCATTTATAGTGGACAATGATGTGAAAGGATTGCATTGGTTAATACACGAGATACTTCGGTACTGAAATGCAAAGCAGATGCTCTGTCCGTCTCGTGGCACCATTTAGCTACCAAGGTTTCTTTTTGCACTGCAAAGAATTTGCTCACACATTCATTTAGGTGGATTAAGGTTTAGGATTGGCATCAACAAGCAAAATGTGTGCCTGGACTTCATCTTGGACTTGTCCAACACTCTGTTCATGCGATTACGAGTACATGGTCGTCGGTAAAGTGGGCAGGATTGTTGACATAACCAGAGGATAAAAAAGGAGTGGATGGCGTTAAAAGAAGGCAGCTGGAAATCGATGGGGGTGGGGGGCAAAGAGTGATTACGGAACCTGTTCAAACAACAAGGGATCAACAACATTCACGGCAGCCACGGGGACCATCAACTCGTCAGCTACACGGCGCCGCCACGTCACCATTTGGCGACATGAATCCGGGAGGACGGACTTCAGGGATCAATTCACACCGTGAACCCAGAGTCACACAGACAAATATCCCCCATATAGCCTGAACGGACTGTTGGAGCAATTGCTGTTAGCGAGCACCTATGAAGGGCCGGCACGGCACACGAGGGGGTGGGTGGCCAACACCACGCCTGGCCGCCTTTGTCTCCCGAGTGGTGATGTTTAAACACTGCACTAGCTACTCATTTGAGGCCGAGTTGACCCAGAGCCTCACGCTCACATGCACAAACTTGTGCAAGCTCTAAGACACAGACAAAAGACAGGCACACACAAAATCACATATGCAACTACACCACACACTTACAAAAATTTCTGCTTTCAGCATAAACATCATGGAATGTTCCTTAATGCAAATTTATATTCCTGTACCGAGCGCCGCAGCTAGATATTTTGGTCCCCGGGGCAAGGTGACACCCTTGCACCCCCCCCCCATCGCCTCCCATGCCAGTTGTTGGTGGGGGAGGGTTCCATCAAACACCTGAGCCACTGCTCGATTTTTTTTCTCACAAATTCAGCTGCCCATGCAAGCAGTGCCGGTCTCTGGAGGGGTGGGGACCTGCAGTGGCTGCCTCACCCACAACCAGCCTTGCGATGGCACTGCCTCTACTCGTAATCTCATCCTCACCCTCCGTCTCCGTACCTCCATGCCAACTAGCCCAATGCTTAGGTCCAATAAACAAGAGACAAAGTAATACAATCTGTGTAGCGTTAAAGGCAGCATGTTCTCCGATACTGTTTTGCAAATAATATACTGCAGTTGCTTTTACACAATTATTACATTCACAGGGAATTCATCATCACCGATGCTGGATCAAAGCCTCCTCATTCTGGATGACGGTCTGCATTTGCCATCAGCATGCCATTCAATCCCGCGATGCCACACACCATTTCACTCCTGCGCAGGAGATTATCCGATCGCGCCTATTTCCATGGTATTTGTCCTCTCCCATGTGTTTTCTCTTTTGGCTGTTTATCAACCATCTCTAATAACGTGTGTGCCCAAGCTATAACCTATTTTCCTTATTAGTCAATATGAGGTCTCAAATTTTGTGTTTGTTCCCCAACTCTCTTTTCTGCCTCTCATTATAATTCCAACTGGATTCGTTTTTCATAAAGAAGTCAAGAAAACAGAGGAGCACAAATGGGGAGATGAACAATTAAATATAATTTATTCTCACAGACGAATGCCAGATTGTCAAAGGTGTCATTGTCCACAGCGAACTCAACGCAGGAATGATTGCAGGCCGTGCCATGCAAGCCATCTCATCAACATTTCCAAAGCAAGGACAAAGCTGATTATAGTAAAAAAAAAGACAAGACAGCTAATATTAAAATCTAGTTGTGGAGGTAGGTGGATTTACACTGATTTTAAGCAACATATTCCAATACCGAGAGAAGCAAAAAGAGTGCATTGATGTAATTACTATAAATAACTGGATTTGTATTGGATGGTGTACTAAAATGAGGCAAGGTAAATTAACAACGCAAAGTTTTCTGAAACCGTAAAAAGCTTTAAGGATGTAAGGAGAGGTGTGGAAAGGGATGAAAATGCCAAACAAAATACACAAAGCACTTAACACTGTAAAACCAATTCGGACAGAATGCGAAATGAATTCAGGGGACACAAAAGCAAAAGGAAGGATGAAAGCAGAAAGGACATTGATGAATGGTAATTGATGGCCCCGAAGAGAGCAAGATGGAGCTATAATGTACGAAAGGGAATGCTCCTGGACTAGATAGAACTGTGGCCATTACAAAAGAAGCAGGAACAGCTGGTCAAACATATCCACAGTGACCCGTGACTAAACAGACATGAAAATACCTCAATTATGAAATAATGCCTTATTCTTGTAGAGTATTCAAAAGGGGGACAAAACCAATTTTAAGACATTGTGAACCATTTAATTTGGTGAAAACGAATGCAGTCATCCAAGCACTTACAAAACGAGGCCTTCATGAAAATATCCTGACATTTTGAAGGCAAGGAAGAGATATTGCAAATGTTCTGATTTTCAGTTTCCAGGGGTAAAGGTCATGAACAGTTAGGAGCAAAAGGTGAACTGACGCATTTATGAGACGTTACCCAGGTGACAATGCAAAAAGGTTCCATAACCATCATATTTTCCAGCTTCAGGCATCTCAACCAGCCCCACCGAGTCTGATGCCATCTCACCGATGACTCCTAGCCACCCCGAATCAGTGCACCATTACCCAAAGAAATCCAGTTACCAAAATCCAGGTAACACTGTACCTCAATATGCAACATAGCCTTTGTTCATTAGGTAAACTTGATCAATTCAAAAGTGACTGGAAAGTGGAGGCCGAAGCCTAACGAGGCTTCAGGTCCTTCAGTGCAAAAGATTTTTTTTTTTGTAAAAAATGTTTTTTGTAGACTTGAAAAAAGATTCACTCTGTCTGTAGGACGGGGCTGGCACAGGCCTATTGAGTGTAAATACTATTAGACGTACATAGCCTCACGAGACTACTACCACCTCCACATTCTGCTGATCGGCAGTCGAACCTCACATTTTTGACGATTTCAGCGGCCTGGCTGTTGCGGCGATAGAAGATTTCCTTGTAGTCGTCCATCCACACCTCGGCGAGGCGCACGAGGTTGCGCGTGATGACCGAGACGCCCTGCGGGAAGGTGTGAGGGCTTTTGGTGCGGAACACGTGCCCCACGACGGAGCACGGGATGATCTCCAGCTGCCCACCACACTGCCACACCTGCACCGATACGCACACATGTGCACGCATGCGCGCACACATCTCCCGACAGTCAAAACGCATGGCCGTGGTTTATGTGGTTAATACAAATTTACAGGCCATTGTTCTTCCTCTGCTGGATGAAGGCCTCTCCACGCAGTGTTGATTATATATGATTGTTTGACCATACTTCACCATGCCAGTCAATGCATATTGGTGAAGGGGAGGATCTGTTCAAATAATGGAATTCAACTCCGATTGCCGAGGTCATAGCGGAACGCGCTCACCATTTCAAGACCACGCCACGCCACGCCACAGGTACCGTGAGTGAGCACTTATTATAGGTTCACACAGCGCACAAAGGGGTGGTGGGGCTAACACGATGCCTGGCAGCCTTTGTCTGACCATGTGGTGACGTTGACCACACTACCTTGGAGAGATTTGGGTCACGTGCCGAAAACAGTCACCCATTGTGTTGTGCATGGATAGGCATTCAGACTTGGTCCACCAAGGTCATAGAGCACAGTGAGCTAGCGACACTGATGCTGCTCATAGTTTTTGCTTAATCTGTTAGTGTGATTTCATTGCATGTTTTGATTATTGTGTTCCGTTTCTGATCAAATGAGAGATGCCTGCTTCAACGTACCCGGAAAGACATTTCTATGTTTTCTCCACCCCAAATCTCCATTTGGTCATCGTACGTGCCCAGATATTCAAAGTATTTCTTGGAGATGGAGAACAAGCCCCCGGCAAAGGTTGGAGACCTGGAAACAGAGGGAACAGCTGCTGAAAGGCAATGTTTCATGAAAGAAGAAAAGCAGAAGTTACATATTAAAAATAATTAATCCATTCTTAAATTAGCAATGGATATTAATTGCAAACAGATCTTGCATTTGCACTGCCATTAGCAATTACAGACAAAAAAAAGCAAAGATGACACCTATTAATTTGCAGCCAGCGTGAGTTCTAAAATAACATCATCTCGTTTTTCTTTCACACTCAGGATCACAAAGTGGCAGATGTTGAGGGTCGATTCTCCTTGCGCGTGCAAGGGCCACATTGGTGCGATTGTGGGGAGCGATGCGCTGCCGCGGGGAGTATTTGTGTGGGGCCATATGTCAGCACACAGTCTCTCAGCGGGGGCTCGTACCGTATCGGGTATGTCTGGTCCTTCCGGAGGGCGCGCTCGCGGCTGGGTATCGGCTCCCAGCCAAAGCTGAGGCCCCAGTCAAAGTTCCCGCGGTTGTGGGCGGGCGAGTACGCCGAGGGCTTGTTCACCTCGAACGTGTTCATGTCGATGGTGGAGATGTCCGGGCTCACGACGCTCGTCTCGTTCTGACGAATCCGCGCCAGCAGCGGCTCAAGCCACCCGTTGAAGCACTCGCCTGACGGGTGCGAGGGGAGGTGACACCAGAGCGCCGGCATCAACAAAGTCGCCCCGTCGCCCCGCCACCGGCACCGTGGGTCGTGCGCCAGCATTATTTCGTCATGCTCGTTTTATTGTCCCCCTTTTGAACGTGTAATACGAACCCCCAAAGATGCTTTGATATACTGTTAAATATAGTTGATAGAACCGAATTACTACTAGTTGCTCGATGTTTGTGTAGATATACATCTGTGTCGTCTTGCTCAAGCGAACACAGGGTGGTGCCCATTGCTGTGGGTGCCCTGATGCGGTGGTGGCAATTCCTCTGCCCTCTGGTGGGGTCAATCAGTTCATACCACAAACACGGTCAACTTCTCAGACCGTGGTACTTGTTTTATAGACCGTGTAATGATGAGCGACATTAAAATTGCCATGTGAGCGCTCTGTCCAGCTGGATCCAGAAATGCTACAAAAACGTTAATGTATAGGACAACAGAGAGCACAACTTGGTTGTATCGCATATTCAGCTGGTCATTCTCGGTAATAAATCACAGATGTGCTTAATCTCTATTAGGTGAAACGGCAAGCTGAAGGGCGTGACATCGACGGGTGTTACATGTACAAACCGCAGTACAGGGACGTCGTGCCTACAGCACCACAAGTCAGGTGTGCCCATGGGGGAAAGGGTCTCTCTTCGGGGAGTATCTCACTAGCCTGACAGTTGTGGTTGTCCCGGAATGCTGCGTCAATCGGGGTGCATCGTCCCAGCGTGTGAACGGCGTGGCGTGCGCTGGCGTGGCGCAAGTCCGAGGCGAGCGGGTGGCCGCGTGTCCGCTCTGGCAGTGCTCACAGTGCGCGTCGAGGAAGGTGAGGACTTCCCCCTGCGCCACGCTGGCACCAAGCAAGCGCGCCGTGATTAACCCCTTCCTCTCCTGCTGCCGCACCACCTTCACGATTCCAAACTGCTTCACGTACTCATCCAGAGGACCCTTGAGGTAGTCTGTTCAAAAGAAAAGCAGCAAAGGAATCAACACTGGACAAGCGACGTAAATTACTGCCACAATTTCTAAAAAATAGATGAGAGTTTGCTCGTATTATTTAATAATATTTTGTCACGGGAATTGATTAATTATATATTGCGCATGCAATACGAAACAAAATCTAAGCAGGTTATGCCTAGCACACGATCAATATGAAATGCAGGCCTGTATGCAAATACACACGTCTGTGTACACATACACAAAGACCTTCCCAATGAACAAGTGAGAGCAAACAGATTGTCAGTACTCTGCTGCATCTCGAGCCAGGTGAGTTAATGGTACAAACGTGGGCGTAACTGATCTGTGCCGACCACAAAAGAGCGCCAAATAAATCACAATCAAAGCAACTCAAAATGGCAGTAAAACCAATGAAAAGTCAGAGGATCTGTTGTTCCTGTGTGTGTCGTACAGACACATGCTCTGACCAGTGCCATTCTCTCATCCTATTCACCGCCATTGCAGTCTGTAATATCGGTTCCGCATCACAATACGCCGCTTTGATGAGGACCTCATTCACGCAGCACCACACTGGCTCGCCTCCCACCGGGGGAGCCAAAAGTCCATCGTCGGTCAATTCAAGTGGCTCAACGAGATGGTGGTGACCACACTTTCCATGTTGACACGGGCAATCCAATCTCATTACAATCAGAAACCTTAGTCTCAAAACCCTTGTCATTTCATACCACGCATAAACACAACTGCGACCGGAACCCGAGGCGAAATTTCAATTCGACACAAGTGGGGAAATATAATACCAGTGAATCCTGTGTAAACGCTCTTGCATGTGGCGCGCAAATAGAAATGGGGCCACGTTTTTAGCTCACCGTTGTGTTCTACAGAGGGAGCCAGCTCTGGTCAGAGCATGTTTTACTTCACCGTTCCTACACTGAGTTTTGTACACATAGGTACTTGCCTTGTAATGAGGCATAGACTTGTACTCATTGGTTGTCGGTAAAGTCACGCGTGTAGAAATAAAATAACATTTAAATTAAATTAAAATAAATCACGACGTTTCGAACGCAACACAAGCGATGATCATCAGGTGGAAATGGGGTAAAACACATAGTTGAGGGAACACATAGGGGGACATTAACGCACATAGCACATAGAGAACGGTAAACTGTGAGGAGGCAAATACAACAAGATGATGAGAGACGAGAACTCAACAAACCTTTGAAACATAATGTGATGCAAAACCAGTCGGCCAACAACACAGTTAGACACTAACCTGGTTGACCACGTATTTCAAAAGACTGCTAAATTTCGTGTTCATCTTCTGGGCTGAACATACCAACGTAGACAGAGTGGACAGATACGTGGTACAAGGTAGCAGAGATACATACACAGAGAAGAACATACAGGGACAGATGTTTTGGGTAGCACAGAAGGACAACCAGAGTAACACCACACCAAGAGACATAAGATAAAGATCCCCCGTATAGCCTTAACAGACTGTAGGGGCAAGTGCTGTTAGCGAGCACCTATGAAGGCCGGAACGGTACACGAGGGGGTGGGTGGCCAGCACCACGCCCGACCGCCTTTGTCTCCCCAGTGGCGATGTTTACACACCGCATCAGGTACTCATTTAAGGCTGAGTCGACCTAGGGGAGGCCCAGGACCGGTTCAGATAATCGTCACTGGTGTTAGCCGTGAGCGGGAATCGAACCCGGGTCGCCAGGTTCATAGCGCAGCGCGCTAACCGCTACACTACCGCTCCCCACAAGAGACATACACACATGGAGAGGCACACAGAAAGACGCATCTTACTGATTGGCCGTGTCGGGTGGTGGAGGGTTGCGACACATTTATAAATAACGCGATCTAACCCAAAACACCTTTATTATGAATAATAATGGTCGCGAAAGCCTACGCGTTAAACCGAGGTCAACTCTATCTCCTCTGCGTTCCCTCGACTTCGACTTGGGGCTCCCGAGGTAGCGAGATGTTACCTCCCTCGCCTGGTATGTCGCAAGTTGTGGGTTCGATCCCAACCCTGACACCTTTATATGTGGAGTGGATAGAAACATGCGTTTAGAGTATTTGGCTGCTATAAATTTCCACATGATAAGCCACTTCATTGAGCTATCATTTGTGACCAGGTCGCTTCTGAAAAAGAGCTATAAAGCTCAGTGGGCCTAACCTGGTAAAATGAAATAATTGCACTTTTTTTTGTTTAGACTTGTTCAAATCCAGGCTTAACACTTTAAGTGGCAGGTTTGTGCCAAAAAGGTGCCACGTATTTAAGCAAACATAAAACCGACTTGACTTCCCTCTACTCTTCCACTTATGAATACTATTTTAATAGATTCCTACGACTAATTTGGCAGCTACTTACAGTGGTATCGCTTATGATAAGAGTTCTGTTTCTCCCACCCACACCTTCCTGTAAACATTCCCTGCATTAAAAAAAATATATCTCCTCTAATAACATCCCTCTTACATGTTGTATTTAGATTATTTCTACTGTACATGTACGTGTTACTTTTCCAAGTGGCCCAGAGATAGCCGTACAGCAATTTATTATTGAATCTATTTGTTAATTCTTCGCATGTTAAAAAAAACAGGAATTGTTATTATAGTTCTTGCTATGATATTATTCAAACGATGCATTGCCTTCGTAGGGACATTGCCGCTACTGGCACAACGAATCGGAACCCTGCCTCGCCGCTCCCAACAAGCGCGTGACTCTTTGTGGCCCCGCAGGAGCCGAGTGGGCGGCCGTGGCCCTGTCGCACCGTCAACGCTGGCGTCGTCCACCAGGATGATCTCCTTGAGCAACACGGAGGGCGACGTGTACATGACGCTGTGCACAGTGCGCAGCAACGTCGACCACGCCTCATTGTGGAACACGATGATGACGCTTGTGCTCGGCATCGAGGGGCAGCGCTTGAACTTCTGCTCGATGCACCTGGAGAGGACAGCACTCCGTCAAAGCGCGCGCGTGGCCATCCTCCGCCTCTGCCACCGAGGCATGGCCTTTCACGAGGAGTGTAATGATCATATTGACTAGTGAGATTAGTCTTTAGTGTTCACCTATGTATGTATGTATGTTGAGCTTCTTTCGCATCGTGCGTAGCCAACCGTGGTAATTAGAGTTGCGGGGGAAGGACAACAAACTAAACACAAAAAAGCAGTTCTCAAGAAATGAGTTTTCAATCCAGATCTAAAAGTGCATAGCCGCAGTGGCTTCCTAATATCGGAAGGAAAAGCGATCCAGGCGGCTGCAGAAGCGCATCTGAAAGCACGCGATGCAGTGACTGTCTTTCTGCGAAAGCTTGCCAAAAGCCGCTGCGAGGATGACCAAGGAGTCAAACCGCATCATTTAGCAGGTAAACACAGCATATATAAACGACGGTGAAGATTATGTACATTGGAAGTTGATTTTTTGACCAATGGCGCATATGCGATTTATTATTATTGGTGAATTAAGTTTGTAGCGTTTATCCACTTTTTTCAACCAAATTATAATATATACTAATTAGATATTGTTAGTTAATTGCCCAACTCAATTCACACTATGCCCTCTGTACGAACATGAATTTATATAATATTGACAAGGACCGACAGACTCTCTCGCAGCAAGGGGCTCGCTGCATGCGATCGGCCTTTACTCAACGGTGTTAACAAGGCGTCGTCGAGCAGAGCTCCACGCACATTGACCACGAAGCCACGCCGACTGTGCTCACTCGGGAGGTCGCGTGTCGGGGCCCAGGTCACGATGCAGAGACACCTTGTCGCTGGCATACACGTTGAAGCAGTGCTTCTCCATGCCCTGCTCCTTGATCGCCTTCTCTTCGGGGCTCAGATCGTCGGTCTTGTAGGCCCTGCCCGAGGCACCGGGGGCGTTGGCATCCAAAGACGGCCGCTCCTGGAAGGGCCTCAGCTCTGCGGCAGAGTAGAAGCCACTGAGGCACGCCTGCTCGGCGGAGTCTGGCTCCGCGCGGACGGGGGCCTTGATCTGCAGATGCGGGATGGCGTCTCGGATGTTGTTGACGGCGCCCTTGACAATGCCCAACACCTTGTCTCCCACCAGGTCCTCGATGACCCAGGGCTTGTCACTGCGGGGGAGGCGGCTGACAGCCTCGTGCTGCAGGAGCAGCAGCATCATGACGAGCAGCAGGGTCACCGCTCCTGTGATGATCACCACCTTCGAGCGCCTTCGCCCAAACAGCCTCATTCTCACTGCCCGAGCGTCGGTTTCAGCTGCAGCGAGTGCACACGCACGCACACAGATGTACACGCGGGCACACACACGTTTATCCACAAATCAGAGTTTGTAGTAACCAATACAATATTATAAGATTGTGGAAGAAACCGTTGATGCGGAGGGAAAAAAACTGACCGAATTGTTGCACCCTGTGTGGTGCGTGTGGAATAATCCTTCATGAAGAGTCTTCTCTAAAAGTGTTTAATCAGTCAAGCGTTAGGACACGTTTACTTTTTTCCAGTGGTTGCTGGGTGACATGGCAGCCAGCTGAAGCTAGCACAGAAGCTCACGAATGCTGTGGATTAAGCCCAAAAGCGAAATCCAGCACAATCCTGGAACAGCACTGGAACTAATGTCACCCAAAAGAAATCTTTTATCTGCATGCTCCATACTGCATTATTTTAATCACTAAGTTATCATACTACTTAGTATTTTACTGAATCTTAAACTCAGGTGCAAAGCTCTTGGATGTCTCGCCAATTCTTTTTTCGCCAACTTGTGCTTCGCAGCGACTTACAAAGTTCGACGTCTGGGCAGTGTCTCTTGCTCTCTCTCTCTGTAGAATTTTGACCGAATGTAGTTTTTGAAACATCCCACAGAAACGCGACTTTCTCAAGCTGTGACTCTCCTCAAGTACACCCTGAGCATATGTCCTGGCCGTGAAGTCTTGCTCGAGCAAACACTCCAGAATGGGATACAGACCCTTTTAAAAGTGTTTTTGCCATGTATGTTTGTTCTGGCTGTGGTGTCGCACGTTGCCAAGCTACTGTAAAGATTGTTTGCTGCCGTACAGCACAATTTACCTTCGCGTGACACACACAGTGTGCGAATGCTGCGCGGGTCCAGCGGAGCTGAGAATCCACTCCTTGCCCACGAGCATCATCAATGTCGTATTTACGCACGCAAGAAGGTTCATGCAAGCATTTGCATTTTTATAATGCGGCTATTGCAAGTTGCAGCACCGTCAGTGCATTTTAATTAGGCCTATGTATAAACAAACTCTGCCAAGTTGATCGCGTACAATACAATACGGCACGACTTATGTGTTAATATACAGCACTGTAATTACTGTTTGCGGTGTCCACGTTATCAGACCAAAACAGGAAATCACCATGGTAAATGCTGTACGGAGCCAAAGACCTGGGCTGTGG
This sequence comes from Lampetra fluviatilis, assembly GCF_964198595.1. NCBI lineage: Eukaryota > Metazoa > Chordata > Hyperoartia > Petromyzontiformes > Petromyzontidae > Lampetra > Lampetra fluviatilis. The sequence goes on from NC_136276.1 coordinate 12,516,886, forward strand.
GCAGTTCCAGAGCACCCAGACAAGTTTCTTGTACATTTCATAGCTTTTAAATGTGCGCCTTAAAGGCATATTATGGAGCCCACTTCAAATATAATAACCACACTAGACTAGAGCGATAACTTAATTACCCTCTGATATACTATGAAGTTTGTGTGTGTAAATATATTCAACATGTGTATCTGACAGAAATATATACTGATTATCGGTGTACAGGTACTGTAGTTTATAAATAACTAACAGGGCAATGCATTTACTTTCATTCTTTAAAGCTCCTTTGATGCAAACACACACATAAATCCATGCTAATATTTATGTGTACATCAATGCCGTAATTATAATATATATTGGGGGGGGGACACATCCCCCCAATATTCAAATATGCTCAAAATGTCCCCCCCAATATGTTGCTATAAAATACATTTCTGTTTATATGATCGTGGTTATGGTTGTACTTTATTAATCCTTAATCTCTGCCATTACATACATTGAAACAAGAAAAGGTAAAAAAACACAGAGCAATGTAATACAATACACTATTAGATATTATTGTAAAAAAAAGTCCATCCAATGTGTTAGTGAATTTTTTTTATATTTTAGGCAGGAAATTAGTTTTCAAATTTTTTTTCTGGGGGGGGGGGGGGGGACCCCCAGACCCCCTGGAAGATTTGGTCCCCCCAATGTTGACTCCATGGCTACGGCCTTGGTGTACATACATATTTTGTCTCGGACATCTTTATGCAAATAAATACATCATTTAATTCACGAAATCCTGACGTTAAATGACAAAAGGCAAACTACAACTTTAGCACAATGCAGAATGCATGCGATTCATCACCAACCATCCCGGCTGAAATTTACTCCAACCACACGAACACACGATTCAAAGTGGTCACTACATCGATCTTGCTCTTTTCGCTCATCGTTTGCCTCGGTGTCACCTCTGCGCCCAAGACGACGGCCCTCTCCTCTCGTCCCGATTCTCTTCACGACGAGTGGAAACTCGATTCGTCCCAAATTTCCAAGCAACGATCATTTACGCCTCCGTCCTCATGCCGAGCTCACCTGCCACGCCGCTCACCTGTACAGTGCTGATTGTGCGTCTTTGGCGGTGGCGTGTTTCCAGTGTGTCACCAAGCCCAGGTGTTCGTTACCCGGCGTGTCTATTCGTGTGTGTGTGCGAGAGTTGGTGTGCGCTATTGTGTAATTATTAATGTGTGTGCGTGTGTATCAGTGTGTGTTAGTCAGCGAGTCTGTTTAGTTTAATTGGTGCGCGTTCTTGTATCACTGTGTAGGAATGTATGTTTGGCGTGAAATGAATGTGCGTTGGGGGTGTGGGTATGCGGGTGTTTGTGCAATCCTCTCCGGGTCGCAAAGCCCAACTCAAATCGTGGCGTGCGTGCAAGCCGGGCCGATCCGTGCGCGCCACCTGATCTCCGCTCGACTTGCCCATCATCAGCATCTCGGTGCTACGTACCCTCGACCCCGACTCTCCCCCCCCCCCAACACTTCACCTTGTCTCAGACTCTTAAGACAAACCACCACTCTCCGGCATATAGTTGCACAAGTACAGCCTTCTACACACATGAGCGTGGCACTGAAAACACGGTAACTCAACGCCACCGGCTGTGCGGAAGTATTCTCTTCCTGCTCGATACAAACTCACTCATTGACTCACCCACGCTCACTCACTCATTTTACTCACTCATTGACTCACCCACGCTCACTCACTCACTCGCTCCACACAGCTCCTCACCTGCGCCTCTCAAGCAGCCGTGTGCAGGTTGACCGCGGGTGCCACCGGTCCAGGGAGGGAGGGAGCAGGAGGAGGGTAACCCTTGACTTGCAGAGGGCAAATCGTGGGCGCCTCACCTGGGCCAGGTGCTAACGTGGCGGGCAAGGGGCGGGGCTCGGGGGAGGGAGGGGGGCGGGGCTGAGGGGCGGGGGTCTCACCTGGGCGCGGTGGAGCCACGTGTTGTGTTGTCAATGGGGCTTTTGTCTCATGCCGCCAGCGCTGCGTGAACACTGCGCCTTTAAACGTATCACAGCCGGTTATACTGGTAGAACCTCCTGGTTACACCAGCCCACTGGGGATTATTGTGTCCGTCCGTCCGTCGTGCATCCAAAGATGGGAGGGGTGGGGCTGGGTGGAGAGGGGAGGGTAGGGAGGGGCTGGGTGGAGAGGGTGGGGAGAGGCTGGGTGGGGGGTGGGGAGGGAGGGGCTGGGTGGGGAGGGTGGGGAGGGAGAGGCTGGGTGTGGAGGGTGGGGGGTGGGAGGGGAGGGGCTGGGTGGGGAGGGGCTGGGTGGGGAGGGGCTGGTCACCCCGTGGTGCTTGTGCCCGCCCTCACAGTCGGGCATATTTGCGGAATACACCACGCCGCCGTTGATCCTGGCCATTGACCGAGGAACCCAACGTTCCTACCAGCTCCCTCTGCAGGAATGTGTTACCTGCCCTATTTGTTTTATATGTTTGTGTTATACAATGGACAGCAACCCATCGCTCGCTTTCTCTCGGTTTGGCGAAGTATTTGGTTCAAGGATGACGTGGAGGTCGTAATTTGTTTTAGCTGTCAAGCACTCGAGGCGTGAAGCAATTGAGAACATTGCAATATTGGGTTTGACCAATTATCCTCCGGGTTATATTTTTAGACCCTTTTTTGGTTTTTAGATTTTTCTCATTATAAGCGTAGACTAAACCGTGCCAAACGTCACATTTACGACCCTTCTCGAACATAAAAAGAATGTACATTAGTAAGCCACTCGGCCACTACCATAATTATATTCGCATACAGCCACGAACGACAAACTAGTGGATGCAGAGAATACCAGGAATCTCGTGCACTATAGAGGGAAAGCATGTTGGCAGGTGTAATGGGTTGGATAAGTGTGCAGGATGGAGGAGAGCAGGCGACCCACCCAAGCGCTGGATTGGCAGCCAGGGGTGACCGGCCAAAGGGAAGACCAAACCCAGTGTTCTGGTGATGCGACTGTCATAGCGGTCCTTGAAAGACATGTTGACTGTGACAAGCACGCATACAGCCAGCTACTGTGGCTTTACGAAGGGCGTTGTAGTGTCGACTTTGCAACAACGTGGTAGTCTAGCAACGGCAAGGACGTGATTGACAAGAATGATATCATCATTAGACCTCCTTTGCCAGTACCAAAATATAATTATAGGGTTTTCCCCCCTTTTTTCTGGCAACAAAACTGAAAATTCATTACTGTGATAGTACATTGTCTTTGAGCTGTACGCCTTTTGGCGTCCTCTGGTCGAGCACCAATTGGGTCGAGGCTCAAAAGAAAGCCGTCCCTTGGTGTGGACCAATCAATTTCAAGGACAATGCATATATTATCAGTGATTTTTTTTGTTTGCATTTGACTGCAAGTATTGTGGTTAATACAGACATGCATCCTTGTAAAAAGGTTTCAGTTTTGTTGCCAGAAAAAATGGGAAAAACCCTTTTATTATAAGAATATCTTTACTCGCAGCATTTTAAGAGGTCGGGCTTTTATTTTTAAAGTGAGACACCAAACATACACACGTTATGTATATATACAGTATTCACCGACTTAAACAGTACTTCACACAATTCGTGAATTGTGGCTTTTAAGAGCATCAATGTGGTTTGAAGTGTTGACTGCCCTTCTTACATTTGCAAGAAAATATGCGTGTGTAGGTAGCCCATCGGATATGGAAATTTTGAGTTTCCACAAGTTGTGTGGTCGTGGGCAGCAGTTTGAAACTCACAGAAACGGAGCCTGTGGTTTTCCACGCAAACTGTAGCAACCTTCTCTCAGTTACGCTTTCCCACATTTAGGTGCAGTGTTTGGGTTATTGCACCTTTTTGGTTAATCAACATGCTAGACAGCGCAATAGGTTTTGACTACTTAACAAGCCGTACCTTGTTTTATCGTGATTGATGTGTTAAATATCACGTGGTGAACTAGTAAAGCTATGTTTAACGTAATATTGCATTCATTTTACAATTCTATGTTAATCAGCTCGTCGATGCCCTCCATAAGCCTTTGTTGTCATGGAAGATTGGTATCTATATTTCACCATGCGGATCAGGGGTGTATAAAATTATGAAAATATGTACAAATGGAATGAGTGTGTAATGCCATATATAGGAAGTACATGTATTTTACCAAATGAATGTTACGTTTTCGGTAACTGTTTTCAGAATCAATTACGGGTTTTGAAAGTCGAGAACCGGTAGTCATTTACAGTGGAATTTTTTGTTATATATGTTGAACTTCTTTCGCACCATACGTAGCCAACCGCGCTACTCAGAGGTGCGAACTGATTGGCACTGCGAACATACAATCGGAACGGGCGGCCTCGGGCATTGCGTGGCTTATTCACCCTTCTCCGTTAAAGATGTCAAGGTGCAAACCCTGCAATTGCTTGCTCACTCACACAAGTCCTGGCAGAAAAGGGGCTTCCACTAGACAGAGCTCTAGAGGGTATTTGGCGCACTGTTCCATACCGACTAGAGCGGGAGGATTTAAGAATGTTGGCCAGTTTCAATTGCCGCACACCTGGAGTTGAAGCAGCGTTCTCTGGATTGCAAGTCTGGTGTGCCTTTGTACCACCCAGTTAAACAGACAAACGTGTCGTTAGTTGCTAGACATATCTATATGTGCAGAAAACTGGTAACTGGTACTTAACATGTTTTTCTGGTAGTGCAAGAAAATTACGACGTTTAATATTCCTAACTATGACAGTGAATGGTGTGTCACTCTTTTATTGAAATAGGCTAGACAAAATAACAAAACATATCAGTCACACGATGTAAGTACAGCACAAGATACTCTGAATTTCTCAATATACTGCAAGTACAAACTTGTAGAGGGAGTAGTCGCTTACACTACACATTATGAATGTGATCATTATACAACCACAAAATAAACACAAGGGCTGCAGAATTTATTTAAATCCAAAACAGATGGAGAAATAACAATCTTTAAGTGAATTAGGAGCACCAGATTTTTCCTAATCATTGTGAATGTAGCAGAGATCAGTTACCCTCAGGTAAAATCCCATAAGCTTGGCTCCAATTGTTTATTCTAGATAAATCTGACCAGTTTTTAAAACCGAATTAAGCACTTATAGGTGCTCTAAATTGATATGTATATGAAGAACGCCACACAATATGCAAAACAAACTATGACAGATACATTACAGTTGTAATAAACTAGTGAAGGTTGTATACAATTCATTAGCCTTACACACATGATTCTGTGCATTACAACGTACGAATGAAAGTTATGTTCTTAGGGAAGCTCTCGCTTTATCCAGTATGTCCTTTCGCATCTTCGGATAGTCTGGATGAGCTCCCAGTACCTAAAGATACAAATAGAGTGGTTTACTAGAAATAGGGTTTTACAAATGACATTCACACAAAATAAAACCATTTTAAGAACATGAAAATGAAGTGCACGGTGGCATAATCATGTTTTCACAACTTTCAGTCATAGAGCAAAGTCAAGCAGGTTAAAAAGGGATTCTCAATAATGACATTGTCACTCACCTTGTGGCAAATATCAATTGCATCCACATACCGCTTTCCTTTGAGGTAGTTAAAAGCAAGCTTGTAACCTGTTAATAGAAAATGAAATTCATCTCCATCATGATTTTTGAAAGCATATGGCATGTATAAAAGAAATGAAATGTAATGACATCTTCTATAAATCAACTCACCAATGGTGGGGTTGGATTGACTGGTATATTTCCATGCCAGCTCATAGTTTAAAGCTGCATCTTTGTAGGATTGTTCCTTTTCCATGATGAAGCCCATGTACTCATACGCTTTGCTACAGGACTGAAGGAATTAAAAAAAGTAAATGGCTGAATTAAAATCAACATGTAAAGTAAATGTGACAGAGCAAGTTTAGATAAGTAATTTTATTCATGAATATTTTGGAGAGATTTCCATATTTTGTAATGTATGCCCATTCACTTTTTTGCATTTCAAACTTCAACACAACACTATCAAAAGAAGATTACCATCACTGACATTGAGATGACACCTTTCACCGGTGTACCTTGACATGCCTATTGAGCGTATAAGGGTATCACAACTTCTGCTGGCCTCGTATAATGGTACCTCTTACACACCTTGTTGTGTTGCAGACAGCGACGCAGAAGCTCTCCAGCTATGTCGTATTTGCTGGCCTGGATGTAGATGTCTGCAAGGAGGAGCCAGCTGCGCTCAAACTCCTCCGCTTCCTCAGGATTCCAGGTCATCTTCCCCACACGCTTGAGGTGATTGCGAGCGCGCGGCGTCTGCTTGAGGATCATGAATGCCGTGGCCATGCCCAGCAGTGCAGGTACGTGCTCCTTCTGTGGGCAAAATACAAAGCACCGTTGCAACCTTTTCAGCAACTTTATCAAACAACCGTTAATGAGAAGAGTACAGAGAGAGAGCTAGGGCTTGGGTTATGTAATAGTATTGGACGTATACATGATAGGGCACCAGAGCCAAACAATAGGCATGTAACTCGGTGATTGAAATATATTGTTACGCTTATGATACGTATATTAAATCACGTGTGCGAAAATTGATAAAAAAATTGAATTATATGCAAATTTAGCTAAAGTTACACGTAGGTTAATGAAGTCAATTATACAAACTTGAACGAAATTAGAGGAAACAATATAAACCAATACTAAACAGAAAATATTTTTGAATAAAATTGCAACCTCATGGTAACAATTAACCAAACTGATGGGCCAGTGACTCATCATTAACCACCGAAATTGAACAGGTAAGACATGAAAATGTATATTTCCACAATTGGGACCTGGACATACAAACGGTAAACAGATGAACCGTTTACCCAGTATTTGTGTGTTCCCTCTATCCAGGTCACAATGTACCTCTGTGCTTGCTATGTCAGTGAAGGCGTTGAGGGCCTTCTCCACACTGGCCTTCTGCCGCGTGGCCATGAGGCAGTGGTTCTCTAAGATGCGCACTCGCAGTGCATCCTGGGTACTCCGGGGACGCAGCTCCTGTAGCAGCTTCTCCGCCGTGCGCACCGCCATCTGCTCCGACTCCTGCCGTTCCCGTTGTGATGAACTGTAGCAAACCATTGCAATAATAAAATATAGGAGCGACATTTAACATGATCTGTCATCTTAGATCCATTTCATTTCCTAAAATAGTACAGTGCAGAACACCACTGTGAAGCTGATGTAACTACTTAAACTACTCTATACGATATAAGGCAATGTTAATCATGTTGGTCACAATGTTTTTCTAGTTGGAGCTTGGACGCCATGTCCAATGTAGTCCTTTAAGAGTGTTTTCTTTGTATTTCACAAATGATTTTATCACTCACCTCACATTTCCATCAAGGTTTTCAAACACCTCCCCTCCAACAATATCATTGTCTGGGTTCAGGCAGATCTCAATCATGTTGTAGATGGCTTTCTGCCCCCAGTCACTGTCCTTGCGAGCTTTGTTGAAATGTTTCAGAGCGTCATTGGGTTCTCCAGTGTACCTGCACATACACATTTTGAACAATGTGTTATCCTTACTATTTTCATGAATCCTGCATTTGAAGGAACACATTTCAGCATTAAAACTACAATTAAGTATTACGTGGAAACAGGCCTACCAGAGATACAATCCTTTGCAGTAATTGTAACCAGGGTCCAGGGGTCTCTGGCTGCCATTCTTCTCTGCTAGCATCAGAAACCTGGGTGCCTCCCCCGGTGTCCCAGCTCTTCTCAGCAGTTCAATCATTCGTGCCAGAGCACCAAAATTCTCTGTTGTTTTCCATATGAACATAAAAAACATGAGACTCTTAACCAAAAGTGCAAAATAAGGCAGACTATGAAATTAAAAGTGACATTTCATGAGTGCACTGCAGCCAACAGAAATCAAACAAACCTGGTTTTCGCTCAATAAGCTGCTGGAAATGGAAGATGGCCTGCTCATAGTCATGTTTCCTGAATAGAAGATCGGCCATCATCTGCAACATTACATTCGTGTAATAGAATAAATAATCGGTTAAAGTATTTATAATTGCAATATAACTTAATGTATGGTGAGGCAGTGTTTACCAAACATGTGGGTCATAAAATTCCGAGTGTAACTGTGCTCCAATATACCTTCTTGGTGCCCTATCCAGGACATTGCAATCTATAACAATACGGTGCAGAGATCATAGTTAAGAGTGCCTCCCAGGAAAATCAACGGGTTTGTTTGAGGAATAAAAAAAAACTTACCATTGTGGCATCATCATTATCTACATCATTCCTCAAGATGGTGGCACATTGCTGCTGGCAAACATCCAGATTGTCCTGAGCCATGTATATCCGAGCCAGTTCCAGTATAACCTGCAACAAAAACATCGTAAAATAGTAAGACAGTAGTTCCTCTGTTAACAGTGACATCTGTTAACGATTTTTCGGTTAACGTTTCGCCTCCCATAGGACCCCATGGTTTCAACTAACGTTACTATTTTGATTAATGGTATGTTTACATTTTGCACGCAGGCGCCAATTTCAGCAAATCCGAGCGATTGTGAGTGGGCTGAGCATGCCTTAGCCAATCAGCAACGCCCATTTATGAGCGTTTACACCTCGACTGGCTTTGTTTACATTACGATTTCTGTTTTGGCAGTGTGAACAACTATCTTGCAGACTCAGTGATTTTTTATGTATTTTTCAATTCGATTAACAGTTATTTCGGTTAACAGTAGTTTTGTGCAACGGATTAAAAACGTTAACCGAGGGACTACTGGAAGTACATTTATATTGCACGCACAACCTATTGAAATGTTTCAGGTAACTCAGCATTGGTCTGCAAGTGGGCATCAGTCTGCCAGTAGGTGGATATGATTGCTATGTGTAACCCTAAATGAGTAATTTGTGGGTCATTTTTTTAAGGTTGGCAAATTTGGACCATGCCGCTGGAACACAATGGTCTACTCTTTTAGAATTAAATTATGGAATCCTAAACATCCACTGTAAATGCAGACAGCACATTTTTTACAGTTAATACACTCGTGGTATTAACCAGGGTGGCCTGCTGGAGTAGAACCACAATATTCTACAAACAGCAAACGTGTCACCACTGGGCCATGTGACTGCCCTGATAGAGCACAAGAACCAGGGAACTTCTGAAGGAGTACGTCATACACAGCTTGGCTATTTTACAGCACCCAGGTACATTTACAACAATGGCAAAACAGTGAAAAGTATTGAATCCTGTAAAGACTAACTTGATATAAAATGCAAACATGATGAAGTGATTTGTCCCAGGCACCTAAGAGTCAGGCAGTACCTTACTGTCATTCTCACAGTAGACCAGAGCCTCCCGGTAGAATTTAGCAGCCTTGTCATGCTCGCGCTGATCGATGGCTTGTTCAGCAAGTTGGGAACATATTTGAGCCGCTAGCTGCTTCTGCGCTGGCACGAGGTCTGGTTGCTCCACCTGCACACGCTTGAGGATACGTGCCTGCACCTCTCGGGCCTGCATACACAGACAGGCCAATGCACACAATTGAGCAACCACTCTTTACTGAAGCTGCCAACCTCTTGCATGCATTTGGTAAATACTAGGATTGCCGCAATATGGCAAAATTACGATATAGCATACAAAATATTAGTGATAATCATCTTGTCTGTTTTGCTAAATATAATTATATCATGATAATTGTTGATCGACATTTTGTTGGTAAATATTTTACTTTCTAGCTAAATATGAGGAAAAAACAAACTCATTAACTTAAGCTGTTAATAAATAGCTACTATCCACTAAATTAATGCTTTGTAAAATGTTTTCCAGTGTAATTCAATACACGCCGATTATATGACGTAATTTTCACTGGTAATTTAATAATAGTTTTTTTAATATAACTAACAGCATGTGTGTAATAAGCAGAGGTGGTACAAAGTCATTGTTATGCAAGTCCAAGTCGAGTCGCAAGTCATCAAATTCATGACTCGAGTCTGACTCGAGTCCAAGTCACATGACTCGAGTCCACATCTCATAGGTGGGACAAAGTCATTGTTATGCAAGTCCAAGTCGAGTCGCAAGTCATCAAATTCATGACTCGAGTCTGACTCGAGTCCAAGTCACATGACTCGAGTCCACACCTCTGGTAATAAGCATTCCAGATTGTAGTAATTATAAACAACTTAGACTTGTGTTAGGAAACTGCATTCAAAGGAATCTTTATTAATATTAGAATTACAGCAAAGCACAAAAATAATCGAATAAAAATGTTTCCCTCATTGGAAAGTCATGGAGAAATGATATGTGGATAATCGTTATATTGCAATATTTTACATCCTATTTTATCTTGAAAATATATATCACGGCAACCCAAGTAAATACTATTTTTCTGAGCAGAGCCTGTATTGTTTTCAACCTGCGGGGACTGTACTATTCTGTGGTAGCGAAGCGGGAGCTGAGTTCTCGAACAAAGCTCTCGGTTTACAGGTCGATCTTCATACCCACCCTGACCTATGGTCAAGAGCTTTTGGTGATGACTGAAAACATGAAATCGCGGGTACAAGGGTCCGAAATGAGGTTTCTCCACAGGGTTGCCGGATTCACTCTCCGTGATTGGGTGGGGAGTTTGGTAATCCGGGAGAGCCTCAGAGTCGAGCCGCTGCTCCTCCAGATCGAGAGGAACGAGTTGAGGTGGTTTGGGCACCTGGTAAGGATGCTCCCTAGGAGACTCTCCCTGGAACTCTACCGGGAATGTCCCACTGGGCGAAGACCCCGGGGCCGGCCCAGGATACGCTGGCGGGACTATGTCGCTCGGCTGGACTGGGAACGCCTAGGAATTCCCCAGGAAGAGCTGGAGTCTGTCACCAGGGAAAGGAGGTGTGGACCGCCCTACTCAACATGCTGACGCCACGACCCTCACCAGGAAGCGGATTAAGAAACAAACGAATTTTTAAACTAAGCTGCAACTGTATTTTAGGCTACAAGCAATATGGATTTAATAGATGTTATGTTCTTACCTTGGTTAATGCTAGCACAGCATCATCAGTCTTTCCCGTCTTACTGTGGACTTTGGCCAGCTGAACCAGATACTTGGTGTCTTCCATTAATGTCTGTAGGTCATTAACTGAAGCCAAAAACACAACAGTTATTTAACTAAAAAACGAACCGATTACGATTTATGCACACCACATTATTTGTTACTGTCACACAATACTAATGTATACATTGACAATATTCCAACTTTAAGGCATTGCCATCATGTCATATTATTCTGCATGAAAGCCAGCATGGCTATGTTAATGTATAATATGGACTGGTGTTAATTTATGTCTGTATATGATACAGGAAGACCATTTACCAGGATAAAAAAATTAAAATTAATAAAAGTAAACACAGCTAACGTGCTGTGACGGTTCCACCTGAAGACGGAAGCTTGTGTTGCCTCCGAAACGTCGTGATTTTTTTTATTTTTTTTTTTTATTTTACTTTTATTATATTGAATTTTTTTACCTACGTGACTTTACCGAAAAAACCTAAGAATATGAATCCTTGCAGTCACGAAAGCTTCAAATCTAGAATTTACCAGGATGGTGATCCAGTGCCTGCCTCAGAACCTTTTCCGCCTTGTCATACTGACGCAACATAAGCAGCAGTTCGGCCAGGTCATAGCGCAATAGGTTCTGCTGCCCACTCTTCAGTGCTGCCTCGTAGTAGCTGATGGCCTGGACATTCCACGTTAAAATATATTTTTAGTTCAAGCATCAACTTCCATCACGTGTACATGTATTTTAATTTGGAACTTTTGTCATGCAGTTTTACGACTGTGGCCTTTGTGACTTTAAACATTTGTGAGTCAACGTAAGCTCATTGTCAAAGATTGCAGTAAGCGGTGAAATGCTGACGCACCTTGCCATAGTTGTGAGTGCGAACGAGGGCTTGACCAATTTTACTGGCCAGAACTCCATCACGAGGGTTCTTCTTCATGGCCTGCTCATACACGTCAATCGCCTTCTCTGGCTGGTGATACCACACATGAGATGAAGCATAGTTACAAAAAAATATGAACCATTGACACATTTAATAGTATAGATGCACAGAGCTCTCCACACATACAATTACCTCTTGAATGTTCATGTAGGCATCACCCAAAAGAATGAAAGTATGAGGGCCTGGTAGCTTTTCCACCAGCTCCCTAGCAATGAGACCACACATCATGTTCATCAGCATGTGTAGCTTCTCAATGGTTAAAACATGGCAACACAGGGTTGTCCTATAATGTAATTCCCCTCTTGGTTATGGCTAAAACAGGTCTTGGCATATAAAAATGTATGACATGTTTCACATTAAGCACTACATCAATGCCTCTTTAGCTAGACAAAGACTTGGATTTGGTGTTTGTTGCCCAAAGGCTGTGCTGAATCAGTCCCTCCAGCAAAAATGGAAGCAGAAGGCAATGATTGTGACATTGCACTTGTCCTTCTACTGCCTCAATTAAAACTGCATCGATCTCATGCAGTTTAAGCTAGTAGCTGAGAGTTTGAGGGCAAAATATGCGCAAACATTGTTATGCCAACTTGATATCCATAGCATGCTGGGATTCTCGTTATGTTTTTAAATGTAATTTTCAAAATCGCATTTTGATACCAAAAAAAATCAACCTTATTGTTTGTAAACAACAAGCAGGCATCATACCGATAGCAGGCAGCATAGAGATTCTTGTCCTTGCGGTGGTGCAGGTAAACATGGGCCATCTTCTCCTTGGCTTGTATGTAGTATGGCTGCTCTGGTGAGATGCCGCGTAGAACGCTGAGCGTGCTTTCGACGTCACCACGGCCGAGTGCCAGCTCCGCATTGGAGATGACCACACGCACCTCCTCCGGTGTCCCAGAAAACTCGTTAATGGCATCCTGCATCACCTTTGCAGCTTCGTGCTGAGCAAAGTGCACAACACGGTAGTTAAAAAAAGAGTGAGCGATAGGTTCATCAATTGCACACCATAGCGCACTTTGATGTGTAGTAATATTCAATCATAGCCACTCTTAACACAGTCGAAAAAATCTGCAGGAATAGGTCATTATTTTCTATTTTTTTCCCAGGATAAACATATCATCTAGAATTAGGCCAACACTAACTGCATAGCATATTAAAGTCCTTTATAACAGCTAATTACAAACTTGAGTTACGCAGTGGGCAACCACTGAAATACCTGATGAGGAATGACAGCTATTTATGATTGTCACACACGGTACCTGTTCCCCGTTCAGGCGGAGAGCATCTGCGAGCTCGAGAAACACCGATACTCGATCCGTCGTGTTGATGTCTGGGACTTTCCCTTTAGATTTCATGGCCCCAGATCGCTGCTTCATGCCAGGCAAACTCATGGCCAACTTTAGCGTTCGGAGAGCCTCAGGTACATCACCTGTCTCCTTCAACACTCTGGCTTTGATCAAGTGGTATAGAGGATGATCTCGTATCTGAGAAGACCAAAATTGTATTAGTTGCCAGTCCAGTTCATAACTCTTGGAGAACATGTAGAGAGAAAAATCATTCTAGCAAAACATTGAAGGATATATAGTTAAAATGAAATTCCAAGCAGACCTCAAAGCTATGGCTGAGGGCCAGCTCCAGGGACTGTGAGCTCTGCTTATAGTTTTTCTGTGACAGGTAAATCTGAGCCATAAGCAGGTGAGCATCCGAGTAAGAGGGGCTCTTTTCTAAGCAATGCTGTAGACTTCCTTGTGCTGCATCAATGTCTCCTAAACACAACACAAACGACACATTACAATCCAATTTTATTAACGAGGTATACTCTGTTCCAAACCAATGTCTTTCAAGTATTTAAAGGTAGTGCATTGTATACTGTTCAAGCCCTGATACTCGTGGTCAAAGGACAATTATCTCAATTAAAATATGTCTGAACCTGAGCCCCATTAAGCGTAGAGGAATGAATACCTGAGATGTACTTTGTTCGAGCCATTAGGTAGAGTCCCTCCATCACTCCTGGAGCAACCTTTACTATTGTTTCCAATAAGGTAACACATTGCTTCAGCACAGGAGGTAGGGCCTGTCCAGGTGCCCCAGGCTGCAACACAGTAATCCACCACATTACCAATTGATACATATATAAGTAATATGTACTCACAAAATAACTAGCCCTAAGAAAGCCTCACTGACCAAGGCAAATTTTCATTTGGGCTGTAATTTTAATACAATTATTTTTATTAATTGAACTATATGTTGCATACATCTATGGTTTCATAACCACAAAACGATGGAAGGTAGCAGCTGCAAGAATATTTGTATTACCTGTGTAGGGCAGAACGTCAGGTACTCCTTGACAATTTCTAATATAAAGTCAGGATTAAGCTTTTGAAAGTACAGCATTCCTAGTGGAATTCCAGTGAGGGCCACAAAGTGGGTGTCCACAGCATCATCCAGGAGAGCAAGTGTTTCATCAAGGCCCTTTTGCCTCCTCACAGCAAGTACTGCTCGCAGGTAGGAGAGCTCCTGTCAAAAGAGCAATGACTCAACATTCAAGAAAGGATCTCTCCTACAAATATATATTTATAATACTCAAGACAAGATCAAAACACTTTTCAAAAGCAGACGTTGTATTCCATGACATAATATTGCAATGCTTTGATTTTGATTTGATAGAAATGCTTACACCCGATTTTCCAATGCTCTCTTGTATTTCTTTAAGGAGTTCCAGTTGTTGTTCAGCATCATCAAGACGGCCCTCAAAAAGCTGGCACTTGATAATACCTACAAATAAAATAAGCAGTGAGTACTCGTGAATGCAAGAAAGACATTTTTTCAAAATTGAAATGCACAGCAAGATAACATACCCATCAGAGCTGTGATACTAGTTTCATCCAGGCTCATCCCATGCCTGTAATGCTTCATTGCCTCCTGAAAATTCCTCTGCATTACAAGTTGGTTTCCAAGCTCTATGGCAATTTCTGCATCATGAGGGGTTATATGAAATGCTCTTTCAACCAGCGCATATGTCTGCTGTAAAACAAGCTTGTTCCGTCCACTCTGAAAAAAAAATCAATATCAATGATTATAATTTGTTAAAAGAGAACAAGAGGAAATTGTACATATCCACCAAAAAGAGTAGACTCACCACTCTGCTGAAGACCAGAGCCAAGCGGTGACATAGGCCAGGATTGCTGGGCTCAAATCGATCCAAAGCATTTATTAAGTCACCAATTCTTGCCGCAGCCTACAGATAGAATGAAAACAAATTAAGGAAATGTTATATACTGTATTTGAATTTACATTACAATGCATTACATTAAATAATGTTGCATTTCACAACACGTTTTATTAGGTATATGTTAATTACCATGTGGTTTTGTGGTTCAAATTACACTTACCACTGTAGAATCTCCTTCCCTGCAGAGGGCGTGTAGAATCTGCATCTGGAGGGCTTCAAGTGAATGACTGTCTTTCTGCAAAATCCTTTAAATATAGTGAAACGAAAGTGTGAACTGTGCAATAATTACACTGAAGAATGCACAATGATATGTTTAAAACATTAACATTTACAATACCTCTGGCCAGTCTCCAGTGTCTGCTCCCAGTCTTGCAGGGCCAGTTGCAACCTCATCTTCTCTACCAGGGCTGGCAGGAAGCTAGGAAAAGCCACTATGGCTTGGTTTATGACCTCCAAAGCACCAGAGTAGTTGTGCTTCAATTCAAAGTATTTTGCCTTAAAAAAAAAAACGTTGTAGAAAATCAGAGCCAATGATTAATGTTACACGTTAAATACTGGCGCGTTAACTGTTTAACATGAGTGTAATGCACAGACCCACCTTTCCCATCAGAGCAAATGCATCTTTGCCTTGCTGCAGTCCTTCATCTATGTATTTTATGGATTTCTTCATAAAAACATCCTTTCCACAAGTCAGGTCAATCCATCCCTTCAGTATTAAGCCCTGTAGCAAAATAATGGCTTTTAATACTGTATAATGATGTACAAAGTATCTCAATGTTCAAACAAATCAAAGTATTGTTTATTTATAAACTTCACGTGGCTCACCTTCTTGGCATCGCTGGATATTTTGATCATTCGATCGATGTATTCTCTGGCTTTTTCATGGCGACCAATGAGCCAGAGAAACAACGCGCCGAAATAAAGAGATTTCTCTCCGGCAGTCTTGCGGTCCTCTTTTAACTTTGCCTCCAGTTCTTGTACTGCTTCACGGTCTGCCATTAACAGCCATGTGACATGTCATAAAAATGCTCATCGTTTAAGTGCACGTCACAAGATATCTCATTAATGTGTTTGTTCATAATGTACAAATTACTCTACATTTTGCAGTTCTTACCGACTGTGGAGCTTTTCTTGTGGGCATAAATGAGGGCAATAATGGAGCAAAGTGACACATCCTGTTTGGTTTTGCTTGCTTCAAGTTCCCTAATTGCCTCTGGAATACGTTCTGCAGTGATAATAGACAAGAAAACAATGGTCTATAAAAAACAATTACCACGTCCATATTCTTGCAAATAAATGTAGGAAAATGTATTTGGTTAATATAGTTCAGTATAATAACATACTACATAATGTAGACCTATCTGTTATATACTGCATATCTCCACAATTATTGTGGCATTGATCAGTCAGGTATTTCTGGAATGCAGTGTATTCTCAATGCAGAAAATAAACATTGTAACATTTTATGGCGATACAAATTCAGGACAAATTTAACCTCTGGTTTTATAAGAACAAAATATATACTCATAAGAATGCAATGTTTACTTCATACATCTGTCTCTTACATTAAAACAAATCAATAACCCATTGGCCCACTGGCCTACTGGCCTTTTGGGAGTGCATAATTTTAGGAGCAATGATCCAGTTCAAGCAAACTCCGGACTGGTATCTACAACGAATGGTATCTACATCAGCAGAGTCAAGCTTGCTTGAATCAATGCTGGTGAACGACCAGCATATGTAGTAACCCAGTTAGCAAGTCCCACCACTCATGAATATTCGAAATTAAGTCCACACAGCACCTTCCATGAGCATTCCAAGTGCGCGGAAAAAGGTAAACACGGGGTCCGCTCCGTACTTCTTGATGGCCTCGCCTGCTGCGGTCTGCACATGTCGGGCCAAACGCTCCCGGCAGTAGTGGCTCAGCAGCGCCTGTAATGATACGTGGCCCCAATGGGACCCGTGAGAGCTGGAAGTGCCACCGTTTAGAACTTTGGGTCGCATCTTCCTTTAAGTGAGGGGTGGGGAACATTTTCCTTCGCGAGGGCTGAAATGGGATTGTAATTATGTGGACCACCCAAATATGTGGGCCACATATTTACACTTACATCTCAATTCTAAAGCTAGAAAGTGTTGCTACATCAACATTATTCTCCTCTAGTACCTAATTAGTGCGGCCAAGATGCTTGCACGATTGAATACGATTGTTTATCAAAGAGAGCCTGAGTAAACATGACTATCTTTATAGGGAGGCTCCTACCAAGTTTTCGCATTATGCGGCAACGGTTCGGAATCTGAATATGTATTTAAACAGGAGCAATCCGATGAGCTATAAAGCTCTTTTGCACAGATATCCTGTAGAGGCGGGTCAGAACGTTACTACAAAACAATAAAAACACGATAGGTTACCACGTATAGTCCAAATTCATAAAATTTGCGGCTATATATTTATTACACATTTTGCCAAAGTCGGTCGATGACGTTTCGACATTAAATGAACGCGTGACAAATATAAATTTGCGGGCAGTTTTGAAGATTGGAAGTGGAAATTTTGAAAGAAAGCCACGCGGTCCGCATGACGCGTCATCCCGTCGCCCTGGCGACCGTAACCAAGGGAGACAGCGGCCTCCCAGCAGCGGCAGCAAGGGGCGCGTGGCCGAATCAAAACGCCAAACCGCGGCGCCTGCTAACTTCCGCGCAATATGAAGGCGCACCCGCTCATCAGTCGTGGCGCGCGTGTGTGCTCCCCCACCCCTACCCACCACCACCCTCGCCATCGCAAATATCAAAAAACCTCGGGCCCGCTCTCTCTTTCTCCTCACCACGGCGTTCTCATCCTCGTCCGCCATCGCGCGCCTTTAACCGACGTGACGTCACTTCCCTAGCGTCGACTGTCGCCACGGCAACGCCCCCCCCCCACCTCCGCGTCGACGTCGGGCATTAGCCCCGCCCCGCAAACGACGTCACGAGAATCCCCTGCTCCGCGATGACGTCACAGAGGTCCTGGTTCGACGTCGTTTCTCTGCGGGTCTAAAAACAAAAACCACTGCCGGCCGTGCAAAGGTTGTCGTCCTTCTTTGGCGCAGGGCGATCGGTTTCAAAGGCGATGCATATATAATCACAGCATGTTTGTTTGCACGTTGTGCCACGAGTAATATTTTGCTGTCTTTTCTAGGATTTTCTGTTTGCACATAGTCACTTTAAGATGTTTTCTTGTTCATGTTTTAGTTTTTTGTTTGTTGCGGTTGCACCCGATTCAAGAGCCGAATGGCTCACAGGGCTATACCTAATAAATTAACTTGGACGATTAATATGTGTGGTTAATGTAAGTGGTTAATGTAGACTTGGTGCCCTGTGGCACGAGGTGTCTATTTGATGTTTTAACATCTTCACGCCTCCTGTGTTATTTTCAAAAAGGGTAAAGCCGATTCTAATTTCATAATTTTGATACTGCGGGAAAAAGGTCAGATAGCCACGTTTCGACCACGCCCATTGGCCTATTGAGCTATCATTTGTGCTCTTAGTTCTTTCGGTAAAGTCACGTAGGTAAAAAATGAAATTAAAATTAATAAAAAATAAAAACAATTAAATTGTTTTTTGTTTTTATTTTCGGTAAAGTCACCTACGAAAGAACTAAGAGTATGAATCCTTGCAGTCACGAAAGCTTCAAACTATCATTTGTGGCCAGGTCGCTTCTGAAAAGGAAGCTAATAGCTGTGGGATTTACCTGGCAAGATGAAAGTAGTTTGATTTGTATTTTTTAAAAGTTATTTACCTTTCCTATACTTTGCACTCCTAAGGTTTTTTGTATTGTTGTTATAACGTTCTGACCTGTCCCTGCTGGTTAATTCCATAAATACAGATTCTGATTTTGTTGGAAACTGATGGTCCGTGATTTCTTCCCACACGCACACGTCTCCACCACCGAAGAATAGCTGATTCCATAATCGATTCCAATTCCAGAATATATTCCGTTTCCGAATATTTCTTAAAAAGCCATTCCCTGTGAAAAACAAGAAACTATTCCGAAATTTGACGTACGCGGAATCAGGAACCGATTCCTCTGGGATCGACTCCCCATCCCGATCGTCACGGCCGCACGTGGCGCTCTGCTGGGTTTGGTGATGAGTCCCCCAAAAAAACCGAAACCCTTCCGCGGTGGTCCATCCCCGTATCACTGCTGCTTGGGACCACGATGCAGTTGTTTCGGAACTGCTGATTGTTGTTGCACGACGCACGGTGCTTTTCACACGTTTTTTGTGTAGCGTTTTAAAAAAAAAATTGGCCTGCGCTATTGGAAAACAGTATTTCGTGTTGTACCCGTCATTTACAGATTTGATTTGGCAAACACATTGCAAACACCGGTTATCGATTTTTACGCATGCCTACAGCAATATACTTAGAAGAGCAGACCCTCTCCTTCAGGCGTGAACAAGCAATTGTTGAGCTTCGCTTGTCTTTTAACTAGGAAACGAGTACAAATGTACCACGCGGCAAATTAGACCGAAGTGTTGTTTATACGTTCGCCACGACTTTGGAACCAGTAATCGATTATAAAGAAAAAACTATTACCGGTTGTTTAAAACGCCTTCGTGTGACCGAAATATCAGGAATACAGTACTGAATTTCACAGCAATATAAAACGATGTGATAATCTGATGCACAATTGCTGGGCTGCAGGAGTAAGACTTGATTTCCCGGCGATGGGAATTTTCTAGACCTTGGAGGGATGCTGAACACAGTTGAACCCCTAACAACAATAATATTGTAATGTGATTTGTCCAAGAGAGTTTCGATAGGATGTTTGTACAATTCCATTGTTTTGCAAGCAAGAACAGAAAGAACACAAGTTCGCAGACATGTTAAAGCACTTGTACTGCCATCTCGTGGCCATCTCGTAGCCATGCATGCTTTGAAATGTTACTCAAATCGGTGTGCTCCATCAACCGTTTCATTTGGTCACGTGGACGGCTACATCGGCCTTTATTAGGCACAAAACCATTGAACTGAAAAGTCGATGCACGTGCAATTACATACCCTTGACATGTCACATCAAAAGTAAAAATAGGTACATCAGGAAAGATGATGCTCACCAAGGGTAATCATGTTTTCTGAAAATTGAACTGGGGAAATAAAGGCATAAACAACCATGTAAAATGAAGTTTTCGTGACTGCTTATTACCTATCAGTGGTCGAAATTAAAATTAAGTCCTCGTATGCAACCTTTTTTTACTGCAGCCCATATCACTGCTGTTTACCGTTTGAGGATACATTGTAGTCCTGTATTGTTCCTTGCAATGACACCAAGGCCAAGAGGGGAACACATAGTTCAGAGAATAAACACTAATCAGAAACAGCAAATTCACATTTGAGGAAAGTGGGTTTGGGCAGGACATCTCGAGAAAGGATTATGGCCAATTAATAAGATAGGTGATGGAATGGCAGTCAAAGGAGAGACAGGCCAAGCTGATGACCACTGTGGAGATGGGGTGATCAGATGAGTTCATGTGTAGGAGGGAGATGGAGAGGTATCGCAAGACCACGAGGGCTAGCAATGGGGCAGGGCATGGACAATGCTCACACAACTCCAACATTCAGCAGACATTACCATGCAAAAGGAAATGTATAACAAATATTATGCAGCTGTTTTTAATACAGGCAGTGATGTGCTGCACATTACAAGCATTATCTACATTATCAGCAAGGTACAGTATATTACAGATAATTAAAAAATAAACACAATGTACTTCACAAGAGGTAACCTGTGCAATGTTCAGTCTTATAAGCCATGCTTAAATGCAGGACATATGCTAAGACAGCAGGTGAATTACCTATGTACAGTGACAACTGTTGAATAAAATTCACAAACATGGACCCAACTGACCATGGCTGAAATACGGAAACAAAATTGGACTGAGGGTTTGACGAAAAATTTCTTCAACGCGTCTCAGGTATCAATTGTATAAGGTTGACAAATGTCTATGAAACATTAAAGTGTACACGGATACACACCTACATTTTTCATTTTGATCATTTAAGGGGAAGGTTTTACAAGGGTTTTCAATCTAATCCTGATAAATACTGGCCTACTTTGCAGATAAGAGAGATTCTGTAGGTAAACAGAGGAAAAAATGTTTCATAATTGCCATTCCCAAAAAAGGCAGTAGCACACATTACAAATCTGAAGAAAAAAAATCATACAAAAACCCATATTGCTTCACTTTTAAAACACAAGGGCTGTGGCACTGTATTTTGAAAATGCAAGTATGCATGCACAAATGGACTGGGTAGTTCTTTATGTTGGTCTTAATGTTACTGTGCAGACATCTCAGAGCAATTACCATCAGGACACATGAAACACAACCAAATATGAGGAACTGGCTCTATTTGTGCTCATTATATATCAAGTGCATAATATACATTGCAAAATATAGTTTAAGTCAAATTATAATGGCTAATTTACATTTTGAGGTTGAACTCAATATATATTTTCTGAAAACTGCACTCATAAGTACGGCACTGTTATACATATTTTTCAATGCATATTTCCTTTAATGTACAGTTTAAAATACATCTCTGCACAAACATCAGAGGAAAAGGCCACCCACCTCCCCCACGGATTAAGTGGGTCTACAACGTTTAATCTTCCAACCATGACTAACCAACACGTATTAAGATATGGTTGTTTGGAATGCCTTGTAACAAATAGGTCCTGTCTGTGCCAGCTTTGAGAAGTTTCAAAAGGCTCCTCCAAGGCTGCTCAAGGAAACTTCTGTCGGTAGTGGAGTGTGAGGTCCCCTCCACTCTTCCAGATGAAATGCTTTACTGTCCTGAGATCCATGTTTGGATCAAGGACCTTGCACATAAAACAATCAGAGGCATATGCATGCTATTATTAGTACAATCATTTGTCGCTAGTTACCTTTGAAATAAGGCACATCATGTACTGATACAACACATGTTTTTTTCAATAAATTGCTCATTTGAAATAAAATATAATATAAGATTTTCCACATGGGAAAACATTCAGATGTAAAATGTAGTGTAAATCCAAATGCATATTAGGACTTGCCTTGCACGCTTATGGTACATTAAAAGGACATCACACATATGGTTAAGAAACTTAAAGCCATCAGATTGTTGCATAGTGATGCAAAATGGCTTATTTTCCTTACAACAGCCCCTCAACTGCTTTTAGAAATGCAGTTTTGCAGCTCTACTTCTGTGCAGGCTTACCTGATCTTGGCAGAGGAGCTCGATTTTTTCTTCGGCCAAAGCAGCAATGTCTTCCTCCTTGTCCATCTCCCGAGTCTTGTCATTGTTGGGTGAGTTTGGGGTCTGCGACTCTGTCTCGGCATTGATTATTTTCTCGTAGACGTGCTCCATGACCTTGCGCACCTGAAGCATGTCGCTGGCTGAGAGGCGATCCCTACAGTAAAGGCAGATAATCACAACTTGCGCAGTTGCCCCTTTGGTTCAGGGTCAAAATAAGTTCATTCAACAACCCGAATGCAAATTCTTGTAAAATAACCTTACATTGTAAAAGCAAATTCCCGTCGGATCATACTTACTTCTTTAATGTTTTAGCTCCAGAGTTCGAGTGAGGTTGAAGGTAGAAGGGTATTTTGTTGAATTTTGGCATATTTTTCTGTAAAAGAGGTATAGGCAACATGAATAAAAAACAAAGATAAATTGACAAAATGTTCAACCATTTTCATACACTGTTTTGGAAATGATCAAACTAATTGCAGGAATATGCATTGAACCCAATAGCTTACTTACATCCACAGCCACATCAACCACCCACTGAGGCACAGTCTCATTCAACAGCACAGACTCTGTTTCTCCACCAGCATCTCTGCACAGAAGCCTGAGACAACAATTGACAACTCATAAAGACAATATTAGGCATGCAGACTTTGTACCAGGTAGATACCTGACAATACAATATTTTCCATATAAATCTTAATCTTGTTAAGAATGTACTTGTGACAGATCTGTTGGGTTCCACTTACATCATTGTCGACTTTTTTTGTTGAATTAAAACATTAATTGCAGATAAGCACAATTAAAATCGTCTACCTCTGTAAATCTATATTGCATTCATGCTTCCACACAGGAAATTATCATGGAGGTCTAATGTGTATTAGTAAAGGAAAACGTCAAAAGTCAAACTTGCATAATCAGGAATTTGGGGTAAACCAGGAAGGCTCCTCTTCAGTAAAAGGGAGTACAAGCCAACAATCTCCGCCAGAATACTGTTCTCTGAATACCTCAGCCATCTACGTGCTCTTCGAGTACTCTTATGTTCACATTTATTTTACAAAAAATCTGTCAGAAAATCTCTCCATCTTTCTACATCTCTTGAGCCTTCTACATCCAGTAAAGCTCAGCCTTTCACCTCTGCTTCACGGTGATAAGTGACTCAGTTTAGAATATCATACATTTTTTTACGTCATAAAATTTGTAAACAAAACCGCACAAATTTAGTTAAGCATGAATTAAAAATGTAAGGTGTTAATTACGTGCAAGTGTATTTTAAATGTAATATTGCATGTATCTAGTTGAAGTGTGCCAAACATTCCCCACAAACGGAAAGGCTCTCCTCCCACTTAATCTGGCATCGAGGTTTTTACCGTCGTGTTGTTTTTACCTGAACAGTGTGCGTCCTCCTGCTTCAGTGAATATAACGGGCGTGTGTGGAGGAACTAGAAAGTATCCGTTACCCTTTGTCACCACTCTGTTCTCTGGCTCACCATTAACTGCCAAATGGGGAAAAACAATTATCAACAAAATTCAAAGATACGTTTGAACTTCAAGGTGCTAAAAAGTCCAGCCCTTAAATAACACTATACATATTAAAAACATCCAAAGGCCCCTACCAGAACAGATGGTATGAATGTCACAAAGTTTAAAGAATAAAAGGGCAGTTTACCAAATTAATTTCACTAAAGCCACTGGCTGAATGCCAAAGGAAAGAAAACGAGAAATGTAACCCCTTAAAAGTATTATATGGGTTTTTTTCGTCCGTTTAAAAATCTTCAGTCACCGGGCATTTATTGGCTTTCACAGCAGAAATCACCTTGGCTCATCTCGATGTCATCATCCTCCATTGGCCCCACATGAGTCCGAGGCCAGTGCTCAAGCAGTGCCTGAAGAAGCAGCCCTCCAAAGTTTACTGCAGCAGAGACACACCAGTAGGGGTCAGCATCTCCAATGCCAGTCATCTGCAGATGCTTCAGGAAATATCTAGATACTTGCGGCGTTGACTTTAATATTAGGTTTTGTCAAGTCCATATGTAAATAAACCAAAAATTTTACTCTGTAGGAAATATGCTTTTCACATTTTAATTGATATTGTGTACATTTAAATTGTGTATATAAACACAATACATTAAAAAGACAAAACTAATGTATACATGCCAGTGTGGCTGTTTATTGCTTTAATTGTTCATGATACATTATAATTGTGTTCATAAAAATTCACAGTGCAGTGCAAACATATTTATTATGGACTATGTGGTCAATCTTGTTGCCTTTCTTTTGCACCACCTTGCTAGCTCCCACTTACACTTAGGGTCAGCGCCATCCTGGCTGGCAAAGCCAGCATCCTTAGCAGAGACCCAGGCGGCAAAACAGTCATTTTCCTCCAAGGTAATAGTCAGCATCTGGTAAAACGCCAATGATGGATGTATATGTAGTAAATTGCAATTTAATTCATACGAAATATGCCTACCCAACAGCCATGGTTAAAGTAAAATGTGAGCAGTTTTGCAAATAACAAAGTATGCTAAATGAATTGAGCATTAAAAAAATGATGCTGTTCAATCTCACCCCAATCTTTAGGTCAACTGAGAACCAATTCGGCACATACAGCATCCTAAATCGCTTCTTTATTTCCTCATCAAAATCCATTGTGCCCAAGTCTTCCACTTTACATGCCTATTGGACGAAAGCACATGTCAGCATAGTAATGACACTTTACTGTGACTGTAATGTATCACTCTGTTGAACAACCCACCTTAAGAACATCCCAATATGCTACATGATTGTTGGTGTCCTTTGTCAAGATGTGCCTCTTGTCATTTAGAATGTTGTATTGAATGATGCTTGCACCACCTGCAAATAAGAATCTTTAAGCTCATGTGTCATGCATATTTTAGGCAGGACAAACATTCAATAATACCAGGACAATGATGTATCATAAACAAACGTTGGATGATAACAGTATGAAAGACCACTGAAAATAGACTTATGAAAACGCCTCACCTTTGATTACTTGCTCTGGCTGTGTACATAATGGTGTGATGGAGCCAGCACAGTCATTATCGTAATCTCCCGACATCCGGAAATTGTGACCCTTTAGAGACTGCAATCACAAGAAAAGCAATGGCTTACATCACAAACAAGCCCACAAAAATATTATTATTTACAAAAACATGCAGCTTCTTACCCATTTATTGACGGAAGACTGTGTTGTTGCAACCCAAATAGCTGGAGGAGGATCTGCCGATCTGTCGAGCTCCAACTGTTAAAAATAAACAATAAAAAAATATTATGCACGTGATTACTTATTTTAAACTCCATTTCGTGTAATACAACAGACACAAATATGCGAAATTCAATTAATGTCTTATAAATGAGCATATCATAAACATTATAACAAAACATTATTGAAATAAAAACTACATTCATATTTAAATTACTTAATTGTGGCTGTTTTCAAGGTATAATTGTGCACATATAATGGGTGTGAAAGCCCAGGTCCTAACCTTCAACACAGGTGCCTTCTCCTCGCAGATGAGCACTCGTATGTCGGGGTTGCGCAGGTCAGTACAGTAAACCTTGCGATCACGTCCACCCGAATACACTTGAGTGAAGGTGTCGTTCACCTGCAGTGCCCACACGCCCTCATCGTGCACGCGATACGTCGCGATGCAGCGCTGCTGGCCCAGCGACCACAGCCGGATAGTGCCATCGGAGCTGCCTGATAAGCACTGCAAGGCATATCATCATAATGTAGTAGAGAGATAAACGACGGTACAAGGTTTTAATGAATAAAGACAAAATATATCCATGTAATGGCACTGTGTTATTACTGACATAAATTCCAGGGCGTCCTCCAAAAAGCCTGGTCCCGAATATCGAGTGTGTTTTTGATGGTATCAGATCTTTTAAATTTGGTTTTCCCGCTAATACATTTTTGGGTTGTACTATACCACTCGAAAAAATAAAATACTTTATTCCTTGCATAAATGCAACTCAAATTGAATATAGTTGATAAAAAATGCCATAAATAACAAAACTGCTCTATCATGCAGTTTTCAATAAATGTGTATATTAAAACATGTACATCAATTATCATAACATAAGAGGGTACTTGAATCCTCCAAAACAAGGAACTATTAGATCACTTTACCTGTGTTCCATCTCTGTTCAGTAGTAGTGCCTTGACATTGTCAGTGTGGCCCTTCAGTTTCATAAGCTTTGCACATGTTCGTGGATCCCAGACACGCAAAACCTGTAAATGAATGAAGATTTCTCATGAATAGCAACGTTCATATTTTACAACAGAATAAAAGAATCCAGTTTATATAGTGCACATAAATTAACCTTTTCTGTTGATCCTGATACAATGATGGTTCCCATCTGGTTCATGGCCAAACTATAGATAGAATCTTTGTTTCCGCTTAAAGAAGATGCTGTAAAAAAGTAAATGCCAGAGCCATTTAGAACAAAAAAATAATACACGCAATTAACACACATATACAGGTATTCAACATCCAGCATGGGAGCAGGTAGAAATGAGCATTATTCAAAGAGATGTCACTCTTAACTTGCATTACAATGCATATAGCTCTGACTTACTAGTAACTGTGTTGTTGGAAGCTGTTAAAGCTGTTAATGTGTTCACATCCCAGAGGAAGATCTGCCTGTCCAGACCAGCAGATGCCACTTGCTCTTTATCTTTAGCATAAGCCAGTGCTTTGACATAATCCTGAAAAAAACAATTGCTGAATTAAACGTAGATATGTATTACTCTTGCAAATTAGTTTGTGATCTACGTAATGCATACATGATCCGATTATTCTATTCTGACACATGCAATGACGACTAAGAATAAAACACTAAGTAGATTAATCACTGTATGCAAATATACGCTGCTTCATACTGTTTGGTTCTTTAGGTAAAGTCACGTAGGTATAAAATAAAATAGATCACGACGTTTCGGGCGCAACACAAGCGTCCGTCATCAGGTGGGAAAGCATGGTCTGCTGCTAATGCAGACTGTTTTAAAAGGTTTGAAATGGGTCTAGCCCAAGGGTCATAAAGAAGTGGCTGGGTCTAGTGATGTTAATGTGATGTCGTGATCTATTTTATTTTATACCTACGTGACTTTACCTAAAAAAACAAAGAGTATGGATTCCTGCAGTCACGAAAGCTTCAAATCAAGATAAGCTGCTTTAAAAATATATTGAACATGCAGTACCTTGTGAGTCCTTAAAGTGGACATACAGAAGCCTTTGTGTGCATTCCACACCTTTACAGTTGTGTCTGATGATGCAGATATTACTGTAATAGAACAAAAGGAAATGTGTTATTTAATGTAACTGAAGAAACAATGTTTGTAAAAAGAAATATAAAATAAAAAAACATTCAATAATAGCTTTTATCTATTTAGGCCAGACACTTACATGTTCTTCCATTACAGCAGAGCACAACATCATTGACCCAGTCTGTGTGGTGCTCCATGGAGGCAATGAAGGGATCTTGCTGTGGAAGAAAAATACAAACAAGTTGAGACCCCTTGATGAGCCTCGCACAAGAACAGTGTGAACTAGTTACACACAACCCCCAGTGTAAAACATTCCACGTGAAGTTAAACGCTGATATGATTCAGTTCATTTGGCTTGGTACCAGGCAGCAACTCGCCAAGGTTCAGTGTCACCTGGGGGGGCACAGACATCCCGCTGTCCTCTGATGTCAAGTCCCTGGGATGTAACCTTGGCCCTGCACTGACATTCTTTACACACACATGCGTCTTGCAGGCAGGTGCTATTGTATGCATGAATGTTGAACTTCTTTCGCACCGCTGTTACCAACTCGTCAGCTACGTACAGTACTCCGTTCATTGACTCTTAATGTGGCTAAGACACTAGTCCGCGAATTCATCACCAGTCGTGTGGACGATTGTGTCTTTCAGCCACACCAGCGTCATCCATCTAGTCCACTCCAGTCTGTCCTGAACTTATTCGCACATTTGATAGTGTAGAAGTGGAAATATGACCATATCACACCGACCATCCCACCATGACCTGCACTGGCTGCCAATTAAACACAGTATTAAATACAAGCTATGCACTTCGGTATACAAGCGTCTCCACCAATTCACTGCACGCTGATGGACATGTGTCTGTTAGTACATTCCATTGTTAATCGTCGCCATCTTCATTCAGCAGCTCATGGCGACCTGATCATTCTGCGCACTCGAACAGCAAGTTTTGGATCTCGCGGCTTCGCTTCGGGGTCAGCGGTCTGTCGGCCTGGAGCTCTGCTGCTGGATGTTTGAGACTCTTCAGACATTTAATCAGTTCAGTAGAAAATGAAAGAAAGAACTGTTTAATAGAGCTAACAATGTACATATACTGCACACCCATGATAACCACGGTTATAAGAGTTGCACTTTTATAAATGTACTTACATGGATAAACTGGCCTTAAATGAGTGAAAATGAGCCACTTGCCTTGTGCTGACTGACATTCCATATTCTGACGATGGAGTCCCGCCCAGCTGTAAATAGTCTGTTAAGTGAGTGGTCAAGTTGCAAGGCATTGACGCCACTACGATTATACCGCTCAACTTCATCCCTGATCACATACGATACCTGTACACATGTAAAGAAAACAGAGTGAGCACAGCAAATCAAGGGAGTAACATCAAATTTACCGTGTAACAGGAACCAAATATGATTTAAAAAAAAATATTTACTCAAGTAAAGGATGTATTTTAAAATGTATTTCAACGTTTGTATCTCCGCATGCCTTTGGACACCGTACCAAGCAACACATTTTTCATAAAACTAAATTAATGTAAGTCCTGTTATCTCGACATCTGGATTGTATACATAAGACATGGCTGTATGAAGAGACTGGGTTCTGGAGATGTATCTCTATACTGGGAAAAACAACCCATAATGCTACATGAACACAAACGTAGTCATGAACAGAAGTGAACCTGGGCCTGGATAGACCTGGTCTTGGGTAGACCCGATGCTTGGCATATGGAAAACTTTATTTTGATATCTGAGTAGGCCTAGAACCGAGAAGTACTTTACCCTTCACGAATCAGGGATAGATGTAGTTTAAAGGACCTGTTCCTGTTAATATGGGACATTACCTTGGTTATCATGAGTTCTGCTTCCAACCATAACACCGATTATATGAGTTTACTTCCTGGTTATGGGACCAGCTTTTGCTTCTACCAAGTTCTCTGGAACTTTGGCGCTTGGTTCTGTTTCTATGAAAGTGGATTCATGAGCCATGCACCTAATTCTATGTGTACAGGTCCTCATTCTGAGTCTAGTTTTCTGATTTCAGCGTTTATGGCACCTATATCAGGTTCTGTGGGACCTGATATATATTTTTTCCAATCCAGTTTCTAAGGGACCACGTATAGGTTCTCCTAACTGGTTTAGGACTAGGCATGGGTTCTCTGTGTGCCTGTCAGGAACTGTGGGGTCAACTTGTGCGTGCTTAATAACTCTTTCCCTCGGACAATAATTTTCGGCTCCGAAGACTTCGGGTTTAGGATCGGGATTTGGTTATATGGGACCATATCCTCTGGGTCAAGGAAAGGGGATTGTTTAGTTTTACTTATATGCTCTGGATGATTAGTTTGCCTTTCCTTTACTTTGCACTACTATCGTGTTTATGTATTATTTTGTTGGTGTAACTTTCTTACCCGCCCCTACTAGACACGTGACAACAAAACGCTTTATAGCTCATCGGATTCCTCCAGCATAAATATTCTGATCGATTCTCTGGGGCTAGATTCTATGTCCCCGTGTTGTCTCGGTCGCCGGTCTGCGGTTTTCGGACACGGTGCTGGATGTCCATGTCTAAGAAGGGGTCACCCACCCCGCTTCTCCCTCCGGGGTTAACGCATCGCACCCCGGACCTTGCCGAGGGCTTCCCTCTTGGGGCTGCGGATCCAAGCGACCTCCCCCCCCCCCACCGGGTCGCAACCGGATTGGCCGGCGCAGCGTCACGTGACACTAAACGACCAATGGGCGCCCGACCGCGGTGGGGCGCAGGAGAAGCGGGACTCCGGGCCGCGTTTGACGCCCGCTCCCCCCCTATACCCAGGCCGGCAAGGAGCTTCGCGAGCCGCGCTTAGACCACACCGCGCTCGCTCGCTCGCCCCGCGCTCGCAGCCGCTCGACTCGGCCACTCTCGGAGCCCGCGCCGCCGCCGCAGTTCACCTGAACTTTCCGCCGGGCGGTCGGGTTCTGCCGATGATGCGTCGCCATCTTCCCGTGTTTACGCGCCCTGACGCCACCGCGCACGGAAGTCACGTGGGGGGGGGAGAGGGGTCGATGAGGGGCGGGGCGTGATTCCCCCCCCCCGTCCCCGCCTGTTCCGTCACCACGTGATTGGGGAGGGGCGCGATATTTCCCCCTCCCCCTCCCGTTGTGTGACCACGTGATTTTGTAGGGGCGTGGCGCGATCTCCCCCCCCCCCCGTTCTGTGACCACGTGATTTGGTAGGGGCGGGGCGCGATCTTCCCCCCCGTTCTGTGACCACGTGATTTGGTAGGGGCGGGGTGCGATCTCCCCCCCCCCCGGTTTGTGACCGCGTGGCTGGATAGGGGCGGGGCCTAACTCAAACCCAACGACAACGGTAAGTGGCGGTGACGTCACAAG
This sequence comes from Lampetra fluviatilis, assembly GCF_964198595.1. Classification (NCBI taxonomy): domain Eukaryota; kingdom Metazoa; phylum Chordata; class Hyperoartia; order Petromyzontiformes; family Petromyzontidae; genus Lampetra; species Lampetra fluviatilis. The sequence continues at coordinate 12,547,998 of NC_136276.1, forward strand.
GGCGCTTGTGACAGGCTTGGTGCACGTTCACAACTAGTGGAGCTCCGGGCGGCTAAAATACGGCAAGTTGGCGCAGTGGGGGGCACGGCTGGTGCATCTGCCAGTTATCCCAGTCAACCCATGGCACCTGGGTCTGTCCCGTGAGGGGCCGTCCATAAATGACGTCACGCACCTGGGGGGGGGGGGTCAAACATTTGTGACGATATGTGACGAGGGGGGGGGGGGTTGAGAAATGTGACGTCACATCAAAATGCGCAACTTTAAATCTAGATTTAACTTTAAATAAATAAAAACAACATTTTCTACTTAATTAAATATACTTTTTAATAAATGTGTTCTCCTACAACATCAGAGTACAGCGCCACATTAAATACGCACTCCAATGACAATAGTTTAAAGTGATTTGAAGCATGTTGTATTTGGGGGGGGGGGCAGAGCTTTGTGACGTCACATTTGAGGGGGGGGGTCTGACTTTTTGTGACGCCGTGTGACGAGTGGGGGGGGGGGCAAAAATCGTCCAAAATCGCGTGACGTCATTTATGTGTTGTCTCCAAGTTCAAGTGTGTGCCTCCGTAGAACCCACTGCATATTTAACAATTCTATATAATACTGGTAGGAACCGCCAGGTTACACCAGCCCACAGGGGATTATTGTGTCCGTCGTGCAGGGAGGGGCTAGATGGGGAGGGAGGGGCTGGTTGGGGAGGGGAGGGTGGGGAGGGGCTGGGTGGGGAGTGTGGGGCTGGGTGGGGATGGGGCTGGGTGGGGAGGGGCTGGTCACCCCGTGGTGCCCTTATAAAACTCAACGTTTAACCTACTCACGCCGGCTTGTGCCCGCCCTCACAGTCGGGCATATTTGCGGAATACACCACGCCGCCGTTGACCCTGGCCATTGACCGAGCAACCCAACGTTCCTACCAGCTCCCTCCGCAGGAATGTGTTATAACAAGTTATGCAAACACTACTTTCTGCCACTTCTTGCTCGTGTACCACATTGACATCTACACCATCTATTTAAGGCAGAAGGACATCTTCACAATTCGGACAACTGCGCGAGGATGCTGGTTGCAACTACCAGCGAAAAGTCGTACGGAACCCAATTGTGGATTGCTCCCAACATCCCGGCGCGCTGAAGCAGTAATACATTGGCAAATTTGTTCACTTGACTTTATTCATTGGTTGTCAGGTGGAAGAGGGTATACGACACACATTTTGCTGACGAGATCTGACCCAAATTCTATTATGAATATTGGTTGCGAAGCCAATGTGCTATTACAGTATACGTTGTTTCTCAAACTGTGTATCAAGCAGTGGCTCATGATAAATCTAGTTTTAATTTGTACTTGAACACCACTGCTAATGCATCCCAATAACGTTTTGTTTGACGTTAATGCAGTAACATAATTTAGACCATACATTTGGATATTTTACCGATTTGTGCAGACATACATAGTATGTATTTGGGGTTTTAACTACTTAAACTGAAGAAGCTATGGTTTTTACATAACAGTACAAAAAGGAAATACCTGTAGTGGAGATGCTCCAGATCCATCAGCTTCAGCTCAACTCTCAGCTCTGGAGGTTTCCAATGACCCCCAGCCTCAGCTCAGCTCCGGCTACAGCAGAGGTCGCAAACGGGTTTTGATTCCTTACCCGTACCCGGCCGCACCAGGGTCGCAAATGGGTACCCGTACCCGGCCGGGTAGCCGTTCCCTACCCGTACCCTACCCGAAATGAGTGACAAACGGCTACTCACCAGTGACTCACGGCCTACCCGTACCCGGCCGCACCAGGGTCGCAAACGGCTACCCGTACCCGCCCGGGTACGGGTTGCCGGGTATCGGGTAGGGTACGGGTATCGGGTACCCGGTTGCGACCTCTGGGCTACAGTGACCCCAAATCCAACTCGGCTCCGGCTCCATTGAGGCCAGCTCGATTGATTTTGGCTTCGGAGCACAACATAGACAACTGCCATGCTCTGCTCTGGGGCCTCAAAATCTTCCTGAGCTCTGGAGCCGGAGCCTCACCAACCATAATTCAGACTATGTACAGGTGCAGTGGTACAGCATTAAATAAAAAGGCAGATGTTTTTTCCTGAATGCAGTGTTTATTGTAACAGTATAATCTATTAATGCACTTACAAGTAGGGCCTCTTGAACGTGTACTATAGTTACCATATTCCTCAACATTGAAATGACTACATGCGCAGTAATTGTGATTTAAAATATACTATTGTATTTGAGATATTTGGTTTTGACCATGAATAGAATCGCAATGGAATACTGCATCACTTAAGCAACACAAAGTACTGTACATAACGTGCAAAATAAATAAATTATTAAATTACTTGAGTGGAATCCAACATACTCATACACCCACTTTAATTATATTAACTGTTTTATGTTTACTGTTTTAATCATATCTCTACAAATTAGATACTGTCAGATGCTAGGAACCTTTTAAAACAAATCGAAAAATTACATCACACTCATTTGAAATTGAATAAGTCATGTAAAGTTGGTGTAAAGTATTTCAATACTTTTCAGTTGAATGTTTTTGAAAATCAAAGATTTGCCTGGAACTCGATATTAAATCATGGCGCAAACACAGTCCTGGAAATATACCGTTAAATATTATAGGCAGTACGTCAAAGCATAGCATACATTGTAATGGTCAAAAATACAACACTAACTACAACATTAGGTAGGAAAGAAAACAAAACTAGCACTTTTCTATTGAGGACTACAGCACTGTACACTAATTTATTGACGAAGCAATCCTCATGTCCACAACCCAGCCACAGTGCTGCTGGGGAAGGTGACATTGTGGCCGTGCAGGGTGGTGATGTTTAGCGATGTGCAGTAGAACATCTCCTGGCCATGTGTGCAGGTCTGTTGGTGCAGCAGGGCCATGACCAGCCCCACTCCCATGATAGCCATCCCGCACAGCAGCAGGACGGCTGACAGCAAGCGGTTTGGGTTGTACCACGGCTCGGATGAAAGACGCAGGTAGCACGCCGCGGGCAGAATGAAGACCAGTGGCGAGGCACACAGCACGCCCTGTCCACGTGGACAAATGTCAGGCGCTTGGTCATGGCGATATGCCGTACAGCTCCATATGCAACTGCAGGGCGTCCCAAACCCATGTCCTCGTGTCCCATCATGGTCTGGCTCTCTCGTTTACTAAAATATCCACTCAGATGCAATTAACGTATTACGTCATACCTGTCTAATTGTTGGCAAGTATGCAAATCTGGACCCAAATCTGTAAGCAGAGCTGTGTGGTCTGCAAAAACTATCTGTGCCATCATTCTTCAAAATATCCAGGTTTATCTGTGATTTGCTCATGTATAAGTGGAGTAATTTGCAGAAAACAGCCCAGATAATATGGTCCACAATGTTCATCCCCAACATCACTGAGTTTGTTTTCTGTGTATTGTATTTGTTAAACCTCACATTGAGCTCCAGCACAATGCCCAAGCAGTCTGTGGAGATGGAGGCAGCCATGGCCGCTGCCACAATCACCACCGTGACGATCGTGTGTCGCACGCGGCTCCACGGGGCCGACGCAAAGAACACGTTCTCAAACACCTGGGGAAAGTCGCACATTATCCATCCCTGCCTGGCACTGCAGCACGAACTGCGAGTTTCAAAGTAGTGCATGTGTCTGAGGCACCACTGGTGGTTACATGGTTCTGTTTTGAATACAATGTGAAGTCAAAAAGTGCAAGTAATCTCCCAGCTCAATTCCCATGCGGGCACGAAGCCAATGGTGGAAATTTCGCAAAGAGTATGTGTGGGTCGGTCAATCCATAGGACACAACCACTGTTGACTTCCCACAATGTGGTACTTATTTTATTGACCTAATATGCAAGAAAGATGGTTGGCAAAGTTGACTTCCAACCAATATTTGGATTCGCCACCTCCTGATCGTGAGTAAAGTACTCTGTCGCAGCAGTGCCTGGGTTATGTATAACGTCATCATCTATACCTGTCTTTATATTGAGTTTCTGCAGAGAATCACATCTACATAAACAGCCCATTTTGTTAATCCTCTGCTGGACGAGGGTCTCCCCAAGCCTTCTGGGCAGTGAGGGTTATTTGGCCATAATTCACCACGCTGGTCAATGTGGGTTGGTGATGGTGGAGGGAGCGCAGCGCAATGGACGTTGCTACTGTGTCCTCCTGCTGACAACATCTATTTACACGTCTTTTGATCATGGTCGTGCTTCTGAGATCTGACAAGATCATGTACATTATGAGTGATTTGACATAGGCTTAAATGTGTAAGTGATTTTATTTATAGCTAAGTAAGCAGAAGTGGGTTTGCTCACTATCAGCTTGTGTGACACTACAGAAGGCAAATTACTGGGCTAATTGATTATGTGGATCATATATATTTAGCATGAGCTTAAAAGAATATAGAACTTGAGGCTGGCTGTGCCCTGTGAATGCAATCAATGAATCTCCAGGCCATAATTTTCGGGCTCTGCTTTAAATCATCTTGATTTTTGGATTTTTCTAGCTAAATACATTGACTTGACAACTGTTTATTTGTGCTACAGTCCATCTTTCCATTAATGTGAGAACACAATTAGAATTCACAAGAGTAACTCACCAAATCATGAATGTCTATGTTTCAGATGCTGTACAACAGCAAGTGTGTTATGTGTGCAAATATATGGATGTGAAAAGCTCACCTCTCTGGTAACAAAACACTCAATGGGAAATGTGAGTAGTATGCTCAGCGCGTAGCAGAAGCGGCCTGCTGTAACCAGGTCATCGTTTTTGCAGTAATTCTCGAAAATATCTCCTGTGGATGAAATGGGAGGGCAAAAGCATACAATTTAGTAGCGGTTTTCCTCTGGGAATAAAAATATATTTAAAATGCTGCCTTGTGAATTCTCATTTCTGGCACTTGACGTAGAAAATGATTTAAACTGAATTAGTTCTGGCAGAGGGTAAAAGCCTTTGTAAGGTTTGCTGTCCATGATGACGTCTTGATCTTGTTTCATTAGTTAAACAACTATAAATAAATACTCTCAATGGATTATACCATTTGATAGTAATCATAGTATGCGGTACTCCATGCCGAATTTAACATGTACAATACGTTACCATGTTTCCTAGTTGCATTTTGTATATGTTAAGTTATAAGATGAAATTAAATATCAATAAAACAATGTGTCTGTTATCCTGCCTCAACACAGCAGCCGTCTGCTTCTTAATTGCACCTTCGTGACTAATTTAATGAACAAAAAATTGTGTTTCTGAGCCAGCGGCTGTTGTAAATACCCAGCAGGAACATGTATCAATGTTGAAAGCTTTTAAGCAAAGTGTCTCTTTTGTGAAGCTCTGCCACTGAGTGCTTGGAATATAATTCTCTGTGTGGCCTACTTGCCCGCACCCATATCTTGTATTTCAAAAGAATAATTGAATGTAAAGTACAGAGCCCGAGAGTGGCACTAACACGACTGGTAGGTGTTCTCTAGTTTGCCGTGTGCTGGTGATGATTTGCCGTGATATCACGTTTGCGGCCGTTATGTTCACAATATCACCATTATCGTGAATATTTTCCACAACTATATAATTGTATTTCACAATTTTCGGATTGTTGTGCTTTGCCGTGCATCCAGTCCTTCAACTGCAGTTCACACAACATAAGCCTGCCTGCCATACGAGCTGTAATCAGAGACTTTACTTTATATGCATTATGTCTAGAACGCACATGCTGTTATTTACGCAGAATTGCGAAATAATTAATTTAACTATGACGTCATATAACGACCGTGCCGCCAATTGCGCCCAAACATATTTAGCAAAACAATGGGTCATATTTATGTATTTATTCTTGTGCTTTATATTTGTTACAGGATTTCAGAAATACACCTGTAAGTTAATCAAATATGAAAACGGAAATAATTCAACGATAATATCACGATGTCACGCTAATTTGTAAAGCCGACAATACGTTTTTGCGGACCTTATACGCTATATTGTAGAATCTCTAGAGCTCCCTTCCCTCCACTGGAGGCCCTTCCATCAGCAGTTTGCGTGAGCAAGGAATTGCAGTGCTGCACATTTACATGTCACCTTTAAAATTCACATTTCCGATTTCTATTGACTATAATAATAACGGTAATATGAATGTTTTTTTGCTTGAGACCACGTAAATATAGTTCGATATATATGGATGATATTAACACGTAAGATTTTTGCGACCAATATCCATAATACAGGTTTTTTGGGTTAGATCGCGTAAATATATAAATGTGTCGTTAAACCCGCCACCACCCGACACACTCAATTAGTAAGGTTTGTCACGTAAACAGAACACGCCAAATCGTTACTAGTACAGCACACCGGTGTGTTGGAGAGAAAAGTAATTACAACTATCTTCATCAGGCCTGATTAAGCTAGTTGGATATTGTTAGTTAGTTGGATATTGTTAGTTGGATATAGTTGGATATTGGTCACTAAATCTGGCTGTCGCCTGATGAAGCTATTTGTAATTACTGGCGAAACGTCGTATTCAGATTGTAAATGTTGTGGCTTTGCTCTCCAACACACCGGTGTGTGCTATGGTATAAACATAAAAATAGACAAAATACTGTAAAAAGTTAATGGATTTACTGTGCCGTACTTACCACTCCAAATCTCAAAGACTATGTATAGGGTGATGTACGTACTACGCTCTTATTTCAACAACTCGATGTGTTTGAAGATCGCCGGTCCGATGCAGCTTTTAGACTGGTGCTTGGGCGAATGCAGAATTACACGCATTTTTCGCCGGATCTCACTTTATATTTTCAGTTTTTATTACTGTAGTTATTAGTCATGAAAAATGTATATAGTGCTGTATTTTCATGAAGCTGTATGTAGTGTATATTGTACTCTATATATTTAACACTGAATCAAGCATAGCTACTTTTGTCACGCACATTGTGCCGATCGCCGGACTGGTTACAGCCTTTGGAGCGGTTTTACCGGTTTCGCCGGATTGGTTTGGGACCGCCCGATAATATTGGAAACAGCAGGATAATCACGCGCCGGATAATCGATGATCAACTGTAGCTCTTTTCAGAAGCGACCTGGCCACAAATGATAGCAACAGTGGCTTATCATGTGCTAATTTATAACACCCAAATACTCTAAAAGGCTTGTTTTTAAATGTGGAGGGAAAACACAAAGAACCCCGAGAAAAATCCAGACGACCACGAGGACAACATGTAACTCCAATATACAGGCATCAGGGTCGGGGGGCGCCAAAGTGGTGAGGTGCCAGTGGCGAGATATTAATGACCTCGCCTGGTATACAGGAGGCCGTGGGTTCAATCCCGACCCTGATTTGGAGTTTGTATATATCTCTGTGGTCGTGTGGATTTTTCTCCAGGTCCTCCAGTTTTTCCCCCCACATTTAGAAACATGCGGTTAGAGTATTTGGCTGCTATACATTTCCACATGATCAGGCACTTTGTTGAGCTATCATTTGTGGTCAGGTTACTTTTGAAAAAGAGCTATACAGCTCAGTGGGTCTTAACTGATAACATAAAAATAGTTTCATTACATTTTTATCTGAAACGTAGTCCAATTATAGACAATGTGTGTTGAGTTTTTTGTTATATGTGCTGCCAACGCAGCAGCATCACCAAATTATTTGTTAGACCGAATCCTGAACTTGGAGGTATAAATGAGTGAAGTTCACGCAGCAACCAAGGTCGTAGCAATAGAAGAGTGATACACAGTAGTATGGCTGTTTCGAGGCAACCCGAGCTGATGAGCGAGTTTAATTGCACAGTACCTTGTGTGAATCCCGTGAACGTGGCATAGCCACACGCCGCGAGGATAAGGCTGATGATGAGAGCGCTCAGCACCGACACGTGCGTCACGCGGGACCAGTTGCTGAGTGAGGGCTGCTCCAGCGAGCCGTAGATGATGAAAGTGTTGTGGTGGCAAATGAAAGCTAAGTAGGGAATACCATGGAGAATACCACACGGTCATTACTTTCGCCTCTCCCAAGCACATAGCATTTGCAGCAGGTGAAGCGTTGAATGGAATAATGTACCGTAGAAAGCTATCTCAAAGGGACCAATTCAATAAAGTGCTACCCAAATACTGTAATGCTCTGTACAGGCAATTATTATACTCTCATATACATAGATGGAATTCTTGGGACAATTATATTCGTATGTGCATTAGACAGCCCTTTTGTCATTCCACTGCTGGATGAGGGCCTCCCCATGCCGTGTGGGTCGTGGGGTTATTATACCATACTTCACCACGCTGGTCAATGTAGGCAGGCAGTATAGACATGGAAGCACATAGTTGCAGTACAACATTGTATTCTACGGCACTGATATAGCATTGCAAACATCTATAACACCTGTTTTATGCAGTGGTTACCCATAAAAATACTAAACAAGCTCAAACTCTGCTTAGCTTCCAAGATATCACGAGATTGGGTGTTTTGTGGGTGATTTGGTCATATGCTCAATGGAGTCGTGTGTAGTGCAATTGTGATTGATATTTTATTATGCTCACAAAATGGACCAGGACGATGATACATTGTATATGTTTTTCAGCTCATATCAAAGTTTACTTGTACTCACCAAAAGCCATGATGCCCACTGCCTGCACCACATTTGGCTGCGCAAAAGTCCAAGCATTCATGGAAGCAGGACTTTAAAAAAAGGCACAGAAACAGCTAGAACTTGCAACTGAGATTGGTAACAAGTCTCGTAATGCACATCACAGACAGTATCAGGGCATGGCACTTGCATTTCTCTTTAGGTTAAATCCATTTCCAACCCACGCATAAATTAATCTGGCACTGCCGCTGTGCACAGCTGTGAACAAATATGCAGTACAGGAAAAGCATTTATGCTGTCAGCATGAATCATTGCATATTATTTTATTTAATGCCATGGCTTACAATTGGGGATGTGGTATTGTGTACAATCTCAACAAAGAGGCGTTTTTGTATAATTATGGTTTTGGAAAAAATCCAGCAATGGTTTTCCATTTACCTTAGCTCGGAGAGATGACAGAAATTGACAATGTACTTCCCAATTTACTTAATAAGCCTAATGGCTTTGTATGCTCTGTTTCGAAGCTATATTCTTTCACTCAACAATCTCGGGATGACGTCAATGTACTTTTTGAGAACACCTCATGTTGACCACAAAATTCACTTATAAAAGCATGGCAAACAATTTTTATTTATTGAGCATTTTACTACAACAGGATCTCAAAAATCTATATAAATAAAAATGTATGTTCTTTAAGACAGCATGTAATGTAAGTACATTTGCAATTTGCAACTTGAAAATACAGTAATCAAGACTGTCATTGAAGTTAAAACGTTGTCGTATTCGGTGAGTCATATAGCTTTAAAAACAGCAACGCCTTTTTGAGTGCATTTGGCAATTATGTGTATGAAACAGTAAAATGAAAATGTCAGTCACTGGTGCCAGACTTACATTTGTGGTCCCAGTGTGAATGCTCGCACAACCACCACAATTAGGATGAAGAGTGTGAAGAACACTGAAATCAGAGACACCTGTAGAAATATTACACCATTCATGCCCCGAAATATTTATCATCATGATATAAAACAAGTACAGTACTCCGTTATGGATGCATTATGGTGCATTTTATACATTCTGAGCAACAGTTCTGACAAGCCAGTTATGTTTTTATTGTCGTTTTGTTATTTTCTTCGAATTTTTCATATTCAAAATGTGGGCCTATCAATTGATTTTTACGTTTGAGATTTTTGTATATGATTTAGATCACTGAAAATGCTAATACTATAGAAATGTCGTAAAACAAAGAGATTAAGTGTATAAAAAACGTTAATTAATATTGATCAGTTCCACAGCATGAAGAAAACAAAGCTAGTCCCTGCTCGCAACAAACGCTTGGATTCAGGGTAGTGTAGCAGAATTATTAATTCATATTTAGAAGACAGACAGGAGGGTGCATTTTTGCACCAGTATATTTATGCATAAATGGGATAAGTGTAAACGTTAACAAGAGAGACTTCGGAGGCGATATGAAAGTGCCTGGCAAGCATTGTGTGAGGGTAACGAGGATCTTGGTGCTGAGCGTGTGGAAGGGGGTAAGGTTGTTGTGAAGCAGTGTTGCAGAGTGCTGTGAGAATACTGGAAAGATGAGTTTGGACATACCCGCGTGAAAGCTGTGATGGCAAGAAATGTATAACATTGCCATGTTTTACAAAATTGTCATTGGATATAAATTAAAGTTAAAGTTTTCTCCTTCTTAAAGGACATTAGCCTGCTGAGAATTGGGCCACTAAAGTGCCATCCTGAGTTGCAAGTGTTGGCGAGTGTCATCAGCGTGGGGGTGAGTGTCGTTCATACCTTTCCCAACTTGGCCACATCGCGAAAAAGGGATAGTGGCAGGGTGCAAAACACCGAGGTGAGGAAGATTATGAAATATCTGTTTGCCAGGACATGCTCCGCACCCACTGATTCCACAAGAAAGAAAATCGTACATTGATTCAGCTGCATGCAAGAGCCTGCAAGGATTATTTTTGCAGCACACTCTGCAGACTGAAAGTCTGTAAATAACGTTAATTAATGTTATCATATGGAAAGCTACAGTCAAAACCTTGCTTGCATAGATCCGTTTGATTTTGGCAAGTAAACATGTGCTTCACGGTGCTCCGTAATATATGGCAGAGATATTGATTCAAGCTGCTGTCAATCAAGCGGGCAGAATTGAGGGAATGTAAGCATTCTGCACGCAATAATGTAAGTGCTCTGCACTTAAAATACCACACATGCAGCTTTGGTAACCATAGTTTGCTCTTGTGAAAATTAATTGATCCTGAATGGACTATTGCTGTTAGAACTAAGGTCATTCAGTAATGGATTGACATAAGGACACTTATTTAGGAATACCAACAAGCACACACACACCATTGTTTTACAATGTTCTTAGTAGTAGCATGGCCCAGCTTGCTACACATGCATATCAAGATGCTTCATGCAATAGATGAGTATGTATGGTCTAAGTGGCAATAATATAAAGCTGTGCTTGTGTATTTTGAAATAAATTAGTGAATCAGTGGCCTTACCTCCTGGAATCCGTTCAAACACCTTTGTTAGTGTATCACCAGTTATGACATTGTAGCTCACCATCGCTGAAAAACATCCATACCAGTTCCGCCTTGACCTCAATTGCATGCAATATCAGTAACAAATATAATGATGTACATTGGTAAGGAGTATATAGCCCTAAGGGAGCACAGAATGCTAAATAACACCATTACAACAATAACATTTAGCCAATTATGTTTTTTGCTTCACAGTTTTTATTTATTTTTAATGCATACATGTGGTGCGTGAAAATTACGTGAAAATTAAAAGAGGTACATTAAATTGTTTCTTGCTGTGGTTGTCCCACCTGATGACGGATGCTTGTGTTGCGCCCGAAACGTCGTTATTTAATTTATTTTATTCCCACGTGACTTTACCGAAAGAACCAAAGAGTATAGGTACATTAAATGTACATGAAGCGCGAGAGTATAACATTCTCCAGTAACCCTGTCGCCACCACTGGACTGTGAGCTAGGTTGAAATGTTGAGCAAGTATCTGCACAGGTATTTTGTAATGGAGACATGGGGACATTCTCTTTGGTTCTTTCGGTAAAGTCACGTCGGTAGAAAAAATAATAGATCACGACGTTTCGATCGCCACACAAGCAATCGTCTTCAGGTGGGAGAAAGAAACAGGCTGCTGAAACAAGTCCTTATATATATAGTCGAGAGGGGGGTTGCCACTTCGGGCAGAGGGTGGGGGCTAGAGAAAGCGAGTGGGAAAGCTGAGGAGGTGGCCATTGTATTGTGAGAGATTAGCATGTCAATGTAAACGAGCCAACACAACGGTGGCTGTGCTAGTGAGACATCCAGCTCGTTAGAAAACGAGGGAAACAAAACGAGGGAAAACACCACATAGAGGGAAGGAGAGAGAGACACACTCCGAGGCACACCCACACACGTTTCAGCAGCCTGTTTCTCTCTCCCACCTGAAGACGATTGCTTGTGTGGCGATCGAAACGTCGTGATCTATTATTTCTTCTACCTACGTGACTTTATCCAAAGAACCAAAGAATATGGATTCCTGCAGTCACGAAAGCTTCAAATCAATATGGGGACGTTAACCAAAAATGTATTAAAACGGACACTCGCCAACGTATCTTAGCTTGTGAGTTTTTTTCATCAAAATACAGAATTCCTATAATCCGCGGCAGCTGTAGGGTCTGTAAAAACTCCTATAATCTATGCTCTAGTCGCATTATCTGAAGCTTTTTCATCCAACTTCGCAAGATGGCTTTGTATCTTTGCGAATAAGAGAAGTCTAGCGGCAGATTCATCCTATTACCCATGTTTATCCGCAGAATAGGTGGAGTAAAATTAAAAGTAAAACTGTGGATAACAGGATCCGCAATATTGTTCCGTCGGATCTCCATGGATAAAAAGGAGTTCGGTGTAAGTTAAACAAGCAAGGAACCATACACGATGCAGAGGGGAGTCCTCACCAATGAATGGGTAGGTGAACTGCAGTAGGGACAGCACTATGTAGCCGAAGTAACCAAACGTGCTGTGCACCAGTGATTGGTACGTGGTGGTGCCAGAGAGAGAGCCGGACTTGATGAGCAAGATGATGGAGTAATCTGTACAGAACGGGGGGGAGGGGGGGGAGGAGGGGGCACGCGCTTGAGCTGCACATTAAGACACTGACCGTTCCAACGTGCATCACATGATGCATTCCTAGAATTTCAACACAATGGCACGTTGTGTTGCTTTTAACCACTCAGTACAATACAGTTTACTGTTTATAAACATAACGTGTGTATTATGACCAAGTGACCCACAATGCACCAAATCTTGACAGATCTCAGAAGCTAAGTAAGTTTCAGCCTAGGTCGATAGGGGGATCACCATGCACAAAACAGGGTGTTGCAACCTGTGGAGCCAAACATTATTTTGCACGGTATGTAGCCAACCGTGCTAATCAGAGGTACGGTAAAGAAGTAGGTGCGGACAGCAGACAGCAGTACAACTTATATATGGCGGTATGTGTGTACATGACCACGCGTGTCACCTGTGACATAGGCCACCACCACGAGAAGCAATAGACCCAGAGGGAATCCTGCCTGCTTCAAGGCATAGGGCAATCCTGCGCACTCAGACGGAACGTGTTGTGTTAATCAATATTGTTATTATTACGATCAACCATGGAATTGGGCCGCAATTTACAGTTCTCTGTTCCGTGACATCTCAGTCTTAATTTAGGCACCAGAGAGTCGCATAGCTAAACAAGTGTTTATTTATATGTAGGATATATTAAATTATGTTTTAGATATTTTTTATAGTTTTTAAATGATGTCAATGTAAACTTGAAATCAAAAGTACAGCATATGCAGCATAATATGTTTGTACTTTAAAGCTCTTTGTCAATGCAATTCTGGATGAAGCCTGCCCATGCTATGTCAGTCATGGGGATTTGTTTGACCTAACTTCACCATGCTGGTCAGAATGGGTGGGTGAAGGAAGGCAATATTGCTCGCCACTAACGTTGGCTGTGGCCAATAATCCAATGCAGGTCACCAAATTTATAGAACAGTGCACCGACCTCTGTGCCAGTGTAATTAAATAAGTCATGTTCTACCCACTGCTGGATGAACACTTCTCCAGTTCGTTGCCATCCCTCACATATTTTTTTGAGATCTTGGTTTATTAGAGCTTGGGTGACTGCGTCAATTTCCTAGTCGATCGCTTTCGATTATCTGCAAAAGCTAAGCATTGTAGTAATTGATATTCATTTCTGTTTTCCAGCATATGACAGTATGTATGTGGACAATGGTAGAACATTTTCCTAAATATAGCTTGCTCCTATGGTTGGTTGGCCTCTAAATAGTTCATTATTCTGTTCCCAACAATCTTTGTAAACAATGTATTTACTTGAGAGTGAATGGTTTGCAATTATTCAAGTCAGCCTTTCCTATTTAATATAAAAATGATTGAAACATCTCCCAGGATTGAGGTATTATTTCATGTGAGCATTTCATAAAAGGTCTACCAATTTTCTTCCAACGACCAATTCCACTTTTTTGATGATGTTCACATTTTATCTTTTTTTCTCGGTGTCATAAAGTGCACAGAGTGTTTGGAACACCACTCACCTATTATACCTGCCCCTATGATGGAGTTAAGGACATTCAGACTGGCGGAGGGCAGATCACTTGTCCCCCCTCTCGAGTCCTCACCCTCAACCTCTCGAGGGAACAATGCCTCCCTGTCACTGGCATGGACATCCTGCGGAGACTGAGACACGGTCGTGAGCCCCACACCAGAAAATAAATCAGTGTATCAAGGAAATGTAACCGAATGACACATTCTGCACAATTGTACCACAACACTATTTGAAAACTTGACTGATTTAGACATGTCAATAATAAATATTTGAATGTAGTAGTGTTAACTTAAAATTTCGTCAAGATATAATCAACGTGATTGTCAGTAGAAATGCAGAGGATGTTTTATGTCACACTATGACAAATGGCTTATTTTGTACCCTAATAGCTAAATGATTAAAAAAGCTTTCAAATAATTTTTATACTCTTCATGGGTAATAAATCAACAATGACAACAAAATGGAAATATTGTATTTACTCATGCATTTAGACTTTAATGGTGGCTGTTCAGACCAAGTTAAAACGAAATATACAAATGTCATGATTTGAGTTATACTTTGTATTCCAATGTCAACTGTATTTTCAGAACCACACCTTCCTGACGAATGGTTTATTTTGAACCGTAATAATGATTTTATTTAAAAAAGCTTTCAGGTTTCTTTTTTAGACTTTCAGTGTGCACTAAAGGCACAGTGACAAAGCAATGAAAACAGCGACATTTACTTCTGCATTTTGAATATTTTATAGCACCCTTTCAGAACAAATCTTTATAAAAATTGCAAAGGTCAGGATTTCAACAACTACAAATATATTGTCTATAAAATGCCACTGCATTTCAAGACTTTTGAAAAATGAAACAAAAAATTAACATTTTCTCTGCCCATTGCGTATCACAATAAACTGCGTTGTGCATGTTTTTACGAACGAAACGCAGATTTTAAAACGCGTTGAAACTTTGCTTGCATTTTATTTCTTGCCAGTTAAAAGGCCAGTGATAATAACTAATGAGACAAATGACCAATGTTAATTCTGCCGTTTTACAGCACATGGCAGCCCTTCCCTTAAGTCTCTGGGCTCACTATAGCCATGGCAGTCAATGAATGAGCTAATGTAAACAGGCACACGCAGCTGGTCAAACATCCCCATGATTGCATGTCACGCGGCCAGTACTGGTCACCTTTTTCAACAATAACGCAACAAAAGCAGCCGTTCATTTGGCGCAGAGCCGCTAATGCAGGTTACGACAAAACAACTGCATCTGTTTTTGACGCTGGGGGTACTTGTGCCACATTGACAGACCAATTAGGAGGGTTCACAAAATGCATTTATGATCTTGATTTAAAATGGCTACGATGCAACAAAAAAATTGCACAAATGCAGTCAACTCTATGCATACAAATTTAAATATACAAGAACTGGAATTTTAAAATGTAGACCCTCAAATGATGTCCCAGAGTGATAGGTGTCATTCATTAGGCAGCAGCCTAAAGTTCTAAATTGCTTTAAGTCTCCTGTTAACTCCTAAATGTTTTGTTCGCCATAATCAATGTGCCCAATTAATGTCTCCCACAGAGTTTGACGCTGAAAAGGAACACATCCTACTAAGGGTTACCAGCAAATAGAGAGTTCAACATCATGGTATGCAGGGAGCTGTGGACGTGTATCGTGCAATCCTGCAGCTGACATATCAGAGTGCTTGACTACTTTAGTTTATCCCTAGATAAAAGTAAAATTAAAAAAAAACTTATTAAAAAACACGCTTTAATGAAATGTACCCTACTCGTAATGGCAGAACTCCTCGACTCCGGGAAGTGGCCACGAAGCTTGCCATAACGTAAGGGACCGTGGTGATTTACAGCCAACGTCAGTTGAACGTGGACAATTAGACCCAAGCCGAAACATATAACATATAAAAATGAATGTTTAAAAATACTTTTTTTAATAGAATATAGTATTGTCATCAGTATGACATAATTATACCAAGTTTCCAGTCGATACCACATTGGGAAGTGGGTTAAAATTGAGTTATAAGATTGAGAATACGACAACAACAGATTGAGTTCATAGAAAGCGTGTAAGAAGATTGTTTAAAAATGTTTTGTTTATTTTTATGATAGACTATGGTATTGTCATCAGTATGACATAAGTATACTAAGTTTGCAGTCGATACCACATTGGGAAGTGGGTTCAAATGTAGTTACAAGATTTGAGGATACGACAACAACAACAGACAGAGTGAGTTCATAGAAAGCGTGTAAAAAGATTGTTTAAAAAAAAATGTGTTTCTTTTTTATGATAGAATATGGCATTGTCATCAGTATGACATAAGTATACCAAGTTTGGAGTCGATACCACATTGGGAAGTGGGTTAAAATTGAGTTACAAGATTTGAGGATACAACAGACAGAATGAGTTAAATAAAAGCGTGTAAACAAATGGAACACGAACTGCAGTACGGCACTGCTGGCTTCAAGCATTTTCCGGCATTTCAGATATTCATTAGGGCTATTCCTGAAGCCGTTCACTGACTTACTAATATAGACATGCACATTTAAATGTTACTGATAAACTTTCCACTCAAGAATAAGAATGCAAAATAATACATAAAATTCTCCATCAAAATAATATGTAAGCTTAAGACATATATACTGTATACACACACTAACTACTGTATACAAAAATCAGAGTTGCAAACTAGATTATCTGTACTTAGCTGCGAGCTGTACTTAATTGCCATGCATTTAAATCAGAGTTGTGTCTATAATCCATCCATGTTTTGTCTTATTCATTGCTTCCCGAAACCAAGGGTTCACGTGATTTCTGACTTGAGCTTGGAGCTTAACTCTTGAGCCAAAATTCCAGGCAGGAAGTACGTGGCATATGGATACAATACAGAAAATACAGCCGGAATTTAGGAGTCTTCAGTTTACAACAGAATATTTGGAGTTTAAAACATTCCACGTTAATCAAAGAGAACCACAACGCAAAAAAATGTCCACCCCCCCCCCCATCGCATGAGGCTACAACCAACATAAATTAACCCCAACATCCCCATCACTCGGATTCGCCGTGTATGATTAATGCTGGCATCAGGATTTACACATGCCACATTTACTCCACCGCATTTTGTTATTCCATGTAAAATTGTCCAAACGCAAACATTATACCGTGAACCAACTCATGCATGCGCGACTGGGAAATCAGAACACGGTCAGTCGCAATGTCTCAGGGCAACATTTCTTTTGACACATGCCACATTAAAACAACGTCCATCTGGGGAGGAGCAGCAACGCATTCTCTCGTTATCGCGATGTGCATATTTGCTCGAAGCTCGTGGTGGATGTGATCGTGGTAACGTAGACAGCGAGACGTAATGCTCACTGACACGTGCGTGTGTGTGGTGGTGGAGAGGAGAGCTGACGGGTTACCGATTTGGCTCCCTCCGAGGTGTCCCGGTCGCGTTCTTGGTTTTCATCCATGCTCACGGAACTCCTTGCTTGTTTGTAATGGTCAGCGAGACTATTACTAATACAGCGAACACCACCACCACCACTATGTCCTGTATCGCGCAGTCGAATGAGCACCCACACGCGCAAATACTATATTATGTTTAAACAATGCAATTGTCAGCCTCTGCGCAGCAAATGCCAGACTCAAACTAAATAACACTTTTGTTTTCAGTTCACCCAATTGGCACTCTTCTATTTGCCTCGTTGTGCCATTGTTCCCGATTATCTTGCGATTCGGTTCGGTGAGGAGGTCGATGTGGTTTCGGTGCTGTTATTACAGATACATTTGTAGCTCACATATTTCATCTGTAGCTCACAGAAACATCTGTAGCACACATAAACATCTGTAGCTCACAGCTGCTGCCGGTTTAAAACCAAACGGTCAGGACTCAAAGCTCGCCCACCAGATGCCCTCTGATTTTATTTATTACCAATATTGCTTTTGCCAGAGGCGCCTATTATAGACGCCACAAGTAATCGGCATTACTCTCTTCGCGTTCCGGCAGCAGCAGACGACGATGATGATGATGTAGACCCCGTACACAGCAGGCTGGAGAAGAGCTGGAATACCGGCGTAGAGAGAGACAGAGCAGCAAGCCAGCGATGTGTGCAGTCGAGTACTTAGTGGCAACAGAGGCTGTGGTGAGAGAGAGTGTGTGCATGTGTGTGTGTATAAATAGCTGCTCGTGTGAAATGTCCCTACCGTCACGGTGCTAATGGTTCAGTCCGAGCGGTGCTCGCCTTGTTCAGGAGGCACTCGGTCAGAGATTTCGTGATGCTTTGTCGTTGATTTGCATACCAGGGAGAGAAAAAAACATCAAGTTTAAATTTCTCAAGCTCAGCTGGGTTTGAGGCTTGATAGTCGTAGGATGGGAGGCTGCCTGGGAATATACCATGTGGTGTTGTTGTTGTTGTAGGCTTGTCGAGATCTTGGACTGCGAGGTGGCCAGAGGGCGATATTAATATTGATTATTATTAAATCTATCCGTGCGGATATTTAAGTCATCTTTAAATGTTCACCACATTGTATGTATGAGTTTGCTCGTGGTATACTGAGTTTTCCTTCCATATGAAGACAAATACTCATTAACAGAATTGGCCAAACAGCCTCACGCATTAGTGACCATTTTACTGGGGAATAAAGGGCGTTTTTACGTCTTTATTACTTTAGCAGCTTTATATAAATTACTTACTTGGAAGCTATTACCCTATACACTGCGTTTTCTACGTTTGCCAGAAATCGTGTTTACAATTACAATAAGTAATTTAGCTGCAAGACAAAAACCTAATTAGTCGAATAATAAAACACAAATGAGTCAAGCAACGTATCACGTCTGAGTTGTTTTACCAATAATTGTTGGTATGGAGTAACACGCGGTATGAATAAAATAAAATACAGTATACAGTAGTTTAAACATTTGCATTAACAGAGGCTCAAACGTCTTTCTCAGGTGGCATTAAAAGTGCGTTATGTAACAGGTCCTTAAAAAAGATCTCCATCCACGCTATCACCGTCCTTCGCCGTCCCTCTGTAAAACATGGGGACCGTTGCCTTCATGATATTCAATGCCACGGTGGGAAGAAAGTCAGAGATGGTCATTATAAATCAATGGGGGTGGCAGAATTGCATAAATTCGCACCCTCATTCATAAGCGCTGCATATGAATGATCTCGCTTGCTCAGTGGCTTCATTTCATTTCGAGATGCTCACCGTGCACAGTGATTCCTCGCTTCCCTGACGATGTTCATCACCGACCGCCACCGACAGTCCCAAGGGGCCCCGCGGTTGTTCATAAGGAGGCCCATAAAGCTGGCATCTGCCTAAAATCCATTCAATTCCCCGGTGCCGTCCATCGCAGAATCACTTCATTAATATGTATCAACTGCGAGCTTGTATCATGTACAATGTGCGTGCGGTCACTCGGCTGTAGGACGTATGCACATTTATAAATGAAACCACTGTAAAGGATTAAAGTTAATTTAGTTTACAACGTTAACGGCACTGAGGCAGACTTTATTTCACGCCCTGGGACGGCACGTACAACGCAGGACGGATGCACAAAGCTGAGAAATTTAATTACGCAATGAATCAAAGTAGATTTTTGGTTGGGTTAGATCGCGTAATTAAAATATGTTGTCGTCAATCCCCCCCACCACCCGACACGGACCATTAGTAACCACGACCACCACCAGCATTGTGAGGACCTCCTGCGCTCCTGGGCCTTATATAGGGTGATGTCATCAACCTGCGTCCACCAGGGAAGCACGGAGTGGCTGCAAGGGACACGGAGAACTGAATATATTTACATAAATTACGCGTATTTGCATTAATTATGCTAATACTCATCGAATTAAATTATGTTAGTGTTTTAGCGATGGATTATGCTAAGCATGTTATTGGGTTGGTCGTCCCCCACCAAATCACAAACCCACACTGACCAGCACGGTGAAATATGATCAAACAAAATTATTTTATTTCTATTATCATTTTTATTATTTATTTTTATTTTTACCTACGTGACTTTACCGAAAAAACCTAAGAGTATGATCAAACAGCACCCATTATTCATATTGAATGGGCAGACCTTTAGTCAGCAGCGTAGCGACAAAGGGTTGTGTGGGGGTCGCTAGCCCCCGAGATCCCTCCCTCGATAATACTAACGGCCGGACTAACATCATCAATCGCCCCCCCGCTGCTAAGCGAACCGCCGCTAGGCTCCTCACCCAGGGTGTGGGAGCCGTCACCCGAGGATTCCCCTCCACCGCGGGTCCGCGTAGCAGGCATGGATAACCACGCACGCGCACACCCACACACAGCTCTGCACGGCACTCACCCAACCCTGACCACTCACGTTAGGATCGCGCACCTGTGTTACACACGTCGTGAACGTGCGCGCACACACGCATACAGCTCCACACGCGATACCCACTCCTGCGCCGCTCTGCGCCGCGCTGGCCGCCCACGTTACGATCGCGCACCTTGGGCACGCCGATTACGCACGCCGAGAGCTTACGCAAGTAACGAGCGCACGCAAGCGGGGCACACGCCGACACGACGACTCGTCCCCTCCCCCACTCGCGCGTGCACGTCAACACAAATATCGTACAAGGACGATTCTCCTCTCACACGGCTGCGTAGTCACGCCAACACACCAAAAGTGCTCTCCCCGGGCGTTAACGCACACACCTCCGTACCCGCACAATCGTACAGAGACCACGGCCTTTATGCGTACAACGACCACACACTCGCGAATGCAGTGCACGCTAATACCACGTTCCAAAAACACCCAACAACACGGTTTTGTTACTACGCTCGAGATTTTATTAGCCCTTGCTAACCAACCGAGCCACCCGTGTGTGTGTGCGGGACAGCAAGGCGCTTCTAACCCACACTCTGGTGCCGTGTAGCCCTATTCTATGCTGCGCTCTCTGCTAAACCGCTTTCCTACTCGTCCTTACCCCGAACTAACCCTCTCCTACGGATCCTACCCTCCGCTCTGAGGTGTTGTAAGGCGCGCAACACGAATCCGTCTGTAGTCCTTGGTGACCTTGCGGCGCTCAGATCGTCCTGCAGACAATCTAGCGGCTCGCCCGATGACTCCTTCGTCGCTGACCCCGTGTCCCAACTCCAGAAGAAGAGAGTTCCCTACTGCCCCTGCGTTTTCTTTTAAACTATTCACATCAAAGGCTAGGCGCCCCCGTCCCGACCGCCTTGGTCTCTCGACCAATCCTGAGCCTAGGATTTCCCGCTCTTTTGCGATCCCGCCGGCCTTTGAACTTTCGACCAATCAGTCGTCCCGGGTCCTGATCCCAGCTATCTGCCTTGCTGACCCGTGTTTGTGTTTGTATGCGTTTCTAACTGCGGGGCTCTCTGAGCTCGCCGTGGTCGTGCGATCTCAAATCCGCCCACGGCGCCGCAGTGTTACTTGGCCTGGGAAGGGTCCTGTCCAATTCCCTGGCCCTGAGAAACCGTGGGGTAACCCCCCTAGGGGGCCCTCGGGTGAAAACTCAGGGTAGGTGACCCGACCACGAGGCCCTACGTGGGTGCGGGTGCGTGTTTATGTGGGGGGGGGTGATGGGGGGCAGTGCGGCGGTGGAAGCCGGGCGGCTCCTTGGCTCGGCCGAGCGGCCCGTCGCTGTGGCACCACATAGCCCCCCGGGGTGCCAGTCCCCGTCCCGGGTTGACTGGAGCACCTCGCCTGGGTTGCCCCCACGAGGTATCGCCGCGGGGTCCGCGGGATTCGCCCGGCCCTTGTGGCTGGCCTCGGGGGTGGCGGCTCCGTCTCCTGGGGCTCCGGCGGTGGTCTCCTCCTCCATTCCAACGGCTCCCCTCGGTCTCTGGCACCTGCGGGCTGGGGAACAAACTCAGAGGCGGTGGGGTTTAAGGGTCGCCGTCCTCGTCGCCCCCGGCCCCGCCCGGGGCCCCTCGGAGCCCGGGGCTCCGTGGGGCCCATATACTGCGCGAGGCCCCCGGGCACGGGGGGTGGGGGGACCCCGGGGTTTCGGGGTACTTGGACGGCGGGGCTCCCCCACTCGGGGGCTGCTCGCCACGGCTTCAGTCGGCGGATGTTGACCACCATCTCCCGGCCCCTCTCTCCTCCCTGAATCAGCACCGTCCATGGTGAGATCTGCCGTCTCACAATCCAGGGTCCTCGCCAGTAGGTGGTCAGCTTCCCCACCTGTCCGGCACCGACGCGGGGAGTGTACAGCCACACCTCGGAGCCCGCAGTGTAGAAGGGGGGCTCCATACGGGGTCGGGCGCCCTGCTCTTGCCGCTGGTGCGCGGCCTCTCCGTGCGGGTAGGCTCGGCCCCTGGCCCCTCGCAGGGTCTCCAGCAAGTGCTCCACGGGGTGGCTCCCTTCCTCCCGTTGCGGCGGAGGGACACCGAACAGCAGATCTGCGGGCAGGCGAGACTCGCGACCAAACATCATTAGGAACGGGGTCTGTCCTGTAGATGTGTGAACGGCGGTGGTGTAGGCGAACAGGGCATAGGGGAGGTGTTCGTCCCAGTCCTGTTGATTCGCGGCCGCCATGCGTTTAAGCTTCCCGGCCAGAGTCTGGTTCATCCTCTCTACCATCCCGTTTGCCTGGGGGTGATATGCCGTGGTTCGGTCCTTCTGGATCCCGAACTCTCGGCACAGCGCCTGGAATAGTTCGGCCTCGAATTCACTACCCTGGTCGGTAATGACTCGTTCGGGGATCCCGCACTTAAGTACGTAGTTTTCCACGAAGGCCCGGGCCACTACGAGGGCTGTTTTATCCGGGATAGCCACCGCCACGGGGTAGCGGGTGAAGTACTCCACCGCTACAAGAATATATTGGTTGCCCCGGTGGGATCGTGGAAAGGGCCCCTGCAGGTCGATTCCGACCAACTGATTTGTCCGACTGACTCGGAACGGCCTCAGGGGTACCTGGTACCTCGCCGGCTTTTGCCCACACTGCTGACAGGCCCGGCAGCCCTGCACCCAGGCGGCCACATCTTGCGCTAATTTAGGCCAGAGATACTGGCGACGCAGAGTCTCCCGGGTGCGCCGTTCCCCATCATGGCCCCCGAGCGGGTGGTCGTGTACCAGTCGTAGTAGTTGGGGTCGCACATGGGCTGGAACGCAGATGCACCCCGGCTGCCCAGCGTCGGCCAGTTCCCTCACCACCCCGTTTTCTACACACAACCGGGCATACAAACCGCTCCAGGGCCCTGGTAGTGCATCCTTCCTCTCTCGCAGTGCCGCCTCCACCGCCGCCAGATCCGGATCCCGCTGCTGGGTTTGTCGCAGCTGCTCGTCGTCCAAGCCCGGGAAGGCGCAGCCGACATCCTCTTGGATCCGCCCGGTTGGGGTGGGATGATCCGTCTGTCCCCGGGCTCCTTCTGCAGGGGTTCCTGCGGCGCACACTACACTCTCTCTCGGGGGGGGGAGTTTAGTTTCCGCGCGCTCCTTGGGTTCTGCTGCCTGGCGGCAGCGTCCCCCCGTGAAGCACGGGCAGGCGTCTCCCTCCCTCGTCTCAGCGCGCACCGCGGGCCGTCTTGACAAGGCGTCCGCGTCCGCGTGTGTTCGCCCCGCTCGGTACTCGATCTGCAGGTTGTACTCCTGCAGCTGCGCCAGCCATCGAGCCATCTGCCCCCGCGGTTCCTTGAATGTAAGGAGGAACTGCAGTGCATAATGATCGGTGCGCACACGACATTTCCTGCCGTACAAGTACGGTCGGAACTGTTTACACGCGAAAATTACAGCATACAGTTCCTGACGGGTTACACAATAGTTCAGTTCGGCCCCGCTCAGGGTCCGACTGGCGTACGCGATGACCCGCTCCGTCCCACCCTGCACTTGCGACAGCACCGCGCCCAGCCCACTGCTGCAGGCGTCAGTGTCCAAAATAAAATCGGTGGTGAAATCTGGGAAAGCCAAGGTGGGGGTGTGGGTGAGGTGGTCTTTGAGTGTGGTGAAAGCCGTCTGGCAGGCCTCCGACCACTGATAGGGGTTCTTAGGGGAGGTGAGTTGGGTGAGGGGGCGTGCAATCTCACTGAATCCCTTTACAAATCGACGGTAATAAGTGGCGAGTCCCAAGAATGACCTGATCTCCGTCAGGTTCCTCGGCCGCGGCCAATCCACTACGGCACGCACCTTCTCGGGATCGGTGCTCACCCCTGCCTCGCTGACTCGGTGTCCGAGGTACCCCACCTCGCGTTGCGCAATGTAACACTTACGTGGCTTGAGCTTGAGATGGGCTGCTCGCAGTCGCTGGAATACTTCCCGCAGCCTGGACCAGTGTTCGGACAGCGACCTACTGAACACTATTACGTCGTCCAGGTAAATCAGGCACTGTTCCCACTGCAAGCCCCGCATCACCAACTCCATCAACCGCTGGAACGTCGCGGGCGCGTTAGTGAGTCCGAACGGCAACACTCGAAACTCAAACAGGCCCATCGGGGTGGTGAATGCTGTTTTTGGCCGATCCTCCTCCGTCATCTCCACCTGCCAGTAACCGGACGCCAGATCGAGGGTGGAAAAATACCGCGCTCCTGCGAGACTGTCGAAGGTGTCGTCGATGCGTGGGATGGGAAAAGCGTCGCCGAGGGTGACTGCGTTCAATTTTCGGTAATCAACGCAGAACCGAGTCGATCCGTCCTTTTTCGTTACCAGTACCACCGGGGCAGACCAAGGGCTCGCGGAGGGCTGGATTATGTTATCGCGTAGCATATCCGTGACTGCCTCTTTGATCTGGGTCCGTTCAGGCGCGCCCACTCGGTATGCGGGGAGTTTGATGGGTCGGGCTGCACCTGTGTCAATTTGGTGCTTGACCAGGTCGGTCCGGCCCACGTCCGAATCGTGCTCACTGAACACGTCGGCGTACTCCCGCAATAACCCGCGCAGCTGATCGGCCTCCCCCTTAGGTAAGGCTGCCCAAGGCACATGTAACGCATCCTGCAGGGGAACAATCTCGGCTCGGGGGGTCGGGCCGACCCGCCAGGCCAGATCCTGGCTGTCCTCGGGGCGGCCAGGGTCCTCCGCCCAGAGTGCGAACACCGAGTCGTTCGAGTGGCGAGCGTGCAGGGGGTGTACGGTGGCTACCGGGGTGCGTCGTCGTATCATTGCCGGGGTACTGTGTGGGTTAAACACACGTATAAACAGCCGGCCCCCATCTGCGTTTACCAGTGTGGCTGACCCTACCACCCCGTATCGCGATGCCAACTCCGGGTGAGGAGTCAGCATTACCTCGCCCGATGGTCGGTGGGTTGGGTCGGTGGAGAGGGTTGCCACTGGCACCAGCATCTCGGCGAGAGGCCCGATGGTGACGGCCGACACCAGCGTAGCGGCCACGGGTGTGAAGCGTGGGCGATTCGGCTCCTGTCCTAGGAACGGAATCCGCTCCCCGCTGCCCTCCACCGTAGCGCATCGTTGCCGGGGCTGTACGTTAAGTCCCAACTTTTCCAGGAGGTCCGTTCCTGCAATGCACTCGTGGCACAACACACTCGAAACGTAGAATTCCTGTGTGCACACCTGGTTTCCTAGACGGACCTCGAGGGAGACCTTCCCCAGCAACCCCATCCCGGCTCCGCTTGCCGTGTGCAGCGCGCGATCCGGGGCCTGCAGGCAGCCCACGTCCACCCCGAGCATGCTGCAGTGCGCGGCGCTCATGAGAGAGGCCACGGCGCCCGTGTCCAACAGGATCCGGGTGCGCTGCCCGTTCACCTGGCCTTCCACCAGCGACGTGGCTCCCGTTATCCCTGCCACCAGCTCCCGCAGCCAATCGCCCGAGGTCCCTGCGCCCTTGGGTGTTGTCGTTGTAACCTGTTTATGGATCACTCGCTCGCCATTATTATTGCAGCTGGTTTGGGTCGGGTCCACGTCGATTTCATCCCCCGGTGGTCCCCTCTCTAGGGGGGGCTTAGTGTTTGACCTATGCATCGGCCTCGCACGGGCGAGCTGAGGGCAGTCCCTCATGAGATGCCCTCGACGGTCGCACACATAACACGTCCTGGGAGGAGTGGCGGCTCTGTGGCGAACTTTCTGCCCACTCCCTCCTCCCCCCGTGCGCTGTTGCTCATACTCTGCTTCTAGTCGGGCTATCCTTCCAGTTAGCCCTCCTACCGCGGAGTCTAGGTCCCCCATATCAGATCGGATGGTCTCAACGGAGGATTGCAATTGGGTCATATTTTTGTTCGTTTCCTCGCGTACCTGGGTTACCTGGCCGGAGACATCCTTTATACCCGTTTGTATACCGGCAACCCATCCCGGGGTTGTCTCGCGGGACACTGGAGGTTCTCTTTCCCGGCCCCTTACCGTCCTCGCGAGCTCCTGTTCCTCCTCCTCGTCTTCCGAGAGCAGGCTCGCAATGGCGCGCTCTTGTCCCAGCCCCCGGAGCTGCGCGCGTTCGCTGTGAATTCTTTCACACTTACGTGCGCGCTCGACAAGGGTGTTAAAGGGAAGACGTGGGCAGCTCATGTCTGGCTGCCACCACGCCGTGCGAGACAGGTACCGCTGGATTTTCTCGGCAGCCAGTTCCTCAATAACCTCAGTTGCGTACCCCGGGCGTGCGATCTTTGTTAACTCGCGCACATCCTCGGCGTAATCACGGAGATCTTCGCCAGGTTGGCGACGGCGCGCCTCTAAGGCCGATTTTGCTTCCTCCTCGTCACGCGTGCCAAAACGCTGATCGAGTCGGCGCATCAGCTCCTCTAGCTGTGTCTGTGCGCTCGCGGGTAACGCTTCTACAAAATCGGCTGCCCGCCCATCAAGATTCATATTAAGTTGACGTACTGCCTGCGCGTCCGTCCATCCATTAATTTCCTTGGCCCCTAAGAGATTGCGGGCGAATGCCTTCCACGAAGGGGCCCCCCGGCCGGTAAATATCAGTCTTATTTTAGCGTGAGGTAACGCGGGGGTCCGTACCGCTTCCGACACCAATTTGTGGGGGTCGCTAGCCCCCGAGATCCCTCCCTCGATAATACTAACGGCCGGACTAACATCATCAATCGCCCCCCCGCTGCTAAGCGAACCGCCGCTAGGCTCCTCACCCAGGGTGTGGGAGCCGTCACCCGAGGATTCCCCTCCACCGCGGGTCCGCGTAGCAGGCATGGATAACCACGCACGCGCACACCCACACACAGCTCTGCACGGCACTCACCCAACCCTGACCACTCACGTTAGGATCGCGCACCTGTGTTACACACGTCGTGAACGTGCGCGCACACACGCATACAGCTCCACACGCGATACCCACTCCTGCGCCGCTCTGCGCCGCGCTGGCCGCCCACGTTACGATCGCGCACCTTGGGCACGCCGATTACGCACGCCGAGAGCTTACGCAAGTAACGAGCGCACGCAAGCGGGGCACACGCCGACACGACGACTCGTCCCCTCCCCCACTCGCGCGTGCACGTCAACACAAATATCGTACAAGGACGATTCTCCTCTCACACGGCTGCGTAGTCACGCCAACACACCAAAAGTGCTCTCCCCGGGCGTTAACGCACACACCTCCGTACCCGCACAATCGTACAGAGACCACGGCCTTTATGCGTACAACGACCACACACTCGCGAATGCAGTGCACGCTAATACCACGTTCCAAAAACACCCAACAACACGGTTTTGTTACTACGCTCGAGATTTTATTAGCCCTTGCTAACCAACCGAGCCACCCGTGTGTGTGTGCGGGACAGCAAGGCGCTTCTAACCCACACTCTGGTGCCGTGTAGCCCTATTCTATGCTGCGCTCTCTGCTAAACCGCTTTCCTACTCGTCCTTACCCCGAACTAACCCTCTCCTACGGATCCTACCCTCCGCTCTGAGGTGTTGTAAGGCGCGCAACACGATACCGTCTGTAGTCCTTGGTGACCTTGCGGCGCTCAGATCGTCCTGCAGACAATCTAGCGGCTCGCCCGATGACTCCTTCGTCGCTGACCCCGTGTCCCAACTCCAGAAGAAGAGAGTTCCCTACTGCCCCTGCGTTTTCTTTTAAACTATTCACATCAAAGGCTAGGCGCCCCCGTCCCGACCGCCTTGGTCTCTCGACCAATCCTGAGCCTAGGATTTCCCGCTCTTTTGCGATCCCGCCGGCCTTTGAACTTTCGACCAATCAGTCGTCCCGGGTCCTGATCCCAGCTATCTGCCTTGCTGACCCGTGTTTGTGTTTGTATGCGTTTCTAACTGCGGGGCTCTCTGAGCTCGCCGTGGTCGTGCGATCTCAAATCCGCCCACGGCGCCGCAGTGTTACTTGGCCTGGGAAGGGTCCTGTCCAATTCCCTGGCCCTGAGAAACCGTGGGGTAACCCCCCTAGGGGGCCCTCGGGTGAAAACTCAGGGTAGGTGACCCGACCACGAGGCCCTACGTGGGTGCGGGTGCGTGTTTATGTGGGGGGGGTGATGGGGGGCAGTGCGGCGGTGGAAGCCGGGCGGCTCCCTGGCTCGGCCGAGCGGCCCCGTCGCTGTGGCACCACAGTTGTAAGTCCCTAATGTTTCATGAGTGGAGTTCAAAATAACTCAAAAACACGTTGTGAAAAACCCAACGCAGAATATCCATGGGTTTGATCTTCCACGAAACTTATGGGCAACCTTAAACCGCATCTGTACAAACCGTGGCAGATGCAGACACCTGATGTACACGTGGAAAATTTTAAATTCTCCAATATTCGACTGTGGTCACCCCCAACAGACCATAAAACATATTACGATGCAATTCCGGATCCACAAATAGGAAGGAGACGTTGCAGCGATACACTCCGCTGCTCCTAACGCAGTTATCTGGCTTGACCACCTCAATGTGAAATTGTAGTTGTTGCTCTGTATGCATTGTTTTTGCTCTGTATGCATTGTCGATGTTTCCGATGCATACGCATGGCAATCATTGCACTGAGCAATAGAAAGTGGAACACAGATCAAGTAGCAAACACAAACTAGAGACATTATTAAGGAATTTAAGTGGGAATTGGCAGGGTACAGTATACTATTAGTTCTTTCGGTAATTAAAATTTATAAAAAATAAAATAATAAACTCACGACGTTTCGGAGGCAACACAAGTCTCCGTCATCAGGTGGGACTGTCACAGCCAGATTTGCTGCATCAAGTGAGGCAGGGATTCAAGATGCCTCCGAAACGTCGTGAGTTTAGTATTACTTTTTATTAATTTTAATTTCATTTTTTTACCTACGTGACTTTACCGAAAGAACTAAGAGTATGAATCCTTGCAGTCACGAAAGCTTCAAATCTAGGGTACAGTATGTAACTAGAAGGAGCATGCCCGAGAGGACGACCATCAATTAGATGGTTTAATGAGATCCTTAGATGGATTGTGGTATCACATGATCGTGAGGAATGGCAAAAACATAGAGATGAATTAATGCAGCAGTGGATCATTCCTGATGAGGGTGAATGTGTTCACTGCAGATATGTTTTTATTTCTCTCCCCATCTTGAGATCACGTTCATGCGTGGGACAGGAAATGGAGGGTGGGGGAGGGTGGTTCTGTCTCAGCTCACTGCTTTGTCCGACTCGGATGAATGGATAGGATTCATTTCCTATTCGTTTTCCACACAAAACGAATTAACGTGGATCTAATCTGCACGAGTGGGTGGGGAATGCGCGCACACATATCGAGTAACCCCTTAACACGCGCACATAAAGCATGGATACGTGTGCAACGTGAATATAAATGTTTTATTTTACCATGCCACAAATGCTAGCTCAACGAAGTGGATTTTCAGGTGGACATTTACAGCAGCCGAATACCCCAAACGAATGTTTTCTGTAAATGTGGAGAGAAATACAGGAGGGCCCGGAGAAAAATCCACGCGACCACGAGGAGAGAGACATGCAAACTCCAAATACAGGGTGCTTGAAACATGTGTTAACACTTCTGAGAATTTGCAACAATACCACAAGAAATGCACCTCCGGGCTCTGGAGACCACCTGGAGAAGATTCCAGGCATGTGTTGACAATGATGGCGGACAAGTGGTCACTTTTTGAAGATATTAACATATATTTATTATCATGTTACAGAGTATTATCCGTTCTTTTTCCATTAAAAACGATAGTCTCATATAAGTGTTAACATTTTTTTTGCAGTACCCTGTATACAGCAGAAAGCATTAAGGGTCGGGATCGAACCCACGATCTCCTCTGCACAACAGGGAGGCAGTTTACATCTCGCCACCGTGGCGCCCCAAGTTATATGAACACTGTGGCTGACACATAGAGATGTCACATTTCGCCTTGGTCTATTTCCTCCCGAGAATATCAGATATAAAGTATTTACCAGAGGTGTGGACTCGAGTCATGTGACTTGGACTCGAGTCAGACTCGAGTCATGAATTTGATGACTTGCGACTCGACTTGGACTTGCATAACAATGACTTTGTCCCACCTATGAGATGTGGACTCGAGTCATGTGACTTGGACTCACGTCAGACTCGAGTCATGAATTTGATGACTTGCGACTCGACTTGGACTTGCATAACAATGACTTTGTCCCACCTCTGGTATTTACTAAAATAATGTTTGTTTTAACTATAATGTATTTACCGTGTATCTACAAGTGTACTTGGAACTATAGAGGCGATGTATCAATAAGAAAGCAATATCATTAGACCTCCTTTACCAGTACCAAAATATAATGACAGGGTTTTTCCCCTTTTTTCTGGCAACAAAACTGAAACCTTTTTACAAGGATTCATGTCTGCATTAACCACAATACTTGCAGTCAAAATGCAAACAAAAAACACACTATGATAATATATGCATTGTCCAATCAGTTTCAAGGACAATGCATATATTATCATAGTGTGTTTTTTGTTTGCATTTTGACTGCAAGTATTGTGATTAATGCAGACATGAATCCTTCTAAAAAGGTTTCAGTTTTGTTGCCAGAAAAGGGGGAAACCCCTATTATTATTAAGAAAGCAATACTCTAAGCCTAATCACTTATAGGCCTACCCCACGTATACCCTTTCATATGAATGTATATTCATATTGGTCAAAACAATTGTCGCCTTAAAATGAAAACAATATATGATAGGCGACGTTTTGGGCAATGGCCTTTCTTCATAGCATATACTGTATTCCATTTTAAGACACTGTTATGGACGAATGTGGATGCTTTTATAATTCGTGCGTATGCACCACTCCCGCCAACACAGAATCACCAAATGTTGTCCAAACCATATTGGGCGACTTCAGCTTTATACTACTGCGTCTTCATCATAATCTGATTCATATACTGTACAGTACAGAATACTTTATAATCGAAAACATTAGAACATCTGCAATGTGTAAATTCTCCGTGTGTGGAGTATGGTAGCCTATCTATAAATAGTGATCCATTTATAGAAACCAGGCTGCTTAAATAATATGGAGACATCACGCAATCACTTTCGTGATTGACAGCTGTTCTGCACGGAAATGTTTTTTTTGCTGAGGTTTAACATTTT
Organism: Lampetra fluviatilis; assembly: GCF_964198595.1. Lineage (NCBI taxonomy): Eukaryota > Metazoa > Chordata > Hyperoartia > Petromyzontiformes > Petromyzontidae > Lampetra > Lampetra fluviatilis. The sequence continues at coordinate 12,579,656 of NC_136276.1, forward strand.
AAAAAAATCGAACCTGTCACCGAATTTACAATACAATTCGTGAAAATGTTACAATTTTAAATTGCATAAATTCAAATTCACCCTCGATTTAACGATAAGTGTGCGCCTTTGTATGGGGGAGCGATTTCACAGTGGTTAGCGCTACGCTGCGCTACGAACGATTGTCTGAACCGGCCCTGGGCCAGCCCTAGGTCGACTCAGCCTCAAATGAGTACCTGGTGCGGTGTGTAAACATCGCCACGGGAGAGACAAAGGCGGCCGGGCGTGGTGCTGGCCACCCACCCCCTCGTGTGCCGTGCCGGCCTTCATAGGTGCCACTCGCTAACAACAATTGCCCCTACAGTCTGTTACAGGCTACGCGGTGGGATCTTTGATGTGTGCACGTAGCCCAC